>NC_053390.1:153872431-155128505 GCF_905171765.1 Bufo bufo | reverse complement strand
AGGCAGAAGAATACACAATGTCTTCTGTCCTGTAGACAACCGAGGAGTAATTCAATTATCTCTCAGGACAAAGGGAAATCGCCAATACACACATGGAGACAATAGGACAGACATCACTACTCAAATATACAATGTCCCAACCGTTACAGTAAACATAGACATTTAACAGATGGCTTGGATCTGAGCGCTCAATATATCCAAACAGCGCTCAGATGCCACAAACACAGTCAAATCGCCATGGGGTTTAAGTTTAGCATGGGCCGATGAGAGGGCCCATAATCCTGGGGCAAGAGGCTGGCAACCAGGCTTCTCCACCACCCAGTGGCGAGGTTGGTTTCGCCACAAGGACCTTAATCACAGTCAACCTGTGGTCAGCAGGCTGCCTGTTAAATAGTGAGGAGGAGTCATGTGACATGGCCAGTGTCACATGACTCGCTCTCCTACATCCAGCTGAGGGCTGAGTGCCCAGCTCAGCGCTCAGACTCAGCTCTGTTACTATAGGAGCGGAGGACGCCGGAGAGATGTGCCTGGTCGGGTCCTCTCCGCCCCTTGTTACTCTGGATACAAGGACGCCGCGCATGTCCTTGCTCCGATCTCACTGCAGGGCAACGGCGATGCTGGGGAGAAGGAGTGCACCGTCGGCGCCCTGTGACAGTACTTCCCCTTCTACGAGGGGCCACCGGACCCAAAGTCACCGGGGATGGTTTCTCCGGATGAGCAAGATGGAATTTTTTTTATCAACCTGGTAGCATGCCTCCTATTCACCGGCACTCAGGACCTCTCCTCTGGTCCATAACCCTTCCAATGGAAAAGGTATTGAAATGAATTTAGAATTTTCCTGACATCCAAGATCTTAGATATGATATATTCATTTTGTCCATTCACCTCTACCGGAGAAGGGATTCCCTGTGAAGGAACTATGGGCGAAATATATTTCTTAAGCAAGGCTTTGCGGAATACGTTGTGAATATGAAACGAGATCGGCAGCTTCAACCTAAATGATACGGGTTTAATAATGTAGACAATTTCGAATGGTCCAAAAAATCGTGGCGCAAACTTCCTAGAAGACACCTTCAACGACAGATTTTTGGTGGACAACCAAAAATTCTCTCCGACTTTAAAATCCACCCCCTTAGAATGCTTCTAATTAGCTTTAATTTTCTGAACCTCCTGGGCTTTTCTTTAGGTTCATTTGAACCTAAGGCCAGACTGTGCACAGACTGAACTCAGGGTTGAGTGAGGAAACAGAACAGGAATTAAATCGAGGTTGGAAACCTAAGTTGCAGAAAAACGGAGATACTCCAGTGGAAGAGTTCACACGGTTATTAATTGTGAACTCGGCCAAAGGAAGATATCTTGCCCACAACTGCTGATAATCAGAGATGTAACACCTTAAAAATTGTTCAATAGACTGATTCAACCGTTCCGTTCTACAATTGATCTCAGGATGAAAGGCTAATGAAAAGGACAATGAAATTTCACATCTTTGACAAAAGGTTCTCCAAAACTTAGAAACAAACTGGACACCCCTGTCAGATACAATGATCTCTGGAACTTAATGCAATCGTACAACTTGGTCAATAAATAAAGAAGCCAGGGTCTTGGCATTAGGGAGCTTGGCCAGAGGAACAAAGTGAACCATTTTACTGAACCTATCGACCACTACCCAAACCACTGGCTTACCCTCAGAGGGTGACAAGTCAGTAATAAAATCCATGGAAATATGTAACCAGGGTCTACTAGGAATGGGTAGTGGTCGTAACTCACCAGCTGGATGTGTTCTGGGAGTTTTGGACCTGGCACATACCTCGCAAGCAGACACATACAAACTGACATCCCTCGATAACGTGGGCCACCAGTAGTATCTGGACATGAGTTCTCTGGTGGCATAAATACCGGGATGACCGCATAAAACAGAATTATGTCACTGACCCAAAAGTCAGAGACGGAAATGCCCTGGAGCGAATAACTTATCTGTGGTTGTCTGTGCAGGAGCTAGGTGTTGTGTTTCCTCAATATCAGAAGCAAGATCCGATGACACTGGTGCCAGAATGATGTTTGCTGGCAAAATGGGTTCAGGAGGAATGTTTGGAGGTCGAAACGCACAAATGCTTTGAGACAAAGCATCCGCCTTCACATTCTTACTTCCTGGCCTGAAAGTAATAGAGAAGTTAAATCGCGTGAGGAATAGTACCCATATAGCTTGCCGAGGATTAAGACATTTAGCGGACTCGAGAAATAATACATTTTTATGGTCAGTAAGAACAGTGATACAATGTTTGGCCCCCTCCAAAAAATGTCTCCACTCATCAAAGGCCCACTTAATGGCCAGCAATTCACGATTTCCAATGTCGCAATTCCTCTCAGTGGGAGAGAACTTACGTGAAAAGAATGCACAGGGCCTTAGGTTAGTGAAGTTGGAGGGTCCCTGAGAAAGAACTATCCCCACCCCATCCTCGGAAGCATCAACCTCCACCACTAAAGGTTTCTCCTGATCCGGCTGAATCAAGATTGGGGCTTTCCCAAAACACTTATTAAGGGTTTCGAAGGTCTCTATGGCCTCCACAGGCCAGTTAACAAGATCCGTCCCCTTCTTAGTTAAGTCGGGTAAGGGTCTAGCAATTACCAAAAAAATGTTAATACATTTACGATAAGAGTTGGAGAACCCTAGGAAGCGCTGTAATGCTTTAAGGGAAGATGGCCTCACCCTATCTTGAATCGTCTTTACCTTTCCCGGGTCCATCTTAAACGAGTGTGGAGTAAGGACATACCCTAGATACAAAACATTTCTCTAACTTGGCAAACAATTGATTTTTTTTCTTAGAATTTCAAGCACCTGCTTGATATGAGTGCAGTACGCAGCCCTGCAGGGTGAGCGAGTGTGAGGTCACAGGGGTAGTTAAATAACCGAGGGTTGCTCTTGGTACTCAGTTTTTATATACCCTGGGCAGGCGTACAGCAGTGATGGACAGGCTGGCACATGGATCCTCTGGGGCACTCTCTGTATATAGGGACCAGGCCAGGTGGTAGGTGAGGTGCCCTGGGTGTTGAAGGTTTAATGTGCCGGTGGCAAGATCCCTTTATGTTCGTGATGTGTCTTTGGTCAGTTCCACATGTAAAAGGTGGTGACAGGCAGGCTTCATACATCAAATGGCAGGCAATGTTCTTGCAAGATACTCAGAGGGTTAAACACTTACAGATCAGGCTGCACTGTTCCTCAGAATCCTGTCTGTCTTTCTCCAAGGCCCGTATGCCCCATTGCTGGCTTTATCCTTGGTTAGGGAAAACTTCCTCAGATATATGTCTCCTTGCTTTAAATATATCCTTCTGCCCTTCAGCTCTCTGTTTGGCTGGAATAAACTTGGCTCTGCACTGTACTTTTGTAGGAACTTAGTTTCTCAGGAGGCAGACTCTTCTCCTGGAGGCAAGCTAGGAGCCTGGGCTATCTAGCTGCATGTCAGAAGCTGCTCCTCAGCTCCTGCCTGGCTGAAGTGACTCTTGGCTTCTGAACACTCCACCCTCTGACTGACTCTTTTCAGTCTGGGCCTAACTATTTATATAAGGGGGTTCCCTAGCTTCCCCTACTGCCTAGGAGGAGGAACTACACCCCTAACAGGCCTGGTACACAGGAAATAACATAAATAACATGACAATATACATTAAAATGCCATATAAAATACAATGACCATGTTCCACAGGAGGTGGAGAACAACATGACCCAATTGACCCTTGAGTAGTGCCCACCCTTACGTAGTGGGACACTACATGAGTAACATGGGAATTCTGACTCAAAGAAAAAATCTAAATATTGTCAAGATATACAATCATTAATCTACCAATAAATTCTCTGAATATGTTATTCATGAAATAAAAATGAAAAAAACTGCCGGAGCATTACTGAGTCCAAAAGGCATGACTAAATATTCAAAGTGTCCCTCAGGAGTATTTAAAAGCAGTTTTCCACTCATCTCCTTCCTTAATTTGAATAAAATTATATGCCCCTCTCAAATCAAGTTTAGAAAACCAAGACACCCCCAGAACCTGAGTCGATACAGGGTCTGAGGCTTCCGTCCTTTTTTTCAACAACCCCCCCGCCCCCATAGGGGACACAGAGGGTCTAATGTGCCCTTTAGTTAGGCTCTCTTTAAAATATTCCTTCATGGAATTACGTTCCAGACCAGACAAATTATATATTCGACCCTTAGGGAACCTAGATCCTGCCACTAAGTCAATAGTGCAGTCATATGGTCTATGGGGCGGAAGACTCTCTAGGTCAGATGTGGAAAAAACATCAAAATATTCCTCAATAAACGGAGGTAAGGTCTTATTTTCAGCAGAGACTCCCGCTTAAACAATGTGTAAACAGGAGTTACATTTAGGACCCCATCTTTCAACCTCCCCCATGGTCCAATTGATAACAGGATTATGTCATTGGAGCCAAGGCATACCTAAAATCACTTCTACGGGGAAATTTTCCAAAACCAGAAAAGAGCAATTCTCAGTATGACACGCCCCTACGGTCAAGGTTATTTCGGGAGTACAACACTTGACTGTTCCACCCAACAAAGGAGTGGAATCAATGGCTATAATGTAAATTGGGCTAGGCAGGGCTACAGAAAACTTGAGATCAATAAAGTTATAGGCCGAACCAGAATCAATAAAGGCATTACTAGAACCCCTATAGGATCCCAAAGAAATAACAATAGGAACTAGAAACTTTTTTATTACCACACCAGGGAGTAGCTTGTCCTTTGATCCTTCAGATTTGGGTGATCTTCCGAAAGGAGGAACCTTGGGACAGTGTTGGATCAATGATCGGAGTCACCACAGTAAAAACATTTACCTCGGCATTGACGTTGGTCTCTTCTGGTCATCCCAAGCTGCATCGGTTCATCAGTCGGAGTCTCTGACTTGACCCCCCAAAGGACAAATCTCTGGTTTAAACACAACCTGTGGTCTCTCCCTAATGCGTCTGTCCAGTCTCACAGCAAGAGTCATGGTTTGTTCCAAGTTCTCAGGACAAGAGAACAACGCAGCAGTATACACTAAGTAAGGGCCTTAATCACAGGCAACCTGTGGCCATCAGGCTGTCTGTTAAATAGTAAGGAGTAGGAGTCATGTGACGTGGCCAGCGTCACATGACTAGCTCTCCTGCATCCAGATGAGCGCCGAGTGCCCAGCTCGGTGCTCAGACTCAGCCCTGTTACTATGGGAAAGGAGGAAGCCAGCCACGCTGGAGAGACGAGCGTGGCCGGGTCTTTCCTGCCCCTTGTTACTCTGGAGATGAGGACGCCGCATGTGTCCTTGCTCCGATCTCACTGCAGGGCACCGGCTATGCTGGGGAGAAGGATCGCCCCGTCAGTGCCCTGTGACAGCAGCATTTGTTTATGGTTTTGCTGTGTTACCCCAGCTTCACAGAGTGACAAACGCTATTGGAACAAATAATTTCTACTGGTGTGATATACTAGTTGCCCCCCCCCCCCAAAAAAAAAAGATTGAAGTAGGGGTGTTATATACCAATAATATACTTTCTATATAGTGCATTTAGGCAGTGCAGCATTTGTTTGCTGTTTTGCTGCATTACCGCAGCTACACAGAGTGACAAACGCTATTGGAACAAATAATTTCTACTAGTGTGATATACCAGTTGCCCCCAAAAAAACTGATTGAGGCAGGGGTGTGATATACCTTCTTCCACAAATACTGGTTTTCTATAGGGACTTTTGTCACATTGTCATTTTGAAAATGACAGGCAGAGGAAGAGTCAGGCCATTCCGCAGGGGTGGTAGGTGTTGGGCAGGTGCACCAGGCGGGAGCCTAAGTGGGAAGTTTCAGAAGGTGTGTGCGATTACGTCAAAGGACACACCAGACTTGGTTGAGTGGCTCACTCAGCCTTTCACTTCTGCACACTCCTCATGCTTTCTATACAGTCAGGTCCATAAATATTGGGACATGGACACAATTCTAACATTTTTGGCTCTATACACCACCACAATGGATTTTAAATGAAACAAACAAGATGTGCTTTACCTGACCAGACTGTCAGCTTTAATTTAAGGATATTTACATCCAAATCATGAGAACGGTGTAGGAATTACAACAGTTTGCATATGTGCCTCCCACTTGTTAAGGGACCATAAGTAAGGGGACAATTGGCTTCTCAGCTGTTCCATGGTCAGGTGTGTGTTATTCCCTCATTATCCCAAATACAATGAGCAGATAAAAGGTCCAGAGTTCATTTCAAGTGTGCTATTTGCATTTGGAATCTGTTGCTGTCAACTCTCAAGATGAGATCCAAAGAGCTGTCACCATCAGTTAAGCAAGCCATCATTAGGCTGAAAAAACACAACAAACCCATCAGAGAGATAGCAAAAACATTAGGCGTGGCCAAAACAACTGTTTGGAACATTCTTAAAAAGAAGGAACGCAGCGGTGAGCTCAGCAACACCAAAAGACTCAGAAGACCACAGAAAAAAACTGTGGTGGATGACCGAAGAATTCTTTCCTTGGTGAAGAAAACACCCTTTACAACAGTTGGCCAGATCAAGAACACTCTCCAGAAGGTAGGTGTATGTGTGTCAAAGTCAACAATCAAGAGAAGACTTCACCAGAGTGAATACAGGGGGTTCACCACAAGATGTAAACCATTGGTGAGCCTCAAAAACAGGAAGGCCAGATTAGAGTTTGCCAAACAACATCTAAAAAAGCCTTCACAGTTCTGGAACAACAACCTATGGACAGATGAGACCAAGGTCAACTTGTACCAGAGTGATGGGAAGAGAAGAGTATGGAGAAGGAAAGGAACTGCTCATGATCCTAAGCATACCACCACATCAGTGAAGTATGGTGGTGGTAGTGTCATGGCGTCGGCATGTATGGCTGCCAATGGAACTGGTTCTCTTGTATTTATTGATGATGTGACTGCTGACAAAAGCAGCAGGATGAATTCTGAAGTGTTTCGGTCAATATTATCTGTTCATATTCAGCCAAATGTTTCAGAACTCATTTCACAGTGCAGATGGACAATGACCCAAAGCATACTGCAAAAGCCACCAAAGAGTTTTTTAAGGGAAAGAAGTGGAATGTTATGCAATGGCCAAGTCCATCACCTGACCTGAATCCGATTGAGCATGCATTTCACTTGCTGAAGACAAAACTGAAGGGAAAATGCCCCAAGAACAAGCAGGAACTGAAGACAGTTGCAGTAGAGGCCTGGCAGAGCTGAAACCCAGCGTCTGGTGATGTCTATGCGTTCCAGACTTCAGGCTGTAATTGACTGCAAAGGATTTGCAACCAAGTATTAAAAAGTGAAAGTTTGATTTATGATTATTATTCTGTCCCATTACTTTTGGTTCCTTAACAAGTGGGAGGCACATATGCAAACTGTTGTAATTCCTACACCGTTCACCTGATTTGGATGTAAATACCCTCAAATTAAAGCTGACAGTCTGCAGTTAAAGCACATCTTGTTTGTTTCATTTCAAATCCATTGTGGTGGTGTATAGAGCCAAAAATGTTAGAATTGTGTTGATGTCCCAATATTTATGGACCTGACTGTATGTACCCTCTTCACTCTCTGCTGTGTGCACCCCCAAAGACACCACCACCACCATAGACCCTCCATTATAGTCAGAGGAATTATTTTTTCATCCTTACTGATGCGCAGCCATTCTTGGCATCTAATCAGGAAGAGGAGATATCAACGGTCACCACCCAGCAGCCTGACAACAGTACCCAGATCAGCCCAAGGAGGGTGGTCCCTGCTGTTGCTGCCTACTCCGAGATCTCTTATGTCAGTGGTGGTGAAGGTGACGATGGTGACGTGTCGATGGACGTCATGTGGGTGCCCACAAGAGAGGGAAAGGAGGGGAGATCAGAGGGCGAGACGGAGCAGCAGATAGGGAGGAGAAGGAGGAGAAGCAGGCAGAACTTACAGTACACAGGAGGCAAAAAGCAGACTGCTAATGTATCTGGAATGAGCCATTCACCACGCACGGTCACATCTGGCACTCCCAGGATGCCAGGCAAATGGCACCGCAGTGTGGGCTTTTTATAACGTGTCCACTGCTGACAATAGTGTTGCTATCTGCAGCCTGTGTTGTCAACGCACAAGTTGAGGTAAGCCCAACACTCACCCAGGGACGACCACCTTAAGAAGGCACCTGGCCTCCCAACACCAAGCCCAGTGGGAGCAACACCGTCAGAATGCACAAAGTCACACTCCCGGCGCTCCACGTCCTGCCTATATTCCTTCTCCTCCTCCTCCTCTCTCCTCCAACTTGTCCTCCACTCCACCTTCCACCGTGTCATCGTCGTGTTCATAGGTCAAAAGGCAGGCTTCCGTGGAGCAGGAAGATGAGGAAGTCGCAATGCTGGATGAATTCCCAGGGGCTACTGCATCTGAGACAAGTCAACAGGAGTCTGAAGAGGAGTTAGAGGAGGATGGTGTCGGGGTGGAGGAGGAGCAAGAAGAGTATGCTTTAAACTTTTCTGGGATTTCTGGTGTTGTCTGTGGCAGGGGGGAAGAGACCGAGGATGACATTATCCTGGATGATGAACAGGAGCCAGGCCACTCCACCGTTTATTGCAATTGGGGCCATTGTTTGAAGAGGGACCCTCGTATAAAAAGCATAAAGGGCAAGGACGAGTACTGGGTGGCAAAGTATTTAGACCCCCGGTACAAACACAAAATAGTGGACATGTTACCAGCATCACAGAGGGCTGTCAGAATGCAGCACTTCCTGGCCTTGCTTCGAGAAATGCTGCATTCTGCTTTTGCGGGGAGCTGGCAGAGGAATTTCCACTCACAGTGAAACTGTCACGGCTGAGGATGGGGAAAACCCTCAGCCGTGCGATGACAGAGGATGGTAGTCACGTCTTGGCCAGAACCACAGAACTAGGGAGCAGGTCACCTCCTATTGCCTCCCTAATATGACCCTAACTCCTAGCGACATGAGCCGACCTTGAAGGTAGGAGGACTCATGCTCTGGAACCTCGGGTCCCTACTTGACCTCCGCCGGTCCCTACGCTAGGAGCTGGGTAGACTACCTGTTCCTCCTGGACATGGAGAAACAGGAGTCTAAAGATGGCCAAACTATAAAGACAGGGGAAACGGAAACAGGCATATGGCAATGGCAGGTAAGTGCAACTAGTACTAACACCCACCTGCCACAGACACAGGGCCTGGGACCCAAGTAACAATGCTGCTGTCCACAAACACAAACGACAGAGCACACACACCACACAGGACACCAGGAAACCATACGCTGCAAAGAATAGACATGACACACAAACACATCCTCATAACATCGTGTATAAACAATACATGACAATTTGTTTATGACCACAAGGGTGGCCCCCACTGGCAGATGGAAATACCAGGAGGGTTTCTCCAGCAAAGCATGGCTGAAGAACACCTCAGCTTCAGATCTCCAAAGAGGCTTTATAGCCCAAAGTGGCCACACCCACACAGACACACACAGGAGAGGGAATTAACCCTTCCAACACTAACAGGGAGTGAAACCACTTAAAGGGGAAGTGTCCAAATGCACATCACACTGTAGCTGTTACCGCAGGCAACGACATGAGTGGCAACCATGTCCTGGGAGTCAGCCAGAAGGCCGAGACACTGCCACCACATGTACACATACCAAACGTTGCCACGGGCAGCCGCAGTGAAGGGAAGTGTCACAGTGCACACCTAACATAAACCTAGTGCACACCAGACATACAAAGTGCATAACATACACACACACACACACCTAACAGAAAGGTTACTAGGTGCAACCGCATGCACATTGCCGCAAGCTGCCTAGCACCAGCTCAGGCTGCTCTACTGCGACAATACCCAACTACTTGTTGCCCGCGGCAACCACAAGTGAGGCTACACACTAGCGGCCCTCACCTGTGGTTGAACAACTAAACCAGACCGCAGGCAACCGAATGCGGTAAAGGAGTCACGGCCATGACCATGGCCGTGACAGAAACAGTTGTGGGTACCAATCCAACAGCACATGCAAGAAGAGGGCGGTTTGAAGATGTGTTTGTCACTTCTGATATGAGATCATTCTTGCAAACAACCCATTGACAGCCACCCTCCAGATCCAGCCTCATGGAACGCCTAGACAGACAAGTTTTCGACTACATCGGGTTAACGGCCAATGTGGACGCTCTGAGAAGCGAGGAACCCCATTACTACTGGGTGTGCAGCCTTTACCTGTGGCCAGAGCTGGCACAATTTTCCATAGAACTCTTGGCTTGCCCCTCGTCCAGTGTCCTGTCCGAAAGGACGTTCAGTGCAGCAGGTTGGATCGTGACCGATAAGCGCACTCGCCTAGCTCACGACAGTGTGGACTACCTCACATTTCTAAAATTAATGAGGCATGGATCTCGGAGGAATTCAACACATGTGACGAGTCTA
Organism: Bufo bufo; assembly: GCF_905171765.1. NCBI lineage: Eukaryota > Metazoa > Chordata > Amphibia > Anura > Bufonidae > Bufo > Bufo bufo. Next base: position 155,118,085 of record NC_053390.1, on the reverse strand, counting down.
CCACGTTTAATTGAATTTCCTCATGACAGCCCACAAATATCCAGAACAAATTATGGTCCCTGTTCTAGGTAAATACAGCGGCATAAAAGGCCTTTTCTGTCCGTTGAATTCCTAATGTTTTGGGCCTCGGAGGAATTCAACACCTGTGATGACCACGTGATTCAAATACAAACCGGATTCCAAAAAAGTTGGGACACTATGCAAATCGTGAATAAAAACTGAATGCAATGATGTGGAGGTGCCAACTTCTAATATTTTATTCAGAATAGAACATAAATCACGGAACAAAAGATTAAACTGAGAAAATGTACCATTTTAAGGGAAAAATATGTTGAATCAGAATTTCATGGTGTCAACAAATCCCCAAAAAGTTGGGACAAGGCCATTTTCACCACTGTGTGGCATCTCCCCTTCTTCTTACAACACTCAACAGACGTCTGGGGACCGAGGAGACCAGTTTCTCAAATTTAGAAAAAGGAATGCTTTCCCATTCTTGTCTAATACAGGCCTCTAACTGTTCAATCGTCTTGGGCCTTCTTTGTTGCACCTTCCTCTTTATGATGCACCAAATGTTCTCTATAGGTGAAAGATCTGGACTGCAGACTGGCCATTTCAGTCCCTGGATCCTTCTCCTATGCAGCCATGATGTTGTGATTGATGCAGAATGTGGTCTGGCATTATCTTGTTGAAAAATGCAGGGTCTTCCCTGAAAGAGATGAAGTCTGGATGGGAGCATATGTTGTTCTAGAACCTGAATATATTTTTCTGCATTGATGGTGCCTTTCCAGACATGCAAGCTGCCCATGCCACACGCACTCATGCAACCCCATACCATCAGAGATGCAGGCTTCTGAACTGAGCGTTGATAACAACTTGGGTTGTCCTTGTCCTCTTTGGTCAGGATGACATGGCGTCCCAGATTTCCCCAAAAAAATTTGAATCGTGACTCGTCTGACCACAGAACAGTCTTCCATTTTGCCACACTCCATTTTAAATGATCCCTGGCCCAGTGAAAACGCCTGAGCTTGTGGATCTTGCTTAGAAATGGCTTCTTCTTTGCACTGTAGAGTTTCAGCTGGCAACGGCGGATGGCACGGTGGATTGTGTTCGCTGACAATGGTTTCTGGAAGTATTCCTGAGCCCATTCTGTGATTTCCTTTACAGTAGCATTCCTGTTTGTGGTGCAGTGTCGTTTAAGGGCCCGGAGATCACGGGCATCCAGTATGGTTTTACGGCCTTGACCCTTACGCACAGAGATTGTTCCAGATTCTCTGAATCTTCAGATGATGTTATGCACAGTTGATGATGATAGATGCAAAGTCTTTGCAATTTTTCGCTGGGTAACACCTTTCTGATATTGCTCCACTATCTTTCTGTGCAACATTGTGGGAATTGGTGATCCTCTACCCATCTTGGCTTCTGAGAGACACTGCCACTCTGAGAAGCTCTTTTTATACCCAATCATGTTGCCAATTGACCTAATTAGTGTTAATTGGTCTTCCAGCTCTTCGTTATGCTCAAATTTACTTTTTCCAGCCTCTTATTGCTACTTGTCCCAACTTTTTGGGGATTTGTTGACACCGTGAAAATTGGAATCAACGTATTTTTCCTTTAAAATGATTCATTTACTCGGATTAAACGTTTGATCTGTCATCTACGTTCTATTACAAATACAATATTGACATTTGCCATCTCCACATCATTGCATTCAGTTTTTATTCACAATTTGTTTAGTGTCCCAACTTTTTTGGAATCCGGTTTGTATTATCATTAGGGTTTTTTTCAAGAGGGAGGATTTCGTTAGCCATGTTTTTAATCCAATTTAATATTTTTAGTTCTTTTAAATATATTTATTTGACCTGTATTTGTACTGGCCTTCATTAAAATTGATATTCATTGACCATCTAATAAACCTCCAGCCACATACTTACTTGTTCTTTTATGTGCGCTGAATGCATCATTTTTGGGGCCTGTAGTCCACTGGCCTGCTGTAAAGTTGATATCCAATGACCGTGAAATCTACCTCCTGCCACATACTTGTTCTTTTCTGTACGGTGAATGAATAATTTTTGCAGCCTCGGAGGAATTCAACACCAGTGACAACCACGTGTTATCAAATTTCAACTATTATTAGGTTTTTTTTTCATGAGGGGGGATTTTGTTAGCCATGTTTTTAATCAAATTTTATATTTTTAGTTCTTTTAAACATATGCATTTGACCTGTATTTGTACTGGCCTGCAGTAAAATTGATATCCATTGACCGTGTAATATACAGTACCTCCAGCCACATAATCACTTGATCTCGTCTGTCCGGTACCTCTAGCCACATAATCTGAATTTCTTTTATTACAAGAAAGTTTAGACTGGCATATTCGTATTCATAATCATAGTCATGGGTGCACAAATAAATAAAAAAAATAATGCCTGCACACACATATAAGCAGTAAAGCTGAGAAATGGGGATCATTCTAAATTCAAGTGGTACTATACCTACTATTGGAATCAATGAAAGCTCTTAGCGCACATTTTGATCAAACTTGTGTCGGGCCCATCCACCATGCGTCAAGGTGGCTTCCGCGGACGGGTCCCTATCACTAATATACCGCCTCTCTTGGACTTATCCAAGTCCACATTATCAGGGCAGTAAAGGAACCAGCTTCATTTGTACTTTGCTCAGAAGTTCCAGGCAGATGGGCGTGTGCTCAGTCTAAAAGAGGCGCCACCATCAGATAAATATTACAAGAAAGTTTAGACTGGCATATTCTTATTCATAATCATAATCATGGGTGCACATCCATAAGGCAAACATAATAAATAAATAATGGCTGCACACACATATAAGCAGTAAAGCTGAGAAATGGGGATCATTCTAAATTCAAGTGGTACTATACCTACTATTGGAATCAATGAAAGCTCTTAGCGCACATTTTGATCAAACTTGTGTCGGGCCCATCCACCATGCGTCAAGGTGGCTTCCGCGGACGGGTCCCTATCACTAATATACCGCCTCTCTTGGACTTATCCAAGTCCACATTATCAGGGCAGTGAAGGGACCCGTCCGCGGAAGCCACCTTGACGCGTGGTGGATGGGCCCGACACAAGTTTGATCAAAATGTGCGCTAAGAGCTTCCATTGATTCCAATAGTAGGTATAGTACAACTTGAATTTAGAATGATCCCCATTTCTCAGCTTTACTGCTTATATGTGTGTGCAGCCATTATTTTATTTTTTATTCTGAATTTCTTTTATGTCAGGTGAATGCCTAATTTTTAAGGCCCGTACTCCCGTGGCTCCAACAGGGCACATTTCAGAGAATTTCCCTTTAAGACACATAAAAATGTCCCCTGATTAAGATACATATTTTTTGTTGGAATTTTTGTCATTGATCCCCCTCTAGTATGTCACTGTCCATGTTGTGGGACTATTTGTGCACTTCTACTAAGTATTTGGTGACTGCAAATATGAGCTGAAGGTTTTTTCAGGTTCGCCTGCCATTAAAGTGAATGGGGCCCACGTTCGCGAACCGTCCCGGCCGATGTTATTCCATCACTACCAGATTATATGCCCTCCTCAAATCCAACTTAGAGAACACCTTGGCTCCAACAATCTGATTGAACAAATCTGGGATCAAAGAAAGGGGATAGGGATCATCGACAGGAATGCAATTAAGCTTACGGAAATCCAGACATGGCCTAAGAGTTCTTAAAGAAAATTCCTGCATCAATTAGGGATTTGGACGGTCTAATATGTCCCTTAGCCAAACTCTCCCATGGCTGCTCTTTCGGGTTCAGAAAGATTAAACAACCGAGATTTGGGCAATTTTGCTCCGGGAAAAAGGTTGATAGGGCAATCATACTCTCAATGTGGGGGTAACTCCGTGTCTCCACTTCCAGAGAATACATCAGCAAAATCAGAAATAAAGGAAGGTACAACTTTAGTGGTTACAACAGAAAGCGATGTGCTAAGACAGCTGTCTATGAAATAATCACTCCAATCAAGAATCTGTCTCGCTTGCCAATCGATGGTAGGATTATGTTTATTTAAGCATGGTAAACCTAGCACCACCAGAGAAGGCAGACCCTCCAGCACAAAACACAAGATGGATTCTTCATGAAAATCACCCACCTTTAAACGGATGTCCTGCACAATTTGTGATAAACATTTTTGAGTGATTGGAGCAGAATCAATTGCAAACACCAAAATATTTTTGTCTAATGCATTTGTTGTCAAACCATGCATACGAATAAACTGACCATGAACTAGGTTAACCCCTGCCCCACTGACAATAAACACCTAAATTCCCACAGATTTGACGTCTAGCGCCACCTTGGCCGACAGGAGAAATTGGGTACTAACAGTAAATGAAAAAAGTACGTTTTCTTGCTCCCCAAAGAGTACTGACGCAGCTTAAAGTACAATTTACACGACTCCTTGAACCAAATGAAATTGTTGCTACCCCCGGAAAATCTGTCCGGGAGGGCAACCTTAGGTTCAGGGCCGGAACCAGCCACCTGTGATCTCTGGATCTGCAAGACGGTCGCGCGGAGGTCAGCTACCTCCAAAGACAGACACTACAGCTGTTTGACCAGTGCAGACATAGGATACATAGCTGCACTGATCTGAACAAAATGGCAGTTTTATGGCGGTTGATAATGTCACGAATACAGGGGAGGGACGGGACACAGAACTAGCCCTAAAGGCTAGGGAGAGGGAAAATGTCACCTCCTAGGAAGCCCCTAAACCTGGCCCTGACTCCTGTCAGTATGTATAGACCCTGATGGTGGAAAATACATACGCCAGAACCTAGACCCTAAGAGCCCTGAAATGCCCTAGGTTGTGGCAGGGAATGAGACTACTGGTTCCTTCCCAGGTGAACGAACCAGCATCTCCCTGAGGCCTAGCAACAAGCACAGAGGAACAACCAAATGCAAAGTGCAGTACAACTTATCTTATAGAAAATGGATGAGCAGGAACACAGGTAAGGTCCACACACTAACTCTTCCAAATCCAAGCAGAGAATATCAACCGCATGGTATGAAGTGAGAGACCAAACTAAGTAGGGAATGCAATAATGACCACAGGCTGCACCTGACAAGAGGTGTGGTCATTACCAAACCACAACACTGAGAATCAAGAGACTGTCAGTTAACCTCACATGCAGTCTCTCCAATCTTCTAACCTCTATCACAGAAGGTACCGTGACAGTTTGGTATGGCCCCGAACTTTGCAGTTTGGGTTCGCTCAACACCATATACTGTATAAACAATATCCTAACTTAATTTAGTCTACAATAAAGATTAATGAAGGCAGAAGTGGAATAAGTTAGAAGATTAAGGCCCTGATTCATCAAGACCGATGTCTGCTATGCTGGTCTTGAGGGGGCCAGTGCGGGTAAATGAAGAAAAGTTGTCCTTAGATGTCCCTGGCACTGACAATGTCCTCTTTTGCTATGGCACTGAAACTTTTCAAAAAAGCAATGCTGGAACGACTAAAAGAGAATATACAATGAAGGTTAGTGAACATTTTATTCTTCTCTAGTATTATTTTGCAGGGTAAATATACAGTACATAATTTGTTGCCTGCCTTTTTTTTCTTAGAACTGGTTGTATTTCACATAGTATATATGAGACTTCTGTGTCCCTGCAGGCCGTTTCTCTATTGTGATCCAGGATTTTCTTTTCATGCAGGATTATTATTTGTTCCATCTCTTGCTGTCTTTCTTCTAAGTATGAAAATAGCATTGATATTTTATGATTCTTGGTAATAGAGTTATTTGATTCATCTCTGCTGTCTGCGTATGATTATAGTTCTCATTTGACATAGAATAGTATAAAGCTCATGAATCCAATTCTAGACATTTTGGATATCCTTTGTGTTGTGTTACCTGCTATAATAAATTATGTTGTGTAATAATTAGCCCATCTTTCTGCCATGACAATCAATGAAAAAGTTACAATGTTACCTTTATGTGAAGATCTATATTTTAAGGCTGGCACACTGACAGCCCAATCCTTTACTATGAAATAATATGAAATAATGAGTTCCTTGTAACAATAAAAATATTGAGCACAAAGCTCATATTGAGCACAAGGAACACAAACGTGTGGTACTGATTTCACATATGAGTGTTGCTAGGGAACTCTATACGTGCTGAAAAGACACAACACTCCAAGAATATACAGTAAGATTATATAATTGTTTCTTTATTCATCCATCCGTCCAGCATAACACAATTAATGTTTCAGTCTGATCCAGGACCTTGTTCATTGCCTAGATAAACATACAAAAACTGTATAGTAAGCCAAAGAATAAAGACATCATAGATGTGTTGAATCAAATCTTGTAACACAATGTCTATGGTATTGATAACGGTATCTCAGAGACATAGCGTTATACTATTATTCAGATTATACATTATTGTAACACCATCATATATCATATGCTGGTCATTGTGCAGGGTTTTCTACATGGAAAACCTGTGCTTTCCCTTAGTGCTGGATGCAGTGTTTTTTTTACAAAAATAATAACTACTGATGTCCAGAGGACTAATATACACTTATTAATCCAGCACCTATTCCAAGTTACCTAATACTTAACTTTTATTTGTGTGTTAGTAAAACGAATTGCTACCTTAACTATATCTTAAAATTGCAGTGCGTTACAGTCCTCACTTGTCTATTAGAGTGCTATAATGTTGTGCAGCATCCCCTTAATGTGGGATACAGGACACTCCTAATCACCACTGATGCTGCTGGCTGCGCGCTGCCAGCATGCTCAACATTCAGTGTGCGATTCCCCTTATGCTGTTTGGGGCTGTAAACTGCACTGTATTAAAACTAGAGCCTCACGCTGCCCCCCGACATGTTTCGCCGTTACCGGCGTCTTCAGGGGTTAGGGCAGAGTGTGCGCGTGTCTCCTCCCGGATGGTTTATAAGACCTTTGTGGGTTTTCTACATCACCCTATGTATCACTGATCTCTTTTTCACTTATCATAATACAGTATGTCATGCTTCTTTCTGCATTGTGGATATAGAGTGCTCTTTCTGCTTGCTCACTGACATACAGTATCATTCTCTCACCATGGTTATCTGTAACTATCTAGTTTCTGCTTCCACTGCTATCTATTACTGATGGCACATCACATGCTGCGTTCATGCACAACCCTTTTCACGCCCCCCTCACCAAGCTAGAACTTACTATTTCCACTGTGCAGGCATACTTGGCATTTTGTAGCAGTTATAATCAGAAGCTACACGTTTTACAGATATCCTTCAGCGCCATACCATTTCGCGCCATACCATTTCTCCCACATTGCTCGTTTAATACAAAGTTCATTTTTTGTCCTTTCTTGTCTTTATCGATCTTGTTAATACATATTTTCTTAACATATTATATTACATGTATTAACATACACCACTACTCAACAAAGCTTAGGTATATTTGGCTTGTGGATGAAATTTCAGGGTGAACCTAAAATGCACTCTAACCTTTATAGGTGAACTCAATGTGACCTTCTCTAAACTTTTGAATGCACATGTCCAATGTTTCAGTACTTTTTGCACAACTTGCTGTTCTCTAACAAGGAGCTTAACAGCAAAATTCACAACAGGTATTTAATCCATGAATGGCCCAATAAATTTCCTAGTTCAATAAGAATTGCTATTTAAACAGTCCTCCTCATCATACTGTTTACATTTAGACATCATGAGACCAAGACAACACCTAACAATTGATCAACAGTACCTTGCCATTACGAGGCTTTGCGCAGGATGTTCTCAGACAAAAGTGGCTAATGAGCTTAGAGTGTCACAGAGTGTCATCAGCAGGTTGCAACAGAGATACACAGAGACTGGAAGAGTCACAGAATGGCATAGAAGTAGATGTCCTTTGGCAACATCCCACAGTGATGACCACTTCATTGTGAACAATATACTGCGGAACCCGATCAAGCATGCCACACAACTCCAGGCACATTTACGGCAGGTGAGAGGCACCCAAGTATCATGTCAAACCATTTGAAACCATTTACATCTTCGTGGTCTGCACACTAGATAACCAATCCATAGATACATAGATCAAATGAAATCAAAAATTATAACTCCATCAAAAATTGCTTTTAAATAATCATCAATTTTATTAGTACTTGCATTTTCGCCAAAAACACAACTGTTGGCAAGACCTAAAATTTAGGGGGATAGATAGGGTCTCTCTAGGTGCGCGAGGCGGAGATTTGTTCAGACGGTTGGAGCAGGTTGAAAGCTGGATTGTAAAACTAAACACGCAAGTGCCATATGGCCTGAATGACAAGATCCCATTTGCTTCATTCTTGTAGGGTGCAGAATCATCCTTGAGTTGTGGTATTTTAAGTAGTTTGACTAATAAAGATTTATTGTATTTTAGTGTTCTTGAAGCCGGAATATTGTGGTCGTGCTGTGTGATATGTACTAATATGTCTCTCCTCTATTTATATATATAGGATATGTGTGTAGTTTGGCCATGAAATATGAATACTGGAAGTCCATCTTCTCCATGATGATCTCATTATCACTACCTGTTCTATGTGGGATTTGTGATAAATATAATAGTTTGAATTAACTTAATTTATTTAATCACATATGTTGTGTAAATGATTAATATGTGCTTGTTTTTTATAAATTTTTTCTTTATGTGATGATGAATGTAAGGGCAGGCTTTGGGGCTGTGTGATCCGTTTATCCGGATCGCACACTTCCAGATCCTATGGATTCCTTGTATTTCTCATATATATACTCCCTTCACTTATGTATATATATATATACATATATACCTTTGTACTTCTGTTCTTTTTCTGTCACTTTGACACAATCACCCTATATTAGTGATCACAGTGATGCAGGTGTGTATAGTTACACTCATGCACATGTTCTCCATTCTTCACTGTTTCATCTTTCCCCCTTTTCCTTTTTATTTAGTTTTTTTATTTCATTTGTGACAAATTACTGTGTGTTGGACCAAAATTCAACACAAGGGGTCTTTATGCGACGGAGGAATCGAAACCTTGAACTAATACATACACTGACACTTTAAATGAATTGATAATGAATTCTTAACGTATTTTTATAGGATATAATGTATGTTGTTAGTAACGATATGTTAACACAATTGATTATGGTCAGATCTTCATGATCATTAAATTAATGTATGCACTATTGTCACTGTACCAATACTCCTATGATTATTTAGGATTACTTTTATGTAAGGTAATGATTGGAGATATTGTATGTATGCTCACTATCACTGTATGCACAGAGTATATTTATTGGCACTTATTTGATAAGTCTGGTGAATTTCACATACATCTATGGAGAAACATACTATATTCTATATATGTGTCCATGCGATGATTGGAAAATGTACATATGGGGACGATGGATACACACATATAAAGATGGGCCGTGACATTTATTCTCCCTCACCCAAGATGGGGCTCGTAGTGCGCGCGTCCTTCTGCGCAGCCGCGGGCGTGCTGACGCGGTCGTGGTTCTGACGTGGGACGCTCTGTGCTCCAAGGAGCGCGGCCGTCCAGCGTCATCGCTGCGACCGCGTACGTAGGCCTTCGCGCGCCATACCAGACGATGCCATCAATTTAAATCCATACAGGTGAGGATTTATAATACCCGGCCCACTATTGAATTGACCATTACTTATTGGTCTAACACAAACCATTCCGCCCACTCCTGTGACCATATATACCCGGCTATTTAGTTATTATCATTACCCCTTGAAAAAGCTGACGGTGAAACGTGCGTCGGGGCTCAGTCTGACGGTGCTGTGGCAGATATTTGGGTCAGTATGCTTGACTTTCTGCTGATTGTATGATAACCTAGTAAGGCAGTGTGTTTGATAATGTCCGTAGGATCCAGGATCGGTAGTCTGACTCTGTGACCATACATTGTGGACAGGATAACACCCTTTTTATGCACTGATTGTATTTTCCCATATATACTGTTGCACTTGCACTTTATTTATATGAATTGTAATTGCCATACACCCGAAGTCTGACTAATAGTTTTAAATGTTCTTAATGTCTGTGAGGCCAGAAATGGTTGTAACTCTGCAAGTACTAATAAAATTGATGATTATTTAAAAGCAATTTTTGATGGAGTTATAATTTTTGATTTAATTCGATCTATGTATCTATGGATTGGTTGCGCTAATGGTGATTGCTGATATAGCAAGCTAAAGGGAAACAAGTGTTGGTTGTTTATGCACACTAGATAGCCTGCAAGGATACCTGACAACAAACGCCAGTGTCTTACATGGGCCAATGGAGCATCTACGCTGGACAAGGGACCAGTGGGATCTCAGTTCTGTTCACTGAGCAGAAATGATGGCAGCCAACGATGTTGGAGATATCAAGAAGAGGCTATGCATCAGCTACTGTTGTCACTAGATGAGCCTTTGGTGGTGGTGGTAGTGTTACAGTGTGGGAAGGTGCGTCTAATCAATACAGAACTGCCCTACACTTTGTGAATGGTACAGAGACAAGCTTATACTACTTGAAAACATCATCAATCCAGTTATTGTGCCTCTGCTTGAACAACACAGGCCTAATTTCATCTTCATGGGTGACAATGAGCCAGCTCATCGAGGTCCCATCATTAGGGAATGGCTGCTGGAGACTAGGGTACCTCAAATAGTGTGGCCTGCACTTTCTCCAGACCTGAATCCCATTGAAAACCTATGGGATCAGCTGAGTCGCCATGTAGAGGCTCGTAACTCTGTACCCCAGAACCTCAATGACCTGAGGGCTGCCCTTCAAGAATAGTGGGATGCCATGGCTCAGCAGTCAAGTCGACTTGTGAACAGTATGAAACGTCATTGTTAAGCTGTAATTGATTCTCAAGGCCACATGACAAGGTTTTGAGACATTGACATTTTTTGTGGGGGTATACCCACCACTGTTGTTGGCTTTTGTTTCAATAAATTGTTTGAGATTAGTGCTTCTACTTAAATGCCCTACTTTCATGATATAATTACACTGTAGTGTGAACTTTTTAAATTTGCCATAAATTTCACCCAAAAGCCAAATATCCCTAACTTTTTGCTAGTACTGTATGTGTTACATATATGACTATGTTTTGTTTATTTTCCTACATTAAACCACAAAATACCCACAGCAGCTTTAATGTAATGATTGATTGTAACTATATATATATATATATATATATATATATATTTATATATATATATACAGGGCTTTTTTTCTGGCGGAACGCACCGGAACGGCGTTCCGCCACCTTTTGACATCGCAGCCTGCGATGTATCAGCGGGGAGGGACTGGGAGGAGGAGCTGGGGGCCGGTGCGTTCACTGTGCTCCGGCCCCCAGCTCCAGTAGAGACTTATAAAATGTGTAATTAAATGAATAATGATTCCTGCTGCCCCTCAGTAAGATAACTTTCAATATATTGTACTCACAGCCGGCTACTGTTATCGTAATGCAGGCGGCCGGGCAGACGAGCGGCAGCGTCACTGACTGACGTCACCTGCCTGGGCCGCCTGCTTTATTCATAAAGTAGGCGGCGCACGCACGTGACGTCAGTCAGTGACGCTGCCGCTCGTCTGCCCGGCCGCCTGCATTACGATAACAGTAGCCGGCTGTGAGTACAATATATTGAAAGTTATCTTACTGAGGGGCAGCAGGAATCATTATTCATTTAATTACACATTTTATAAGTCTCTACTGGAGCGCCAATGGGGGGTCTGTGGATGACACTGTTATGGGGTGGGGGGGTCTGTGGATGGCACTGTTATGGGGTGGGGGGGTCTGTGGATGGCACTGTTATGGGGTGGGGGGGTCTGTGGATGGCACTGTTAAGGGGGGTCTGTGGATGGCACTGTTATGGGGTGGGGGGGTCTGTGGATGGCACTGTTATGGGGTGGGGGGGGTCTGTGGATGGCACTGTTAAGGAGGGGGGGTCTGTGGATGGCACTGTTATGGGGTGGGGGGTCTCTGGATGGCACTGTTATGGGGTGGGTGGGTGTCTGTGGATGGCACTGTTATGGGGTGGGGGGGTCTGTGGATGGCACTGTTATGGGGTGGGGGGGTTTGTGGATGGCACTGTTATGGGGTGGGGGGGTCTGTGGATGGCACTGTTAAGGAGGGGGGGTCTGTGGATGGCACTGTTATGGGGTGGGTGGGTGTCTGTGGATGGCACTGTTATGGGGTGGGGGGGTCTGTGGATGGCACTGTTATGGGGTGGGGGGGTCTGTGGATGGCACTGTTATGGGGTGGGGGGGTCTGTGGATGGCACTGTTATGGGGTGGGGGGGGTTTGTGGATGGCACTGTTATGGGGTGGCGGGGGTCTGTGGATGGCACTGTTATGGGATGGGGGGGTCTGTGGATGGCACTGTTATAGGATGGGGGATCTGTGGATGCCATCCCCAGATCCTCCACCCCATAACAGTGCCATCCTCAGATCCCCCCATTAACAGATTAACAGTGCCATCCCCAGATCCCCATTAACAGTGCCATCCCCATCTGGGGGGTTTCTTTGCTGGGCTGGACTTTTATACCCCCCCCCCCCCCAAATTTTACTTGCGGTCCTAGGGTTGGGTAGAGGGGGCGGTCCTAGGGGTGGATAGGGGGAGGTCTTAGGGGCGGGGAGGGGGCAGTCCTAGGGTTGGATAGGGGCGTGGCCAGGGGAGGGGGGGTGAGTTCCACCACCTTTTCTCTGAGAAAAAAAGCCCTGTATATATATATATATATATATATATCTAGGACAGCACAGCAGAAAGGAAGTAATGTGTAACGCAGTGATCACATATCATAATATAATGTAAAAACTAAGATCCATCATAAAATGTGATAATTACATGAGAACAAGCACGTGTGAAAACCCATGTGTTGTGAATTAAAAACAGCTTTGGACGATAAGGACACATTATGAATACTGACCAGCGTGGGAACATCTCCTCAGCCTGAGCATCTTCACATTCAAACTGCGCATGTCAGCAAAAGTGTCCCATCACATGACCACCCGACATCAGCAGGTAAAGGTTACGTGATCGAATAGGAACAAGAACAGCACGCCTCCAAAGGTACTTGAAGTATCGGTGTAACCTCACCAGAAGGCATAAAAGGAACCTGGAGATACTCACTAACATGTGACTAAATAAAAAAGTCATATGATCAACTAGTGCTGAGGCGCATTGAAGACTGATTAAACGTTACTAAATGTAAGCTAACTGCAGTATAGCAGTTAAATGCGCTTTATAGTAGTGACATGTAAACTTAATATAAATTAAATAATATGAATGGATGGTTGTCTAGTAATTCACTCAATTAGTATAACTAGTATGAATGAAACAAGGTAACTGTAAATGTATATAACAGGAAGTTGCTAGGGACAAAAAGAATAGCGAAGAGCAGGTATGAGGTAATAGTATGAGAGAGAAGGATTAATCGGTGCCGCGTCAACGGCATCAACATCTCCTACTGTTGCACATAAGTGTCATCCGCAACAATATACTAAAGAGTATAAAGTAAAATAAAAATAAATAAAAAAAGGGGGGAGGAGACATCCATTAATCAGTACACACCACACTTATGGTATAGGGTCACCGATTAGGTTACCGAGAGGAGACCTCACTGCTTAACAAACAGTAAAGGCGCCACAAGGAAGGATGTGCATCCCAATAAGTGCTAGGGGCCCACACCATGTGGATAGTGAGAGGGACCCATACACACCAATAAATAAATAAATAACATCATGCCTGCAATTAGCCCAATCTTCATTTATTCACTAGTGAAAATAAAAAATGGAGTATCATAGACATACCCCCATACAGTAGATATATCAGTATAACATGTAAAAAGGCCAAAAATAGAACTGGAGAAGTTGTCTTGACAGGCTATGGATGGTCACATGCTGGCCGGGAAAATCACCTGTTCCCTTTTCACCAACTGTTAATTAAAACAAAACAAATCGAGAAAAATTAGTATAATAATGGCATAATAAATAGGAGCACCAAGCTGATGTGGACAGAGAGACAGCCTCCAAGAGAGGGGAGGGAAGGTAACAAAAAAAGGAAGGAAGGGGAAAGAAAAGGGAAAAAAAGAGGGATTAGTTTAGAATTCACGGTCTATATTCAACATTTAGTCCATATGGTTTTAATGCATTTAATTCAGAAATCCAATATAGTTCTCGTTTTTTCAATATTAGATTTCTATTGCCTCCCCTTCGAGGGGTTGGAATGTGATCTAGTAACATACATCTTAAGTCACTTTCTTTATGATCACAATCAGTGAAGTGTTTTGAGATGGGAAGATCCATACGTTTTGGATACGATGGTGTATCTATGTTGGTTACATCTAGTCTTGAAACTAAAGATGTTTCACCAACATATAATAGGTTGCAAGGACACCACAGTACATAGACAACAAAAGTAGAGTCGCAAGTCATAAAATGTCTGATTTTATACTTCTTAGAAGTGACCAGATGTACAAAAAAATCCCCTATGTGTATATACCGACAGTTGACACATTTGCGACAGGGAAAATAACCCATTTTTTGCTGCCGTAGAAAGCTTTGTGTATTTTTTTGGGGGAACCCACATCATTATGTACAACTTTGTCCCTCAAGTTATTAGGTCTCCTGTATGATAATAAGGGGGAGATTTAAATTCCTCAATATTCATATGCCCACTCCTCAGAACTGGCCAATGTTTGATAACTATTTCCCTGATGTGATGGCTATCCTTAGTGAATGTGGTAACTAGTGGAATCCTGTGGGAAGTCGATTTTTTATGTTTTTTATCCAATAATTCAGCTCTGTCACAAGTACGGACAGTAGCCAAATGAGAATCTAGGATAGTGTTTGGAAAACCTCTTGTTTGAAAAGCTTTTTTCATATTATTTAATGTTTTGTACAACTGTTGTTCCTCACTCAATTTCCGCCTAGCGTGAAAGAACTGGCTTAAGGGGAGCGATTAGACCATAGCACGGGGATGGGCACTATTAAACCTAAGAAGCGTATATTTATCAGTAGGTTTAACATGTAAATCAGTGTCAAATTGTCCCTCCCATAGCATGTCCTTAATATTCAGAAAGCTAATTGCTTCTCTGGAATAAATCAAAGTAAATTTTATTTAATCATCGATGGTATTAAGAAAATAAAAAAATAGAAGAAGTTGTTCCTCCGTACCAGTCCAAAATAAAAATACGTCATCTATGTATCGCCACCACCTCAAGACATGCATGAAGTGGGGTGACACATAGATAGACGTTTCCTCAAGAAATGCGACCACCATGTTGGCATAAGTAGGGGCCACAATAGACTCCGATGGTGGTCCCTTTGCTCTGTAAATAAAAATTGTCTCCAAAAAGAAATAATTGGACATCAATACAAGATGTAAAAGTGTCAGGACAAAATGTTGGCATCCCAATGAAAGCTGAGGTCTCTCCTAACCACATTAATCCAAAATCATGTATAATGGAGGTGTAGAGGCTGGTGATGTCAAAGGAGGCCATAATCACATTAGATGGAATGTCAGTATAGTATAATTTTTTAAGGAAATCTGTACTGTCCAATATGTATGATCTTGCTGATGTGGCAAAACTATGTAATACTTTATCAAGAAAAATTGATATATTACTCAATAATGACCCCGTGCTCGATACGATTGGTCTACCTGGCGGGTTCGTCAAATCCTTGTGGATTTTGGGAAGTAAGTAAAGCATAGGTGTGATAGGATGTTTGACAATAAGAAACTTGCTACGTTTATCATCAATAAAACTAGCCTGTACACCTTCACATAAACTACGATTAATATTTATTTCGATGTCCCATCTAGGATCTCCATGTAACCGTTGGTACACTGAATTATCATTAAGCTGACGATGGGCTTCAGCAATGTATTGAGCTGTGTCCATGACGACGACAGCACCACCCTTATCGGCAGACTTAATGGGATGTTGGGATGGCAAAAGCTTTTAACAGATGTGTTTTTTAAAGCATGCGCTTTATGTAACACAGATTCAGCAATGGCAGGTGAAACAACTGCAAGAGTAAAGTCACTTTTACTATATAGATCAAAGTCACCAAGGCTTAGCTCTGAAGTCCTCAGATTTTCCAAACCCTTAGGGTGCATGGAGAACCAGGCCTTAAGTTTGAGTCCCCGAAAGAACTGGTGTAGGTCAGAATCTACCTGCAACCAGTCAGTATGTACATTGGGACAGAAGTTAAGGCCTTTTTCAAATACATTAAGTTGCACAGGATATAAAACATGTGATGAAATGTTAATTACCGTTTTGGTTTCCACTAATTCTTCCTTCGTTGTTGTTGCTTCTTGCCCTTGATTTTTTTGGTGTCTGAGTCTCCTACGTCCAACTCATCTGGTTGTCTTTTTTATGTTGGGGTAGAGAGATCTTCTAAAAAAGATTCAACTTTTTAGACGTTTTAGATGCCGATCTTAATAACCCCTATATCTGGCGATAGATCCGCCAAAGTTATGAAGAGGAGCAGGCCTCTACATAACTTCGGTGCATCCAGCGCTGGTCTAAATGTAAGCCAGCTTCCTTGCTGGCTTATAATTAGACCATTTTCTATGCCTAAAACAGGCGTAGAAAATTACGAATGAGACGGGCCTGCTGGCCCATCTCCTTCCCCGCCCACACCACGCCCATTTGTTCAGACCTGGCGTGAGGGGGAAAAAGTTGCAGATTGCGACGCAACTAACCGTGCGGCCCAATCTGCACCAGAAATTCACCTAATATAAGAGTATTTCTGGATAATAAATGACCAGCAATATTTTCACTGCACTACATTTAAAGCACATCTACAACTCACAAGGGTGATTGTGGTAATTTGTTTAAACATGCCATAGTTACACTTTATTTTATTGTGATCTAGGTAAAAAACAATAAAAAACAAAGGTGATTTATGGTTCATCCAAATGCAATAGTTAAATGAACAATATTCGGTCTTTTTTCTTAACAATTGTGGCCTGAAATAGATAAAAAAAAGATATATTAGTGATATTGTGAATATATATTTTGTGTGTTTTTAGTTTCTAAAATCAGCTAACTGGGAGCTATTGTGACTCATAGTGACATATCCAAAACCCAATTAGGAATTTAGTAACTTGGATGAGATGCTTGAGAGTTCTAAATCTAAAATGCTAGTGTATACCCCAGGTGGTACATGGGAATGAATCATGCATGTAGAAAATCTCAGCTGCTTGCAAAACACCACTGCGAAGTGCCAGGGCTATTATGCAAACAATAAAAAGAACAATTGATTTGTTTTTGTTTTGCACATTACCAAAGTATTAGGGAATAAATAGTCAATGGCAAAAAAGACTTGAATTTATTTCTTTAGCAAAACAAATTCCAAAGTTTTAATTAAAACAAAGTATATTCCCTCACAATGCAATTCTTTATGGAAATAGCCTCCAACTTCAAAATGCTGTTTTCCTCAAATTGTATTCACTTGCATCCAAAGATATTTATTTCTGGAACAAGCTTGGATAAGGCACCTGCAACCAACTGTACATAGTTGAGAATTTCAATGTGGGGCTATTGCCTGCTTCCAAAAGCTATAGTACTAGCAATTGTGTCCTTAAGTAGGTGGCTAAGACTGGTCTTTCTCTTGTTTTTAATGTCATACAGATGTTTTTCTTTGCATTCCAAGTACAAATCTTTATAAATATTTATAACAGGGATATAAAAAAATTAGAAT
The DNA here is from genome assembly GCF_905171765.1 of Bufo bufo. Classification (NCBI taxonomy): domain Eukaryota; kingdom Metazoa; phylum Chordata; class Amphibia; order Anura; family Bufonidae; genus Bufo; species Bufo bufo. The sequence continues at coordinate 155,100,362 of NC_053390.1, read as the reverse complement.
TAGGCTAGTGGCATATGACCAAAGAATTGGGTAATGATGCAATACATTGTTCACAATGTGTAGATAGCCAGGACCCAAAAAATTACAATAGGCAGTGAAGCAAACATGGTCCAGAATTTCATGGAGACTATGATTGATACTAGAGAAGTGTGTATTCTATGCTGCAAGCACTCTCCTACTATAATAAAAAATATTGTAACTAAATACCAAAAAATATGATACAATGTCTAAAACTTTAAAGATCCCAGAAAAAACTAAAAAAACAAAAACAAATACAGTATACACTCACCTAAAGAATTATTAGGAACACCTGTTCTATTTCTCATTAATGCAATTATCTAGTCAACCAATCACATGGCAGTTGCTTCAATGCATTTAGGGGTGTGGTCCTGGTCAAGACAATCTCCTGAACTCCAAACTGAATGTCAGAATGGGAAAGAAAGGTGATTTAAGCAATTTTGAGCGTGGCATGGTTGTTGGTGCCAGACGGGCCGGTCTAAGTATTTCACAATCTGCTCAGTTACTGGGATTTTCATGCACAACCATTTCTAGGGTTTACAAAGAATGGAGTGAAAAGGGAAAAACATCCAGTATGCGGCAGTCCTGTGGGCAAAAATGCCTTGTGGATGCTAGAGGTCAAAGGAGAATGGGCTGACTGATTCAAGCTGATAGAAGAGCAACGTTGACTGAAATAACCACTCGTTACAACCGAGGTATGCAGCAAAGCATTTGTGAAGCCACAACACGCACAACCTTGAGGCGGATGGGCTACAACAGCAGAAGACCCCACGGGTACCACTCATCTCCACAAATAGGAAAAAGAGGCTACAATTTGCATGAGCAAACCAAAATTGGACTGTTGAAGACTGGAAAAATGTTGCCTGGTCTGATGAGTCTTGATTTCTGTTGAGACATTCAAATGGTAGAGTCCGAATTTGGCGTAAACAGAATGAGAACATGTATCCATCCTCTGATGGCTACTTCCAGCAGGATAATGCACCATGTCACAAAGCTCGAATAATTTCAAATTGGTTTCTTGAACATGACAATGAGTTCAGTGTACTAAAATGGCCCCCACAGTCACCAGATTTCAACCCAATAGAGCACCTTTGGGATGTGGTGGAACGGGAGCTTCGTGCCCTGGATGTGCATCCCTCAAATCTCCATCAACTGCAAGATGCTATCCTATCAATATGGGCCAACATTTCTAAAGAATGCTATCAGCACCTTGTTGAATCAATGCCACGTAGAATTAAGTCAGTTTTGAAGGCAAAACGGGGTCCAACACCGTATTAGTATGGTGTTCCTAATAATTCTTTAGGTGAGTGTAAATATATATATATATATATATATATATATATATACAGTTGCAAGAAAAAGTATGTGAACCCTTTGGAATGATATGGATTTCTGCACAAATTGGTCATAAAATGTGATCTGATCTTCATCTAAGTCACAAAAATAGACAATCACAGTCTGCTTAAACTAATAACACACAAAGAATTAAATGTTACCATGTTTTTATTGAACACACCATGTAAACATTCACAGTGTAGGTGGAAAAAGTATGTGAACCCCTAGATTAATGACATCTCCAAGAGCTAATTGGAGTGAGGTGTCAGCCAACTGGAGTCCAATCAATGAGATGAGATTGGAGGTGTTGGTTACAGCTGCCCTGCCCTATAAAAAACACACACCAGTTCTGAGTTTGCTTTAACCAAGAAGCATTGCCTGATGTGAATGATGCCTCGCACAAAAGAGCTCTCAGAAGACCTACAATTAAGAATTGTTGACTTGCATAAAGCTGGAAAGGGTTATAAAAGTATCTCCAAAAGCCTTGCTGTTCATCAGTCCACGGTAAGACAAATTGTCTATAAATGGAGAAAGTTCAGCACTGCTGCTACTCTCTCTAGGAGTGGCCATCCTGTAAAGATGACTGCAAGAGCACAGCGCAGACTGCTCAATGAGGTGAAGAAGAATCCTAGAGTGTCAGCTAAAGACTTACAAAAGTCTCTGGCATATGCTAACATCCCTGTTAGCGAATCTACTATACGTAAAACACTAAACAAGAATTGATTTCATGGGAGGATACCACAGAGGAAGCCACTGCTGTAAAAAAAAAAAAATCATTGCTGCACGTTTACAGTTTGCACAAGAGCACCTGGATGTTCCACAGCAGTACTGGCAAAATATTCTGTGGACAGATGAAACCAAATTTGAGTTGTTTGGAAGAAACACACAACACTATGTGTGGAGAAAAAGAGGCACAGCACACCAACATCCACACCTCATCCCAACTGTGAAGTATGGTGGTGGGGCATCATGGTTTGGGGCTGCTATGCTGCATCAGGGCCTGGACAGATTGCTGTCATCGAAGGAAAAATGAATTCCCAAGTTTATCAAGACATTTTGCAGGAGAACTTAAGGCCATCTGTCCACCAGCTGAAGCTCAACAGGAGATGGGTGTTGCAACAGGACAACGACCCAAAGCATAGAAGTAAATCAAAAACAGAATGGCTTAAACAGAGGAAAATACACCTTCTGGAGTGGCCCAGTCAGAGTCCTGACCTCAACCCGAATGAGATGCTGTGGCATGACCTCAAGAAAGCGATTCACACCAGACATCCCAAGAATATTGCTGAACTGAAACAGTTCTGTAAGGATGAATGGTCAAGAATTACTCCTGACCGTTGTGCACGTCTGATCTGCAACTACAGGAAACGTTTGGTTGAAGTTATTGCTGCCAAAGGAGGTTCAACCAGTTATTAAATCCAAGGGTTCACATACTTTTTCCACCTGCACTGTGAATGTTTACATGGTGTGTTCAATAAAAACATGGTAACATTTAATTCTTTGTGTGTTATTAGTTTCAGCAGACTGTGATTGTCTATTGTTATGACTTAGATGAAGATCAGATCACATTTTATGACCAATTTGTGCAGAAATCCATATCATTCCAAAGGGTTCACATACTTTTTCTTGCAACTGTATATATATATATATATATATATATATATATATATATATATAATTACTACCGTAAAGTTAGAGATGTTTGGCTTTCAGTGAAATTTATGGAAAGCGGAAAACGTTCACGCTACAGTAATATTACAGTATATCATGAAAGTAAGGCATTTAAGTATAAGCATGCAATGGAGATTTCCTCATCTTAAACAATTTATTGAAAAAAAAGCCAACAATAGCAGTGGGGATCCTCCCACCAAAAATTTCAATGTCTCAAAAACTTGGCATGTTGTCTTTAGCATCAATTACAGCTTGACAACGACATCTCATGCTGTTCAAAAGTAGACTTATTGTCTGCTGAGGCAAGGCATTCCACTCTTCTTGAAGGGCACCCCTCAGGTCATTGAGGTTCTGTGGTACCTCTACAAGGCGACTCAGCTGATCCCATAGGTTTTCAATGGGTTCAAGTCTGGAGAAAGTGCAGGCCACTCCATTTTACGTACCCCAGTCTCCAGCAGCCATTTCCTAATGATGGGACCTCGATGAGCTGGTGCATTTTCATCCATGAAGATTAAATTAGGCCTATGTTGTTCATGCAGAGGCACAATAACTGTATTAATGATGTTATTTAAGTAGTATGGGCTTGTCACTGTACCATTCACAAAGTGTAGGGTAGTTCTGTATTGACTAGACACACCTGCCCACACTGTAATACCATCACCACCAAAGGTTCGTCTGGTGACAACAGTGGCTGATGCATAGCGTCTCCTTGATGTCTACAACATCGTTGGCTGCCATCATTGCTGCTCAGAGTGAATCGACTTTCATTAGTGAATAGCACTGAGACCCACTGCTCCCTCATCCAGCGTAGATGTTCCCTGGTCCATGTAAGACGATGACACCTGTAGTCAGGTACCCTTGCAGGTCATCTAGCATGCAGACCACGCTGATATGAACAGTTTCAAATTGTCTGACTTGACACTTGGATGCCTCTCACCTCCCTTAAATATGCCTGGAGTTGTGTGGTATTCATCATTGGGTTCCTCAGGGCATTGTTCACAATGAAGTGGTCATCAGTGTGGGATGTCCACTTCTATGACTTTCTGTGACCCTTCCAGTCTCTCTGTATCTCTGTTGCAACCTGCTGATGACACTCTGTGACACTCTAAGCTCAGTAGCCACTTTTCTCTGAGAACATCCTGCTTGCAGCCTTGCAATGGTGAGGTACAGTTGATTAATTGTTACATGTAGTCTTGGTCTCATGATGTCAAAATGTGAACAGCCTGATGAGGACTGTTTAAGTACCTATTCTAATTGAACCAGGAAATGTATTGGGCGCTTCATAGATGAAACACCTATTGGGAGTTTTGCCATTATGCTCCTTGTTAGAGAACAGCAAGTCGTTCAAAAAGTACTGAAACATTGAACAGCTGGATATATGTATTCAAAAGTTTAGAGAAGGTCACATTTAGTATATATATATATATATGAATTCATTCATATGTAACTTTATGTCACTATATATATATATATATATATATATATACGGTATATATATATACACACACACTCATATATATAAACAGGTGAAACTCGAATTTTTTTTATATCGTGCAAAAGTCCATTTATTTGAGTAAAATTAAAAGGTATTGCATTAATGCAGCTTAAAATTAGAATTTTGTGAAAAAGTTCAATATTCTAGTCTCAAAGTGTCACACTCTAGTCAGCATCTCAGGCCCATAAATATTGGGACATCAACACAATTTTAACATTTTTGGCTCTATACACCACCACAATGGATTTCAAATGCAACGGACAAGATGTGCTTTAACTGCAGACTATCAGCTTTAATTTGAGGGTATTTACATCCAAATCAGGTGAACAGTGTAGGAATTACAACAGTTTACATATGTGCCTCCCACTTGTTAAGGGACCAAAAGTAATGGGACATAATAATAATCATAAATCAAACTTTCACTTTTTAATACTTGGTTGCAATTTTTTTGCAGTCAATTACAGCCTGAAGTCTGGAATGCATAGACCACACTCACTAGACGCTGGGTTTAATCCCTGGTGATGCTCTGCCAGGCCTCTACTGCAACTGTCTTCAGTTTCTGCTTGTTCTTGGGGCATTTTCCCTTCAGTTTTGTCTTCAGCAAGTGAAATGCATGCTCAATCGGATTCAGGTCAGGTGATTGACTTGGCCATTGCATAACATTCCACTTCTTTCCCTTAAAAAACTCTTTGGTTGCTTTTGCAGTATGCTTTGGGTCATTGTCCATCTGCACTGTGAAGCGCTGTCCAATGAGTTCTGAAGCATTTGGCTGAATATGAGCAGATAATATTGCCCGAAACACTTCAGAATTCATCCTGCTGCTTTTGCCAGCAGTCACATCTTCAATAAATACAAGAGAACCAGTTCCATTGGCAGCCATACATGCCCACGCCATGACACTACCACCACCATGCTTCACTGATGAGGTGGTATGCTTAGGATCATGAGCAGTTCCTTTCCTTCTCCATACTCTTCTCTTCCCATCACTCTGGTACAAGTTGATCTTGGTCTCATCTGTCCATAGAATGTTGTTCCATAACTGTAAAGGCTTTTTTAGATGTTGTTTGGCAAACTCTAATCTGGCCTTCCTGTTGTTGAGGCTCACCAATGGTTTACATCTTGTGGTGAACCTTCTGTATTCACTCTGGTGAAGTCTTCTCTTGATTGTTGACTTTAACACACATACACCTACCTCCTGGAGGGTGTTCTTGATCTGGCCAACCGTTGTGAAGGGTGTTTTCTTCACCAGGGAAAGAATTCTTTAGTCATCCACCACAGTTGTTTTCCGTGGTCTTCCGGGTCTTTTGGTGTTCCTGAGCTCACCTATGCGTTCCTTCTTTTTAAGAATGTTCCAAACAGTTGTTTTGGCCACGCCTAATGTTTTTGATATCTCTCTGATGGGTTTGTTTTGTTTTTTCAGCCTAATGATGGCTTGCTTCACTGATAGTGACAGCTCTTTGGATCTCATCTTTAGAGTTGACAGCAACAGATTCCAAATGCAAATAGCACACTTGAAATGAACTCTGGACCTTTTATCTGCTCATTGTAATTGGGATAATGAGGAAATAACACACACCTGGCCATGGAACAGCTGAGAAGCCAATTGTCTCATTACCTTTGGTCCCTTAACAAGTGGGAGGCACATATGCAAACTGTTGTAATTCCTACACCGTTCACCTGATTTGGATGTAAATGCCCTCAAATTAAAGCTGACAGTCTGCAGTTAAAGCACATCTTGTTCGATTCATCATTATATCCCCTTCACACATGTGCACAATAAAAGTATCATTAATTATAATGTATGTATAAGGAACAGCTGACAAGGTTTATGGATTTTATGTATTATTAGATAATAGTCAGCTCTATTATGCACTTGTTCTATTGATAGCACTGGTCACTTTATTCATGATCACCGGGATGACCTCCTTATAATTATATGTAAACTTTTTGTACTGTTTTTTTATTAAGTATCAATTATGTTGATGCAACAAATGATTTGATTGGTTCACCTATATATGCTTGCTTTGCACTTTTATCAATGCTTGAGAAAGGCTCATGTTGAGCCGAAACGTCGCTTTTTTGCTGCCACCACATGAGTGAATAAACACTACCTGATGTTTTACTGAAGAAACCGTCTGGAGTGCAGTCCAATTTTTTTCTATTATCTACAAGTGGGTAAGATCCAGTTACCGTACTTGGACTTTGCACCCTTTCTCATCTGCTTCCAAGGTGGTGCTGCCAGTAGCTTTTCTAGTATATATATATATATATATATATATATATAGATATACTCACGTAAACAAATTCCAAGCATAAAAATAGATAAATCCTCAATAATTAAATTAAAAACAAAATCATTGTGTTTATCTGTAAGCTGGGATCCAACCAAGAAGGAGGTAAAGGCCAGAGCCCTACATGTGCATCAACCCCTTAGGAGTGGCTTCCCCCGGGGCTACAATGTGATGAGATCGACTCCTGCTTAAATAACCAAATAATTTGCAGGTGTAAATATACTTGTTTAGAGGAAATATTACTTCAAAGGAAAATATGGCTTTGAGGAAATCCCAGTCAATGCCATATGTTCCTTTGAGGTAATATTTAATCTAAAGATGAGTCAATCAAGAGTGATAAACTAAACTGATTCATTACAAATTTCACAAACACTCATCAGCAAAATTAATCCAAAGTTTTTTGACTTGTTTTGAATTAATTAACGATGCCTAGTGCCATTTTACTGTGAATAATAGGGAGGAAAATTGCGAAGGAGGCACAATATGGAGGATCTCATGACAGTGAGAGGGATTAGTGGGGAGGGCTTGGACTAATGGGCACAGAAGCTTACACACAAGCCAATCCGGGGCAAAATTCAAGAAAGTCCATTGCTGTGAATGTCATAGAATGTTATTCTGTGTTAAGTTTCTGGCATATGGCAGTGTTTGACAAAATGCAATTACAGACACAAGCTGCTAATGTAGTCTGATGGGGACACTATAAGCTGAGTATAGGGAGAAAATAAGACAATATAATTGGGTAAAAGTTAAGGAATTTGATCAGGTTAAGCCTTAAGGGAGCTAGTTTTGCATTACAAAACCACCCAAGAGACTAATTTTTCATATATATATATATATATATATATATATATATAAACAGACAGAAATCTTTTTCTGCTTTTTTCCTTTCATTAAGCTTAGTTTATAGGTTTTATTGCCAGCAGCACCCCAATAGCATTCTGCTGCAAACGCTAAATAATAGCATTTTTTTCTTCTGAAAACCATTTAATTTCAAGATTTATATGTGTTATTAAATGTGCTGAATATTACTGCACGATAACAGGTAGTTATAGAAAAATGCTATTTACTAGGTGGCAATGCCACAGACCATCGGCGCTACTTAGTAACAATAGTGCAGCAGTGTCCCGGACAGCGCCGTTCCTCCGCTGTAGTCACACACAGAAAACAATTTCAAAAGGAATATGGGGATGCCGCACACCTCTTATTTAGCTACTATATGTTATGATATGGGCGTACTGTTTAGGAGTCAAGCCTAATAGGCTGTTTTACCTTATTTTCTTTGCAGATCCTCCTTGCGATTATTGCTAGGTCCGTTGAGGGTTCGGTTCAGGTTTTGTGAATTTTCTTATTTCTCTTATTCAAGGGGCTCCAACGGTCTCCACTGAAGGCAGACAAAGTTCTTTTAACAGTCTTATTCAAAGCTCGCCCCAGCCGGTGGCGCAGCTTTTACTTTTTGAATCTCGCTCGTGCTCACAGTGTGGAGCAGGTGACGTCACCAGAGCTACGGTTCCTCTCAGACACCTATATACGGCCATCCTTTCAATGGCCGTATATAGGGACTTAACATCAAGGGTCCCTATGATGTCCCCTTCAATCCACGTGATGCCTTCCAGTATCTGCAATATATGTTTGGTATCTTTCAGGTATGCATATAAGTTTTGGGCACATGGCTGCAGGTACTGGTCAACGTACCTGGATAGTGCGCTAGTGATGCATTCTACCCCGGAGACTATAGGTCTCCCAGGTGGTTTATTTATATCCTTATGTATTTTTGGATTCTGGTAGAATATAGCCATTTTGGGGTGTTTGATGTTAATAAATAAACTTTCCTGCTTGTTTAAAATACCTTCCTTACATGCCTTCTGAACTAGGTGTTGTAGTTCTTTCTTGTACCTCTCAGTTGGATCATTTTTCAACACTTTATAGGTTTTGCTATCATCTAATATTTTCATTGCCTCTTCTTCATAGTCTTTTTTATCCACAATTATTATTCCCCCCCCTTATCTGCGGGGCGGATGACTATATTGTTGTTTTTCTGCATATTAATCATAGCTTCCCTTTCTGCCTTGGTCAGTTTATTTATTAACATCAAACACCCCAAAATGGCTACAGTCAGGTCCATAAATATTGGGACATCGACACAATTCTAACATTTTTGTCCCTATACACCACCACAATGGATTTGAAATGAAACGAACAAGATATGCTTTAACTGCAGACTGTCAGCTTTAATTTAAGGGACCAAAAGTGATGGGACATAATAAAAATCATAAATCAAATTTTCACTTTTTAATACTTGGTTGCAAATACTTTGCAGGCAATTACAGCCTGAAGTCTGGAACGCATAGACATCACCAGACGCTGGGTTACATCCCTGGTGATGCTCTGCCAGGCCTCTACTGCAACTGTCTTCAGTTCCTGCTTGTTCTTGGGGCATTTTCCCTTCAGTTTTGTCTTTAGCAAGTGAAATGCATGCTCAATCGAATTCAGGTCAGGTGATTGACTTGGCCATTGCATAACATTCCACTTCTTTCCCTTAAAAAACTCTTTAGTTGCTTTTGCAGTATGCTTTGAGTCATTGTCCATCTGCACTGTGAAGTGCCGTCCAATGAGTTCTGAAGCATTTGGCTGAATATGAGCAGATAATATTGCCCGAAACACTTCAGAATTCATCCTGCTGCTTTTGTCAGCAGTCACATCATCAATAAATACAAGAGAACCAGTTCCATTGGCAGACATACATGCCCACGCCATGACACTACCACCACTATGCTTCACTGATGAGGTGATATGCTTAGGATCATGAGCAGTTCCTTTCCTTCTCCATACTCTTCTCTTCCCATCATTCTGGTACAAGTTGATCTTGGTTTAATCTGTCCATAGGATGTTGTTCCAGAACTGTGAAGGCTTTTTTAGATGTCGTTTGGCAAACTCTAATCTGGCCTTCCTGTTTTTGAGGCTCACCAATGGTTTACATCTTGTGGTGAACCCTCTGTATTCACTTTGGTGAAGTCTTCTCTTGATTGTTGACTTTGACACACATACACCTACCTCCTGGAGAGTGTTCTTGATCTGGCCAACTGTTGTGAAGAGTTTTCTTCACCAGGGAAAGAATTCTTCTATCATCCACCACAGTTGTTTTATGTGGTCTTCCGGTTCTTTTGGTGTTGCTGAGCTCACCGGTGCGTTCCTTCTTTTTAAGAATGATCTAAACAGTTGTTTTGGCCATGCCTAATGTTTTTGCTATCTCTATGATTGGTTTGTTTTGTTTTTTCAGCCTAATGATGGCTTGCTTCACTGATAGTGACAGCTCTTTGGATCTCATCTTGAGAGTTGACAGCAACAGATTCCAAATGCAAATAGCACACTTGAAATGAACTCTGGACCTTTTATCTGCTCATTGTAATTGGGATAATGAGGAAATAACACACACCTGGCTATGGAACAGCTGAGAAGCCAATTGTCCCATTACTTTTGGTCCCTTAACAAGTGGGAGGCACATATGCAAACTGTTGTAATTCCTACACCGTTCACCTGATTTGGATGTAAATACCCTCAAATTGAAGCTGACAGTCTGCAGTTAACGCACATCCTGTTTATTTCATTTCAAATCCATTGTGGTGGTGTATAGAGCCAACAATGTTAGAATTGTGTCAATGTCCCAATATTTATGGACCTGACTGTATATTCTACCAGAATCCAAAAATACATAATGATATAAATAAACCACCTGGGAGACCTATAGTCTCCGGGGTAGAATGCCTCACTAGCGCACTATCCAGGTACGTTGACCAGTACCTGCAGCCATGTGGCCAAAACTTATATGCATACCTGAAAGATACCAAACATATATTGCAGATACTGGAAGGCATAACGTGGATTGAAGGGTACATCGTAGGGACCCTTGATGTTAAGTCCCTATATACGGTCATTGAAAGGATGAACTCCCCTTCTTGGTGTCTGAGAGGAACCGTAGCTCTGGTGACGTCACCTGCTCCACACTGTGAGCACGAGCGAGATTCAAAAAGTAAAAGCTGCGCCACCGGCCGGGGCGAGCTTTGAATAAGACTGTTAAAAGAACTTTGTCTGCCTTCAGTGGAGACCGTTGGAGCCCCTTGAATAAGAGAAATAAGAAAATTCACAAAACCTGAACAGAACCCTCAGCGGACCTAGCAATAATCGCGAGGAGGATCTGCAAAGAAAATAAGGTAAAACAGCCTATTAGGCTTGACCCCTAAACAGTACGCCCATATCATAACATATAGTAGCTAAATAAGAGGTGCGCGGCATCCCCATATTGCTTTTGAAATAGTTATAGAAAAAGCAATACTGCAAAAACTATATTTTCATATCCGTGATATTGAATGCATAGATGAAAAACATTTTACTTCAAACATTGAATTGTTATATCCCTGTTAGCAAATGCATTAATGCATCATACGATGCAGTTCAAAGACATTTAACTACAAAAAATTAATTTTTATACCCATGATATTGAATGCATAGTTCAAAGACATTTTACTGCAAACATTGCATTGTTACATCCATTTTAGCAAACAGCTTTAATGCATCAGACCGTATAGTTCAAAGACTGGTTTTACTAAAAGAATTGCACTGTTAAATTCATGATATTGATTGCATAGTTCAGAGACATTTTACGACAAAATTTGCATTATTACCACAGTAAATTGTCAATACCAGTTTGCCGTGCAGTTTGTAGATGGGCAGGGGCATTTAATTGTGCCTCTATTTTTAAATTACAGATTCATTTTATGTGTGTTTTATTTTAGATTTAACTATCTGAAGGACCCGGCTTCGCATGGGTATATTTAATCTATTTCATTTAATGTTTGTGTGTGTCGTTAAGATATCGACAGTAGCCACTATAATAGTAACATCTACAGCACCCCACCCCCTTAACAGTGACATGCACAGTCCCCCACCCCTTAACACTGACCCTCCCCAAAGTGCCCCATCCCCTTAAAATGGTACCTTCACAGCAGCTCACCCCCTTAACTTTGACCTTTACAGCAGCCTTCCCCTTTAACAGTGAGTTCCACAGCACCACACCCCCTTGACAGTGACCTCCACAGGGGCCCACCCCCTTAACAGTGACCTCTACAGCACCCGCCCCTTAACACTGACCATAGGTTACAGTCCCCTTAACTGACCTCCACCATTCCCGGCCCCCTTAACAGAGACCTCCACAGCGACTTCCCCTTTAACAGTGACTGCCACTGTACCCCGCTCCCTTAACAATGACCTCAAAGTACCCCGCTGCCTTAATAGTGACCTCACAGTACCCCGCTGCCTCTTTAAAAATGGCCACCACAGTCTCCTTCTCCCTTAACAGTGACCTCCACAGCGGCCTGCCCCTTAACAGTACATCCACTGCGCCATCCCCTTTAACAGTGACCTCCACAGTGGCCACCCCTTTATTAGTGACCTCCACAGTACCCCATCTCATTAACATTGATTTCCACAATAACCTGCCCCTTTAACAGTGACCTCCACAGAGCTCTGTTCCCTTAAAATGTGACTTCCATAACACCCCACCCCCTTAACAGTGACCTCTACAGCATCCCGCCCCTTAACACTCACTTCCATAGTAGACCATTCCCTTAACTGTGACCTCCACCGTTCTCTGCACCCTTAATAGAGACCTCCACAGTGCCTGCCCCTTTAACAGTGACCTCCACAGCATCACCATTAAAAGTGACCTCCATAGCGGGCGCCCCTTTAATAGTGACCTTCATAGTACCCCATCTCCTTAACAGTGTTTTCCACAGCACCCCGTCCCCTTAACAGTGGCCTCTACAGCAATCTGCTTCTTAACACTGACCTCCATAGCAGACTGTCCCCTTAACTGTGACCTCTTCAGCAGCCTGCCCCTAGGGTAGCCAGAGGTCCGGTTTTAGGCCAGACAGTCCGGCTTTTATACTCCCTGTCCTCCATCTGGCGCAGGGCCTGGACGGAAACAGGGATGTCCTTTTAAACAGCTCACTCTCAGACAGCAGCACTGTCTGAGCATGAGCTGCAGCGAGAAAGTCACCCTCCCACCATTGTAGCTGACAGAAGTTGATTTTTACCTTCATTTTTTCAATACCCGTTGGCGTGTCCAAACTGAGTCAGGGGTGTGGCTTAGCGGGACCTGGGGGGCAGGGTTTTTAAGTCCGTCTTTTGAGAGTGGCCTGAATGGCCACCCTACCTGCCCTCTTCACTGTGACCTCTACAGCACTCCGCTCCCTTAACAGTGTCATCCACAGTGTCATCCACAGCGCCCTGCCCCTTTAATGCTTACCTAAAGCAGTGAAGAAAAATGGCTTGGTTGTTATGTAAATCTGGTGTAAAACTGTGTGTATGTGGAGACTAAGGACCTGCGAGCTTCTATTGGCTGACATGTGACCCTGTGTATGGCAGTTGGGGTATGAAGAGAAAGACCTGCAGGCTTCTATTTGCTAATGTAGGTGGTATGATGTGCCATATTTGAATTTTTTGGGAATATCTCAGGAACGGTATGTGCTAGAGAGCTTAGACCCGGTATAAAACCTTCCTGGACACCTGATGTACCTGTGTGCAAAATTTTGTGATTGTAAATGTGCTGGTGCGGATTCCTTTAGCAGACTACACACATACACTCAGCTTTATATATTATATTTACTTGTTCCAGATAAAATAATATTTTAATATATTCCTTGAGGTACTCAGTTTTTGCAAATTTTATAGTTCCTTTTTGCCTGTTGGCACCAGATAAGTGAGAAGTCTTCGGACTATATTTAATTATACATATAAAGCCGTCTCTATTTTATTTTACTTTTTCTCCTGTTACCACTTGTGAAAATGAATAAGCTGGGGCTAAATAACATTTTATTGGAAGAAATGAAAATTTTCATTTTCATAGCCAAGTGTTTCAACATTCTTTGAAACACATCTGGGGTCAAAGTGCTCACTGGATCCCTCGATAAATTCCTTAAGGGGTGTAGTTTTCAAAATGAAGTCACTTCTTTGAGGTTTCCACTGTAGGGCACCTCAGAGCTCTTCAAATGTGACATGTGCAGCGACCGGGCCAAATGGGCATGCATGTGTACCTGTTGGTACTCATGCATGTGTACCTGTGTACCCAGGGCCGCTGATAGGCCAGTACAGCTGGCCCAGTTGTACCGGGCCCGGCTGGCAGGGGGGCCCGGGCTGCCGACTCCCGAGCCATTTAAATTTTTTTGCTGTCAGTGGGCTGGCTCCAGTAACAGCAGGCAGTGTGGGGGCGGCGCTCACTCACTGATGTCACACGCCTGCTCCTCCCACTAGGCGGCGCAGGCGCGTGACGTCAGTGAGTGAGCGCTGCCGCCCGCACTTGTTACTGGAGGCTGGAGGGTGGAGGGAGGAGGCAGGAGCTGAATGTAAGGTAGTATTTTACTAAAGAGATGAGCGCTGTGCCTGTGCTAAAATTAAAGATACTGTCTGCAGCCTGCACGGCTGCACCGATTTATTAATGTATACTACTGTGAGTGGCGGGGGGGGATCTATATGGATGACGTCATGACGGCACTGTTATAGGGAGGGCGGGGGATCCGTGGATGGCACTGTTATGGGGGGGGGGGTCTGTCATGTGGATGACACTTATGGGGGGGGCCGGGGGGTCTGTGGATGACACTTATGGGGGGGATCTGTGGATGGCACCATTATGGAGGGGGATCTGTGGATGACACTGTTATGGGGGGGATCTGTGGATGACACTGTTATGGGGGGATCTGTGGATGACTGTTATGGGGGGGGATCTGTGGATGGCACTGTTATGGAGGGTATCTGTGAATGGCACTGTTATGGAGGGGTATCTGTGGATGACACATAGCATAAGATGCTATATACGGTATGTGTCATCCACAGATCCCCCTCTATAACAGTGCCATCCACAGATCCCCCCATAACAGTGCCATCCACAGATCCCCCCATAACAGTGCCATCCACAGATCCCCTCCATAACAGTGCCATCCACAGATCCCCTCCATAACAGTGCCATCCACAGATCCCCTCCATAACAGTGCCATCCACAGATCCCCTCCATAACAGTGCCATCCACAGATCCCCTCCATAACAGTGCCATCCACAGATCCCCTCCATAAAAGTGCCATTCACAGATCCCCTCCATAACAGTGCCATTCACAGATCCCCTCCATAACAGCGCCATTCACAGACGACCCCCCAGCGCCATAAATATCACTTGTAGACAAATCTGCATGTTGTTTCAAGGCGGCGTCTGGGGAGGGGCCAAGGGCGGGGCCAGGGGTGTGGCTGAAGGAGGGATCAGGGGGTGGAGCTGAAGGGGGCCCCGTCATGTATGCTGTACGGGGCCCCATGATTTCTATCAGCGGCCCTGTGTGTACCTGTTGGTACTCATGGTTTAGCAGAGCTCCTTGGGTCGGTGTGCAGTGATGGGAAGGAAAGTACCAGATTCCTTTGGGGCACACTCTGGTTTTGAGGGATCTCTTACCAGATGTTGGTTGAGGTGCCCTTGATGGTATAGGGCAAGGATGGCCAACCTGCGGCTCTCCAGCTGTTGTAAAACTACAATTCCCACCATGCCCTGCTGTAGGCTGATAGCTGTAGGCTGTATGGGCATGCTGGGAGTTGTAGTTTTGCAACAGCTGAAGAGCCGCAGGTTGGCCATCCCTGGTATAGGATTTAAGGTGCAGGGAAGGCACGGTCCCTGATATGATGATGCCAGCACCCTTGAGTGCAATTTAGGTGGTAAAATAAAGAGGAGTCTGTTTGAATAAATAAGTGCAACATTTAATGAGAATTATTTGCCTTGAGGTAGATGTACAGATTATTGCAATCCCAAGTGGTAGCTGTGATCCATTCAAAGGATATCACAAGTTAGTTGCATCTCTAATCCTAATAACAAGCTCTTGGTGAGGTATTGACTCTGGTCACACTCAGGCTATTGTAACTTCTGGCTGACTGTCCATCTTCCATTTGTGGAGTTTACATCATTAAACTTCTCTGTTTTACAAGGCCGGTACATATATCTTCAGCTTACTCAAAGTTTCCATTAGTTATGTCTACACTATTCATAAAGGAATGTGGCTCCAAAAATAGTTTTGCCCTTGACTGCAGAACATGGACTAGTACCGTAGGCTAATTCTGTTTCCATTGTGTGCTAGTAAACTTTCCTTATACTCTCTGCCGCATAACTCAGAGGGGTAGCTACTTGTAAGCTCTCATTTACTTATGGATTCAGCAGATCCAGCCCTAGCTTTAGGTAGCTGGCTCCCTTGTCTGACTCTGCGGTCTGGCTGAGGCCTCTGACTTTTGTGTCTGACTTGGGATTCGTTTTTCTTAGCTACAGACCAAACTTTCACTGACCATACTTCATATTTAAGCACCAGCACAACCTAGGGGTAACTGGGTGAGTCAACATATAAGGTGTAAGCAACCTGTTAAAAGGAATTACAGCAATATACATACATGTTGCATAATGGACATATTTATAAATACCCTTATGTATAAAGGTGTGCAGTGTGCCTATACATTACCTGAAAAATTGGGCCAAGTGACATTTTGTTCAGAGCCCTGCTCTGTGTCCATATAGTAGTTTATCACCACATGGTTATGTGCATATAAGGTGTTTCTGTAAATTGCAGAATGAGGGTAATAAATATTGAGATTTGATTTGCTGTTCACCCTTGATGTGTTACGGGAAAAATTTATTGGAATACAAATGCTGCAAAAAGAAATGAAATTTTTAAATTTCACAACCAATCTTGCTTTAATTCCTGTAGAAATAAAGGGTTAACAAAATATCAGTTTTAAATCATTTGTGGGGTGTAGTTAAAACCCTTCAAACTGCTCTCTGCCGTGCTAAACACACGTTCACACTATACACTGGCTGCAGGGCAGGTCAGCACCTCCAAGGCTGACAAAGCTTTTCCACATTTTGGCCATGCTAACCCTGCTTTCTCAGGTGCTGGTGGTTCGCCAGCTGCGTTGGCGACCTCTTCCTCCTCCTCTGCCTTCGCCTTGTGCTTTCACTGTGCCCCCGCTGTCAGGTGGGAATGCTATCATCAGCGTGCGCTTGTAGTCGCGCATCTTCCGATCAGTAACAGATGTTTTCACTAAATTTAGTTCCCTGTCAGCAATGCAGAGCAGGGGTTCATTCACGGCAAAAGGGGGTTCATGTCACCCAGCAATAGAACAGAGGATTTTGAGAGATTTAGGCCCCTGTCACCCAGGCACAGCAGGGGTTCATTCACGGCTAAAGGGGGATCATGTCACCCAGCAATAGAACAGAGGATTTTGAGAGATTTAGGCCCCTGTCAGCAATGCAGAACAGGGGTTCATTCACGGCAAAAGGGGGTTCATGACACCCAGCAATACAACAGAGGATTTTGAGAGATTTAGGCCCCTGTCAGCAATGCAGAGCAGGGGTTTATTCACGGCAAAAGGGGATTCATGTCACCCAGCAATAGAACAGACGATTTTGAGAGATTTAGGCCCCTGTCACCCAGGCACAGCAGGGGTTCATTCATGGCAAAAGGGGGTTCATGTCACCCAGCAATAGAACAGAGGATTTTGAGAGATTTAGGCCCCTGTCAGCAATGCAGAGCAGGGGTTCATTCACGGCAAAAGGGGGTTCATGTCACCCAGCAATACAACAGAGGATTTTGAGAGATTTAGGCCCCTGTCAGCAATGCAGAGTAGGGGTTCATTCACGGCAAAAGGGGGTTCATGTCACCCAACAATAGAACAGAGGATTTTGAGAGATTTAGGCCCCTGTCACCCAGGCACAGCAGGGGTTCATTCAGGGCTAAAGGGGGATCATGTCACCCAGCAATAGAACAGAGGATTTTAAGAGAATTAGGCCCCTGTCAGCAATGCAGATCAGGGGTTCATTCACGGCAAAAGGGGGTTCATGTCACCCAGCAATACAACAGAGGATTTCGAGAGATTTAGGCCCCTGTCAGCAATGCAGAGCAGGGGTTCTTTCACGGCAAAAGAGGGTACATGTCACCTCGCAATAGAACAGACGATTTTGAGAGATTTAGGCCCCAGTCACCCAGGCACAGCAGGGGTTCATTCACGGCAAAAGGGGGTTCATGTCACCCAGCAATAGAACAGAGGATTTTGAGAGATTTAGGCCCCTGTCAGCAATGCAGAGAAGGGGTTCATTCACGGCTAAAGGGGGATCATGTCACCCAGCAATACAATAGAGGATTTTGAGAGATTTAGGCCCCTGTCAGCAATGCAGAGCAGGGGTTCATTCACGGCAAAAGGGGGTTCATGTCACCCAGCAATACAACAGAGGATTTTGAGAGATTTAGGCCCCTGTCAGCAATGCAGAGCAGGGGTTCTTTCACGGCAAAAGAGGGTACATGTCACCTCGCAATAGAACAGACGATTTTGAGAGATTAAGGCCCCAGTCACCCAGGCACAGCAGGGGTTCATTCACGGCAAAAGGAAGTTCATGTCACCCAGCAATAGAACAGAGGATTTTGAGAGATTTAGGCCCCTGTCAGCAATGCAGAGAAGGGGTTCATTCACGGCTAAAGGGGGATCATGTCACCCAGCAATACAATAGAGGATTTTGAGAGATTTAGGCCCCTGTCAGCAATGCAGAGCAGGGGTTCATTCACGGCAAAAGGGGGTTCATGTCACCCAGCAATACAACAGAGGATTTTGAGAGATTTAGGCCCCTGTCAGCAATGCAGAGCAGGGGTTCATTCACGGCAAAAGGGGATTCATGTCACCCAGCAATATAACAGACGATTTTGAGAGATTTAGGCCCTTGTCACCTAGGCACTGCAGGGGTTCATTCACGGCTAAAGGGGTTCATGTCACCCAGCAATAGAACAGACGATTTTGAGAGAATTAGGCCCCTGTCAGCAATGCAGAGCAGGGGTTCATTCACGGCAAAAGGGGGTTCGTGTCACCCAGCAATAGAACAGAGGATTTTGAGAGATTTAGGCCCCTGTTAGCAATGCAGAGCAGGGGTTCTTTCACGGCAAAAGAGGGTACATGTCACCTCGCAATAGAACAGACGATTTTGAGAGATTTAGGCCCCAGTCACCCAGGCACAGCAGGGGTTCATTCATGGCAAAAGGGGGTTCATGTCACCCAGCAATAGAACAGAGGATTTTGAGAGATTTAGGCCCCTGTCAGCAATGCAGAGCAGGGGTTCATTCACGGCAAAAGGGGGTTCATGTCACCCAGCAATACAACAGAGGATTTTGAGAGATTTAGGCCCCTGTCAGCAATGCAGAGCAGGGGTTCTTTCACGGCAAAAGAGGGTACATGTCACCTCGCAATAGAACAGACGATTTTGAGAGATTTAGGCCCCAGTCACCCAGGCACAGCAGGGGTTCATTCACGGCAAAAGGGGGTTCATGTCACCCAGCAATAGAACAGAGGATTTTGAGAGATTTAGGCCCCTGTCAGCAATGCAGAGAAGGGGTTCATTCACGGCTAAAGGGGGATCATGTCACCCAGCAATACAATAGAGGATTTTGAGAGATTTAGGCCCCTGTCAGCAATGCAGAGCAGGGGTTCATTCACGGCAAAAGGGGGTTCATGTCACCCAGCAATACAACAGAGGATTTTGAGAGATTTAGGCCCCTGTCAGCAATGCAGAGCAGGGGTTCATTCACGGCAAAAGGGGATTCATGTCACCCAGCAATATAACAGACGATTTTGAGAGATTTAGGCCCTTGTCACCCAGGCACTGCAGGGGTTCATTCACGGCTAAAGGGGTTCATGTCACCCAGCAATAGAACAGACGATTTTGAGAGAATTAGGCCCCTGTCAGCAATGCAGAGCAGGGGTTCATTCACGGCAAAAGGGGGTTCATGTCACCCAGCAATAGAACAGAGGATTTTGAGAGATTTAGGCCCCTGTTAGCAATGCAGAGCAGGGGTTCATTCACGGCAAAAGGGGGTTCATGTCACCTCGCAATAGAACAGACGATTTTGAGAGATTTAGGCCCCTGTCACCCAGGCACAGCAGAGGTTCATTCACGGCAAAAGGAGTTCATGTCACCCAGCAATAGAACAGAGGATTTTGAGAGATTTAGGCCCCTGTCAGCAATGCAGAGCAGGGGTTCATTCATAGCAAAAGGCGGTTCATGTCACCCAGCAATAGAACAGAGGATTTTGAGAGATTTAGGCCCCAGTCACCCAGGCACAGCAGGGGTTCATTCACGGCAAAAGGGGGTTCTTGTCACCCAGCAATACAACAGAGGATTTTGAGAGATTTAGGCCCATGTCAGCAATGCAGAGCAGGGGTTCATTCATAGCAAAAGGGGGTTCATGTCACCCAGCAATAGAACAGAGGATTTTTTGAGATTTAGGCCCCAGTCACCCAGGCACAGCAGGGCTTCATTCACGGCAAAAGGGGGTTCATGTCACCCAGCAATAGAACAGAGGATTTTGAGAGATTTAGGCCCCTGTCACCCAGGCACAGCAGGGGTTCTTTCACAGCAAAAGGGTATCTTGTCAGCCAGCAATAGAACAGAGGATTTTGAGAGATTTAGGCACCTGTCACCCAGGCACAGCAGGGGTTTGTATACGCCAAAAATGGTAAAATGTCTCCCGACAATTGAAAATAAGAATTTTTTCAATTTAGGGCACTAAAATTAGAACTTTTTCGAATTTAAATGGATCTAAAATAGTCCTTGAAAAGGCTAGAGGGATGTAAAAGGCAATAAAATGTGCTTAAGAGCATGGCAACTGCTCTGCAAACAAATGTGGATAGGGAAATAACTGAAAATTAAATAAAATAACTAAAAATGTATGTTTGATGGTGGTATAAATGTCTATTGTGCACAAGCTACAGACAAGTCTTGTAAGATCCAAGCCTGGTTCATTTTAATGAACGTGAGCTTGTCCATGTTGGCTCTAGACAGGCGGCTGCGTCTGTCTGTAATGACACCTCCTGCCGTGCTAAATACACGTTCAGAGAGTACACTGGCTGCAGGGCAGGCCAGTACCTCCAAGGCATACAGGGCAAGCTCTGGCCATGTGGACTATTTGGAGACCCAGAAGTTGAATGGGGCAGAACCATCAGTCAGTACGTGTAGGTGTGTGCACAGGTACTGTTCCACCATGTTGTTCAAATGCTGCCTCCTGCTAACACGCTCCATTTCAGCAGTTGGGGCCGGTGGTTGCAGCGAGGTGACAAAGCTTTTCCACATGTTGGCCATGCTAACGCTGCCTTCTGAGGTGCTGGTGCTGACACAGCTGCGTTGGCAACCTGTTCTTCCTCCCCTGCCTTCGCCTTGTGCTTCCCCCGGCGTTAGTCGGGAATGCTCTCAGGAGCGCGTCTACCAGCGTGCGCCTGTAGTCGCCCATCCTCCGATCACGCTCCAGTGAGGGAATTAAGGACGGCACATTGTCTTTGTAATGGGGATCCAGCAGGGTGGCCACCCATTAGTCAGCACACCTTAAAATGTGGGCAACTCTGCAGTCGTTGCGCAGGCACTGCAGCATGTAGTCGCTCATGTGTGCCAGGCTGTCCAGAGGTAAGGATAAGCTGTCCACTGTGGGAGGCGTATCGTATGCGTCCTCCGTATCCCCCCAGCCACGCACCAATGATGGGCCCGAGCTGCGTTGAATACCACCCCGCTGTGAACATGATTCATCCCCATCCTCCTCCTCCTCCTCATCCTCCTCGTCCTCCAGTAGTGGGCCCTGGCTGGCCAAATTTGTACCTGGCCTCTGCTGTTGCAAAAATCCTCTTTCTGAGCCACTTCTAAAAGACTGGCCTGAAAGTGTTAGAGATGACCCCTCTTCCTGCTCCTCGTCCTGGGCCACATCCTCTTCCATCATCGCCCTAAGCGTTTTCTCAAGGAGACATAGAAGTGGTATTGTAACGCTGATAACGGCGTCATCGCCACTGGCCATGTTGGTGGAGTACTCGAAACAGCGCAACAAGGCACACAGGTCTCGCATGGAGGCCCAGTCATTGGTGGTGAACGGTGCTGTTCTGTAGTGCGACTCACCCGTGCGTGCTGCCGCTGAAACTCCACTATGGCCTGCTGCTGCTCGCACAGTCTCTCCAGCATGTGCAAGGTGGAGTTCCACCTGGTGGGCACGTCGCATATGAGGCGGTGAGCGGGAAAGCCGAAGTTACGCTTTAGAGCAGACAGCCGAGCGGCGGCAGGATGAGAACGCCGGAAGCGCGCACAGACGGCCCGCACTTTATGCAGCAGCTCAGACATGTCGGTGTAGTTGTGAATGAATTTCTGCACCACCAAATTCCGCACATGCGCCAGGCAAGGGATGTGCGTCAAACCGACTAGTCCCAGAGCTGCAACGAGATTTCGCCCATTATCGCACACCACCAGGCCGGGCTTGAGGCCCACTGGCAGCAACCACTCGTCGGTCTGTTGTTCTATATCCCGCCACAACTCCTGCGCGGTGTGGGGCCTGTCCCCCAAACACATCAGTTTCAGAATGGCCTGCTGACGTTTACCCCTGGCTGTGCTGAAGTTGGTGGTGAAGGTCTGTCGCTGACCGGATGAGGAGGTGGTAGAAGAGGAGGAGGAAGCCGAGTAGGAAGAGGAGGCAACAGGAGGCAAAGAATGATGCCCTGCGATCCATGGCGGCGGAAGGACGTGCGCCAAACAGCTCTCCGCCTGGGGCCCAGCAGCCACTACATTTACCCAGTGTGCAGTTAGGGAGATATAGGGTCCCTGGCCGTGCTTACTGGTCCACGTATCTGTGGTTAGGTGGACCTTGCCACAGATGGCGTTGCGCAGTGCACACTTGATTTTATCCGATACTTGGTTGTCCAGGGAGGGCACGGCTCTCCCGGAGAAGTAGTGGCGGCTGGGAACGACGTACTGTGGGACAGCAAGCGACATGAGCTGTTTGAAGCTGTCCGTCTCTACCAGCCTGAATGACAGCATTTCAAAGGCCAGCAGTTTAGAAATGCTGGCATGGAGGGCCAGGAATCGAGGGTGGCTAGGTTGGAATGTACGCTTTCTCTCAAAGGTTTGTGAGATGGAGAGCTGAACGCTTCCGTGTGACATGGTGGACATGCTTGGTGATGGAGGTGGTGTTGTTGGTGGCATATCCTCTGTTTGCTGGGCGGCAGGTGCCAACGTTCCTCCAGAGGCAGAGGAAGAGGCCGAGGCAGCAGCAGAAGAGGGAGCCCTTTCTTGGTTTTGATAGTGCTTACTCCACTGCAGCCCGTGTCTCGCATGTAGATGCCTGGTCATGCAGGTTGTGCTAAGGTTCAGAACGTTAATGCCTCGCTTCAGGCTCTGATGGCACAGTGTGCAAACCACTCGGGTCTTGTCGTCAGCACATTGTGTGAAGAAGTGCCATGCCAGGGAACTCCTTGAAGCTGCCTTTGGTGTGCTCGGTCCCTGGTGACGGTGGCCAGTAGCAGGCAAACTGTTTTGGCGACGGCTGCTCTGCTTTTGCACCCTGCTCCCGCTTTTGCTACGCTGTTGGCTCGGTCTCACCACTGCCTCTTCCTCCGAACTCTTAAAGTCAGTGGCACGACCTTCATTCTATGTGGGGTCTAGGACCTCATCGTCCCCTGCATCATCTTCCACCCAGTTTTCCTCCCTGACCTCCTTTTTGGTCTGCATACTTCAGAAAGACACAGCAGTTTGCACCTGTATTTCGTCATCATCAGAGACGTGCTGAGGTGGTATTCCCATGTCCTCATCAGGAAACATAAGTGGTTGTGCATTCTATGTCTTCCACCCCTGGGGAAGGGCTAGGTGGATGTCCTTGGAAAACCCTGCCAGCAGAGTCTTCAAACAGCATAAGAGACTGCTGCATGACTTGAGGCTCAGACAGGTTGCCCGATATACACGGGGGTGATGTGACAGACTGATGGGCATGGGTTTCAGGCGCCACCTGTGAGCTTTCTGCAGAAGACTGGGTGGGAGATAATGTGAACGTGCTGGATCCACTGTCTGCCACCCAATTGACTAGCGCCTGTACTTGCTTAGGCCCTACCATCCTTAGAACGGCATTAGGCCCGACCAAATAGATTCTGGCGGCTACTGGGACCTGAGGTATTAGGTTCAGTAGGACATGTAGCTGTGGCAGAACGGCCACGCCCTCTCCCTGCACCAGAGGCTCCACCAACACCACCACCACAACCATGGCCGCGTCCCTGATTAGATGTTTGCCTCATAGTTAGCGTTCACAAAGCAAAGTAAAAAGTGGTTAAGTATGTTAAAAATATTTAACCGCAAATATAAACCCTGATGTAGGGTATTGCACTCTATTTTTTTTTAAAACTCTATATGACAGCGGTATTTGTGGCCTAAATGTGACAGTCACTTATGCACGTCTTATCCCAGATGTGCAGTATATCAGAGGCTTTTTTCACTCCAGTAACCAAAAAGCCGTATTTATGGCCTTAATGTGACAGTCACTTATAAAAGTCTAATACCAGATGTGCAGTATATTGGAGGGTTTTTTACCCCAGTATTCCAAAGCCATATTTATGGCCTAAATGTGACAGTCACTTATGCACGTGTAATCCCAGATGTGCAATATATTAGAGGGATTTTTTCCCCAGTATGCCAAAGCCGTATTTCTGTCCAAAATGTGACAGTCACTTATGTACGTGTATTCCCAGATGTGCAGTATATTAGAGGGCTTTTTACCTCAGTATGCCAAAGCCTCATTTATGGCCTAAATGTGACAGTCAATTATGCTTGTCTAATCCCAGATGTGCAGTATATTAGAGGGTTTTTTCACCCTAACCAAAAAGCTGTATTTCTGTCCTAAATGTGACAGTCACTTATGCACGTGTAATCGCAGATGTGCAGTATATGAGAGGCTTTTTTCACCACAGTATGCCAAAGCCATATTTATGGCCTAAATGTGACAGTCACTTATGCATGTGTAATCCCAGATGTGCAGTATATTAGAGGGTTTTTCCACCCTAACCAAAAAGCTGTATTTCTGTCCTAAATGTGACAGTCACTTATGCATGTGTAATCCCAGATGTGCAATATATTTGAAGCTTTTTTCACCCCAGTAACCAAAAAGCCGTATTTATGGCCTAAATGTGACAGTCATTTATGCTTGTCTAATACTAGATGTGCAGAATATTAGAGGGTTTTTTCACCATAACCAAAAAGCTGCACTTCTGTCCTAAATGTGACAGTCACTTATGCATGTGTAATCCCAGATGTGCAGTATTTTAGAGTTTTTTTTTACCCTAACCAAAAAGCTGTATTTCTGTCCTAAATGTGACAGTCACTTATGCACGTGTAATCCTAGATGTGCAGTATATGAGAGGCTTTTTTCACCACAGTATGCCAAAGCCGTATTTATGGCCTAAATGTGACAGTCACTTATTCATGTGTAATCCCAGATGTGCAATATATTAGAGGCGTATTTCACCCCAATAACCAAAAAGCCGTATTTATGGCCTAAATGTGACAGTCACTTATGCACGTGTAATCCCAGATGTGCAGTATATTAGAGGGTTTTTTCACCCTAACCAAAAAGCTGTATTTCTGTCCTAAATGTGACAGTCACTTATGCACGTGTAATCCCAAATGTGCAGTATATGAGAGGCTTTTTTACCCCAGTATGCCAAAGCCGTATTTATGGCCTAAATGTGATAGTCACTTATGCATGTGTAATCCCAGAGGTGCAGTATATGAGAGGCTTTTTTTCACCCCAGTATGCCAAAGCCGTATTTATGGCCTAAATGTGACAGTCACTTATGCATGTGTAATCCCAGATGTGCAGTATATTAGAGGGTTTTTTCACCCCAGTAACCAAAAAGCCGTATTTATGGGCTAAATGTGACAGTCACTTATGCTTGTCTAATACCAGATGTGCAATATATTAGAGGCTTTTTTCACCCCAGTAACCAAAAAGCCGTATTTATGGCCTAAATGTGACAGTCACTTATGCACGTCTAATCCTAGATGTGCAGTATATCAGAGGGTTTTTTCACCCTAACCAAAAAGCTGTATTTCTGTCCTAAATGTGACAGTCACTTATGCACGTGTAATCCCAGATATGCAATATATTAGAGGCTTTTTTCACCCCAGTAACCAAAAAGCCGTATTTATGGCCTAAATGTGACAGTCACTTATGCTTGTCTAATACCAGATGTGCAGTATATTAGAGGCTTTTTTCACCCTAACCAAAAAGCTGTATTCCTGTCCTAAATGTGACAGTCACTTATGCATGTGTAATCCCAGATGTGCAGTATATTAGAGGGTTTTTTCACCCTAACCAAAAAGCTGTATTTCTGTCCTAAATGTGACAGTCACTTATGCTTGTCTAATCCCAGATGTGCAGTATATTAGAGGGTTTTTTCACCCCAGTACGCCAAAGCCATATTTCTGGACTTGCAGATAGCCTATGCTGGTGCACTATCATTGCATAAAATGGCTGCTGGTATTGATATTGACTAACTGAAGTTAAAAAAGTTTGTTTTCAGCAGTAGTTGGCTCAGGGCAGGCTTAAAAAAATTGTGCACTGCACCCACAAAACACTTTTTCTGTAGATCGCTGAGTACATAAACCAGTTCTTGATAAGATTTCTCCCTGATCTTCCTCACAGCAGCTGCAGCCTCTCCCTACACTAATTCTAGCAGAGTGACGGGCGGCACTACGTGACTCCAGCCTAACCCCTTAGGGACTCATGACGTATCGGTACGGCATGGTTCCCGAGTCCTTAAGGACCCATGACGTACTGATATGTCATGTGTTGTTCCGATCACCGCCACCTGGCGGGCGGTGATCGGAACAAGGTGCCTGCTCAAATCATTGAGCAGGCACCTCGGCTAAATGCACGGGGGGGTCCCGTGACCCCCCCGTGTCGGCAATCGCCGCAAACCGCAGGTCAATTCAGACCTGCGGTTTGCGGCTTTTGTAAGTTGCGGCGGCAGCGGCGGTGGTGCCATCGGATCCCCATGGGGCTGTCGGGGGGACCTGATGGCATGGAAGGCAGCGCGATGTCTAAGGAAGGCATCGCGCTGCCTTCCGGTGACGAGCCTGTGAGATCCAGCCCCCTGGATCTCACAGGCCGGAAGCTGTATGAGTAATACACACAGTATTAATCATACAGCCAATGCATTCAAATACAGAAGTATTGGAATGCATTGTAAAGGAATATACCCCCCAACGTTCAAGTCCCAAAGTGGGACAAAAAATAAAGTGAAAAAAAGTTGAAAAAATAAAGTTTCCCCCCCAAAAAATTTAAGTTTCAAGTAAAGATTAACAAAAACGTCATTTTCCCCAAATAAAGTTTAAAAAAATTGGTAAAAAATAGGGGGGGGAGAAAAAAGTATACATATTAGGTATCGCCGCATCCGTATTGACCGGATCTATAAACATATCACATGACCTAACCCCTCAGATGAACACCGTGAAAAATAAAAAATAAAAACTGTGCTAAATAAACAATTTTTTTGTCACCTTACATAACAAAAAGTACAACAGCAAGCGATCAAAAAGGCGTTTGCCCACCAAAATAGTACCAATATAACCATCACCTTATCCCGAAAAAAATGAGCCCCTACCTGAGACAATCGTCTAAAAAATAAAAAAACTATGGCTCAGAATATGGAGACACTAAAACATCATTTTTTTGTTTTTAAAAAGCTGTTATTGTGTAAAACTTACATAAATAAAAAAATATATACATATTTGGTATCGCCGCATTCGTATCGACCGGCTGTATAAAAATATCACATGACCTAACCCCTGAGATGAACACCGTAAAAAAAAAAAAAAAAAAAACTGTGCTAAATAAACCATTTTTTGTCACCTTACATCACAAAAAGTGTAATAGCAAGCGACCAAAAAGTCATATTCACCCCAATATAGTGCCAATAAAACAGTCATCTCATCCCTCAAAAAATGAGACCCTACCTAAGATAATCGCCCAAAAACTGAAATAACTATGGCTCTCAGAATATGGAGACACTAAAACGAGATTTTTTTTTTGTTTCAAAAATGATATTATTGTGTAAAACTTACATAAATAATTATGAAAATATAATCTCAGAATGGATAAATAAAAGCATTACAAAGTTATTATGACATAAAGTGACACATGTCAGGTTTGGAAAAATTTGGCTTGGTCAGGGAGGTGAAAAGTGGCTACCTGGAAGGGGTTAAATTGTCAGTGAACATTTCACTAGATAAGGCCTCATGCACACGACCGTTTTTTCGGGTCCGCATCCGAGCCACAGTTTTTTTCAATGGGGCCACAAAAGATGCGGACAGCACTCCGTGTGCTGTCTGCATCCTTTGCTCCGTTCCATGGCCCCGCAAAAAAAATATAGCATGTCCTATTCTTGTCCGTTTTGCGGACAAGAATAGGCATTTCTACAAAGGGGTGCCCGTTCAGTTTCGCTAATTGCGGAAGGCACACTGGCGGCTTCCGTTTTTTGCAGATCCGCGGTTTGCGGACCGCAAAAAACAGAACGGTCGTGTGCATGAGGCCTAAGGGGAATGACAGGCACTCAAAAAAATCAAACCTGCAAAGAGCTTGGCACAAAAGTCATTGATAGGACATAGGGGTCACTGGGTATAGATAGTAAAACTCGGCTACCTGGCTCCTTAATGGTGGAAGGGCATTTTTTAATCTTAGGACCCTTCTCTCCTTTATATGCAACTATCATATTAAGTATTTCTTAGGTAAATTAATCAGGTAAGCATACATAAATTATTTGTTGTATGTATTGTATAAATCTACTGCAACTTCATGTTAGGAAGGAGCTAAAACAGAATATTGGGACAGCCGAATTCAATACACAGAGACACATTATTTCTAGCAATGATCGGTATGTATACAAATGTAGCTGATGTTTAAGGCTTTTTGGCCTAGTATCAGTATTATAGTATTTTAAGTACATTTTATTTTCTTTGGTCTCTGAATTAATAAAGATATATTGAATATGTTGCATAAAGGTGTGTCATGTGCTTATGAGGTCTGGCTAGGTAGTGAAGGTAATAACACTGAATACTTGTCCAGAGGTTTGGAATGCAAAACTGAAGAGATCTCCTAAGATTTGTGGTATATTCTGAAGTATCAAGTAATGTTTCAGCTTCTGATCTACAGTAATATGATCTACATGGATATAATTCATAGCAATACCTAGCAAGCGACTCATCCCAAAGAATAATTTAATACAGAGATTATATTACAATTCAGTTTACGCATCATGATGTAATTACTGTCGGCATCCAGTAAGCAAACATTTCTGAAGCAATAACAAAAAAACAAAACAAAAAAAAACTAAGTAAGATGTTTCTCCCCTTCTGTTGAAAAGTCAGGAGTTAGGAGGTTAATGATCATATGCATTAACCACTTTTTATTTATTGCCTAAAACCTCTGTCTTCTGATTGACTTAACCTTAGCTTTGACCTTGAATGTTTCACATGTGAATCATGTTTTTGCAATGACACTTCCTGATCTAGCAGAGCTGCATCCCTTTCATTTTTCATGTTCCTGCCAAATGAAGCATTAGATCTTCATATAGAGAGTCTTGGGGTAGAAAATGAAACATTTGGATTTATGCCTGTTTACAACCATTCAAAAGCACCACTCATGAAAAACAATCTTTGAAAATATATTAATAAAATATTTTAATGTAGAATCATTATATACATTTGACTCAGATTAACCAAATGTAATAGTCCTTAGTCTATAGGGAAAATGGGAAATAATTAGCCTAAGCATCTGCTCTGTAAAGGTAAAGATGTGGAGGCACTTTAAGGTGAGCAAGCATTTTATTTTTCCCATTCTACCATTGAATTATCATTCTAGTAACCTTGATTAGATAAAAAAAAAACATGTCAAATGAGAAGTGACATCATGGAGTGAAGCTCCATAAGATACTTCATGTGTTATAAATCTTTGGTTTAATGTAATTGTTTTAATGAATCATACAAGATGGATAAGATTGGGCACTATAAATTTAACAAGAAAGAAGTAATGTGAGAGCACTAAAGGGATAACAAATTACATTGTAAAATAATGACCTGAATTTTGTTGTTGCTATACCTTTTTGCCATATGCATAGTCCATATTATTTTTTAAATAAGTGTATTATGGGCATATATTTATGCCTGCATTATATTTAAATATTCCAGCCTGACCTTGAATCTAATGACCCTAATAGGGATCAATGATCCTTTACTTTGGGTAATTAGACCCTTTGACAGGCTGGAACACTGGACAGTAATATAGGCATAAAAGTATGTTTTAAAATGCTCTTCTAAAAATAGCCATTGCTAGGGACTAAAAATATGTTTGAAAGTGTAGTTAATAATTCTGCATAGTTAAGTCCAAGTCTCCTGAATGGACAGAAGGCTGAAATGATCAGTTCCCTATCATAAAACATGCTAAATATGTTTCGCATTGGCACCTGAATGTATCTCCCAATAACATAGCTGTTGTAGACCCACTGTGCCAAATGAACAGATTTGG
This sequence comes from Bufo bufo, assembly GCF_905171765.1. NCBI lineage: Eukaryota > Metazoa > Chordata > Amphibia > Anura > Bufonidae > Bufo > Bufo bufo. Next base: position 155,070,126 of record NC_053390.1, on the reverse strand, counting down.
TTTAGGGCTAATCCCGAGGGTGTTTTCCAAGTGGACGTATGGTTTTCTCGCTTTCTACCCTGCACATGGATCTGGAGTTCTCTGCTGGGATCCAGTCAAAGGCTGCTAATACATTTGGGTCAGTGTGTAGCACCAAGGGGGCAGACGAGAGTGTGTCAGTAAACAAGCCAAGGTCAGGAGAAGCAGAGTTAGTGCAGTATTGTAGTCAATTGGGTATGGCAGACAGAAAATGGTAAATACGAAGATCAGGCAAGGATAGGGAAGGACAGCATAAGGCAGAGGTAGGGCACAGAAGGACAGAGCAATACTATAATGTACCTGGTATATTTATATATATATATATGTATATATAAATTTCTTAAAAATTCTGAAACCTCTCCCCCCCACCTTCTCTCTCTCTACAAAAAATTCCCAGACCATCATGCTTTCTCCTACATGTTTGACAGTTGGGGTCACACACTGAGTAACCATCCTTTCACATACTTGACAGCATACAAAGACCGTGAGAGATGTACCAAATATGTCAAATTTTAATTCATCATTTTATTAGTCCATAAGAATTCCATAAGACCTTCTTCCAGTTTTCAGCAGTCCCCTGAAGGTGCTGCTTGGCCCAGACAAGCCTACATAGAAACATATGTCGGAATGTGTCGGCAGATAAGAACCATTTGGCCCATCTAGTCTGCCCAATATACTGAATATTATAAATAGCCCCTGGCCCTAACCTTTATAAAGGATGGCCTTATGCCTATCCCATGCATGCTTAAACTCCTTCACTGTATTTGCAGCTACCACTTCTGCAGGAAGGCTATTTCATGCATCCACTACTCTCTCAGTAAAGTAATACTTCCTGATATTACTTTTAAACCTTTGCCCCTCTAATTTTAAACTATGTCCTCTTGTAGCAGTTTTTCTTCTTTTAAATATTATCTCCTCTTTTACCTTGTTGATTCTCTTTATGTATTTAAAAGTTTCTATCATATTTCCTCTGTCTCGTCTTTCTTTCAAGCTATACATGTTAAGGTCCTTTAATCTTTCCTGGTAGGTTTTATCCTGCAATCCATGTACTAGTTTAGTAACTCTTCTCTGAACTCTCTCCTTCTGGAGATATGGTCTCCAGTACTGCGCACAATACTCCAAATGAGGTCTCACTAGAGCTCTGTAGAGCGGCATGAGCACCTCCTTCTTTCTACTGGTAATGCCTCCCCCTATACACCCATGCATTCTGCTAGCATTTCCTGCTGCTCTATGACATTGTCTGCCTACCTTTAAGTCTTCTGAAATAATGTCTCCTAAATCCCTTTCCTCAGATACTAAGGTTAGGACTTGTAACATCCCAGAGTTATGTTACTAAACTCTTTTTCCCCACTACTATTTGTTGGTAACATGTGCCTTGTCATCTAATGTGGTTTTATCTTATAGCCTCACTAATGTGCATTGAAAGCCTTGTTTGAATGTACTTTGCTATAATTTCCTTGTACACCAGCAGGTGGCAGCAATGTTTAGCAAGGCCTTAGTTCAGTTTAGCATATCTAGACTGGAATAGCTTATTCCAGTTTAGTCCCCCCTCTTTGAGCAGAGTGGGCTCGCCCATGTCCTGCCTCATGGGTGGGGAAGGAAGTTTCAGTGAGTGTGCCAGCCACCCCGGCTAGGGGAAGGCTGTGCTGGTAGGAGCTCCCAGTTCTAGGGATCCTAACCCAGGATCGTGTCTCGGCTGAGACCAAAGATCTTCATGCACAGTCTGAGCCTTCAGCCTCAGTTGGTGACAAGCAAGCAGCCACCTCCAGAACTCCAGGAAGAACCATACCCTGTGAGTATAACTGTGAGTACCATCCAGAGACCAGGAGAAGCCAAATTCCTCCTCAGCTAGTCAGTCCCAACACAGCAGAAGATAGACAGAGCAGAAGATAGCAATTCCTTCCATACTTTGCCAATACCTGCTGGGACCCAAAACTATTGCTGTACCTCATATGGACTACTGCTGCACCAGAGTAAAGACAAGTTTGAATTATATCCCAAGTCTGGATCTCATTCATTGCTACCAAGTTCCTCAATTACTCCTACTAGCAACATACTTATTTATTGCAAGCGAGCCAGGATCCAGGAGTCCAGCCATACCCAGGTATGAGACACCGTTGACACTATACCTACTACTACACAGAGACATTACCCCACTCTGGCATTCTAACCTGGTACGTGAGTTGCAACACCTTAAAGGGCCCTGAGATGGTAACCTGCGCACACTGCAATTGGCGTCACGAACAAAAACTATTAACTATCATCTACACCTGACCCAGTCATTGCATATAATAGCGTCAGAGTGCATAACTCCAATCCGGCTTACTGCATATTTTGGCGTCACTGGAACAGGATCGAGCTGTGTGCCAACAGAACAGGATCGAGCTGTGTGCCAACAGAACCGGATCCAATTGTGTGCTCAACTGGATCAAATTGCATGTTTTACAGTATTGCAAGATCTACAGATTGTGCAAAAACCCTGAAAATGGACTTTATTACTTTCATTGCGGGACCAGAAAACGCTGCATTGTGCGCCTCGGCACTGCAAGGGTTAATCGGCCATTTTTCCCTCATGGCGCAGTGTCTTCATGGCTTTCAAGAGCGCGAAAATGATGACTACGCCATCCTAGAAGCGGGAACTCTCAAGCCTGCCCACCAAGAACTTTGCAATGCGAGCTAAAGGAGTACAGACTCCTCCCTCTGGGCTCCACCCTCACTTCCTGAAAGCACCCCGACAGTGGAGCCAAGGAAGATGGCGCTCCCTCCTCCAAAATGTGATCAGATGGCGATCCAGAGAGAGCTGATATACGAGACAACCGTACCCGAGATCCGGGTCTCACAGCTTGTCAAGAAAGTGGGCCCCTGCATATTTGGAGCGTCCCCAGAGCCGGCGCCTGCCGCAAGCAAGGTTGAGACAGCCGCCGCTAACCCAGCTGAGAAGGCCGCTGTTGCTGTTACCACTCCTGCGGAAGAAGACGCGACTACAGCCAAGTCCTCGGAGGCTGTGGATCCCTCCGCTACTTCTGATGTCAGCGCCGAAGGTGAGACGTCAACCAAGATGGCCGCCGACGCTGAACCTGCTCCTGCAGAGGATGCCGCTGATGTAGCTGCACAGGCTTTCGACCAGCCTGCGCCGCAGACGGCAATTGGACCCCACGATGACCACCAGGAGGCACCGGAACCGGCCGCCCAGCCGCGACATCAGGTAGGAGCAGCCGCCCTCCTGAGGCCCAGGCCCGGTCCGTACCTACCCCTGCACCGCTCCCTGAGGGTCCCGATTCCTTCAAACAGGCCTAGGCCTGCTCCGCCAAGAACACTTACTGGTGCGGCGGAGGCGGCAGGAGTTTCCACTCCGCCACCCAGTACCTCTACTACTACAAAACCGGGATGCTTAAACCCCGAAGTGCCATGGGAAATTACCGCCTACGCCCAGACGGCTTGGGAATACAAGTCCGCCATAGAAGAATGGGTCAAGCAGGTGGTAGATGACCCCCAGCCAGGAGACCCCAAACTCACCAGGCGGACAGGGAAAGTCCTCTGGTTTTCTGTTGAGAGAGGAGTGGGATTCCTGCAAGATAGCCACTCTGGGTCAGAAATCTTTGTGGGCCGCCGCTCAGTTAAGCAACATTACCTGCCACAGGCCCGTCACAACTTGTACGCAGGGGACCTGGTGGAATATACCCCATGCGTTCAGTCCAAGGACCCTTTGCTGCCGGTGTGACTCTGCTGGACAAACCATTGACCCCCTACAGTTGCCCCAGAGACCTGGCAGGAAGACCCAGGCTCTGCAGGGAAAGTCCACTCTTTACAAGAGACCCCAGATGACAGACTACGTTTCAGGGAACAACCCAAGCCCGCACCTGAACCACTTATCCCTGACCTGGCTGCACCACCAACACTACGGGTGGGCCAGATAAACAATTCTGTGTTGACCTTTAACCCCAGGGTGCAACCCTACATACTGCCCTTGAAGCAGCCTCAGGCACTCTTTGTTTGCCTACTAGAACCCCTTCAGCCGGAGGTTTTGTCCACCTCTGCAGAGGCTAGGGATCCCGGCTTGCAGCAGGTCACAGCTGCATTTTCCAGGCTGTCTGCACAGCCAACTCCAAAAGCCACCACTAGAGGGCAGGGGCATACTACCACCACAGCTTCAACCATGAGCTACCAGAGGCAAGAGCGCCCCCTGATGCGCTTCAGTAGCTCAAGCAGCGAGGAGGACATGGATGTCCTTCTCTAAATGCATCCTCTACAAAAAATAAGGACATTTGGGAGCCACGTCGTGGACTATTCCTGACGGGTGAGGACCCGATGGCATTGTGTGTCTTAACGTTTTATTTTCAGGTTGCCCTAGTTTGTCCTTACCCTGATGGTCATGAGCTGTAAGGACTCCCCCTATCATCATTTAACCCCTCATGTCCAATTTCATTGTTTTATCCCCTTTCTCAGGTTACTTGATAGCCTTGTGGAACTACGGTTCTAAATATGCTGCTTTTATGATATTTTATATCTCCTTGGATTACAATTAACTTTTATCCCTGTGGATTACAATTGACTTTTAAAGTTTCCAGAGGATTCTACAACTTCAAGCACTTCAAGTCGAAGGACTCAAGTTATTTTTGAGCCTACTCTTGCATTAATAAAATTGCAGTACTTTTACTAAAAATGTTTACCGCAACATAAAAGCTTGCACCTAAAGAAAAGACTCAAACGATTACCTGAGCTCTTTTTGATGTCCTATTTGATACTTTTGCACTAATTGTACAAGTTTACAAGTTATGCAACGTTTAAGATAACATGCCCATTGTGTGTACTCTCTTCCTAGGTGCCGCAATGTGAATTTATTGCACTTACCATTGCACTTAACAAAAAATGTAGCAACTTACTTTTGTATGCCTTATTTGACAGCTCATGTTCTCTCCTTCCTTTATACGGACTGCCTTCATGCGGACGCTTAAAACTAATGGCCTACATCTGGAGTTATATATCCTAGGTACCCAGGTAGGACCAAGTGGTAAGTCCCAGGCAGGTCCAGCAAGGGTAACCCCGCTGCTTCGGGAATCGTTAGAAGTCATAGACCGCTCCTTCCCATTTGTTATATGTTCAGGATTGCTCCCATCTTGAGGTGTTTTATTTCCAGGAGTTCCATGGGATTATACTACCCTCCTCCTGTGACATTGCCAGAAGTGTATGGAGACGCTAAATACCTCCCCTTCTGAGCCTTTGCCTAAGGTATGGTACCTTAAGCCTTAGAGCCACATAATTTAGCTACCCCCTAGTCACCATAGTGATCGTGCTATAAGCCAAATTTCTTAGGCTTTGGTGCCGGAAAGGGAATACAGGATAAAGCCACCCTTTCATTTGCGGGCATTTCATTACACCATGGTGGGACTACAGAGTAAAGACACCCCCATGCTTTCTTTGGTGTTCAAGGTCAGTCAGTAATGTTTGTTTTGTGCAGTACTTGGTTCACTGGTTATACCGAGAGAGGGAAACTGTGTGTTGGACAGCCTACTCTTGCGGGCAGGAACCTAGGAATAGCCGTTTCATGTTTGTCTATGTATGTCTCTATATGTGATTCATGCAGCACTTTGTACTTTATATGGGTACCCCAGAGCTGGTCATTCCTCTTATCCCAAGCACAAGCCGAGGACTGCTTGATTCAAAGTAAGGGGGGATGTGTGGGATGTAACATCCCAGAGTTAGTAACATAGTAACATAGTACATAAGGCCGAAAAAAGACATTTGTCCATCCAGTTCGGCCTGTTATCCTGCAAGTTGATCCAGAGGAAGGCAAAAAAAAAACTGTGAGGTAGAAGCCAATTTTCCTCACTTTATGGGAATAAAAAATTCCTTCCCGACTCCAATCAGGCAATCAGAATAACTCCCTGGATCAACGACCCCTCTCGAATAGCTATAGCCTGTAATATTATTACACTCCAGAAATACATCCAGGCCCCTCTTGAATTCCTTTATTGTACTCACCATCACCACCTCCTCAGGCAGAGAGTTCCATAGTCTCACTGCTCTTACCGTAAAGAATCCTTTTCTATGTTTGTGTACAAACCTTCTTTCCTCCAAACTCAGAGGATGTCCCCTCGTCACAGTCACAGTCCTGGGGATAAATAGATGATGGGATAGATCTCTGTACTGCCCCCTGATATATTTATACATAGTAATTAGATCTTCCCTCAGTCGTCTTTTTTCTAACGTTAATAACCCTAATTTTGATAATCTTTCAGGGTACTGTAGTTGCCCCATTCCAGTTATTACTTTAGTTGCCCTCCTCTGGACCCTCTCTAGCTCTGCTATGTCTGCCTTGTTCACTGGAGCCCAGAACTGTACACAGTACTCCATGTGTGGTCTGACTAATGATTTGTAAAGTAGTAGGAATATGTTCTCATCACGGGCATCTATGCCCCTTTTGATGCAACCCATTATCTTATTGGCCTTGGCAGCAGCTGCCTGACACTGTTTTTTGCAGCTTAGTTTGCTGTTTATTAAAATTCCTAGGTCCTTTTCCATGTCAGTGTTACCGAGTGTTTTACCATTTAGTATGTACGGGTTTCTTGCATTATTCCTTCCCATGTGCATAACTTTACATTTGTCAGTGTTAAACCTCATCTGCCACTTATCTGCCCAAGCCTGCAATCTATCCAGATCCCTCTGTAGTAGTATACTGTCCTCTTCAGTGTAAATTACTTTACACCGTTTAGTGTCATCTGCGAAAATGTATATTTTACTATGCAAGCCTTCTACAAGATCATTAATAAATATATTGAAAAGAATAGGGCCCAATACTGACCCCTGAGGTACTCCACTAGTGCCAGTGACCCAATCTGAGTATGTACCGTTAATAACCACTCTCTGTTTTCTATCATTGAGCCAGTTACTTACCCACTTACAGACGTTTTCTCCCAGTCCAAGCATTCTCATTTTATATACTAACCTTTTATGTGGTACAGTGTCAAATGCTTTGGAGAAGTCCAGATATACGACATCCATTGATTCGCTGCTGTCAAGTATAGAACTTACCTCCTCATAGAAACTGATTAAATTAGTTTTACATGACCGATCCCTCACAAAGCCATGCTGATATGGCGTTATTTGCTTATTTACGTTAAGATGCTCTAAGATAGCATCTCTCAGAAAACCTTCAAACAGTTTACCCACAACAGATGTTAAACTTACCGGCCTATAGTTTCCAGGCTCTGTTTTTGGACCCTTTTTGAATATTGGCACCACATTTGCCATGCGCCAATCCTGTGGGACATTCCCTGTCAGTATAGAGTCCACAAATATCAGAAATAAGGGTCTGGCTATCACATTACTTAATTCCCTTAGGATACGGGGGTGTATGCCATCCGGTCCTGGCGATTTGTCTATTTTAATCTTTTTAAGTCGCTGTTGTACTTCTTCCTGGGTCAGACAGGACACTTTTAATGGGGAATTTATTTTAACATTCAGCATTTCATCTGACAGTTTATTTTCCTCAGTGAATACATTGGAGAAAAAAATATTTAACAGCTTTGCTTTCTCCTTGTCGCTCTCTGCAACTCCCCCCTCATTACTCTTTAAAGGGCCGACACCTTCAGATTTATACTTTTTAACATTTATATAATTGAAGAACATTTTAGGGTTAGTTTTACTCTCTTTGGCAATTAATCTCTCGGTCTCTAGTTTGGCCGCTTTTATTTGTTTTTTACATGTTCTATTTTTTTCCTTATAGTTTTTCAGTGCTTCCGTGCTACCCTCCTATTTTAGTGTTTTATATGCTTTCTTTTTGTCATTTATTGCTTTCTTTACAGTTCTGTTTATCCACATTGGTTTCTTTTTGTTCCTTAACCTTTTATTCCCATACGGTATGTACCTATCACAATGAGATTTTAGGATGTTTTTAAAGATATCCCATTTTGTGGCTGTATTTTTATTTTTGAGGACTTTGTCCCACTTAGTTTGGCCTATGGCCTCTCTTAGTTGGCTAAATTTAGCTTTTTTGAAGTTTGGTATTTTTGTTCCTCCCTGTAGAAACGCTCTTTTGAATGATAATTGTAAGGTTATTACTTTATGGTCACTATTTCCCAGGTGTCCCCCAGCCTGCACGTCTGTTGTTCTGTCAGGTCTATTGGTTAATACTAAGTCTAGTATGGCCGTCCCTCTAGTCGGGTCCTGAACCAGTTGGGAGAGATAATTGTCTTTGGTTATTGCCAAGAATCTGTTTCCTTTATGAGATATACAAGTTTCAGTTCCCCAGTCTATATCTGGGTAGTTGAAGTCCCCCATAATAAATACCTCATTATGATTTGCCGCCTCGTCTATCTCGTTTAGTAGTAGACTTTCTGTGGCCTCTGGTATATTAGGTGGTTTATAGTAAACTCCTATTAGTAATTTATTGTTGTTTTTAGCTCCATGTATCTCTACCCACAGTGACTCCACATGTTCATGTCCCTCACTTATATCTTCACGGAGTGTGGGCTTTAGACAGGACTTTACATAAAGGCAAACCCCTCCCCCTCTCCGGTTTTGACGATCCTTTCTAAACAGACTGTAACCTTGTACATTAACCGCCCAGTCATAGCTATCATCTAGCCATGTCTTATTCCCACTATGTCATAGTCCTCCTCACACATCACTTATTCCAGTTCACCAGTTTTATTAGTCAGGCTTCTGGCATTAGTATACATACATTTGAGAGGTTTATGTATATTTTTTACCCTACATCTTTCCTTCTGAACTGTTCTAGTCCCTCCTTCCATTCCTCCCCCAGTCCCACTACCTTGCCCCCGGTCTCTATCTGCACTATCTTCCCCTTCTATAGTGTAATTACCCTCCCCCCCAGTCCCTAGTTTAAACACTCCTCCAACCTTCTAGCCATCTTCTTCCCCAACACAGCTGTCCCTTCCCCATTGAGGTGCAGCCCGTCCCAACGATAGAGCCTGTAGCCGACAGAGAAGTCGGCCCAGTTCTCCAGGAACCTAAACCCCTCCATCCTACACCAGTTCTTGAGCCACTTGTTAATTTCCCTAATCTCCCGCAGCCTTTCTTGTGTGGCCCGTGGTACAGGTAGTATTTCGGAGAATACTACCTTTGAGGTCCTTGCCCTAAGCTTTTGACCTAAATCCCTGAAATCATTTTTAAGGACTCTCCACCTACCCCTAACTTTGTCATTGGTTCCGATATGGACTATAACCGCTGGATCTTCTCCCGCCCCTCCCAGTAATCTGTCAACCCGATCCGCGATGTGTCAAACTCTAGCGCCAGGAAGACAGCACACTGTTCGGCGATCACGGTCTTTGTGACAGATTTCCCTATCTGTTCCCCTAATTATTGAGTCTCCCACTACCAGCACCTGTCTGGCCTCCCCTGCTCTCCTGGTCCCCTGCTTACCAGAGCTGACATTCCCCTGACTGGCAGAGGAAGTGTACGGCTGCGGCAGTGCCGTCCCTGGACTGATATCCCCCTCATCTGCCAAACGTGCAAACTTGTTGGGGTGTGTCAGATCAGGGCTAGCCTCCCTGGCTCTCTTCCCTCTAACCCGCTTTCTAACTGTTACCCAGCTAGCTACCTCACTTTCCTCAGCCTCCTCTCTGTCACCCTCCCCCTCATCTACCCCAAAGAGTGCTTGCTCGGTGAGAAGCAAACTTTTTTGCAAATTGTCAATGCCTCTCAGTGTTGCAACTTGCCCATTTAGAGACTCGATTAGCGATTCCAAACGGGTAATTTGCTCACATCTTGAACAAAGATATACACCCTTGAACGGCTGTTCCAGGACTGCATGCATCATGCAAGATGTGCACTGGACTGCGTTGTCAATTGTGCAACACATACTAAATGGGGATTACATAGAATGACGGAGATCCGCTACCTCCAAAGAATGACCCTGCATACGGTCAACCAGGTTAGAAAGCGGATCCATGTCAAAAAGGACGGTTATGGTGGATTATAATGTCACGTCTGTATGTGAGCAACAAGAGCATACACAGTGAATAAGCTACTGACCGGACCCAAACTAGGGAGGATAAAGGGTGACCCCTGTCAGACCCTAAAAGCTCTCCCTATGCTGCTAAGCACATGTCCAGATCCAAATGGTGGATCGAGACATGCCCGCGTACCTAAGGCTGATGACCACTGTAACCCCTACAATAGTGGAAGGGGCACGGCCACCGGTGCCCTGCTCAGAATATGGACGGAACCGGGGTCGCCTCGGATCCAGTCAGAAAACAAACAGAAACACACAATGTCTGCACACTTAACTGAAGGAGCTGCAGCAGCAGTGAAGACAGATCCAAAGTCAGCAGACACTATCCGAAGTACTTGCTTCAGCAGAACTCAGGTCCATAGAAAGATAACACACAAGTGAAAATACTCAAGCGAGAGATACAGCTCAAATGAAAAGTATAATCCACACCCTACAAAGGAGGAGGGGTGATTTAAAGGCAGAGAAATCAAACACAGGAGGGACAGCTGGGAGAAAGTAAAGACCTCAACACAGGGGCGGAGAAACAGAGCAGAGGGAACTCCTCCAAGCTCTAGTAGTGACATCAACACAGGGGTGGAGAAACAGAGCTGTGAGAACATCTCAAAGCTCTGGTAGTGACAGTACCCCCCCCCCCCCTCTACGGGTGGACTCCGGACACCCAGGACCCACCTTCTCAGGATGAGCCCTATGAAATGCCCTGATGAGGCAAGTGGCTTTAATGTCCGACACCGGGAGCCACATCCTCTCCTCAGGACCATAACCCTTCCAATGAACGAGGTACTGAAGAGAACCGCGGACAATGCGAGAGTCCACAATTCTGGAAACCTCAAACTCCAGATTGCCATCAACCAAAATCGGAGGAGGAGGCAAAGAGGAGGGTACCGTGGGCTGGACATATGGTTTTAAGAGAAATCTGAGAAATACATTATGTATCTTCCAAACCCGTGGAAGATCAAGACGGAAGGCAACAGGATTGACGACTGACAAGATTTTATAAGGCCCAATAAACTTGGGACCCAATTTCCAGGATGGAACCTTCAGTTTAATATTTCTTGTAGACAACCAGACCAGATCACCCACATTCAGGTCCGGACCAGGCACACGTCTCTTATCAGCCACACGCTTATATTTCTCACTCATCTTTCTAAGATTACTCTGAATCTTTTGCCAAATGGTAGACAAAGACGAGGAAAATCTCTCCTCCTCAGGCAAACCAGAAGGAGCCCCTCCCGAGAATGTCCCAAACTGCGGATGGAACCCATATGCACCAAAGAATGGTGACTTATCAGAAGATTCCTGACGACGGTTGTTCAGAGCAAACTCAGCCAGAGGGAGAAATGAACACCAATCCTCCTGGTTCTCTGCCACAAAACAGCGCAAATATGTCTCCAGATTCTAATTGACACGTTCAGTCTGACCATTCGACTGCGGGTGAAAAGCAGTAGAGAAGGACAGCCGAACCCCCAGGCGAGAACAGAAAGCCTTCCAGAATCTGGACACAAACTGCGTGCCTCTATCGGAAACAATATCAGAGGGAATGCCATGCCATTTAAGAATATGGTCGACAAAAGCTTGCGCCAACGTTTTAGCATTGGGTAAACCAGGGAAGGGTACGAAATGAGCCATCTTGCTAAAGCGGTCCACCACCACCAGGATCACCGACTTCCCTGAGGAACGAGGAAGATCCGTGATAAAGTCCATGGACAGGTGTGTCCAAGGACGGGAAGGTATGGGTAACGGGAGAAGGGGACCTGAAGGCCGTGAACGAGGGACCTTCGCGCGAGCGCACGTCTCACAAGCAGCCACAAAACCCTCCACCGACTTACGAAGAGCCGGCCACCAAAATCTCCGAGCAATGAGATCTACCGTGGCTCTACTCCCGGGGTGACCAGCAAGAACAGTATCATGATGCTCCTTGAAGAGTTTGTGACGTAACTCAGGAGGCACAAACAACTTCCCAGAAGGACAACGGGCAGGTGCCTCAGTCTGGGCAGCCTGGACCTCGGCCTCCAAATCAGAATACAGAGCAGAAACAACAACCCCCTCCGCCAAAATGGGACCCGGGTCCTCAGAGTTTCCTCCTCCCGGCAAACAGCGAGAGAGAGCATCAGCCTTCACATTTTTGATCCCAGGGTGGAATGTAACGACAAAATTGAATCTGGAGAAGAACAAAGACCATCTGGCCTGTCTCGGATTCATACGCTTGGCCGACTCCAAGTACGCCAGATTCTTATGGTCGGTAAAAACGGTGATAGGATGCCTGCCCCCCTCCAACCAATGGCGCCATTTCTCGAAAGCCAACTTGATGGCCAACAACTCCCTATCTCCCACATCATAGTTTTTCTCTCCCGGGGAGAGTTTTTTTTAGAGAAAAAGGCACAGGGTCGCCATTTGGCAGGAGAAGGGCCCTGGGACAATACCGCACCCACACCCACCTCGGAAGCATCCACCTCAACAATAAAAGGTAAGGAAACATCGGGATGCACCAAGATGGGAGCAGACGCAAAACTCTCTTTAATCTTAGAAAAAGCTGCAAGCACCTCCTCCGACCAAGAGGAAAAATCTGCCCCCTTTTTTGTCATGTCATTGAGGGGTTTGACAACAGAGGAATAATTCAAAATGAACTTTCTGTAATAGTTTGCAAAACCCAGAAAGCGCATCAAAGCCTTCTGATTCTCAGGAAGCTCCCACTTAAGCACAGCACGGACCTTCTCCGGATCCATGTGAAAACCAGAAGCAGAGAGGAGAAAACCCAGAAATTGAATCTCCGATACCATAAAAACACATTTCTCCAGCTTGGCGTACAATTTATTTTCCCGCAGAATCCGCAGAACCTGAAAAAGATGATCCTGATGGGTCTGAACATCAGGGGAAAAAATCAAAATATCATCAATATACACCAATACAAATTTCCCCATTAAATGGTAGAAAATACTGTTAACAAAATGCTGAAAGACGGCCGGAGCATTCATCAGGCCGAAAGGCATAACGAGATTCTCGAAATGCCCGTTAGGGGTATTAAAGGCCGTTTTCCATTCATCCCCCTCTCTGACCCTGACTAGGTTGTACGCGCCCCTCAAATCTAATTTGGAAAAAACCTTGGCCCCAACAATTTGGTTGAAGAGGTCCGGGATCAGAGGAAGGGGATAGGGATCGCGAATCGTGATACGGTTCAGCTCCCTAAAATCTAGGCAAGGTCTCAGAGAGCCATCTTTTTTTTTAACAAAAAAAAAACAAGCGGCAACAGGTGATTTTGAGGGACGAATATGCCCCTTATCGAGACTCTCAGAGATATAGGTTCGCATTGCGATTCTTTCCGGTTGTGAGAGATTGTAGAGGCGTGCTTTTGGCAGCTTGGCGCCGGGAATGAGGTTAATGGGACAGTCAAACTCCCGGTGAGGAGGTAGCTCCTGAACACCGCTCTCGGAAAACACGTCCGAGAAATCAGAGAGAAATGATGGCACAGTTTTAGTAGACACCTCTGCCAAAGTCGCTGTGAGACAATTCTCTCTACAAAACTCACTCCACTCATTTATTTGCCTTCCTTGCCAATCAATAGTAGGGTTATGTCTAGTGAGCCAGGGTAACCCCAAAACTAGAGGAGAATGCAATCCGTTAAGGACAAAACAAGAAATATCCTCCACATGAGTGTCACCTACAGCTAACCGGATATTGTGAACAATGCCCTTCAGGGATCTCTTTGAGAGTGGAGCAGAGTCAATAGCAAAAACAGGTATATCCTTTTCTAATGTGCAAACCTGAAAACCATGCATGGCTACAAATTGAGTGTCAATAAGATTGACGGCCGCTCCACTATCGACAAAAATTTCACAAGAAATGACTTTGCTCTCTAGCGCCAACTTGGCAGAAAGGAGAAAACGGGAACTGCAGGTCAGAGGAAAAGCATCAATTCCTACATCAACTTTGCCCAAAGTAGCAGATGAAGCAGAGTTTGATGATTTACCTTTTGAGGTTTTTCTCTTATTATCACTCTTAGTACAGTTCATGAATTTCCTAGACGGACAAACATTTGCCAAATGACCTATGCCCCCACAACAAAAACACACCATTCTCTGAGGATTAAATCCTCCTTTATCAGGGGCAAGTCGACCTAGCTGCATGGGCTCCTCCTCAGAGGAGACCGAGACAGGATGAGGCCCCTGCACACTGAATGAGTCCGCACCACTGCCCCTAGACTGACAATGGCTGGACAGAGAGGTCTCGTTTCTTTCTCTTAGACGCCTGTCAAGGCGTACCGCCAATGACATGGCAGACTCTAAGGACGTTGGTCTCTCATGGAAAGCAAACGCATCTTTCAATCTCTCTGAGAGACCATGAAAGAACTGACTCCGGAGTGCAGCATCATTCCAACCTGAATCAGCTGCCCATCTCCGAAATTCAGAACAATAAAGCTCCGCAGACAGTTTGTTCTGGCATAAAAAACGTAAGTTGGATTCAGCCAGAGCAACACGATCCGGGTCATCATATATCTGTCCCAGTGCCACAAAAAATCTTTCCACGGATCGAAGGGAGGGATCCCCCGATGGCAGCGAAAAAACCCAAGTCTGAGCATTACCCCTGAGCAGGGAGATGACAATCCTCACCCTCTGCTCCTCATTACCAGAGGAATGGGAACACAAGCAAAAATGGAGTTTGCATGCCTCTCTGATGCAAACAAAATTCTCACTGCCCCCGGAGAACGTTTCCGGAAGTGAGACCTTTGGCTCGCAACAGACTCCATGGGCCGGAGCATAGCCCAATGCATGAAGCTGAGTCATAGATTGACGGAGATCCGCTACCTCCAATGAATGACCCTGCATACGGTCAACCAGGTTAGAAAGCGGATCCATGTCAAAAAGGACGGTTATGGTGGATTATAATGTCACGTCTGTATGGGAGCAACAAGAGCATACACAGTGAATAAGCTACTGACCGGACCCAAACTAGGGAAGATAAAGGGTGACCCCTGTCAGACCCTAAAAGCTCTCCCTATGCTGCTAAGCACATGTCCAGATCCAAATGGTGGATCGAGACATGCCCGCGTACCTAAGGCTGATGACCACTGTAACCCCTACAATAGTGGAAGGGGCACGGCCACCGGTGCCCTGCTCAGAATATGGACGGAACCGAGGTCGCCTCGGATCCAGTCAGAAAACAAACAGAAACACACAATGTCTGCACACTTAACTGAAGGAGCTGCAGCAGCATTGAAGACAGATCCAAAGTCAGCAGACACTATCCGAAGTACTTGCTTCAGCAGAACTCAGGTCCATAGAAAGATAACACACAGGTGAAGATACTCAAGCTAGAGATACAGCTCAAATGAAAAGTATAATCCACACCCTACAAAGGAGGAGGGGTGATTTAAAGGCAGAGAAATCAAACACAGGAGGGACAGCTGGGAGGAAGTAAAGACCTCAACACAGGGGCGGAGAAACAGAGCAGAGGGAACTCCTCCAAGCTCTAGTAGTGACATCATCACAGGGGTGGAGAAACAGAGCTGTGAGAACGTCTCAAAGCTCTGGTAGTGACAATTACACCACAAAAACAAAAAATACAATACAATGTAGTAATAAGAAACTGGCTAATTGCAGTCCCCCACTGAAGTCCCTGAATCTAAAGTCACTTAATCTTAAGTCACACACTTACGCAACCACACTTAATCAACCACGCGTCACGGTCAAACTCACGTTATATATCTCCTTATATAAATATAAATGCAGCTCACTACACCAGCCTGTTTTTTTTCCCCTCTGGATTCAAAAAGCCATGTTACTAAACTCTTTTTCCCCACTACTATTTGTTGGTAACATGTGCCTTGTCATCTAATGTGGTTTTATCTTATAGCCTCACTAATGTGCATTGAAAGCCTTGTTTGAATGTACTTTGCTGTAATTTCCTTGTACACCAGCATGTGGCAGCAGTGTTTAGCAAGGCCTTAGTTCAGTTTAGCATATCTAGACTGGAATAGTTTATACCAGTTTAGCCCCCCCTCTTTGAGCAGAGTGGGCTCGCCCATGTCCTGCCTCATGGGTGGGGAAGGAAGTTTCAGTGAGTGTACCAGCCACCCCGGCTAGGGGAAGGCTGTGCTGGTAGGAGCTCCCAGTTATAGGGATCCCAACCCAGGATCGTGTCTGGGCTGAGACCAAAGATCTTCATGCCCAGTCTGAGCCTTCAGCCTCAGTTGGTGACAAGCAAGCAGCCACCTCCAGAACTCCAGGAAGAACCATACACTGTGAGCATAATTGTGAGTACCATCCAGAGACCAGGAGAAGCCAAATTCCTAGTCAGCTAGTCAGTCCCAACACAGCAGAAGATAGACAGAACAGAAGATAGCAATTCCTGCCATACATTGCCAATACCTGCTGGGACTCAAGACTATAACTGTACCTCATATGGACTACTGCTGCACCAGAGTAAAGACAAGTTTGAATTATATCCCAAGTCTGGATCTCATTCATTGCTACCAAGTTCCTCAATTACTCCTACTAGCAACATACTCATTTATTGCAAGTGAGCCAGGATCCAGGAGTCAAGCCATACCCAGTTAGGAGACACCATTGACACTATGCCTACTACTACACAGAAACATTACCCCACTCTGGCATTCTAAGCTGGTACGTGAGTTGCAACACCTTAAAGGGCCTTGAGACTGTAACCTGCGCACGCTGCAATTGGCGTCACGAACAAAAACTATTAACTTTCATCTAAACCTGACCCAGTCATTGCATATTATAGCTAGTGTTGAGCGCGAATATTCGAATATCGAATTTTTTTCGCGAATATCGGCACTTCGCTAATTCGCGAATATTTCGAATATAGTGATATAAATTCGATATTTCGAATATTCTTTTTTTTTTTTTTTTTATTGTTATATTTTTTTCTTTCCCACTTCCCTAAAGTTGTTCTTACCTGTCCTTTGGATTCCTGGCTTCCTGGCTGCTCCAGTCAATGCCCGTTGCCGCCTCTGCTGACTTCCGTGCTCATGGAGCGTCCCCATCACCATGGGAACGTTTCCATATACTAGAATGTACTGTCGGATTTGAGAATTACGCGAAAAATCGCAATTCGATTATTTCAAGTTATAATAATCGAATTTCGATTTTAACTTAGCACTGCTATATTTAATTCTAGCCTAATATGGAATATAGCAGTGCTAAGTTAAAATCGAAATTCGATTATTATAACTTGAATTTTTTTTTTTTTATTGTTATATTTTTTTCTTTCCCACTTCCCTAAAGTTGTTCTTACCTATCCTTTGGATTCCTGGCTTCCTGGCTGCTCCAGTCAGTGCCCGTTGCCGCTTCTGCCGACTTCCGTGCTCATGGAGCGTCCCCATCACCATGGGAACGTTTCCATATACTAGAATGTACTGTCGGATTTTAGAATTACGTGAAAAATCGCAATTCGATTATTTCAAGTTATAATAATCCAATTTCGATTTTAACTTAGCACTGCTATATTTAATTCTAGCCTAATATGGAATATAGCAGTGCTAAGTTAAAATCGAAATTCGATTATTATAACTTGAATAATCGAATTGCGATTTCAACTTGGACCTGGTTTACTATGGTTGGCTTGGTAGAATTAGCGAATATGACGAATGTATTCGTCATATTCCACAAAACGAATATAACGAATGTATTCGTCATATTCCACAAAACGAAGATAACGAAGTATTCTGCATCTTCGTTTTAGCTACCTATTCATCAACTTCGCTAATTCTAGCAATCATATAGGAAAGTTTACTATAGAGACAGCTAAGTTTAATTCGCTATGCGATTATATGACTGCTTTTTAAAAATAAATAAATAGAATAATTATAATACCTGATAATTATTATAATTATTCTATTTATAAAAAAAAGCAAAGTAATATAATCGCATAGCGAATTAAACTTAGCTGTCTCTATAGTAAACTTTCCTATATGATTGCTAGAATTAGCGAAGTTGATGAATAGGTAGCTAAAACGAAGATGCAGAATACTTCGTTATCTTCGTTTTGTGGAATATGACGAATACATTCGTTATATTCGTTTTGTGGAATATGACGAATACATTCGTCATATTCGCTAATTCTACCAAGCCAACCATAGTAAACCAGGTCCAAGTTGAAATCGCAATTCGATTATTCAAGTTATAATAATCGAATTTCGATTTTAACTTAGCACTGCTATATTCCATATTAGGCTAGAATTAAATATAGCAGTGCTAAGTTAAAATCGAAATTCGATTATTATAACTTGAAATAATCGAATTGCGATTTTTAACGTAATTCTCAAATCCGACAGTACATTCTAGTATATGGAGACGTTCCCATGGTGATGGGGACGCTCCATGAGCATGGAAGTCGGCAGAAGCGGCAACGGGCACTGACTGGAGCAGCCAGGAAGCCAGGAATCCAAAGGACAGGTAAGAGCAACTTTAGGGAAGTGGGAAAGAAAAAAATATAACAATAAAAAAAAAATTCAAGTTATAATAATCGAATTTCGATTTTAACTTAGCACTGCTAGAATATGGAATATAGCAGTGCTAAGTTAAAATCGAAATTCGATTATTATAACTTGAATTAATCGCATTGCTATTTCAATAGGAGAGTAGCCTTTAAGTTAAAATCGCAATACGCGATTATTTAAATCGCAAATTAATCGCGATAACAAGAATAATGACGAATATTCGATTTCAACGAATATAAAACGAATATTCTATCGAATATTCGCGAATTTCGTCGAAATCGAATATGGCACCTGCCGCTCATCACTAATTATAGCGTCAGAGTGCATAACCCCAATCCGGCTTACTGCAGACTGTATCACTGATTTTATATTCTGCTCTTGGGTTTTTACGCCCCAGGTGCATTATCTTGCACTTATCAACATTAAATTTTAGTTGCCAGATTTTTGACCATTCCTCTAGTTTTCCTAAATCCTTTTCCATTTGGTGTATCCCTCCAGGAACATCAACCCTGTTACAAATCTTTGTGTCATCAGCAAAAAGACACACCTTACATCGAGGCTTTCTGCAATTTCGCTGATAAAGATATTAAACAATATGGGTCCCAGAACAGATCCCTGAGGTACCCCACTGGAAACAAGACTATGGTATGAATATTCTTCATTGACTACAACCCTCTGTTGTCTGTCCCTCAGCCACTGCCTAATCCATTCAACAATATGGGAGTCCAAGCCCAAAGACTGCAATTTTTTTGATAAGCCTTCTATGTGGGACAGTATCAAAAGCCTTATTAAAGTCTAGATAAGCGATGTCTACTGCACCTTCGCCATCTATTATTTTAGTCAACCAATCAAAAAAATCTATAAGATTAGTTTGACATAATCTCCCTGAAGTAAACCCATGCAGTTTTTCATCTTTCAATCCATGGGATTTTAGATGTTCCACAATCCTCTCCTTAAGTATGGTTTTCATTAATTTCCCCACTATTGATGTCAGGCTTAGTTAGCCGATTCCTCCCTACTACCTTTCTTGTGAATGGGCACAACATTTGCTAATTTCCAATATTTTGGGACGACTCCTGTTACCAGTGATTAGTTAAATAAATCTGTTGGTTTTGGTAGTTCACCGCTAAGCTCTTTTAATAGCTTTGGGTGTATTCCATCAGGCCCCTGTGACCTATTTGTATTAATTTTAGACAGCTGACTTAGAACCTCTTCCTCTTTAAAGACACATGCATCAAATGATTCATTAGTCTTCCTTCCTAACTGAGGTCCTTTTCCTTCATTTTCCTTTGTAAAAACTGAACAGAAGTATTCATTGAGGCAGTCAGCTAGTTCTTTATCTTCTTCCATATACCTTCCTTCTTTTGTTTTTAATTTGGTAATTCCTTGTTTTAGTTTCCTTTTTTCATTTAAGAATCTGAAGAATGTCTTATCGCCTTTTTTCACTGACTGAGCTAATTTCTCTTCTTCCTGTGCTTTAGAAGCTCTTATAACTTGCTTGGCCTCTCTTTGCATAATCTTATAAATTTGGCTTTGGCTCCTTGTTTATTTTTATTTATATAATTACTAAATGCTATCAGTGGTCTCTTCCTTTTTTTTGCTTTTACAGACAAGCCTAATGCAATTATCTGTTGCCTTCAATAATGCCACTTTTAAGTAGTCCAATTTCTCCTGGACTCCATTGAAACTGTTCCAATCTGATAGGGACTCGTATACCTCTAATCTAATTTTAAAAAAGTCAGTTTTTCTAAAATCTAAATTTTTTGTTTTTATGTGGTGTGACTTGGTCACTGTACTTATAGTAAACCACACTGACTGGTGATCACTAGATCCCAAGTTTTCCCCTACAATAATATCAGATACCAAATTCCCATTTGTGAATACAAAATCTAAAATGGCCTCCTTCCGGGTTGGCTCCTCAACTACTTGCTGTAGAGATAATCCCAGTAGGGAATTTAGAATATCTGTACTCCTGGCAGAACTTGCTATTTTTTTTTTCCAGTTTACATCAGGAAGATTAAAGTCTCCCATAATGATAGCTTCCCCTTTCAATGTCATTTTAGCTATTTCCTCAACTAGTAGATCATCTAATTCTTTCACTTGGCTAGGTGGTCTATATAATCACACCTACACTATATATCACACCTACACCTTAACTTATGATTATCAAGCTGCAATATAACCCAAACTGACTCTAAATTGGTCTTGCTAACTTGTATTAAATTCGATTTTATGCTATCTTTCACATACAGGGCCACCCCTCCCCCTTTCTTGACTTCTCTGTCTTTCCTATATAGAGAGAACCCTGGTATTGTTATATCCCAGTCATTACTCCCATTGAACCATGTCTCAGTAACAGCCACTAAATCTATATTCTCAAATGCCATTATAGACTCAAGTTCATTGATCTTTTTCCCTAAACTGCGAGCATTTGTAGACAAGACTCTGAGGTTAGAAATGAATGGGCGGCACTGCGCTTCAGTCGCGGTCCAGGTGCACGGTCAAAAGGTAGATACCTCGATACTTGTGATAGAAAGACCAGCACTCCGTAATTCCAGTGATGAAAGAAAGGTTTCTTTATTCGTCACCCATATGTGACGCGCGTTTCGACACTAGTCTGTGTCTTTGTCAAAGTACAGGTGATAACAGGAGCTGTTATCACCTGTACTTTGACAAAGACACAGACTAGTGTCGAAACGCGCGTCACATATGGGTGACGAATAAATAAACCTTTCTTTCATCACTGGAATTACGGAGTGCTGGTCTTTCTATCACAAGACTCTGAGGTTGTCATTTCTTAATCTATGTGCTACTGGCATCTTCTGGCATTGTTCCGGGGGGCAGTCGGACTGTTGGATTATCACTCTTTTGCCCCCCTTTCCTAGTTTAAATGCTCTTTAGCAAATACTTTGAACTGTTCACTTGAGAGAAAGATGCAAACCATCTTTCTTGTACAGTTCTTTTCCATTCCAACGAAAGCTTACATGAGACACAAAGCCAAACCCTTGGTTCAGACACCATTCACCAAACCATACATTGAATTCCTTAAAGAGGACCTTTCATCGGTCGAAACATTGTGAACTAAGTGTCATGATCTGTACAGGGGCACCCAGGGATCTCACTGCACTTACTATTATCCCTGGGCGCCACTCTGTTCTTCTGCTATGCCCTCCGATATGTTCGGTCACTTGGTTATAGTAGGCGGAGACTTAGGGGACTTGGTTATAGTAGGAGGAGACTGCCCTTGTTCTCCTGGGCGTCTTCTTCTCCCAGGCTGTAGCGCCTGCCAATCGCAGCGCAGAGCTCACAGCCTGGGAGGTTTTTTTCTCCCAGGCTGTGAGCTCTGCGCTGCGATTGGCCAGCGCTACAGCCTAGGAGAAGGAGACGCCCAGGAGAACAAGGGCAGTCTCCTCCTACTATAACCAAGCGACCGAACATACCGGAGGGCATAGCAGGAGAACGGAGCAGCGCCCAGGAATAATAGTAAGTGCAGTGAGATCCTTGGGCGCCGCTGAACAGATCATTAACTTAGTTCACAATGTTTGGACCGATGAAAGGTCCTCTTTAATGCGCATCTCCTTTCATGCTGAAGGCTATGCACAGGCAAAACTGCAGAGAATGAAACAATCGATGCAACCTCCCGTATATCATTAGCAAGTGTGTGAAAAGCTTCCTTAACCTTTGAAACCTCATTGCAAGCCAGATCATTTGTCCCAAGATGGACAATAACATCCACCTCCCTTTCCTGCTTTGCTTGCCTAACAATATTAAGGATGCATTGTCTGTCCCTGCTAGCGGTAGCACCAGGGAAACATCTCACAAAACCATTTTTCTCAAACTTCAGACCTCTTATGATAGAATCGCCCACCAACAGCTGCCTCTTTTTTATTTTGCAATCTTATCAGTGGTGTCACGCTGGCGGTATGTGCCCATTGTAGTCTTGGGGCCAGATTTATCATTCCTCTGACAGCTCACTCCACTTTAACATATGGCTAAAGTCAGTTTTAGCCAAGTCAGATTTATGATCGGCCCTTTAAGACTGTAATAAATGTGGTTTGACGGTAGCAGTTTATCCGTCAGTAAGCAGCTTTACAAAAGTCGCACATCTTTACGAAAAAGTCGCACGTTTTTGTGAAAAAGTCGCATGTTCTATTAAAAAGTCTCATAAGATAAGCATGGTCCTCACTGGAGTGAAATTGGGACTTTTTTGCGACTTTTTTGCGACTTTTTTAAATAGTCCCAATAGTAAATCTGTCTAGAGATTCATTTACATAAGAAAACACGCCCACTTTCATAAAACTGGCGAGCATAGTGCAGAGCAGAAAAAAGTCGCAAATTTGTGCGCAGTTTTAGCGTTTGGGACTTTTTTGGGACTTTTTCACTCCATTATTCTGACCTGAGCTAATGATAAATCTGGCCCTTGGTGTCCCAGGCAGGAGTGGACGTTGCTCTGCTCTCCCTGTGTGAATTGGGATTTAAGTTCTGTGGACTTCCCTTCAGCACTGAGAGTTAATGCTTTCTCCCTGCCCCTGTCCCAGTGCATGTTAAGTTGCTGATAAGTCTGCCTATTTAGCTGGGCTGTGGTTCCACCTACTCGCCTGAGTTTTCAGGTTATCTCATCTGGATATCTGTGTAGCGAACTTTGTCTTCCGTTTCCATTCTTTGCTGCCTGCCCCAACCTTGGAACTGTGACCTGGATTATCTTTGTAGTCAGCCTGTCCTGACCTTGGAACTTTTATTTGGAATATACTTGTACTCAGCCTGCCCTGACTATTGGACTGTGTTTAGACTATGCTTTTTCATGTGTCCTTGGTGCCTTTCACCAGTGTCTCTGACCCTCTTGGGTAAGCAGCCATCTACACCAAGACTACTCTAGGAGGTAGCAGCTTGGTTGGTTCCTGTACAGTGGTTAAAGGGTGAATACTAGGGAACTGTCAGGACAACATCACAGGGTTTAGCCCAAAGCCAAACTGATTAGTTGGCAAAGTGGCTCCACACTCACTGTCCATAGCAAGTTGCTTCCTTACTACTACTTGACCTGTCAAACCTGCAGCTTAGTTTTCTTTTCAGTGTTGAAATGAAAAATTGTTTATTATGACATGCAATAAACATTACTTGAAAATGTTGTGCAGTGAGTTGCCGATCACGCAAATTGTTAACTCTCAAAAACTTATCTTCTGATTTTGTGGTTGCTAGAGATGAGATAATTTTTTTAAAATTCGATTCGGCCGGTTCGACAAATTTTCCAGAAAAATTTGCTTTGATCTGAAATGATTCATGGAGAATATTTCCTGGCTGCTAAGAGCCTTTATAGTGATCTAGAACACTGTGCCTTGTAGTAACACGCATAGGGAGTCTGCTTTGGTAGTGAAAAAATATAGTGTGTCCGTATGACATGCAGATGACAGGCGTCGCTCTTAGAATCACTGCACACTTCACTTATTAGGACAGTCACGGGGCAAAAACTGACCAAATAACTCAAGTATGAACTCAGCCTTACAGGTCGATGTTAGTGCCAAGAAGAAGCGCACTCCTTTTACACCGTCGCCAGCTGATTCCACATAGATGTTATCAGAACCTGTTCTATTAAACGTGTATACAAGTAGAGCGTCCCGGACAGAGTCACTGATTAATTTGCCCTTCCTCTGCTCTGTCAGAGCAATAACCCACAAAAATCGGATCCTGTATGTGGAGCATACGTCTTCACTCGGTTAGCATTAGTGTTGAGCGTGAATATTCGAACAGCAAATTTTTATCACGAATATGTCACGGCTGTATGTGAGCAACAAGAGCATACACAGTAAATAGAGCTACTGACCGGACCCAAACTAGGGAGGATAAAGGGTGACCCCTGTCAGACCCTCAAAGCTCTCCCTATGCTGCTAAAGCACATGCCCGGATCCAAATGGTGGAAAGAGGCATGCCCGCGTACCTAAGACTGATGACCACTGTAACCCCTACAATAGTGGAAGGGGCACGGCCACCTACAAAAGGAGGAGGGGTGATTTAAAGGCAGGGAAATCAAACGCAGGAGGAACAGCTGTAAAAAGTAAAAACCTCATCACAGGGGCGGAGAAACAGAGCAGTGAGAACTCCTCCAAGCTCTAGTAGTGACATCATCACAGGGGTGGAGAAACAGAGCTGTGAGAAGGTCTCAAAGCTCTGGTAGTGACAGAATATCGGCACTTCGAGAATTTGCGAATATATAGAATATAGTGCCATAGATTAGTTATATTGAATATTCAGCATTTTTTTCCATTTGAACACATGGTTCCTCACTGCTTCTTGCTTGTGGGCCAATGAGAAGGAAACAATGTCAAGTTCACAACAATCAGTAATCTGTATTCAGACCTGCTAAAACGTGAAGTTGCACGTAGTGCGAAAAAATATTCTAATCACTGCTGATTAGTGCAATCGTGAAAATATTGGAGCACTTAACTCAATCTGCATATAAAGCTATTGTAATGTTCTGCCGTGCCAACCATTTTCTCCAGTCTCAGGAGAAACTCATGAAACTTGTAGCAGCTTGAAAAATGTAGCCAAAGTGACCTAAGCCTGTATTTCGCTGACGAATTTGCATTACGCAATTTTTACATTGCCGATTTTTCGCATTTAATAAAATAATCTCAAATTCGCAAATTCGCGAATACGTGATGAATAGGGATGAGCGAACCCGAACTGTATAGTTCGGGTTCGTACCGAATTTTGGGGTGTCCGTGACACGGACCCGAACCCGAACATTTTCGTAAAAGTCCGGGTTCGGGTTCGGTGTTCGGCGCTTTCTTGGCGCTTTTTGAAAGGCTGCAAAGCAGCCAATCAACAAGCGTCATACTACTTGGCCCAAGAGGCCATCACAGCCATGCCTACTATTGGCATGGCTGTGATTGGCCAGTGCACCATGTGACCCAGCCTCTATTTAAGCTGGAGTCACGTAGCGCTGCACGTCACTCTGCTATGATCAGTATAGGGAGAGGTTGCAGCTGCGACGTTAGGGCGAGATTAGGCAGATTAACTCCTCCAAAAGACTTCATTCTGTGATCGATCTGCAGCTGTGGATCATTGAAGTGCTATTATTGACTTGCTCACTTTTTTGAGGCTGCCCAGAGCGTTTTTAGATCACTTTTTTTCTGGGGTGATCGGCGGCCATTTTGTGACTTGTGGTGCGCCAGCACGAGCTATCACCAAGTGTATTTAACCATCGATAGTGTGGTTATTTTGTGCTATATATTACATCAGCTGCAGGCTGAGCCTGTGTCACCGAAGTGCATTTAACCATCAACAGTCTGGTTATTTTTTGGCCATATACTACATCAGCTGCAGGCTGAGCCTGTTTCACCCAAGTGCATTTAACCATCAACAGTCTGATTATTTTTTGGCCATATACTACATCAGCTGCAGGCTGAGCCTGTGTCACCGAAGTGCATTTAACCATCAACAGTCTGGTTATTTTTTGGCCATATATTACATCAGGGGCAAGTTGAGCCTGTCACCCAGCGCCTAAAAAATAGACCTGACATTTCTATTCAACCAAATCAACACAGTTTTAGCTGGTCAAGTTATTTGTAGTGACCGTCAAAGCAGACTTTTTGTTCTGGGTTGAAAAAGCATTCCCAAATTTGCCATTCTGAAAAAAAATAGTTTGTGGTATTTCAGGCCTACTTGAAATCTATCCCAAAAAGAAAATCTTCCATTGAAGTTATTGATAGTATCATTCAGAAAAACTTAAGACACACGCTAGCGTGCTGATAGAAGTGTCATTCTGTGATTAAACCTATAACTGTCACACAGCGCAAAAAAAAACAGGTCTCACATCTCTATTCAACCAAATCTGCACAGTTTTAGCTGGTCAAGTTATTTGTAGTGACCGTCAAAGTAGACTTTTTGTTCTGGGTTGAAAAAGCATTCCCAAATTTGCCATTCTGAAAATAACTAGTTTGTGGTATTTCAGGCCTACTTGAAATCTATCCCAAAAAGAAAATCTTACATTGAAGTTATTGATAGTATCATTCAGAGAAACCTAAGACACACGCTAGCGTGCTGATAGAAGTGTCATTCTGTGATTAAACCTATAACTGTCACACAGCGCAAAAAAAACAGGTCTCACATCTCTATTCAACCAAATCTGCACAGTTTTAGCTGGTCAAGTTATTTGTAGTGACCGTCAAAGCAGACTTTTTGTTCTGGGTTGAAAAAGCATTCCCAAATTTGCCATTCTGAAAATAACTAGTTTGTGGTATTTCAGGCCTACTTGAAATCTATCCCAAAAAGAAAATCTTACATTGAAGTTATTGATAGTATCATTCAGAAAAACCTAAGACACACGCTAGCGTGCTGATAGAAATGTCATTCTATGATTAAACCTATAACTGTCACACAGTGCAAAAAAAAAACAGGTCTCACATCTCTATTCAACCAAATCTGCACAGTTTTAGCTGGTCAAGTTATTTGTAGTTACCGTAAAAGCAGACTTTTTGTTCTGGGTTGAAAAAGCATTCCCAAATTTGCCATTCTCAAAATTGTGGTGAACGGGAACAATGAGGAAAACATCTAATAAGGGACGCGGACGCGGACGTGGACATGGTCGTGTTGGTGTTAGTGGACCCTCTGGTGCTGGGAGAGGACGTGGCCGTTCTGCCACAGCCACACGTCCTAGTGAACCAACTACCTCAGGTCCCAGTAGCCAGCAGAATTTACAGCGATATTTGGTGGGGCCCAATGCCGTTCTAAGGATGGTAAGGCCTGAGCAGGTACAGGCATTAGTCAATTGGGTGGCCGACAGTGGATCCAGCACGTTCACATTATCTCCCACCCAGTCTTCTGCAGAAAGCGCACAGATGGCGCATGAAAACCAAGCCCATCGGTCTGTCACATCACCCCCATGCATATCAGGGAAACTGTCTGAGCCTCAAGTTATGCAGCAGTCTCTTATGCTGTTTGAAGACTCTGCTGCCAGGGTTTCCCAAGGGCATCCACCTAGCCCTTCCCCAGGGGTGGAAGAGATAGAATGCACTAACGCACAACCACTTATTTTTCCTGATGATGAGGACATGGGAATACCACCTCAGCACGTCTCTGATGATGACGAAACTCAGGTGCCAACTGCTGCGTCTTTCTGCAGTGTGCAGACTGAACAGGAGGTCAGGGATAAAGACTGGGTGGAAGACGATGCAGGGGACAATGAGGTCCTAGACCCCACATGGAATGAAGGTCGTGCCACTGACTTTCACAGTTCGGAGGAAGAGGCAGTGGTGAGACCGAGCCAACAGCGTAGCAAAAGAGTGAGCAGTGGGAAAAATCAGAACACCCGCCGCCAAGAGACTCCGCCTGCTACTGACCGCCGCCATCTGGGACCGAGCACCCCAAAGGCAGCTTCAAGGAGTTCCCTGGCATGGCACTTCTTCAAACAATGTGCTGACGACAAGACCCGAGTGGTTTGCACGCTGTGCCATCAGAGCCTGAAGCGAGGCATTAACGTTCTGAACCTTAGCACAACCTGCATGACCAGGCACCTGCATGCAAAGCATGAACTGCAGTGGAGTAAACACCTTAAAAACAAGGAAGTCACTCAGGCTCCCTCTGCTACATCTTCTGCTGCTGCCGCCTCGGCCTCTTCTGCTGCTGCCGCCGCCGCCTCGGCCTCTTCCTCCGCCTCTGGAGGAACGTTGGCACCTGCCGCCCAGCAAACATGGGATGTACCACCAACACCACCACCTGCGTCACCAAGCATCTCAACCATGTCACACGGCAGCGTTCAGCTCTCCATCTCACAAACATTTGAGAGAAAGCGTAAATTCTCACCTAGCCACCCTCGATCCCTGGCCCTGAATGCCAGCATTTCTAAACTACTGCCTATGAAATGCTGTCATTTAGGCTGGTGGACACACACAGCTTCAAACAGCTCATATCACTTGCTGTCCCACAGTATGTTGTTCCCAGCCGCCACTACTTCTCCAAGAGAGCCGTGCCTTCCCTGCACAAACAAGTGTCCGATAAAATCAAGTGTGCACTACGCAACGCCATCTGTGGCAAGGTCCACCTAACCACAGATACGTGGACCAGTAAGCACGGCCAGGGACGCTATATCTCCCTAACTGCACACTGGGTAAATGTAGTGGCGGCTGGGCCCCAGGCGGAGAGCTATTTGGCGCACGTCCTTCCGCCGCCAAGGATCGCAGGGCAACATTCTTTGCCTCCTGTCTCCTCCTCCTCCTACTCAGCTTCCTCCTCCTCTTCTTCCACCTGCTCATCCAGTCAGCCACACACCTTCACCACCAACTTCAGCACAGCACGGGGTAAACGTCAGCAGGCCATTCTGAAACTCATATGTTTGGGGGACAGGCCCCACACCGCACAGGAGTTGTGGCGGGGTATAGAACAACAGACCGACGAGTGGTTGCTGCCGGTGAGCCTCAAGCCCGGCCTGGTGGTGTGCGATAATGGGCGAAATCTCGTTGCAACTCTGGGACTAGCCGGTTTGACGCACATCCCTTGCCTGGCGCATGTGCTGAATTTGGTGGTGCAGAAGTTCATTCGCAACTACCCCGAGATGTCAGAGCTGCTGCATAAAGTGCGGGCAGTCTGTTCGCGCTTCCGGCGTTCACACCCTGCCGCTGCTCGCCTGTCTGCGCTACAGCGTAACTTCGGCCTTCCCGCTCACCGCCTCATATGCGACGTGCCCACCAGGTGGAACTCCACCTTGCATATGCTGGACAGACTGTGTGAGCAGCAGCAGGCCATAGTGGAGTTTCAGCTGCAGCACGCACGGGTCAGTCGCACTGCGAATCAGACCCACTTCACCACCAATGACTGGGCCTGCATGCGAGACCTGTGTGCCCTGTTGCGCTGTTTCGAGTACTCCACCAACATGGCCAGTGGCGATGACGCCGTTATCAGCGTTACAATACCACTTCTATGTCTCCTTGAGAAAACACTTAGGGCGATGATGGAAGAGGAGGTGGCCCAGGAGGAAGAGGAGGAAGAGGGGTCATTTTTAGCACTTTCAGGCCAGTCTCTTCAAAGTGACTCAGAGGGAGGTTTTTTGCAACACCAGAGGCCAGGTACAAATGTGGCCAGACAGGGCCCACTACTGGAGGACGAGGAGGACGAGGATGAGGAGGAGGTGGAGGAGGATGAGGATGAAGCATGTTCACAGCGGGGTGGCACCCAAAGCAGCTCGGGCCCATCACCGGTGCGTGGCTGGGGGGAAACACAGGACGATGACGATACGCCTCCCACAGAGGACAGCTTGTCCTTACCTCTGGGCAGCCTGGCACACATGAGCGACTACATGCTGCAGTGCCTGCGCAACGACAGCAGAGTTGCCCACATTTTAACGTGTGCAGACTACTGGGTTGCCACCCTGCCGGATCCCCGGTACAAAGACAATGTGCCCACCTTACTTCCTACACTGGAGCGTGATAGGAAGATGCGCGAGTACAAGCGCACGTTGGTAGACACGCTACTGAGAGCATTCCCAAATGTCACAGGGGAACCAGTGGAAGCCCAAGGCGAAGGCAGAGGAGGAGCAAGAGGTCGCCAACGCAGCTGTGTCACGGCCAGCTCCTCTGAGGGCAGGGTTAGCATGGCAGAGATGTGGAAAAGTTTTGTCACCACGCCACAGCTAACTGCACCACCTCCTGATACGGAACGTGTTAGCAGGAGGCAACATTTCACTAACATGGTGGAACAGTACCTGTGCACACCCCTCCACGTACTGACTGATGGTTCGGCCCCATTCAACTTCTGGGTCTCCAAATTGTCCACGTGGCCAGAGCTAGCCTTTTATGCCTTGGAGGTGCTGGCCTGCCCGGCGGCCAGCGTTTTGTCTGAACGTGTATTCAGCACGGCAGGGGGCGTCATTACAGACAAACGCAGCCGCCTGTCTACAGCCAATGTGGACAAGCTGACGTTCATAAAAATGAACCAGGCATGGATCCCACAGGACCTGTCCATCCCTTGTGCAGATTAGATATTAACTACCTCCCCTTAACAATATATTATTCTACTCCAGGGCACTTCCTCATTCAATACTATTTTTAATTTCATTTTACCATTATATTGTGGGGCAACCCAAAGTTGAATGAACCTCTCCTCTGTCTGGGTGCCGGGGCCTAAATGTGTGACAGTGGCCTGTTCCAGTGGTGGGTGACGTGAAGCCTGATTCTCTGCTATGACATGAATACAGATTCTGCGCTGACATAAGGCCAGATTCTCTGTTACGGGACCTCTCTCCTCTGCCTAAGTGCCTGGGCCTAAATGTGTGACAGTGGCCTGTTCCAGTGGTGTCTGACGTGAAGCCTGATTCTCTGCTATGACATGAAGACAGATTCTGCGCTGACATAAGGCCAGATTCTCTGTTACGGGACCGCTCTCCTCTGTCTGGGTGCCTGGGCCTAAATGTGTGACAGTGGCCTGTTCCAGTGGTGGGTGACGTGAAGCCTGATTCTCTGCTATGACATGAATACAGATTCTGCGCTGACATAAGGCCAGATTCTCTGTTACGGGACCTCTCTCCTCTGCCTGGGTGCCTGGGCCTAAATGTGTGACAGTGGCCTGTTCCAGTGGTGGGTGACGTGATGCCTGATTCTCTGCTATGACATGAAGACAGATTCTGCGCTGACATAAGGCCAGATTCTCTGTTACGGGACCTCTCTCCTCTGCCTGGGTGCCTGGGCCTAAATGTGTGACAGTGGCCTGTTCCAGTGGTGGGTGACGTGATGCCTGATTCTCTGCTATGACATGAAGACAGATTCAGCGCTGACATAAGGCCAGATTCTCTGTTACGGGACCGCTCTCCTCTGTCTGGGTGCCGGGGCCTAAATGTGTGACAGTGGCCTGTTCCAGTGGTGGGTGACGTGAAGCCTGATTCTCTGCTATGACATGAAGACTGATTCTGCGCTGACATGAAGCCAGATTCTCTGCTATGGCATGAAGAGACTGATTCTCTGCTGACATGAAGCCAGATTCTTTGCTATGGCATGAAGAGACGGATTCTCTGCTGACGTGAAGCCAGATTCTCTGCTATGGGACCTCTTTCCAATTGATATTGGTTCATTTTTATTTTTTTAATTTTAATTTTAATTCATTTCCCTATCCACATTTGTTTGCAGGGGATTTACCTACATGTTGCTGCCTTTTGCAGCCCTCTAGCTCTTTCCTGGGCTGTTTTACAGCCTTTTTAGTGCCCAAAAGTTCGGGTCCCCATTGACTTCAATGGGGTTCGGGTTCAGGACGAAGTTCGGGTCGGGTTCGGATCCCGAACCCGAACATTTCCGGGAAGTTCGGCCGAACTTCTCGAACCCGAACATCCAGGTGTTCGCTCAACTCTAGTGATGAATATTCTAAAAAATATTTGAAATATTACAAATTTGAATTTAGCCACTGCCGCTCATCACTAGTCAGCATTTGCTCAAAAATCCATCAGTATTGCTAATGCCAAAAAAAACAGGAGTGGATTTAAAACAGAGATGCCACGTGAATGGAATATTTGCATGTCTTCTGTGTTTTCTACCCACTCCTGCTTTTGGCTACCAAATCACAAGCCAATTCTGATGGGACCATACAGGCCTTACAGCTGCTACACAGACAGGATCCAGGTTGTGCGTCTCATTTTAACTTCCTTCTGACAGATTAGAAGAAAGGTCAAATAAATGATGATGTCAGCCAGGCCAAAAGGCAAAATAGTGGACCTGTCATGAAGTGAGGAGGGTGGTAACAGCATGAGAAGTCCACAGAGTGGATCTATGACATAGCGGTGAGGTGGAAGCAGCATGAGGAGACCACAGAGTGGTCCAATGACAGGGTCTGGATTTGGCAGCAGTATGAGGAGTCCACCAAGTATCACAATGACAGAGTCTGGAGTTGGCAGCAGTATGAAGAGGCTGCCGAGTGGCACAATGACTGAGTCTGGACGTGGCGGCAGTATGAGGAGGCCACCAAGTGGCGCAATGACTGAGGCTGGAGGTGGGAGAAGCATCAGAAGGTTGTCATTTTTTTCATGTACTTTTTGTATATTTGTTGTTTATATATAAAATATATATTTTCCTCACACTTTCAGACGTCACATGACCTCACACGACGTTATTCGTTCCATACAGCAAAAGGAGTTTTTCAGTCACCCTTCATTTTTACTTAAAAAAAAACCTTTGAAAGAGTGGCACAATGACAGAATCTGTAGATGGCAGCAGTGTGATGATGCCACCGAGTGGCAAGATGACATACTTTGGAGGTGGTGGCAGCATCCAGAGAACACACAGTGGTAAGGTGACATAGTGTGGAGATGACAGCAGCATGAGGAGATCACAGAGTGGCAAGGTGACAGTTTGGAGGTTACAGCAGCATCAGGAGGCCACAGAGTGGCAGGGTGACATAGTCTGCATATGGCAGCAGCAGGATACCACAGAGTGGTAAGGTGACATAGAGTAGAGATGGCAGCAGCATGAGGAGACCACAGAGTGGCAAGGTAATATAATGTGGAGATGGCAGTAGCAGAAGCATCAGGGGACCACAGAGTAGAAGGTGACATAGTGTGGATATGGCAGCAGCATGAGGAGGCCACAGAGTGGCAAGGTGACATAGTGTGGATATGGCAGCAGCAGCAGGATACAACAAAGTGGCAGGGTGACATAGTGTAGAGATGGCAGCAGCAGCATCAGGAGACCACAGAATGGCCAGGTGACATAGCGTGGAGATGGCAGCAGCAGCATCAGGAGATAGTGACAAGGGGACATAATATGGAGATAGCAGTAGCAGCAGCAGCATCAGGAGACCACAGAGTGGCAAGGTGACAAAGTTTGGAGATGGCAGCAGCAGCATCAGGAGATAGTGGCAAGGTGACATAGTGTGGAAGGGTGACATAGTGTGGATATGGCAGCAGCAGCAGCATGAGGAGACCACAGAGTGGCAAGGTGACATAGTGTGGAGATAGCAGCAGAATGAGAAGACCACAGAGTGGCAAGGTAAAATAGTTTGGAGGTGAAGGCAGCATCAGAAGGCCACAGAGTGGCAAGGTGACATAGTGTGGATATGGCCAGGGCCGTCTTTACCAAGGGGCAAAAGGGGCAGCTGCCCCGGGCCCAGTTGCTCCTGGGGGGCCCAAGGCAGCTGCCACTTGAGCCCTGCTAGCCACTGCCCCGGGTGTCAGGCTGTCAGCTACAAAAAGGTGCTGCCATGCCATGCCTGCCGGCACTGAGTCCAGCCAGAGTACTGTCTGTGAAAGCTGTGATTCTCTAGGACCTTAGATGACATCATCACCATGTGACCAGTAACCTAGCAATATTACTGGTCACATGGCTATGAGGTCATCACAGGTCCTATCAGGAGTGTTGTGACAGAAGTTTGCCTTAACTGTCACGCTAGCTTTTTTGTGTGAAGATTACATCAGAAAAAGGTGACAGGGGCTGTTATTCTAATATACTATAAACTACTGTATAGTGGGGTGCTGTATAGTGTGGGGGCCTGTATAGTGTGGGGGCCTGTATAGTGTGGGGGCATGTATAGTCTGGGGGACCTGTATACTGTGGGGGGCCTGTATACTGTGGGGGGCCTGTATACTGTGGGGGCCTGTATACTGTGAGGGGGGACCTGTATACTGTGGGGGCCTGTATACTGTGGGAGGCTGTATACTGTGGGGGGCTGTATAGTGTGGGGGGCCTGTATACTGAGGGGAGGCTGTATACTGTGGGGGCCTGTATACTGTGGGGGCCTGTTTACTGTGGGAGGCTGTATACTGTGGGGGGCTGTATAGTGTGGGGGGCTGTATAGTGTATATTGTGGAGCACTATACTGCGGTACTGTATACTGTGGGGGGCTGTATACTGTGGGGGGGGGCTGTATACTGTATATTGTGGAGTGCTATACTGCTGTACTGTATACTGTGGGGGGCTGTATACTGTGGGGGGGCTGTATACTGTATATTGTGGAGTGCTATACTGCTGTACTGTATACTGTGGGGGGCTGTATACTGTGGGGGGCTGTATACTGTATACTGTGGGTGCTGTATATTGTGGAGTTCTATACTGCTGTACTGTATAGTGTGGGGGGCTGTATAGTGTGGGGGGCTGTATACTGTGGGTGCTGTATATTGTGGAGTTCTATACTGCTGTACTGTATAGTGTGGGGGGCTGTATAATGTGGGAGGCTGTATACTGTGGGAGGCTGTATACTGTGGGGGCCTGTATACTGTGTGGGCCTATATACTGTGGGAGGCTGTATACTGTGGGGGGCTGTATACTGTGGGGGGCTGTATAGTGTGGGGGGCTGTATAGTGTGGGGGGCTGTATAGTGTGGGGGCCTGTATACTGTGGGGAGCCTGTATACTGTGGGGGGCCTATATACTGTGGGGGCCTGTATACTGTGGGGGGAGGACCTGTATACTGTGGGGGGGGACCTGTATACTGTGGGGGCCTGTTTACTGTGGGAGGCTGTATACTGTGGGGGCTGTATAGTGTGGGGGGCCTGTATACTGTGGGGAGGCTGTATACTGTGGGGGCCTGTATACTGTGGGGGCCTGTATACTGTGGGAGGCTGTATACTGTGGGGGGCTGTGTAGTGTATATTGTGGAGTGCTATACTGCTGTACTGTATACTGTGGGGGGTCTGTATACTGTATATTGTGGAGTGCTATACTGCTGTACTGTATACTGTGGGGGGCTGTATACTGTGGGGGTGGCTGTATACTGTATATTGTGGAGTGCTATACTGCTGTACTGTATACTGTGGGGGGCTGTATACTGTGGGGGGCTGTATAATGTATACTGTGGGTGCTGTATATTGTGGAGTTCTATACTGCTGTACTCTATAGTGTGGGGGGCTGTATACTGTGGGGGGCTGTATACTGTGGGTGCTGTATATTGTGGAGTTCTATACTGCTGTACTGTATAGTGTGGGGGGCTGTATAATGTGGGAGGCTGTACACTGCGTGCAGAATTATTAGGCAAATGAGTATTTTGACCACATCATCCTCTTTATGCATGTTGTCTTACTCCAAGCTGTATAGGCTCGAAAGCCTACTACCAATTAAGCATATTAGGTGATGTGCATCTCTGTAATGAGAAGGGGTGTGGTCTAATGACATCAACACCCTATATTAGGTGTGCATAATTATTAGGCAACTTCCTTTCCTTTGGCAAAATGGGTCAAAAGAACGACTTGACAGGCTCAGAAAAGTCAAAAATAGTGAGATATCTTGCAGAGGGATGCAGCACTCTTAAAATTGCAAAGCTTCTGAAGCGTGATCATCGAACAATCAAGCGTTTCATTCAAAATAGTCAACAGGATCGCAAGAAGCGTGTGGAAAAACCAAGGCGCAAAATAACTGCCCATGAACTGAGAAAAGTAGAGCGTGCAGCTGCCAAGGTGCCACTTGCCACCAGTTTGGCCATATTTCAGAGCTGCAACATCACTGGAGTGCCCAAAAGCACAAGGTGTGCAATACTCAGAGACATGGCCAAGGTAAGAAAGGCTGAAAGACGACCACCACTGAACAAGACACACAAGCTGAAACGTCAAGACTGGGCCAAGAAATATCTCAAGACTGATTTTTCTAAGGTTTTATGGACTGATGAAATGAGAGTGAGTCTTGATGGGCCAGATGGATGGGCCCGTGGCTGGATTGGTAAAGGGCAGAGAGCTCCAGTCCGACTCAGACGCCAGCAAGGTGGAGGTGGAGTACTGGTTTGGGCTGGTATCATCAAAGATGAGCTTGTGGGGCCTTTTCGGGTTGAGGATGGAGTCAAGCTCAACTCCCAGTCCTACTGCCAGTTTCTGGAAGACACCTTCTTCAAGCAGTGGTACAGGAAGAAGTCTGCATCCTTCAAGAAAAACATGATTTTCATGCAGGACAATGCTCCATCACACGCGTCCAAGTACTCCACAGCGTGGCTGGCAAGAAAGTGTATAAAAGAAGAAAATCTAATGACATGGCCTCCTTGTTCACCTGATCTGAACCCCATTGAGAACCTGTGGTCCATCATCAAATGTGAGATTTACAAGGAGGGAAAACAGTACACCTCTCTGAACAGTGTCTGGGAGGCTGTGGTTGCTGCTGCACGCAATGTTGATGGTGAACAGATCAAAACACTGACAGAATCCATGGATGGCAGGCTTTTGAGTGTCCTTGCAAAGAAAGGTGGCTATATTGGTCACTGATTTGTTTTTGTTTTGTTTTTGAATGTCAGAAATGTATATTTGTGAATGTTGAGATGTTATATTGGTTTCACTGGTAAAAATAAATAATTGAAATGGGTATATATTTGTTTTTTGCTAAGTTGCCTAATAATTATGCACAGTAATAGTCACCTGCACACACAGATATCCCCCTAAAATAGCTAAAACTAAAAACAAACTAAAAACTACTTCGAAAAATATTCAGCTTTGATATTAATGAGTTTTTTGGGTTCATTGAGAACATGGTTGTTGTTCAATAATAAAATTAATCCTCAAAAATACAACTTGCCTAATAATTCTGCACTCCCTGTATACTGTGGGAGGCTGTATACTGTGGGGGCCTGTATACTGTGTGGGCCTATATACTGTGGGAGGCTGTATACTGTGGGGGACTGTATACTGTGGGGGGCTGTATAGTGTGGGGGCTGTATAGTGTGGGGGGGCTGTATAGTGTGGGGGGCCTGTATACTGTGGGGAGCCTGTATACTGTGGGGGGCCTGTATACTGTGGGGGGGACCTGTATACTGTGGGGGGGGGAGACCTGTATACTGTGGGGGCCTGTTTACTGTGGGAGGCTGTATACTGTGGGGGGCTGTATAGTGTGGGGGCCTGTATACTGTGGGAGGCTGTATACTGTGGGGGCCTGTATACTGTGGGAGGCTGTATACTGTGGGGGGCTGTATAGTGTATATTGTGGAGTGCTATAC
This sequence comes from Bufo bufo, assembly GCF_905171765.1. NCBI lineage: Eukaryota > Metazoa > Chordata > Amphibia > Anura > Bufonidae > Bufo > Bufo bufo. The sequence continues at coordinate 155,032,805 of NC_053390.1, read as the reverse complement.
TGCTGTACTGTATACTGTGGGGGGCTGTATGCTGTATATTGTGGAGTGCTATACTGCTGTACTGTATACTGTGGGGGGCTGTATACTGTGGGGGGCTGTATACTGTATACTTTGGGTGCTGTATGTTGTGGAGTTCTATACTGCTGTACTGTATAGTGTGGGGGGCTGTATACTGTGGGGGGCTGTATACTGTGGGTGCTGTATATTGTGGAGTTCTATACTGCTGTACTGTATAGTGTGGGGGGCTGTATACTGTGGGAGGCTGTATACTGTGTGGGCCTGTATACTGTGTGGGCCTGTATACTGTGGGAGGCTGTATAGTGTGGGGGGCTGTATAGTGTGGGGGGCTGTATAGTGTGGGAGGCTGTATAGTGTGGGGGGCTGTATAGTGTGGGGGGCCTGTATAGTGTGGGGGGCCTGTATACTGTGGGGGGCCTGTATAGTGTGGGGGGCCTGTATACTCTGGGGGCCTGTATACTGTGGGAGGCTGTATAGTGTGGGGGGCTGTATAGTGTATATTGTGGAGTGCTGTACTGTATACTGTGGGAGGCTGTATACTGTGGGGGAGGGCTGTATACTGTATATTGTGGAGTGCTATACTGCTGTACTGTATACTGTGGGAGGCTGTATAGTGTGGGGGGCTGTATATTGTATATTGTGGAGTGCTGTATTGTATACTGTGGGGGGCTGTATACTGTGGGAGGGGCTGTATACTGTATATTGTGGCGTGCTATACTGCTGTACTGTATACTGTGGGGGGCTGTATACTGTGGGGGGCTGTATACTGTATATTGTGGAGTGCTATACTGCTGTACTGTATACTGTGGGGGCCTGTATACTGTGGGAGGCTGTATAGTGTGGGGGGCTGTATAGTGTATATTGTGGAGTGCTGTACTGTATACTGTGGGGGGCTGTATACTGTGGGGGGGGCTGTATACTGTATATTGTGGAGTGCTATACTGCTGTACTGTATACTGTGGGGGCTGTATAGTGTGGGGGGCTGTATATTGTATATTGTGGAGTGCTGTATTGTATACTGTGGGGGGCTGTATACTGTGGGAGGGGCTGTATACTGTATATTGTGGCGTGCTATACTGCTGTACTGTATACTGTGGGGGGCTGTATACTGTGGGGGGCTGTATACTGTATATTGTGGAGTGCTATACTGCTGTACTGTATACTGTGGGGGCCTGTATACTGTGGGAGGCTGTATAGTGTGGGGGGCTGTATAGTGTATATTGTGGAGTGCTGTACTGTATACTGTGGGGGGCTGTATACTGTGGGGGGGGCTGTATACTGTATATTGTGGAGTGCTATACTGCTGTACTGTATACTGTGGGGGCTGTATACTGTGGATGCTGTATATTGTGGAGTTCTATACTGCTGTACTGCGTAGTGTGGGGGGCTGTATACTGTGGGGTGCTGTATCGTGTATAGTTTGGGATGCTGTATTACAGTGAGGTGCTATACTGCTCTACTGTATACTGTGAGGTGTTGTATACTGTGGGGTATTGTATACTGTGGGCTGCTATACTGCTCTACTATATACTGTGGGGTACTGTATAGTTTGGGGTGCTATACTGCATACTGTGTGGTGCTGTATACTATAGGGTGCTATACTGCATACTGTGTGGTGCTGTATACTATAAGGTGCTATACTGCATACTGTGGGGTGCACTGTAACACTAGGGTGAGCCGAGCCCCGGTCTCCTTTCTGCAGAGCGGTGCCCACTTCCAGCCTGAGCCCAGCTGCCCAGAGCACTGATCCTGAGCCGCTGGAGTCTTCAGAACTGGAAGTATTTATATCACTGTACTCTACCAGGTGTGTGGATTTTTTGTGTGTGCGTTGTGATGGAGGGCGTGATTGCCTGCTAAGGTGTGGGAAGGCGGGATCCAGGGGGCCCAAGTTAATTTTTGCCCAGGGTCCAATCAATATTAAAGACGGCCCTGGATATGGCAGCAGCAGGATACCACAGAGTGGCAAGGTGACATAGTGTGTATATGGCAGCAGCAGTAGGATACCACAGAGTGGCAAGGTGACATAATGTGGAGATGACAACAGCATAAGGAGGCCACAGAATGGCAAGGTGACATAGTGTGGATATCGCAGCAGCAGCAGGATACCACAGAGTGGCAACTTGACATGATGTGGAGATGGCAGCAGCAGCAGCATCAGGAGACCAAATAGTGGCAAGGTGACATAGTGTGGAGATGGCAGCAGCATGAGGAGACCACAGAGTGGCAAGGTTACATAGTTTGGAGGTGGCGGCAGCTAGAGATGGCCTTGCGGTTCGCCCGGTGGTCGGTTCGCGGCGAACTTTGCTTGTTCGCTGTTCGCCGAACATGCGAACATATGGCGATATTCGCGCCCACCATATTCTCTTACATTGTGAAGAACTTGGACCCATGACACATCCATCAGGTGGTACAGGACAGCCAATTGAGACATTTCAGCACATGGACATACCCCCTAACTTATAAATAGACCTGATCTGGCCGCCATTTTACATTCTGTCTTTTGTCAGTGTAGGGAGAGGTTGCTGGGTGGAGCAGGGACAGACTGTTAGTGACACAAATCGCTAGCTAATAGGGTCACAAAAGTCCTTTTAAGGACTGGTATAGGTGTACTATTGTTTGGTGTGCAGTATATAGGGGTATAATACACTTATAATATACTTTCTAACAGAAAGCATATTATAGTGGATTTGTATTGTGCAGCATTGTGACTGGTGAGCGGTTCTGCAGTGATACTACAACTACAAAGAGTGACAAACGCAATTAGAAAAAAGTATTATAACTGGTGTGATAGACCAGTGGCCCCCCAAAATGACATATTGAAGCAGGGTGTTATATACCAATATATTTTCACAATAGTGTATTTGGGTACTGCAGAAATTTTGCCTGTTTTGCTGCGTTCCCTCTGCTACACACAGTGACAAACGGTACTGGAAAAAAAAGTATTATAACTGGTGTGATATTCCAGTCGCCCCCCAAAATGACAGATTGAAGCAGGGTGTTATATAACAATATACTTTCATAATAGTGTATTAGGGTACTGCAGAAATTTTGCCTGTTTTGCTGCGTTCCCTCTGCTACACACAGTGACAAACGGTACTAGAAAAAAAGTATTATAACTGGTGTGATATACCAGTCACCCCCCAAAACGACAGATTAAAGCGTGGCTTTATATAACAATATACTTTCAGAATAGTGAATTTGGGTACTGCCAAATTTTTGCCTGTTTTGCTGCATTCCCTCTGCTACACACAGTGACAAACGGTACTGGAAAAAAGTATTATAACTGGTGTGATAGACCAGTGACTCCACCAAAACGACAGATTGAAGCGGGGTGTTATATACCAATATACTTTCATAATAGTGTATTTGGGTACTGCAGAAATTTTGCCTGTTTTGCTGCGTTCCCTCTACTAGACACAGTGACAAACGGTACTAAAAAAAAAGTATTTTAACTGGTGTGATATACCAGTCGCCCCCCAAAATGACAGATTGAAGCGCGATGTTATATACCAATATACTTTCAGAATAGTGTATTTGGGTACTGCAGAATTTTTTCCTGTTTTGCTGCATTCCCTCTGCTACACACAGTGACAAACGGTACTGGAAAAAATTATTATAACTGGTGTGATAGACCAGTGACTCCACCAAAACGACAGATTGAAGCGGGGTGTTATATACCAATATACATTCATAATAGTGTATTTGGGTACTGCAGAAATTTTGCCTGTTTTGCTGCGTTCCCTCTACTACACACAGTGACAAACAGTACTGGAAAAAAAGTATTATAACTGGTGTGATAGACCAGTGGCCTCCCAAAACGACAGATTGAAGCGGGGTGTTATACACCTTCTTCCACATACACTGCGCTTCTCTAGAGACTTTTTTCACAGGGTCATTAAAAAAATTACAGGTAGGGTTAGGACAGGAGCACCAGGGCCAAAGTGGGAATTTGCAGACGGTGCGTTCGATTACGTCAAAGGACGCACCAGACTTGGTTGAGTGGCTCCCTCAGCCTTTCGCTTCTGCACCCTCCTCATCCTCTCTATCTGCACCCTCTTCAATCTCTGGTGTGTGCACCCCCAAAGACACCACCACCAACACCACAACCACCACCATATACCCTCCGCTTTAGTCACAGGAATTATTTTCCGATCCATCACAAAACGTTTCTGATGCGCATCCATTCTTGGCATCGGATGAGGGAGAGGAGGTAGCAACGGCCGCCACTCAGCAGTCTGACGACACTACCCAGATCAGCCCAAAGAAGGTTGGTCCCTGCTGTTGCTGCCTACTCCGAGATCTCTAATGTTAGTGGTGGGGAAGGTGACGTCGATGAGGACGTGTCTATGGACGTCACGTGGGTGCCCACAGGAGAGGAAGAGGAGGGGAGTTCAGAGGGAGAGATGAACCAGCAGATATTGAGGAGAAGCAGGCCGAACTTACATTGCACAGGAGGGAAAAAACAGACTGCTAATGTATCAGGAGCGAGCCATCAACCATGTACGGTCACATCTGGCGCTCCCAGGACACCGGCACATGACTCCGCAGTGTGGGCTTTTTTTAACGTGTCCGCTGCTGACAATAGTGTTGCCATCTGCAGCCTTTGCAGTCAACGCATAAGTCGCGGTAAGCCCAACACTCACCTAGGGACGACCGCCTTAAGAAGGCACCTGGCCTCCCATCACCGAGCCCAGTGGGAGCAATGCCGTCAGAACCCACAAAGCCACACTCCAGGCTCTCACCGTCCAGTCTCTTCTCCTTCTCCTGCTTCAGCAGAAACGTAAAGTTAATGACTACCTGTACGAACTCTGCGGCAGGAAAGGTTCTGGGAGCTTGTTTTTTTTTCACTGCGTCAGTGGCTGCTCATGCATGACACAAGCAGACTTCTGGGGCCATATGATCAGATCACCAAACTGGTCAGTCACAGCCAGGGCGCCATCAGTGACATCGTACCTTACGCCTTCTTTCTGGAGCATGCATTGCATCGTGTCATTGATCAAGCCATCGAGGAGCAGGAGCAGGAAGATGAGGAAGTCGCAATGCTGGATGAATTCCCAGGGGGGGCTACTCCATCGGAGATAAGTCAACAACAAGAGTCTGAAGAGGAGTCAGAGGAGGATGGTGCCGGGGCTGTTAAGGAGGAGCAAGAAGAGCATGCTTTAAACTTTTCTGGGTTCGCTGGTGTTGTTCATGGATGGGGGGAGGAGAACGAGGATGACATTATCCTGCATGATGAGCAGGAGGCAGGCCACAACACCGCTTCCAGTTTAGTGCAAATGGGGGCCTTCATGCTCCAGTGTTTTAAGAGGGGCCCCCGTATAAAAAGCATAAAGGGCAAGGACCAGTACTGGGTGACAACGTACTTAGACCCCCGGTACAAACAAAAAATGGCGGAAATGTTACCACAGAGGGCTATTCGAATGCAGCACTTCCAGGCCTTGCTTCGAGAAATGCTGCATTCTGCTTTTGCGTGCGCTGGCAGAGGAATTTCCACTCACAGAAAAACAGTTGCGGGTACCAATCGAACAGCGCCTGCAAGAAGAGGGCGGTTTGAAGATGTGTTGGTCACTTCTGATATGAGATCATTCTTTCAGCTGACCCATCGACAGCTGTCCTCCTTATCCAGCATCAGGGAACGTCTAGACTGACAGGTGTCCGAATACATCGGGTTAACGGCCGATGTGGACGCTCTGAGAAGTGATGAACCCCTGGACTACTGGGTGGGCAGGCTTGACCTCTGGCCAGAGCTGGCACAATTTGCAATGGAACTGTTGGCTTGCCCCTGTCCAGTGTCCTGTCCGACAGGACATTCAGCGCAGCAGGGGAGATCGTGACCGATAAGCGCACTCGCCTAGCTCACGACAGTGTTGACTACCTCACATTTCTAAAAATGAGGCATGGATCTCGGAGGAATTCAACATATGTGACCAGTAGACCATGTTTAATTCAAATTCCTCATGACAGCCCACAAATATCTGCCACCACCCATAACAATTCATGGTCCGTGTCTTAGGTAAATACAGCTGCATAAAAGGCCTTTTATGTCCGCTGAATGCCTAATTTTTGGGGCCTGTAATGTCCGACACTTACTTCTGTATCCGGTGAATGCCTAATGTACTACCATCCGCAGAATACAAAGTTCTTTGCTGTCAGGTGAACCCCTGTTGGCAAATTTTTGGGGCCTGTAATGGCCGACACTTACTTATGTATCCGGTGAATGCCTAATGTACCTCCAGCCACAGAATACAAAGTTCTTTGCTGTCAGGTGAACGCCTGTTGGCTAATTTTTGGGACCTGTAATGGCCGACACTTACTTATTTATCCTGTGAATGCCTAATGTACCTCCAGCCACAGAATACAAAGTTCTTTGCTGTTAGATGAACGCCTGTTGGCAAATTTTTGAGACCTGTACTGGCCGACACTTACTTTTTTATCCTGTGAATGCCTAATTTTTATGACTGGAATAGAAAATCAATGGGTCTGTAAACGTTCCGCTAAATTGTGGAACGGATGCAGACCCATTTTACAGACGTGTAAATGGACCCTATATTTATTTGACATGTATTTACCGACTGCTGTCAGTTCTGGCTGATTTAGGCCGAGCTATTACACTAAAACAGAGCAATATTACAAAAAACAAAATACACGTTATAACTGTATAAACGATTTATATAACTTATTATAAAAAATAAAATAAAAATTAATGCAACTTTTCCAATAGCAGGAGCATCTCCTGCACCCCCTTCATGGCCTGGTGTTGCCTCTACTCCATGGCCTTCATCCGCTCCTGAATGGCCCGCATATCCTGGTGGTGCTCCTTCTGCATTTTGGCCAATTTGGCCTTCAATGTCTTCATTACTGTTCTAAAAAAAAAAAAATTAACATTATTTGCAATTCTTATTAAACCTTTAAACCTTTATTTTATGGTGCATCTGACTTTATGATCGCTTGCTATTACACCTTTTTGTGATAAAAGTTGTCAAAAAAAATGCCTTTCTGGAGAGTTTTAAATTTTTGTTTTGAAAGGTGTCCATCAGAGGGGTTAGTTGGTATGATATTTTTTATACAGCTGGTTGTTACAGATGCGGCAAAACTGAATATGTTTCCTTATTTTTTTGTTATTTCTGTTTTACACAATAAAAGCATTGTTGAACCGAAAATAATTCATGTTTTAGTGTATCCATAGTTTGAGAGCCATATTATTATTATTATTTTGGGAATTGCCTAATGTTAGGGTCTCATTTTTGGCCAAATGAAATGACCAATTGTTAATATTTTGGGGGGCATATACCTTTTTTGATAGCTTGGTGTTGCACTTTTAGTGATGTTAGGTGACTAAATTTTTTTTTTTTTTTTTTACAGTGTTCACCTAAGGGGTTAGATCATAGGATATTTTTATAGAGATGGTCCATATGTGTCTTTTTGTCTATTTTTTACCTTTTTTATTTAAAGTCTTTATACACATTGACGATTTAAATCTCAATACGTTAGTTAGTGATATTTATGATGATTATATAGTTTATTAGTTAGTGATATTTCAGTACAGTATAATTCTATTGTGTTTGTTAGTTAGTGATAGTTCTATAGAGTTTTTATATTATTGATTTGTTAAGTTAATGGTTTTAATGTAGATTAAAGAGTTATTGTCCAGTGTTCTTTTTTTGTATTACTATAGTGTATGTTGTCCCCTCACTGTTGGCCCTTTTAATGTTTATGTACATGTTATGGATACATAATCATATTGCTATGTGCACATATTTACCCTCCTAGCGGGGGCTGGTGATTGCCTCCTCTTCCTCCGAGTCCTGAGAGGGGGCGGTGCTGGAGGGTCCAGCACTTTCCACCTCTACGTCCTTCACTTCTCCCACATCTGGTGGGGGTGGCTCAAAAGGCTGGGAGGGTCCGGCCTCCTCCTCCTCTTCCTCCTCTTCCTCCTCAACCTCCACAGCCTCCACGGCTTCTGCCGATCGCCTTCTCCGAATGGAGGGAATAGGAACTTCTGTGATCACAGAATGTTCAGATTTTAGATAAACAACTCTTAACAACATTAGATATAAAAAAAAATCCAATACGGAGGGATCTATATATAATTGCAGTGGCTGCCAGCTTTATGACGCATAACTCAATAAAAAATTAACAGCTTGCAAAAAGACATCCCCTCCACAGTGTCTTGATGAAACAATAGGGCGAGAGGAGACCCATGGGATGGGATTATCTCCTGAGTGTATCATAGGATGATCTACTTCTCTACAACAGAGTCGGCTACTTCCTCCGAGTCCTGAGATGGGGTGGTGCTGGAGGATACAGCACTTTCCACCTCCTTCACTTCTCCCACATCTGGTGGGGGTTGCTCAATAGGCTGCGAGGGTCCGGTCTCCTCCTCCTCCTCCTCTTCCACCTCTACCTCCACTACCTCCACCGATCGCCTTCTCCGAATGAAGGGAATAGGAACTTCTGTGATCACAGAATGTTCAGATTTTAGATAAACAACTCCAAAATCTTAAGAACATTTGATTCAAAGAAATTCCAATATGGAGGGATTTATAAATAATTGCAGTGGCTGCCAGCTTTATGACGCATTACTCAATAAAAAATTAACAGTATGAAAAAAGACATCCCCTCCACAGTGTCTTGACGGAACAATAGGGCGAGAGGAGACCCATGTAATGGGATTATCTCCTGAGTGTATCATAGGATGATCTACTTCTCTACACCAGAGTAGGCTACTTCTTAATCCCATCACTAATACAATAGAACAAAGGGACAAATAAACTAACACATTCATTGGGAGTCTCAGAGCAGCGTTAACCCTTATTACATTTATGGATTCACACCATGCAACTTTAATGAGGAATAGAAAAGATGTGGCCTATAAACTCAACCAAAAAAATCATGGTTTATAGTTCCCTCTAACCCAAATAGGTCAGAGTGGGGGTCTCTATAGTCCTGGGTCCATAGCCCATAGGAAGGAGGCTAGCCCTCAGGCTTCTACTGCAGACACAGTGATAGTTCAGTCCGTCACTTGTCTGGCACAAAGCCAACACGTTACATCACCCAAAGAACACCATCCCCACAATGAAACATGGTGGTGGCAGCATCATGTAGTGGGGATGTTTTTCAGCAGCCGGGACTGGGAAACTAGTCAGAGTTGAGGGAAAGATGGATGGTGCAAAATACAGGGATATTCTGGAGCAAAACCTGTCCCACTCTGTGCGTGATTTGAAGCTAGGACGGAGGTTCACCTTCCAGCAGGACAATGCCCTCAAACACACGGCTAAAGCAACACTTGAGTGGTTTAAGGGGAAAAATGTAATTGTGTTGGAATGGCCTAGTCAATGCCCAGATTTCAATCCAATAGAAAATCTGTGGTCAGACTTAAAGATTGCTGTTCACAAGCGCAAACCATCCAACTTGAAGGAGCTGAAGCAGTTTTTATCTGGAACTCTTGTCCATTTTTGTAAACTTCCCTTGCCATCCATCCCCAAAGGTTCTCAATTGGATTTAGATCAGGGGAACACGCAGGATGGGCGAAAAGAGTGATGTTATTCTCCTGGAAGAAGTCCCTTGTCCTGCGGGCATTGTGTACTGTAGCGTTGTTCTGTTGAAAAACCCAGTCGTTACCACACACACGAGGGCCCTCAGTCATGAGGAATGCTCTCTGCCACATCTGGACATAGCCAGCGGCCGTTTGACGCCCCTGCACTTCCTGAAGCTTCATTGTTCCACTGAAGCAAAAAGCACCCCAGACCATTATGGCGCCCCTCCACTGTGGCACGTAGAAAACATCTCAGGTGGGATCTGCTTGTCATGCCAATAACGTTGGAAACCATCAGGACCATCAAAGTTACATTTTTTCTCATTAGAGAATAAAACTTTCTTTCACCTTTGAATGTCCCATGTTTGGTGGAGCAGTTCTATGGCGTTCAAGGAGACGAGGTCTTTGAAGAAGTTTTTTGTTTTTGAAGCCCTTCAGTCTCAGATGCTGTCTGATGGTTATGGGGCTGGAGTCAGAACCAGTAAGGGCCTTAATTTGGGTCGAGGATCGTCCAGTGTCTTGACGGACAGCCAATTGGATCCTCCGACTCAGTGCTGATGAAATTTTTTGGGGTCTTCCACTTGACTTTTTTGTTCCATAACCCTCAGGATCATTTAAGAAATTCCAAATGACTGTCAAACTGCGTCCCACCTCAGCAGCAATGGCGCGCTGTGAGAGACACTGCTTATGCAGTTCAACAACCCGACCACGTTCAAAAAGGGAGAGTTGCACAGATTTGGCCTTTTAAAGGCATGTGGTCCTAAACTTTTGATCAGCTGAAAAACAGCCTGTTTCAGTTTATTTGTTGTTCTCATTAAATTGAATGCAAAAATGTTTTTTCTCACTCCCATTTCTTCTTGTTGCATGTTGAAGCTCTACTTGGAACCTTGTTAAGATCCAGTCATGCAAAATAGGAAATTTTGCCATTTTTCAAGTGGTCTTAAACTTTTGATCAGGACTGTATTACTGTCAACATGAACTGAGAATATATTTTTCTTTTTGTACTGAAATAGACCAGTAAACGCTTTCAGAAGAAATAAATGCACCAGTGAAGTGCGTATATATTTTTCTTTTAGTACGGAAATAGACCAGTAAACGCTTTCAGCAGAAATAAATGCAACAGTGCAGTGCATATATATTTTTCTTATTTTACTGAAATACACCCCTATACGCTTTCACCAGAATTAAACATAATTAATTACAAAGAAAGGACCCCTAAAATATCGATTTTATTAGGATTAATTTAGAAAAGGGATAAACCCACACACACAAGTCATGGAAATGGGCCAAAACAGCCCAAATAGTACGGTAGGTAAGGTATCACTACCTATCAATATAGTTAATACCGTATATAGAAAAAAGACCAAAATGAATCCAACAAAGTATTCTGTGGTACAAGGGTGTAGTGGGTAGGGTTTCCTAATGGGAGCACTTTCCCTATGGAGACCAAAATTACCCCGCAGCCCAGGGACGACCCCAGATGGTAGAGTCTCCCCATCCTCGTACCTATCCTATTAAACACTGGATGGCCCTAAGTGGTTTAATTTTAACCCGACGCGTTTCCCCCAAATGGGTTCCTCAGGGGGTCGATAATAAACAAGGGTCCATGAACATAAGAATACAAATGATAATCAATGATAGTCACTTTATGAGACTCTCTGAGAAAAAATAATGAGGGGAAAGGTTTAATATGTCACATATATTTCCAGATGTGTTGGGCGCAGAAGATGCTACACGTGCATTTCCTTTCAACAGCCAGCCTCATAGAGAGTGCTCAAGCACCAGAAATAAACGCAACAGTGCAGTGCGTATATATATATATATATATATATATATATATTTTACTGAAATACACCCCTATACGCTTTCACCAGATTTAACTGCAACAGTGCAGTGTGTATTGTGTGGTTTCACTCTGGTAGCTAGGGTAAGCGGGTGCAGTACAGAGGCAAAATATAAGTTCTTTACTCAAAACATCAGTGTTCATTCACACTTGAGGCAATTGCACAAAAGAGCACATAACTTTGCAGTCTCTGTGTTAATTCACACACAATGGAAAGTTCATATAACACAAGTCACCTTGCTGCCAGTTCTGCCTCCAGTAGTCCACAACAGGCTTTAGGGGGCCTGTTTACCCAGCATGTGGCTCTCAGCCCTCCAGCATGGCACAAAGCCTCAGATCCCCAAAACAGAGACATCTCTGCTGAGCCCAGCTGCCTATTTAAGGTCAGCCAGGTGCTGTGAAAACACGGAACAGCACTTAAATTCCTGTCCGGTATTTGACCTCACCTGGTCGGAAACAAGCCCAGCCGCACATACTGGGAGGAAAATACTTGCCTTGCCAGACACAACCCCTCACAGTGTCACATACCACCCCCCTTTGTTCAACTTTGAGGGGGTGGACACACGCCAGACAATGCACTCGGGACAGGGCATCCACGTTTCCCTGCAACCAACCTTCTCTGTGTTCTACCGAGAACTTAAAGTTCTGCAGAGACAAAAAACATCTGGTGACCCGGGCATTCCTGTCCTTGGCCTGGCTCATCCACTTGAGAGGGAAGTGGTCGGTCACCAGGTGGAACTTTCTCCCCAATAAATAGTAGCGGAGAGACTCGAGTGCCCACTTGATAGCCAGGCACTCTCTTTCCACTATACTGTACCTGGTTTCGGCTGGGGTGAGCTTGCAGCTTAGGATGACAACGGGATGCTCCTCCCCGTTGAATTCCTGAGATAGTACAGCACCAAGGCCTACTTCGGAGGCATCCGTTTGTAACACAAACTCCCTCTTGAAGTGGGGCGTCACCAAAACCGATGACCCACACAGGGCCGACTTCAAGGCGGCAAAAGCCTCTTCCGCCCGATTATCCCAACGAACCATGACTGATTTTCATCCCTTCAAGAGCCCTGTCAAGGGCGCGGCTAGAGTAGCAAAGTGGGGAACAAACCTTATGTAATAGCCCACTATTCCCAGGAATTACTTTATTTGCCTAGTGGTGGTGACAGGTCGGGGGCCAATTCCTTATCGCCTCTATTTTGTTCACTTGGGGCTTGATGCGGTTAGGCCAGATTTCCGAAAGGATTCCGCTACATCCTGCACTTTGGGTAGGTGACTTTCCCAGTCGGTACTGTGGATGACAATATTGTCCAGGTAAGCTGAATCGTACCGACGATGTAAACGAAGCACAATGTCCATTAGTCGCTGAAAAGTGGCAGGGGCACCATGCAGACCAAAGGATAAGACCTTATATTGATACAGACCCTCAGGCTTGATGAAGGCAGTTTTCTCTTTGGCAGCCTCCGTTAAGGGCACCTGCCAGTACCCTTTTGTGAGGTCCAAAATAGAAAAATACCAGGCTTGTCCTAACCTCTCGATGAGATCATCCACCCGGGGCATGGGATACTCATCGAATTTGGAAACCTCGTTAAGTTTTTGAAAGTCGTTCCAAAACCGCAACGTCCCGTCCGGCTTGGGTATTAATACTATAGTACTGGCCCACTCACTTTTTGACTCCTCAATGATGTCTAGCTGCAACATTAGCTGCACCTTCTCCAATATGACTCATTGCCGAGCCTCAGGTACCCAGTATGGTTTTAATCAGACTTTTGCCTGAGACTCAGTTACAATGTCATGCTGGATTATGGAAGTGCGACCTGGGAGGTCCAAGAACACATCCGTGTTCCAACTAATGAACTCCAACTAAAATCACATGGTAAACCTGCTCCGGCTTTCGCCACTCTGGCTGGTGTACCTTGTAGTTTGCATCTCCAATTTTCTCAAGTACCTCGTAGGGCCCCTGCCACCTAGCCAGGAACTTACAGTCCACGGTCGGCACCAGAAACAAAACCCGATTACCCGGGTTAAAGATCCAGACCCAAGCCTGCCGATTATAGACCCGACTCTGGGCTCGCTGAGCTGCTTCCATATGCTCCCTAACAGGAGGCAACACTGTCTCTATCCGATCTTGCATCTAGGTAACGTACTAAATGACACTTTTATTTGGAGTGGGTTGTTGTTCCCACACCTCTTTGGCCACGTCCAAGAGACCGCGAGGGTGTCTGCCATATAGCAGTTCGAAGGTCGAGAACCCAGTAGAAGACTGGGGTACCTCTCGCACTGCGAATATAAGATATGGCAAAAGGAGGTCCCAGTCCTTCCCATCTTTAGACTGTACCTTTTTCAACATATTTTTTAATGTTTGGTTAAACCGTTCTACCAGACCGTCCAATTGCGGATGGAAAACGGAATTCGTTGTTTTATGTGCAGCAACTTACAGAGTTCCCTCATCACCTTAGACATAAAAGGGGTCCCTTGGTCGGTCAGAACCTCTTTAGGTAGTCCTACTTGGGAAAACATATCCATTAACTCCTTAGCCATGAGTTTAGCCAAGGTATGTCGCAGGGGCACCACATCCGGGTACCGAGTGGGATAGTCTAAAATGACTAAGATGTTTTCATGCCCTCTGGCGGACTTCGGTACTGGACTTTTCAGGTCCATAGCTATTTGGTCAAACGGTACTTCGACAATCGGGAGCGGTACTAGGGGACTACGGAAATGTTGCTGGGGGCTAGTTATCTGGCAGGTCGGGCAAGACTTACAAAACTCTTCCACTTCTTTGAATATGCTTGGCCAGGAAAACTGCTGTAGAATATGATTATCGGTTTTCTGCAGCCCCAGGTGACCCCCGAGAACGTGTTGTGGGCTAGATCTAACACAAGCTTGCGATAAGCCTTGGGGACCACAAACTGTTCAATAGGCTCACCCCATAGTTGGTTTATCCAATATAACATATCCTGATGAACCACAAAACGAGGAAACACTAACTCTGCCCCTGGTTGTTGTGGTTCTACTATTAACACATTTTCCAAGGTGCAGGATAGGGTTGGGTCCCGACATTGGGCGGTACCAAAATTATTCCCAGAGACATTGAGGTCTACCAATTCAGGACCCAGCGGCAAGTCCTCTACGTCTCCCACCATCACACTTAGCGGGGTTGTCTCCCCCTCTTCCACCAAAGTGGCGGTCACCCCTACCACTGGCCCATCGGTCTTAGGTTCCCAGGGTTCTGGTCTCCCCCCTGAGCTGGGCCACTCTGCTAGGGTTACCCTGGCATATAGCGACTGATGGTAGCCATAGTTAGTATCCGTGGATTCCACCTGATGGGGACAGTCAGCTCTACATGGTCCAGATCCTGACACCACTAGCAGACTATAGGAGCCAGGTCCGTAGAGGGTACACTCCGGGTGGGTTTGGTTGGTACAATTCGCCGGGTCTGGGATGGAGATTTACGGGGTTTTACTGCCCCCCTCTAAAAATAATCTCCTGTAACAGTCTTAGTAGCCTTGTAGCGCTCCACCAGGTCCATCATTTCTAGGGCGTTGCCAGACACCTGGCTGATCCAGTGCTGGAGAGGGGGTGGCAGAGCCCTCCAGAACATATCAGCCAATAGTCTATCGAGCATAGCCGTGGTACTCTGCAAATCAGGCTGTAGCCACTTTTGCAAGAGGTGGAGTAAGTCATAATACTGGGTCCTCGCAGGCTCAGCCGGCTTAAACCCCCACTGATGTACCCGCTGGGCCCGTACCAACATATTCACCTCCAGTCTTGCCAAAATCTCACTCTTTACTTTTTGGTAGTCGGCCGCTTGATCATCTGGCAAGTCAAAATACACCCGCTGGGAATCGGATGCCAGGAATGTAGCGATGTCCTCAGCCCACTGGTCACGGAGTATCTTTCCCCTGATGGCCACTTTCTAGTACATTGCCAGGTAGGTTTCGATGTCATCTGCGCGGGTCATCTTAGGAATCACGGCCCAGATTGCTTTCCGGGCATCATGGACGCTCGCTGTTGCTCCTGCTGTCTGCAAAGCCATCACATGTTGTAACAGCAACTGGTTAGTCTCTTGCTGCTGCTTATTAGCCTCGCGTTGCTGCAGGTTTGTCTCTCGCTGCTGCAGATTAGCCTCCATGAGGGCCTTCACAACAGCCTCCATTTTGTCGTGGGGCACTGGTTGTAATACAGATGGTTTAATGTACGACATACAACCGTGCCTGAAAAATGCAGAAATCAAAGATATATGCGTTCACACCAGCCTCACTGCTCTTGCCCGCATCCTCTACAAATTGTGGGGTTTCGTTCTGGTAGATAGGGTAAGTGGGCGCAGTACAGAGGCAAAATACAAGTTCTTAATTCAAAACATTAGTGTTTATTCACACTTGAGGCATTTGCAAAAAACAGCACGGAACTTTGCAGTCTTGGTGTTAATTCACACACAATGGAAAGTTCATATAACACAAGTCATCTTGCTAGTAGTGATGAGCGGCAGGGGTCATATTCGAATATTTTGTAGAATATTCGTCTAAAATTCAAAAATTTGCGATTTTTTTTTTTACTCAAAAAATCGGAAAGGTAATGATTGTGTAATATGCAAATTTTCGGATTCGAATTTTTATTGAGATTTTTTCAACTTACAACTATTAGACAAAGAAGATTATAGCACTATATTAGCTAAATTGCTCTATTCAATTTTTTTCTAATATTCTCTATATTGCTATAACTTCGTTTTTTCTAATATTCTTAATATTCTAAAACAAGAATATATAGCAAAATAGCGAATATTTAAAGAAAACAATATAGAGCAGAATTTGCAAACACTACTACTCCTAAAGTCAAGTATATTGCAGCCTTCTTATTGGCCCACAAGCTAGAAGCAGTGAGGGATCATGTGTACTGATAAAAAAAAAAAAAAAAATCTAAAAAAAAAAATCAAACTATATTCTAAATTTTTGCGAATTTTCGAAGTACCTATATTCGCGATAAAAATTAGAAATTCGAATATTCGTGATCAACACTACTTGCTAGCAGCTCTGCCTCCAGTAGTCCACAGCAGGCTTTAGGGGGCTTGTTTCCCCAGTGTGTGGCTCTCAGCCCTCCAGCACGGAACAAAGCCTCAGATCCCAAAAACAGAGACATCTCTGCTGATCCCAGCTGCCTATTTAAGGACAGCCAGGTCCTGCCAAAACCCCGACCGGCACTTCAACTCTGATCTGGTATTTGGGAGAAAAATACCTGCCTTGCCAGACACAACCCCTCACTGTGTCACAGTATATATTTACTTATTTTACTGAAATACCCCCGTATACGCTTTCACCAGAAATAACTGCAACAGTGCAGTGCGTATATATATTTTTCTTATTTTACTGAAATATGCCCCTATACGCTTTCACCAGAAATAACTACAACAGTGCATTTGTAACATCCCAGAGTTATGTTACTAAGCTCTTTCTCCCCGCTACATCCTGTTAAGTGTATTTATATTGTCATCTGGTATAAGTTAATATCACATCCTCAATAATGTGCATTATCCAAGCCTGTTACATATAATTTACTGTAATTTTCATGTTCACCAGAAGGTGGCAGCAATGTTTTCAGCAGGTCTTAGTGTCAGTTTAGTGTTTCTAAACTGGAATAGTACATTCCAGTTTATCTCCCCCCTCTATGAGCAGAAGTGGGCTGCCCCATGTCCTGTCTCATGGGGAGGAGAAGGAAATTCAGGGTTAGTGTACCAGCTACCCCTGCTAGGGGAAGGCTGTGTTGGTAGGAGCTCCCAGTTCTAGGGATCCCAACTCAGGATTGTGCCTCGGCTGAGGCCAAAGATATCCATTCCCAGACTGAGCCCTTCAGCCTCAGCTGGTTGACAAGCAAGCAGCACCTCCAGTCCTCCAGGAAGAGCCATTCCCTGTGAGCATAACTGTGAGTACTTATCCAGAAACCAGGAGAAGCCAAATTCCTCCTCAGCTAGTCAGGCCCACACCAAGCAGAAGATAGAGCAAAAGACAGATTCCTGCCATATTCTCCAGGCACATAGTATAGAAGCAGAAGAGATATTGATCCCTGCCATACATTTCCTAAAACCTGCTGGGACCTAAAGACTAATGCTGTATCTCGTATGGATTCAAGCTGCATTCAGTTTTATATTACAAGTCTGGATCTCATTTACTACTACTAAAATCCTCCATTACTCCTACTAGCAACACTCATTTATTGCAAGTGAGCCAGGATCCAGGAGTCCAGCTGTACCCAGGTAGGAGACACCGTTGACACTATACCTACTACTACACAGAGAGATTACACCACTCTGGCATTCCTCACCTGGTACGTGAGTTGCAACACCTTAAAGGGCCCTGAGACTGTACCCTGCGAACGCTGCAATTGGCGTCACGAACAAAACTCTTAACCATCATTCATATTGTTGCACCAGTGTGCATTAGTCCAATCCGGCTTACTGCATAAAATGGCGTCACTGGAACAGGATCGGATCGAATTGTGTGCCTATCCCTGCCAGAACTGGATCCAATTGTGCTACAACAGAAACGGATCTAAATGCATGTTTTACAGTATTGCAAGGGCTAAAGATTGTGTAAAAAACCCTGAAAATGGACTTTATTACTTTCGCTGCGGGACCAGAAAACGCTGCATTGTGCGCGTCAGCACAGCAAGGGTTAATCAGTCATGTTTTCCTCTTGGCACAGCATCTTTATGACTTTCAAGAGAGCGAAGATATCAAATACGCCCCCCAGCAGTGGGAAGAGACCAGAACGCTCTCTCAAGTGCACAAAATTATCGAATACGCCCCCCAGAAGCGGGAAAACTAAAGACTGCCCACCATGAACTTGGTAATGTGAGCCAAGGGAGTACAGACTCCTCCCTCTGGGCTACACCCTTATCTCTAGCAGTCTTCGCGATCAAAGAGGCAGTGAAGATGGCTATTGGTGGAGAGCCAGTGTACGAAGAGTACCTGCCGGAGATCCAAGTCTCGCAACTGGTGAACAAGAGTGGACCCTCCATCTCTGCTACAAGCCCGGAGGCAGTGGATCCCTCCGTGGCCAAAGAGTTCGCGCCACTTACCCTGACCAACGCTTCTGACGTACCAGAGGAGGCCGCTGTCACGATTCCAGTCCCCGCGGAGGAAGACAAGACTCAGATCAAGTCCCCAGAGGCTGTGGATCCCTCCGCTTCCAATACTGTCAGCACAGAAGGCGAGACGTCACGGAAGATGGGCGCCGACGCCGAACGTGCTCCCGCGGAGGACGCCGCTGACGCTGCTGCTCAAGCATCTGACCAGCCTGCACCACGGACTAAGATGGGACCCCGTGATGACTACCAGGAGGCACCGGAACCGGCCACCCGGCCGCGACAACAGGTAGGAGCTGCCGCGCTCCCTGAGGCCCCGGTCCGCATCAGCCCCTGCACCGCGTCCCGCGGCTCCTGAAATTGTCACCAGGCCTAGGTCTGCTCCCCCGAAGACACCCACTGGTGCGGTGGAGGCAGCTGGTGTTTCCACTCTGTCGCCCAGTTCTACCCCCGTTAAGCCGGGATGCCTGAACCCTGAAGTGCCCTGGGAGATAACTTCCTTTGCCCAGACGGCTTGGGAATATAAATCCGCCGTCGAGGAATGGGTGAAACAGGTAGATTACGACCCCCAGCCAGGAGACCCCAAACTGATCAGACGGACAGGAACCGTCCTATGGTTCTCCGTTGAGAGGGGAGTCGGGTTCTTACAAGACAACTACTTCGGGTCGGAGATATTTGTGGGCCGTCGCTCAGTAAAATGCCACTACCTGCCACAGGCCCGTCACAACCTGTACGTGGGGGATCATGTGGAGTATACCCCCATGCACTCTGTACAGGGCCCCTTTGCTACTGTCGTGACTTTGTTGGACAAACAACTAACCCCTGCAGTCACCCCAGAGACTTGGCAGGAAGACCCAGGCTCTGCGGGCAAAGTTAGATGCCTACAGGAGACCCCAGATGGCAGACTGCAATTTAAGGAGCAGCCCCAGCCAGAACCAACACCACTCATTCCGGATCTGGCCGCACCACCAACACTACGGGTGGGTCAGATAAACAATTCGGTGTTGACATTTAATCCCAAGGTGCAGCTCTATGTACTGCCCTGGAAGCAGCCCCAGGCACCCCCTGTGTGTCTACCAGAGCCCCTTCAGCCAGAGGTTTTGAGCCCCTCTGCACCGGCTAGGGATTCCGGTTTGCAGCAAGTCACGGCTGCATTCTCCAGGCTGTCTGCACGGCCAACTCCAACAGCCACCACCAGAGGTCAGTGGCGTACCACTAGTGCTGCAACCATGAGCTACCAGAGGCAAGAGCGCCCCCTGATGCGCTTCAGTAGCTCAAGCAGCGAGGAGGACATGGATGCCTTCCTCTAAAATGTGTCCTCTGTAACAAAGTAATGACATT
Source organism: Bufo bufo (assembly GCF_905171765.1). NCBI lineage: Eukaryota > Metazoa > Chordata > Amphibia > Anura > Bufonidae > Bufo > Bufo bufo. Next base: position 155,013,000 of record NC_053390.1, on the reverse strand, counting down.
TGGGAGCCACGTCATGGACTATTCCTGACGGGTCCTCACCCGTCGGCATTGTGTGCTTTTAATGTTTTTATTCCAGGTTGCCCTAGTTTGTCCTCACCCTGATGATCATGCATTGTAAGGACAACCCCCATCATCATTTAACCCCTCACATCCAAGTTCATTGTTTTACCCCCTTTCTCAGGTTACTTGAGAGCCTTGTGGAACTACGGTTCTAAATATGATGCTTTTAGACATTTTATGCAACCTTGGATGACAATTAACTTTTATCCTTGTGGATTACAATTGACTTTTAAAAGTTTCCAGAGGATTCTACAACTTTAAGCACTTCAAGGGAAAAAGGACTCAAGTTATTGTTGAGCCTCATATTGCATTAATAAAATTTGCACTACTTTTATAAAAATGTTTTATTGCAAACTAAAAGCTTGCACCCAAGGAAAAGACTCAAACGATTACCTGATCTCTTTGTGATTTTCATACAATGTAATATTATTGCACTAATTGTACCAGTTACATGTTATGCAACGTTTAAGATAACATACCCATTGTGTGTATTCTCTCCTAGGTGCCGCAATGTGATCTTTATGCACTTATTGTGACAATTGCACTTAACCATTGCACTTAACAAAAAAAATGATAAAGTAACTTACTAAGTATGCCGTATTTGACAGCTCTTGTTCTCTCCCCCCCTTTATACGGACTGCCTTCATGTGGACGCTGAAAGCAAATGGCCTACACCTGGTGATATATACCCATAGGTACCCAGGGTAGGACCAAGTGGTAAGTCCAGGCAGGTCCAGTAATTACACAGGTACCCCCGCTGCTTCGGGAATCGTTAGAAGTCCTAGACTGCTCCTTTCCGCTTGTTTCATGTTCAGGATTGTTCCCATCCTGAGGTGTCTTATTTCCAGGAGATCCATGGGATCGTAATAACCTCCTCCTGTGACATTGCCAGAAGTATACAGAGACGATAAATACCTCGCCTTCTGAGCCTTTTTGTCTAAGGTAAGGCGCCTCAAACCTTAGACCCATAACTTAGCTACCCCTTAGTCACCATAGTGATCGTGCTTTAAGACAAATTTCTCAGGCTTTGGTGCAGGAAAGGGAATACAGGATAAAGCCACCCTTTCATTTGCGGGCATTCCATTACACAATGGTGGGACTACAGAGTAAAGACACCCCCATGCTTTCTTTGGTGTTTAATGGCCATAATAACACTTCAAAGTCAGTCAGTAAATGTTTTGCTTAGTGCAGTATTTAGGTTACCTGGTCATACCAAGAGAAGGAAACTGTGTGTTGGACACCTTACTCTAGCGGGCAGGAACCTGGGGAAAGCCGTTTCATGTTTTGTCTATGTATGTCTTTATATGTAATTCATGCAGCACTTTGTATTTTATTTGGGTACCCCAGAGCTGGTTCTTTCTCTCCCTCCTAAGCATAAGCCGAGGGCGACTTAACTCAAAGTAAAGGGGAATGTAATCCCAGAGTTATGTTACTAAGCTCTTTCTCCCCGCTACATCCTGTTAAGTGTATTTATATTGTCATCTGGTATAAGTTAATATCACATCCTCAATAATGTGCATTATCCAAGCCTGTTACATATAATTTGCTGTAATTTTCATGTTCACCAGCAGCTGGCAGCAATGTATTCAGCAGGTCTTAGTGTCAGTTTAGTGTTTCTAAACTGGAATAGTACATTCCAGTTTATCTCCCCCCTCTATGAGCAGAAGTGGGCTGCCCCATGTCCTGTCTCATGGGGAGGAGAAGGAAGTTCAGGGTTAGTGTACCAGCTACCCCTGCTAGGGGAAGGCTGTGTTGGTAGGAGCTGCCAGTTCTAGGGATCCCAACCCAGGATCGTGCCTCGGCTGAGGCCAAAGATATCCATTCCCAGTCTGAGCCCTTCAGCCTCAGCTGGTTGACAAGCAAGCAGCACCTCCAGTCCTCCAGGAAGAGCCATTCCTTGTGAGCATAACTGTGAGTACTTATCCAGAGACCAGGAGAAGCCAAATTCCTCCTCAGCTAGCCAGGCCCACACCAAGCAGAAGATAGAGCAGAAGACAGATTCCTGCCATATTCTCCAGACACATAGTATAGAAGCAGAAGAGATATTGATCCCTGCCATACATTGCCTAAAACCTACTGGGACCTAAAGACTAATGCTGTATCTTGTATGGATTCAAGCTGCATTCAGTAAAGACAAGTTGGATTATATTACAAGTCTGGATCTCATTTACTACTACTAAAATCCTCCATTACTCCTACTAGCAACACTCATTTATTGCAAGTGAGCCAGGATCCAGGAGTCCAGCTGTACCCAGGTAGGAGACACCGTTGACACTATACCTACTACTACACAGAGACATTACACCACTCTGGCATTCCTCACCTGGTACGTGAGTTGCAACACCTTAAAGGGCCCTGAGACTGTACCCTGTGCACGCTGCAATTGGCGTCACGAACGAAACTCTTAACCATCATTCATATTGTTGCGCCAGTGTGAATTAGTCCAATCCGGCTTACTGCACATTGCGTATATATTTTTCTTTTTTTAATGAACTACGCCCCTACATGTTTTTAACAGAAATAACTGCAACAGTGCATTGCCTATATATTTTTCTTTTCTTAATGAAATATGCCCCTATATGCTTTCACTAAAAATAACTGCAACAGTGCAGTGCGTATTGTAACACAGGGGTTTTGTTTGGGAAGTGCAGCTGGGCTGGTTTCCAGCCAGGTGAGGTCAAATACGGACCTGAGTTAAGGTACCGGTCTGGGTTTTGGCAGCACCTGGCTTTCCTTAAATAGGCAGCCTTCTCAGCAGCTGAGTCTCTGTGTTGGGATCTGAGGTTTTGTGCCAAACTGAGACATATGTGCAGGGAGAACAGGCCCCCTAAAGCCTGCTGTGGACTACTGGAGGCAGAACTGCCAATAGGTTGATAGGTTGTTCTGTGCAAATTGAACTTTCCATTTGTGTGTGAATTAACACCAAAGACTTTAAAGTGCCGTGTTGTTTTATGCAACTGCCGCAAGTTTTAATAAACACTGAAGTTTGAGTTAAGAACTTGTATTTTGCCTCTGTACTGTGTCCGATTACCCTATCTACCAGAGCGAAACCCCACAGTATATATTTTTCTTGTTGGACTGAAATACGCCCCTATACGCTTTCACCAGATATAACTGCAGAAGTGAAATGCGTATATATTTTTCTTGTAGTACTGAATAAGATACTAAGACATAAGCCTCTAAAGGCTTTTCAACATAAGACTTGCAGCCCAATAAAAAAAAGTTTGAATGACAGAGCTGTCTAATGACTACAGTATTTGGATCCGAAAATAATCATTCCCTGCCCTTGTAAATCACTTTCCTATCAATGTCCCTAGCGCCTTCTGACCTCTTTACCTGCACTAAATGCTGTGAAATTATTCCTCCCTATCCTTTCCCTGTACTTATAAATAGTTTTTTCTGTCTTTTTTTCCCCACAATCTTTTTTCCAATAGTTGTCCCTAGCGCCTTCACACGTCTGTACCTGCACTCTGAACACTGGAAAATGGCAGAATCTAAAGAGTCTGCCGTATTTATAGGGCTCTGACATCACAGGGCTGGATGGCTGCTGATTGACATGCCTGCATGCAGCCAATCAGGATGATCCTCTCTTCCCAGAGTTCCTTGCCCCATGTCCTCAGTCCTCACACGTGTAGCCACCATTTTAGGAAAATTGCGATTCATAACCACGAAGCGCGAGGAAATTCACATTAGTTGCAAATCAAATTTTTCCTGAAATTCAAAACGAATTCCACTTCGTCATCTTCGATTCGCTCATCTCTAGTGGTTGCCTTTGGTCTGCCAGATCTCTTTCTGTCAGAGTATCCTCCATTTTCCAAGTGCCTTGTGATGGTATGGGAAACTACTTGCTGAATAACTTGGTCCGTTTCGGTGTCACCACACTCCCTGCAGTGCTGAAAACTCTCTGAGATGACACTGGAAGCTGGGCAATAAAAAAGAAAGAATGTGTGCTGTGCCAGTTCGGGCCACTATTCCAGTCAGCCTGCCCAGAAACCCATGGGATCAGGGAACAGGTTATGCGCCAGAGACTGGCCAACGTTTAGGTAGGAATGAACCTGGGCATTCAGGCGGCAACTGCTGGTTTGCTAAGTAGCCTCAACAGGGAAAAACTGCTCCATCATGTTGAGGAGACTGAAATGTCTGCTGCTGCTGGTTCAGATTCTACTGCTGGTTATGGCAGAAAGGGGTGACTCTGTGATGGGCAGAGATGTGCCTCTCAGACATGCTTGCAGCAGGCGTTTGGTCGCCATACGTTGCAGCATACACAGTGTTTCCTAGTAATAATGTAAATTAGCCTCCTTTTCTGTGGGAGGAAAACATTCCACCATTTCGCCTTGGTAGTGAGAGTCTAAAAGCATGGCTATCCATTAATCATCAGACTACTTCATGTCAATGATACAGTTGTCACTGCATAAGCAAGCGAGTCTACAGGTCGCCTATCTGGCCAGCGTGCCCGAAGAACCAGTTACTATCACTTCCACCAGCACTGAGACAATTGGGTATCATCGTCATTAGAGATGATCGAATCGAAGTTGACTAAGTGGAATTCGACCCGAATTTCAGGAAAAATTTGTCACGCTTTGTGGTAACGAATCGCAAATTTTTCCTAAAATGTCTGCTGCACTTGTTAGGACATAGAGCAAAGAACTCTGGGAACGAGAGATCACCCTAAATGCCATGCATGCAGCCAATCAGCAGCCAGCCAGCCCCTATAAATAGCCTCAGCCATTTTGGATTCTGCCATTTTCCAGTGTGCTTAGTGCAGGGAGAGACATCAGCAAGCGCTAGGGACACTGCTAGGAAAGACTTCATGGTTCTGAAAAAAACTATTTACAAGTTCAGGGAAAGATTAGTCAAAGTGTAGGGAAAGGATAGGAAGCCATTATCTACACTATAAAAGGAAAACAGGGTGCAATAGGATAGTGTACAGCCTGGGTAATATGAGTGATTCTATTACACCTTGCTGCACTAATTGGTTATCCAAATTGGTGTTGTACTGCTGCTTTTAGGTTGTTTGCACTATATGATACTTCACTAATTCCAGCAAACCTTGCTTGTGATTGGGATGAAAGTTCTCTGTGATACAGCCATTTATTGGGTGTATTAATAGGAAAGATACTTACGTCCCATTAGACGTTCTGCGCTGATTTTACTTTTTTTTAATATTTTTGGGGGATGTATTAATAGGATAAAAAGGGAAAAATATATGTCATCAGTGCTGTTCGGCGGTGAAGTTACATTGTACTACAGGCATTTACATGGTGTATTAAAAGGAAATATATGTACGTCCCATTAGCCGTTCTACGGTGAATTGTGATTGTTATATTTCTATTTTTGGGGTGCAGTTATAGAAAAAAGAATATGTCTTAATTGAACTTCTGTGGTGAATTGTGATAAAAAAATTTTTTTGGGGGGGGGAGTTTATTAATCATAAAATAAAAAAAATTCTTAATGGCTGTTCAGCGGTGAAGTAACATTGTACCACAGCCTTTTTTGGGGGGGTATTATTTTAATTTAATTATTTTATTATACATTAGTTCAGACAGACAGGTGACAGGCCCTTCAAAGGGAATGGGCAGTGGGCAAAATGTTTCTGTTGCAGGCAGAAGAAGAAGGTGGGGGGGTGGCAGCAGGAATCGCAGCAAGAGGCCTGCATTTCCGCTGTCATCTAGTGGTCATATCTTGACTAGTGTTGAATGTAAATATTCAAATAGTGAATTTTAATCTCGAATATCGGCACTTTGAGAATTCGCAAATATTTAGAATATAGTGCTCTATACAGATCTAACATGGGTAACACACACACTCAACTCAAATTTCTTAACTCATCACGTTATCTTGGAACAAAAGCCATTGAGAAGCAATTGCTTAACGCGTTTAGTTGCATTTAGTTTAGATAACATGTCTCATAAAGCATGTGTGTTAACCCTGTTACATCCGTATTCATTCGTAATGACGAATATTCGTCATTTTTTTCAATCTGAACACAAAATTCCTCCCTGCTTCTTGCTTGTGGGCCAATGACATCATTGGCCCACAAGCAAGAAGCAGGGATGAATCATAAGTTCACTTCAAATGGAAAAAAATGATGAATATTCTAAAAAACAAATATATAGAACTATATTGAATATAGTGCTATATATTTGTTTTTTTCCTGATCCTCAGCTCGGCTATCGGCTGTGCAGGGCTGCACACAGTGTGAGGGCGCTCTGTGACCTCACACTGTGCGCCACAATACACAGCCGACAGCAGGATGAAGAGGACCGCAAAGGTGAGGAGCGGTGGCGTCCAGGAGCAGGAGAGGTAAGTGAGTTTTTTAATTTTATTTGCACTGGGGGCTGATGGCTGACATATGGGGCTGATGGCTGACATATAGGGGCTGATGGCTGACATATGGGGGCTGATGACTGACATATAGGGGCTGATGGCTGACATATGGGGGCTGATGGCTGACATATGGGAGCTGATGGCTGAATATATGGGGCTGATGGCTGACATATAGGGGCTAATGGCTGACATATGGGGCTGATGGCTGACATATGGGGGCTGATGGCTGACATATGGGGGCTGATAGATGGCTGAACATTGGGGGGTTGATCTGAGTCATTGGGGGTCTGATCTGAGGTCTGATTACATTGGGGGTCTGATCTGAGGTCTGATTGATATTGGGGGTCTGATTGGGGCTGTAAGCTGAGGTTTGATTAACTTTGGGGGTCTGATTGCTGATCTGACCTGAGGTGTAATGGAAAATATTTTTTTCTTATTGTTCTCCTCTAAAACCTGGGTGCGTCTTATGGGCTGGTGCATCTTATAGGGCGAAGAATATGGTACGTATATAGCACTATATTCTATAGTGTTTTTTGTTTTTTTTTGACCCACGCCTTTATTGAGCGCGCAACATTCACATATTACGCGATCATTACCTTGCCGATTTTTGCGTAAAAAAAAAGAATGTAGAATATAACGAATATATGAATTCTTGAATATATGACGAATATTCTACAAAATATTTTTGAAATATCATAAATTCGAATATGACCCCTGCCGCTCATCACGAGTCTTGACCATCAACCCAGCGGTGCTTGAATGGTTGAGTCGGTCTTCAACTTCATCACAAGTGACATCAGACACACCCAGCCAAGAGTCAGTGGGTTCCTCTGACATGATGTTTAGTTGGCATGGCCTGGGAGCAGGCCGTGTGCTCCCACCTGTCCTGAACCTTCCTCTGTCATTTTCAGTTCCCTCAGCGCGAGAAGTATTATATGCCGTAGGCTCAGCTCCACTTTCCAGCGCGGACAAGCTACTAGAGGACAGTCAGCAGCTACTGCCCAGCCAACATCTGGAGAAGATATCAGCCGCTTCCTCTGGTAGGCTGGCAATAAGTGATGATGAGAGTCGCGTGGGATCAGGTGTTGCAAGTGGTCAGGCTCCTGGCCCTGAGACCATTGAGGGGGACATCAGTGACATGCAGATAGTAGCGGATGATGATCATGTAGCCGATCACACTTGGGAGCCGGGTGAAAAAGGGGCTTCATCATCATCATCAGGAGACGAGGGTGTCATCTTGTGCATGAGGCAGCGGCTGAGCCAGTAGGGTGGCAGTGTGGCAGTGAATCAGCAGGGTGGCAGCAGTGGGAAGTCGGGAGCCAAATGTGCCTGCGATAGACCATCTGCTTCACAGGAGCCTACCGGCCCGAAAAGTAGCGGTGCAGGGGTTCATGGAGGCAGCAGTAGCACGCAGTCAGCATGGAGTGTTGGGTGGGAAATGCCATACTCGGCGGTGCGGCAATTTTTTGTTAGGCCGCCGGAGGAGAAAAACTGTCACGGATGTGATGTGGGTGGGAAACTCCACACCGAGCACAGGAGGAAAAGAGACAGGAACTAGGCCTGGAAACTAGGGTAAAGGAGAAGATCACCTCCTAGAACAACCCTAATCCAAGTCCTGACTAACTATCAGTATGAACTGACCTCGATGGTAGGAAAGTTCATACACAGGAAACTAGAGCCCTAACACACCTTGTAGGGCCCTGGTATATTGACAGGACTTGAGACAACCTATTCCTCTACCAGAAGGATGAACAGGAGTCTCCCTCAGGCCTACATCCTAAAGACAGGGAAATTCAACAAACAAAACACAAATTGGGAGGACGACACTTAACTTCACTTGGAGCAAAGGCAGCGCCAGAAGCTCAATAGAGATCCAACAGCCAGCTAGCCCAGAGTCCAGAAACTGAAGGTAATAAATAGGGGAATTTAAATGACCAAAACAACAACACCTGCAAGAGGTGTGGTCACTACCAAAACAAAACAGAGACAAATTATCCACAAGGAACCAGTCAGATTAACCCACGTGTTGCCAGTCTCTCTGATCTCCTGGCACCTTTCATGGGAGTGTGCGTGACAAAAACATGGCTATTTGCCAAAATTGTGGGCAGAAGGTGAAGCATGGCCAGGGTGCCAATGTTGGCACGACCCTGCGTCAACACATGCAGCATCACCATTAAGTGGCCTGGGAGAACCGTGGCTCTGATGTGATGGTCTAGCCTGCCGCAGCAACCACTGCATCACCCAGTGGCACGCAGTCGATTTCAGGAAGTCAAGGCTTCACCACCTCAGCCGAAGGGAGCTGTCTGTCCTTCCCATCATCTGCTGGTCATGATGCTCCTGCACCTCGCCCTCCTACTCCTCATCAGTAATTCTATCAGCAATCGATAACCAAAGCGATTGCCAAGAGACAACAGTATGTGTACACTCATCCAACGGTGCAGAAGCTGAATAGGCTCCTGGCCAAGTTGCTGGTGCTGCAGTCCTTCCCTTTCTAAGTGGTAGACTCTGCACATTTCAGAGAACTGATGGCTTGTGCCGAGCCGAGGAAGAGAGCTATAACTGCGGTCAAGGACAATATATGTCCTTGGCCTACTGGGTAAATGTGGTTCCTGCCCAGTCACACCAGCAACTTGGCCAGGTGACTCCGCTTCCGCCTCCACGTTCTTACTCTGTTGGTCCTGTGACAATGTCCGTCTCTACCTCTTTATCCTCCACCGTGTCCTCAGCCTCCACTGCAGGGAGAATTCACAGTGCCCCACCAGCATACCACATGTGCAGGTCACAGAGTTGTCACGTTGTTCTGAACCTAGTTTTCCTGGGCGAACGAAGTCACACAGAGGAGGAACTACTCTGCGTCTTTAATGAAGAAATAGAATCCTAGCTTTCTCCTCGACAACTCAAAATCGGAACCATAGTAACCGACAACGGGAAGAACATGGTGTCGGCGCTGCATCAAGGAGGGCTGAGCCAAGCGCCCTACATGGCGCATGTGTTCAATCTGGTTGTAAAGCGGATCCTGAAGTCTTCACCACATCTGCAAGACATCCTGAAAATGGCCAGGAAACTTTGCTTGCACTTCAGCCACTCGTACACTGCCAAGCATACCCTCCTTGAGCTCCAGCGGCAGAATGGCATCCCCAAAATAGGCTGATATGTGACATTTCCACCCTCCATATGCTGGACCAATTATATGAACAGAGAAATGCCATAAATGATTTCTTGATGATAAAGGCAGACAGAGGTACTCCCCTGTGTAACTTCGATATTAGCTAGTAGCAGCTCATGCGTGACACCTGCCATTTGCTAGAGCCCTTTGAGGAGGCCAATTTATTTGTCAGTTGCCAGGACTACGTGATGAACAACGTCATTCTACTGATTCATGTCCTGGAACAGATGCTGCTAAATCTGGGGGAGGAGGAGAAGTTGGACATTCGAACACAAGCAATGTGTAGAGAAATGGGTGGTTTTTCTACACAGGTGACAGGAGAGGAGGAGAAGGACCAGCCAGAGGAATTACAGGGCAATTAGGAAGACGAGGAAGAGGACCAGACACACCGTGGCAGTATGCAGTTGGAGATAGAGGCAGGGAGTCCCTCCGAGTCACTTACGAAAATGGCCCGATGTATGCTCACTTGCTTGCGTACTGACAGCTGAATTTTAACCATTCGGCAGAGGGATGACTACTGGCTCACCACCATGTTAGACCCTTGCTATCGGTCCAAAATGGGGACCTTTTTTACACCCACTGAGAGGGAGGACAAACTGAACTACTATCTGCCTATATGCGCGATCGCCCATCCTCATGCAGGTCTTCCCCCCCTCTGCGCTTACGTTCCACTGCCATGACTGCTGGGGGGGAAGCATGGGTGGGCAGGAGCAGTACCAGTTCCATCAGCAACAACTTAAGTCTAGAGTTACTGATGAGCAGTTTTCTTCACCCGCCTACTGAAGGAACTACTCACCAGCAGCAGCAGGTAGACATAGAGCAGAACCTGAACCAGCAGGTTGTGACATACTTGAAGTGCACCCTGCCACCCCACATCGAAGATCGCCTGGACTACTGGGCAGCCAAACTCGATTTGTGGCCCCAAATAGCCAAGTTTGCCATGGACAAGCTTTCCTGCCAGGCCAGCAGTGTGGCATCAGAGCGGGTGTTTACTGTGGCAGGGGCCATAGCTACCCCAAGGAGAACTCGCCTATCCACCCAAAATGTGGAGAAACTGACCTTTGTGAAGATGAATCAGGTGTTAGTCAGCCAGGATTTTCAAACACCAATGCCTGATGCATCAGACTAGATCATCCATGGTGCCACACCAACACTTTGACAAAAGAGACCTGTTTCTTTTGGCTACCTGCTTCAGCTACTATTCTGATGCTGCCACCCGCCTGATGCCACAACTGATGCTAGGTGCTCCTACTGCCAGCCACCATCTTCAGCTGGTACTGGTATTTCCCCCTCACCTCCTCACTCTGTCACTGGGCCACTCTGTGGTCTCCTCATGCTGCTGCCACTTCACCACTCTGTGGTCTCCTCATGCTGCTGCCAAATCACTACTCTGTGGTCTCCTCATGCTGCTGCTACCTCAACACTATGTCACTGGGCCACTCTGTGGTCTCCTTGTGCTGATGTCACCTCACCACTATGTTACTGGGCCACTCTGTGGTCTCCTCATGCTGCTGCCAAATCCCTACTCTGTGGTCTCCTCATGCTGCTGCTACCTCAACACTATGTCACTGGGCTACTCTGTGGTCTCCTGATGCTGCTGCCACCTCACCACTCTGTGGTCTCCTCATGCTGCTGCCACCTCAACACTATGTCACTGGGCCACTCTGTGGTCTCCTCAAGCTTCTGCCACTTCACTACTCTGTGGTCTCCTCATGCTGCTGCCACATCACTACTCTGTGGTCTCCTCATGCTGCTGTTACCTCACCACTATGTCACTGGGCCACTCTGTGGTCTCCTTGTGCTGATTTCACCTCACCACTATGTTACTGGGCCACTCTGTGGTCTCCTCATACTCCTGCCACCTCTTCACTCTGTCACTGGGCCACTATGTGGTCTCCTCATGCTGCTGCTAACTGAACACTATGTCACTGGGCCACTCTGTGGTCTATTCATGCTGCTGCCGCATGACTGCTCTGTGGTCTCCTCATGCTGCTGTCACTTCTCCACTCTGTGCGCTCCTCATGCTAATGCCACCTCAACACTATTTCACTGGGCCACTCTGTAGTCTCCTCATGCTGCTGCCACCTCAACACTCTGTCACTGGGCCACTCTGTGGTCTCCTCATGCTGCTGCCGCATCACTGCTCTGTGGTTTCCTCATGCTGCTGTTACTTCTCCACTCTGTGGTCTCCTCATTCTACTGCCACCTCAACACTATTTCACTGGGCCACTCTGTAGTCTCCTCATGCTTTTGCCACCTCAACAGTCTGTCATTGGCCAATCTGTGGACTTCTCATGCTGTCCCCACCCTCCCCACTCCATGACTGGGCCACTAATTTGCCTTTTTGGCCTGGTTGACATAATTTATTTGACCCTTCTTTTGATCTGTCAGAAGGAAGGAAAAATGAGATGCACAACAGATTCTGTCTATGTAGCAGCTGTAAGGGTTTGACATGGTCCCTATTTTGGGTTATGATTTGGTAGCCAAAAGCAGGAGTGGGTACAAAACACAGAAGGCATGCAAATATTCCATTTATGTGTCATCTCTGTTTTGGATCCACTCCTGTTTTTTGGGCTTTAGCAATACTGATGGATCACTGACCAAATGCTGACGGAGTGAATGCGGATACTCAGACAGGATCCGTTTTTTGGGGGTTATTGTTCTGACGTTTCAGAGGAAGGGCAAAATAATCAGTGACGTTAACACAAACTTACTACTGATACCCTCTCCACTCTGTCGGGGGGCTCTATTTGTATAAGCGTTTAATAGAACAGGTTCTGTAGACATCTATGTGGAATCAGCTGATGACTATTGATGATCAGCAGGGGCAATATTCAAATTCACAATATTTCTCAAATATTTGGGCAAATATTCATCATATATTCGCAAATTTGCGATTACTTTCTTGATTGCGAAAAGCAACAATGTATATGCCCGTATTGCGCGCGCAATACAGGCGTGGGTCACTGTTGCTACATTTTTCAAGCTGCTAGAAGTTTCCTGAGACTGGAGAAAATGGTTGGCATGGAAGAACATCAAAATAGCTTTATATGCAGATAGAGTGCTCCAATATATTTGCGATTGCACAAATCGGCAATTAATGATGAACAAATCACTGATTGAAATATAGTCGGTTTGCGTTCACCTCCTAAACACTTTCACTGATGAACAGAACGTTTGTATGTGTATATGTTAAAACATAAACTTTATTAATTCACATTAAAATAGGAAGAGAGTGAATAACTATTGCAAAATAATCACGATAAGGACTAACCCTTGCTAAGCTATACACACAGCTGAATTGGCAACGGGTTGGCCAGAGAGTCCTCCTTCAGAGACATCACTTATGCCTAACTGCGGGGTGTGAGGAGAATTATCACTGACTCATAAATAAACCCTGTGGTCCTGTTGTTACCAATCGTGATTATTTTGCAATAGTTATTCACTCTCTTCCTATTTTAATGTGAATTAATAAAGTTTATGTTTTAACATATGCACATACAAACGTTCTGTTCATCAGTGAAAGGGGGCAATTAATGATGCACATATTTTTGTTCAATATGTGCATCTTCACATTTTAGCAGGTCTGACTACATATTACTGATTGGTCCACTAAGTATTATTGTGAACTTGTGACATCACAGCACTATGTCTGTAGCATGTATGTATGGACAGCAGAACCTATCACACTACCTAACACTCGCACTGGAACCTATCAGCTATACTATATCATGATCTAACCTACACTGACTATCTTCCACTAACTATCTGTATTTTATATATATATATATATATATATATATATATATATATATATATAACTAACTAACAATCTAATGTAATTAAACATTAAAGCACAGAGCACAGCAATGACACTGCTATCTCTCTCAGAACTCCATAAAACTACAGAAAATGGCTGCTGGGAAGGTTCTTATATAGTAAGGGGTAGGCAACTTTCCTATTGGTTGCTAGGGATGTTGCTAAGCTCAGACAAAGACATTGCAGCCTTCTCATTGGCCCACAAGCAAGAAGGGAGGTTACTGATGAAAACAAAAATCTAGAATATTAGCAAATACGAATATATAGCACTATATTCAAAATCTTTGCAAATTCTCGAAGTGGCAATATTTGCGATAAAAATTTGCGATTCGAATATTTGCACCCAACACTACTGATGACGGTGTAAAAGGAGTATGCTTCTTCTTGACGCTAACATCGACCTGTAAGGCTGAGTTTGCACTTGAGTTATTTGGTCAGTTTTGGGCCCATAACTGCCAAAATAAGTAAAGTGTGCAGTGATTCTAAGAGCAACGCCTGTCATCTGCGTGTCATACTGACTCACAGAATTGTTTCACTACCACAGCAGACTCCCTATGTGTGTTATTAAATGGCACAGTGTTGTACATCACTATACAGTCTCTCTGCAGCCGGGAAATAACAGGTTGTATTTTATGTGATTCACCAAAAATAAATTCGGATCTAATCAAATTTTTAAAGAAAATTCGGGAACCGACCTAATCGAATTTTGGAGAAATTCGCCCATCTCTAATTGTCATCATCATCCTATTTCTCCTTCAACTCCAGCTCATCTTTCTCGTCCTCAAGTTGCAGCACCTCTTCCCCCATGGGAGTTTCTCATTGTGGGTCCAAACAGCTATAGGGCAGACAGCAAGATGTGTTAGCTGTTCTTCTTCCTCCTCCTTCCTTGCCACATGTTGCATAAGCGTTAGCATCTCTACAAAACTACATATATGGATGGTGAGGGACAACTGCAGCATGAGTGGCATGAACTGTCACTGCCCAAACTGGAAACAACACATGCTCCCTGCTAAGGAGGTCTGCTGCATGATCAAGAGTGCAGCTTGCCACACAGCGAAAATTGGAAGGAGTGACCTGCATTCTCTGCCACGTGAGTACAAGACACTTCAACAATTATTGGTATTATAGCGACTGCACCACCAGCAACATGGTCAAGTGGGGGTTCAGCTTGTAGACAAGCTAATTGCTAGTGGAGAAAAGTTTTTTAAAGGCCAAACCTTCCGTTATAAATGTCTCATGATGGAGCCGAGGACAAGAAGGAGTTTTAGCAGGAGAAGGTGATCATGATGACAAAAATTCCATATTGCTTGGACATGTGGGTTGGCTGCCTTAAAGAGGACCAGGTAAAGGAGGACAGAGTTGTTGTGATTGGCAATACTGGACATTTGTATTTTCCTAATGGATCCAGTGATGCCGTCTCATGTGGTGTAATAGATTCCTGGTAGTTATGAGTGTGTTTTATTTTAATCCTGCATGACTCATGAACAGCACCATCTATTAGTTTCATAGTCTTTTGACAAGACTATGAATCCAATAGATGGCGCTGTTCATGAGTAGTGTAGATCGGAAATTTTCCATGCAAATGGTTTTTTGGCTGAAAAACAAGGCAGATTCTGCTCATTTGCATGTCTTTCCCATATGCCCTTGTTTATGCAAATTAGTTTTTACATGACAAAACTGTATAGAACGGTTTTTGAATATTATGTTAGGACAATAAGAAAACTTTTTGTCACTCTAATTATATTGATCTAGGTGCGCAGGTCCACCCAGGCCACATAACAGATGTGAAGCAACTTTGAGGCTTGCTGGCTCACAGTCAGATGAAAGCTGGTTTGGAATGTCTCATAGTGCACAAGGCTGCCATTGTGAGGTATGCTGACTGCTATCTGTCTCATGGATAGATTGTTGACTTCCACATACCTGGCATTTGGCATATAGCCTTTGTGTGGTTGTCTATTAAATGTCATAGATAATAAGAGTCCAAGACTAGGGTTGAGCGAACCCGAACTGTAAAATTTGGGTTCATACCGAACTTTAGGGTTTTTTGTACCCGGACCTGAACATTTTTGTAAAAGTTCGGGTTTGAGTTCGGTGTTCGGCGATTTATGGCACTTTTTGAAAGGCTGCAGGGCAGCCAATCAACAAGCGTTTAACTAGTGTGCCCTTAGAAGCCCTCACAGCCATGCCTACTAATGGCATGGCTGTGATTGGCCAAGTGCAGCTTGTGACCCAGCCTCTATAAAAGCTGGAGTCAGTAGCGCCGCACGTCATTCTGCTCTTACTAGTTGTAGGGATAGGATGCTGCTGCTGTGAAGGAGAGATTAGGAAAGACTCTGATATCTGCACTTGGTGTGAAGTCAGTGATCTACAGCATTTTATGTTTTGGGGGTACAATGCAACATTTTTGTACCCTGCCCTGAGCCCAGTCATACTGAAAAATAGTTTTAATCCGTCTGTTAGTTAGGTGGGCGTCGGATGCCATTTTGTGCAACAGCTGTGCACCAGCACTGCATATGTGCCAGGGACAATCATTTAATCCTGTTCTTGTAGTTCAGTGGCTGACATATACCCATTTTTAAAGTACACCTGGACTGTATATGTGCCAGGGGAAGGGAAAATAATACCGTCTGTGAGTTCAGGGACCCCGGGGGTAACATATCCACATTTTGTTCTGTAAAGTAACCCTGGGGTGCATTTCTGAGCGTGAAATATAATCAGTTAAATCCATCTGTTCCATTGTGGGGTGACATATTTAAAAAATTTTTGTAAAGTACCTCTGAGGCCTGCACTGCATATGTGACAGGCAGGCACATAAATTCAGCAAATCCATTTGTTCCATTGTAGGGGTGACATATCCACCATTTTTTATGTTAAAAACCCCTGTGCTTCATTTGTCAGAGTGAAATATAATCACAGTTAAATCCATCTGTTTCATTTAGGGTTAAAAAACACTTTTTTGGGGGCAATAAAGTACCTTTTTGCCCTGTGCTGCATTTCTGACAGTCCAATAAAACCGCCAAATTCAGCAGTTACATATTTTGGTGAAAAATGCATTTTTTTGTTGCTATAAAGTACATTTGCGGCCTACGCTGCGGTCCTGTCAGTCAAATAAAGCCATTAAATACTGCTTTTACATTTTTGGGCTTCAAATTCCCATTTTTGGGTGTAAAGTACCTCTGAGGCCTGCACATGTGACAGGCAGGCACATAAATTCAGCAAATCCATCGGTTCCATTGTAGGGGTGACATATCAACCATTTTTTATGTTAAAGACCCCTGTGCTTCATTTGTGAGAGTAAAATATAATCACAATTAAATCCATATGTTTCATTTAGGGGTAAAAAAAATGAACTTTTTTTTTGGCAACAAAGTACCTTTTTGCCCTGTGCTGCATTTTTGGTAGTTAAAGAAATACAGTTAAATCCATCTGTTTCATTGTGTGTGAGAAAATAACTTTTTTTTTTTTGCAATGAAGTATCTTTGCTTCAAGCAATGCATAGCAAACCAGACAATAAGTTTAAAAAATGTGTCTGTTCCATTGTTGGGTGACATTAACTCATTTTTCCCATCCGAAAACCCTGCTCTGCCTAGGTAACAGGGACCTAAATTTAAAAAATTCGTCTGTTCCATTGTTGGGTGACATTAACCCATGTTGGCCATCAAAAAAAAAACCTGCTCTGCATTGTTCACAAGGAACTTAATTTAGTAAAAACGTATGTCATGGCCCTAGTCATGGTGCTGCTGGTGTTGGTGGAGCTCCTGTTGCAGGGAGAGGACGTGGTCGATCTGTGCCATCTACACGCCCAAATGAAACACCTTCCTCAGGTGCGAGTAGGTGACAGAACCTTCAGCGTCATTTGGTAGGGCCGAAAGCGGCTCTAAGAATGGTGAGGCCAGAACAAGTACAGGCGATAGTAGATTGGGTGACTGACAGTGCCTCCAGTTCCTTCACATTGTCTCCCACCCAGTCCCCTGCTGAAAGATCAGAGTTGGCACCTGCAGCCCATGGCCATCAGTCTTTAACCTCACCCCCTTGCCAATCAGCGAAGCAGTCTGAGCCCCAAGTCATGCAGCAGTCTTTTCTGCTTTTTGATGACTCTGCTAGAATTGTTTCCCAGGGCCATCCACATAGCCCTGCCCCAAGAGTGGAAGAGATGCCCAACCACTTACGTTTCAGGATGAGTACAGGGAAAGACCAATGCAGCACTTTTTGGATGATGACGAAACACAGGTGCCAACTGCTGGGGCTTTCTGCAGTGTGCAGACCGACAAGAAGGGCAGGGGTGAAGACTGGGTGGAAGATGATGTGGAGGAAGATGAGGTCCTCTACCCCACATGGAATCAAGGTCAGGCGAGTGACCTGTGTAGTTCAGAGGAAGAGGCAGTGGTCGCACAGAGGCACCAGCACAGCAAAATAGGGAGCAGGGTGCAAAAGCGGAGCGGCCATCCCCTAGACAGTACGCCTGCTACTGCTCACCGCACCAAGGGACCGATCACACCAAAGCCAGCTCCAAGGATTTCCCTGGCGTTGCAGTTCTTCAGACAATGTGCTGACAACAAGACCCTGTTGCTGCTCGCTTGTCAGTGCTGCAGCATAACTTCGTCCTTCCCGCTCACCGCCTCATATGCGACGTGCCCACAAGGTGGAACTCCACCTTGCACATGCTGGCCAGACTGTGTGAACAGCAGGAGGCAACAGTGGAGTTTCAGCTGCAGAACGCACGAGTGAGTCGCTCTGCGGAATAGCACCACTTCACCACCAATGGGTGGGTCTTGTTGCGCTGTTTCAGGTACTCCACCAACATGGCCAGTGCCGATGACGCCGTTCTCAGCGTTACTATCCCACTTCTATGCCTCCTTGAAAAAACGCTTCGGGTGATGATGGAAGAGGATGTGGCACAGGAGGAGGAGGAAGAGGGATCATTTACAATGGTTTCAGGCCAGTCATTCACAAGTGGCTCCAAGGGTGGGTTCCTGCACCAACATACGCCAGGTACACAATTGTCCCGCCAGGGCACAGTTCTGGAGGATGACGAGGTGGAGGATGAGGAGGAGAAGATGGAGGAGGAGGAACCGTGTTCGCAGCAGGGTGGCACCCAAACCAGTTCATGGGCATCACTGGTGCGTGGCTGGGGGATACAGAGGACACAGACGATACACATCCTACAGAGGACAGCTTGTCGTTGCCTATGGGCAGCCTGGCACACATGAGCTATTACATGCTGCAGTATCTCCGCAACGACTGCCGAGTTGGCCACATTCTAACCTGTGCTGATTACTGGGTGGCAACACTGCTGGATCCCCGTTACAAGGACAACGCACAATCCTTTATTCCGTCACTGGAGCATAATCGTAATATGCTTGAGTACAAGCGCACGCTGGTAGACGTGCTGCTGATGGCATTCCCACCTGAAAGCGGGTGCACAGTTTGCATTTTTTCGGGTCTGCGCGATTATTCACTACTTTCTCCTCTCTCAAAGATATTCCAGTTATGCAAGCACTAGTGGGATGCAGTATATTCCAAATATTCCTCTTTCCACTACAGCTCCTGTAGGAAAAGCGCACCAATAGTGTAGCATAGTATATGCTTCTCATCTGCACCTTTCCCTGTTATACTCATAGGAGCAGATGGAAATCAGGCACCTCAGACACAGTAAACACCACAAATCCTCCGATGTTCTTATTCCTTAGTAGTTCTATATAACATAAAAGCTCCAATAGTGGAGAGCCGCTATTCAGTAGATAAAACCTTTTTTAATAATACTCACAAATGTAGGTGGACACAAGCGATTAAAACAAATAGCAGCCTATTGCTCCTGCCCGACCCGGGTTTCGCTCTAAAGCTTCATCAGGGATGTAACCTAAAATCCCACATCCCATCTTTAAATACCCCCTCCCTTCCCCCATTTCAATCTGAAACACTAAAAACCAGTAATACTTTTCATAATTCTTCCTATTCTTAAAACCACCTATCCACATTAATATCTTATCTATAAACCGCAATTTCTTTAGATGTTCCTTTCATTCATCCACAAATATTCTTTAATTCGCACCCATCCAGGTCACATGTTCTATTTCATTCATCTCCATATACTAGGTTTTTACACCAGTCAGGGTCACATGTCCTATTCTAACCTATCTTATACCAGCCGTCACACACACCCTCTCCCATTTACTCCAACATCCATTCTTCAGAGGTCAAACTCTCTTCTTAGCCTTAAGTGACATAGTTCATACCTAGCTGCAAGGTATGTATTTGCAAAGTCCTCCCTTGTGTAGGGGAACTGTGCTTTCATGATGTCTCCACTCAATCTACAAAGCAGGCCGCGAGATTGAACTCCACATTGAGCCCCTTTGGTTGAAGTGTATCTAATTAATAAATCCATTTAACTTCGCATCCATCTATCTTTGCAACAAAATTCCCTCCTCTCCAATTACTTTTCATTACTTCCACCCCCTTAAACTTTAACCCTTTCAGGTTCGTCTGATGTTTGTTTTTGAAATGCAGGGACACCCTATGCGATTTAAAACCCTTCTTTATATATTTCTGATGTGCTCCTGCACCCGAACTTTGAGCTTCCTGGTTGTTTGGCCTACATACTGGAGGCCACACAGGCACTCCAGAATGTAGATCATCCCTGAAGTTTCACAGGTAATGTCTCTCTTCACCTTAAAATCCTTATTCCTTGCATTTGAATGTACTGTTTGCACATACCTCTCTTTTTTTATTCTATTTTTACATGGGGGACAAAAACCTCACCATGTGAACTTCTCCTGACCTTTCTCCTTACCTTTCATAGTGCTATGAAACAAGTTATTGCGGGGCTTTTCTAAAGATAACATCCTTACGATCCTGTATTTCCTAACACAGGGTCGTTTTTAAGTACTTCCCAGGTTTTTTTTATTGCGTTCTTCACCAATCCAGCCTGTACAGTATATGGAGTAATAAAAGAGTATCTAAAATCCTTTTTAATCCCCTCTTTTTTTTCTTTATAGCCTCCTATCTCAATTTCTTGGCTACACATATGAAGATCTTCCCTCTTATAGCATTTTTCAACATACCTATCTTGTAACACCTTACTCTGTTCTCTGAAGGTAATTAGATCTGTGCAATCTCGATGAATTCTTTTTATCTGGCCTTTTGGGATATTTCTCAACCAGGGCATGTTGTGGCAACTTTTTATATCTATGTACCCATTTACATCTGTTTCTTTGAAAAACGTTTTAGTCTTCAATCTTCCATCCTCTATGAATATAGTTAAATCCAGAAAATGCATTGCCTTATCACTTATACTGCTATTAAATTTTAGATTCCAATCATTTATATTGAGGTTACAGATAAGCATTTCCAGACCCTCTTTACTTCCCTCTCACACTAGCAGACAGTCATCAATATATCTTCGCCATACTTTTAAAATCCCCCACTGTGTACATTTGGAGAGGATCGGGTGAATGTACCTTTTTTCCCATGCTGTCATGAAGATATTTGCAAAACTGGGGGCGAATTTCGCCCCCATCACTGCCCCGTTCCTCTGCAAATAAAATTCTCAGTTAAACCAAAAATAATTGTGAGTCAAACAATACTCGATACATTCCATAATAAAATTCCCTTGTAGTGTAGACATATGTGGATCCCCCTCTAATTCTTCCTTAACTGCACTCAAACCAAAATCTTTGGGAATGATAGTATATAAAGAGGTGACGTCAGCTGTCGCTAACCAAACATTGTCACCACATGGTCCCAACTCCTTTATTAACTCAATAGTGCTCCCTGTATCTTTTAAATAAGACGGTGCCTTCACCACATACAGTTGCAAAAAACCCACAAAAAAAACGATATATTTAGTTAGTCTGCTAGTGAGGGAGTTGATACCGGAGGCGATAGGTCTCCCCGGAGTGTCTGTCAAGCTTTTGTGGATTTTGGGTAAATGATAGATGACAGGCGTCACTGGCGATTTAATATCAAGATGGAGGCACAGTGGAAGCACAAGGCGAAGGTAGAGGAGGAGGAAGAGGTCGCCAACGCAGCTGGGGCACCACCAGCACCTCAGAAGGCAGGGTTAGCATGGCTGAAATGTGGAAAAGCTTTGTCAGCACGCCACAACAACCAGAACCACCAGCTAATATGGAACACCTTAGCAGGAGGCAGCATTTCAGCAACATGGTGGAGCAGTATGTGTGCACACGCCTACACGTACTGACTGATGGGTCTGCCCCCTTCAACTTCTGGGTCTCCAAATTGGGCACATGGCCTAACCTTGCCCTTTACACCTTGGAGGTTGGCCCAAATGCGGCTCAACGAATGGTGAGGCCAGAACAAGTAAAGGCGATAGTAGATTGGGTGGCTAACAGTGCCTCCAGTTCCTTCACATTTTCTCCCACCTAATCACCTGCTGAAAGCTCAGAGTTGGCACATGCAGCCCATGGCCATCAGTCTTTCACCTCACCCCCCTGAAAATAAGGCAAGCAGTCTGATCCCCAAGTCATGCCGCAGTCTCTTATGCTTTTTGATGACTCTGCTGGCAGGGTTTCCATGGGCCATCCACATAGCCCTGCCCCAGAAGTGGAAGAGATTGAGTGCATTGATGCCCAACCACTTTTGTTTCAGGATAAGGACATGGGAAGACCACCGAAGCACGTCTCTGATGATGACGAAACACAGGTGCCAACTGCTGCTGCTTTCTGCAGTCTGCAGACCAACAAGGAGGGCAGGGGTAAAGAGTGGGTGGAAGATGATGTGGAGGATGATGAGGTACTAGACCCCAAATGGAATCAAGGTCATGCAAGTGACGTGTGCAGTTTGGAGGAAGAGGCGGTGCTCGCACAGAGGCACCAGCACAGCAAAAGAGGGAGCAGGGTGCAAAAGCGTCTGTTACATTCTTTGGTGACATTTTACGATTTTTGCCGTGAATAAACCCCTGCTATGCATAGGTGACAGGGACCTAAATTAAAAAAAAATCTTTGTTACATTCTCGAGTGACATTTTACAATTTTTGCTGTACACAAACCCCTGCTCTGCATAGGTGACAGGAACCTAAGTTTTGTAAAATCATCTGTTCCATTGGTGGGTGACATAAACCCAGTTTTGCCGTGAATAAACCCCTGTTCTGCAAAGGTGACAGGGACAAAAATGTCTAAAAATCATCTGTTACATACTTGGGTGACCTTTTACAATTTTTGTTGTATACAAACCCCTGCTCTGCATAAGTGACAGGGACCTAAATTTCTAAAATTCGTCTGTTACATTGATGGTTGACATTAACCCATTTTTGCCGGTGAAAAACGCCTGCCCTGCATTGCTGACAGGGAACTAAATTTAGCAAAAACGTATTTTACTGATCGGAAGATGCGCGACTACAAGCGCACGCTGGTCAATGAGCTGCTGATGGCACTCCCAACTGACAGCGGGGGCTCAGTGGAAGCACAAGGCGAAGGCTGAGGAGGAGGAAGAGGTTGCCAACGCAGCTGGGGCACTGCCAGCACCTCAGAAGGCAGGGTTAGCATGGCCGAAATGTGGAAAAGCTTTGTCAGCACTCCACAACCACCAGCACCACCAGCTGATATGGAACGTCTTAGCAGGAGGCAGCATTTCAGCAACATGGTGGAGCAGTATGTGTGCACATGTCTACACGTACTGACTGATGGGTCTGCCCCCTTCAACTTCTGGGTCTCCAAATTGGGCACATGGCCTGAGCTTGCCCTTTACACCTTGGAGGTGCTGGCCTGCCCTTCAGCCAGTGATTGTCTGAACGTTTGTTTAGCACGGCAGGGGGCGTCATCACAGACAAGCGCAGCCGCCTGTCCACAGCCAATGTGGACAAGCTCACATTCATTAAAATAAACTAGGCAGGGATCCCACAGGACTTGTCTATATCTTGTGCAGAATAGACATGTATACCGACCTCACCCAGCCATTGTTGTACTCCAGCGCACTTTTTTCTTGTTTTATTTTTTATATTTCCCAATGTTTTGGGGTCTACCTAAATTTAAACAAAAAAATAAAATAAAATAAAATACAAAACAAAAAACCAGTGTTGGATACCTCCTCCTCCACCACCGCTTCCACCTACACCGCCACATCGACCGCCTCCTCAACCTCCTACTCCATATGGACCTCCTCCTCCTAGATCAAGATTATTATTTTTTATTTTTACGGATTTTATGCTATTTCAAGTCACAATTGTTTGCAGAGCACTTGCCATGCCACATTTGGCTTCCTTTTGCAGCCCTCTAGCCCTTTCCATGACTTTTTTTAGAGCCATTTTAGTGCTCCAAAGTTCAGGTCCCCATTGACTTCAATGGGGTTCGTGGTCATGTTCGGGTCAAGTTCAAGTCCTGAACTTTTTTGCGAAGTTCGTCTGAGTCCGTTGAACCCGAACTTCCAGGTGTCCGCTCAACTCTATCCAAGACGCATCCAGCCATCCTCTTAATGCTGTTTCCAAACCATTTTGATGGGGTTTCCATTAATTTCTAACCTTTTTTTGTGAACCAGACACCCTCTCTTCTTCAGAGCAGGGGGTGCCTGGTTTGATGCTCGGGTCTCCCATTGACTTTCATTGTATTAAATTGTACTTGAGCAACCGCAGTATTCGGCCGAGCACTGCAATGTGCAGAGCATAGCAATGCAGTTCGGCTAAGCATGCTTGCTAAACACTAGTGATTAATACAACAATACACTGCCCAGAGCAGCAATTTACCTGAGGGTGTTAACATAAATTTGAGTATCAGACCTTAGTCATCCATTTCCGTGAACTCCTTTTCCATATGGTTGGAATTAAATTTTTTAGGGATTGTGCAATTAAATTAAACCAGCATAGGTAAGTGATTACTACAATGATACACAAGGTAGTGTAGCAATCTACTTGTGAGTGTTAATGTGAATTTGAGCGTCAGGCTTTAATCCTCCATTTACATGAATTCCTCTTCCAAACAGTTGGAATGTAATTTTTTGGGGATTGTATAATTTAATGAAATCAGCATACATATACTTGATTACTACACAATACACAGCCTAGGGCCTCCTGCACACAAACTGCAAAATGCGGGCCACAATGCAAGAGCACCGTCCGTGGGGCAGCCGCAGCGGATCGGGGACCGATTCACTTTAATGGGTCCGCGATCCGGCCGTTCCGCAAAAAGATAAGGCATGTTCTATCTTTTGCGGAACGGATGTACAGGACAAAACCCCATGGAAGCACTCCGTAGTGCTCCCGTAGGGTTCCGTTCTGTGCTTCCATTCCGCATCTCCGGATTTGCGGACCCATTGAAGTGAGTGGGTCCGCATCTGTGATGCGGAATGCACACAGAACAGTGCACGTGTATTGCGGATCTGCAAATGTGGTCCGCAAATATCAGTGACATCCAGTGTACTTTTTCAATAGATGGTGTCCACTGCGGACAGTTAGATTAGCTGCGCCACATCTCCAGTGTAAAGTGTGCACATCCCAAAAATATCTGTGACACCCAGTGTACTACTTCAATAGACGGTGTCTGCTGCAGACAGTGAGATTAGCTGCGCAACATCTCCAGTTTAAAGTGTGTGCATCCCAAAAATATCTGTGACACCCAGTGTACTACTTCAATAGACGGTGTCTGCTGCAGACAGTGAGATTAGCTGCGCAACATCTCCAGTTTAAAGTGTGTGCATCCAAAAAATGTCTGTGACATCCAGTGTACCTTTTCAATAGACGGTGTCCGCTGCGGACAGTGACATTAGCTGCGCCACATCTCCAGTGTAAAGTGTGCGCATCCCAAAAATATCAGTGACATCCAGTGAACTTTTTCAATAGACGGTGTCTGCTGCGAACAGTGAGATTAACTGCGCCACATCTCCAGTGTAAAGTGTGCCCATCCAAAAAATATCTGTGACATCCAATGTACTTTTTCAATAGACGGTGTGCACTGCGGAAGGTGACATTACCAGTGCAACATCTTCAGTGTAACGTGCGCACCTAAAAACTTTATCTGTGACATACAGTGAACTTTTTACGTAGACACTTTGGACAGTGACATTACCGGTGGAACCTCTCCTGTATAACATTTCCTCATCCCAAATACCTGACATTCCCTGTAATTTTTTATTAGCCGCTGGTGACAGCACTGACATTATCAGTGGGATATCTCCTGTGTGACGTTTTCGGATCCCAAATACCTTTTAAAAAAAGATTTGCGCATACACTTCCAAATCCTACGTTACTGTACGTGTGTCATACTTTCAAGCATATATCACATTTAAAATGAAGAAGGCAAGCAATATGGGACGAAGAAGTGGCCGTGATGCTGATGCTGCACGCAGAGGCCATGGCCCTGGGCTCGTTGAAAATGTGCCTGCTGCCAGGGCACAAGAAAAACATCCACGATACCTAGCTTCATGTCCCAGTTTGCAGGGCGGCGCAGGACACCACTCTTGAAGTCATACCAGTGCGACCAAGTGGTCGGTTGGATTGCAGCAGATAATGCTTCCGGTCGGTTAAGCACCACCCTGTCTTCCACCAAGTCCAGTCTTGATACTCCTTCCTCCCACCATGGAGTCTGGCCAAACAAGTGATCCCACACTCGGATATTTCAAGGACCTTTTTTCCTCGCCATTCCTTAATTTGGCCCTCTCGCCAAGCACGCTTGAAGAGGGACACATCTTGTGCCCTGATTCCCAAACTTTTCAGCATCCACAGTCACAAGAGGATAACGGTGGGGAACGGCAATTACTGTTTAATGAGGTAGATGATGATGAGACACAGTTGTCAATAAATTAACAGTAGTGTTGAGCACGAATATTCAAAAAGCTAATTTTTAGCTTGAATATCGCCACTTCGAGAATTCACAAATATTTAGAATATAGTGCTATATATTCGTTATATTCGAAGAATATTCTAAAAACGAATATATAGCACTATATTCAATATAGTGCTATATATTCGTTTTTTTGAATATTCGTCATTTTTTTCCATCTGAAGTCATGATTCCTCCCTGCTTAAGTTGCTTGTGGGCCAATGACTCATATTAGGCGATCATTACCTTGCCGATTTTCAAGTAAAAAAAAAAGTAGAATATAACGAATATACAAATTTGAGAATATTTGACGAATATTCTGGAAAAATTTGCGAAATATCACAAATTCGAATATGACTCCCGCCGCTCATCACTAGAGATGTCCCGAAATATTCGCCGGCGATCATCGCTTGTTCACGTTCCCCGCGGCGGGTGAACATATGCGATGTTCGGTCCGCCCCCTATATGTCATCATTGAGCAAACTTTGACCCTGTACCTCACAGTCAGCAGACACATTCCAGCCAATCAGCAGCATACCCTCCCTCCCAGACCCTCCCACCTCCTATCAAAAAGCAAGGACAGCATCCATCTTAGATTCATTCTGAAGCTGCAGTGTTAGTGAGAGCAGGGACAGTGCAGCTGCTGCTGATTTAATAGGGAAATCGTTAGCTAGGCCAGTGTTCTGTGTCCACTCTAGTCCTCAAAGACTCTTCTGATCTGCTGTAAGGACAGCGTCCTGACAGCACCCCAAAAAGCCCTTTTTAGGGCTAGTACATCAGTCTGCTTTTTTTTTTTCTCTGTAATATAATTGCAGTTGCCTGCCAGCCAGCGATGGACTGGCCATCGGGAGTACCGGGAGAATCCCGGTGGGCCGATCGAATTATGGGCCGGCCAGGGCCGCCATCAGGGGGGTAAAGCTCCAGTAACAGCAGGCAGTGTGGGGGCGGCGCTCACTCACTGACGTCACACGCCTGCTCCTCCCACTAGGCGGCGCAGGCGCGTGACGTCAGTGAGTGAGCGCTGCCGCCCGCACTTGTTACTGGAGGCTGGAGGCGGGAGCTGAATGTAAGGTAGTAAAGACTCTTTACTAAAGAGATGAGCGCTGTGCCCCCACGTGTAGTAGAATACCTACCTGGAGCCAGACTGTGCACAGAAAGGGCACTTTGTCACTGTGGACAAAGTATGGCACTTTCTGTGCACAGATTGGCTCTAGGTGGGTACAGTGTGGCACTGCAGTCACTAAGGGCACTATTTATCTGGGCATAGTAGGGCACTATCTGCCCACATAGTCAACATATGGCGCTCTGGGCACTGCCATATAATAGTGTGGGTACGGCGATATTTGGTTCTATGTGGGCACTGTATGATTGTGGGCAGATAGTGCCATACTATCCACAGATAAATGGCGCATTTAGTGCCTGTCGTGCCCACATAGTGCCATATAGAACCCATACTCGGAAAGCGCCATACTTGTGTAGACAGAGTATAATTATAGGCAAAGTATGGCACTTTCTGCCCACGTTTTAGCTCTAGGTAGGTATGATATGGCACTTTGTGGGCACTGTAGACACTAAATACACAACTTATCTGAGCATAGTATGCCCAGGTCTTCCCACGGTCATACAGTGCTCAGATAGCGCCATGTTATGCAAAGATAAATGGTGTATTTCTTGCTTATGGTGCCATACAGTACCTACCTAAAGTGAAAACCTACAGTACTTTGGCCACAGTCATACAGTGCCGACATAGAGCCAAAGTATGGCACTTTCTATGCACCTAGGTAGGTACTATATGGGTACAAATGCGCTATTTTTCTGTGAATAGGAGAGCACTATCGTGCTCTATGTGGGCACTGTATCACTATTAGGGCAGATAGTGCCATAGAGACAAAATGTCTCCCAGCACATTATACATGGCTCGTCATCATGGTTACGACCTCCCTGTAATCCAGCATTGGTGGTCGAAAAAAGCACCAAACTATGTGCACTCCCACAATCCCGGCTACTCCTATAGTGTGCAAGCATGACCACCGCTGCTGGATTACAGGGTGGTCAAAACCATGGAAACGAGCAGTGCATAATGTGATGGAAAAATGACTCCCGCCAGCAAAGGAAGCAATATGGACAATCACAATACATTAGTAAGTGCCTTGTATTAACTTTCTCTACAAGATAAATGCCACTTGCTGAAGAGACATAACCCCTTTTTTGAGTGTGTTTGGGAAAAATAAAGTGGGCCGGTCTGGCTGAAGTCCAGGGCCACTTTATTGTCCCAGTCCATCCCTGCTGCCAGCATGTGTCAGGCCCACAGAATGTATTGTGCCCACTACTGCCAGTGCCCACCACTCATATCTGGTGTCACAATAGCTTGCATTTAAAACAGTAAAAAAAAAAATCTCTGTAATATAATTGCAGTTGCCTGCCAGCGTGTGTCAGGCCCACAGAGTGTACTGTGCCCACTACTGTCAGTGCCCACCACTCATATCTGGTGTCACAGTAGCTTGCATTTAAAAAAGTAAAACAATTTTTTCTCTGTAATATAATTGCAGTTGCCTGCCAGCGTGTGTTAGGCCCACAGCGTGTACTGTGCCCACTACTGCCAGTGCCCACCACTCATATCTGGTGTCACAATAGCTTGCATTTAAAACAGTAAAACAATTTTTTCTCTGTAATATAATTGCAGTTGCCTGCCAGCGTGTGTCAGGCCCACAGCGTGTACTGTGCCCACTACTGCCAGTGCCCACCACTCATATCTGGTGTCACAGTAGCTTGCATTTAAAACAGTAAAAAAAAAAATCTCTATAATATAATTGCAGTTGCCTGCCAGCGTGTGTCAGGCCCACAGAGTGTACTGTGCCCACTACTGTCAGTGCCCACCAATCATATCTGGTGTCACAGTAGCTTGCATTTAAAAAAGTAAAACAATTTTTTCTCTGTAATATAATTGCAGTTGCCTGCCAGCGTGTGTTAGGCCCACAGCGTGTACTGTGCCCACTACTGCCAGTGCCCACCACTCATATCTGGTGTCACAGTAGCTTGCATTTAAAACAGTAAAACATATTTTTCTCTGTAATATAACTGCAGTTGCCTGCCAGCGTGTGTCAGGCCCACAGCGTGTACTGTGCCCACTACTGCCAGTTCCCACCACTCATATATGGTGGCACAGTAGCTTGCATTTAAAACAGTAAAACTATTTTTTCTCTGTAATATAATTGCAGTTGCCTGCCAGCGTGTGTCAGGCCCACAGCGTGTACTGTGCTTACTACTGCCAGTGCCCACCACTCATATCTGGTGGCACAGTAGCTTGCATTTAATACAGTAAAACATTTTTTTCTCTGAAATATAATTGCAGTTGCCTGCCAGCGTGTGTCAAGCTCACAGCGTGTACTGTGCCCACTACTGCCAGTGCCCACCACTCATATCTGGTGGCACAGTAGCTTGCATTTAAAACAGTAAAACAATTTTTTCTCTGTAATATAATAGCAGTTGCCTGCCAGTGTGTGTCAGGCCCACAGAGTGTACTGTGCCCACTACTGCCAGTGCCTACCACTCATATCTGGTGTCACAGTAGCTTGCATTTAATACAGTAAAACAATTTTTTCTCTGTAATATAATTGCAGTTGCCTGCCAGCATGTGTCAGGCCCACAGAGTGTACTGTGCCCACTACTGCCAGTGCCCACGACTCATATCGGGTGGCACAGTACCTTCCACGCATAGTACCACTAATCTAAAAAAAAAATGACAGACAGAGACAGGCCACCCCGCAGGGGCTGTCATGGTGCTGTGATTTCTTTTGGCCCTAGAATAATGCCCAGTGTTCAGAGGCCACGTACCCTGAACTCGAAAAGTTCTGAGGACATAGTTGACTGGCGAACACAGAACACCCAATCTTCTACAGCTTCCGCTCGGAACCTTGACGCACCATCCTCCTCCAGCTCAGCTTCAGGCACCTCTCAAGTTACCACTCGCCGGCCTGCCGCCACCACCAACACTAGCACCACAGCTGTTTCCCTTGATCTGTCAGAGGAGTTATTTACACATCAGTTGGAAGAAATGAGTGATGCGCAACCATTATTGCCAGAGGATGTAGATAACAGGGATATGTCTCAGTCAGGCAGCATTACACACATGGACGTACGGTGTGAAGATGATGATATTGTACCCGGTGCTGCTTCCTTTGCTGAGTTGTCAGATACAGGTGAAGCGGTTGATGATGACGATGTGTCTGTGGATGTCACGTGGGTGCCAGCTCGAAGAGAAGAAGAACAGGGGGAAAGTTCAGATGGGGAGACAGAGAGGAGGAGGAGACGAGTTGGAAGCAGGGGGAGGTCGTCGCAAGGAGCTAGTGGCACAGTCAGACAGCATGTATAGGCACCCGGGGTAAGCCAGACAGCACGCTAATCAACGCATGCTGTTGCCACCACCAGAATGCCATCATTGCAAAGCTCAGCAGTGTGGAATTTTTTTTGTGTGTCTGCCTCTGATAACAGCGATGCCATTTGAAACCTGTGCCAAAAGAAACTGAGTCGTGGGAAGTCCAACACCCACCTAGGTACAACTGCTTTGAGAAGGCACATGATCTCACATCACAAACGCCTATGGGATCAACACATGATGAGTACAAGCAGCACACAAACTCAAAGCCACCATCCTCCTCCTGGTCCAGCATCTTCAGCCACGTCAACCACTGCTGTCCTCATTGCCCCCTCTCAACCATCCGCCACTCTGCCTCTCACCTCCAGCAGTTCCTGCTCATCTGCCCACAGTCAGGTGTCTGTCAAGGAAATGTTTGAGCGTAAGAAGCCAATGTCACAGAGTCACCCCCTTGCCCGGCGTCTGACAGCTGGCTTGTCTGAACTCTTAGCCCGCCAGCTTTTACCATACAAGCTGGTGGAGTCTGAGGCCTTCAAGAAATTTGTAGCTATTGGGACACCGCAGTGGAAGGTACCCGGCCGAAATTTCTTTTCACAAAAGGCAATCCCCAACCTGTACTCTATTGTGGAAAAGGAAGTCATGGCATATCTGGCACACAGTGTTGGGGAAAGGGTCCATCTGACCACTGATACCTGGTCTGCAAAGCACGGTCAGGGCAGGTATATCACGTACACTGTGCATTGGGTAAACCTGCTGATGGCTGCCAAGCATGGAATGCGTGGCTCTGCAGAGGAGTTGGTGACGCCGCCACGACTTGCTTGCAGGCCTGCTGCCACCTCCTCTACTCCTCCTACTCCATCCTCTTTGCTAACCTCCTCGTCTGAGTCCTCTTCTGCTGCTGTGTCTTGCTCCACATAAACTGCACCTCCCCAGCTCCCCAGGGGCTATTCCACATCCCGGATACGACAGTGTCACGCCATCTTGGAGTTGACTTGCCTGAAAGCAGAGAGTCACACCGGACCAGCACTCCTGTCCGCCCTGAACGCACAGGTGGATCAGTGGCTGACTCCGCACCAACTGGAGATCGGCAAAGTGGTGTGTGACAACGGAAGCAATTTGTTTGCGGCATTGAATTTGGGCAAGTTGACAAATGTGCCGTGCATGGCACATGTGTTGAATCTGATCGTACAACACTTTGTGCATAAGTACCCAGGCTTACAGGACGTCCTCAAGCAGGCCAGGAAGGTGTGTGGCCATTTCAGGCGTTCCTACATGGCCATGGCGCACTTTTCCGATATTCAGTGGCGAAACAACATGCCAGTGAGGCGCTTGATTTGCGACAGCCCGACACGTTGGAATTCAACACTCCTAATGTTCAACCGCCTGCTCCAACAAGAAAAAGCCGTCAATGAGTATTTGTATGACCGGGGTGCTACGACAGTCTCTGTGGAGCTGGGTATTTTTTGGCCGCGTTACTGAACGCTCATGCGCAATAGCTGTAGGCTCATGCGTCCTTTTGCGGAGGTGACAAACCTGGTCAGTCAAACCCAAGGCAACATCTTCGACCTCATCCCATATCCGTTTTTTATGGAGCGTGCCCTGCGAAGAGTGCTGGATCAGGCCGTAGATGAGCATGAAGAGGAAGATTTGTGGTCACCATCACCACCAGAAGCAGCCTTGTCGTCGTCGATTGCTGGATCTGCGGCAACGCAGAGAGAGGAGTCTGAAGAAGAGGAGTCAGAGGAGGAAGGTGGCTTTGAGGAGGTGGAAGACCAACCACAGCAGGCGTCCCAGGGGGCTTGTTGTCACCTTTCGGGGACCCTTGGTGTTGTATGTGGCTGGGTGGAGGAAGAGACTTTCAATGACGTCAGTGAGGACAAGGAACGGGACATGGCTAGCTTGGTATCCAACCTTGTGCAAATGAAGAGTTTGCGGTTGTGCAAATGGACTGTTTGCGGTGCGTTAAACGGGGAGTTTGGTCTGTCATAGTTTGGTCTGTCACTGTGAAGCGGGTGTAACCCTTACACTACCTGATCGATACAACATCATACCTGATGTTTTAAAGCACGTTATTCCAAACAATTTAGGAATGTTAGGTGATTTATGGCCTTTATGGATTAAAACCCGACTCTGCGTCAACTACGTAATTTTCCATTAGAGTTTTGCCATGGTTCCCCCTCCGGCATGCCACAGTCCAGATGTTAGTCCCCTTGAAACAACTTTTCCATCACTATTGTGGCCAGAAAGAGTCCCTGTGGGTTTTAAAATTCGCCTGCCTATTGAAGTCTATGGCGGTTCGCCCGGTTTGCCCGTTCGCGAACATTAGCGGAAACTCGCGTTCGCCGTTCGCGAACGGAAAATTTTATGTTCGCGACATCTCTACTCATCACTACTCAACAGCAATTAATGTCTCAAGAGGTTGAGGAAGAGGATGAGACACAGTTGTTAATCACTGAGGTTGTGGTTAGGTCAACAAGTTAGGAGGATGAGCAGAGTGAGGAAGTGGAAGAGGAGGTGGTGGACGATGAAGTCACCGACCCATATAGAAAAAATTAAAAATGTGCTCCACTAGAGGGAGGTGCAGTGGTATAAGTGTGTAAACCCACTTATAGTCAATATGAATGAAACCACACACTCTCAAAATATATGCAAAGGTAGGTTTAATGTAATGCTCCTTTATACCAAACTAGGTATATATCTTAGAAATACAAAGAAAAAAAAAAAAAAAAACATCAAAATGAAAGATTAAAAATTCCAAAATTCTAAAATATAATATATCTCCTTATGTGATATAAATGAAGCACTCTATACTGCGATGGCTGGGGAGACGATTCGGTTCGTTAGACCTTTATCAAAGCATCTCTGTAAAAAATAGTATGTAAAATAAAAATATATTAGTAATAAGAATTGGAAGTAGATTATATAGTAAGGAAGAAGATAAAGGTAAACCAACTGATAAACTAAATTATAGAGATCATATAAATAGGCTATAAATCCAGGAAGATAAGAAACAAGGTTCTTTAGGCAATAGGGTATAGGTAATATATAGCTAGAGGGCTGAAATCATGTCACAGGGCATGAGGTATACGTAGATCAGGAGTAGAGGTATGAACAGAAAGGTTAAAGTAAGTAGTAGGATAGGATACAGGGGGTGTGTATGATATACCAGGAGTATGCAAGGAAGATAATATGTATAGTAATTGAACACTGTCAAAGAGGGAGAGAGTTGTAATACAACATGGTACAGTGTCTCGAAAATAAAGCTTCAGGCTTACCTCAATGGTAGAGAGGTTGGTGTGGTGGTGGTGCAGTCCAACGTGGAGGACGCTGGACCAGGAGCAGTGTGCTGTTAGTGAGCGCCGAGGGGAGAAAAGGACGCGCAAGACCGGATGTCTGGCCGATGCATGGGAGAGGCGCATGCGCATTGCATGTCAACGATAGTGGTGGCCATATTGGATGCAGGCACAGGCGGAATGGCAGAGGCGCAGGTGCAGTGGATGTTCCATTGTATTACAACTCTCTCCCCCTTTGACAGTGTTCATTTACTATGTATGTCATCTTCCTTGCATACTCTTGGTATATCATACACACCCCCTGTATCCTATCCTACTACTTACTTTAACCTTTCTGTTCATACCTCTACTCCTGATCTACGTATACCTCATGCCCTGTGACATGATTTCAGCCCTCTAGCTATATATTACCTATACCCTATTGCCTAATGGATATCGTTTCTTATCTTCTTGGATTTATAGCTTATTTATATGATCTCTATGATTTAGTTTATCATTTGGTTCACCTTTATCTTCCTCCTTTTTTATAGCCATGCTTTGATAAAGGTCTAACGGACCGAAACGTCTCCCCCAGCCACCGTAATATAGAGTGCTTCATTTATATCACATACAGAGATGTTTATATTTTAGAATTTTTGATTTTTTGATCTTTAATTTGGATTATTTTTTTATTTTTTTCCCTCTTTATTCCTTAGATCAATACCTAGTTTGGCATAAAGGAGCATTACATTAAACCTACCT
This sequence comes from Bufo bufo, assembly GCF_905171765.1. Lineage (NCBI taxonomy): Eukaryota > Metazoa > Chordata > Amphibia > Anura > Bufonidae > Bufo > Bufo bufo. Next base: position 154,978,452 of record NC_053390.1, on the reverse strand, counting down.
TTGCATATCATTTTGAGAGTGCTTGAGGTCACTGACCCAACCTGGGAAGGTAGAAAGCCGAGCGAGGACAGCAGTACAGAGGGGGAGGGATCTGCAGCACCGCAACAGACTGGAAGAGGCAGTGGGGTGGCAAAAGGGAAAAGGCGGGCCACACCAAACAGGCCAGCAACTGTTCCACGGAGCACCCCCTTGCGGAAATCTCCCTTGCCAAGGGGTAGGTGTTCCGCAGTATAGCGCTTTTTTGAGGAAAGTGTGTATGACAAAAGAATTGTAATTTGCAACCTGTGCCATACAAAAATGAGCAGGGGCGTGATCACTAGCAACCTCACCACCACCAGCAAGATCTGCCACATGGCATCAAAGCACCATAGTAGGTGGGCCAAACACCTGGGTCCACAATCTGTGTCTGCAGGTCACACCACTGCCTCCTCTTCCCATGTTTTACGTGCTGGCCAATTCCCTGTCCAAGACGCAGGTCGGATGCCTCCCACCCTGCATCTGGACCTTCCCAAGCACCATCAGGACCACATTCAATTCCGTGTCCCAGCGCAGCATACAAATGTCCTTACCCCAGGCATTTGAATGCAAGCGCGAATACCCAGCCACCCACTCACAGGCCATAGCACTAAATGTACAGCTTTCCAAATTACTGGCCATGGAAATGTTGCCATTCAGGCTTATGAACACTGAGGCCTTCCGAAGCCTCATGTCGTTACGCAGTCCCCCAGCCGCCACTATTTTTCAAGGTGTGCCGTGCCCACCTTACATCAACATGTGTCCCGTAACATCACACATGCCCTGACTAACGCAGTTACTGGGAAGATCCACTTAACCACAGACACATGGACAAGTGCATTCTGCCAGGGACGCTACATTTCCTTGACGGCACACTTGTGGAGTCCGGGAGCCAGTCGTACCCTGGGATGGCACAGGTGCTACCGACACCAAGGAATGCGGGCCCTACATCGATCAGGGTTTCCGGCAGCACCTACGTTGGTGACTTCAACCCTCACTTCTCCTCCTCCTCCACTTCCTCCTCCGAATTATCCATGTGCAGCACCAGTCAGTCATCAGTCGGTTGCTGGAAGCAGTGTAACACTGAGGAGGGAAAGCGGCAACAGGCCGGTCAGCTTCTGCTATTCACAAGTGAGGAGTGGGCATGAATCAACACAGATGGTGAGCGGCGAAAACGCTCTTATCAGTGTAACCATCCCACTTCTGTGTCTACTCAAATGCTTGCATGTGTAAGAGGTGGAAATGGGGGAAGACATTACGCAGGGTGATAGCCAGATCACCCTCAGTTCGTCTTCTCAGCACGAATTGCACAATGAAGAGGAGGAGGAGGAGTAGGAGGAGCAGGAGACGGTTGCCTCCGCTACAGAAGGTATTAACCATGGAAGTTTAATTCCATCTATTCCCCGTGGGTAGGCAGAAGAAGAGGAAGAGGATGAGGAGATTGAGAGTCATCCTCCTGATTACGACAGCAAAGTCTTGCCTGTTGGTACTCCTGCACACATGGCTGACTTCATGTTAGGCTGCCTTTCCAGCGACCAGCAAGTTATACACATTTTAGACAACACGGATTACTGGTTGTTTACCCTTATCAACCCCAGCTACAAAGAAAACTTCTCATCTCTCATTCCTCCGGTGGAGAGGATGAGCAAAATGGTGCAATACCAGAAGGTTCTTGTTAAAAAAATTGCTCCAAAATTTCCATCTGACAATGCTGGCGGCAGAGTCCGTAGTTCCTTGGCCAACCAAGGAGGGGAGACAAGGGGAACACACATCAGTTCCAACAGAGGCAGTGCAACACTCTCCAAAGCCTGGGACAGTTTCATGACACCCCGCCAGCACCCTCACCCTGATGCGCGGCATAGTGTCATAAGGAGGGAAACATTTTGGAAGATGGTGAAGGAGTACATAGCAGACCATGTCAGCATCCTCAATTATCCCTCAGTGCCTTACAACTACTGGGTGTCCAAGCTGGACACGTGGCACGAATTGGCGCTCTACACCTTGGAGGTGCTGGCCTGCCTTACCTCTATCGTTTTGTCTGAGCGGGTATTTAGTGCTGATGGTGGCATTATAACAGATAAGTGTATCCGCCTGTCAACTGAAAATGTTGACTATTATAAAAATGAACAAGGCCTGGATTGACCACGACTTCTCAACTCCACCAGGGGAAAGCCGATGAACATAAAGGCACTTTAAATGTGTTTATAATGTACTGAATACACTGTATTCCCATGCACCCCTTCCACCACAAACAAGGGTATATGGTTGAATCTTCCATTTCTCATCCTCCTCTTCCATCATAATAACAACATGCTTATTCGTTGTATATAATGCACTCGCATATATGCCCTTCGCATATAATGTTTTACAGGGTCTGCTCACCTGTAGGCCCTCGCATATAATTTTTTACAGGGTCAGCTCACCAGCAGGCCGTCGCATTTAATGTTTTACAGGGTCAGCTCACCAGCAGCCCTCGCATATAATTTTTTAGAGGGTCAGCTCACCAGCAGGCCCTCACATATAATGTTTTAGAGGGTCAGCTCACCAGCAGGCCCTCACCTACAATCTTTTACAGGGTCAGCTCACCAACAGGCCCACACCGTAAATCTTTCACAGGGTCAGCTCACCAGCAGGCCCTCGCATATAATGTTTTACAGGGTCAGCTCACCAGCAGGCCCTCGCATATAACGATTTACAGGGTCAGCTCAACACAGGCCCTCGCATATAATTTTTTAGAGGGTCAGCTCACCAGAAGGCCCGCACCTAAAATCTTTTACAGGGTCAGCTCACCTGCAGGCCCGCACCTAAAATCTTTTACAGAATCAGCTCACCAGCAAGCCCTTACAAATAGAGGGTCAGCTCACCATCAGGCCTTCACCTACATTCTTTTACAGGGTCAGCTCACCTGAAGGCCCTTGCATATAATGTTTTAGAGGGTCATCTCACCTGCAAGCCCTCGCCTCCAAACTTTTATAGGGTCAGATTACCAGCAGGCCTGCACCGTAAATCTTTTACAGGGTCAGCTCACCTGCAGGCCCGCACCTAAAATCTTTTATAGGGTCAGCTCACCTGCAGGCCTGCACCACAAATCTTTTACAGGGTCAGCTCACCTGCAGGCCCTCACCCAATTATACCTAATAGGTAATTTGCACCCATGCTGCCTTGCTTGGATGTGGTAGCCGTAGCCTTTTCTCATGCTCCCTCTCCGGAATCGAACACTGATTCCCCCTTACTCGTAGTCACCATGGTTGGCGCTGAAAATAACATTGAAAGTTAATAGGGCAGACATCTGAATGGATTGTCGCCGTCACGGGGAAGTGTGATCGGCCCCAGGTTATTTAGAGTCAACAAAGCGGCAGCAGGCCCTCGCCCATAATTTTTTAGATGGTCAGATCAGCAGGCCCTTGCTCCAAATGTTTTTGAGGGTCACCAGCAGGCCATCAATCATAATTTTTCAAGGCTTTATATGATGCTCTCCTTTATGTTTAACAAAGGGTGTATTGAAGTGCCGGTTCCTTGTAACTTTTGGCAGCCCTTTCCCTTAGTGCATAGGCTTTATGAGTGTAGGAGTCCCACTACATGAACAATTGTACCACAATGTGAATGAGGCCATCCTTTATGTGATATACAGGTTGTATTGGAGTGCCTCTTTCTTGTAATTTTTGTGAGCACTTGCACTTTATATACAAGTAAATATATAGAAAAGGATGTTTCCTAAATTTTTTTTTATCTAAAATCGATTTTATCTTTGGTTTTGTGCATATTATTGTCAGTCTGTAAAAGTGGCAACATTGTTCCCAGCAGCGACCTGGGAGTCCAAGATGCATCCAGACATCCTCCACATGCTGTTTCCAAACCATTGCGGTGGTGTTTCCATCAATTTCTGACCTTTTCCTATGAACCAGGCACCCTCCCCTCTTCAGAGCAGGGGTGCTGGTTTAGTGCTCGGGTTCTACCATTGACTTCCATTGTGCTCGGGTGCTCAGTAGAGCACCCGAGCCTCCCGATGTGTTCAGCCCGAGCCCCCAAACACAATGCTGCTTGATCAACACTAGTCACAATATTGTTCCTGTTCCTCCTCCTTGAAGCCCCAGAGAAGAATTTCAGTGGAGTTGTCTCAGTCTTTACTGCCCCTTCTTAGTGGGGCACCTTCATTTTTTCTAAGTAGAGGCAAGAAAACCTGACCATGCCCTATGGCAGACTGTCTCCCTATTGACGACTTGTGTGAGAGCTGTCACTATTTCGGCTGCTCTTAGGAGGAGTTTGGGGGGGGCAGGCTGGGGACCCCATGCATACCTGTGTTCCCGGTGGTGGTAATATGAGCTGTGTTGCTCTGCGCTTTGATTGAACAGTGCTACAGCCAGGGAGAAAAAAAAACTCACTTTCTCCCTGACTGTGACGCTCTATGCTGCGATTGGACAGCTCACAGCCAGGGAGCCCCATTGCTCCAATGCTAGCAATTAGCATACAGAGCGGGAGAATATACCGGTGGCCACAGCAGGTGAACGGAGCCACGCCCAGGAATAATAGTAAGTGATGTGAGATCCCTGGCCGCTGCTCTACATATCCTGATAGTTTACAATGTTTGGATCCATGAAAGGTCCTCTTTAAATTCCAACTGTGTGGAAAAAGAATCCACGGAAACTGATGATTGAGCCTTGACATTCAAATTGATGTTAACACTCATAGGTAGATTGTTGCACTACCCTGTGTATTGTTTTATGAATCATGTTAAATTGAACAATCGCCCAAAAAATGTAAGTGGAATTATTGAAAACAGATGATTGAGGCTTAACCCTCAAATTGACTTTAAACACTCACATGTAAATTGTTACCCTAGTGCAGGGATCAGCAACCTCCAAAACTCCAGGTGTTGTGAAACTACATCTCCCATCATGCACACTTGCTTAGCTGTTCTCTGAACTCCCACAGAAGTGTAAGGAGCATGCTGGGAGTTGTAGTTTCACAACAGCTGGAGTGCCGAAGGTTGCTGATCCCTGCCCTAGTGTATACTCTGGTGTACTGATCCCCTATATGCTGGTTTGATTAAATTCAAAAACCCCAAAAAATAAATAAATAAATAGGGTTAAGCGAAACCGAACTGTAAAGTTTGGGTTCGTACCGAACTTTAGGATTTTTGGACCCCGGACACGAACCCGAACATTTCAGTAAAAGTTCGGGTTCGTTGTTCGGAGATTTCTTAGCGCTTTTTGAAAGGCTGCATAGCAGCCACTCAACAAGCGTTTAACTGTCTGACCTTAGAAGCCATCACAGCCATGCCAACTAATGGCATGGCTGTGATTAGCCAGTGCAGCATGTGACCCAGCCTCTATATAAGCTTGAGCCACGTAGCGCTGCACGTCACTCTGCTGTTACTAGTGTAGGGAGCGTCCTGCTGCTGGTGATTTCAGGGAGAAATATAAATCACAGAAAAAAAGCACCAAACGGATATGCCACTGACTATACTGGCTAGTCATAAATGCAGATATAAAAAGCTGAGACTTTTGCCAATATATTCCTGTCAGGAAAATATCGGAGCCCATCATGCACCACGTCACGGTCACTCAGCATGGCAAGGGGTCCTACCACTACGCTAACTATGGTGTGAACAAGGTCTGAAGGTGATGTAATCCAGCTCACAGCCAAGCTTCCACACAACCGCCTAGCAGGACAACTAGTGCAATGTGAACAAAGCCAGACTGTAAGCCACACCCATATCAGACCATGTGATGGAAGCTACCAGGTGATTTCAGGGAGAGAATAGGAGAGAATCTTTGTTCAGAACTGGAATTTAACTCAGCAATCTACATACATTTAGTTGTGTGGGTGCAGGGCACAATCTTTTTACCCTGCCCTGAGCCCAGTTACAGAAAAAAATAACTTTTATCCGTATGTCAGTTAGGTGGGCGGCGGCGGCCATTTTATGCAAGCTCAGTGCATCAGCACTGCATCTGAGCTTTTGTGACATTTAAATCCAAGCTTGAAATACTGCACTAATAATCTGGTTTTAAATACACTGCTCAAAAAAATAAACGGAACACTTAAACAACACAATGTAACTCCAAGTCAATCACACTTCTGTGAAATCAAACTGTCCACTTAGGAAGCAACACTGAGTGACAATCAATTTCACATGCTGTTGTGCAAATGGGATAGACAACAGGTGGAAATTATAGGCAATTAGCAAGACACCACCAATAAAGGAGTGGTTCTGGAGTGGTAACCACAGACCACCTCTCAGTTCCTATGCTTCCTGGCTGATGTTTTGGTCACTTTTGAATGCTGGCGGTGCTTTCACTTTAGTGGTAGCATGAGACGGAGTCTACAACCCACACAAGTGGCTCAGGTAGTGCAGCTTATGCAGGATGGCACATCAATGCGAGCTGTGGCAAGAAGATTTGCTGTGTCTGTCAGCGTAGTGTCCAGAGCATGTAAGCGCTACCAGGAGACAGGCCAGTACATCAGGAGACGTGGAGGAGGCCGTAGGAGGGCAACAACCCAGCAGCAGGACCGCTACCTCCGCCTTTGTGCAAGGAGGAACAGGAGGAGCACTGCCAGAGCCCTGCAAAATTACCTCTAGCAGGCCACAAATGTGCATGTGTCTGCTCAAACGGTCAGAAACAGACTCCATGAGGGTGATATGAGGGCCCGACGTCCACAGGTGGAGGTTGTGCTTACAGCCCAACACCGTGCAGGACGTTTGGCATTTGCCAGAGAACACCAAGATTGGCAAATTCGCCACTGGCGTCCTGTGCTCTTCACAGATGAAAGCAGGTTCACACTGAGCACATGTGACAGATGTGACAGAGTCTGGAGATGCCGTGGAGAACGTTCTGCTGCCTGCAACATCCTCCAGCATGACCGGTTTGGCATTGGGTCAGTAATGGTGTGGGGTGGCATTTCTTTGGAGGGCTGCACAGCCCTCCATGTGCTCGCCAGAGGTAGCCTGACTGCCATTAGGTACCGAGATGAGATCCTCAGACCCCTTGTGAGACCATATGCTGGTGCGGTTGGCCCTGGGTTCCTCCTAATGCAAGACAATGCTAGACCTCATGTGGCTGGAGTGTGTCAGCAGTTCCTGCAAGACGAAGGCATTGATGCTATGGACTGGCCCGCCCGTTCCCCAGACCTGAATCCAATTGAGCACATCTGGGACATCATGTCTCGCTCTATCCACCAACGTCACGTTGCACCACAGACTGTCCAGGAGTTGGCAGATGCTTTAGTCCAGGTCTGGGAGGAGATCACTCAGGAGACCGTCTGCCACCTCATCAGGAGCATGCACAGGCGTTGTAGGGAGGTCATACAGGCACGTGGAGGCCACAAACACTACTGAGCCTCATTTTGACTTGTTTTAAGGACATTACATCAAAGTTGGATCAGCCTGTAGTGTGTTTTTCCACTTTAATTTTGAGTGTGACTCCAAATCCAGACCTCCATGGGTTAAAAATTTGATTTCCATTTTTTTATTTTTGTGTGATTTTGTTGTCAGCACATTCAACTATGTAAAGAACAAAGTATTTCAGAAGAATTTTTAATTAACTCAGATCTAGGATGTGTTATTTTTGTGTTCCCTTTATTTTTTTGAGCAGTGTATATATACATCATACAACATCTAGTGCATTTGCAGGATTAGTCAGTGTGCAATTTAAGCTAGAAATACAACCATAATTTTCTGGGTTTTAAAAACACACTTTTTTGCCAAAATACCCAATTTTACAGCCCTTGCAGCATCAGCACGTGTGAAATTCAAGGGTTATATACAGCTTTCATATTGAGTTAGTAAAAAAACACACTTTTTTAGCAATATCCAACATCTGGATTAGTCAGTGTGCAATTTAAGCTAGAAATACAGCCATAATTTTGTGGGTTTTTAAAAACACACTTTTTTGCCAAAATACACAATTTTACAGATCTTGCAGCATCAGCATGTGTGAAATTCAAGGGTTATATACTGCTGTCATATTCAGTTATTAAACAAACACCCAGTTTGGGCAAAAAACTTAAATTGCGGCCTAGTCTGGATCAGTACGTGTGAGATATAGCCTTTACATACTGTGGTTCTATTCAGTTATTTGAAATACAGCCATTTTGGGCACAAATCTTTAATTGTCGCTTAGTCTGGATCAGGGCGTGTGAGATACACCATTTAGATACTGCGGTTATATTTTTCTATTAATAAAACACCCTTTTTTGGGAAAAATACATAATTTTTCTGGCCTTGCAGCATCACCACGTGTGAAATTCAAGTGTTATATACTGCTGTCATATTCAGTTATTAAACAAACACCCGTTTTGGGCAACAAAGTTAATTTTGCAGCCTCTGCTGCATATGTCATTGTGAGATACAGCCTTTACATACTGTGGTTCTATTCATTAATTTGATATACAGCCATTTTGGGCACAATTCTTTAATTTCGGCCTAGTCTGCATCTGTACGTGTGAGATACACCAATTAGATACTGTTGTTCTATTCTGCTCTTAGAAAAACACCAATTTTGGGCAAAAATCGAAAATTGCGGTCTAGTCTACATCTGTACATGTGAGATACACCAATTAGATACTGTTGTTCTATTCTGCTATTAGAAAAACACCCATTTTGGGCAAAAATCTTAAATTGTGGTCTAGTCTGCATCTGTACGTGTGAGATACACCAATTAGATACTGTTGTTCTATTCTATTAGAAAAACACCCATTTTGGGCACAAATCTTAAATTGCAGCCTAGTCTACATCTGTACGTGTGAGATACACCATTTAGATACTGTTTTTCTATTCTGCTATTAAAAAAACACCCATTTAGTGCAAGATCCTAAATTTGAGAAATATGAGGAGAGCGTCAAATAAGGGAAGTCGCCCCGGTCGTGGTGCTGCTGGTGGAGCTCCTGTTGCAGGGGGAGGACGTGGTCGATCTGTGCCAGCTACACGCACAAGTGAAACACCTTCCTCAGGTGCGAGTAGGCGACAGAACCTGCAGCGGTATTTGGTCGGGCCTAATGCAGCTCTACGAATGGTGAGACCAGAACAAGTACAGGCGATAGTAGATTGGGTTGCTGACAGTGCCTCCAGTTCCTTCACATTGTTTCCCACCCAGTCTCCTGCTGAAAGAACAGAGTTGGCACCTGCAGCCAATGTCCATCAGTCTTTCACCTCACCCCTTTGCAAATCAGCCAAGCAGTCTGAGCCCGAAGTCATGCAGCAGTCTCTTCTGCTTTTTGATGACTCTGCTAACAGGGTTTCCCAGGGCCATCCACCTATCCCTGCCCCAGAAGTGGAAGAGATTGAGTGCACCGATGCCCAACCACTTATGTTTCAAGATGAGTACATGGGAGGACCATCGCAGCATGTCTCGGATGATGACGAAACACAGGTGCCAACTGCTGGGGCTTTCGAAAGTGTGCAGACTGACAAAGAGGGCAGGGGTGAAGACTGGGTGGAAGATGATGTGAAGGATGATGAGGTCCTCGACCCCACATGGAATCAAGGTCATGCGAGTGACCTGTGTAGTTCGGAGGAAGAGGCAGTGGTCGCACAGAGCCACCAGCACAGCAGAAGAGGGAGCAGGGTGCAAAAGCAGAGCGGCCGTCCTCTAGACAGTACGCCTGCTACTGCCTACCGCAGCAAGGGACCGAGCACACCAAAGTCAGCTCCAAGGAGTTCTCTGGCGTGGCAGTTATTCAGACAATGTGCTGACGACAAGACACGAGTGGTTTGCACACTGTGCAATCAGAGCCTGAAGCGAGGCATAAACGTTCTCAACCTGAGCACAAACTGCATGACCAGGCATTTAAGTGCAAAGCACGAGCTGCAGTGGAATAGACACCTCAAAAACAAAGAAAGGTCTCTGGCTCCTCCTGATTCCTCTTCTGCTGCAGTCTCGGCCTCTTCATCCACCTCTGGAGTGACAGTGGCACCTGCCACCCCGCAAACAGAGGATCTGCCAGCAACACCACCACCTGGGTCACCAAGCATCTCCACAATGTCCCACGGAAGCGTTCAGCTCTCCATCTCCCAAACACTGGAGAGGAAGAGGAAGTATCCCCCTACCCACCAGCGATCCCTAGCCCTGAATGCCTGCATTTCAAAATTACTGGCCTTTGAAATGCTTTCATTCCGTCTGGTGGAGATGGATAGTTTTAAAGGCCTTATGGCGGTGGCTGTCCCACAGTACGTCGTGCCCAGCCGCCACTACTTTTCTAGGTGAGCCATCCCTTCCCTGCACCACCAAGTAGGGGACTAAATAAGGTGTGCACTGCGCAACGCCATCTGTGTCAAGGTGCACCTCACTACGGATACGTGGACCAGTAAGCACGATCAGGGTCGTTATATCTCCATAACAGCACACTGGGTAAATGCAGTGGCGGCAGGGCCTGAGGCGGATAGCAGTTTGGCGCATGTCCTTCCACCACAGAGGATTGCATGGCGCTTCAGTTTGCCTCCTGTTGCTTCCTCCTCCTACTCCGCTTCCTCATTCTCTACCGGCTCCTCATCCAGTCAGCGTAACACCTTCAGCACAGCCAGGCGTAAACGACAGCAGCCAGTTTTAAAACTTATCTGTTTGGGGGACAAACCCCACACCGCGCAGGAGCTGTGGACGGGCCTTGAACAAAAGACCAATGAGTGGTTTTTGCCAGTGAGCCTCAAGCCCGGCCTGGTTGTGTACGATAATGGGCGAAATCTCGTAGCAGCTCTGGGACTAGCAGGTTTGACGCACATCCCTTGCCTGGCGCTTTGGTGGTGCAGAGGTTCCTTAAAAATTACCCTGATATGGGTGGAGCCTAACTGCTGAGCAAGATGGAGGCTTGAGCAGGAACTCTGTCCCATAAAACCCACATTATTTAGCTTTTGCTCATCACAAGCTGATCCAAAATAAGTAAAATCAGAAGAGACAGATCCAGAGATGCCCCTGACACTCCGATATCAAAGAAAAATCAAGGAGACATGGACAGATTCTTCAGTAAGAAGTCGGCTCTGTCCCCAGTCCGCGCAGCCAAGATGGCGTCCCGGCGCACTGAAAGAGAAACAGAGCGGGAGTCGGATAGTGAAGACGAAGGGGACACTGAAAACTTGGATACTCCTGAGGAAGAATCGCTGCAGAAGGAGAGCGATACGCTCACCAAAGCTTTCTTTAAGGAGACGCTATCCCAAGCCTTAGCTCCCCTACTTCAAGAGGTACGTGACCTCAGGCAAGACATGCGCGCCCTGCGGAACCGGGTCGAACAACTAGAAACCCGGCAGGAGCAAACAGTAGCGCACAGTGCTGACATGACTACCGCAATACCGCAATACCGCAAATCTCCTCACTAAACAATGCTTTCCTCATGATTGAGGATCAAGAGAATAGGAGCAGGCGCAAGAATATAAGACTGAAAGGGAAGGACGAATCAGTCGCCCCAGAAGAACTAGAAGCGGCTGCCAGATCTATATTTGCTAAACTGCTAGGGGAGAACAGGGCTGCAGAAATCATCATAGAGAGAATACATCGCTCACTGCGCCCAATACCCAAAGAGGGAGTAGCTCCCAGAGATGTGATATGTGGCCTTCTCAGTTACAGAGACACAGCATCTATTTTGCAAGCATCTCGCAAGAATGCAGACCTCAAACATGGTGCCTCATCAATCTCACTATTCCAGGATTTAGCTTCCTCCACCCTGGCGAAACGCAGGATCTTAAAACCTCTAACAGACCATCTGAAGAATCACAAGCTACTATATAAGTGGTTATACCCGTTTGGGATTACATTTGCCAAGAATGGTCACCGCCGTGTTGTCCATTCACCACAAGACCTACCCATGGCCTGGAAGATCTTAGCTATTCCTCCCATCAAGATGGATACTTGGCTAGCAGTGGACATCACGGTTCCAAAACTACTACAGCTTTTAATACAAGATGCCTGGTCAATGCAGCCCAAACAAAAACCCTTCAATAGCAGAAAGATGCTGGGTGTGAGGGATCATACCTGAACTCATCCAGCATTAAGAAGCTACGTTCACCAGGATACTTCATCTTGGATCTATTAAGGAACTGTTGCAGCACCATCTTGAGAAGACGCAATGCCCTCCCAACAGTGCCACATTACAGGCAAAAGTTTTCATATGGTTAAGGTTCTATAAGAATCTGTTGTTTGTTCAGAGCTAAGTGTGTTCCACTGTAGGGAATTTACATGCGACAGAATCAGTTTAGTCTTTCAATAGATGTGCATTCTTCCAGCTGCCTTAATTGCTACCATTAATTGTATACGTTTACTCATGCCTTAGTTAGGTAGCATTATTGATTGATATAAGTAATGTGGGTTGGGATTATACGGGTTAGGATACATCTCGGTCCCCACATGATCTACTACGTGATATTACAGTGGCTCCACTCCACTATCCCTATGACATATCACTAGAGTTGAGCGAACACCTGGATGTTCGGGTTCGAGAAGTTCGGCCGAACTTCCCGTAAATGTTCGGGTTCGGGATCCGAACCCGAACCGAACTTCGTCCCGAACCCGAACCCCATTGAAGTCAATGGGGACCCGAACTTTTGGGCACTAAAAAGGCTGTAAAACAGCCCAGGAAAGAGCTAGAGGGCTGCAAAAGGCAGCAACATGTAGGTAAATCCCCTGCAAACAAATGTGGATAGGGAAATGAATTAAAATTAAAATAAAAAAATAAAAATGAACCAATTTCAATTGGACAGAGGTCCCATAGCAGAGAATCTGGCTTCACGTCAGCAGAGAATCAGTCTCTTCATGCCATAGCAAAGAATCTGGCTTCATGTCAGCAGAGAATCAGTCTTTTCATGCCATAGCAGAGAATCTGGCTTCATGTCAGCGCAGAATCAGTCTTCATGTCATAGCAGAGAATCAGGCTTCACGTCACCCACCACTGGAACAGGCCACTGTCACACATTTAGGCCCCGGCACCCAGACAGAGGAGAGCGGTCCCGTAACAGAGAATCTGGCCTTATGTCAGCGCAGAATCTGTCTTCATGTCATAGCAGAGAATCAGGCTTCACGTCACCCACCACTGGAACAGGCCACTGTCACACATTTAGGCCCAGGCACCCAGGCAGAGGAGAGAGGTCCCGTAACAGAGGATCTGGCCTTATGTCAGCGCAGAATCTGTCTTCATGTCATAGCAGAGAATCAGGCTTCACGTCAGCCACCACTGGAACAGGCCACTGTCACACATTTAGGCCCAGGCAGAGGAGAGCGGTCCCGTAACAGAGGATCTGGCCTTATGTCAGCGCAGAATCTGTATTCATGTCATAGCAGAGAATCAGGCTTCACGTCACCCACCACTGGAACAGGCCACTGTCACACATTTAGGCCCCGGTACCCAGACAGAGGAGAGGTTCATTCAACTTTGGGTTGCCCCGCAATATAATGGTAAAATTAAATTAAAAAAAGTATTGAATGAGGAAGTGCCCTGGAGTAGAATAATATATTGTTAAGGGGAGGTAGTTAATATCTAATCTGCACAAGGGATGGACAGGTCCTGTGGGATCCATGCCTGGTTCATTTTTATGAACGTCAGCTTGTCCACATTGGCTGTAGACAGGCGGCTGCGTTTGTCTGTAATGACGCCCCCTGCCGTGCTGAATACACGTTCAGACAAAACGCTGGCCGCCGGGCAGGCCAGCATCTCCAAGGCATAAAAGGCTAGCTGTGGCCACGTGGATAATTTGGAGACCCAGAAGTTGAATGGGGCCGAACCATCAGTCAGTACGTGGAGGGGTGTGCACAGGTACTGTTCCACCATGTTAGTGAAATGTTGCCTCCTGCTAACACGTTCCGTATCAGGTGGTGGTGCACTTAGCTGTGGCGTGTTGACAAAACTTTTCCACATCTCTGCCATGCTAACCCTGCCCTCAGAGGAGCTGGGCGTGACACAGCTGCGTTGGCGACCTCTTGCTCCTCCTCTGCCTTCGCCTTGGGCTTCCACTGGTTCCCCTGTGACATTTGGGAATGCTCTCAGTAGCGCGTCTACCAACGTGCGCTTGTACTCGCGCATCTTCCTATCACGCTCCAGTGTAGGAAGTAAGGTGGGCACATTGTCTTTGTACCGGGGATCCAGCAGGATGGCAACCCAGTAGTCCGCACACGTTAAAATGTGGGCAACTCTGCTGTCGTTGCGCAGGCATTGCAGCATGTAGTCGCTCATGTGTGCCAGGCTGCCCAGAGGTAAGGACAAGCTGTCCTCTGTGGGAGGAGTATCGTCATCGTCCTGTGTTTCCCCCCAGCCACGCACCAGTGATGGGCCCGAGCTGCTTTGGGTGCCACCCCGCTGTGAACATGCTTCATCCTCATCCTCCTCCACCTCCTCCTCATCCTCGTCCTCCTCATCCTCCAGTAGTGGGCCCTGTCTGGCCACATTTGTACCTGGCCTCTGGTGTTGCAAAAAACCTCCCTCTGAGTCACTTCGAAGAGACTGGCCTGAAAGTGCTAAAAATGACCCCTCTTCCTCCTCTTCCTCCTGGGCCACCTCCTCTTCCATCATCGCCCTAAGAGTTTTCTCAAGGAGACATAGAAGTGGTATTGTAATGCTGATAACGGCGTCATCGCCACTGGCCATGTTGGTGGAGTACTTGAAACAGCGCAACAGGGCACACAGGTCTCGCATGGAGGCCCAGTCATTGGTGGTGAAGTGGGTCTGATCCGCAGTGCGACTGACCCGTGCGTGCTGCAGCTGAAACTCCACTATGGCCTGCTGCTGCTCGCACAGTCTGTCCAGCATATGCAAGGTGGAGTTCCACCTGGTGGGCACGTCGCATATGAGGCGGTGAGCGGGAAGGCCGAAGTTACGCTGTAGCGCAGACAGTCGAGCAGCGGCAGGGTGTGAACGCCGGAAGCATGAACAGACGGCCCGCATTTTATGCAGCAGCTCTGACATGTCGGGGTAGTTGCGAATGAACTTCTGCACCACCAAATTCAGCACATGCGCCAGGCAAGGGATGTGCGTCAAACCGGCTAGTCCCAGAGCTGCAACGAGATTTCGTCCATTATCGCACACCACCAGGCCGGGCTTGAGGCTCACCGGCAGCAACCACTCGTCGGTCTGTTGTTCTATACCCCGCCACAACTCCTGTGCAGTGTGGGGCCTGTCCCCCAAACATATGAGTTTCAGAATGGCCTGCTGACGTTTACCCCGTGCTGTGCTGAAGTTGGTGGTGAAGGTGTGTGGCTGACTGGATGAGCAGGTGGAAGAAGAGGAGGAGGAAGCTGAGTAGGAGGAGGAGGAGACAGGAGGCAAAGAATGTTGCCCTGCGATCCTTGGCAGCGGAAGGACGTGCGCCAAATAGCTCTCCGCCTGGGGCCCAGCCGCCACTACATTTACCCAGTGTGCAGTTAGGGAGATATAGCGTCCCTGGCCGTGCTTACTGGTCCACGTATCTGTGGTTAGGTGGACCTTGCCACAGATGGCGTTGCGCAGTGCACACTTGATTTTATCGGACACTTGTTTGTGCAGGGAAGGCACGGCTCTCTTGGAGAAGTAGTAGCGGCTGGGAACAACATACTGTGGGACAGCAAGTGACATGAGCTGTTTGAAGCTGTGTGTGTCCACCAGCCTAAATGACAGCATTTCATAGGCCAGTCGTTTAGAAATGCTGGCATTCAGGGCCAGGGATCGAGGGTGGCTAGGTGAGAATTTACGCTTTCTCTCAAATGTTTGTGAGATGGAGAGCTTAACGCTGCCGTGTGACATGGTTGAGATGCTTGGTGACGCAGGTGGTGGTGTTGGTGGTACATCCCATGTTTGCTGGGCGGCAGGTGCCAACGTTCCTCCAGAGGCGGAGGAAGAGGCCGAGGCTGCGGCAGCAGCAGAAGAGGCCGAGGCGGCAGCAGCAGAAGAGGTAGCAGGGGGAGCCTGAGTGACTTCCTTGTTTTTAAGTTGTTAACTCCACTGCAGTTCATGCTTTGCATGCAGGTGCCTGGTCATGCAGGTTGTGCTAAGGTTCAGAACGTTAATGCCTCGCTTCAGGCTCTGATGGCACAGCGTGCAAACCACTCGGGTCTTGTCGTCAGCACATTGTTTGAAGAAGTGCCATGCCAGGGAACTCCTTGAAGCTGCCTTTGGGGTGCTCGGTCCCAGATGGCGGCGGTCAGTAGCAGGCGGAGTCTCTTGGCGGCGGGTGTTCTGATTTTGCCCACTGCTCCCTCTTTTGCTACGCTGTTGGCTCGGTCTCACCACTGCCTCTTCCTCCGAACTGTGAAAGTCAGTGGTACGACCTTCATTCCATGTGGGGTCTAGGACCTCATCGTCCCCTGAATCGTCTTCCACCCAGTCTTGATCCCTGACCTCCTGTTCAGTCTGCACACTGCAGAAAGACGCAGCAGTTGGCACCTGTGTTTCGTCATCATCAGAGACGTGCTGAGGTGGTATTCCCATGTCCTCATCATCAGGAAAAATAAGTGGTTGTGCGTTAGTGCATTCTATCTCTTCCACCCCTGGGGAAGGGCTAGGTGGATGCCCTTGGGAAACCCTGGCAGCAGAGTCTTCAAACAGCATAAGAGACTGCTGCATAACTTGAGGCTCAGACAGTTTCCCTGATATGCATGGGGGTGATGTGACAGACCGATGGGCTTGGTTTTCATGCGCCATCTGTGCGCTTTCTGCAGAAGACTGGGTGGGAGATAATGTGAACGTGCTGGATCCACTGTCGGCCACCCAATTGACTAATGCCTGTACCTGCTCAGGCCTTACCATCCTTAGAACGGCATTGGGCCCCACCAAATATCACTGTAAATTCTGCTGGCTACTGGGACCTGAGGTAGTTGGTTCACTAGGACGTGTGGCTGTGGCAGAACGGCCACGTCCTCTCCCAGCACCAGAGGGTCCACTAACACCACCACGACCATGTCCACGTCCGCGTCCGCGTCCCTTATTAGATGTTTTCCTCATTGTTCCCGTTCACCACAATTTTGAGAATGGCAAATTTGGGAATGCTTTTTCAACCCAGAACAAAAAGTCTGCTTTTACGGTCACTACAAATAACTTGACCAGCTAAAACTGTGCAGATTTGGTTGAATAGAGATGTGAGACCTGTTTTTTTTTTGCGCTGTGTGACAGTTATAGGTTTAATCACAGAATGACACTTCTATCAGCACGCTAGCGTGTGTCTTAGGTTTTTCTGAATGACACTATCAATACTTTCAATGCAAGATTTTCTTTTTGGGATAGATTTCAAGTAGGCCTCAAATACCACAAACTAGTTATTTTCAGAATGGCAAATTTGGGAATGCTTTTTCAACCCAGAACAAAAAGTCTGCTTTTACGGTCACTAGAAATAACTTGACCAGCTAAAACTGTGCAGATTTGGTTAAATAGAGATGTGAGACCTGTTTTTTTTTGCACTGTGTGACAGTTATAGGTTTAATCACAGAATGACACTTCTATCAGCACGCTAGCGTGTGTCTTAGGTTTTTCTGAATGACACTATCAATACCTTCAATGTAAGATTTTCTTTTTGGGATAGATTTCAAGTAGGCCTGAAATACCACAAACTAGTTATTTTGAGAATGGCAAACTTGGGAATGCTTTTTCAACCCAGAACAAAAAGTCTGCTTTACGGTCACTACAAATAACTTGACCAGATAAAACACTGCAGATTTGGTTGAATAGAGATGTGAGACCTGTTTTTTTTTGCGCTGTGTGACAGTTATAGGTTTAATCACAGAATGACACTTCTATCAGCACGCTAGCGTGTGTCTTAGGTTTTTCTGAATGACACTATCAATACCTTCAATGTAAGATTTTCTTTTTGGGATAGATTTCAAGTAGGCCTCAAATACCACAAACTAGTTATTTTGAGAATGGCAAATTTGGGAATGCTTTTTCAACCCAGAACAAAAAGTCTGCTTTTACGGTCACTACAAATAACTTGACCAGCTAAAACTGTGCAGATTTGGTTGAATAGAGATGTGAGACCTGTTTTTTTTTGCGCTGTGTGACAGTTATAGGTTTATTCACAGAATGACACTTCTATCAGCACGCTAGCGTGTGTCTTAGGTTTTTCTGAATGACACTATCAATACCTTCAATGTAAGATTTTCTTTTTGGGATAGATTTCAAGTAGGCCTCAAATACCACAAACTAGTTATTTTCAGAATGACAAATTTGGGAATGCTTTTTCAACCCAGAACAAAAAGTCTGCTTTTACGGTCACTACAAATAACTTGACCAGCTAAAACTGTGCAGATTTGGTTGAATAGAGATGTGAGACCTGTTTTTTTTTGCGCTGTGTGACAGTTATAGGTTTAATCACAGAATGACACTTCTATCAGCACACTAGCGTGTGTCTTAGGTTTTTCTGAATGACACTATCAATACCTTCAATGTAAGATTTTCTTTTTGGGATAGATTTCAAGTAGGCCTCAAATACCACAAACTAGTTATTTTCAGAATGGCAAATTTGGGAATGCTTTTTCAACCCAGAACAAAAAGTCTGCTTTTACGGTCACTACAAATAACTTGACCAGCTAAAACTGTGCAGATTTGGTTGAATAGATATGTGAGACCTGTTTTTTTTTGCGCTGAGTGACAGTTATAGGTTTAATCACAGAATGACACTTCTATCAGCACGCTAGCGTGTGTCTTAGGTTTTTCTGAATGACACTATCAATACCTTCAATGTAAGATTTTCTTTTTGGGATAGATTTCAAGTAGGCCTCAAATACCACAAACTAGTTATTTTCAGAATGGCAAATTTGGAAATGCTTTTTCAACCCAGAACAAAAAGTCTGCTTTTACGGTCACTACAAATAACTTGACCAGCTAAAACTGTGCAGATTTGGTTGAATAGAAATGTCAGGTCTATTTTTTAGGCGCTGGGTGACAGGCTCAACTTGCCCCTGATGTAATATATGGCCAAAAAATAACCACACTGTTGATGGTTAAATGCACTTGGGTGCCACAGGCTCAGCCTGCACCAGATGTAGTATATGGCCAAAAAATAATCAGTCTGTTGATGGTTAAATGCACTTGGGTGACACAGGCTCAGCCTGCACCAGATGTAGTATATGGCCAAAAAATAATCAGACTGTTGATGGTTAAATACACTTGGGTGACACAGGCTCAGCCTGCAGCTGATGTAGGATATAGCACAAAATAACCACACTATCTATGGTTAAATACACTTGGGTGACACAGGCTCAGCCTGCAGCTGATGTAGTATATGGCCAAAAAATAATCAGACTGTTGATGGTTAAATGCACTTGGGTGACACAGGCTCAGCCTGCAGCTGATGTAGTATATGGCCAAAAAATAACCAGACTGTTGATGGTTAAATGCACTTCAGTGACACAGGCTCAGCCTGCAGCTGATGTAGGATATAGCACAAAATAACCACACTATCGATGGTTAAATACACTTGGTGATAGCTCGTGCTGGCGCACCACAAGTCACAAAATGGCCGCCGATCACCCCAGAAAAAAAGTGATCTAAAAACGCTCTGGGCAGCCTCAAAAAAGTGAGCAAGTCAATAATAGCACTTCAATGATCCACAGCTGCAGATCGATCACAGAATGAAGTCTTTTGGAGGAGTTAATCTGCCTAATCTCGCCCTAACGTCGCAGCTGCAACCTCTCCCTATACTGATCATAGCAGAGTGACGTGCGGCGCTACGTGACTCCAGCTTAAATAGAGGCTGGGTCACATGGTGCACTGGCCAATCACAGCCATGCCAATTGTAGGCATGGCTGTGATGGCCTCTTGGGCCAAGTAGTATGACGCTTGTTGATTGGCTGCTTTGCAGCCTTTCAAAAAGCGCCAAGAAAGCGCCGAACACCGAACCCGAACCCAGACTTTTACGAAAATGTTCGGGTTCGGGTCCGTGTCACGGACACCCCAAAAAACTATACAGTTCGGGTTCGCTCATCCCTACATATCACCTATCTTCTCATGTACCCAGCTTACCAATTTGCTATGTACTACGCTTTTTAGTTCCCCTTGTATTCAGCTCACATGTATGTTATGTATTCAGCTCATCCAACTGTTATGTACTCAGTTTTCCTGACTATCATGTATTCAGCTTACCTGTTTCAGTACTGGTTTTATTCCCCTGTAAGACTCCCCAGAAAGCTCAGCAGCACTATCTACCGTTTTAACCATGACAGAATTAAACATAGCCACGTTTAATGTCAGAGGATGTAACACACCCCAGAAAAGGTCCCAGGTTCTCACACTCCTGAAGAAACTTGGTGGTGACATTTGCTTCATCAAAGAAACGCATTTTAAGACGAGTAAAGTACCGCACATATCCAAATTGAGGTACTCTCAGTGGTTTCCCAGCACATATGGATCTGCCTCTAGAGGTGTTAGTATTGCGATTAGCAAGAATGCATCGTTTCTACCAATAGTCACTCAGCAGGACCCTGAAGGCAGATTCATATTTGTGAAAGGTAAAATTGGCCACTTGGTAATAACACTTGCAGGTATATATGCCCCTAATACCCGACAACAAATTTGGCTTAAGAAGACCCTCTCCAGATTTAGTGACTTTGCTGAAGGTGTAAAAATAATTGGAGGCGACTTGAATGTATCCCTGAATCCTCATCTAGATACGTCACTAGGCCGCTCCACCAAGTGACAAAAAACACTAGGGGGAATTAAAAAGCTGTTAAAAGATATGCATCTAATAGATACTTGGAGGACACTCAATGACACAGTAAAAGATTTTACCTTCTACTCGGCAGTTTACCAGTCTTACCAAAGATTAGACTATATTTTCCTTTCTAACCCCATATAGAAATGCTAAGAAAGTCGTCCATAGGCCCTATTACAATTTCCGACCACGCCCTGTTAATACCTCTCTAACTTTCACCAATCTTCCATCAAGGGAATGAATATGGCGTTTAAATGAAACCTTAATAGACTCAGACAGACATGTCGAAGACATCACTCTTAAGCTTTCCCATTATTTTCAAGAGAATAAACCACTAGATTCCCCCAGACCATTATTTGGGAAGCCCACAAAGCTATTATCCGTGGGGAACTTATAGCATTAGGCTCTAAGCTCAAAAAGGAGAGACAGAAAAAACGTAACTCCCTAATTTGTCAAATTTCTGCAATTAAATTTATTCAGAAACAATCCAAACAATCTT
Organism: Bufo bufo; assembly: GCF_905171765.1. NCBI lineage: Eukaryota > Metazoa > Chordata > Amphibia > Anura > Bufonidae > Bufo > Bufo bufo. Next base: position 154,957,351 of record NC_053390.1, on the reverse strand, counting down.
CTGCTCAAAAGGAACTCACATCCTTGAGGAGACAATTAAAACAACTACTCAACATAAAATGTGCAAAAGCTTATCAGTACACAAAATTCTAAATTGACTAAGATTAACCCCGAGGAAAGCTCCTCTCTGTTGCAACCAGTAACAGAAAGTGAGGTCCAGAAGATTATTGAAAGCATGCCTTTAGGTAACGCTCCAGGCCCAGACGGCCTACCAATAGGTTACTATAAGAAACTTTTGGATGTTTTATCTTCACAACTAACTAAATGGTGCCAGGCCTTATCAATGGGAGAAACCCTCCCTAAACAATCATTAGAAGCCACAATCACCATAATCCCAAAAGAAGGCAAGGACAACCGAGATTGTGGTAATTACAGGCCCATTTCCTTGCTTAACATAGATATAAAGATTTGGGCCAAACTACTAGCGTCTAGACTCAGTTCTATAATCCCATGGATTATCAATAAGGAGCAAGCAGGCTTCGTGAAAGGAAGGGAGGGAAATTTCCAGTCCTGTCGGCTTATCTACGCTATTTACTGGGCTAAAAAAAAAATTCTCAGCCTCTGGTATTTTTAAGTACGGATGCGGAAAAAGCTTTTGACCGGGTTAACTGGCTATACACTCAGCGCACTCTCCACAGATTTGGGATTCTCGATTTGTTCATAAAAGCGATTATGTCCTTATATCAAGCCCCTAGTGCTAGAGTGAGGGTCAACGGCACATTATCCAAACCCTTTTCCATCACCAACGGGACTAGACAGGGTTGTCCCCTGTCCCCTTCCTTGTTTATAATGGTAATGGAGACGATACTTCAAGCTTTTCGAGATAACCAATCCATACATGGCCTGACAATAAATAAAACTGAGCATAAATGCGCGGCTTTCGCGGATGACTTAATGTTGCTAATATCAAATTCCAAACAAGCCTTCCCTCATATCCTAGAACTCTTCTCCACCTTTGGCAATTTGTCTAATTTGAAGATAAACTACTCAAAGTCTGTAGCTATGGGAGTAGCCTTATCTCCCCGTGTGACACATTGTCTCAAAACTTCCTATCCCTTTAGATGGAATGAAGAATCCCTTACATACCTAGGCATTGAACTTACTAAAGACCCCTCTAACCTTTTTAGATCCAACTACCTACCTCTCCTGAAAAAGATCCAGACTCAGCTCCAGTCCTTAACACTCCCATGGGTTTCCTGGTTAGGACGCAAAAACCTTCTCCAAACATATATTATTCCAAAATTACTATACCTCCTTTAAATGGTCCCCATCCATATCCCTGACTCAGATTTTAGGAGGGTTAGGCAGATACTTGCTTCATTTTTGTGGAAAAACAAAAAACTTAGAGTAGCTCTTGACAAATTAATTAGAACTCGCGTACATGGTGGAATGGGTTTGCCAGATTTAAATTATTACTACAAAGCGATTCAACTAAAATACATCAAAGAAGGTGACTTCTTGGCGAGACAGGAATTAATTAACATGTGTCAAACTCTAATTACCAAATATGCTATTATGCCAACCCCAACATGGTTTGAGCAAATCTCTTCACACGAAAACCTCCCAAGGCATAGTGTTTCGCTCCTATATAAATGGTTAATCCCCCAAAAAGGTGGGAGTACCCCGGCATTCATAAGAGCTTGGGAAGAAGATCTAGTTCAGTCCTTCTCCCCACAAGAGATTGACCTGATCTTCTTGAGATCACACGGGTTTTCCAGGTGTATAAAACGCAAGAACATTCTTTTAAAACCCTAACCAGATGGTACAATGACCCTCATAAGCTCTTCAGAATGGGTTTTCCAGACCATGACTTATGCTGGCGGTGTAAGACCCAGAAAGGTACATTAGGCCATATTATGTGGCAATGCCCTTTGATTCGCCCATTTTGGGAACAAGTTGAACAAAAAATAAATGAAGTTTGTAACACCACATTAGAGTTAACCGCTCACTCAGTACTTCTTTGGCTACCTCTCAATAAATGGCAACCTTCGATGTTTGACTTACCGATCCTTCTAGTCCAAGCAGCAAGGTTGCTAATCCCATTAAACTGGCTTAATTCCTCACCTCCCTCATTAAAAATTTGGTACGAAAAAATTGACCAAATTTTCTTGATGGAGGAGTTGGCAAGCTGGGCAACTTGATCACATTCTAAGTTCCTACAGCTATGAAGGCCATGGAAATTGTTCAGGGATTTAGGGAATGTGACCTCTGACATTGGATCCACTTGAATCATCACATTTGTCAAATCAATTATTTGTAGCTGCTGCTCTACACACTCAATTTACCACATTGTCCAAACTCATGTCAAGCAGGATTTTGTTGCTGTTTTTACAGTTCTACTGTTCTCTTATGTTAGTAAACTGTTTCTGCCTCTACCATTTTGGCGAATACCCGCCATGTTCCAAACTGCTCTACATATGTATGTAACAGATATCTGAGTTGTCTTAAACTATGTAATTAAAGATATTGTATATCATTACCTCCCCCCTCCCCCCTCTGTCTTCCAATTCCCCCTCCTTCCTATGTCCCCCCCTCCCCACTCCTTCACCTCTTCCCTATTGTCTCTTTCCCTCTCACCTATGCAATAGGAAACTCTGTATGCAATAATACCATGATGCCCCAAAAAATACAGTCATGTACAATTTATCAGTTTGATATACTTTTTCAATAAAAAGAGATTTGTTTAAAAAAAAAATTCCCCGATATGTCAGAGCGGCTGCATAAAGTGCAGGCCGTCTGTGCGCGCTTTCGGCGTTCTCACCCTGCTGCTGCTCGCCTGTCAGAGCTGCAGCGTAACTTCATCCTTACCGCTCACCGCCTCATATGCAACGTGCCCACAAGGTGGAACTCCACCTTGCACATGCTGGCCAGACTGTGCGAGCAGCAGCAGGCGATAGTGGAGTTTCATCTGCAGCCCGCATGGGTGAGTCGCTCTGTGGAACAGCAACATTTCACCACCAATGACTGGGCCTCCATGCAAGACATGTGTTCCTTGTTGCGCTGTTTCGAGTACTCCACCAACATGGCCAGTGCCGATAACACGGTTCTCACCATAACTATCCCACTTCTATGCCTCCTTGAAAAAACGCTGCTGGCAATGATGGAAGATGATGTGGCACAGGAGGAGGAAGAGGGATCATTTTGTAGGGTTTCCGGCCAGTCATTCACAAGTGGCTCAGAGGGTGGGTTCCTGCAACCAAAAACGCCAGGTACACTATTGTCCAGCCAGGGCACAGTTCTGGAGGATGACGAGGTGGAGGATGAGGAGGAGGAAATGGAGGAGAATGAAATGTGTTCACAGCAGGGTGGCACCCAAACCAGTTCATGGCCATCACTGGTGCGTGGCTGGGGGGATACAGAGGACACAGACCATAGACCTCCCACAGAGGACAGCTTTTCGTTGCCTCTGGACAGCCTGGCACACATGAGCGATTGCATGCTGCAGTGTCTCCGCAATGACCGCCGAGTTGCCCACATTCTAACTTGTGCTGATTACTGGGTGGCCACGCTGCTGGATCCCCGTTACAAGGACAACGTACCATCCTTAATTCCATCACTGGAGCAGGATCGTAAGATGCGTGAGTACAAGCGCACGCTGGTAGACGCGCTGCTGGTGGCATTCCCACCTGACAGCGGGGGCACAGTGGAAGCACAAGGCGAAGGCAGAGGAAGAGGTCTTCAACGCAGCTGGGGCACATCTGTTAAGCAAATACTACAAGTGGCTATAAAAGAAAACCGAAGGTCACTCACCACTCAGAAGTTCCTTCTGCAGATTGCAAAGATGATGCCGGACCATATTCGTTTTGGATTTCAGGCTCCAATTCTGGTTTCGCGCTGGAGAAGACGTCTTCGAGCCAGACGGCGTAAAAAGCGTCGCTATTGGGTGCATCCAATAACCTCTGCAAGAATAAGAAGGGGAGTTTTTAAAACTCTATTTCCCCAATTGAGGGATTATCCTGAAAAATTCTTTAACTACTTACGGATGACGGTAGAAAGTTTTGATGATCTTTTACAACGTGTCACCTCACATTCAAAGACAAGACACCACTTTCCGCCGCTGTGTTTCCCCAGCAGAACGCCTATTGTTGACCATAAGGTAAAGTACATACTTATTATACACTCACCTAAAGAATTATTAGGAACACCATACTAATACAGTGTTGGACCCCCTTTTGCCTTCAGAACTGCCTTAATTCTACGTGGCATTGATTTTTGAGGGATGCACATCCATGGCACGAAGCTCCCGTTCCACCACATCCCAAAGATGCTCTATTGGGTTGAGATCTGGTGATTGTGGAGGCCATTTTAGTACAGTGAACTCATTGTCATGTTCAAGAAACCAATTTGAAATGATTCGAGCTTTGTGACATGGTGCATTATCCTGCTGGAAGTAGCCATCAGAGGATGGATACATGTTCTCATTTTGTTTACGCCAAATTCGGACTCTACCATTTGAATGTCTCAACAGAAATCGAGACTCATCAGACCAGGCAACATTTTTCCAGTCTTCAACAATCCAATTTTGGTGAGCTCGTGCAAATTGTAGCCTCTTTTTCCTATTTGTAGTGGAGATGAGTGGTACCCGGTGGGGTCTTCTGCTGTTGTAGCCCATCCACCTCAAGGTTGTGCATGTTGTGGCTTCACAAATGCTTTGCTGCATACTTCGGTTGTAATGAGTGGTTATTTCAGTCAACGTTGCTCTTCTATCAGCTTGAATCAGTCGGCCCATTCTCCTCTGACCTCTAGCATCCACAAGGCATTTTCGCCCACAGGACTGCCGCATACTGGATGTTTTTCCCTTTTCACACCATTCTTTGTAAACCCTAGAAATGGCTGTGCGTAAAAATCCCAGTAACTGAGCAGATTGTGAATTACTCAGACCGGCCCGTCTGGCACCAATAACCATGCCACGCTCAAAATTGCTTAAATCACCTTTCTTTCCCATTCTGACATTCAGTTTGGAGTTCAGGAGATTGTCTTGAACAGGACCACACCCCTAAATGCATTGAAGCAACTGCCATGTGATTGGTTGACTAGATAATTGCATTAATGTGAAATAGAACAGGTGTTCCTAATAATTCTTTAGGTGAGTGTATATACAGTAGTACCAATTAATTTCTCTCTAAATCTTTTAAAGCTGCTCTTTGGTAGTGTGAAACTATAAAAGTTTTTGAACCAAAATTTTTTACATTTTTCTGGGATCACTGTACAAAGTGCCTAATTTTGGCCACAATTGATGCTCAGCATTATTATTTTTAATTCTACATCTTGTATGTTAAAGTTTTAATCCATATAATGGTCATTAAAGGGCTTCTGTCACCCCCCAAAAGTCATTTTTCATTTTCAGGCTAATTAAAATCCTTATAGCGCGATTATTCAATATATAGTGCTCTTACCTTTTTCTGTGGCTTAGTTTCTTTAAAAACCGCACTTTTATAATATGTTAATTACCTCGCTACCAGCAAGTAGGGCGGTTACTTGCTGGTAGCTGCCGCATCCTCCTTTAAAAAAAACGCCCCCTCCTCCTGTTGATTGCCAGGGCCAGCGAGCGCTCTCCTCCTCTGGCTGGCCCTGTCTGCAATTCAAATCCCGCGCCTGCGCCTTACTTGTCTTTATTCGGCGCAGGCACCCTGAGAGAAGGACGCTCGCTTTCTCAGCACTTCCTCAATGCGCCTGCGCCGATGACGTCTTCTCTTTCGGGTTTAGAGGTGACGTCATCGGCTAGGCGCACTGAGGGAGCGCTGAGGAAGCGAGCGTCCTTCTTTCAGAGCGCCTGCGCTGAATGAAGACACGTAAGGCGCAGGCGCGGGATTTGAAATGCTGACAGGGCCAGCCGGAGGAGGAGAGGGCTCGCTGGCCCTGTCAATCAACAGGAGGAGGGGGCGTTTTTTTTAAAGGAGGATGCGGCGGCTACCAGCAAGTAACCGCCCTACTTGCTGTTAGCGAGGTAATTAACATATTATAAAAGTGCGGTTTTGAAAGAAACTAAGCCACAGAAAAAGGTAAGAGCACTATATATTGAATAATCGCACTATAAGGATTTTAATTAGCCCAAAAATGAAAAATGACTTTTGGGGGGGTGACAGAAGCCCTTTAACCACCTCAGCCCCCAGTGCTTAAACACCCTGAAAGACCAGGCCACTTTTTACACTTCTGACCTACACTACTTTCACCATTTATTGCTCGGTCATGCAACTTACCACCCAAATGAATTTTACCTCCTTTTCTTCTCACTAATAGAGCTTTCATTTGGTGGTATTTCATTGCTGCTGACATTTTTGCTTTTTTTGTTATTAATCGAAATTTAACGATTTTTTTGCAAAAAAATGACATTTTTCACTTTCAGTTGTAAAATTTTGCAAAAAAAATGACATCCATATATAAATTTTGCTCTAAATTTATTGTTCTACATGTCTTTGATAAAAAAAAAATGTTTGGGTAAAAAAAAAATGGTTTGGGTAAAAGTTATAGCGTTTACAAACTATGGTACAAAAATGTGAATTTCCGCTTTTTGAAGCAGCTCTGACTTTCTGAGCACCTGTCATGTTTCCTGAGGTTCTACAATGCCCAGACAGTACAAACACCCCACAAATGACCCCATTTCGGAAAGTACACACCCTAAGGTATTCGCTGATGGGGATAGTGAGTTCATAGAACTTTTTATTTTTTGTCACAAGTTAGCGGAAAATGATGATTTTTTTTTTTTTTTTTTTTTCTTACAAAGTCTCATATTCCACTAACTTGTGACAAAAAATAAAAACTTCCATGAACTCACTATGCCCATCACAAAATACCTTGGGGTCTCTTCTTTCCAAAATGGGGTCACTTGTGGGGTAGTTATACTGCCCTGGCATTCTAGGGGCCCAAATGTGTGGTAAGGAGTTTGAAATCAAATTCTGTAAAAACTGACCAGTGAAATCCGAAAGGTGCTCTTTGGAATGTGGGCCCCTTTGCCCACCTAGGCTGCAAAAAAGTGTCACACATCTGGTATCTCCGTATTCAGTAGAAGTTGGGGAATGTGTTTTGGGGTGTCATTTTACATATACCCATGCTGGGTGAGATAAATATCTTGGTCAAATGCCAACTTTGTATAAAAAAATGGGAAAAGTTGTCTTTTGCCAAGATATTTCTCTCACCCAGCATGGGTATATGTAAAAAGACACCCCAAAACACATTCCCCAACTTCTCCTGAATACGGAGATACCAGATGTGTGACACTTTTTTGCAGCCTAGGTGGGCAAAGGGGCCCATATTCCAAAGAGCACCTTTCGGATTTCACTCGTCATTTTTTACAGAATTTGATTTCAAACTCCTTACCACACATTTGGGCCCCTAGAATGCCAGGGCAGTATAACTACCCCACAAGTGACCCCATTTTGGAAAGAAGAGACCCCAAGGTATTCGCTGATGGGCATAGTGAGTTCATGGAAGTTTTTATTTTTTGTCACAAGTTAGTGGAATATGAGACTTTGTATGAAAAAAAAAATATATAAAAAAAATCATCATTTTCCACTAACTTGTGACAAAAAATAAAAAATTCTAGGAACTCGCCATGCCCCTCACGGAATACCTTGGGGTGTCTTCTTTCCAAAATGGGGTCACTTGTGGGGTAGTTATACTGCCCTGGCATTTTCCAGGGGCCCTAATGTGTGGTAAGTAGGTAAATGACCAGTGAAATCCAAAAGGTGCTCTTTGGAATATGGGCCCCTTTGCCCACCTAGTCTGCAAAAAAGTGCCACACATGTGGTATCTCCGTACTCAGGAGAAGTTGGGGAATGTGTTTTGGGGTGTCTTTTTACATATACCCATGCTGGGTGAGAGAAATATCTTGGCAAAAGACAACTTTTCCCATTTTTTTATACAAAGTTGGCATTTGACCAAGATATTTATCTCACCCAGCATGGGTATATGTAAAATGACACCCCAAAACACATTCCCCACCTTCTCCTGAGTACGGAGATACCAGATGTGTGACACTTTTTTGCAGCCTAGGTGGGCAAAGGGGCCCATATTCCAAAGAGCACCTTTCGGATTTCACTGGTCATTTTTTACAGAATTTGATTTCAAACTCCTTACCACACATTTGGGCCCCTAAAATACCAGGGCATTATACCTACCCCACAAGTGACCCCATTTTGGAAAGAATAGACCCCAAGGTATTCGCTGATGGGCATAGTGAGTTCATGGAAGTTTTTATTTTTTGTCACAAGTTAGTGGAATATGAGACTTTGTATGAAAAAAAAAAAAAAAAAAAAAATCATCATTTTCCACTAACTTGTGACAAAAAATAAAAAATTCTAGGAACTCGCCATGCCCCTCACGGAATACCTTGGGGTGTCTTCTTTCCAAAATGGGGTCACTTGTGGGGTAGTTATACTGCCCTGGCATTTTCCAGGGGCCCTAATGTGTGGTAAGTAGGTAAATGACCAGTGAAATCCGAAAGGTGCTCTTTGGAATATGGGCCCCTTTGCCCACCTAGGCTGCAAAAAAGTGTCACACATCTGGTATCTCCGTACTCGGGAGAAGTTGGGGAATGTGTTTTGGGGTGTCTTTTTACATATACCCATGCTGGGTGAGAGAAATATCTTGGCAAAAGACAACTTTTCCCATTTTTTTATACAAAGTTGGCATTTGACCAAGATATTTATCTCACCCAGCATGGGTATATGTAAAAAGACACCCCAAAACACATTCCCCAACTTCTCCTGAGTACGGCGATACCAGATGTGTGACACTTTTTTGCAGCCTAGATGCGCAAAGGGGCCCAAATTCCTTTTAGGAGGGCATTTTTAGACATTTGGATACCAGACTTCTTCTCACGCTTTGGGGCCCCTAGAATGCCAGGGCAGTATAAATACCCCACATGTGACCCCATTTTGGAAAGAAGACACCCCAAGGTATTCAATGAGGGGCATGGCGAGTTCATAGAAATTTTTTTTTTTTGGCACAAGTTAGCGGAAATTGATATTTTTTATTTTTTTCTCACAAAGTCTCCCGTTCCGCTAACTTGGGACAAAAATTTCAATCTTTCATGGACTCAATATGCCCCTCACGGAATACCTGGGGGTGTCTTCTTTCCGAAATGGGGTCACATGTGGGGTATTTATACTGCCCTGGCATTCTAGGGGCCCTAAAGCGTGAGAAGAAGTCTGGAATATAAATGTCTAAAAAATTTTACGCATTTGGATTCCGTGAGGGGTATGGTGAGTTCATGTGAGATTTTATTTTTTGTCACAAGTTAGTGGAATATGAGACTTTGTAAGAAAAAAAAATAATAATTCCGCTAACTTGGGCCAAAAAAATGTCTGAATGGAGCCTTACAGGGGGGTGATCAATGACAGGGGGGTGATCAATGACAGGGGGGTTGATCAATGACAGGGGGTTGATCAATAACAGGGGGGTAATCAATGACAGGGGGGTGATCAATGACAGGGGGGTGATCAATGACAGGGGGGTGATCAATGACAGGGGGGTGATCAATGACAGGGGGGGTGATCAATGACAGGGGGGTGATCAATGACAGGGGGGTGATCAATGACAGGGGGGTGATCAATGACAGGGGTGGTGATCAATGACAGGGGTGGTGATCAATGACAGGGGGGTGATCAGGGAGTCTATATGGGGTGATAACCACAGTCATTTATCACGCCCGTGTAAGGCTTCATTCAGACGTCCGGATGCGTTTTGCGGATCCGATCCATCCATCAGTGGATCCGTAAAAATCATGCGGACGTCTGAATGGAGCTTTACAGGGGGGTGATCAATGACAGGGGGGTAATCAATGACAGGGGGGTGATCAGGGAGTCTATATGGGGTGATCACCACAGTCATTGATCATGCCCCTGTAAGGCTTCATTCAGACGTCCGGATGCGTTTTGCGGATCCGATCCATCTATCAGTGGATCCGTAAAAATCATGCGGACGTCTGAATGGAGCTTTACAGGGGGGTAATCAATGACAGGGGGGTGATCAGGGAGTCTATATGGGGTGATAACCACAGTCATTGATCATGCCCCTGTAAGGCTTCATTCAGACGTCCGGATGCGTTTTGCGGATCCGATTCATCTATCAGTGGATCCGTAAAAATCATGCGGACGTCTGAATGGAGCTTTACAGGGGGGTGATCAATGACAGGGGGGTAATCAATGACAGGGGGGTGATCAGGGAGTCTATATGGGGTGATCACCACAGTCATTGATCATGCCCCTGTAAGGCTTCATTCAGACGTCCGGATGCGTTTTGCGGATCCGATCCATCTATCAGTGGATCCGTAAAAATCATGCGGACGTCTGAATGGAGCTTTACAGGGGGGTAATCAATGACAGGGGGGTGATCAGGGAGTCTATATGGGGTGATAACCACAGTCATTGATCATGCCCCTGTAAGTCTTCATTCAGACGTCCGGATGCGTTTTGCGGATCCGATCCATCTATCAGTGGATCCGTAAAAATCATGCGGACATCTGAATGGAGCTTTACAGGGGGGTGATCAGGGAGTCTATATGGGGTGATCACCACAGTCATTGATCATGCCCCTGTAAGGCTTCATTCAGACGTCCGGATGCGTTTTGCGGATCCGATCCATCTATCAGTGGATCCGTAAAAATCATGCGGACGTCTGAATGGAGCTTTACAGGGGGCTAATCAATGACAGGGGGGTGATCAATGACAGGGGGGTGATCAGGGAGTCTATATGGGGTGATAACCACAGTCATTGATCATGCCCCTGTAAGGCTTCATTCAGACGTCCGGATGCGTTTTGCGGATCCGATCCATCTATCAGTGGATCCGTAAAAATCATGCGGACATCTGAATGGAGCTTTACAGGGGGTTGATCAATGACAGGGGGGTAATCAATGACAGGGGGGTGATCAGGGAGTCTATATGGGGTGATCAGGGGTGATTAGGGGTGATCAGGGGCTAATAAGGGGTTAATAAGTGACGGGGGGGGGTGTAGTGTAGTGTAGTGGTGCTTGGTGGGACTTTACTGAGCTACCTGTGTCCTCTGGTGGTCGATCCAAACAAATGGGACCACCAGAGGACCAGGTAGCAGGTATATTAGACGCTGTTATCAAAACAGCGTCTAATATACCTGTTAGGGGTTAAAAAAAACACATCTCCAGCCTGCCAGCGAACGATCGCCGCTGGCAGGCTGGAGATCAACTCTCTTACCTTCCGTTCCTGTGAGCGCGCGCGCCTGTGTGCGCGCGTTCACAGGAAATCTCGCGTCTCGCGAGAGGACGCGCCGGCGCGTCCAGGAGGAATGAATCAACCACCTCCAGGACGCGTCTGTGCGTACAGCGGTCCGGAGGTGGTTAACGATGTAGAATGAACTGTGATCAATATCGGTCACCATGGAGTTTATTTACAAAAAAAATGATTGGCCACATAAAGAATCTTGTCCAAGGAAGAATATTGAAATAAGGTCCCATAGAATTGTGTCCGATTGATATACTTTGTATATTATGTTTTTTTTAAATCTAATACCCTAATATTTTACCCTAATATTTTACCCTAATATCTAATACCCTAATAAAATTTTGGCCCATATTGATAGGATAGCATCTTGCAGTTGATGTAGATTTGAGGGATGCACATCCATGGCACAAAGCTCCCGTTCCACCACATCCCAAAGATGCTCTATTGGGTTGAGATCTGGTGACTGTGGAGGCCATTTTAGTACAGTGAACTCATTGTCATGTTCAAGAAACCAATTTGAAATTATTCGAGCTTTGTGACATGGTGCATTATCCTGCTGGAAGTAGCCATCAGAGGATGGATACATGTTCTCATTTTGTTTACGCCAAATTCGGACTCTACCATTTGAATGTCTCAGCAGAAATCGAGACTCATCAGACCAGGCAACATTTTTCCAGTCTTCAACAGTCCAATTTTGGTGAGCTCGTGCAAATTGTAGCCTCTTTTTCCTATTTGTAGTGGAGATGAGTGGTACCCGGTGGGGTCTTCTGCTGTTGTAGCCCATCCGCCTCAAGGTTGTGCGTGTTGTGGCTTCACAAATGCTTTGCTGCATACCTCGGTTATAACGAGTGGTTATTTCAGTCAACGTTGCTCTTCTATCAGCTTGAATCAGTCGGCCCATTCTCCTCTGACCTCTAGAATCCACAAGGCATTTTTGCCCACAGGACTACCGCATACTGGATGTTTTTCCCTTTTCACACCATTCTTTGTAAACCCTAGAAATGGTTGTGCATAAAAATCCCAGTAACTGAGCAGATTGTGAAATACTCCGACCGGCCCGTCTGGCACCAACAACCATGCCACGCTCAAAATTGCTTAAATCACCTTTCTTTCCCATTCTAACATTCAGTTTGGAGTTCAGGAGATTGTCTTGAACAGGACCACACCCCTAAATGTATTGAAGCAACTGCCATGTGATTGGTTGACTAGATAATTGCATTAATGTGAAATAGAACAGGTGTTCCTAATAATTCTTTAGGTGAGTGTATATAGTACCAATTAATTTCTCTCTAAATCTTTTAAAGCTGCTCTTTGGTAGTGTGAAACTATAAAAGTTTTTGAACCAAAATTTTTTACATTTTTCTGGGATCACTGTACAAAGTGCCTAATTTTGGCCACAATTGATGCTTAGCATTATTATTTTTAATTCTACATCTTGTATGTTAAAGTTTTAATCCATATAATGGTCATTAAAGGGCTTCTGTCACCCCCCAAAAGTCATTTTTCATTTTCAGGCTAATTAAAATCCTTATAGTGCGATTATTCAATATATAGTGCTCTTACCTTTTTCTGTAGCTTAGTTTCTTTAAAAACCGCACTTTTATAATATGTTAATTACCTCGCTACCAGCAAGTAGGGCGGTTACTTGCTGGTAGCCGCCGCATCCTCCTTTAAAAAAAACGCCCCCTCCTCCTGTTGATTGCCAGGGCCAGCGAGCGCTCTCCTCCTCTGGCTGGCCCTGTCTGCAATTCAAATCCCGCGCCTGCGCCTTACGTGTCTTTATTCGGCGCAGGCGCTCTGAGAGAAGGACGCTCGCTTCCTCAGCACTTCCTCAGTGCGCCTGCGCCGATGACGTCTTCTCTTTCGGGTTTAGAGGTGACGTCATCGGCTAGGCGCACTGAGGGAGTGCTGAGAAAGCGAGCGTCCTTCTTTCAGAGCGCCTGCGCTGAATGAAGACACGTAAAGCGCAGGCACGGGATTTGAAATGCTGACAGGGCCAGCCGGAGGAGGAGAGCGCTAGCTGGCCCTGTCAATCAACAGGAGGAGGGGGCATTTTTTTGAAAGGAGGATGCGGCGGCTACCAGCAAGTAACCGCCCTACTTGCTGGTAGCGAGGTAATTAACATATTATAAAAGTGCGTTTTTTAAAGAAACTAAGCCACAGAAAAAGTTAAGAGCACTATATATTGAATAATCGCACTATAAGGATTTTAATTAGCCCAAAAATGAAAAATGACTTTTGGGGGGTGACAGAAGCCCTTTAACGATGTAGAATGAACTGTGATCAATATCGGTCACCATGGAGTTTATTTACAAAAAAATTTATTGGCCACATAAAGAATCTTGTCCAAAGAAAAATATTGAAATAAGGTCCCATAAAATTGTGTCCGATTGATATACTTTGTATATTATGTTTTTTTTAAATCTAATACCCTAATATTTTTATTTTTTTAGGTTTCTTGCAAGTGGAGAAAGTTTCAGCTCACTCCATTTTCAATTTCGCCTTGGCATATCGACTGTTTCCATAATTGTGATGGAGACATGCCGTGTTTTGTGGGATCAACTGCATGATGAATTTATTCCACATCCAACTAGACAGCATTGGACAGAAATTGCAGAAAAATGTTGGGACATTTGTCAGTTTCCCAACTGCATAGGTGCGGTAGATAGGTAACATATTAGAAGCCCCAAGGAACTGGATCAGAGTTTTACAACTACAAGAAATATTTTTCGATAACCCTAATGGCCATCGCAGATGCACAATATCGTTTTGTTGCCGTCGACGTAGGGGCCTATGGACACACCAACGATTCAATGGTATTTTAAAATTCTTATATCGGCCATAGTCGATATAACGGACAATTTGATTTCCCTCTGCCTCAACCACTGCCAGGTACTGATGCCCCATCCATGCCGTTTGTATTGGTTGGTGATGAGGCCTTCCAAATGTGTGGAAATCTGAAACCGTATTCAAGCCGCGGATTAGATTTAAAAAAACGCACATACAACTACCGCTTGACCAGGGCTCGAAGAATGGTTGAATGCACATTTGGAATTTTGGTTGCAAAATGGAGGATTTTCACCAAACCAATTCATATGAAGGTTGAATCGGTGGACGAGGTTGTAAAGTCTGCTGTTGTGTTACACAACTACCTCCTTAAAAAAGAAACCACTCAATTTGGAACAGATACCGGAGGACAGCGAGATGGCAAGCATTGAAAGTTTTGGACCTCGGTCAAGTGTTGCGGTTTCACAGATAAGAGACTGTTTTGCGGATAATTTTTGCTCGGAAGCAGGAAGGGTGGACTGGCAGGACTGATTTGTATAAACATTTTGCGATTGATTTTCAAATAACCCTTAATTTCTGTTTATTTGGCGGTTTATACAGTTTGTTGTATTTGTTTTCAATTGGATTTGTGGTTCAATAAATGTAGTTTTTTAACGTACTTGAAATTTTCATTAAATATATATTTTTTCCCACGATAGAGGAGAAACACATTATTGCGTTGCTACACTGACGATGTTATATTATGTGAGGCATGTTTATAGATACTCATTTTCAATCTTCCCACGAGAGAAGCGACACATACTTGTGTCGTTCCACTGGCGCAGGTAGATTTTATCAGGCCTGTTATGTAGTAATCTGCCAACGCTAGAGGAGCGACACATACTTGTGTTGCTCCACTGGCGCAGGTAGATTTTATCAGGCCTGTTATGTAGTAATCTGCCCACGCTAGAGGAGCGACACATACTTGTGTCGCTACACTGGCGCAGGTAGATTTTATCAGGCCTGTTATGTAGTAATCTGCCCACGCTAGAGGAGCGACACATACTTGTGTCGCTCCGCTGGTGCAGGTAGATTTTATCAGGCCTGTTATGTAGTAATCTGCCCACGCTAGAGGAGCGACACATACTTGTGTTGCTCCACTGGCGCAGGTAGATTTTAAAGGCCTGTTATGCAGTAATCTGCCCGTGCAAGAGGAGCGACACATACTTGTGTCGCTCCACTGGCGCAGGTAGATTTTGTCAGGCCTGTTATGTAGTGAGGTTTAATCTGCCCACGCTAGAGGAGCGACACATACTTGTGTCGCTCCACTGGCGCAGGTAGATTTTATCAGGCCTGTTATGTAGTAATCTGCCCACGCTAGGGGAGCGACACATACTTGTGTCGCTCCACTGGCGCAGTTAGATTTTGTCAGGCCTGTTAGGTAGTAATTTGCCCACGCTAGTGGAGCGACACATACTTGTGTCACTCCACTGGCGATTGGACATTTTTAAAGACCTGTTCTACATACACTAAAGTAATCTCCCATCGCTGGTGGAGCGAACCAAGTATAGTTCGCTTCAAAAGCGATGTGAGATGTTCACTTTTATTTTAAAAAAAATTAAATAAATACAAAACAAATCAAATTTTGAAACAAAAAATATTTTATTTTAAAAATAAATATTTTTAAATAATATAAATATTTTTTTTTAAATAACAAAAAAAAGGCTACAAATGCCTGTAGGTAGGACCGGTGGGAGTAGAAGGTTGGGTGGTGGAGGGGCGAACACTGGTTGGTCCCCCTTGTTCCTGTTCCTGTACCCCTGTGGACATATAAGTGTGTGTTGGGGCAAGCACAACAGAGGGAGTATTCAATTTGGATGGGGGAGCAGGAGAAGGAGTTGACCGAGCAAGAGTAGAAGGAGTGGTGAAACTGGTAGCAGGAAAGTAATGAGGAGGAGAAGGAGAAAAGTGCTCGGTGGATTGGGAATGGGGATGGAGAGGCTGGGATGGGGGCTGAGGAGGTTGGAAAGGGGGGTAGGTAGTTTGGGAAGGGGGTTGTTGAGGTTGTGATGGGGGATACGGCATGGATGGGGGATAGGGCATGGATGGGGGATAGAGCATAGATTGGGGATAGGGCATGAACGGGAGATAGGATGTGGGGCGGTGCTGAACTTGCCACAAGACACTGTCCACCTGTCTTCGGGCCTCAAACAGCTGGTCGGGCGTAAGTCATTCCATCACGGGGAGCAACGATAACCAATAGTGATGCACATGACCCAATTGTGACGTATGCACCGCCCCCTCCTGCAGACGCTGCACTGTGTCCTCCAAAGCGGCAACTCTACTGGTGAATCCCATTAAAGACTCGTAAACGAGCCTTGTGAGAGATTCTCGTAGTCCGCCTGATGGCTCCTACCTGTCCTCTGGCGACGCATCAATGCCTCAAAAAGTGGTGCCATTGTGGCCATTGTTGAGTCGCCAGAGGGCACAGGTAGGGTAACATTGAGGTCCCGACCAGCTGTTGGAGTAGGACAAGAGGGACCCGCGGTGGGCAGCTCTTCGGGGACCGCCTCTGGTGCTCCAGCCTCTGGAAGGACTTCACGAGGAGGTTTGTGCGCCCTAGTACTGCTAGATGTGCTGTAAAGGAAACAAAAAAAAGATTTATGAAAAAATAGGGAACTATATGTGGATGTCCCGGACAGAGTGTCAAATGACAGTCTGCCTGGGCCACACACATAGATTGGAGATTAACATTCATAATTATTATAAACATTAGAGCTTACCTTCGCAGCTGTAGGGTTCGACGGAGAAAACCTAGTGCGGCCGCATACCGGTACGGCCGCTTTTGGCTCGCTCTTGAACCACTCGGGCGCTTGACCTCCTCGTTATAGTCCTTCTTATAGCGGTCCCTCATTGACCGCCACCGCACCAGGATAGTCGTCCCTGTCCACAAAAAAATAAAAAATAATAGAATTAAAATTAATATTATAATTTTTTTTTAACATACATCAAAAATGGTTTAGTATTTGATTGAACCTGCCACAACAACAATAAAAAAATATTGATGTTCACTATAGGTAGCAGTGACCAACTTCAACCAGACACAAAAAAAACTATTTTGAATGAGAAGTACACATGTGCATTATACTACTGTATACTTATGGCACTCCGAAGATCCGTCTGTATGAAAGCTTTTTCAGAGCTGAGTTTTCACTTCGAAAAAACTCAAATCCGACAGTATATTCTAACACAGAGGCGTTCCCATAGTGATGGGGACGCTTCTAGTTAGAATATACTGAGAAGTGTGTACATGACTGCCCCCTGCTGCCTGGCAGCACCCAATCTCTTACAGGGGGCTGTGATCCGCACAATTAACCCCTCAGGTGCTGCACCTGAAGGGGTTCATTGTGCATATCATAGCCCCCTATAAGAGATCAGGGGCTGCCAGGCAGCAGGGGGCAAACCCCCCTCCCTCCCCAGTTTTAATTTCATTGGTGGCCAGTGCGGCCCCCCTCCCTCCCTCTATTGTATTATTTTCATTGATGGCACAGTGTGCGGCCCCCCCGCCCCCCCTCTATTGTATTAATATCATTGGTGGCCAGTGTGCGGCCGCCCCTCTCCCCCCCCCCGATCATTGGTGGCAGCGGAGAGTTCCAATCGGAGTCCCAGTTTATTCACTGGGGCTCCGATCGGTAACCATGGCAACCAGGACGCTATTGCAGGCCTGGTTGCCATGGTTACTTAGCAATATTACAATATTAGAAGCATCATACTTACCTGCTGCGCTGTCTGTGACCGGCCGGGAGCTCCTCCTACTGGTAAGTGACAGGTCTGTGCGGCGCATTGCTTAATGATCTGTCACTTACCAGTAGGAGGAGGGGGGCTATGATACCCACAATTAACCCCTTCAGGTGCGGCACCTGAAGGGTTAATTGTGCTGATCACAGCCCCCCGTAAAAGATCGGGTGCTGCCAGGCAGCAGGGGGCAGTCATGTACACAGTTCGTAGTATATTCTAACTAGAAGCGTCCCTATCACTATGGGAATGCCTCTGTGTTAGAATATACTGTTGGATCTGAGTTTCATGATGTAACTCAAATCCGATGGTATATTCTAACATAGAGGCGTTCCCATGGTGATGGGGACGCTTCAAGTTAAAATATACCATCGGATTGGAGAAAACTCCGATCCTATGGTATATTAACTCCTGACTTTACATTGAAAGTCAATGGGGGACGGATCCGTTTGAAATTGCACCATATTGTGTCAACGTCTAACGGATCCGTCCCCATTGACTTGCATTGTAATTCAGGACTGAACTGAAGATATCCTGATGCATCCTGAATGGATTACTCTCCATTCAGAATGCATGGGGAAATGACGGATCAGTTGTTTTCCGGCATAGAGCTCTTTTGATGGAACTCTATGCCGGAAAACAAAAACGCAAGTGTGAAAGTACCCTTAGCAGGAGGCAACATTTCACCAACATGGTGAAGCAGTATGTGTGCACACACCTACACGTACTGAATGACAGGTCTGCCCCCTTCAACTTCTGGGTCTCCAAATTGGGCACATGGCCTAAGCTTGCCCTTTACGCCTTGGAGGTGCTGGCCTGCCCTGCAGCCAGTGTATTATCTAAACGTGTGTTTAGCACGGCAGGGGGCGTCATCATAGACAAGCGCAGCCGCCTGTCCACAACCAATGTGGACAAGCTCACGTTCATTAAAATGAACCAGGCATGGATCCCACAGGACTTGTCCGTACCTTGTGTAGAATAGACATGTATACCGGCCTTAACCAGCCATTGTTATACTGCAGCGCAATTGCTCATTCTTGTATTTTGGATATTTCACACTCTTTTGGAGTGTACCCTAATTAATTTCCCTAATTAACGTCTACCTACACCGCTACGTCCACCGCCTCCTCAAACTCCTACTCCATATGGAACTCCACCTCATAAAATCAATTTTCTTTTTATTTGTATGTATTTTATTTTATGTCATTTCACTACTTTGTCTGTTACATTTTCGGGTGATATTCACCATGTTAGAAGGGAAAATAATACAGTGAATAGACTGTCACCTAGCAACCATGAGTGAAAATCGCACCGCATCCGCACTTGCTTGCGGATGCTTGCGATTTTCACGCAACCCCATTCACTTCTATGGGGCCTGCATTGCGTGAAAAACGCAGAATATAGAGCATGCTGCGATTTTCACGCAACGCACAAGTGATGTCAAAAAATCACCGCTCATGTGAACAGCACCATAGAAATGAATGGGTCGGTATTCAGTGCGGGTGCAATGCGTTCAACTCACGCATCACATCCGCGCGGAATACTCGCCCGTGTGAAAGGGGCCTAACTCCCTAAGATATTTTTTGGGCAGACAGTGTAAGACCCAATCACCCTCATTCGCAGCCCAGCACAGAATGACATTCTGCTAAGGCAGCTCCCTGCCAGCTTCAGCATTGACTGGCTAATCCAAACTGTCATCCTGGGAGCCAATCAGGGCAAGCCCTCACCACCCCCCACTTCCTCTCAGGGTCATGTGAAAGCCATTTTTCTTCCTCCCTAGTGTTTTTTTTCCCGCTGACATGTGCTCTAAAATATTGCTATGTGAATTAATTGAAAACAAACCTAAAATTATATACGGATATATATATATATATATATATATATATATATATATATATATATATAAAATATATATTGATATAATAGATACATCCCTAGAAAGTGGCTTTCTAAAAGATTATATTGTCCTGTCAGGCATCAATCTTGATCTTGTAGCCAAAAAACAGTGTGGCATACAGCTACAGCATTTTTTTTATTGATTGCTAAATGGTCATGTTTTTTTTCTGCAAAAGTTCAATTCCAAATGCCAAATGCTGTGTGATTTTGCAGGTGAAACAGCTGTTTTCTGGCAAAATTATGTTACCATTTAATAATCAGTTTAAAAACTGCAATGGCTTCATGATGCTGCAATTTTGAGCCATTTCACGGCCCCTGTGATTCTTCACCCAAAAGATTATACTAATTTGATAGATTATTAAACTTTTGTAAATTACTAATTTTCTTCCTACTTACAGTATCTTAAAGCAATAAAGAAGAATTGGAGATATAACAGTTTTTAAGGTATTGAGGAGATAAAATAAAAATAAAAAACACTCACTCTTGTGAGTAGAAATATTCTATCATAACATAGAAGGAGAAGCAAGTAGACCCTTTTAGATTTCTATCCCTGTTTTTTGGTTTGTTTTCAGGTCAATATTTCCAGTACTTCCCACTATAATTTTATTTATATATATATTTTACAATGTGTCCTGGTACATATAAAAAAGGTAGAACATTCGGTACTTTGAACCTTTCTAGTTTCAGAAAGTAAACATTTAAGGTAGTCTTAGTGAATGTCCACATATAGTAGTTTTACTGTGCTATTAGAGGCTCAGCGATAAATACAAAATGAACATCTTGGAACACTCTAATGTCTCGTAAAGTCACTGGATATGTCACAATTACTGGACACTAATGCACTTCTAATATGTAGTGGCAGAGACACACATTTTCTAAACTGGTTCTGTACTAAGATTACAAATATCAATAACATTTTAAACCACAAAACTATTCCGAGACAAACCTGTTAATATTTTATGCACTTTGTATTATGTACTTTGCTTAGCCAATTAATTTTAATACCATGTATAGTATTTCTATAACATGACATTATTATATCCTATTTATTCAGGGGCAAAAATTAAAAAAAATTTAAAGACCTAAAATAACACCATATGTGAATGCAGATTTACGTACTCGATATTACCTTAATATCTTAATATCTACCATTTTCACTATTTTTGTTATACCATATAAAGTCATCACTTTGTTCCCTCCATGTTAGTTCTTTGTGGACAACGACTCCTCAGTCCTCAGTCTTCATTGTTGCAAACCTTCAACATACAACACAGGCAAGTGATACGCTATAGATAGCTGTGGGCCAACATCTATTTCTAGAGATTGGAGAATTTCTTGAAATTTATTTAAATTCTGATTCTCACAATTTTGCATACTCCAAATACTTTAAAAAGGAAAAAGAAAGTTATTTTATTCACCCATATCATTACATGGGTGAATAAAAGACCTTTTTTCCTTTTGACACTCTTTGGAGTATGCTGCCTTTTTGTGCCTTAAAAATACATAGACTAAATAGAATTGCAAAAATAATGAAACGTACCTGTACATGTATAAGAAATACATACCAGATGTAGTAGAGTTAGCACACATGCTTCATATTATCTAAACTTATTGTGTTAAGCAAACACCTTCAATTGATTTTCAATGGCTTTTGCTTAGAGGTAACACGAAGAGTAAAAAAATTTGAGTTAGGAGTATGAGTGTTAACTCTGCTACATCTATACAGTGGATATAAAAAGTCTACGCCCCCCTGTTAAAATGTCAGGTTTTTGTGATGTAAAAAAATTAGACAAAGATAAATCATTTCAGAACTTTTTCCACCTTTAATGTGCCCGATAAACTGTACTACTCAATTAAAAAACAAACTGAAATCTTTTAGGTGGAGGGAATAAAACAAAAAACTAACAATGTGGCTGCATAAGTGTGCACAGTCTCTTATAACTGGGGATGTAGCTGTGTTCAGAATTAAACAATCACATTCAAAATCATGATAAATAGGAGTCAGCATACACCTGCTATCATTTATAGTGCCTCTGATTAAACCCAAATAAAAGTTCAGCTACTCTAGTTGGTCTTTCCTGAAATTTTTTTTGTCGCATCCCACAGCAAAATCCATGGTCCACAGAGAGCTTCCAAAGCATCAGAGGGATCTCATTGTTAAAAGGTATCAGTCAGGAGAAGGGTACAAAAGAATTTCCAAGGCATTTCATATATCATGGAACTCAGTGAAGACAGTCATCATCAAGTGGAGAAAATATGGCACAAGAGTGACATTACCAAGAACTGGACGTCCCTCCAAAATTGATGAAAAGACAAGAAAAAAACTGGTCTGGGAGGCTACCAAGAGGCGTACAGCAACGTTAAAGGAGCTGCAGGAATATCTGGCAAGTACTGGCTGTGTGGAACATGTGACAACAATCTCCCGTTTTCTTTATATGTCTGGGCTATGGGGTAGAGTGGCAAGACTAAAGCCTTTTCTTATGAAGAAAAACATCCAAGCCAGGCTACATTTTGCAAAAACACATCTGAAGTCTCCCAAAAGCATGTGGGAAAAGGTGTTATGGTCTGATGAAACCAAGGTTGAAGCATGGTGGTGGCAGCATCATGCTTTGGGGCTGTTTTTCTTCACCTGGAACTGAGGCCTTAGTTAAGCTTGGGGGAATTATGAACAGTTCCAAATACCAGTCAATATTGGCACAAAACCGTCAGGCTTCTGCTAGAAAGCTGAACATGAAGAAGAGGAACTTCATCTTTCAGCATGACAACGACCTAAAGCATACATAAAAATCAACAAAGGAATGGCTTCACCAGAAGAAAATTAAAGTTGTCGAATGGCAACAGCCAGAGCCCAGACCTGAATCCGATTGAAAATCTGTGGGGTAGTCTGAAAAAGGCTGTGCACAGGAGATGCCCTAGCAATCTGACAGATTTGGAGTGTTTTTGCAAAGAAGAGTGGGCAAATCTTGCCAAGTCAAAATGTGCCATGCTGATAGACTCATACCCAAAAAGACTGAGTGCTGTAATAAAATCAAAAGGTTCTTCAACAAAGTATTAGTTTATGCTTATCCAACCATATTTTATTTTTATATTTTTTCTTCCCTCTACCTTGTTTTTCAATTGAGTTGAAAGTTTATAGTAACATTAAAGGTGGAAAAAGATGATTTATCTTTGTCTCATTTTTTTACATCACAGAAACCTAAAATTTTAAGAGGGGTGTGTAGACTTCATATCCACTGTATATACAGTACATAATCTATAAGGTTCAAAACACACAGACACAGATCTATATAGTCCAACCTATAATAATAAAGTAATGATCCAGAGAAAGACAAAATCCCAGGAGAAGTGGTTACTAATTGCCTCACATTAGAAATGTCTTACCAAATTCTGTATGGCAATCAGAATAATTTGCTGGATCAATGTCCCATGTCGCGATATGACCCTTAATGCCATGCAACCAGCCAATCAACCATCCCATGTGATGCCATAGCCTTATAAAAGCCTCATCCTGCCTCATCTGCCATTTTAATGTGAGCTGAGCATAGGGACAGAGGTGGCAAGCACTAGGAACAGTGGGTAATAAAACTTTTAATTGTAGACTATTGAATAGTGACAGTGCAGGAACAGTGTAGGGATATCTTAGGGAGAATTTTTATACACCGTAGGGAGATCATAGGGAGAACATAGGGAGACTGCAGGGACATTCATACTTAATCTGTTCTGTTATACGTATATTGTTATACTATATACATTTATATATGTATTCTGAGTAGAGGTTTGAGGTGAATAAACTGAGGTAACATCATTCTGGGTATTAGTAGGTTCATTCATTGTAAGAGCTATCAACCTTGCTGTATCTGGGCTTGATAATCGGAATAAGATGTCATCTCTGGAAAAGAACCGAGGATTGCCATCTTCATTCATTTATATTAATCTTCATAATCACCATCATCATTTTATTTACAACACCATTTTGGTGCCATGACAAGTGACCTGAAGAAGCTGTGAATATTTGTGATCCAGAGTGCTGTGACCCAAAGTCTGGTGGTGACGTAGGAGTCTGTTCCTGTTTCAGCAAGAGACGACCCAGAAGGAAGTTTTGGACTCCACAACCCCATGAACATTGGAGGACTTTGGTACCGGGAAACTAGTTAGTATACTTTATTTATTCTTTATTGTTGATTTTTGCAGCATTTATCTTTTAGCATAGCTACTGGGGACGGTATTGTAAATTGAGTTATTGTTAATGATTGGCTCATTAATTATATAAAAAGCCATTGTGGACCATATGAGATCCCACAGGAGTGTAGACATTCATGGGAAAAGATTAAATGTTTTATTGATAGGGAAAATTTCATAAGAAAATTTATAGAAAAAGAGAAATGGAATAGTAGTGCAAGGATTATTGTCCTGTTGTATGAAATTGATGGAGATTGTTGTGCAAAAGGAGGAGGAACTTATGAAACTGTTTAGAAGGAATGGAGTGATAAAATGGCTGAACTTAGATTACATGCAGTGATAAAAGGGGAGGCTTTTATTAAGAAAGCAAAACTTGTGAGCAGTTATCTAATATTAATGCGGAATTGTCATAAAAAATACAGAGTGCAAAGAAATAGTTGATGGAACATAAACATGCAGCTAATATTGTATTTGATAAATTGGCAAAAAAATATGTAGTAAATAATGTAGATCAAAAGACATCAAAAAGTGTTAATCACAATCCCATTTATCCTTGGGGAGATCAACATAATATTAAGAATATTGCAGCTCATACTACTACTACAACTGTATTAAATGTGGATAACACTGGTGAAGTGCAGCTTATCACAAAACAGTTAAAGCCACAGGAAACAGATGTTATTGTTAAAGAAATTGGGCAGGTTCCACGTCATGATATCAATCGATTGATAAAATGGTTTTGTGATTTGCACAGAGTTATTGAGACTTATACTGTAACTTGAATGTGTAGTTGGGGGGTACTATCTCTCATTGGGGAGAGAACACCTTAGTCGGCGTGAGAAGACTTATAGGCCAGTGTTTCCCAACCAGTGTGCCTCCAGCTGTTACAAAACTACAAGTCCCAGCATGCCCGCACAGCCAAAGGCTGTCCGGGCCTGCTGGGAGTTGTAGTTTTGCAACAGCTGGAGGCACGCTAGTTGGGAAACACTGTTATAGGCCATACATGCATACTCCATTGGAATTCTGGGAAAAAAGGAATACAAATGAGCTCTTAACAAGCTCTGCCTCTAATGCCACCAGATGTAAGGCAGCTATCCCATAATTAAATGTTTGTTAAGCCAGTACTCTCTGCACTGCACTGATGAGGGGCAATCTCCCAGAAACAGCTGTCTGCAGATAAGGTGCTGGTAGGGTTGAGCGAACCTGAACTGGAAAGTTCGGGTTCATACCAAACTTTAGAATTTTTGGACCCATACCCGAACTTTTCAGAAAAAAATTTAATGGTGATTTAATGGCACTTTTTGAAAGGCTGCAGAGCAGCCAATCAACAAGCGTTTAACTTGTGTGACCTTAGAACCCATCACAGCCATGCCTACTAATGGCATGGCTGTGATTGGCCAGTGCAGCATGTGACCCAGCCTCTATATAATCTGAAGTCACGTAGCGCTGCACGTCACTCTGCACTGACTAGTGAAGGGAGAGGATGCTGCTGCTGTGAGGTAGAGAATAGGACAGAATCTTTAATCTGAAGTGCTTGTTAACTCAGTACTTTTGTCTGTCTGTTAGTTAGGTGGGCGGCGGCAGCCATTTTATGCAAGTTCTGTGCACCAGCGCAGCATATGTGCATTTGTGACAGTCAAATAGAAGCTTGAAATACTGCAATTATATTCTGGGTTTAAAAAAGTCAACCATTTTTGACAAGACCCTACATCTGTGGCATTTGCTGCATCTGTCAGTGTGAAATACAAGCGTTAGATACTGCTGTCATATTCTGTTATTAAAAAAGCACCCATTTAGGCAAAATCCTAATTTTGCGGCATTTTCTGCATCTGTCATTGCCCACCAAAATTTAACACCGGGTCATTAAAGACAGGTAGTACTGAGATGAGCCTCCACTAATCAAAACTCCACACAAAAAAAATTGAACTACGGCTCCTTGATATAGAAACATAGAAAATTCTTTATTCAATGTACGTTAGACAGAAATTGTAAAATATAAAATCAGCAGTAAGAAGACTGGATGTGGAAATCAAAAAGCAATGATAAATACCCCAAAAGTGTGCGTCGATCCCTCAGCAACCTCCTGCCAACGTCAATTTGCCAGTGAACTGGCTTCTTCCAGGCATAAGAAACTAATGAAACACTCTGCTTTTGTAGCGTCCTCCAAGGTGCAAATTAACAATAAAATCACTACTAGGTGTGTCATGGAGACAAACTCTCCAATAAGGCATCACATAATAGGTCAGGTGGTCACAAAGTGGGCCGGTTTAACACAATGGTGTGGATATGAGCATGACGCACCGGTAACGTGGGACACACGTGACCGATACGTCAATGCAACGTCACACCTACCAATAACAGAATAGTACAATCATGCGGGATACTAGGTATCGTATACAGAATGCAAGAGCAACAATAATAGTAATGTTAATGGAAAAATCCCCCTAAGAGAGAGACATCTCTAAAACATTTTATAGGAGTATGTGCGGCCACCCCTAGACGGAAGGGGGCCGATCCAGAGCGAAATTACCAATTAGATCACATGACTGATGACGCGCCGGACATGTAGAACACGTGATCGGAACGTCAACATAGCATCACACAAATGACCTCCCATAGATACAACAAAACTGTAACGACCCTTAGATAGGTCGTGACTCTGTGTCTGCACGTGCAGTTGCCTTTGGCAATGTGGTTTGCATGTGAGAAACTTTTCCTTGGATGTGGTGTTTCCTCATTTTGGTATGCACGGGGTTAAGGTGTGTCTGCTAGGTGTGGTCGGTGTGACCTCAGGCCTCCTTATATGTTGGTGTGGTGGAGTAGGAGGGCAGTTTGATTTTGTTGTCAGTCTGTGTAGGAGCTCTGCTCCCTGGCTGAATGTTTTGTCTGTGTGAGCCACCCTTATTTATTATATTGTTTCCATTGCTTTGTCTGTGTGTCCCCTTCGGTCTGTTTCTGTTTTCCCTCCCCCACCTGGAGTATGTTGTTATGATGTGGGCCTTGTTTGGAGGTTTGTGTTGTGGTGTGTTTGCTCCGGAAGGGGCTTGCTTTCCCGGAGGGGTTTAAGCAAAATGCAAGACTGTGGGCTTCCTAGCCTAGTGCCTCCCTGCATCTGGGAGCCGCAGGGAGGTTTGGGTTGTCGTCTGTGCCGTCGTTCTATCTCGGCTGCGGCAGGTAAGTGTTTATAGCATTTGTTGTGTTGCTGTGCTATTTACCTGCCGTACTGTTTTCTCCTAAAGTCTTACACCCTGCCAGCTACTGGGCCTCTGGAGACACCATTCATCCGTGGTGTTGGATGAATGGGTGGTCTCTGCCCTGTCTTCAGTCTTAGGGCATAGCAGGGATACCCAGGGTCCTAGGTTGGTGAGCATGAGCCCCCTTACCTTCTGAGGCGGCTCATGCACTAGGAGTCTAGGGAGATTTCATGGTTGTGTTTGGTGGTGACCTGCTCCCTGTTCCCTGCTATCTGGCGTAGCAGCCACTGTCATCGTGCGGTGGGGGGTTTCCCCCACTCCCCGCTGTGACATTATAATAAATAAAGGCTCCGCAGTCTCGGGCCTACAAAAGAGGGTGCAGCATGTATTGCCTTCCGTTTTCGGCATACATGCACGTTCTCCGGAGGGAGAGCGTTAAGGGGTACCCCGCCACCTTGCAAACCATTGTCCGTGTTGGTATCCCCTCGTCCCTCTCATGGTTCCTTGCTCCGGTCGGCTGTTGTCAGCATTCCAACAAGGAGGGCAGGGGTGAAGACTGGGTGGATAATGTGGAGGATGATGAGGTCCTCGACCCTACATGGAATCAAGGTCATGCGAGTGACCTGTGTAGTTCGGAAGAGGCGGTGGTCGCACAGAGCCACCAACACAGCAGAAAAGGGAGCAGGGTGCAAAAGTGGAGCAGCCGTCCCCTAGACAGTACGCCTGCTACTGCCCAACGCAGCAAGGAACCGAGCACACCAAAGCCAGCTCCAAGGAGTTCCCTGGCGTGGCAGTTCTTCAGACAATGTGGTGACGACAAGATACGAGTGGTTTGCATGCTGGGCAATCAGAGCCTGAAGCGAGGCATAAACGTTCTCAACCTGAGCACAACCTACATGACCAGGCATCTAAGTGCAAAGCACGAGCTGCAGTGGAGTAGACACCTCAAAAACCAAGAAAGGTCTCTGGTTCCTCCTTCTTCCTCTTCTGCTGCAGTCTCGGCCTCTTCATTTACCTCTGGAGTGACAGTGGCACCTGCTGGAGTGACAGTGGCACCTGTCACCCCGCAAACAGAGGATCTTCTAGCAACAACACCACCTGGGCCACCAAGCATCTCCACAATGTCCCACGAAAGCATTCCACTCTCCATCTCCCAAACACTGGAGAGGAAGAGGATGTACCCCCCTATCCACCCGTGATCCCTGTCACTGAATGCCAGCATTTCAAAATTACTGGCCTTTAAAATTCTGTCATTCCGTCTGGTGGAGACGGAGAGTTTTAAAAGCCTTATGGCGGTGGCTTTACCACAGTAGTACATGCCCAGCCACCCCTTTCCTGCACAACCAAGTGGGGGACAAGTAAGCACGGTCAGGGACGTTATATCTCCATAACAGCACACTGGGTAAATGCATTGGCTGCTGGGCCTGAGGCGGATAGCAGTTTGATGCATGTCCTTCCACCACAGAAGATTGTAGGGCGCTTCAGTTTGACTCCTATTGCTTCCTTCTCCTACTCTGCTTCCTCATCCTCTAACGCCTCCTCATCTGGTCAGGGTAACACCTTCACCACCAACTTCAGCACAGCCAGGTGTAAACAAAAGCAGGCAGTTTTGAAACTTATCTGTTTGGTGTGCGATAATGGGCGAAATCTCATAGCAGCTCTGGGACTTGCCGGTTTGACGCACATTCCTTTGCCTGGCGTATGTGCTGAATTTTGTGGTGCAGAGGTTCCTTAAAAATTACCCCAATATGTCAGAGCTGCTGCTGAAAGTGTGGGCCGTCTGTGCTCGCTTTCGACGTTCTCACCCTGCTGCAGCTCGCCTGGCAGCGCTGCAGCGTAACTTCGGCCTTCCCGCTCACCACCTCATATGTGACGTGCCCACAAGGTGGAACTCCACCTTGCACATGCTTGCCAGACTGTAGGAGCAGCAGCAGGCGATAGTGGAGTTTCATCTGTAGCATGCACGGGTGAGTTGCTCTGCTAAACACCACCACTTCACCACCAATGACTGGGCCTCCATGCGAGACCTGTGTTCCTTGTTGTACTGTTTCTAGTACTCCACCAACATGGCCACTGCCGATAACGCCATTCTCAGCGTTACTATCCCACTTCTATGCCTCCTTGAAAAAAACGCTTCTGGCGATGATGCAAAAGGATGTGGCACAGGAGGAGGAGGAGGAAGAGGGATCATTTCATAGGATTTCCGGCTAGTCATTCACAAGTGGCTCCGAGGGTGGGTTCCTGCACCAACAAACACCAGGTACACAATTGTCCAGCCAGGGAACAGTTCTGGAGGATGAGGAGGTGGAGGATGAGGAGCAGGAGGAACCGTGTTCACAGCAGGGTGGCACCCAAACCAGCTCATGGCCATCACTGGTGGGTGGCTGGGGGGGGGGGATACAGAGGAAATAGACGATACACCTCGCACAGAGGACAGCTATTTGTTGCCTCTAAGCAGCCTGGCACACATGAGTGATTACATGCTGCAGTATCTCCGCAACGACCGCCGAGTTGCCCACATTCTAACTTGTGCTGATTACTGGGTGGCCACTCTGCTGGATCCCCGTTACAAGGACAACGTACAGTCCTTAATTCCGTCACTGGAACGTGATCGTAAGATCCGTGAGTACAAGCGCACGCTGGTAGACACGCTTCTGATGGCAGCGGGGGCACAGTGGAAGCACAAGGCAAAGGCAGAGGAGGAGGAAGAGGTCGTCAACACAGCTGGGGCACCACCAGCACCTCAGAAGGCAGGATTAGCATGGCCGAAATGTGGAAAAGCTTTGTCAGCACGCCACAACAACCAGCACCACCAGCTGATATGGAACGTCTTAGCAAGAGGCAGCATTTTAGCAACATGGTGGAACACGCCTACACGTACTTAATGACAGTTCTTCCCCCTTCGACTTCTGGCTCTTCAAATTTGGCACATGGCCTGAGCTTGCCCTTTATGCCTTGGAGGTGCTGGCCTGCCCTGCAGCCAGTGTATTATCTCAACGTGTGTTTAGCACGGCAGGGGGCGTTATCAAAGACAAGCGCAGCCGCCTGTCCACAGCCAATGTGGACAAGCTCACTTCATTAAAATGAACCAGGCTTGGATCCCACAGGACTTTTCTGTACCTTGTGCAGAATAGACATGTATACCGGCCTTACCCAGCCATTGTTAAAATACAGCGCAATTGCTCATTGTTGTATTTTTGATATTTCCCACTCTTTTGGGGTGTACCCTAATTAAAAAAATTAAATTAAATTAAAAATTAAAACCAAAAACCAGGTGTTGGCTACTTCATCCTCCTCCACCGCTGCGTCCACTTACACCTCTACATCCACCGCCTCCTCAACCTCCTGCTCCATATGGACCTCCACCTCATACATCAAGATTATTTTTATTTTATTTGTACGTATTTAATTTTATTTTATGTCATTTCACAAATTTTTCTGTTACATAGTTGTGTGACATTCACCAATTTTTGGCTGTGATATACCCCTGCTCTACCTAGTTGACAGGTTAATAAATTTCACTAATTTTTCTGTTACATTCTTGGGTGATATTTTAACATTTTTGCTCTGTATAGGTGACAGGGACCGAAATTTTTAAAAATCATCTGTTCCATTGGTGGGTAACATTAATCAATTTCTGGCGATGAAAAACCCCTGCTCTGCATAGGTGACAGGGACTTACATTTCTACAATTTGTCTTTAATTGGCCCTTTGATTTGATCCTTCTGCTTTAATAATCTGTCCCACATTTTAGATTGATCACATTGCAGCCATTGACCTCCCTTGGATGTGGTCTCCCTTTCTCACGTTCCCTCTCCGGCGTGGAACCCTGATTCACCACTAACCGTGATCAACATGGTAGGCGCAGAAAAGAACATCGAAAGTTGATAGGGAAGATATCCAATTGGATCGTGGACATCACGGGGACGTGCGACATGGTGGAGCAGTAGGTGTGCACACGCCTGCACGTACTGACTGATGGGTCTGCCCCCTTCAACTTCTGGGTCTCCAAATTGGGCATATGGCCTGAGCTTGCCCTTTACGCCTTGGAGGTGCTGGCCTGCCCTGCAGCCAGTGTATTGTCTGAACGTTTGTTTAGCACGTCTGGAGGGTGTTATAACAGGTTATATTTCCCAATGTTTTGGGGTGTACCCTAATTTAAACAATAAAAAATAAATCCAAAAAGCAGTGTAGGCTACCTTCTCATCATCCATCGCCACTTCCACCTACACTGCCACATCCACCACCTCCTCCACCTCCTACTCCATATGGACCTCGTATTTTATGTTATTTTAAGTCATTTCCCTATCCACATTTGTTTGCAAAGCACTTTTTTACAGACATTTTAGTGCTCAAAAGTTTGGGTGCCCATTGACTTCAATGGGGCTCGGGGTCAAGTTCGGGTGCCGTGGTAGCGGAATCCATAACGCGATTCTTCGATAACCCGAACCTGAACTTTAGACGCCGAACTTAAAACACAAGTTTATAACTTTTTTGGGGTGCAACTGGTATATCACACCAGTAGAAATTATTTGTTCCAATAGCATTTGTCACTCTGTGTAGCTGCTGTGAAGAAAGCTACTCATCAG
Organism: Bufo bufo; assembly: GCF_905171765.1. Classification (NCBI taxonomy): domain Eukaryota; kingdom Metazoa; phylum Chordata; class Amphibia; order Anura; family Bufonidae; genus Bufo; species Bufo bufo. The sequence continues at coordinate 154,925,735 of NC_053390.1, read as the reverse complement.
TGACTCTAGAGACTCAGGCTGCTGCTGATGTAGCTGGTACTGCTCCTGCCACCCCACCCCTCCCCAGCAGCCATGGCAGTGGAACGTGAGCGCAGAGGGCCCCCCCAGTCAGACCTGCAAGAGGATGGATGATGGGGCCGATACGCAGCGGCCAACTGAATACATAGGATGTCTATGTAGTAGTTTAGTTTGGCCTCCGTCTAGGTGGCTGGAAAAAAAATGCTACCATTCTGGATCGGTAGTGAGGGTTCAACAAGGAGCAGAGACAGAAGTCATCCCGCTCTCGAATGGTGACAATTTGGCTGCCTTTACGCAAGCAAGTGAGCATGCAGCGGGCCATTTGTGCAAGTGACTAGGATGGAGTCCCTGTCTCTATTTCCACTGCATACTGCCACGGTGTGTCGGGGTTCTCTGTGTCGTCTTCCTCATCATCCTGTAGCTCCTCTGGCTGCTCCTGCTCTTCCTGTCCTGTCAGCTGAATAGAAAAACCACCCATTTGGCTACACATTGCTTGTGCTCCAATGTCTTCCTCCCCCTCCTCCAGTCCAGCCCCAACAGGGCTCATGTAGCCGTGAGATCGAGGCACCACGTCTCCTGTCCCCTGACCAGCCATTGTTACCACCATCTGTTCCAGAACATGAAGCAGTGGAATGATGATGTTCATCCCATAGTCCAGGCAACTGATAAATAACATGGCATCCATAAAGGGCCTGAGCAAAAGGCAGGTGTCACGCATGAGCTGCCAGTGACTGACATCGAAGTTACACAGTGGAGTACTCGACATATGGAGGGTGTCGGTCCAACATATGGAGGGTGATATTCCAACAGGTGGAAACGTCGCAGATCAACCTATGTTGGGGGATGCTGTACTGCCGCTGCAACTCAAGGAGGGTGTACTTTGTGGTATACGAGTGGCTGACGTGCATTCAAAGTTTCCTGGCCATTTTTAGAATGTCTTGCAGATGGGTGGAAGACATCAGGAACTGCTGGACAACCAGATTGAACACGTGTGCCATGCAGGGCGCATGGCTCAGCCTTCCTTGATGCAGCGCTGACACAATGTTCTTCCCGTTGTCAGTCACCATAGCTCCGATTTTGAGTTGTTGGGGAGAAAGCCAGGATTCGATTTCTTGATGCATCACACGGAGCAGTTCCTCCCCTGTGTGACTCCTTTCGCCAAGGCAAACCAGGTGCAGAACAGCGTGACACCGCCGTGCCCTGAACATGTGGTATGCTGGAAGGGAACTGTGAATTGTCTCTTCAGTGGAAGCTGAGGACATGGTGGAAGATGGGGAGGCAGAGGCAGATATTGTCGCAGGACCAACAGCATGACAACTTGGAGGAGGAAGCGATGTGACCTGTCCAAGTTGCTTGTGTGACTGTGCAGGAACCACATTCACCCAGTGGGCCATAAAGGACAAGTATTGTCCCTGACCATAGTTACAGCTCCACACGTCAGCGCTGCCATGCACTTTAGCAGACACCGACAGGCTCGAGGACTGGCCCACCTTCTGTTCTACATTAGTGTGCAGGGCTGGTACTGCCTTTTTTGCAAAAGAAATGACGGCTTGGGACTCTCTACCTCGGCTTGGCACAAGCCATCAGTTCTCTGAAAGGTGCAGAGTCCACCACTTGGAAAAAGGGTACTGAAGCACCAGCAACTTGGACAGGAGCATGTTCAGCTTCTGTGCCATTGGATGTGTGCACGCATACTGTTGTCTCTTCGGTGATCGATCGCTGACGGAATAAATGACGAGGAGCAGGAGCATTTGAACAAGCAGAAGATGGGATTGACAGACAGCTCCCTTTGGCTGAGGTGGTGAGCCTTGACTGGCTAAAACTGGGTGCGTGCCACTGGGTGATGTAGTGGTTGCTGTGGCAGGCTTGACCACCACATCGGAGCCATGGTTCTCCCAGGCCACTGTATGGCGACGCTGCATATGTTGACGCAGGGCCGTAGTGCCAACATGTAGTGATTTTCCCCCCAACAGTCTGCACCGCGACTCCGTGAACCCCTGCACCACTAATTCCCGGGCAGGTAGGCTGCTGCAAAGCAGATGGTCTACCCCGGGCGACCTCCCACTTCTTCCTCCCTGCTTACTTCCAGCCATGCTACCACCTTGCTGGCTCTGCCGCTGCCTCACGGGCAAGCTGCCACCCTCTTCTCCTGATGATGATGAAGCCCTTTCTGCACACGGCTCCCAAGTGCGATCTGCTTTATCATCATCATCGATTAGTTTCTGCACATGTGCAAGGAAGGAAAGGGATGGCACTCAGAACATTTGTGTAGTATGGGTATATAAATAAATATATTTATTATGGGGTGGCTAGATATGCCTATTAAGTAAAAATGATAGGAGGTTGTATCAAAGTAGTAAAATTACATACATAAAATGACAGTGTGAATAAAGTGACAATATAGTGATTCTATAAAATCCTGTTGAAAAAGAAGAATAGAAATCCTAGAAGTCTGTATAAAAATGAATGAATCAGTTTAAAAAATTAATGAATCAGTTTAAAAAATTCAGTCTTAGGTAAAAGGGGTTGATAGCATATCCTCATGTATAATGTCACTAATCCTGATAGATCAAAAAATAACAGTTTATAAAAGAAATCCTGTTGAGGAAGGGGGAATAAGAGGAAATGTCTTGTAGACCTGTAGGGGGAAAATTACAGTCTCAAACTTCGATATCCAGCAATAAATTGTGGTATAGTCTCCTGAAAAAACAAGCTTCCTATAAAAGGTAATGCAGAATAGTGCGGGATAGATTGTATCCAATTTGGTGGTAGAGTTATTGATGTGATATGTGGTCATCAATTGCTGCTGTTAAAGCAGGTACATTACCCTCCTGGTGGCCGTCAATGGATCGGGGCTGTCAGTGGATCGGGGAGCTGCTCCTGCCTGCAGGTCGGCGTCCACGTGTGCTCTTCGCGCCCGCTGTGTGATCCGGCCGTTGGTTGCTGCTGCTCTCGTCACTTCCGGTGACGTCACTGAGGGATCTCCCGCTCAATTCAATATTAGCTTGCCACGTGGAGATAGGTGGCGGGAAGAGACGTTGCAGCTTGCGGGAGGGAAAATAGGCTCCGGAGCTTTTCTTTGGTTGTAGGATCCTGGTGCTAGCTAGTTGCAATGGGCTTGGCTCAATACCCCAAACGCGTTTCGGAGCTTACTGCTCCTTCATCAGTGGGAATGAGTGGCCCATTTCTTCTTGGAGATTTATATGGATCTAATTGGATCCAATTAGTAGTTGTAGGAGTGGTCAGGAGATTTTTTTCTTTTTTTGGGGGTTGAGTAAATTGTGTGCTGGACTTCCATGAACAAAATTGGGATGGATAGTATATCTCAATGGCTATATATATATATATTCGATTAAAAATCAATGCATTTATGACAAGAAAATGGGAATGGTATGAAAACATGATATAAATATAATAAAACTGAAGACATGATACAAATAGAGCTATACATAATAATACCAATAAAAATATATATGTAATGATATTAATAGAGAATATATTAGCAAAAATATATATGTTTCAGGTAGGAGTGAATATATCCATATAATCTATCGATTGATGATGGTGTGGGATGGGAGATATGAATAAATAGATATAAATATAAATACATAGGTCAATATATGGTATAACAATCAATAAAACAATCAATAAAACATAATGCTATTGTGTTCTCCTCACTATAGTTATTAGTTTTGTATATGTGAGTGATATTGCGTCATAGTGATTTTCCAGATATGTTATAGATGGAGGTGGATTGCAGTAATTGATAGGGAACATGGGGAGGGGCCCACCCAAGGAAGAGGGGTCGGAATGCTGGTAGACAGCCTGACTACGATCCCAATTCCTAGAGGGGGGCACCCTGCCAGAGTCTACGTAGTGATGTGTTACTACTGGCTTATTATAAAAAGCCAAAGATTTCCATTTCTGCATTGAGACCTCTCGGAATCATTGTATTAAATTCGAATATTTTTCTAGATTCAGACCTAGACATGGCGGCTATATGATTGCCGCCTCTCCATTGACGTGGGATTCTCTCTATGGCAGCGTAAGTGAGTGTTGATGGATCGCAGTTATGATATTCCTTATAGTGTTTGGAGACTGAATGTAGTTCATAACCTTTTTTGATGTTCGATATGTGTTCGGATAGTCTCGTTTTAAGTAGTCTCTTTGTGCGTCCCACGTACTGTTTGAGACATGGGCATTGTAGAATGTATATTACATTATTAGAGTGGCAGGAAAGGTGTTCGCGGATCTCATGTTTGTATGGACTGTTGGTTGAATTGACTGTCGTTGTCTTTTTAGGGAAGTTAGTGACTCTGCAATTGTTGCATTTACCACACCTGAAGAAACCTTGTAGTGTTAACCAGCTTTGGTTAGGTGTATTCTTATTAATTTTAACGGTTGGTGCTAGGCGTAAGCCAAGATTGGGGGCTCTAGTGTATGTGATCTGTGGTTTATCTGGTAATAGTTGGCCTATAATTTTGTCACTTAAGATATGGTGCCAATGTTTGTGAATACTCATCTCTAATTTTTTGTAATGTGCATTATAAGGTAAAATGATGCGGGGGGTTTCTTCCTTTGTGATCGTTCTTGTGATATTTGTGCTATTGTCAAAAAACTTCGTCCTGTCCATTATTCTTACTTTCTCTAAAGATCTATCAATCACTGTCATCGGATAGTCTTTTGCTAGGAATTGTTTCTTTAAGTTTTCCGCTTCTATCTCGAACTGACTGTCGAGCGTACAGTTTCTTTTTAAGCGCCTAAATTGGCTAGTTGGGATATTTAGTAGCCAACTAGGTAGGTGACAGCTAGAATGTAGGATGAAATTGTTTTTCATCACTGGCTTTTGGTATGTCCTACATTGTAGTTTATTTTCTGTTGACTCAATTAATAGATCTAGAAATTCTATTTTTGTTTGACTGATGTTGGCCGTCAGTGTTATATTTCTGTCGTTTGTGTTGATGTTCTCTAAAAAAATGTCTAGATTCTCCCTCGTGTCGCTCCAGATAAAAATAATATCATCGATGTATCGCCGCCATAGTACCAGGCTCGTCCCCAGTAGTGGTGTGATGTAATCGTGTTCCCACTGGGCCATGAAAATATTGGCATAGCTGGGGGCGAACCTGGTACCCATGGCGGTCCCACGTTGCTGTAGATAAAATGTTGAGTCAAACATAAAATAGTTGTGAGTGAGGATAAAAATAACACCATCTATTAAAAAATCTATTTGGTCTTTGTGGAGAGTCTGATAGTGGTTTAGTCGTTCTCTCAGGGCAGTGGTGCCTTGGTTATGATTAATAATGGTATACAGTGAGTTAACATCCATTGTACATAATAGCCAGTGATTATCATACTCTATCTGTTCAATTGTCTTTACAATATCTGTGGTGTCCTTTATGTATGATGGTATTAATTTAACTGTGGGCTGTAATAGTCTGTCTATGTACTGGGAGAGGTTGGAGGTGAGGGATCCAATTCCCGAAATGATTGGTCTGCCTGGTGGGTGGGTTGGATTTTTGTGAATCTTTGGTAAATAGTAGAAGATAGGGATTCTATTTTGTGGGCTTGTGATGAATGTAAATTCTTGTTCGTTCAAAATGCCTTTTTCTCTCCCAATTTGTGTCAGTGTCACTAATTCTCTATAAAAATCTTCAGTGGGATCTTTTTTGAGAGTCGTGTACGTTTGTTGGTCTGTTAGTTGTCTTCTGCATTCTGACATGTAGTCCTCTGTGTTTTGTAAGACAATCGCTCCACCTTTATCTGCTGGTCTTATGGTTAAATTTAAGGTCGATTGGATCTGTTTGATTGCATGTATCTCCCTTTTAGTAATATTATATTGTGTTTTGTTCAAATTCATTCTCCTAATGTCGGACTCTATGCATTTACGGAATGTGGCTATATTGTCTCCCATTTCTTGTTTGGGGTATTTTGTCGATTTTGTTTTCAGATCTGTGTGGATATATATTGAAGATCGGGGATTATCTCTGAGTATAGGATTTTTTATAAAATATTTTTTCAGGCAGAGTTTCCTCACAAATTTCTCTATTCCTATATAGGCATTAAATTTATCCATTTTGGTTGTAGGTGAGAATTTCAGTCCCTTACTGAGTAGTTTCTTTTGTGTCTCATTTAGGCTCGTGTTGCTCAGGTTGACAATAATATTCATTGAGTCGTCTAGGTCTTGTGATATCTGTTCTGTCTTCTTCTTGTGTCTACTCCTTCTTGTCCTCTGTAATCTCGTGTGTTGGGTGGGTTTTCTCTTTGTGGATCTAGTATTGTCTGATAGTTCGTGTGGTAGTGTTGATGGTGGGGGGTGTTCATTGGTGTCACTTCTCGGTGTTCCCTGGGGTATTGGGGAGTGTTCCTCGGTGTCCTTTCTCGGTGTCGTCTGGGTGGGTTTTCTTCGTGTGTTACGTTCCTGTGTCTTAGGTTGTATTTGTGTGTCGGGGTCTGTGGTCTCTTGTGTCTCTGTGGGGAACGGGGGTGGTGTCGTGTCTTTGTTCTGTGATGGGGTGGGGTTTGGTCTAAAAAATGAGGTGAAGTGAGTGATTCAAAATAATTGTTTGTTGGGATATTATACCGATCTTGAATGTTTTTCCTGATTTGTTTATCTCCCTGTCTCTCGGCAGGGTCTTCTATTATGTTGGGAATAGTGTTTTCTCTATAGTTGGTATGATTATTTGATCTATTATAGACATGATTGCGCTGTGTGTCATATTTTATTTTATTTTTTATTTTTTTTGTTTTTTCTAGTCATGATTGTTCTTTCTAGATTGTCTAGACTGGTACAGATTCTTTCTTGCCATATATTGAAAGAGTCATCTTTCGGCATTTTATCTATTATTCCTTTTAGATTTGTAATTTGTCCTATAGTATCCTCTAGGATCTGGGAGCGTCTTTTGATTATTAGTTGTATTAATATACATGATTGTGTTTGTAGGAACTGATCCCATTCTTGTTTGAATTCTATACTATAGAGGTCGTCTGCTGGATCCTTTGTGAGTAATAATCCTTTTGGTATCAAACCCTTTGCTAAATATTGGTTTAATGATTTGATTTCCCATTCTTGTCTAAGCTGTTTATGTAGGAGTTTCTCTAGGTCTCTGAATGTCTCAGAATTAGATCTGTCTGTTGTATTTATATGGATGAGATCATCTGTTAGATCGAATGTGTATGTCTCAATTGTTTTGGATTTTTTCTCCATACAATCCCAAATGTCCATCTCTGTGAAAATAGGAGCTCTGCCAATGGGTAAACTGAACTGAATGTGATATAGGAATAGGGCGGCTCTCTATAACCCAAAGAGATGGAGTTAGGTGCTCAATCCGGACAAGCGTACCCAACGCTTGTAGTAGGAATATGTGCAAGGAAGGAAAGGGATGGCACTCAGAACATTTGTGTAGTATGGGTATATAAATAAATATATTTATTATGGGGTGGCTAGATATGCCTATTAAGTAAAAATGATAGGAGGTTGTATCAAAGTAGTAAAATTACATACATAAAATGACAGTGTGAATAAAGTGACAATATAGTGATTCTATAAAATCCTGTTGAAAAAGAAGAATAGAAATCCTAGAAGTCTGTATAAAAATGAATGAATCAGTTTAAAAAATTAATGAATCAGTTTAAAAAATTCAGTCTTAGGTAAAAGGGGTTGATAGCATATCCTCATGTATAATGTCACTAATCCTGATAGATCAAAAAATAACAGTTTATAAAAGAAATCCTGTTGAGGAAGGGGGAATAAGAGGAAATGTCTTGTAGACCTGTAGGGGGAAAATTACAGTCTCAAACTTCGATATCCAGCAATAAATTGTGGTATAGTCTCCTGAAAAAACAAGCTTCCTATAAAAGGTAATGCAGAATAGTGCGGGATAGATTGTATCCAATTTGGTGGTAGAGTTATTGATGTGATATGTGGTCATCAATTGCTGCTGTTAAAGCAGGTACATTACCCTCCTGGTGGCCGTCAATGGATCGGGGCTGTCAGTGGATCGGGGAGCTGCTCCTGCCTGCAGGTCGGCGTCCACGTGTGCTCTTCGCGCCCGCTGTGTGATCCGGCCGTTGGTTGCTGCTGCTCTCGTCACTTCCGGTGACGTCACTGAGGGATCTCCCGCTCAATTCAATATTAGCTTGCCACGTGGAGATAGGTGGCGGGAAGAGACGTTGCAGCTTGCGGGAGGGAAAATAGGCTCCGGAGCTTTTCTTTGGTTGTAGGATCCTGGTGCTAGCTAGTTGCAATGGGCTTGGCTCAATACCCCAAACGCGTTTCGGAGCTTACTGCTCCTTCATCAGTGGGAATGAGTGGCCCATTTCTTCTTGGAGATTTATATGGATCTAATTGGATCCAATTAGTAGTTGTAGGAGTGGTCAGGAGATTTTTTTCTTTTTTTGGGGGTTGAGTAAATTGTGTGCTGGACTTTCATGAACAAAATTGGGATGGATAGTATATCTCAATGGCTATATATATATATATTCGATTAAAAATCAATGCATTTATGACAATAAAATGGGAATGGTATGAAAACATGATATAAATATAATAAAACTGAAGACATGATACAAATAGAGCTATACATAATAATACCAATAAAAATATATATGTAATGATATTAATAGAGAATATATTAGCAAAAATATATATGTTTCAGGTAGGAGTGAATATATCCATATAATCTATCGATTGATGATGGTGTGGGATGGGAGATATGAATAAATAGATATAAATATAAATACATAGGTCAATATATGGTATAACAATCAATAAAACAATCAATAAAACATAATGCTATTGTGTTCTCCTCACTATAGTTATTAGTTTTGTATATGTGAGTGATATTGCGTCATAGTGATTTTCCAGATATGTGGAAAATCATATCTGGAAAATCACTATGACGCAATATCACTCACATATACAAAACTAATAACTATAGTGAGGAGAACACAATAGCATTATGTTTTATTGATTGTTTTATTGATTGTTATACCATATATTGACCTATGTATTTATATTTATATCTATTTATTCATATCTCCCATCCCACACCATCATCAATCGATAGATTATATGGATATATTCACTCCTACCTGAAACATATATATTTTTGCTAATATATTCTCTATTAATATCATTACATATATATTTTTATTGGTATTATTATGTATAGCTCTATTTGTATCATGTCTTCAGTTTTATTATATTTATATCATGTTTTCATACCATTCCCATTTTATTGTCATAAATGCATTGATTTTTAATCGAATATATATATATATAGCCATTGAGATATACTATCCATCCCAATTTTGTTCATGGAAGTCCAGCACACAATTTACTCAACCCCCAAAAAAAGAAAAAAATCTCCTGACCACTCCTACAACTACTAATTGGATCCAATTAGATCCATATAAATCTCCAAGAAGAAATGGGCCACTCATTCCCACTGATGAAGGAGCAGTAAGCTCCGAAACGCGTTTGGGGTATTGAGCCAAGCCCATTGCAACTAGCTAGCACCAGGATCCTACAACCAAAGAAAAGCTCCGGAGCCTATTTTCCCTCCCGCAAGCTGCAACGTCTCTTCCCGCCACCTATCTCCACGTGGCAAGCTAATATTGAATTGAGCGGGAGATCCCTCAGTGACGTCACCGGAAGTGACGAGAGCAGCAGCAACCAACGGCCGGATCACACAGCGGGCGCGAAGAGCACACGTGGACGCCGACCTGCAGGCAGGAGCAGCTCCCCGATCCACTGACAGCCCCGATCCATTGACGGCCACCAGGAGGGTAATGTACCTGCTTTAACAGCAGCAATTGATGACCACATATCACATCAATAACTCTACCACCAAATTGGATACAATCTATCCCGCACTATTCTGCATTACCTTTTATAGGAAGCTTGTTTTTTCAGGAGACTATACCACAATTTATTGCTGGATATCGAAGTTTGAGACTGTAATTTTCCCCCTACAGGTCTACAAGACATTTCCTCTTATTCCCCCTTCCTCAACAGGATTTCTTTTATAAACTGTTATTTTTTGATCTATCAGGATTAGTGACATTATACATGAGGATATGCTATCAACCCCTTTTACCTAAGACTGAATTTTTTAAACTGATTCATTAATTTTTTAAACTGATTCATTCATTTTTATACAGACTTCTAGGATTTCTATTCTTCTTTTTCAACAGGATTTTATAGAATCACTATATTGTCACTTTATTCACACTGTCATTTTATGTATGTAATTTTACTACTTTGATACAACCTCCTATCATTTTTACTTAATAGGCATATCTAGCCACCCCATAATAAATATATTTATTTATATACCCATACTACACAAATGTTCTGAGTGCCATCCCTTTCCTTCCTTGCACATATTCCTACTACAAGCGTTGGGTACGCTTGTCCGGATTGAGCACCTAACTCCATCTCTTTGGGTTATAGAGAGCCGCCCTATTCCTATATCACATTTAGTTTCTGCACATCACTTATGTCTTCAACAGCCTCTGGGTCAGGAGCCTGACCACTTGCAGCACAATCTCCCATGCCACTCTCCTTATCACTACTTGCCTACCTAGAGGAGGAAGTGGCGGATGTCTCCTCCAGATCTTGGCTGGTCAGTAGCTGCTGACTGTCTTCTAGTAGCTGTTCCTCGCTGAAAAATTAGGCTGAGCCTACAGCATATGCTACTTCTCATGGTGAGGGAACAGAAAAGGACAGAGACAGGTTGAGGACAGGTCAGGGAACACGGCCTGCTCCCTGGCCATGCCAACTAAGGGTTATGTCTGACAAAGCCACCGACTGTTGGCTGGGGGTGTCTGATGTCACTTGGGATGACCGAGTTAACCAATCAAGAAACTCTGGGTTGCTGATTAAGACACGACCGCTAGATGACACCGGGAGCTCAGGCCTCTTGCTGCGACTACTGCTGCCCCAACCCCTTACTCTGCTGCGACCTCTGCTTGCGCCAGAAACGGTTTTACCGCAAATAACACTAATTGTGAACGGCGTGTATTTTTCTTTTTTTAATGGAAATATGACAATACATAGTTTCACCGTAAATAACACCAAATATTAACAGCGTGTATTTCTCTTTTTCTCTAGAAAAATGACAATAAATAGTTTTACCGCAAAAAACACCAAATGTGAACAGCATGTATTTTTCTCTAGAAATATGACAAAAAATGCTTATAGCGCAAATAACAAATGTGAACAGCGCCTATTTTTCTCGTATTGTACTGACAATAAATGTTTTTAGAGCAAATAACACCAAATGTGAACAGCGTCTATTTTTCTCGTATTGTACTGAACTGACAATAAATGCTTTTACCGCAAATAACACCAAATGTGAACAGCGTCTATTTTTCTCAAATCGTACTGAACTGACAATAAATGTTTTTAAAGCTAATAACACCAAATGTGAACAGCGCCTATTTTTCTCGTATTGTACTGAACTGACAATAAATGGTTTTACCGCAAATAACACTAATTGTGAACAGCGTGTATTTTTCTTTTTTTATCTAGAAGTATGACAAGAAACGCTTTTAGCGCAAATAACACCAAATGTGAACAGTGTCTATTTTTCTCGTATTGTACTGAACTGACAATAAATAGTTTTACCGCAAATAACACTAAATGTGAACAGCGTGCAATTTTCTCTTTTTCTCTAGAAATATGACAAGAAACGTGAATAGTGCAAATAACATCAAGTGTGAATGGCGTGTATTTTTCTCTTTTTCTCTAGAAATAGGACAATAAATGGTTTTACCGCAAATAACACCAAATGTGAACGGCGTGTATTTTTCTCTTTTTCTCTAGAAATATGGCAAGAAACGCTTATAGAGCAAACACCAAATGTGAACAGCGCCTATTTTTCTCGTATTGTACTGAACTGGCAATAAATGGTTTTACCGCAAATAACACCAAATGTGAACGGTGTGTAATTTTCTCTTTTTCTCTAGAAATATGATAAGAAACGTGAATAGTGCAAATAACATCAAATGTTAATGGCGTGTATTTTTCTCTAGAAATATGACAAGAAACGCTTATAGCGCAAACACCAAATGTGAACAGCACCTATTTTTCTCGTATTGTACTGAGCTGACAATAAATGGTTTTAGCGCAAATAACACCAAATGTGAACAGCATGTATTTTTCTCTAGAAATATGACAATAAATGGGTTTAATGCAAATAAAACCAAATGTGAATGGCGTCTATTTTTCTCTTTTTCTCTAGAAATTTGACAAGAAACGCTTTTAGCGCTAATAACACCAAATGTGTAAGGCATGTATTTTTCTCTTTTTCTCTAGAAATATGACAATACATGCTTTCACCGCGAATAACACCAAATGTGAACAGCGTGTATTTTTCTCTAGAAATATGACGATACATGGTTTCACCACGAATAACACCAAAAGTGAACAGTGTGTATTTTTCTCTTTTTCCTCTAGAAATGCCAAAAAATGCTTATAGCACAAATATCAAATGTGAACAGCGCCTATTTTTCTCGTATTGTACTGACAATAAATGTTTTTAGAGCAAATAACACCAAATGTGAACAGCGTCTATTTTTCTCGTATTGCACTGAACTGACAATAAATGGTTTTGCTGCAAATAACACCAACTGTGAACAGAGTGCATTTTTCTTTTTTTCTCTAGAAATATGACAAACGCTTATAGCTCAAAAACTCCAAATGAGAACGGCGTGTATTTTTCTCTTTTTCTATGGAAATATGACAAGGAACGCTTTTAGCGCAACACAAAATGTGAACAGCGTCTATTTTTCTTTTTATTGTACTGAATTGACAATAAATGTTTTTAGAGCAAATAACTAGTGATGATCGAGCACACCGAGCCCTATAAAAGTCAATGGGAGGACCCGAGCATTTAACCAGGCACCCCCTGCTCTGAAGAGGGGAGGATGCCTGGTTCATAGGAAAAGGTCAGAAATTGATGGAAACACCACCGAAATGGGTGGGGGACAGCATGGGGAGGATGTCTGGATGCATCTTGGACTACAATGTCGCTGCAGGTAATGATGTTGCCCGAGTTGTACGCCACTTTTACAGACTGACCATAAAACTCACAAAACAGAAGATAAAAGCGATTTTAGATGAAAAATTGTTAGGAAACATTCTTTCCTGTATATTTACTTTTATATAAAGAGCAAGTTCAGACAAAATTTTCGCAATTTTTGGAACTGAGGCCATGACTAAGAGGGACGGCAAGTGGCTTTGATTGTGTTGACCGGACACTTGGACGATCAAACTTAATTCATTGGAAGAGGAACGGCCGGTGGCATCCGTATTGTACCTGTAGAGGTGAAATTCTTGTACCGGCGCAAGCTGGACCACAGCCGAAACCTTTGTTGCCACGAACGTTTTCATTAATCAACAACTTAAGTTGGAGGTTCGAAGACGATCCCTGGCAGCGTTATTACCATTTGCCGCCGAGCATTTTCTGGGAAACTAAAGTCTTTGGGTTCCGGGGGGGGGTATGGTTGCAAAGCTGAAACTTAAACTAATAGATGGAAGGGCACCACCAGGAGTGGAGCCTGCGGCTTAATTTGACTACGCACGGGAAGCCTCACCCGGCCCGGACACAGAAAGGATTGACAGATTGATACCTATTTCGCGATTCTGTGGGTGGTGGTGCTTGGCCGTTTTGAGCGTGTGGATCAAGTCGATTTGTGTGGTTCATTCCGATAGCCAAAGACACTCCTCCGTGCTAATTTTTTATGTGACCCCCTGTGATTACGATTGTGTTGACCAGACTATCATCTGTTGATAATGAACTGAGGAGGAACGGACGTTGAGCTGACCGTGTAAAAAATTGTAGGTGAGGGCCTGCTGCCGCTTTGTTAACTCTAGATAACTTCTAAGCTGATCGCACGTCCCTGTGATTTTGACGATCTATTCGGATGTCTGCTCTATCAACTTTCAATGTTCTTTGGAGAGGGAGCCTGAGGGATGGCCACGGCTACCACTTCCAAGAAGGGCAGGCGGGGGTGCGCAAATTTCCCAGTACCGACTCAGGGAGGTAGTGACGATAAATAACAATACAGGACTCTTAAGAGAGCCTGTCATTGGAACGAGTACAAAAAAATTACAGGGAATGTCATAGGTATTTAGGATGAGGAGACATTATACAGGAGAGGTAAAGTATGATTGATGGCCTGCTGGTGACCCACTAAAACATTAAGGGTGAGGGTCTTCAGCTGAGCTGACCATCTAAAACATTATGGGTGAGGGCCTGCTGGTGAGCTGACCATCTAAAACATTATGGGTGAGGGCCTGCTGGTGAGGAGGAGGAGGAGGATGAGAAAAGGAAGATTCAACCATATACCCTTTTTTGTGGCGGAAGGGTTGCATGGGAATACAGAGTATTCAGTACATTCTAAACAACACATTTAAAGTGCCTTTATGTTCAGTCGTGGCTTTCCTCTGGTGGAGTGGAGAAGTCAGGGGCAATCCAGGCCTTGTTCATTTTTATAAGAGTCAACCTGTCAGCATTTTCAGTTGACAGCCGGATACACTTATCTGTTATAATGCCACCAGCAGCACTAAATACCCGCTCAGACAAAACGCTGGCGGCAGGGCAGGCCAGCACCTCCAAGGCCCTGCCTTTGCTGGAAGTGCTGTGTGTTCCCCTTGTCTCCCCACCTCGGTTGCCCAAGGAAGTACGGACTCTGCTGCCAGCGCTGTCAGATGGAAATTTTTGCAGCAATCTGTCAACAAGGAACTTCTGGTATAGCACCATTTTGCTCGTCCTCTCCACCGGAGGAATGAGAGATGAGAAGTTCTTTGTAGCAGGGGTCCAGAAGGGTGAACACCCAGTAATCCCTGTTATCTAAAATGCGTATAACAAGGGGGTCACGGGAAAGGCAGCCTAACATGAAGCCATCCATGTGTGCCAGAGTACCAGAGGGCAAGACTTCGCTGTCGTCATCAGGAGGATGACTGTCCATCTCCTCATCCTCTTCCTCCTCTTCTGTCCAGCCACGCTGAACAGATGGAATTAAAGTTCCATGGCTACTACTCTGTGTAGTGGAGGCAACTGTCCCCTGCTCCTCCTCCAATACGCGCTGAGAAGACAAACTGAGGGTTTTCTGGCTATCACCCAGGGTCATGTCTTCTTCCCCCATTTCAAACTCTTCCCCACGAACAGCGTCGGCCTTAATTGTGAGCAGCGAGCAATTGAGTAGACACAGAAGTGGGATCGTTAAACTGACAATAGCGTTATCGCCTCTCACCATCTGTGTCGATTCCATGCCCACTCCTCGCTTGTGAAGAGCGGAAGCTGACTGGAAAGGCGATGACCGTGCTGCAGCTGGTATTCCATTGCGGCCCCTTGCTGCTCACAAAGCCTGGCCAACATGTGTAACGTGGAGTTCCAGCGCGTGCTCACATCGCACAGCTGGTGAGCTGGCAATTTCAAGCGCTGCTGCAGGGTCAACAGACCGGCTGAAGCTGTTGATGACTTGCGGAAATGTGCACACACGCGGCGCACCTTCGCCAGTAGCTCGGGCAAATTGGGGTAGGTTTTCAGAAACCGCTGAACCACTAAGTTAAAGACAGGGGCTAGGCATGGGATGTGTGTGAGCTTGCCGAGCTCCAAAGCCGCCACCATGTTACGCCCATTATCACACACAACCATGCCTGGTTGCAGGTTAAGTGGCGAGAGCCACAGCTCAGTCTGGTCTCTTATCCCCTGCCACAGCTCTGCGGCGGTGTGCTGTTTATCCCCTAAGCATATCATCTTCAGCACAGCCTGTTGACGCATCCCTACAGCAGTGCTACACTGCTTCCAGCTACCAGCTGATGGCTGACTGGTGCTGCACGCAGAGAATTCGGAGGTGGAAGTGGAGAAGGAGGCGGAGGATGAGGAGCCACTTACATAGGTGCTGGCGGTAACCCTGATGGAAGTAGGGCCCGCAATCCTGGGCGTCGGTAGCACCTGTCCCATCCCAGGGTACAAGTCGCTCCCAGCCTCCACTACGTTCACCCAGTGTGCCATCAGGGAAATGTAGCGTCCCTGGCCACAAGCACTTGTCCATGTGTCAGTCGTTAGGTGGACCTTAGCAGTAACTACGTTGGTCAGGGCACGGGTGATGTTAGCAGATACATGCTGGTGTAAGATCCCAGCAGACGAGTCTTCAATGCTTGCAAAGTTTTATTGCCTGTAACAATAGTCCATCAAAGGGACGCGTTTCGGCTCATTTGCCTTTCTCAACTCTCAACAGATAAATATACATGTTCAGCAACTCATATATATATGCGTATCAATGATTAAGGAAAGGAAAAACACAGTGATGTGAACGCCCATAATAGGGGCGGTACGTACATGGTCACATGGTAACAAAAT
This sequence comes from Bufo bufo, assembly GCF_905171765.1. NCBI lineage: Eukaryota > Metazoa > Chordata > Amphibia > Anura > Bufonidae > Bufo > Bufo bufo. The sequence goes on along the minus strand of NC_053390.1, from coordinate 154,909,344 downwards.
CAAGGTAGTCAATCAGGGAATCAAAAGCGCAACAGGTATCAAGATACATGTCAATCGTAATGAGATAATGTTGTTAAATACCAATACAGCTGAGGAACTCCTTCATTTATATAGTAGATGTCTAGAAAAAATGATAATGCAAAAAAGGTTATGAAAATTAGTAAAATGAACAGAAAAATAGCACTACAAGAAATCAGATATGCATAATTTCATAGTCGCGGTTGAGGCCTCTCGGATATAGGGTATCAAGGGTATGGATCCAGTACGCCTCCCGACGCAAAAGTAATTTTTTAATGTCACCACCCCGCCTGGGTCTAGAAATTTGTTCTATCACCTGGAATTTTAATTGAGCGACTGTATGGTGAAACGTATCGAAATGGGAGGGAACTGGTAAAAGCAAATTTTTCGTCCTAATGGTGGATTTATGTTTTCCAATGCGGTCTTTGACACTCTGCATAGTTTCCCCAATGTAAAGCAACCCACAAGGACATTTTACTAGATATATAACATTGGCTGATTCACAAGTGAAAAAGCCATCAACTGCATATGAGCGTCCAGTATGTGGGTGGTAAACATTGGGCCCTTTGATGACATTGGAGCACTGGAAACAATGGAGGCACGGAAAAGTGCCCTTCCGCTGTGTAGCCAGGACCCCCTGTTTAAGAGTACCACGGGTGCTTCCAATGTCCGCACGTACTAGCTTGTCCCTATAGCTAGGGTTTTTTTTGTTACAAATAAGGGGCGGATTTTGGAATTCCTTGATTTGGGGGTATGCTTTACCTAACAGACACCAATGTTTTTTAACAATGTTATCTAGTTTAGAATTGAATGGATGGAATTTGTGAATCAGTGCCACTCGTAGACTTTTATCTTGTTTGTTCTCAGAGCTACGGGGAGAATCTAACTCATTTATGGTGTTAGTTAAGATAGATGACGGGTACCCTCTTTCGTCAAATCTTGTGGTCCTATCCCGTGAGGCGAGCACCTCAGCGTGTGCCGGCCAACTTCTTGCTACATGCTGGTGTAAGGCATGGACGGCACACCGGGAAAAATTGTGGCGGCTGGGGACTGAGTACCGAGGGACGGCAGCTGACATCAGGCCGTGAAAGGCCTCAGTGTCCACAAGCCTAAATGGCAACATTTCAACCGCCAGTAACTTAAAAAGTTGGGCGGTTAGTGCCATGGCCTGTGGGTGGGTGGCTGGGCATTTGCGCCTGCGTTCAAATGCCTGGGGTAAAGACATTTGGACACTGCGCTGGGACAGGGAAGTGGATGTGGTCGCTGATTGTGCTTGCGACGGTACAGGTGCAGCACGGGAGGCATCCGGGCCTGCGCCTTTGACAGGCGATTGGTCGACACCCAACATAGGGGAAGAGGAGGCAGTGGTGTGACCCGCGGACACAGATTGTGGACCCAGGCGTTCCTCCCACTTATTGTGGTGCTTGGCTGCCATGTGGTGGATCATGCTGGTGGTGGTGAGGTTGCTACTGTTCACAACTCAGCTCATTTTGGTGTGGCACAGGTTGCAAACTACTATTCTTTTGTCGTCTGCACTTTCCGCAAAAAAGCGCCATACCGCGGAACACCTACCCCTTGGCAAGGGAGATTTCCGCAAGGGGGTGCTCCATTGAACACTTGCGGGCCTGTTTGGCGTGGCCCGTCTTCTCCCTGGTGCCACCCCACTGCCTCTTCCAGCCTGTTGCCGTGCTGCAGATCGCTCCCCCTCGGAACTGCTGTCCTCGCTCGCGTTTGCGCCTTCCCATGTTGGGTCAGTGACCTCATCGTCCACCAAGTCCTCTTCAACTTCCCCACTCCGATCATCCTCCTCATTTGCTGACCCCAACACAACTTCAGTGATTGACAATGGTATATCATCCTCTTCATCAACCTCTGCAGACAGTAATTGTGGTTGTCTTGATGGCAACTGTGTCTCGTCATCATAAACCTCCTTAAACACATCATCTTGTGAGTGTGAAGGCTCTAGAGGTTGAGAATCAGGGCACAAGATCTCATGTCCCTCTTCAAGAGTACTTAGGGAGAGGGCCAAATTAAGTGATGGGGGTGAAAATAGCTCCTCGGAACATCCGAGTACCGGATCGCTTGTTTGGCCAGACTCTACATGGTGGGAGGAAGGATGATCAGGGTGAGGATTGTGTTGTTGACCAGACTGTTGGCTACTAAGACTGGACTTGGTGGAAGACAGGGTGGTGCTTAACCCAGTGGAAGCATTATCTGCTGCAATCCAACTGACCACCTGGTCGCACTGGTATGACTTCAAGAGTGTTGTCTTGCAACGCCCTGCAAACTGGGACATGAAGCTAGATATCGTGGATGACTGTTTTCCTTGTGCTCTGGCAGCAGGCACAGTTGCAACGCGCCCTGAGCCACGGCCTCTGCGTGAACCATCAGAATCACGTCCACTTCCCCGTCCCTTAATACTCGCCTTCTTCATATTGACACTGGATGTCACTGATATTTGGATTAAATATAGGCCTCACACACTGTCTAGAAATAAGTGTATACAGGGAGTGCAGAATTATTAGGCAAGTTGTATTTTTGAGGATTAATTTTATTATTGAACAACAACCATGTTCTCAATGAACCCAAAAAACTCATTAATATCAAAGCTGAATATTTTTGGAAGTAGTTTTTAGTTTGTTTTTAGTTTTAGCTATTTTAGGGGGATATCTGTGTGTGCAGGTGACTATTACTGTGCATAATTATTAGGCAACTTAACAAAAAACAAATATATACCCATTTCAATTATTTATTTTTACCAGTGAAACCAATATAACATCTCAACATTCACAAATATACATTTCTGACATTCAAAAACAAAACAAAAACAAATCAGTGACCAATATAGCCACCTTTCTTTGCAAGGACACTCAAAAGCCTGCCATCCATGGATTCTGTCAGTGTTTTGATCTGTTCACCATCAACATTGCGTGCAGCAGCAACCACAGCCTCCCAGACACTGTTCAGAGAGGTGTACTGTTTTCCCTCCTTGTAAATCTCACATTTGATGATGGACCACAGGTTCTCAATGGGGTTCAGATCAGGTGAACAAGGAGGCCATGTCATTAGATTTTCTTCTTTTATACCCTTTCTTGCCAGCCACGCTGTGGAGTACTTGGACGCGTGTGATGGAGCATTGTCCTGCATGAAAATCATGTTTTTCTTGAAGGATGCAGACTTCTTCCTGTACCACTGCTTGAAAAAGGTGTCTTCCAGAAACTGGCAGTAGGACTGGGAGTTGAGCTTGACTCCATCCTCAACCCGAAAAGGCCCCACAAGCTCATCTTTGATGATACCAGCCCAAACCAGTACTCCACCTCCACCTTGCTGGCTTCTGAGTCGGACTGGAGCTCTCTGCCCTTTACCAATCCAGCCACGGGCCCATCCATCTGGCCCATCAAGACTCACTCTCATTTCATCAGTCCATAAAACCTTAGAAAAATCAGTCTTGAGATATTTCTTGGCCCAGTCTTGACGTTTCAGCTTGTGTGTCTTGTTCAGTGGTGGTCGTCTTTCAGCCTTTCTTACCTTGGCCATGTCTCTGAGTATTGCACACCTTGTGCTTTTGGGCACTCCAGTGATGTTGCAGCTCTGAAATATGGCCAAACTGGTGGCAAGTGGCATCTTGGCAGCTGCACGCTTGACTTTTCTCAGTTCATGGGCAGTTATTTTGCGCCTTGGTTTTTCCACACGCTTCTTGCGACCCTGTTGACTATTTTGAATGAAACGCTTGATTGTTCGATGATCACGCTTTAGAAGCTTTGCAATTTTAAGAGTGCTGCATCCCTCTGCAAGATATCTCACTATTTTTGACTTTTCTGAGCCTGTCAAGTCCTTCTTTTGACCCATTTTGCCAAAGAAAAGGAAGTTGCCTAATAATTATGCACACCTAATATAGGGTGTTGATGTCATTAGACCACACCCCTTCTCATTACAGAGATGCACATCACCTAATATGCTTAATTGGTAGTAGGCTTTCGAGCCTATACAGCTTGGAGTAAGACAACATGCATAAAGAGGATGATGTGGTCAAAATACTCATTTGCCTAATAATTCTGCACGCAGTGTATTGCTTCTCACTGGTCACAGCAAGCAGAGTTTGTTTAATACAGAAACTGACTGTGTAACTGCAATTTGGATTAAATATAGGCGTCACACACGGCCTAGATATCAGTGCTGATTTGCTTCTCACTGGTCACAGCAAGCAGCGTTTGTAGAATGCAGAAAATGAATGTCACTAACAGTCGCCCTGACACAAAAAAAATAATTCCCCCAAAATAAATTTTGCTGCCACCTCTAATAATAGTCCTTTAAAGGACTTTTGGGTCTCTGAAAGGTTTGAGATCAAATTCGCTCTACACTCGCTTTGTCCCTTCCTAACAGCAGCTCTCCCTGACTCGCAATGAGCCGAACCCGCGTGACCGGGTGCTATATAGCACCCGATGACGTGTTACGGCCAGCCAATCACTGTAATGCCAGTAGAAAACATGTCTAATGGCATTACAGTGATGGCAATACTTACCAACATGTTTATTGTCTGCTTAGAAGGCGCCAAACGTCCGGGGAGGAGACTCGAGCATGGCGCTCGAGCACATGTGGTACTCGGCAGAGCACTCGGATCTGCCGAGCATAGCGATGCTCGAGCCGAATCGGTACTCGGCCAAGCATGCTCGATCATCACTAGTAATGAAGCAAATTTATGTATGTTTGTGCATTTATTTGTTTCATCATTATTATTGCTCTTATGACTTAGTGGTAACAACCACTACCAAAATAAAATGTATCCTTGGAAAATTAAAGGTAACCAATAAATATTGGTATAGTTTTCCAGTGAAATTCCATTTCTTTAATGCTTGTATTGGAACAGTAAATGTTTTTGAGCTGGCCCAAAAGGAGAGTGAAGTGTCCTTGATTCATCCTTTATATCAAGGATTAAAAAGAAAACATCAGGCTGCACATGTAAACTCATTGTAATTTTCAGAGCTGCATGTAACCCTTTTTCCATTTATAAATATAATTGCTTTCATACAACAAAAGAAGTATTTTAAATGACACCATGCAGTACAAGGACACGCTATGTGCGGTATACAAGGCTTTTTAAAGTGTTATGTGCAAAGGAAGACCTTGTTGAGAAAGCTGCTTGAATTTTATCTGTCAATCAATTATCAAAGATAAAAGATTAAATTCTTCATAAATTTAATTTTAATATTAACTGAAATGTGAACCCCTAGGTGCTGTCATGTTTCGGTAATCCATTTGCACACTTCTCTAAAAAGGTGAAATAAAAAAGTCATGAAAAGAAAGCTTTGATGGACTGTATATTAAGTAGTAGTGTACATTCCACAAATCAAATGGCATTTTCTAAATTATGTTTCCACAACCAACAGATGGAAAATCAATATTTGCCTTTAACAACAATCAACACAAAATGGACATACAATGCATAGATAAGAGGATCTGGTAAAAACAATGGGCGTCATTTACAAACAGATATACGCTACTTCTTGGTGTATATCTGTTGCAGATTGCTGAGTAGAGATGAGCAAATCAAAGTAGATTCACACCATAGAAACATAGAATGTGTCGGCAGATAAGAACCATTTGGCCCATCTAGTCTGCCCAATATACTGAATACCAGGAATAGCCCCTGGCCCTATCTTATATGAAGGATGGCCTTATGCCTATCCCATGCATGCTTAAACTCCTCCACTGTATTTGCAGCTACCACTTCTGCAGGAAGGATATTCCATGCATCCACTAATCTCTCAGTAAAGTAATACTTCCTGATATTACTTTTAAACCTTTGCCCCTCTAATTTAAAACTATGTCCTCTTGTAGCAGTTTTTCTTCTTTTAAATATTCTCTCCTCTTTTACCTTGTTGATTCCCTTTATGTATTTAAAAGTTTCTATCATATCACCTCTGTCTCGTCTTTCTTCCAAGCTATACATGTTAAGGTCCTTTAATCTTTCCTGGTAAGTTTTATCCTGCAATCCATGTACTAGTTTAGTAGCTCTTCTCTGAACTCTCTCCAAATTATCAATATCCTTCTGAAGATATGGTCTCCAGTACTGAGCACAATACTCCAAATGAGGTCTCACTAGTGCTCTGTAGAGCGGCATGAGCACCTCCCTCTTTCTACTGGTAATGCCTCTCCCTATACACCCAAGCATTCTGCTAGCATTTCCTGCTGCTCTATGACATTGCCTGCCTACCTTTAAGTCTTCTGAAATAATGATCCCTTAATCCCTTTCCTCAGATACTGAAGTTAGGACTGTATCACTGATTTTATATTCTGCTCTTGGGTTTTTATGCCCCAGGTGCATTATCTTGCACTTATCAACATTACATTTTAGTTGCCAGATATTTGACCATTCCTCTAGTTTTCCTAAATCCTTTTCCATTTGGTGTATCCCTCCAGGAACATCAACCCTGTTACAAATCTTTGTGTCATCAACAAAAAGACACACCTTACCATCGAGGCCTTCTGCAATTTCGCTGATAAAGATATTAAACAATATGGGTCCCAGAACAGATCCCTGAGGTACCCCACTGGTAACAAGACCATGGTCTGAATATACTCCATTGACTACAACCCTCTGTTGTCTGTCCCTCAGCCACTGCCTAATACAATATGGGAGTCCACATACAAAGACTGCAATGTATTGATAAGCCTTCTTTGTGGGACAGTATCAAAAGCCGTACTAAAGTCTAGATAAGCAATGTCTACTGCACCTCCGCCATCTTATTATTTTAGTCACCCAATCAAAAAAATCAATAAGATTAGTTTGACATGATCGCCCTGAAGTAAACCCATGCTGTTTTTCATCTTTCAATCCATGGGAATTTAGATGTTCCATAATCCTCTCCTTAAGTATGGTTTCCATTAATTTCCCCACTATTGATGTCAGGCTTACTGGCCTATAGTTGCCCGATTCCTCCCTACTTCCTTTCTTGTGAATGGGCACAACATTTGCTAATTTCCAATCTTCTGGGACGACTCCTGTTGCCAGTGATTGGTTAAATAAATCTGTTAATGGTTTTGCTAGTTCGCCGCTGAGCTCTTTTAATAGCTTTGGGTGTATCCCATCAGGCCCCTGTGACTTATTTGTATTAATTTTAGACAGCTGACTTAGAACCTCTAACTCTGTAAAGACACATGCATCAAAAGATTCATTAGTCTTCTTTCCTAACTGAGGTCCTTTTCCTTTATGTTCCTTTGTAAAAACTGAACAGAAGTATTCATTGAGGCAAACATAATTACAAAAACAAAATGGCTGCACACCAGTATATATACAAACAATAGAGCTAGGAAATGGGGGTTATTCTAGATAAATACCGACTATAAATGAGTATACATGAATAATGGAAGCTCTTAGCGCACATACGTGTCGGGCCCATCTACCAGGCGTCAAGATCGCTTCCGCAGATGGGTCCCAATCACTAAAGAAACTGCCTCTCTTTGGACTTACTTAAGCCTACAATATTCAGGGCAGTGTACGAACCAGCTACAAACATATTCTGCTCAGAAGTCCCAGGTAGATGGGCGTGTCCAGTCTAAAAGGGGTGCCACCCCCAACATGTTACAAGAAAATTTAGACTAAAACCTTCAGGATCACAGGTGCATATCCATGAGGCAAACATAATTACAAAAACAAAATGGCTGCACACCATTATATATACAAACAATAGAGCTAGGAAATGGGGGTCATTCTAGATAAAAGTGGTACAATACCGACTATAAATGAGTATACATGAATAATGGAAGCTCTTAGCGCACATACATATAGGTTTTAGTCTAAATTTTCTTGCAACATGTTGGGGGTGGACTCCTTTTAGACTGGACACGCCCATCTACCTGGGACTTCTGAGCAGAATATGTTTGTAGCTGGTTCCTACACTGCCCTGAATATTGTAGGCTTAAGTAAGTCCAAAGTGAGGCAGTTTCTTTAGTGATAGGGACCCATCTGCGGAAGCCACCTTGACGCCTGGTAGATGGGCCCGACACGTATGTGCGCTAAGAGCTTCCATTATTCATGTATACTCATTTATAGTCGGTATTGTACCACTTTTATCTAGAATGACCCCCATTTCCTAGCTCTATTGTTTGTATATATAATGGTGTGCAGCCATTTTGTTTTTGTAATTATGTTTGCCTCATGGATATGCACCTATTCATTGAGGCAGTCAGCTAGTTCTTGATCTTCTTCCATATACCTTCCTTCTTTTGTTTTTAATTTGGTAATTCCTTGTTTAAGTTTCCTTTTTTCATTTATGTATCTGAATAATGTCTTATCGCCTTTTTTCACTGACTGAGCTAATTTCTCTTCTGCCTGTGCCTTAGAAGCTATTATAAGTTGTTGGGCCTCTCTCTGCCTAATCTTATAAATTTGCCTGTCATCCTCGTTTTTTTTTTATATATAATTACTAAATGCTATCTTTTTGTTTTTAATGATTTTGGCCACTTCTGCTGAGTACCACAGTGGTCTCTTCCGTTTTTTGCTTTTATTGACAAGCCTAATGCAATTTTCTGTTGCCTTCAATAGTGTCACTTTTAAGTAGTCCCATTTCTCCTGGACTCCATTGAAACTGTTCCAATCTGATAGGGACTAGTATACCACTAATCTAATTTTAGAAAAGTCAGTTTTTCTAAAATCTAAAACTTTTGTTTTTGTGTGGTGTGACTCAGTCACTGTACTTATAGTAAACCACACTGACTGGTGATCACTAGAACCCAAGCTTTCCCCTACAGTAATATCAGATACCAAATTCCCATTTGTGAATACTAAATCTAAAATGGCCTCCTTCTGGGTTGGCTCCTCAACTACTTGCTGTAGAGATAATCCCAGTAGGGAATTTAGAATATCTGTACTCCTGGCAGAACTAGCTATTTTGGTTTTCCAGATTAAAGTCTCCCTGTCACGGATGGTGTACAGGAAACAAGACAATGCAATATAATCAATGACTCACTGGATCCACAACTAAGGAACAAAAGGGAGAGCCCTGCATGGACCTGGCAGACTCTCCCTGACTGCTCAGCCTATGCGAACACCCCAAAGGTGAATGGTCGCATATCCACGTACCTCGACTATCTAACACCTGAAGACCCTACAATAGTGAGGGGACACGACCACCGGCTCCCTACACAGACACGGAGGGAGTCAGGGTCACCTGGATCCAGCAGACAGAAAATCACAAATACATATACAGCACTTATCTTGCAGACGACTGGGAACTGGGAACTAGGAACAGCATGCACACACACTCCAGGAAGTTGTATAAGCCGCACACTACTGCATTATGGGGAGGAATTTAAAGGGAAGCAATCAGTCCAACTGCATGACAGCTGAGATAGGCTAGCGAGATGAGGAACTGAAACCAAAACAAAGAAAACTCAAGGAGGAGGTTCTGAACGGTTTCTGTCAGAGCTTCTCAGCTGTCTGGTTGTGACACTCCCATAATGATAGCTTCCCCTTTCAATGTCATTTTAGCTATTTCCTCAACTAGTAGATCATCTAATTCTTTGATTTGGCTAGGTGGTCTATATATCACACCTACACGAGTTACCTTATGATTATCAAGCTGCAAGGTAACCCAAACTGACTCTAAATTGGTCTCGCTAACTTGCATCAAATTAGATTTCATGCTATCTTTCACATACAGGGCCACCCATCCCCCTTCTTGCCTTCTCTGTCTTTCCTGTATAGAGAGAACCCTGGTATTGTTATATCCCAGTCATTACTCCCATTGAACCACGTCTCAGTAAAAGCCACTAAATCTATATTCTCAGATGCCATTATAGACTCAAGTTCATTGATCTTATTCCCTAAACTGCGAGCATTTGTAGACAAGAATCTGAATCCGAATTTCCTCACGCTTAGTGGTAGCGAATCACATTTTTTCTAAAATGGCTGCTGCACGTGTGAGGACATCGAACAAGGAACTCTGAGAAGGCGGGATCACCGATAATGCCATGCATGCAGCCAATCAGCAGCAAGCCAGCCCTGTGATGTCACAGCCCTATAAATAGCTTCAGCCATCTTGTATTCTGTTAAAAATTACTCTGATATGCCAGCGCTTTCGGCGTTCTCACCCTGCTGCTGCTCGCCTGGCAGCGCTGCAGCGTAACTTTGGCCTTCCCGCTCACCGCCTCATATGCGACGTGCCAACAAGGTTGAATTCCCCCTTGAATATGCTGGCCAGACTGTGCGAGCAGCAGCAGGCGATAGTGGAGTTTCAGCTGCAGCACGCACGGGTGAGTCGCTCTGTGGAACAGCACCATTACACCACCAATGACTGGGCCTCCATGTGAGACCTGTGTTCCTTGTTGCACTGTTTGGAGTACTCCACCAACATGGCCAGTGCCGATAACGCCGTTCTCAGTGTTACTATCCCACTTCTATGCCTCCTTGAAAAAACGCTTCTGGCGATGATGGAAAAGGATGTGGCACAGGAGGAGGAGGAAGAGGGATCATTTCACAGGGTTTCCAGCCAGTCATTCACAAGTGGCTCCGAGGGTGGGTTCCTGCACCCACAAACGCCAGGTACAAAATTGTCCATCCAGGGCACAGTTCTGGAGGATGGTGATGAGGAGGAACCATGTTCAAAGCAGGGTGACACCCAGACCAGCTCATGGCCATCACTTTGTGCGTGGCTGGGGGGGATACAGAGGACACAGACGATACACCTCCCAAAGAGGACAGCTTTTTAATGCCTCTGGGCAGCCTGGCACACATGAGCAATTAAATGCTGCAGTGTCTCCGCAACGACCGCCGAGTAGCCAACATTCTAACTTGTGCTGATTACTGGGTGGCCACGCTTCTGGATCCCCATTATAAGGATAAAGTACCATCCTTAATTCCCTCACTGGAGCGTGATCGTAAGATGCGCGAGTACAAGCGCATGCTGGTGGACGCGCTGCTAGTGGCATTCCCACCTGACAGCGGGGGCACAGTGGAAGCACAAGGTGAAGGCAGAGGAAGAGGCCACTAACGCATCTGGGGCACCGCCAGCACCTCAGAAGGTAGGGCTAGCATGGCCGAAATGTGGAAAAGCTTTGTCAGCACACTACAACAACCAGCACCACCAGCTGATATGGAACGTTTTAGCAGGAGGCAGCATTTTAGCAACATGGTGGAGCAGTATGTGTGCACATGCCGACACATACTGAATGACGGGTCTGCCCCCTTCAAATTCTGCATCTCCAAATTGGGCACATGGCCTGAGTTTGACCTTTACGCCTTGGAAGTGCTGGCCGGCCCTGCAGCCAGTGTATTATCTGAACGTATGTTTAGCACGGCAGGGGGGGTTATCACAGACAAGCGCAGCCACCTGTCCACAGCCAATGTGGACAAGCTCACGTTCATTAAAATGAACCAGGCATGGATCCCACAGGATTTCTCTGTACCTTGCGCAGAATAGACATGTATACCGGCCTTAACCAGCCATTGTTATACTACAGCGCAATTGCTCATTCTTGTATTTTGGATATTTCACACTCTTTTGGAGTGTACCATAATATAAAAAAAAAATAAAAAATAAAACCAAAAACCACTGTTGCCTACCTTGTCCTCCTCCACCGCTGCTTCCACCTACACCACTACGTCCACCGCCTCCTCAAACTCCTACTCCAAATGGAACTACACCTCATAAATCAAGTTTTTTTTTTATTTGTACATATTTTATTTTATGTCATTTCACTAATTTGTCTGTTAAATTTTCGGGTGAAATGCACCAATTTTTGGGTGTGCTATACCTAGAAAAATCTATAATCGAACACTGAGAATTCATAAGCTATAAAAATAATTTTTATTGAAATACATGATTAAAAACATATAATGAAAAATGACAGACAAATCAGTATCAAAAGAAGTGCGTACAACCCTGGAAGAACTTGGTGAGAAGAGTGACACAAGATCGAGCCTGTAGACATCTAGTTAATAAAGTGCAACAGATACCATGATAAAGTGCATGTGCAAGCCATATGTAAGTGGCAAGAGAACATGGTAAAATCCTATTCAAAGGCTCAGCAGTAATAATATAATGAATGTAATGTAAACATGAAAGGTCACATACCGTAATTTGAAGTAGTAACTCCACAGGAAAACAGGCACACACCGACGCGGAAACCTTCCTCTGGGGGTACGGTTCTTCCTACTGGAGGGGCTATATTTAAATAAATGCTCCTCCAATCAGTATAAAGTAGGGACAGATGGTGTAAATGGAACCATCTGCCCTATCGCCGTCCTTCTAAAAGGTGGAGTCGCGGACCGCGCGGTGGCCAATCGCACGACCAAACAAACTGTTAAGGACCGTGGGTGACGTAATAATCCCGCAAGACGATCGGCGACACACTGTTATCACAGGCCACACAATGAGGACTACTGAGTTTACTAACTCTATGCAGACCAAAACATATAAAGTTACCCATTGCATTTCATGTACCACTAAGGGGTTAATTTACCATGCTACTTGCCCATGCCCAAAAATCTATGTTGGCCTGACAAGCAGGGAATTAAAGATACGAGTTTGTGAACATGTTCGAGATATTGTAAAATCAAAGGACTCCACTGTTGAGATTAACCTTAAACCCATTGCCAAGCACTTCAAGAGGTTCCATGACAGTGACCCCTCACTTTTGAAAGTCTGTGGGATTGATCACATAGACTTAGGGATGCACGGAGGTAACCTGATGAAGTGTCTGGCCCAACGTGAGACAAAGTGGATTTGGACCCTGGACACAATGCAACCTAAAGGCCTCAATGATGCCCTGTCTTACGCCCCTTTTCTGCAGTGAACATGTACCGTATTTTTCGCCCTATAAGACGCTCGGCCCATAAGACACACCTAGGTTTTTGAGGAGGAAAATAAGAAAAACATTTTTTTAACCAAAAGGTGTGCTTTTGGTGGGTTTGAACTAATGGCGGTCTGTGCATGACACTATTATGGGGGATCTGTGGATGATGCACTGTTATGGGGTGGGGGATTTGTGGATGGCACTGTTATGTGGGGGATCTGTGGATGGCACTGTGGATGGCATTATGATGGTGGGGGGTTCTGTGGATGGCATAGCATTATGATGGTGGGGGGGATCTGTGGATGGCATTATGATGGTGGGGGGGATCTGTGGATGGCATTATGATGGTGGGGGGGATCTGTGGATGGCATCATGATGGTGGGGGGATCTGTGGATGACATTATGATGGTGGGGGGGATTTGTGGATGGCATTATGATGGTGGGGGGGATCTGTGGATGGAATTATGATGGTGGGGGGGATCTGTGGATGGCACTGTTATGAGGTAGTGGATGACACTGCTATATGTGTCATCCACAGATCCCCCATAACAGTCCCATCCACAGATCCCCCCCATCATAATGCCATACACAGACCCCCCCACCATAATGCCATCCACAGACCCCCCCCCCATCATAATGCCATCCACAGATCCCCCCCACCACCATAATGCCATCCACAGATCCCCCCCACCACCATAGAGCCATCCACAGACAGATCCCCCCCACCATCATAATGCCATCCACAGATCCCCCCCACCATCATAATGCCATCCACAGATCCCCCCATCATAATGCCATCCACAGACCCCCCCTTTCATCATTATCCCATCCATAGATCCCTAAGGAGGGGCTGTAGTAGGCGGGGAGAGCAGCGGGGCAGTGCAGGCACTGTACTCTGGCCCCACCACTCAGTATGTACAGTATTATACCTGGGTGATAATCATAATATCTAAACTGCGCTCCCCCTGCTCCCCATCTGTACCGTACTTACAGGTACACATGTCACACTCCGTCTCCTGTAGTAAGCGCTAGCAGGCAGGCCGGGCTGCAGGCGGCCGTAACTCACTAAGGTCACGTGCCTGCTCCGCCTGCTTCATTCATAAAGTAGGCGGAGCAGGCACGTGACCTCAGTGAGTTACGGCCGCCTGCAGCCCGACCTGCCTACTAGCTCTTACTACAGGAGACGGAGTGTGACATGTGTACCGGTAAGTACGGTACAGATGGGGAGCAGGGGGAGAGCAGTTTAGATATTATGATTAACACTAGGTATAATACAGTACATACTGAGCGGCGGGCCAGAGTACAGTGCCTGCACTGCCCGCTGCTCTCCCCGCCTACTACAGACCCTCCTCCCTCCTCACTAATACATCGCAGACTGCGATGTAAATTGCCAGCATTCGCCCCATAAGACGCAGGGGAAAAAAAAGTGCATCTTATGGGGCGAAAAATATGGTATATATTCTTCTTTTAATTATTTCTTGTGATTTAATCTTTTTAACATGCATTTATGTTAACGTATATGTCTGTGTCTTCCTACTTGAGATTTATCATTAATGCTGTCTTTCTGCATATAGGTTAATATATCTGCACTCACCTTTTTACATGGACTCTGGGTACATCTGACTGGATTGTCTGTGTCATCATGATCCCAATTGAAGATGGAAACGCCACATCATCTCTCTTTATTATCTAGGGATTAATTCACTCACACTGTATTAATATTGTTTTTTATTTTATTTAGTATATTTTTTATTTTACAATTTTTGCAGCATTTTAATATCTTATTCACTATATATTTTTTTCTCGCCAGTTTTTCTTCACCACTAGTATTACATGCTATATTATGTCATTTCATCATTTTTTGCCACTTTGTATACCTTGGGATTAGTTTTCTTATATCCCATTATAGCCTATCTGGTCACTTATTCAACATCGATTCATTCACACACAAATATCACCTTTCACATTCATTATGCACCTCTCTCACCATTTTACCTCATAAGTGAGGTTATTATGTTTTCCGGTGCGTTTTTCATCTTTTGAGCGCTGCCGATCATGTGATCGCGATTCGCGATCATGTGATCTATCCCCCTGACACCGCCGGTCACGTGACAGGCCGTCACGTGATCGCCGATCGTCTCGCGGGATCATTACGTCACTCAAGGTCCTTAACAGTTTGTTTGGTGAACGCAGTCGTGCCCGTGTGATTGGCCACCGCGCGGTCCGCCTACGACTCCACCTTTTAGGGCGGCGATAGGGCAGATGGTTCCATTTACACCATCTGTCCCTACTTTATACTAAATTGGTGTACTCTGATTGGAGGAGCATTTATTTCAATATAGCCCCTCCAGTAGGAAGAACCGTACCCCCAGAGGAAGGTTTACACCGAAACGCGCGTCGGGGTGTGCGGTTTTCCTGTGGAGTTACTACTTCAAATTACGGTATGTGACCTTTCATGTTTACATTACATTTATTATATTATTACTGCTGAGACTTTGAATAGGATTTTATTATGTTCTCTTGCCACTTACATATGGCTTGCACATGCACTTTATCATGGTATCTGTTGCACTTTATTAACTAGATGTCTACTCAATTGATGACTTATGAACTTTGTAGAGCCGTTATTTTCCAGCTGCTTATTTGCGGTTTGCACTTGCACTTTATGTACATGGCATCCTTTGTTTTCATTGATTAGACATCCATATTTTTTGGACTCATGTAATAGATTCTTGTCTTCAGGCTCAATCTTGTGTCACTCTTCTTACCAAGTTCTCCCAGGGTTTTACCGCACTTCTTTTGATACTGATTTGTCTGTCATTTTTCATTATATGTTTTTAATCATGTATTTCAATAAAAATTATTTTTATAGCTTATCAATTCTCTGTGTTCGATTATAGGTTTTTCCAGTTATTCCTGAGTTAGCTCTTTTGCTGAGGGGCTTATGCCACGTTGTTCCTTCATGCATCCTTTTATGTAACCTATCCTGCATTTAATCACTGCTATACCTAGTAGACAAGTAAAAAAAAAAAAAAACACAAAATTTGTCTGGTACATTTCCGGGTGAAATTCACCAATTTTTGGGTGTGATATACCACTTCTATACCTAGTTGACAGCTTAATACATTTCACTAATTTTTCTTTTACATTTTTGGGTTGACATTTTACAATTTTTGCCGTGAATAAACCCCTTCTCTGCGTAGATGACAGGGACCGAAATTTTTAAAATAATCTGTTCCATTGGTGGGTGACATTAACCCATTTCTGGCGATGAAAAACCCCTGCTCTGCATAAGTGACAGGGACTTAAATTTCTAAAATTCGTCTTTAATTGGCCCTTTCATTCGATCCTTCTGCTTTAATAACTTGTCCCACATTTCTGCTTCATCCCATTGCAGCCATTGACCTTCCTTGGATGAGGTCTCCCCTTCTCACGCTCCTTCTCCGGCGTGGAACCCTGATTCACCGATAACCGTGATCAAAATGGTAGGTTCAGAAAAGAACATCGAAAGTTGATAGAGAAGATATCCAATTGGATCGTGGACATCACGGGGACGTGCGACATGGTGGAGCACACACCTACACTGACTGATGGGTCTGCCCCCTTCAACTTCTGGGTCTCCAAATTGGGCACATGGCCTGAGCTTGCCCTTTACGCCTTGGAGGTGCTTCAGAACACTGCATTTTCTTCTGTCTTGCTGTTATAGGAGATGTAATCAGTCTGTTAATTGTGTTGGTGCAAAAAAAAAAATTGGGAGGGAGATACACCTCATCTGCATCGTGATTTGGAAATACAAAAGCTAATCTGAGCAAAATGGAGAAGAAGAAGCAAAAAGAAGGGCGGCACACCACTTCTGAAATGAATCCTTTATTCTTCAGATAGAAACGATAGGCAGGAGCATATCTGCAAAGTGCACGGACATGAAAGAGGCGACGGCCGTTTCGTGCGGGTTTGCGCTTCGTTTGACCTCATTGCGCTGGTATGCATCAGTGCCTTTTAGCACTACGTCTAGTTGTCAAGGCGACACTGATGCTACAAGTTAAACACTTGTTACTAAAATTACTACTTGCAGACATACAAAGTATACATTAAAGCTGAACAATGGCAGTATAGCTGAATCAAATAAATACACTCAAGCTGTTTTTGTCATTAAGTCGGAGGGGACCGAGTGCGGCTGTTTTCATGATCCATCTAGCCTCTCTCCTCAGAAGGGCCCAGTGCCTATCACTCCCCGCGTATGGTCTTCCCAATGTAAAAGGCCCCACATTTACACTTAATCAAATAAACGACATAAGTGCTTCTACATGTCATAAATTGTGTAGCGGTGTATGAGACCCCTCCAAATGTCAAGTACTTCAGCTGGCTATTGAAACCACAAAAAAAGCAGAATCCACACTTAAAATTGCCAATAGGCTTCCTATTGGTTAACCAATTACTGTCTGGCTTTGCATATTCTGCTTCTGACTAGCTTATCTTTGATGTTGTGACATATTCTAAAAGCTATTATGGGTCTGCTTTCAGTGACGTTCGATAGACCAGTCTCATTCTTCAATATGTCCCAATTTTCATTGATAATGCGTTTAATCAATTCTGCCGCAGGACTATATTTGAATGTGAACACAAACTTGTTTTCATTTCTATGTGTATTGAGTTTTCCTCTATTTAGAAGCTCCTCCTGTGAAAATGACCCTGCTTTTATCCTGGCATTGTCTATATCCTTCTCAACATAACCTCGACATAGCAACCTATTTGTTAGTTCCTGAGATTGTCTAATGTAGCTTTCTTGTGTGCTTTTCAGAGACACCCCACAGAAGTTACCTACTACCTCAGGAGAATTGCCCCTTCAATCAGACCCTGTGGCCTTCCAAGTGTCCAATAAATTTAATGATGACGAACGAGCCTGTCTTGAATTCCTCACTGGAGTGGATGCCACTGAGAGATCCTTAACTGATCTCTCCGTGGATCCATTCACTGGTGGAGTTAGATCCACCTTTTGCCCACCCATGCCCGCTGGGAGTAGCATTGATATCTTCCAATACCAAATCATGAGGGATATCAGAGCGGTGATATATTCCACTGCCCAACCCAACATCAGTATAGAGGAACAGAAAGCCTTACAGTGGCTCCGTTCCCAGGAAGATATAATAGTGAAACCAGCAGACAAGGGGGGCAATGTTGTTCTCATGTCCAGAGAATTTTACATCAACGAAGCCCTCAGACAATTGGGTGACACCTCTGTCTATGAAAGGATACGGGGGGACCCCCTGCCTAGTACCCAGCAGCTGCGACAATCCCTCGTCAAAAAATACATGGAGGTTGGTTTCTTACCCAAAAATATGCTGGACAAACTTGTCCCACTATCTCCGGCAAAGCCATCTTGGTATTTTCTTCCAAAGATGCATAAGTCACTGAGCCACCCCCCGGGGCGTCGCGGGGATTGGCTCAGTGACTGAGCCTTTATCCAAGTATTTGGACTGGCTTCTGAGACCAGTACTCAGCAGCGCCCCTGCCTATCTCAGGGACACTAATGATTTTTTGTTGGC
Organism: Bufo bufo; assembly: GCF_905171765.1. Taxonomy (NCBI): domain Eukaryota; kingdom Metazoa; phylum Chordata; class Amphibia; order Anura; family Bufonidae; genus Bufo; species Bufo bufo. The sequence goes on along the minus strand of NC_053390.1, from coordinate 154,890,988 downwards.
CCTGAAAGAAATCTGCTGGCAGAAAGATTACCAACTTGTATCACTGTATCGATGTGGAGAGCCTCTACACCCGCATCCCTCATGATGCGGGTGTTGAGGCGATCCTTGACATCGTGGCGAACGTTGGTAAAGGCCCTGTGTATTGTGAGTTTGTTGGGGAGGCGTTCAGGTTCATTTTAATGAACAATGTTTTCCAATTTGGTGACGATTGGTTTAGGCAGAAGCTTGGTACGGCAATGGGGACCCCCGTCTCCTGCACTTTTGCTAACATGTACCTTGCCAGACTAGAAGACAGATATATTTATTCTGTCACTAATCCTTTTCTTTCTAAATTGAAAGCTTACCTGCGCTTTGTAGATGATGTTTTTGTAGTCTGGGAAGGTACAGAAAAAGAGTGCAATGAATTTGTTGATTATTTGAACAAAAATGACATGGGCATGACCTTCACCATGAATTTTGGAGGAGATAAGTTGGAATTCCTGGATGTGGCTGTCCTGGTGGAAGGCGACGAGTTGGTCACGGAGGGCTTTCGGAAGCCCACGGCGACCAACTCCTTGCTCCACCATGACAGCTTCCATCCACGGAGTGTCAAAAAGGCCGTACAATACGGGCAGTTTATTAGACTAAGACGTATTAACAGCAGAAACAGTGGTTATCATAAACAGGCTGATGATCTTAGACAACGCTTACTAAAAAGGGGTTACCCTGAAGAAGCACTAAGCAGAGACATGAAAAGAGTAGAGGAGAATTTCTCACAGGAATGTCTTCTGAATAGTGGCAACAAGAAGAAAGATAGGGGTGTTGATCAAATCAAGGGTGCTAGATTTGCGTTCTCCTTCAAATATAGTCCAATGGCGGACCGCATCCGGTCGGTCATATTCAAAAATTGGGACGTTTTGAGGAGGAACGCAACTCTCAATGAGCTGACAGGACAGAGACCCCTCATCTCCTTCAGAAGGAGTCACACCATCAAGGATAAACTCGTTAGGAGTAGGCTCCAGAAAGAGAAGAGCAAGAATTGGCTAAAAAGTAACTTGCCAAAAGGCAATTACAGGTGTGGAAATTGTTCACTGTGCACTAATAATTCGCAGAAAAAGAGTATTGAATTTGCTGGTATCCGGCATACTGTCAATACCTTTATCAACTGTCGCAGTACTTACCTAGTATACTTATTATTGTGCACATGTGGACGTTTCTACATCGGTAAAACTATCAGATGTCTGTACGAACGAGTAAGGGAACATTTTACCTCCAACAAGACAGGCAAAGGGTGTCCTAGGTTTATAGAACACATTAGAAGTGCCCATGATAGTGATATGAGTTGTGTCTCTTTTTCTGGCCTGGAAACCGTGTCCGCCCCTCTGCAGGGGGGAGATAGACACCGCCTCCTCCTGCAGAGAGAGGCTAAATGGATATTGCGAACACAAGCCCTAGGGGAATTGGGACTTAATGATAGGAACGATCTAAGTCCATTTTTGTAATACCTTAGCATGTCAAGCTTTCTGCTGCTTAATTTGTGTATGTTCCTTGGTTTTTGCACTCACATTGTTTTTATACTGTTTCTATATGTATCCCCGTCTCAGTCATCTCCTTGATGCTGACGCAGCCGGATCTGTCAATTTCTATTACAGCGGTCTGCGCCAGTATTTAAAAGGAGCAATGCGTCAACACGCATTGACGCACAGCCAGAAGAAGCGCACTTGGCGCGAAACGGCCGCCGCTGATCAATGCGTGTGTTTTGAATTGTCCGCCCCCTGCCTGATGTAGCATTGGATTAATAAAGTCGCTGAACTGATTATACACGGGTGAGTGCCGCTCCTTTGTTCCGTTCTACAGTACCTTCTTTCTTGTGTGCTGTTGGTTCATTTGAGGCAGATAAACTGACCATATGGGACAGATTTCTTAGCGTTCTTATGATGGAAGCTATAAAAAATGTAAGAGAGAAATTAGTGGCTGACGGTTTGCGATAGCATTTTAATAGCTTCCATCATAAGGCATCATGCACACGACAGTATTTTTTCACTGTCCGCAAAACGGGGTTCCGTTGGTTCGTGATCCGTAACCGTTTTTTCGTCCGTGGGTCTTCCTTGATTTTTGGAGGATCCACGGACATGAAAAAAAAGTCGTTTTGGTGTCCGCCTGGCCGTGCGGAGCCAAACGGATCCGTCCTGACTTACAATGCAAGTCAATGGGGACGGATCCGTTTGACGTTGACACAATATGGTGCAATTGCAAACGGATCCGTCTCCCATTGACTTTCAATGTAAAGTCAGGAGTCCCTATTATACCATCAGATCAGAGTTTTCTCCAATCCGATGGTATATTTTAACTTGAAGCGTCCCCATCACCATGGGAACGCCTCTATGTTAGATTATACTGTCGGATAGGAGTTAGATCGTGAAACTCAGATCCGACAGTATATTCTAACACAGAGGCGTTCCCATGGTGATGGGGACGCTTCAAGTTAGAATATACTAAGAACTGTGTACATGACTGCCCCCTGCTGCCTTGCAGCACCCGATCTTTTACAAGGGGCTGTGATCCGCACAATTAACCCCTCAGGTGCGGCACCTGAGGGGGGGTTAATTGTGCGTATCATAGTCCCCTGTAAGAGATCAGTGGCTGCCAGGCAGCAGGGGGCAGACCCCCCTTGGCCCCCCCACCCTCCCTCTATTGTATTATTTTCATTGGTGGCCAGTGTGTGGCCCCCCTCCCTCTATTGTATTATTTTAATTGGTGTCACAGTGTGCGGCCCCCCCCGGCCCCCCCTCCCTCTATTGTATTATTTTCATTGGTGGCACAGTGTGCGGCCTCCCCTCTCCCCCCCCCCGATCATTGGTGGCAGCGGAGAGTTCCGATCGGAGTCCCAGTTTAATCGCTGGGGCTCCGATCGGTAACCATGGCAACCAGGACGCTCCTGCAGTCCTGGTTGCCATGGTTACTTAGCAATATTAGAAGCATCATACTTACCTGCAGCGCTGTCTGTGACCGGCCGGGAGCTCTTCCTACTGGTAAGTGACAGGTCTTTGCGGCGCATTGCTTAATGATCTGTCACTTACCAGTAGGAGGAGCTCCCGGCCGGTCACAGACAGCGCAGCAGGTAAGTATGATGCTTCTAATATTGCTAAGTAACCATGGCAACCAGGACTGCAGTAGCAATCGGAGCCCCAGCGATTAAACTGGGACTTCGATCAGAACTCTTCGCTGCCACCAATGATCGAGGGGGAGAGGGGAGGCCGCACACTGTGCCACCAATGAAAATAATACAATAGAGGGAGGGAGGGGGGGCCGGGGGGCCGCACACTGTGCCACCAATGAAAATAATACAATAGAGGGAGGGAGGGGGGCCGGGGGGGCTGCACACTGTGCCACCAATGAAAATAATACAATAGAGGGAGGGAGGGGGGCGCACTGGCCACCAATGAAATTAAAACTGGGGAGGGAGGGGGGTCTGCCCCCTGCTGCCTGGCAGCCCCTGATCTCTTATTGGGGGCTATGATATGCACAATTAACCCGGCACCTGAGGGGTTAATTGTGAGGATCACAGCCCCTTGTAAGAGATCGGGTGCTGCCAGGCAGCAGGGGGCAGTCATGTACACAGTTCATAGTATATTCTAACTAGAAGCGTCCCCATCACTATGGGAACGCCTCTGTGTTAGAATATACTGTCGGATCTGAGTTTTCACGAAGTTAAAACTCAGCTCTGAAAAAGCTTTTATGCAGACTGATCTTCGGATCCGTCTGTATGAAAGTAACCTACGGCCAAGGATCACGGACGCGGATGCCAATCTTGTGTGCATCCGTGTTCTTTCACGGACCCATTGACTTGAATGGGTCCGTGAACCGTAGTCCGTCAAAAAAATAGGACAGGTCATATTTTTTTGACGGACAGGAAACACAGATCACGGCCGCTGATGAACAATGGTGCATTTTCCGAGTTTTCAACGGACCCATTGAAAGTCAATGGGTCCGCAGAAAATCACGGAAAACGGAACAACGGCCACGGGTGCACACAACGGTCGTGTGCATGAGGCCTAAGAGGGTCATTTTCACAGGAGGAGCTTCTAAATAGAGGAAAACGCAATACACATAGAAATTAAAACAAGTTTGTGTTCACATTCAAATGTAGTCCTGCGGCAGAATTGATTAAACACATTATCAATGAAAATTGGGACATATTGAAGAATGAGACTGGTCTATCGACCGTCACTGAGAGCTGACCCATAATAGCTTTTAGAAGATGTCACACCATCAAAGATAAGCTAGTCAGATGCAGAATACGGGCAAAGCCAGCCAGTAATTGGTTAACCAATAGGAAGCCTATTGGCAATTTTAAATGTGGATTCTGCTCTTTTTGTGGTTTCAATAGCCAGCTGAAGTACTTGACGTTTGGAGCGGTCTCATACACCGCTACACAATGTATGACATGTAGAAGCACTTATGTCGTTTATTTTATTAAGTGTAAATGTGGGGCCTTTTACATTGGGACGATTTAGGAAACACCTTAACTCCTTGAGGACGGGAAAGGCTGTACTAGGCTCATTGGGCATGTCCGTGATGTACATTGAGGTGATCCTAACCTTCTCAGGTATAGAACTGGAGCCTAGCATGACCTGCGGGGGTGATAGGCACCAGGCCCTCCTGAGAAGAGAGGCTAGATGGATCATGAAAACAGCTCCACTCTGTCCCCTCCGACTTAATGAAAAAAACGGCTTGAATGTATTTATTTTCTTCAGCTATAATGCCATTGTTCAGCTTTAATGTATACCTTGTATGTCTGCATGTAGTAATTTTAGTAACGGGTGTTTAACTTGTAGCGTCAGTGTCGCCTTGACAACTAGACGCAGTGTTAAAAGGCACTGACACATACCAGCACAGTGAGATCAGAGGCCAGACGAAGCGCAAACCCGCGTGAAACGGCCGTCGCCGCTTTCATGTCCGTGCACTTTGCAGATATGCTCCTGCCTATCGTTTCTATCTGAAAAGAATAAAGGATTAATTTCAGCAGTGATGAGTGCCGCCTTTCTTTTTGCTTCTTCTCCATTTTGCTCATGTTATGGGATTCATTGCTATAGGGCAGAGCACCACACACACTGGCTGACACATTGACAGGGTCACCTCGGATCCCGTGCACTCCCACTCTATACACGGCAGTGCCGCCCCATTCTTTTCTATTTTCACGTTACAAAAGCTAATCTGTCTGTTAATTGTGTCAGTGACATAAATCCATATTTTGGTGGGAGATACGGTACCCCTCATTTGCATGCTTGGAAATACAAAAGCAAATCAGTCAGTTATTTCTTTTGGTGACCTGTAGCCATTTTTTGGGGTGGAAAACTCTTAATTTGCACCCCTGACACAGAAATACAATTGTTCATCTGTCAGCCAAAATGAGAGGAGCATCAAATAGGAGATGTGGCTGTGGTCATAGTGTTGCTGGTGTTGGTGGTGGTGAAGCTCCTGCTGTAGGGAGAGGACGCATGGTGCATGCAGGTGAAAGGAGATTCTATGTCATTTTGTTGGCCTGAATATCACTCAATGAATGGTGAGGCCAGAAGAGGTAGAGGCGGCAGCAGATTGAATGGCTAACAGTGCCTACAGTTTCTCCACATTGTCTTTTACCCTGTCCCATGATGAAAGCACCGGCGGCCCATGGGAATCAGTCTTCCACCTCAACCCCTTGCACATCAGGAAAAGCAGTCTGAGCCCCAATTCATGCAGCAGTCACTTATGCTGGCAGGATTTCTGTGGGACATTCACCTAGCCCTGCCCCAGAAGTGGAAGAGATTGAGTTCACTGATGTCCATCCACGATGAGGAAGTGGGAGGACCACTGTAGCGTGTCTCTGATGATGATGACGAGACATAGGTGTCAACTGCTGGGGTTTTCTGCCTGTGCAGATCAGCCAGGAGGGCAGAGGTGAGAAGTGGGTGGAAGATAATGTTGAGGATGATGAGTAGAGATGAGCGAATCGAGGCTGACGAAGTGGAATTCGTTCCGAATTATAGGAAAAATTTGATTTGTACCGAAGGCGAATTTCCTCACGATTCGTGTTAATTGCATTTTTTTTCCTAAAATGGCTGCTGCACGTGTTAGGACATGGAGAAAGGAACTCTGGGAAGGCGGGATCACCCATAATGTCATGCATGCAGCAAATCAGCAGCCAGCCAGACCTGTGATGTCACAGCCCTATAAATAGCAGCAGCCATGTTAGATTCTGCCATTTACAAGTGTACTTAGTGCAGGGAGAGACGTCTGCAGGCGCTAGGGACAGTGATAGGAAAGACTTGATTGTGGTGAAAAAGCGATTTATAAGTGCACGAAAAGGATAGGGATGAAACATTTCACAGCATTTATGTAGAACAGGGTTCAGTAGGGGATGTTACAGATTGGGTAATAGGAACAATCCTGTTACCCCTTGCTGCACTGACTGGGGATCCAAATTGCCATTATACAGCTCTGTCATTCCAGCAAACAGTTCTTGTTATTGGGGTGCAAGAGCTGTTTGATACAGCCATTAGCAGGGTTTATTACAAGGAAATATTTCTACAGTATGTCTAATTTGCCCTTGTGCGGTGCAGTAATATGTTGTGAAGGCATTTTTGCTGTGTATTAGTGGCAAAAGAAAGATATATTTGCCCTTGTGCGGTGCAGTGATATATTCTACAGCCCTGTTTGCCGTATATTAGTGGCGAAATAAAAATATATTTGCCTTTTAGCATTGCATTTATCTGTTGAAAAGCCTTTTGTGTTGTTGTAAAAGTAGAAAAAAATTAGGGCCTAATTGCCGTTCAACGGTGCAGTGATATACTCTAAAGCCTGTTTGCCGTGTATTAGTAGCGAAATAAAAATATATTCGCCTTTTAGAGTAGCACTTATCTGTTGAAAAGCCTTTTGTGTTGTGTAAAAGTATTAAAAAAAATAGGGCCTAATTGCCGTTCAGTGGTGATATACTCTAAAGCCCTGTTTGCTTTGTATTAGTGGCAAAATAAAAAATATTTGATTTAAAATTTGGTAATTTGATCTAACAGTATGTCAGACAGAGAAGTGCCAGGCACTGCACAGGGGAGTAGCAGAGGCCTAAATGTTTCTGGTGCAGGCAGAGGTCGCATCAGAGTAAGGGAGGGCGTGGGCAAAGGTCGCAGCTAAAGGCCTGAGCTCCAGGTGTCATCTAGCGGTCCTGTCTTGACCAGCAACCCAGCGGTTCTTGAATGGTTAACTCGGTAATCCACTTCATTCCAAGTGACATCAGACACCCCCAGCCAAGAGTCGATGGGTTCCTCTGACACAACGCTTAGTTGGCATGGCCCGGGAACAGGCCCTGTGCCCCTACCTGGCCTGAACCTTCCTCTGTCGTTTTCAGTTCCCTCACAGTGAAAAGCATTATATGCCGTAGGCTTGGCTCCAATTTTCAGCGAGGAAGAGCTTCTGGAGGGCAGTCAGCAGCTACTGCCCAGCCAAGATCAAGAGGAGACATCCGTGCTTCCTCCGCTAGGCAGGCCTGTATTGATGAGGAGAGTGGCGTGGGAGCTTGTGTTGCAAGCGGTCAGGGTCCTGACCCAGAGACGGGTCAAGAGCCTGAGGAGGACATCAGTGACATGCAGAAAGTACTCGATGATAATGATGTAGCTGATCACACTTAGGAGCCAGGTGACGAAGGGGCTTCATCATTAGAGTTGAGCGAACCCGAACTGTAAAGTTCGGGTTCGTACCGAACTTTAGGGTTTTCGGGCACCCGGACCCAAACCCGAACATTTACGTAAAAGTTCGGGTTCGGTGTTCGGCGATTTTTATGGTGCTTTTTGAAAGGCTGCAAAGCAGCCAATCAACAAGCGTCATACTAATTGCCCCAAAAGGCCATCACAGCCATGCCTACTATTGGCATGACTGTGATTGGCCAACTGCAGCATGTGACCCAGCCTCTATGTAAGCTGGAGTCACGTAGCGCTGCCCGTCACTCTGCTTGGTGTGGGGAGAGGCTGCAGCTGCTGTGAGGGAGAGATCAGGAAAAAATCTTATCAAGAACTGGTTTATGTACTCAGCGATCTACAGAAAAAGTGTTTTGTGGGTGCAGTGCACAATTTTTTTAAACCTGCCCTGAGCCAATTACTGCTGAAAACGAACTTTTTTTTCTTCAGTTAGTCAATGTCAATACATGATCGGCAGCCATTTTATGCAACGATAGTGCACCAGCATAGGCTATCTGCAAGTCCAGAAATACAGCTTTGGCATACTGGGGTGAAAAAACACTCTAATATACTGCACATCTGTGATTAGACAAGCATAAGTGACTGTCACATTTAGGACAGAAATACAACTTTCTGGTTAGGGTGAAAAAACCCTCTAATATACTGCACATCTGGGATTACACGTGCATAAGTGACAGTCACATTTAGGACAGAAATACAGATTTTTGGTAAGGGTGAAAATACCCTCTAATATACTGCACATCTGTGATTACACGTGCATAAGTCACTGTCACATTTATTACAGAAATACAGCTTTTTGGTTAGGGTGAAAAACCCCTCTAATATACTGCACATCTGGGATTACACGTGCATAAATCACTGTCACATTTAGGACAGAAATACAGCTTTTTGGTTAGGGTGGAAAAACCCTCTAATATACTGCACATCTGGGATTACACGTGCATAAATCACTGTCACATTTAGGACAGAAATACGGCTTTGGCATACTGAGGTGAAAAAAGTCTCTCATATACTGCACATCTGGGATTACACATGCATAAGTGACTGTCACATTTTGGACAGAAATACAGCTTTTTGGTTAGGGTGAAAAAACCCTCTAATATACTGCACATCTGGGATTACACGTGCATAAGTCACTGTCAAATTTAGGACAGAAATACAGATTTTTCGTTAGGGTGTAAAAACCCTCTAATATACTGCACATCGGGGATTAGACAAGCATAAGTGACTGTCACATTTAGGACAGAAATACAGCTTTTTGGTTAGGGTGAAAAAACCCTCTAATATACTGCACATCTGGGATTAGACGTGCATAAGTGACTGTCACATTTAGGCCATAAATACGGCTTTTGCATACTGGGGTGAAAAAAGCCTCTTATATACTGCACATCTGTGATTACACGTGCATAAGTCACTGTCACATTTTAGGACAGAAATACAGCTTTTTGGTTAGGGTGAAAAAACCCTCTAATATACTGCACATCTGGGATTAGAAATGCATAAGTGACTGTCACATTTAGGCCATAAATATGACTTTGGCATACTGGGGTGAAAAAAGCCTCTAATATACTGCACATCTGGGATTACACGTGCATAAGTGACTGTCCCATTTAGGACAGAAATACAGCTTTTTAGTTAGGGTGAAAAAACCCTCTAATATACTGCACATCTGGGATTACACGTGCATAAATCACTGTCACATTTAGGACAGAAATACAGCTTTTTGGTTAGGGTGGAAAAACCCTCTAATATACTGCACATCTGGGATTACACGTGCATAAATCACTGTCACATTTAGGACAGAAATACGGCTTTGGCATACTGGGGTGAAAAAAGCATCTCATATACTGCACATCTGGGATTACACATGCATAAGTGACTGTCACATTTTGGACAGAAATACAGCTTTTTGGTTAGGGTGAAAAAACCCTCTAATATACTGCACATCTGGGATTACACGTGCATAAGTCACTGTCAAATTTAGGACAGAAATACAGATTTTTCGTTAGGGTGTAAAAACCCTCTAATATACTGCACATCGGGGATTAGACAAGCATAAGTGACTGTCACATTTAGGACAGAAATACAGCTTTTTGGTTAGGGTGAAAAAACCCTCTAATATACTGCACATCTGGGATTAGACGTGCATAAGTGACTGTCACATTTAGGCCATAAATACGGCTTTTGCATACTGGGGTGAAAAAAGCCTCTTATATACTGCACATCTGTGATTACACGTGCATAAGTCACTGTCACATTTTAGGACAGAAATACAGCTTTTTGGTTAGGGTGAAAAAACCCTCTAATATACTGCACATCTGGGATTAGAAATGCATAAGTGACTGTCACATTTAGGCCATAAATATGACTTTGGCATACTGGGGTGAAAAAAGCCTCTAATATACTGCACATCTGGGATTACACGTGCATAAGTGACTGTCCCATTTAGGACAGAAATACAGCTTTTTAGTTAGGGTGAAAAAACCCTCTAATATACTGCACATCTGGGATTACACGTGCATAAGTGTCACGGATGAAAGTGGGGGAAACCCTCATCCGTGCGATGTTAAGGATAAGGAAGCTGCTAGGCCTGGACAACAGAAATAGGGAGAAGGTCACCTCCTAAAGCGTCCCTAACTCTGACCCTGACTCCTAACTGTATGAGACAACCCAGATGGTAGGAGGGCTCGTACTCAGGAACCTCGAGTCCCTACTAGCCCTCAAGAGATCCCTGGACTACACTCCTAGACTCGGAGGAACAGGAGTCTCACTGGCCAAGCTGCAAGGAAAGGGGAACATCAACAGCTAATGGATATGGCAGAGGAGTGAAACCACTTCCACACCTACCTGCCACAGACACACTGACTGGAACCCGTGCTCAATAGCTGTTATCCACACCAAACACAAAAGGACACAGCACACGACATATACTCACACAGGAAACCAGATCCATAACTGCAATAAGGTGAGACTCCACACAAAACATAAGCATAACATTAATACATTAGTTTTATCACCACAAGGGTGGCCCTCACTGGATAGATGGCATCAGGATAACCGGAGGATGACTCCAGCATAACATGCCTGGAGTACCCCTCAGCTACAGGCTTCCAGCAGAGGCTAAATAGCCCAAGTAGCCACACCCACACAGACATACTAGGAAAGGAATTAACCCTTCCAACACCAAAGAAGGTAAGTGTCACTTAAAGGGGAAATGCACACATAACTAAAATCCCGTACACACCAAACATACAAAGTGCACACCTTCAAAGACAGGTTGCCAGGTGCAATTGCATGCACTTGACAGCAAGCTGCCTAGCAACCAGCTCAGGCTGCTATACTGCCAAATAACATCATGTTGCCAGCGGCAACCACACGTGAGGCATCATACTAACAGCCCTCACCTGTGATTGACCACAAGACCAGACCGCGAGCAACTGCATGCAGCTCAAGGAGTCACGACCATGACCATGGTCGTGACAATAACTCACTGTCACATTTAGGACAGAAATAAAGCTTTTTGGTTAGGGTGAAAAAACCCTCTAATATACTGCACATCTGTGATTACACGTGCATAAGTGACTGTCACATTTAGGACAGAAATACAGCTTTTTGGTTAGGGTGAAAAAACCCTCTAATATAGTGCACATCTGGGATTACACATGCATAAGTCACTGTCACATTTAGAACAGAAATACGGCTTTGGCATACTGGGGTGAAAAAACCTCTAATATACTGCACATCTGGGATTACACATGCATAAGTCACTGTCACATTTAGGACAGAAATACAGCCTTTTGGTTAGGGTGAAAAAAACCTCTAATATACTGCACATCTGTGATTACACGGGCATAAGTCACTGTCACATTTAGGACAGAAATACAGCTTTTTGGTTTGGGTGAAAAAAACCTCTAATATACTGCACATCTGGGATTACACGTGCATAAGTCACTGACACATTTAGGACAGAAATACGGCTTTTTGGTTAGGGTGAAAAAACCCTCTAATATACTGCACATCTGGGATTACACATGCATAAGTGACTGTCACATTTTGGCCATAAATACGGCTTTGGCATACTGGGGTGATAAAAGCCTCTAATATACTGCACATCTGGGATTAGACGTGCATAAGTGACTGTCACATTTAGGCCATAAACACGGCTTTGGCATACGGGGTGAAAAAAGTCTCTCATATACTGCACATCTGGGATTACACGTGCATAAGTCACTGTCACATTTAGGACAGAAATGCAGCTTTTTGGTTAGGGTGAAAAAACCCTCTAATATACTGCACATCTGTGATTACACGTGCATAAGTGACTGTTACATTTAGGACAGAAATACAGCTTTTTGGTTAGGGTGAAAAAAGTCTCTAAGTGACTGTCACATTTTGGCCATAAATACGGCTTTGGCATACTGGGGTGAAAAAAGCCTCTTATATATAGCACATCTGGGATTACACGTGCATAAATGACTGTCACATTTAGGACAGAAATACAGCTTTTTGGTAAGGGTGAAAAAGCCTCTAATATACTGCACATCTGGGATTACACGTGCATAAGTGACTGTCACATTTAGGACAGAAATACAGCTTTTTGGTTAGGGTGAAAAAAGCCTCTAAGTGACTGTCACATTTTGGCCATAAATACGGCTTTGGCATACTTAGGTGAAAAAAGCCTCTCATATACAGCACATCTGGGATTACACGTGCATAAGTGACTGTCACATTTAGGACAGGAAATACAGCTTTTTGGTTAGGGTGAAAAAACCCTCTAATATACTGCACATCTGGGATTACACATGCATAAGTGACTGTCACAAGCATCAGTTACTGTCACATTTAGGCTAGAAATACAGCTTTTTGGTTACTGGGGTGAAAAAACCCTCTGATATACTGCACATCTGGAATAAGACATGAATAAGTGAGTGTCACATTTAGGCCACAAATACCGCTGTCATATAGAGTTAAAAAAAAAAAAATAGAGTGCAATACCCTACATCAGGGTTTATATTGGCGGTTAATTATTTTTAACATACTTAACCACTTTTTACTTTGCTTTGTGAACTCTAACTATGAGGCAAACATCTAATAAGGGATTCGGTCATGGTCGTGGTGGTGGTGTTGGTGGAGGCTCTGGTGGAGGGAGAGGACGTGGCCGTTCTGCCACAGCTACACGTCCTACTGAACCGACTACCTCAGGTCCCAGTAGCCGCCAGAATCTACAGCGATATTTGGTCGGGCCTAATGCCATTCTAAGGATGATAAGGCCTGAACAAGTACAGGCGCTAGTCAATTGGGTGGCCAACAGTGGATCCAGCACGTTTATATTATCTCCCACCCAGTGTTCTGCAGAAAGCACACATTTGGCGCCTGAAACCCATTACCATCAGTCTGTCACATCACTGAGCCTCAAGTCATGCAGCAGTCTCTTATGCTGTTTGAAGACTCTGCTGGCAGGGTTTCCCAAGGGCATCCACCTAGCCCTTCCCCAGGGGTGGAAGAGATAGAATGCACTGACGCACAACCATTTTTGTTTCCTGATGAGGACATGAAAATACCACCTCAGCCTGTCTCTGATGATGACGAAACACAGGTGCCAACTGCTGCGTCTTTCTGCAGTGTGCAGACCAAAAAGGATGTCAGGGAGGAAGACTGGGTGGAAGACGATGCAGGGGACGATGAGGTCCTAGACCCCACATGGAATGAAGGTCGTGCCACTGATTTTCAGAGTTCGGAGGAAGAGGCAGTGGTGAGACCGAGCCAACAGCGTAGCAAAAGCGGGAGCAGGGTGCAAAAGCAGAGCAGCCGTCGCCAAAACAGTTTGCCTGCTACTGGCCACCGTCAACAGGGACCGAGCACAACAAAGGCAGCTTCAAGGAGTTCCCTGGCATAGCACTTCTTCACACAATGTGCTGACGACAAGACCCGAGTGGTTTGCACGCTGTGCCATCAGAGCCTGAAGCGAGACATTAACGTTCTGAACCTTAGCACAACCTGCATGACCAGGCATCTACATGTGAGACATGGGCTGCCGTGGAGTAAGCACCTTCAAAACCAAGAAAGGGCTCAGGCCCCTCCTGCTCCCTCTTCTGCTGCTGCCTCGGCCTCTTCCTCTGCCTCTGGAGGAATGTTGGCACCTGCCGCCCAGCAAACAGAGGATGTGCCACCAACAACACCACCTCCGTCACCAAGCATCTCCACCATGTCACACGGAAGCGTTCAGCTCTCCATCTCACAAACCTTTGATAGAAAGTGTAAATTCCCACCTAGCCACCCTAGATCCCTGGCCCTGAATTCCAGCATTTCTAAACTACTGGCCTTTGAAATGCTGTCATTCAGGCTGGGGGAGACGGACAGCTTCAAACAGCTCATGTCGCTTGCTGTCCCACAGTATGTCGTTCCCAGCCGCCACTTCTTCTCCAGGAGAGCCGTGCCCTCCTTGCACAACCAAGTATCGGATAAAATCAAGTGTGCACTGTGCAACGCCATCTGTGGCAAGGTCTACCTAACCACAGATACGTGGACCAGTAAGCACGGCCAGGGACGCTATATCTCCCTAACTGCACACTGGGTAAATGTAGTGGCGGCTGGGCCCCAGGCGGAGAGCTGTTTGGCGCACACGTCCTTCCGCCGCCAAGGATCGCAGGGCATCTTTCTTTGCCTCCTGTTGCCTCCTCTTCCTACTCGGCTTCCTCCTCCTCTTCTACCACCTCCTCATCCGGTCAGCGACAGACCTTCACCACCAACTTCAGCACAGCCAGGGGTAAACGTCAGCAGGCCGTTCTGAAACTGATGTGTTTGGGGGACAGAATCCACACCGCGCAGGAGTTGTGGTGGGGTATAGAACAACAGACCGACGAGTGGTTTCTGCCACTGAGCCTCAAGCCCGGCCTGGTGGTGTGCGATAATGGACGAAATCTCGTTGCAGCTCTGGGACTAGCCGGTTTGATGCACATCCCTTGCCTGGCGCATGTGCTGAATTTGCTGGTGCAGAAATTCATTCACAACTACCCCGATATGTCAGAGCTGCTGCATAAAGTGCGGGCCGTCTGTGCGCGCTTCTGTTGTTCGGCTGTCTGCTCTACAGCGTAACTTCGGCCTTCTCGCTCACTGCCTCATATGCGACGTGCCCACCAGGTGGAACTCCACATTGCACATGCTGGAGAGACTGTGCGAGCAGCAACAGGCCATAAAGGAGTTTCAGCTGCAGCACGCACGGGTGAGTCGCACTGCGGAACAGCACCACTTCACCACCAATGACTGGGCCTCCATGCGAGACCTGTGTGCCCTGTTGCGCTGTTTCTAGTACTCCACCAACATGGCCAGTGGTGATGACGCCGTTATCAGCGTTACAATACCACTTCTATGTCTCCTTGAGAAAACACTTAAGGCGATGATGGAAGAGGATGTGGCCCAGGACGAGGAAGAGGAAAAGGGATTATCTCTAACACTTTCAGGCTAGTCTTTTAGAAGTGGCTCAGAAAGAGGATTTTTGCAACAGCAGAGGCCAGGTACAAATTTGGACAGCCAGGGCCCACTACTGGAGGATGAGGAGGAGGATGGGGATGAAGCATGTTCACAGCGGGGTGGCATCCAACGCAGCTTGGGCCCATCACTGGTGCGTGGCTGGGGGGATACGGAGGACGTAGACGATACGCCTCCCACAGAGGACAGCTTGTCCTTACCTCTGGGCAGCCTGGCACACATGAGCGACTACATGCTGCAGTGCCTGCACAACGACTGCAGAGTTGCCCACATTTTAACGTGTGCTGACTACTGGGTGGTTACCCTGCTGGATCCCCGTTACAAAGACAATGTGCCGTCCTTAATTCCCTCACTGGAGCGTGATCGGAAGATGCGCGACTACAGGCGCACGCTGGTAGACGCGCTACTGAGAGCATTCCCGACTGACGCTGGGGGACAAGTGGAAGCATAAGGCGAAGGCAGGGGAGGAGGAAGAGGTTGCCAACGCAGCTGTGTCAGCGCCAGCACCTCAGAAGGCAGGGTTAGCATGGCCGACATGTGGAAAAGCTTTGTCACCTCGCCGCAACAACAGGCCCCAATTGCTGATATGGAGCGTGTTAGCAGGAGGCAGCATTTGAACAACATGGTGGAACGGTACCTGTGCTCACGACTACACGTACTGACTGATGGTTCTACCCGATTCAACTTCTGGGTCTCCAAATTGTCCACATGGCCAGAGCTTGCCATGTATGCCTTGGAGGTGCTGGCCTGCCCTGCAGCCACTGTACTCTCTGAACGTGTATTTAGCACGGCAGGAGGCATTATTACAGACAGATGCAGCCGCCTGTCCACAGCCAACGTGGACAAGCTCACGTTCATTAAAATGAACCAGGCTTGGATCCCACAAGACTTGTCTGTACCTTGTGCAGAATAGACATTTATACCACCATCAAACATACATTCTTGTACTCAAGTCAAGTGCAATGATTCTTTGTTTTCTTTTTTTTTATTTGTCCCAATATTTTGGGGGCTATCTTCCCCCCCAAAAAAACAAAAAAAAAACATTGTTGGCTACCTGTTCCTCCTCCATTGCTTCCTCCATCTACAACACCACATTCACCGCCTCCTCAACCTCTGACTTTTTAGTTATTTTATTTCATTTTAAGTTATTTCCCTATCCACATTTGTTTGCAGAGCAGTTGCCATGCTCTTAAGCACATTTTACTGCCTTTTACATCCCTCTAGCCTTTTCAAGGACTATTTTAGAGCCATTTTAATTTAAAAAAAAGTGCCAATTTTAGTGCCCTAAATTGAAAAAAATCTTATTTTCAATTGTCGGGTGACATTTTACCATTTTTGGCGTATACAAACCCCTGCTGTGCCTGGGTGACAGGGTCGGAAATCTCTCAAAATCCTCTGTTGTATTGCTGGGTGACATGAACTCCCTTTTGCCGTGAATTTACCCCTGCTATGCCTGGGTGACAGGAGCCTAAATCTCTCAAAATCCTCTGTTGTATTGCTGGGTGACATGAACCCCCTTTTGCCGTGAATGAACCCCTGCTCTGCATTGCTGACAGGGGCCTAAATATCTCAAAATCCTCTGTTCTATTGCTGGGTGACATGAACCCCCTTTTGCCGTGAATTAACCCCTGCTCTGCATTGCTGACAGGGGCCTAAATATCTCAAAATCCTCTGTTGTATTGCTGGGTGACATGAACCCCCTTTTGCCATGAATGAACCCCTGCTCTGCATTGCTGACAGGGGCCTAAATCTCTCAAAATCCTCTGTTGTATTGCTGGGTGACATGATCCCCCTTTAGCTGTGAATGAACCCCTGCTGTGCCTGGGTGACAGGGGCCTAAATCTCTCAAAATCCTCTGTTGTATTGCTGGGTGACATGAACCCCCTTTTGCCGTGAATGAACCCCTGCTCTGCATTGCTGACAGGGGCCTAAATCTCTCAAAATCCTCTGTTGTATTGCTGGGTGACATGAACCCCCTTTTGCCGTGAATGAACTTCTGCTCTGCATTGCTGACAGGGGCCTAGATCTCTCAAAATCCTCTGTTCTATTGCTGCGTGACATGAATCCCCTTTTGCCATGAATGAACCGCTGCTCTGCATTGCTGACAGGGGCCTAAATCTCTCAAAATCCTCTGTTGTATTGCTGGGTGACATGAACCCTCTTTTGCATTGAATAATACCCCTGCTCTGCATTGCTGACCAGGAACAAAATTTTGTGAAAACATCTGTTACTGATAGGAAGATGCGCGACTGCAAGCGCACGCTGATGACAGCATTCCCACCTGACAGCGGGGGCACAGTGGAAGCACAAGGCGAAGGCAGAGGAGGATGAAGAGGTCACCAACGCAGCTGGGGCACCACCAGCACCTGAGAAGGCAGGGTTAGCATGCCCAAAATGTGGAAAAGCTTTGTCAGCCTTGGAGGTACTGACCTGCCCTGCAGCTCGTGTTTAGTGTGAACGTGTGTTTAGCACGGCAGAGAGCATTATCACAGGCCGCAGCCAATGTGGACAAGCTTACGTTTATTAAAATGAACCAGGCATGGATCCCACAGGACTTGTCCGTACCTTGTGCAGAATAGACATTTATACCAGCCTCAACCATCCATTCTTGTACTCAAGTGCACTTATTCTTTGTTTTATTTTGTTATATGTCCCAATATTTTGGGGAATACCCCAATTAAAAAATAAAAAATAACACAAATCAGTGTTGGCTACCAATTCCTCCTTCACCGTTGCTTCCACCTACACCGCCACGTCAACCTACACCGCCACATCCACCCATCCACCGCCTCCTCAACCTCCTACTCCTAGATCCAGATTGTTATTTTTAATTTTTCTGTATTTTATGTTGTTTTAAGTAATTTCCTTATCCACATTTGTTTGCAGAACAGTTGTCATGCTCTTAAGCACATTTTGATGCCTTTTGCAGCCCTCTAGCCCTTTCCAGGACTATTTTAGAGCCATTTTAGTGCCCAAAAGTTCGGGTCCCCATTGACTTCAATGTGGTTCAGGTTCGGAGTCAAGTTTGGGTCAAGTTCGGGTCCTGAACCCGAACTTTTTTTTCAAGTTCGGCCAAACCTGCCGAACCCGAACATCCAGGTGTCCGCTCAACTCTATTCATCATCATCGGGAGAAGAGGGTGGCAGCTTTCCTGTGAGCCAGCAGCAGGTACAGCAAGTCACTAGCATGGCTGGGAGTCAGCAGGGTGGCAGCAGTGGGAGGTGCTGGGAGTCAGCAGTGGGAGCAAACGTGCCCGGGGTAGGCCACCCACTTCGTACGAGACTATCTGCCCGGGAAGTAGTGGTACACGGGTTCATGGAGGCAGCGGCGGTAGAAGTCAGTCAGTCCGTAGTGTTGGGGTAAAATCACCTACTCGATGTGGCAGTTTTTTGTTAAGCCGCCGGAGGACGTGAACGTGGCCATATGTAGAATCTGTGGGCAGAAAGTGAAGCGTGGACAGGGTGTCAATGTTGGCACCACGGTTCTGCATCAACATATGCAGCATCACCATAAAGTGGCCTGGGAGAATCATGTCTCCGATGTGGTGGTCCAGCCTGCCGATGCATCGCTCATTGGCACACAGCCGATTTCAGGCAGTCAAGGCTCCACCACGTCAGCTGTCTTTTCTTCCCATCATCTGCTGGGCCTGATGCTCCTGCTCCTCGCCCTCCTACTCCTCGTCAGTCATTCCGTCAGCAATCGATCGCCAAAGCGATTTAGAGACAACAGTATGCGTGAACTCATCCAAAGGCGCAGAAGCTGAACATGCTCCTGTCCAAGTTGCTGGTGCTGCAGTCCCTCCTTTTCCAAGTGGTAGACTCTTCACCTTTCAGAGAACTGATGGCTTTTGCCAGGCCGAGGTGGAGAGTCCCAATACGTAATTTCTTTGCCAAAAAGGCAGTACCAGCCCTGCACACACAGGTAGAACAGAAGGTGTGCCAGTCCTTGATCCTGTCGGTGTCTGCCAAATTGCACAGCAGCGCCGACGTGTGAAGCTGGAACTACGGTCAGGAACAATACATGTTCTTTACGGCCCACTGGGTGAATGTGGTTCCTGCACAGCCACATCAGCAACTTGGACAGGTGATGCCGCTTCCGCCTTCACGTTCTCAAGCCGTTGGTCCTGCGACAATGTCCGACTCTGCCTCCTCATCCTCCACAGTGTCCTCAGCCTCCACTTCAGGGGCAATTCACAGTGCCCCTCTAGCATACCACATGTGCAGGACACGGCGGTGTCACTCTGTTCTGCACCTCGTTTGCCTGGGCGAACGCAGTCACACAGGGGAGGAAATGCTCGGTGTCATTCATCAAGAAATCGAATCCTGGCTTTCTCTGCAACGACAGAAAAACAGAACCACGGTGACCGACAACGGGAAGAACATGGTGCCGCCGCTGCGTCAAGGACGGTTGAGCCATGTGCCCTGCATGGCACACGTGTTCAATCTGGTTGTCAAGCGGTTCCTGAAGTTTTCCACCCATCTGCAAGACATCGTCAAAATAGCCAGGAAACTTTCCATGCACTTCAGCCACTCGTACACTGCAAAGTACACCCTCCTTGAGCTGCAGCACATTGGAATTCCACCCTCCATATGTTGGACCGACAATACAAACAGAGAAAGGCCATCAATGATTTCTTGATGATCCAAGTAGACAGGAGTAATCCCTTGTGTAACTTCGATGTCAGCCAGTGGCAGTGTCACGGATGGTGTACAGGAAACAAGACAAAACCATATAAACAATGTCTCTCTGGATCCACAACTAAGGAACAAAGGGAGACCCCTGCAATAGACCTGCCACTCTCCCTCACTGCTCAGCCTATGCGAACACCCCAAAGGTGGATGGGCGCATATCCACGTTCCTCGGCTATCTATTACCTGAAGACCCTACAATAGTGAGGGGACACGACCACCGGCTCCCTACACTGACACGGAGGGAGTCAGGGTCACCTGGATCCAGAAAAGAGATAATCATAAATACATAAACAGCACTTAACTTGCAGACGACTGAGGACTGGGAACTGGGAACTGGGAACAGCATGCACACACACTCCAGGAAGTTGTATCAGCCGCACACTACTGCATTATGGGGAGGAATTTAAAGGGCAGCAATCAGTCCGACTGCATGACAGCTGAGATAGACTAACGAGATGAGAAACTAAACCAAAACAAAGAAATTCAAGGAGGAGGATCTGAAAAGCTCCTATGAGCGCTTCTCAGCTGTCTGGCTGTGACAGTACCCCTCCCTCTAGGAGTGGACTCCGGACACTCAGAGCCCACCTTCTCAGGATGGGACCTATGGAAAGCCCTGATGAGACGAGAGGCCTTAATGTCCGTCACTGGGACCCACATCCTCTCCTCAGGACCATAACCCTCTCAATGAACGAGGTACTGGAGGGAACCGCGGACAAGACGAGAATCCACAATCCTAGAGACCTGAAATTCAAGATTTCCATCAACCAAAATCGGAGGAGGAGGCAAAGGCGAGGGTACAATAGGTTGAACATAAGGTTTCAATAAGGACTTATAAAAAACATTATGGATCTTCCAAGTCTGAGGAAGATCAAGACGGTAGGCAACAGGATTGATGACAGACAGGATCTTGTAAGGTCCAATAAACCTAGGACCCAACTTCCAGGAAGGAACCTTCAATTTGATATTCTTGGTAGACAACCACACCAGATCACCAACATTCAGGTCCGGACCAGGCACACGTCTCTTATCCGCCACACGCTTATATCTCTCACTCATGCTCTTTAGATTATCCTGAATCTTTTGCCAAATAGATGACAAAGACGAGGAGAATCTGTCCTCATCAGGCAAACCAGAGGAGCCCTCTCCCGAGAAAGTCCCAAACTGCGGATGAAACCCATATGCACCAAAAAATGGTGACTTATCAGAGGACTCCTGACGACGGTTATTTAAAGCAAACTCAGCAAGGGACAAAAAAGAACACCAATCCTCCTGATTCTCCGCCACAAAACAGCGCAGATATGTCTCCAGATTCTGATTGACGCGCTCTGTCTGGCCATTCGACTGCGGATGGAAAGCAGAAGAGAATGACAACCGAACCCCCAAGCGAGAACAGAAAGCCTTCCAGAATCTGGAAACAAACTGCGTGCCCCTATCAGAGACTATGTCTGAAGGAATCCCATGCAATTTGACAATGTGGTCAATAAATGCCTGCGCCAGCGTCTTAGCATTGGGCAAACCAGGAAAAGGGATAAAATGCACCATTTTGCTAAAACGGTCCACCACCACCAGAATCACAGACTTCCCCGAGGAACGAGGCAAGTCCGTTATGAAGTCCATGGACAGATGTGTCCAAGGACGGGAAGGAATGGGCAAAGGAAGGAGAGGACCTGATGGCCGTGAATGAGGGACCTTGGCACGAGCGCAAGTCTCGCAAGCTGCCACAAAACCCTCAACCGACTTACGAAGCGCAGGCCACCAGAATCTCCGAGCAATGAGATCCAGTGTGGCTCTTGCCCCCGGGGGCCCAGCAAGGACCGTATCGTGGTGTTCTTTAAAAATCTTGTGTCTCAAAGCGAGAGGCACAAACAACCTCCCAGGAGGACAAAGATCAGGAGCTTCTGACTGGGCTGCCTGCACCTCTGCCTCCAATTCAGGAAAAAGAGCAGAGACCACCACACCTTCAGCCAAAATGGGACCCGGGTCTTCAAAATTCCCACCTCCCGGAAAACAACGTGACAGGGCATCTGCCTTCACATTCTTAACCCCAGGGCGGAACGTAACAACAAAATTAAACCTTGAAAAGAACAAAGACCATCTGGCCTGTCTCGGGTTCAGACGCTTGGCTGACTCCAAGTAGGCCAGATTTTTATGGTCAGTAAACACGGTAATAGGGTGTCTGGCTCCCTCTAGCCAATGGCGCCATTCCTCAAAAGCCAACTTGATGGCCAACAATTCCCTATCTCCCACATCATAATTTCTCTCTGCGGAGGAGAGTTTCTTTGAGAAAAAGGCACACGGTTGCCATTTGGCAGGAGAGAAACCCTGAGACAAGACCGCACCCACCCCTACCTCAGAAGCATCAACCTCAACTATGAAGGGTAACGAAATATAAGGTTGTACTAGGATGGGAGCGGAAGCAAAACTCTCCTTGATATTAGAAAAGGACTTACGCGCCTCTACCGACCAGGAAGAAAAATCTACCCCCTTTCTGGTCATATCAGTGAGTGGTTTAACAACAGAGGAATAATTCAAAATAAATTTCCTGTAATAATTAGCAAAGCCCAAAAAACGCATCAGCGCCTTCTGATTCTCAGGAAGCTCCCACTCAAGCACAGCGCGGACCTTTTCGGGGTCCATGCGAAAACCAGAAGCGGAGACAAGAAACCCCAGAAATTGGATCTCTGGAACCGCAAACACACATTTTTCCAGTTTCGCGTATAATTTATTCTCCCGCAGGATGAGCAAGACCTGACGTAAGTGTTCCTTATGAGTCTTGAAATCAGGAGAAAAAATCAAAATGTCATCCAAATACACTAATACAAATTTTCCCATTAAATGATAAAAAATGCTGTTGACGAAATGCTGAAAAACGGCTGGGGCATTCATCAAACCAAAAGGCATAACCAAATTCTCAAAATGGCCCTCAGGGGTATTGAAAGCCGTCTTCCATTCGTCTCCTTCTCTGACCCTAACCAGGTTTTAAGCCCCTCTTAGGTCTAATTTGGAAAAGACTTTAGCCCCAACAACCTGGTTAAACAGGTCCGGGATCAGAGGAAGCGGATAAGGATCACGAATAGTGATACTGTTCAGCTCCCTGAAATCCAGACAAGGTCTTAAAGAACCATCTTTTTTCTTAACAAAGAAAAAACCAGCGGCAACAGGTGACTTCGAGGGTCGTATGTGTCCTTTTCTCAGACTCTCAGAGATATAAGCACGCATAGCGACCCTCTCAGGTTGGGAGAGATTGTATAAACGAGATTTAGGCAGCTTGGCGCCTGGAATGAGATTAATAGGGCAATCATACTCCCTGTGCGGAGGCAAACCCTGAACTCCACTCTCAGAGAAGACATCCAAAAATTCAGAGAGGAAAGGTGGTACAGTCTTAGTAGAAACCTCAGAAACAGATGTTATGAGGCAATTCTCTCTGCAAAAGTTACTCCAACCATTTATTTGCCTCGCTTGCCAATCAATGGTGGGGTTATGTTTAGTGAGCCAGGGTAGCCCGAACACTAGAGGAGTAGGCAAACCGCTAAGGACGAAACATGACACATCCTCAACATGAGCATCACTCACAATTAAACGGATATTGTGAACTATGCCCTTTAATGATTTCTGAGAAAGTGGAGCTGAATCAATAGCAAAAACAGGAATATCTTTTCCCAAAGTGCATACCTGGAAACCATGAGTTATTGCAAATTGATTATCAATGAGGTTGACAGCTGCTCCACTATCCACAAAAATCTCACAAAAATTGTCTTGCTCTCTAGCGCCACCCTAGCAGGCAGGACAAAACGGGAACTACAAGCAAACGGGAAACCTTCAATTTCCGCCTCAACCCTGCCAATAGTAACAGACGGAACATTTTTAAAAGATTTTTTCCTTTTTGTCTCTTTATTGCTCCCAGAAAACTGCCTGAATCTCCTAGAGGGACAAACATTTGCCAGATGATTTATACCTCCACAACAAAAACAAACCCTCCCCTGCGGGCTGAATCTTCTATTGTCAGAGGCAATAAACCCCAGCTGCATGGGCTCCTGCTCAGAAGGGGCTGACAGCGACTGAGACCCCTGTGCACAGAATGAGACCGCTGCACTGTCCCGGGACTGAGTATGACAGGAAGGAGAGATCTCTCCTCTCTCTCTAAGACGCCTGTCAATACGAACAGCCTGAGACATAGCAGAATCCAAGGAGGTAGGTCTCTCATGAAAGGCAAATGCATCTCTCAATCCCTCTGAAAGACCATAGCAAAATTGACTTCGGAGTGCAGCATCATTCCAACCCGTATCTGCTGCCCATCTCCGAAATTCTGAGCAGTATATCTCTGCGGATTGTTTACCCTGGCATAACAGACGTAGTCTAGACTCAGCCAGAGCAATACGATCCGGATCATCATATATCTGACCCAGGGCTAAAAAGAATTCATCCACTGAACGGAGGGGCCGTGCCCCCTCCGGCAGCGAAAAGGCCCAGGACTGAGCATTACCCCTGAGCAGTGATATAATGATCCCCACCCTCCGTTCTTCATCACCAGAAGAATGGGGAAGAAGGCGAAAATGGAGTTTGCAAGCCTCTCTAAAACGCACAAAATTCTCACTACCCCCGGAGAACGTATCCGGGAGCGAGATCTTAGGCTCAGCACAAACTCCATGAACGCAAGCTGAACCGGTCACTTGAAACTGAGAAAAAGTCTTACGGAGATCAGCTACCTCCAAAGCAAGACCCTGAAAGCGTTCAGCCAAAAGTGAAACCGGATCCATGCTTGAGACGGTTTTGGCGGCTGATAATGTCACGGATGGTGTACAGGAAACAAGACAAAACCATATAAACAATGTCTCTCTGGATCCACAACTAAGGAACAAGGGGAGACCCTTGCAATAGACCTGCCGCTCTCCCTCACTGCTCAGCCTATGCGAACACCCCAAAGGTGGATGGGCGCATATCCACGTTCCTCGGCTATCTATTACCTGAAGACCCTACAATAGTGAGGGGGACACGACCACCGGCTCCCTACACTGACACGGAGGGAGTCAGGGTCACCTGGATCCAGAAAAGAGATAATCATAAATACATAAACAGCACTTAACTTGCAGACGACTGAGGACTGGGAACTGGGAACAGCATGCACACACACTCCAGGAAGTTGTATCAGCCGCACACTACTGCATTATGGGGAGGAATTTAAAGGGCAGCAATCAGTCCAACTGCATGACAGCTGAGATAGACTAACGAGATGAGAAACTAAACCAAAACAAAGAAATTCAAGGAGGAGGATCTGAAAAGCTCCTATGAGCGCTTCTCAGCTGTCTGGCTGTGACAGGCAGCTCATGCGTGATACCTGCCGTTTTCTCAGGCCCTTTGATGAGGCCACGTTATTTGTCAGTCGCCAGGACTATGGGATGAACAATGTCATTCCACTGCTTCATGTCCTGGAAGAAATGATGGTAAATCTGGCTGGCTAGGGGACTGGAGATGTGGTGCCTAGATCTCATGGCCACATGAGCCCTGTGGGGGCTAAACTGGAGGAGGAGGACATTGAAGCACAAGCAATGTGTAGCGAAATGGGTGGTTTTTATACACAGGTGACAGGAGAGGAGGAGCAGGAGCTGCCATATGAGCTACAGGGCGATGAGGAAGATGAGACAGAGGACCCAGACACACCGTGGCAATATGCAGTGGAGATGGAGGCAGGGAGTCCCTCCGAGTCACATGCACAAATGGCCCGATGCATGCTCACTTGCTTGCGTAGTGACAGACGAATTGTCACCATTCAGCAGAGGGATGACTTCTGGCTCTCCACCTTGTTGGACCCTCGCTACCGGTCCAAAATTGGGGCCTTTTTTTACCCGCTGAGAGGGAGGACAAACTGAACTACTATAGAGACATCCTATGTAGTCAGTTGGCCGCTGCCTATCTGCTTCATCGTCCATCCTCTTGTAGGTCTGACTGGGGGGGCCCTCTGCGCTCACATTCCGCTGCTGGGGAGGGTGGTGGGGTGGCAGGAGCAGTACAAGCTCCATCTGCAGCAGCCTGAGTCTAGAGTCGCTGATGAGCAGCTTTCTTCACCCGCCTAGTGAAGAAACTACTCACTAGCAGTAGCATCTAGACCTGGAGCATAACCTGAACCAGCAGGCGGTGGTGTACTTGAAGTGCACCCTGCCAGCCGTCATGGAAGTTCCGCTGGACTACTGGGCAGCCAAACTGGATTTGTGGCGGCAACTGGTCAAGTTTTCCTTTGAAAAGCTGTCCTGCCCGGCCAGTAGTGTTGCATCAAAGCAGGTGTTTAGTGCGGCGTGGGCCATAGTTACCCCAAGAAGAACTCGCCTGTCCATCCAAAATGTGGAGAGATTGACCTTTGTCAAGATGAATCAGCCGTGTATCAGCCAGAATTCCCACCTACCAATGCCTAATGCATCAGACTAGATCATCTATGGTGCCACACCAACACTTTAACAATAGAGACCGGTTTCTTCTTGCTAACTACCTCAGCTACTATTCTGATGCTGCCACCCGCCTGATGCCACATATCTGATGCCAAGCGCTCCTTCTTTCACCCACCATTGTCAGCTGGTACTATTATTGCCACCCACCTCCCCACTCTGTCACTGGGTCACTGTGTTGTCTCCTGATGCTGCTACCACCTCCACAGTATTAATTTATTTGACCCTTCTTCTGATCTGTCAGAAGGAAGGAAAAATGAGACGCACAATAGATCCTGTCTGTGTAGCAGCTGTAAGGCCTATATGGTCCCATCAGAATTGGCTTGTGATTTGGTAGCCAAAATCAGGAGTAAGCACAAAACACAGAAAAGATGCAAATATTGCAAATATTCCATCCACGTGTCTTCTCTGTTTTGGTTCCACTCCTGTTTTTTTGGCATTAGCAATACTGATAGATAGCTGACCAAATGCTTACTCTGTCGGGGGCTCTACTTGTATAAGCGTTTAATAGAACAGGTTCTGTAGTCATCTAGGTGGAATCAGCTGACGACAATGTAAAAGGAGTTTGCATCTTCTTGACACTAACATCAACCTGTAAGGCTGAGTTCATACTTGAGTCATTTGGTCAGTTTTGGCCCCATGACTTCCCAAATAAGTGAAGTGTGCAGTGATTCTTAGAATGACGCCTGTCATCTGCATGTCATACTGACTCACAGTATTATTTCACTACCACAGCAGACTCCCTATGTTACTGCAAGGCACAGTGTTATACACCACTATAAAGGCTCTCTGCAGCCAAGAAATAGGCGTTTTTAACGCGATTTGCCACAAGTAAATTCTGATCAAACCAAATTTCTTCAGACAACTTGGAGAACTGACCGAATCGAATTTTTGAAAAATTTGCTTATTTCTACTTATTTCCATCCATAAGTTAGTTGAGGAATAGGATATCTTTACATATATGGTCTGTTCATATTTTTTACTACTGTAGCTCTTTATGATTTACTTCATGTAACATTCATTATTTTGAGGACTCAACTTGAAGCTTTTTGATCTGTGTTTGATATTGCGAAATATAATTTCTTATTTCACCAGATGTTCCCTTTTCTATTTATTAAAGCTGCTTTCTCTATTCTAACTGAGCCACACTGAACTCAGAGTGGCTGTGGGTGGCTTGTCTTCTTTATTACAGTCATCTGCCACATTTCTGTCTGTAGAAATGTCAGATGTGACATTGTCATCTGCAGTCAATTAATGCTGCTTGAAGAATTTCTTTGATCATAACGTCGAGGAAGAGCAACCATTCCATTTGTGTTCAGATGTAATTGAGGCAGTGCACCATATGACAAGAATATCATAATGATTATTTAGGACAGGCTAAATACTTCTATCACTTACATGTTTCTAAGTCGTTTTTAAAACATTTTTTAACTATTATTATTCAGTAAACACTATTAGGAGATGTAATACTTGAAATGGAGATATATTTCAGATTAGCATTAATTGTAAATTTACAAAGTGTTAACAATTTTATTCTTTTTGAATTGATCAGATTTCTTTACTGTCATGTGTAATAAGCATCGTTTTAATATAATAAGTGGTGTTGAGCGAATAAAAGCATTTTGAAGTGGAATTCAATCCAACGTTTAAGGGAAAAATTGTATTTGCCACGGAACCTGCACAGGAAATAACTTTCTGGAAACTCAAGAAACAATAACAAAATGAAAAGACTACTCAAAACTAGTGTTGAGTGAATCATAGTGAAAAGAATTGAATTCAATCGGAATTTCAGGAAAAATTTGATTCGCCACATTAATTTACTTGCACATCGTGGTAACAAATATTTTTTTTTTTTTCTAAAATGGTGGCTACATGTGATACAAAGTTAAAGTAAGAAGCCCAGGAACACAAAAACATGATTTTATTTTCTAAAAATGCTCTTATTGTATAAAATGGCTTGGATAAGTAAAATAATTCCAAAGTCATTACCACATAAAGTGACATATGTCAGATTTGCAAAATTTGGCCTGGTTAGGAAGGGTCAAATTTGAAAATTTGATCCGGGAGACGGGGAGATACAGCAACAAATCAAATATCTTGTAACGATTTAAAGTTCAGCGAATTGGCTGAATTGAAGTTTTCAAAACTTTTCTCATCTCTAATAATAAAGATACTTACTATATATACTATTGCAAATGCACCAGCATTCTGTCATAGAGGCCATACATCACATTTATTAAAGGGGCTTTCCAGGATTTTCATATTTATGGCCTACCGTCAGCTGTTGATCAGTTGTTTGAGGAATCCAGATCTTCGAAGAGTGCCGTGGCCACCAAGCAGAAAGCCATCTATTGTATAGTAGTTGTGCTTGGTATTACAACTAAGCCCCCTTCAATTTAATGGGACTGAGCTGCTCTTAGGCCATGTGACCGATAAATGTGGTCATATGGCCTAGGAAGAGACCTAAGTACTGCATTCTCTTTAAACATCTGATCACTGGGAGTCTGACACCTGACGATCTCATATTGATCACTAGCTTAAAGCTCAGCACTTGATCCTTCTCGGGTGTGCTGCTGCAGAAAACTTCAGTATCCAGTAAATGGAAAATCCGGCAGCACAAAAGTCTTCTTCAATGCCTGTTTATTTTATCATACAAAATACAATCAGGAATAATTTTGGACCATCAAAGCCGTTATCCACTGCAGGAAGGCGCAAAGGGGCCATCATTGATGGAAACTGGGAGGAATATGGATTATCATTTATTGGCAGCCCTGATTGTCATTTGATTCACCTTTTGGCATGTACACAGTCAGTGTACATGCAAAATATGTTCCCACCCCCCAGCCATCTGCTGTCAGCAAGCAAGGGAGAAAGCCCCAGGGGTCCAGGCTTCAAGGAGGCCCCAGGTGGATAAAGTCACGCCTCAACCAGCCAGTTTGGAGGCAAGATAATTCTGCAGGAAAACCCCCAGCAGAAGGTCTCAGCACTTGCCCAGGATCAATGATACCTCCCATACATGTTGGCACCTACATTTCATAAGGAATTATGAATCGTCCGTCCATCCCAGGCATAATTTGGTAATCTTTTTGCGATCCTGGGGCAAAGGCAAACATCCACATAGTCCTGGCTTGAGGCTAGGATGCCTGGGAAGGGAGATATACATATATCCCCACAGAAACCACATAGCGGCACCATGTTTGGAGTCTAGTTGTAGCCGGAACCCAGGTGGATCAATTTGGCCCAGAACCATCTTCCTGTGACATTCTGGTCTGGGGCTATGAGCCCTAAGGAGTTTTATGGGTCATTTGCTGCCAGCACCAGAGAAGGAGGGGTGGGCCCTACCCATAAGCGGGAGGGGAGAGGCCGTCTACAGGTCATAAGCCCATGCAAGCCAGCGGGCGGGGTCTTTTTCTGTAAAGGGGTCACATCGTGCAAATGTGTTTGGAGAGACCAGGAAACCGCTGACATCACTGCCCCCACGTGACTGCAGCCAAGGACTATTCCACCATCATAGAACTTTCAACTACCCGGTAACTGACTTTTGGGCTTCTTATCCCTGTTATACCAATATCACCTGTATCTGTAACCTCAGACCACTGTATATATTCTCTGTGTATAGTGTTATATCTAGTGTGCCCTTAAGGCGATTAAATATATAATTTAATCTTGTGCTATCTTCACTATCGATCACAAACCCCAATGTCCATCTGTCGGCCTAGTTATAAGCTACCCCGGGTTGGTTTCTCACCCTATATAATCTCGTTAGCAGACCGGGCTTATATCAAATGAGAAGCTGGTGGCAGATTTTCTGGGCTGAGGAGGCACTGTTTTCACTGCGGCAGTGAAAATGCTCTCTCAGCTTGTTGCCTCTCTGTGCCCGTGTGGACAGGAGGTGTCTGTGTAAACTGTACCAAGCTGACCTTACCTGCTCCTCTGGAGGGCGTAACATCACGCTTTGGTAACAAATGACCAAACTGCGTCTCGTGAGCTCGACGTAGGTGACGTCAAACAGGCACAAGGCATGGTATTTGTCACAGAAAGTATGTGTCACCGAGGTTCCTGGCCTCGGTGAGGTAAGAGCTGGTTGTTTTAAGTGTCAGCGGCAGCTAGTGCTGATTGACACTGTTTGTTGTTAGCATGGCTGTAAAGCCGATCCGGCCCGGCTCTTACTGGGAGTAGCCAAAGTGCTGGGTGGGTGGCTCTCCCTAAGCTCCAGGCCGGGTCTTTATTGGCCTATATAAAACCCAGCCAGCAGTCTCAGCTGGGTGTGGAAGTTCCTCCATCTGACAGGGAAGCTGTGGAGACTCTGTTTTGGAATCTGTGAATTGGTGCTGTGCTAAAGGCTTGAAAACCGTATACTGGAAAACAGGCACCTAAAGCCTGCTGTGGACAGCTGGGGGAAAGACTGCTAAACAGGTGAAGATTTTGTTCTATGGACATTGCATGGTGTGAACAAACACCAAGACTGTGAACTGTCATTATGTGTGAATAAACACCGAACTGTTTAAGTTAAATACTTTGTGATTGCCTCTATACTGCCTCCGATAGCCTGTCTACCAGAGCAAAACCCCACAATTGGTGTCGGATGCGAGCAAACGCAGTGAGGCAGGCCTGAAGGCCGATTTTATTTTTATTTTTTTCCCGAGCACAAGTGCTTGTCCTATATTAAGCCGGCAAGATTACAACCCGTGTCCCCTGACAAAATGGAGGCTGTCATGAAAGCCCTCGTGGAGGCTAACTTGCAGCAGCGAGAGGCTAACAAGCAGCAGCAGGAAACTAACCAGCTGCTTTGAAGACATGTAATGGCGTTGCAGGCGGCCGGAGCGTCCCAGAACATCCACGATGCCAGGAAAGCTGTCCGTGCGGCGATCCCTAAAATGTCCCTTCTAGGATGACGTCGAGACCTATCTCGCAGTGTTCGAAAATGTGGCCGTGAGGGAGAAGTTACCCCGAGACCAGTGGGCTGAGGTCGTCGCTGCGTTCTTGGCGTCTGGACCCCAGCAAGTGTTTTTTGATCTTCCCGATGATCAAGCGGCCGACTACCCGACCGTAAAAGGCGAGATCCTGGCAGGACAGCAGGTGCACCAGTGAGAATTTAACTTGGCTAAACCCGCCAGACTACAATATTATGACCTGCTACACCAGTTTCAGAAATGGCTGCAGCCTGACATATTGACTCCCACTGCTATGCTGGACCGTCTGTTGGCGGATGTGTTTTGGAGGGCTTTGCCGTACCCTCTCCAGCACTGGATCGGCCAGGTGTCTCCTGGTACTGCCTGAGAGATAGTCGACCTGGTGGAGCGCTACGAGGCCACCAGGAATCTGTAGGAGGGTTCATGTTGGAGGGTGCCAGTCAAACCCCGGAAATCTCTGCCCCAGACCCGGCGGCCAAACCCGTCCGGGACGTATCCCCTGCAGACCCAGCCCCGGTGGTTTGCTGGTGGTGTCACAAGCTTGGACATATAAGGGCCGACTGTCCCCATCGGGGTGAACCTATGGATACCAACTATGGCTACCGCCACTCATTGTATGCCAGGAAGCTGTGTGCCACAGGTACCTCCGAGACTGTAGATAATAGCCACCAGTGCCAGGTGGAAGTGGGGGATTTTCTGGAAGTGGCACTGCTGGATTCAGGGAGCCTGGTGTCCCTTGTAAGAGCTGCCCTGGTGCGGCCCGTCGAGTATACTGGCCGAAAGGTCGACATTGTGTGCATTCATGGGGACTTAAAAGACTATCCCACCGCCCTAGTCTCTCTATCAATGGTGGCCAGCAGGTGGACTCATGAGGTGGCCATCGCCACAAAGTTACCGTATGAACTAATCATTGGGAGAGACTTCCCCGTGATACAGATGTAACCCTAGCAGAGTGGACCAGCTCAGGGGGGAGACCAGAACCCTGGGAACCTGAGTCCGAAAGGCCAGCGGTAGGGGTGACCTCCACTTCGGTGGAAGAGGGGGAGACAACCCTGCTAAGTGTGATGGTGGAGACAGGGAGGACTTGCCGCCAGGTCCGGAGCTAGCCAACCTTAATGTCTCCGGGGAAAATTTTGGTACTGCACAACACCAGGACCCAACCCTATCCCGAGCCTGGGAAAATGTAATAATAACAGTTGAACAGTTGGTAATGCCCCAGGCTTATTGCAAACTCGTGTTAGAGTTAGCCCACCAGCATGTTCTCAGGGGTCATCTGGGAATGCAAAAAACACAGCAGCGGATTCTACAGCGGGTTTACTGGCCCAGTGTGTTCAAAGAGGTTGAAGAATATTGTACGTTTTGCCCAACCTGCTAGATAACGAGCCCCCAGCCACATTTCTGTAGTCCCCTGGTACCCCTCCCGATTATCGAGGTCCCGTTCGAGTGAATCGCTATTGATCTCGTAGGCCTGGTACCGAAATCTGCTAGAGGACACCAACACATCTTGGTCGTCCTCGACTATGCCACTAGGTACCCGGAGGCGGTACCACTGCGGCATACATCAGCCAAACTCATAGCTAAGAAGTTAATGGAGATGTTTTCTCACGTGGGTCTGACTAAGGAGGTTCTGACTGACCAAGGGACCCCGTTTATGTCCAAGGTCATGAGGGAACTCTAAGTTGCTCCACATAAAACAGCTACGGATGTCGTGTATCATCCGCAAATGGATGGCCTGGTAGAGAGGTTTAATCAAACATTAACAAATATGCTTAAAAGAGTGGTCTCTAAGAATGGGAGGGACTGGGGCCTTCTTCTTCCCTATCTCATGTTCACAGTGTGAGAGCTGCCCCAGGCCTCTACTGGGTTCTCGCTCTTTGAACTGCTATACGGCAGACACCCTCGCAGTCTGTTGCACGTGGTCAAAGAGGCGTGAGAAGAACAACCCACAACGCACAGAAGTGTTATTGAGTATGTCACCCAGATGCAAGGACGGATGGAAACAGTTATGGAGAATATGGATTCAGCGCAGCAAGCCCAGAGTAGGGTCTATAATTAGCAGGCTCGGGTCCAGACTTTCAACCCAGGTGAACGTGTATTGGTTCTGGTACCAACCATGGACAGTAAGTTCCTAGCTAGGTGGCAGGGGCCCAACGAGGTGCTTGAAAAAATTGGAGAGGTAGATTACAATGTACACCAGCCAGGGAGTTAAAGTCCAGAGCAGGTGTACCATGTGAATCTGCTCAAACCCTGGAAAGATAGGGAAACCTGTACGGAAGACAGCCAATGACCAGGGCTCCTAGGACAGGCGGTTTCAGACCCTCTGCCTGAAGCAAGGGAGGCAGTTGCCACAGTGAAAATTGCGGACAGCCTCTCCTCTAAACAGGCTCAGGAAGCCAGAGAGTTCATTAGTCGGAACACGGATGTGTTCTCGGACCTTCCTGGACGCACTTCCATAGTCCGACATGACATTATCACTGAGCCTCAGGCAAAAGTCCGGTTAAAACCATACCGGGTACCCGAGGTCGGCAACAAGCCATCGCGGAGGAAGTGCAGCTAATGCTCCAGCTAGGTGTCATTGAGGAGTCAAAAAGTGAATGGGCCAGTCCGATAGTCTTGATACCCAAGCCGGACGGGACATTGCGGTTCTGTAATGACTTCCGCAAACTGAATGAGGTATCCAAGTTTGACGCGTAGCCCATGCCCCGAGTGGATGAGCTTATTGAGAGGTTGGGCCAAGCCCGGTATTTTTCTAAGGTTAATACACATTGTACTACATCCAAATCGTCTGTATGCTTCGGCGTACCTGGACGATATCGTTATCCACAGCACCGACTGGGAAAGTCACCTATCTAAAGTACAGGCTGTAGTGGACTTCCTTAGGAAGGCTGGCTTAACCACTAATCCAAAAAAGTGCGCAATAGGGTTAGAAGAGACCAAGTACCTGGGGTATGTAATTGGGCGCGGAATTATCAAACCTCAGGTGAACAAAATTGAGGCAATTAGGAATTGGCCCCGACCTGTCACTACTCGGCAAGTAAAGTCGTACCTGGGTATGGTGGGGTACTATATGAGGTTTGTCCCCAATTTTGCTACAGTCGGCGCACCATTGACAGGCCTCTTGAAGGGACGCAAGTCAGTGACTGTTCAGTGGAATGATCAGGCGGAAAAGGCTTTCTCCGCTTTGAAGTATGCCCTGTGTGGGTCCCCAGTTTTGGTGACGCCTGACTTCAAGAGGGAGTTTGTGGTACAGACCGATGCCTCTAAAGTAGGCCTCGGAGCTGTACTCTCTCAGGACATCAATGGGGAGGAATATCCTGTTGTTTTCCTGAGCCGAAAGCTTACCCCAGACTAAGTACAGTATAGTAGAGAGAGAGAGAGTGCCTGGCCATCAAATGGGCACTAGAGTTTCACTATTATCTGTTGGGGAGAAAGTTCCATCTAGTGACCGACCACTCCCCTCTCAAGTGGATGAGCCAGGCAAAAGAGAGGAATGCTCGGGTCACCAGGTGGTTCTTGTCATTACAAAACTTAAAATTTTCTGTGGAACATAGGGCAGGCAGGTTACAGGGATATGCAGATGCCCTTTCCCGGATACACTGTCTGGTGGGTGTTCCCCCCATCAGGAGTATGTAGGGCCGGCTCTTACTGGGAGTAGCCAAAGTGATGGGTGGATGCTCGCCATGCTCCAGGCCAGGTCTTTATTGGCCTATATAAAACCCAGCCAGCAGTCTCAGCTGGGTGTGGTTGATCCTCCATCTGACAGGGAAGCTGTGGATACTGTTTTGGGATCTGTGAATTGGTGCCATGCTAAAGGCTTGAAAACCGCATTCTGGAAAACAGGCACCTAAAGCCTGCTGTGGACAGCTGGGGAAAAGACTGCTAACCAGTGGTAAATTTGAGTCAATATTTCAATTTTATTTGTAAAATAATCCCAAATTTACCAAAAATTGGGAAAAATTCACAATTTTCTAAATTTGAATACAGATAGTAATTCCAAATAGTTATCAAGCAGCATTCCCATATGTCTGCTTTATGTTGGCATCATTTTGTAAATGTCATTTTATTTTTTTAGGACGTTAGAAGGCTTAGAAGTTTAGAAGCCATTTTTCTAATTTTCAATAAAATTTCCGAAAATCATTTTTTTAAGCACCAATTCAGTTATAAAGTGATTTTGAGGGGCTTATGTAATGGAAACCACCCATAAATGACCCCATTTTAGAAACTACATGCCTCAAATTATTCAAAACTTATGTTACAAACTGTGTTAACCCTTGAAGTGTTCCACAAGAATTAAAGGAAAATGGACGGGAAATTTCAAAATTTCACTTTTTTGGTAGATTTTTTGTTAATCAATTTATTTCTTGCAAAACAGCAAGGGTTAACAGCAAAATAAACCTCAATATATATTACTCTGATTCTGCAGTTTACAGAAATATCCCATATGTTGTGGTAAACTGCTTTATGGGCACTTGGCAGTGGTCAGAAAGAAAGGAGCGCCATATGGATTTTGGAAGATAAAGAGAAGGTGGCAGCGCCAAATGTGCATGGTGCCAGTTTGTATGGAGAAATATAGCGAAGTTTAGGGTACGTTTACCATCCGCATGCCAAAACAACTGTTTTTAAACCATGTATTGTGATGTACTGTAACAGCAGATTTTCCTGATGAAGAGGGATTCCCTACCCTCGAAACGCGTAGACTATCCTGCAAATAAAACCACCTATTCACCCTATTGGTGACTTTGGTCTGAATCCCTCCAAGCAAAACCGGTCAAAACTTGTTTTTATTATTTTTCTCTGATACTTCCCCTGTGTAGACCTCCCCTACCGAGGCACCACAGACCGAACTAAAATTACTAGCAAGGCTTTCTACAGTGGTTGTGACTCCTCACAACCACGGATGGCAAACGTACCCTAACCTTCGCTATATTTCTCCATACAAACTGACACCGCACATGTGGCGCTGCTTCCTTCTCTTTTTATCTTCCATATCCTGACAGGAGAGGCAACTACTCCAAGCTACCGGAGGACACAGCCTGCAATTTTACCAGGAGGATACTAGCAGCCTATGTCAAGTGTCCATTATGATCTGACTGAAACC
The DNA here is from genome assembly GCF_905171765.1 of Bufo bufo. Taxonomy (NCBI): domain Eukaryota; kingdom Metazoa; phylum Chordata; class Amphibia; order Anura; family Bufonidae; genus Bufo; species Bufo bufo. Next base: position 154,854,652 of record NC_053390.1, on the reverse strand, counting down.
TGCTTAAAATATAGAAAACATGAAGTACTTCGCAAGAAGACTACAGCAAAGAGAGAGCATGGTTACCCAATATACAACAACATTTAAGGCCACTACCACTGAGGAAGGGCCAAATGATGACTGTACCGAGAAATTTAACACAGACTATACCAAACAAATGCTTGATACATTTAAAAACTTTGAGGGAAATTTGAAAAATTAACTCTTTCACCAACTATATGTTCTGTTCCTAAAAATATATTTACGGGAAAACCTGGCCCCTCAGGGATTAAGGATCGCTGTACCCCCCACTTTCCCCAAGGACCCCATTTTCAAATATGAATAGAATGACTATCTTGACCAATGCGCTGCTGGCATGATCAGGATAGTCATGAATAAATGGGAATCCCTAACAGAGACCTACACACAAGAAATAGAGGAAGATATCAATAAACTAAAATGCTACTCTAAACACCCTGTTTTAATACCATAAATCGCAAATCCAAAAATCTACACAGAGACAGGAGAGATAAGAACCAGGGCTCCTACCGCACATGAAAAAAACAGACCAATCCTCCCATAGAGAGTTCCCCCCCAGCCGCAGCAAGTGAATCAGATAATAACCCCACACACAAAACCAACTACGGACACCGACAATATGAGAAAAATAGGGAACACAAACCAGAAGCTCAAAAATCAAATCCATCATTTCCATACTACAAAAACAGCCTTTTTTTCCACCAACCAAAAATACAAAAAATATAAAAACCCATCCAAACAGAACCACCACCATTCCACCCAACCGACAACTGACCACCATAAACATACTACAAATAATCCTCAGCAAAACACTCCATCACATTAACTACCTGCAGTTTTTTCTATCACATCTCCCAAAACACCACTATCCACTACAGCGATCTTCCCACTGATCAATTCCTGGAAAAATTTAGAGCCCTCTGCAACAAATATTTGCAAACAAAAAAAAAACGACACACAGAGGACACACACTTTCATAAAAACTCAATCGAGGACACGCTCCCCCCCCAATAACCACATCTTCTACTCAGCCTAAGGGCACCTTAGATTGCTCCACCAGCTACCTGGATCCTACGGAAGTTATTCCAACAGAACATCTTACTCTACATCTAACATCTCCACCAAATTCCCCTCCCTTATGTCCCAGCATCCCGTCCACTGCAAACATTCCTCCCTACATCAATGATCAATTAACATAGAATACCACTTCTACCTCATCATTTGCCTCAACACCTACCAGAGTTGTTATAGACAACATCGGGCCCTCCAGAAGCACACTTGTTCCTTTTTTATGTCAGGCCGTCAAAAACAGGGATCTACACCCAAACTCATCACCGACAACAGTAAAATACAAACAAATAACGGAATTCTACAGACCCACGCCAGGGAAAAGAAAACCAGAACAAGAGGTAAAAGAGGAGGGACCAAAAAGAAGAAAGCTTACCTAAAGAAACCCGAACAAAACCACCCTCCCACTCCACAGTCCACAGTAAAAATCTTCAATCTCTCACAATATAAACTTTCAGCCTATGAAACCAGTGTCTTACAGAAAGGCCTGTCCTCTTGCCCCCCAAACAGAATCAATCCACTAGAATTATTCAGCGATTTACAAAAATTCAGAAGAACACTCACCATAAAAATACACTTTGAAATTGAAAACATAAAACAACCAAACAAAGACATCACAAACCATAATTCCAGACCCCAACTACTCACCCAACAAACACCAAAATCAAACTTCTTCCCCCTCCATAGCCAAGGTCATATCCTACCCACATTCTTCGATCTAGTAATGCCGAAATGAAACAATTAACCAATGACACCAACAAGCTCAATTATAAAGAAAACCTCAACAAAAGGGAACGACTAGCCCTAAACAAACTAAAAAAGAATAGCCAGATCATTATACGCCCCGCCAATAAAAGCGGCTGTATAGTAAAGCAGAATAAACAAGATTATGAATAAGAAGCACTGCGTATTCTCAGTGACATACTATATTACAAAAAAATGGACATAAACCAATTCCCAGAGATAACAAAAAACCTCAACACATTACTCAAAAAGGCATTCGACCAGAAATATAGAAAGAAAAAAGAAAAAAACGTCCTCACGCCAAAAAACCCTTGCACACATATTACCAAAAATACACAAAAATACTCAGAATCCCCCAGGACAACCGATCATCTCAAATACCAACTGCGCAACCAGTAACCTATCACAATACCTAGATCTGTTTCTGCAACCATACGTAAAACAACTCCCAAGTTATCTTCATTACTCCAGTCAGCTCATCTGCGAACTGGAAAATATTAACTGGCAAATTGAATACTCCCTACTCACACTAGACGTCACAGCGCTTTATTCAAACATCGAACATGAATTAGGGACCCAATGCGTGAAATACACACTGCTCAAAGACACAACACTAGGTACAGCACAAATCGAGTTCCTCATTGAGGGTCTCAATTTCATACTCAAAAACAATTATTTCATATACAATGACACAACGAATCACATTAAGCACACAGCAGCTCTTACTTTCCCCTTCACCAGTCGAGCACGGATGCCGCACATGGATGACGCACCCGGATGCGTAATGGTAAATTCAAAAATATAGGAAAATCCAGCTCAAGAAATGGTGGAAAAAATTTGTAGCTTTATTGCGGCATAAAATCTTTGACAGAAACAGGAATGTTCGGTTACGCGTTTCAGACCACTAACAAATATCGGTCCTTCCTCATGACTTATCGAACTGATAATGGGATTGCACCATATGAGAAGCTCACACAGCTGGCCATGCAATCAATCGATCACATGATCGTGAGTACAGTGTTCATTTTAGGACATGGTCAGATATCATAGTCAAGTATCAAAATAATGCCAATGTGACACCTGACCCTGACACCTGACCCTGACACCTGACCCTGACACCTGACCCTGACACCTGACACCTGACCCCTGACCCTGACACCTGACTCTTATATCTGAGTTTGACTTATGCTCTTCATAGGTCAGGGTCAAAGTGAGAATGAGTTATAGATATATATTATGTATTTGTATGCTAAATCACACAACCAAAGTATGTCTATTGCTGAGCTTATAGCTCTGTGCCTAAAATGCTGTAAGCTAACACATTACAATGTTATGAGCACATAGCTGATAGCTCAGTGGTAAGGAAGGGAACAAAGGATTTTAGGTTTACTGTGGTTTTGAATGCTACATCACATAGATGAACAAAAAGCCCAAGCTCATATAAGGCAAACTGGTAGCTCAGTGGTAATGCTGTTGCCCCATGTCCAGGCTTTCTGAATTCAAAACCCCTTTCAGCCTCAAAAGAATATTTACATTTTATTATGCCCTAGATAAGAGGCAAATTTAAATGATGTGTGACGATGATATCTTACGTCCTTCATTTGTCAGTGTCACAAAACATTTTAGCTTTACTGTGGTTTTATATGCTACATCACATAGATGAACAAAAATCACAAGCTCATCCAAGGCAAGCTGGTAGCTCAGTGATAATGTTGTTGCCCCATGTCCAGGCTTTCTGAGTTCAAAACCCCTTTCCGCCTCTAACAAGTGTTTATATTTTATTATGCCCTAGATAAGAGGCAAATTTAAATGATGTGTGACGCTGATGTGTGATGCTGATATCTCACGTCCTTCACTTCTCAGTGTCACAAGGGATCTTAGGTTTACTGTGTTTTTTGCTATACTACATCTCATAGATAAAAATAAAAAAACAACAGCTTTAGTCTCTAAAGCTATAGCTCAGTGGTAAGACACTTGTTTGGCATGTAGTGTTCATAGGTTCAAAACCCTTTCCAGGCTTTTAATAAAATTAATATTTTATATTTTATTGAGCTCTAGATCAGAGACAAATTCAAATGGTGTGTGATGTAAGTAGTCCTTTTTTATTTTATTAAGAGTACATGGGCAGCACTATAGTAAAGGGGCCCTGTATACAGAGCAGTATCCTGGATTTTACATATCTACTGTATATATATGTGTATTATACACACAGTGTTCTATAGCTTCACCACACTGAGATCTGCTCAGAAAGCTGAAATACATATTACTGCTTTATCCACAGACACAATATATGATCATACAGATCGCAGTATTATGTGATAGCTTCTAAATATAGAAACCATGTGCTAATGTTATAGCTTGGAGGTTACATTAATGGCTTTGCAGGTTGAAGTCCCCAGAAAGACATATGTTTTTTTCTTTAATAGCATATACTATAATAAATAATATGTCATTAACCCATAGGATACCAGCGCTGTACGTGTATGTTGCTGGAAACACGGTCACAAATCCCAGCGCCATACAGGTACAGCGCTCTGATCGGGCGGCCACAGGAGCTACTCCCGCCCGATCAGCTGCAGGGGTCCGGCAGGTACTAATAGTTGGACCCCTGCTGTATGCACCGGCAACGGTGAAAACACTGATGCCTGCTCATTAACCCTTGCACTGCCACGGTCAGCTCTGATGGCTGCATGTGTGGTATCCCCGTGGTGCTGTGACGTCAGCCTGCTGTCTAGCTCTGTCAGTCAATGGGGGGAGGGGTGTGTGTGCAGAGCACAGGGGTTGTTATAGAGCATTGCTCAGAATAGGGTTGCCACCCATACGGGAATGACCCGGACAGTCCGGGTTTGCAATCCTGTGCCCGGGTACAAGCCTTTGTCAGACCCGGGCACGGGATCAGCTGTGAATGATGGCGGTGGTGGCTGGGCACAGGGAGATGAGCGCTTCCATTGTGGAAGCGCTCATCTCCATAGTCATCTGTATCGCCGTCCTCAGGACAGTGATACAGACGGCTGTGCTGCGGCGGGGCGGGGAGGGAGAGGCGTCTCCCTCCCCTGTTCCTCTGATAGGCTGCGGACCTTGTGCCCGCAGCCTATCAGAGGCTGGTGCAGGCGGCGCGATGATGTCATCACGCCGCCTGAGCCATACAGCACGGTACACAGGCCGGGAAGAGGCCTGCATCGCATCGATGGAGGTAAGTAAAAGTTTTTTTTTTTTTTTAGAGAAGAGAGGCACCTGAAATTGGCACATATGGGGGAAGGGGTGGAAAGAGGCACCTTATACTGGCACATATTGGGGGGGGGGGGGGATGAAGCACTTGAAACTGCCACATATGGGGGAAGGGGGGGGAAGAGGCACCTCATACTGGCACATATTGGGGGGGGAGAATGAGGCACTTGAAACTGCCACATATGGGGGGGAAGGGAGGGAAAGAGGCACCTTATACTGGCACATATTGGGGGGGAGAAATGAGGCACTTGATACTGGCACATATAAGGGAAGGGGGGGAAGAGGCACCTTATACTGGCACATATTGGGGGGGAGAAATGAGGCACTTGATACTGGCACATATAAGGGAAGGGGGGGAGAGGCACCTTATACTGGCACATATTGGGGGGAGAAAAGAGGCACTTCTTACTGACACATTGGGGGCATCTATGGGGGGCACTTCTTACTGGCACATTATTTGGGGGCTTCTACTGAGGCCACAAAGAAGGGGTATTTTATATGGGGGGCTCTGTGTGGTACTAGTATTATCAGGGGGTTTATCTGTTTCTGCAGTATAGTATTGGGGAGCACAGCGGCGCAGTATTAGGGGTAGTAGGATGATTTGTCCAGAAGATGGGAGAATGATGGAAAAGTAGTAAACTAAGATATTTATTGTAAAACTGCAGAGACGAGAAATGGCTGAAAAATGGTGTCTGGTCTGAAGGTCTGAAAGGAGAAGATGAGGAAAGAGAACATCTACATCAAAGGAGACGTCACTGGATATAAGAGGTATGAGGCGCTGTATTTCTGTAGTGACGGGATCAGGGGCGTAACGATCGTGGTGCGACAGCGACCAGGGGTGGAGGCGGGACATGGGTGTGACTGGAGGCTGGAAATGGGCGTGGCTGGAGGCGGGAAATGGGTGGGGCCTGGAAGGGGGCCCTCCCTTCTGTTCGGATTTGGCTTGAAGAAAAGGTGGCAACCCTAAACGCCATGCGCAAAACACGAGCATGGTACAAAGAAGTTGCGGTCTACTTGGTGCAGGTTGCCTTATACAACTCTTTTGTGCTGTCACGGAGCGCTGGCAACACAGGGACATTCCTTCAGTTCTATGAGGCAGTCCTCAAGGACCTGATATTTTCTGACTGGGAAAGAGCAGGCCGGAGTACCTCAGGAACTAGAGGCGCCCGGATCGTCCCTGGCCAACACTTTCAAGGTGTGGTTCCCCCATACTGGAAAGAAGGGACGGTCCCAAAAAAAGTGCAGCGTGTGTAACAGGAGGGGGTAACGGAAGGACACCACCACTCAGTGTGACACATGCCCCGATAATCCAGGCCTCTGTATTGACGGTTGCTTCAGGGAGTACCACACTTCCATGGAGTACTAAATTTATAATCCCCTTCCCCCATTTTAATTTATTTCTCCACAGTCTTCACAGGAATAGCTGCAAAGTGGAGGAGAAAATTCAAAATCTCTTTTTTTACACTAACATGTTCTTGTAGCCCCTTTTATTTAATTTTTACAAGGGGTAATAGGAGAAAACGCGCCCCAAAATTCGTAGCCCAATTTCTCCCGAGTAAGGACATACCCCATATGTGGACGTAAAGTGCTCTGCGGGTGAACTACATGGCTCAGAAGAGAAGGAGCGCCATTGCGATTTTGGTTGTCCAAAATCCTAATAGCGCTCTTTCTCTTCTGAGCCGCGTAGTTCACCCGCAGATCACTCTACATCCACATATGAGGTATTTTCTGACTCGGGAGAAATTGGGCTATAAACTGTTGGGTAAACAAGTTCGTTTGCTCCACCATCAGATTCACAAATTGTTCACTGAAAAAAAACAAAAAATGTCATATTCAGTGAAGCCCACTGTGCGAATCCTGGTTGGCCAACAAAGTCAGAAATCAAGGGCTCAAAATCCTCTGGGGTACTCCAGCCAAGTTCACCGGTAGAGGGATCAGGTGAACTTGCCTGGTGGGCCGGAAAACTAGTACGAGCCCCAGGGCTGCTCATACTAGTGTGGGCCACAGGGTTCCTGGCATGGGGGGCTCCTGGCTCCGCCTGGCGGCGTCTCCGTCGCCTTGGGGCTCATCATCATCACTAGATGATGAGGAGAACGAGGATGACAACACGAAAGTGGGGTCATCCTCGTCCTCACTGGGGCTCTCGGAGTCGGAGAGCAGCTGGGCGTATGCCTCCTCGGCCGAGAACATCCGGCGGGCCATCTTAGAACGCTAGGAAAGTGCGTGTGTGTGTAAAACTTTATTTAGTGTGTGTGTGTGGGGGGCGGTGTGTTTTTATGTATACCCTACCCTAACCCACCCTAACCTAACAGAATCCCCGAAAAATTGCTCACAGCCCAAAAACTCGCGGTACCAAACTGATCAGCGGTGGGGTCGGCGATGCGCTAACAGTGGCCAGGCGCTCTTTTCCAGCTAAGAGTGCCGACCACAGTCAGTGCACCTACAAAAATAAAAATAAATGCGCTTGCGCCCCAAAATATGTGGGTGGGGGCAAGCTGCAGCACCCCTGGGGGGACGGGGGTCGCACAAGTTGCTGTGGACCCCAGACACCCTCAGATCCGGGTGCTGCACACAAAAAATAACAATTTTTTTTTCACGACCCCTGCCTAACCTAAAGCTCTCCCTAAATGTTTATATGCCAGATGGCACTTTATGGTGTCTCAGGGGCCACAGATGGCGGCGGATCGTGTGGGATGCAGATGGACCGACACAGGGCTCCTCTCTCCTTACTCACACAGAAGTCTGTGGGCAGGGAGAGCGGAGCTCCAGGATGTTATCTCCAGGTCAGTCCCTCCAACCAATCACAGACGATCCTCACCCTCATCCTCCGTCACCGCCACCTCACAGGATCTGCGGAGGGTGATTGGTGGTGTATATTACACCACTGATTACCCTCCTATTCCGGGTCACCGGAGACCTGAATAACCTGGAAATGCTGCAAACCGCAGGTCTCAATTGACCTGCGGTTAGCAGCAATCGCCGGTATGGGTGGGGGGGGGGGTTATCGGCATTGTCACAGGGTGCCCTCGGCATTGTCACAGGGTGCCTTCTGAATGATTTCAGCAGGCACACCGTTCCTAACACTGCCCGCCGCACAGCGGTGATCGGAAATACACAGGTGTCCATAAGAGGCTCTGTCACCAGAATCAACCCTATTAGACCATACGTACTGCCTGGTAGGGCTCATTATGCTGATTATGTATGATAAATAGCTGAAGAGATATGCAGAGATTCATATGCAAATAAACAATTCGAGCCCTCAGAGGCAGGGCTGAATATTCTGAGCAATGTTCTGTAACACCCCCTGTGCTCTGCACCCACACCCCTCCCCCCATTGACTGACAGGGCTAGACAGCAGGCTGACGTAACAGCACCACGGGGATACCGCACATGCAGCCGTCAGCGCTGACCGCGACAGTGCAAGGGTTAATGAGCAGGCATCAGTGTTTTCACCGATGCCGGTGCATACAGCAGGGGTCCAACTATTAGTGCCTTCCGGACCCCTGCAGCTGATCGGGCGGGAGTAGCTCCTGTGGCCGCCCGATCAGAGCGCTGTACTTGTATGGCGCTGGGATTTGTGACCGTGTTTCCAGCGACATACATGTACAGCGCTGGTATCCTATGGGTTAATGACATATTATTTATTATAGTATATGCTATTAAAGAAAAAAACATATGTCTTTCTGGGGACTTCAACCTGCAAAGCCATTAATGTAACCTCCAAGCTATAACATTACCACATGGTTTTTCTATACTTAGAAGCTATCACATAATACTGCGATCTGTAGGATCATATATTGTGTCTGTGGATAAAGCAGTAATATGTATTTCAGCTTTCTGAGCAGATCTCAGTGTGGTGAAGCTATAGCACACTGTGTGTATAATGCACATATATACAGTAGATATGTAAAATCCAGGATGCAGCTCTGTATACAGGGCCCCTTTACTATAGTGCTGCCCATGTAATAAAATAAAAAAGGACTACTTACATCACACACCACTTGAATTTGTCTCTGATCTAGAGCTCAATAAAAATTTATTTTCTATAAATTTTATTAATAGCCTATATGGGGTTTAGAACCCATGAACACTGCATGCAAAGCAAGTGTCTTACCACTGAGCTATAGCTCTAGACATCAAAGAAGGTGATTTTTTTGATCTATGAGATGTAGTATAGCAAAAAACACAGTAAACCTAAGATCCCTTGTGACACTGAGAAGTGAAGGACGTGAGATATCAGCGTCACACATCAGCGTCACACATCATTTAAATTTGCCTCTTATCTAGGGCATAATAAAACATAAACACTTGTTAGAGGCTGAAAGGGGTTTTGAACTCAGAAACTCTGGACATGGGGCAACAGCATTTCCACTAAGCTACCAGCTTGCCTTGGATGAGCGCGTGATTTTTGTTCATCTATGTGATGTAGCATATAAAACCACAGTAAAGCTAAAATGTTTTGTGACACTGACAAATGAAGGATGTAAGATATCATCGTCACACATCATTTAAATTTGCCTCTTATCTAGGGCATAATAAAACGTAAATATTTTTTGGAGGCTGAAAGGGGGTGTGAACTCAGAAAGCCTGGACATGGGGCAACAGCATTACCACAGAGCTACTAGTTTGGCTTGTACGAACTTGGGCTTTTTGTTCATCTATGTGATGTAGCATTCAAAACCACAGTAAACCTAAAATCCTTTGTTCCCTTCCTTACCACTGAGCTATCAGCTATGCGCTCATAACACTGTAATGTGTTAGCCTACAGCAATTTAGGCACAGACCTATAAGCTCAGCAATAGACATACTTTGGTTGTGTGATTTAGCATACAAATACATAATATATATCTATAACTCATTCTCACTTTGACCCTGACCTATGAAGAGTATAAGTCAAACTCAGATAAGAGAGTCAGGTGTCAGGGTCAGGTGTCAGGGTCAGGTGTCAGGGTCAGGTGTCAGGGTCAGGTGTCAGGGTCAGGTGTCACATTGGCATTATTTTGATACTTGACTATGATATCTGACCATGTCCTAAAATGAACACTGTACATGAGGAGCTGCACACATGGTGCAATCACGTATGTCCAATCAGTAAACATACAGTACAGACCAAAAGTTTGGACACACCTTCTCATTCAAAGAGTTTTCTTTATTTTCATGACAATGAAGGCATCAAAACTATGAATTAACAAATGTGGAATTCTATACATAACAAACAAGTGTGAAACAACTGAAAATATGTCATATTTAGGGATGAGCGAACCCGAACTATATAGTTCGGGTTCGTACCGAATTTTGGGGTGTCCGTGACACGGACCCGAACATTTTCGTAAAAGTCCGGGTTCGGGTTCGGTGTTCGGCGCTTTCTTGGCGCTTTTTGAAAGGCTGCAAAGCAGCCAATCAACAAGCGTCATACTACTTGGCCCAAGAGGCCATCACAGCCATGCCTACTATTGGCATGGCTGTGATTGGCCAGTGCACCATGTGACCCAGCCTCTATTTAAGCTGGAGTCACGTAGCGCCGCACGTCACTCTGCTATGATCAGTATAGGGAGAGGTTGCAGCTGCGACGTTAGGGCGAGATTAGGCAGATTAACTCCTCCAAAAGACTTCATTCTGTGATCGATCTGCAGCTGTGGATCATTGAAGTGCTATTATTGACTTGCTCACTTTTTTGAGGCTGCCCAGAGCGTTTTTAGATCACTTTTTTTCTGGGGTGATCGGCGGCCATTTTGTGACTTGTGGTGCGCCAGCACGAGCTATCACCAAGTGTATTTAACCATCGATAGTGTGGTTATTTTGTGCTATATCCTACATCAGCTGCAGGCTGAGCCTGTGTCACCCAAGTGCATTTAACCATCAACAGTCTGATTATTTTTTGGCCATATACTACATCTGGTGCAGGCTGAGCCTGTGTCACCCAAGTGCATTTAACTATCAACAGTGTGGTTATTTTTTGGCCATATATTACATCAGGGGCAAGTTGAGCCTGTCACCCAGCGCCTAAAAAATAGACCTGACATTTCTATTCAACCAAATCTGTACTGTTTTAGCTGGTCAAGTTATTTGTAGTGACCGTAAAAGCACACTTTTTGTTCTGGGTTGAAAAAGCATTCCCAAATTTGCCATTCTCAAAATAACTAGTTTCTGGTATTTGAGGCCTACTTGAAATCTATCCCAAAAAGAAAATCTTACATTGAAGGTATTGATAGTGTCATTCAGAAAAACCTAAGACACACGCTAGCGTGCTGATAGAAGTGTGATTCTGTGATTAAACCTATATCTGTCACACAGCGCAAAAAAAAACAGGTCTCACATCTCTATTCAACCAAATCTGCACTGTTTTAGCTGGTCAAGTTATTTGTAGTGACCGTAAAAGCAGACTTTTTGTTCTGGGTTGAAAAAGCATTCCCAAATTTGCCATTCTCAAAATAACTAGTTTCTGGTATTTGAGGCCTACTTGAAATCTATCCCAAAAAGAAAATCTTACATTGAAGGTATTGATAGTGTCATTCAGAAAAACCTAAGACACACGCTAGCGTGCTGATAGAAGTGTCATTCTGTGATTAAACCTATACCTGTCACACAGCACAAAAAAAAACAGGTCTCACATCTCTATTCAACCAAATCTGCACTGTTTTAGCTGGTCAAGTTATTTGTAGTGACCGTAAAAGCACACTTTTTGTTCTGGGTTGAAAAAGCATTCCCAATTTTGCCATTCTCAAAATAACTAGTTTCTGGTATTTGAGGCCTACTTGAAATCTATCCCAAAAAGAAAATCTTACATTGAAGGTATTGATAGTGTCATTTAGAAAAACCTAAGACACACACTAGCGTGCTGATAGAAGTGTGATTCTGTGATTAAACCTATACCTGTCACACAGCGCAAAAAAAAACAGGTCTCACATCTCTATTCAACCAAATCTGCACTGTTTTAGCTGGTCAAGTTATTTGTAGTGACCGTAAAAGCACACTTTTTGTTCTGGGTTAAAAAAGCATTCCCAAATTTGCCATTCTCAAAATAACTAGTTTCTGGTATTTGAGGCCTACTTGAAATCTATCCCAAAAAGAAAATCTTACATTGAAGGTATTGATAGTGTCATTCAGAAAAACCTAAGACACACGCTAGCGTGCTGATAGAAGAGTTATTCTGTGATTAAACCTATACCTGTCACACAGCGCAAAAAAAAACAGGTCTCACATCTCTATTCAACCAAATCTGCACTGTTTTAGCTGGTCAAGTTATTTGTAGTGACCGTAAAAGCACACTTTTTTTTCTGGGTTGAAAAAGCATTCCCAAATTTGCCATTCTCAAAATTGTGGTGAACGGGAACAATGAGGAAAACATCTAATAAGGGACGCGGACGTGGACATGGTCGTGGTGGTGTTAGTGGACCCTCTGGTGCTGGGAGAGGACGTGGCCGTTCTGCCACAGCCACACGTCCTAGTGAACCAACTACCTCAGGTCCCAGTAGCCAGCAGAATTTACAGCGATATTTGGTGGGGCCCAATGCCGTTCTAAGGATGGTAAGGCCTGAGCAGGTACAGGCATTAGTCAATTGGGTGGCCGACAGTGGATCCAGCACGTTCACATTATCTCCCACCCAGTCTTCTGCAGAAAGCGCACAGATGGCGCATGAAAACCAAGCCCATCGGTCTGTCACATCACCCCCATGCATATCAGGGAAACTGTCTGAGCCTCAAGTTATGCAGCAGTCTCTTATGCTGTTTGAAGACTCTGCTGCCAGGGTTTCCCAAGGGCATCCACCTAGCCCTTCCCCAGGGGTGGAAGAGATAGAATGCACTAACGCACAACCACTTATTTTTCCTGATGATGAGAACATGGGAATACCACCTCAGCACGTCTCTGATGATGACGAAACACAGGTGCCAACTGCTGCATCTTTCTGCAGTGTGCAGACTGAACAGGAGGTCAGGGATCAAGACTGGGTGGAAGATGATGCAGGGGACGATGAGGTCCTAGACCCCACATGGAATGAAGGTCATGCCACTGACTTTTAGAGTTCGGAGGAAGAGGCAGTGGTGAGACCGAGCCAACAGCGTAGCAAAAGAGGGAGCAGTGGGCAAAATCAGAACACCCGCCGCCAAGAGACTCCGCCTGCTACTGACCGCCGCCATCTGGGACCGAGCACCCCAAAGGCAGCTTCAAGGAGTTCCCTGGCATGGCACTTCTTCAAACAATGTGCTGACGACAAGACCAGAGTGGTTTGCACGCTGTGCCATCAGAGCCAGAAGCGAGGCATTAACGTTCTGAACCTTAGCACAACCTGCATGACCAGGCACCTGCATGCAAAGCATGAACTGCAGTGGAGTAAACACCTTAAAAACAAGGAAGTCACTCAGGCTCCCCCTGCTACCTCTTCTGCTGCTGCCGCCTCGGCCTCTTCTGCTGCTGCCGCAGCCTCGGCCTCTTCCTCCGCCTCTGGAGGAACGTTGGCACCTGCCGCCCAGCAAACATGGGATGTACCACCAACACCACCACCTGCGTCACCAAGCATCTCAACCATGTCACACGGCAGCGTTCAGCTCTCCATCTCACAAACATTTGAGAGAAAGCGTAAATTCCCACCTAGCCACCCTCGATCCCTGGCCCTGAATGCCAGCATTTCTAAACTACTGGCCTATGAAATGCTGTCATTTAGGCTGGTGGACACACACAGCTTCAAACAGCTCATGTCACTTGCTGTCCCACAGTATGTTGTTCCCAGCCGCCACTACTTCTCCAAGAGAGCCGTGCCTTCCCTGCACAAACAAGTGTCCGATAAAATCAAGTGTGCACTGCGCAACGCCATCTGTGGCAAGGTCCACCTAACCACAGATACGTGGACCAGTAAGCACGGCCAGGAACGCTATATCTCCCTAACTGCACACTGGGTAAATGTAGTGGCGGCTGGGCCCCAGGCGGAGAGCTGTTTGGCGCACGTCCTTCCGCCGCCAAGGATCGCAGGGCAACATTCTTTGCCTACTGTCTCCTCCTCCTACTCAGCTTCCTCCTCCTCTTCTTCCACCTGCTCATCCAGTCAGCCACACACCTTCACCACCAACTTCAGCACAGCACGGGGTAAACGTCAGCAGGCCATTCTGAAACTCATATGTTTGGCGGACAGGCCCCACACCGCACAGGAGTTGTGGCGGGGTATAGAACAACAGACCGACGAGTGGTTGCTGCCGGTGAGCCTCAAGCCCGGCCTGGTGGTGCGCGATAATGGGCGAAATCTCGTTGCAGCTCTGGGACTAGCCGGTTTGACGCACATCCCTTGCCTGGCGCATGTGCTGAATTTGGTGGTGCAGAAGTTCATTCGCAACTACCCCGACATGTCAGAGCTGCTGCATAAAGTGCGGGCCGTCTGTTCGCGCTTCCAGCGTTCACACCCTGCCGCTGCTCGCCTGTCTGCGCTACAGCGTAACTTCGGCCTTCCCGCTCACCGCCTCATATGCGACGTGCCCACCATGTGGAACTCCACCTTGCATATGCTGGACAGACTGTGCGAGCAGCAGCAGGCCATAGTGGAGTTTCAGCTGCAGCACACACGGGTCAGTCGCACTGTGGATTAAACCCACTTCACCACCAATGACTGGGCCTCCATGCGAGACCTGTGTGCCCTGTTGCGCTGTTTCGAGTACTCCACCAACATGGTTAGTGGCGATGACGCCGTTATCAGCGTTACAATACCACTTCTATGTCTCCTTGAGAAAACACTTAGGGCGATGATGGAAGAGGAGGTGGCCCAGGAGGAAGAGGAGGAAGAGGGGTCATTTTTAGCACTTTCAGGCCAGTCTCTTCGAAGTGACTCAGAGGGAGGTTTTTAGCAACACCAGAGGCCAGGTACAAATGTGGCCAGACAGGGCCCACTACTGGAGGACAAGGAGGACGAGGATGAGGAGGAGGTGGAGGAGGATGAGGATGAAGCATGTTCACAGCGGGGTGGCACCCAAAGCAGCTCGGGCCCATCACTGGTGCGTGGCTGGGGGGAAACACAGGACGATGACGATACGCCTCCCACAGAGGACAGCTTGTCCTTACCTCTGGGCAGCCTGGCACACATGAGCGACTACATGCTGCAGTGCCTGCGCAACGACAGCAGAGTTGCCCACATTTTAACGTGTGCGGACTACTGGGTTGCCACCCTGCTGGATCCCCGGTACAAAGACAATGTGCCCACCTTACTTCCTACACTGGAGCGTGATAGGAAGATGCGCGAGTACAAGCGCACGTTGGTAGACACGCTACTGAGAGCATTCCCAAATGTCACAGGGGAACAAGTGGAAGCCCAAGGCGAAGTCAGAGGAGGAGCAAGAGGTCGCAGCTGTGTCACGCCCAGCTCCTCTGAGGGAAGGGTTAGCATGGCAGAGATGTGGAAAAGTTTTGTCAACACGCCACAGCTAAGTGCACCACCACCTGATACGGAAAGTGTTAGCAGGAGGCAACATTTCACTAACATGGTGGAACAGTACCTGTGCACACCCCTCCACGTACTGACTGATGGTTCGGCCCCATTCAACTTCTGGGTCTCCAAATTGTCCACGTGGCCAGAGCTAGCCTTTTATGCCTTGGAGGTGCTGGCCTGCCCGGCGGCCAGCGTTTTGTCTGAACGTGTATTCAGCACGGCAGGGGGCGTCATTACAGACAAACGCAGCCGCCTGTCTACAGCCAATGTGGACAAGCTGACGTTCATAAAAATGAACCAGGCATGGATCCCACAGGACCTGTCCATCCCTTGCGCAGATTAGATATTAACTACCTCCCCTTAACAATATATTATTCTACTCCAGGGCACTTCCTCATTCAATACTATTTTTAATTTCATTTTACCATTATATTGCGGGGCAACCCAAAGTTGAATGAACCTCTCCTCTGTCTGGGTGCCGGGGCCTAAATGTGTGACAGTGGCCTGTTCCAGTGGTGGGTGACGTGAAGCCTGATTCTCTACTATGACATGAATACAGATTCTGCGCTGACATAAGGCCAGATTCTCTGTTACTGGACCTCTCTCCTCTGCCTGGGTGCCTGGGCCTAAATGTGTGACAGTGGCCTGTTCCAGTGGTGGGTGACGTGAAGCCTGATTCTCTGCTATGACATGAAGACAGATTCTGCGCTGACATAAGGCCAGATTCTCTGTTACGGGACCTCTCTCCTCTGCCTGGGTGCCGGGGCCTAAATGTGTGACAGTGGCCTGTTCCAGTGGTGGGTGACGTGAAGCCTGATTCTCTGCTATGACATGAAGACAGATTCTGCGCTGACATAAGGCCAGATTCTCTGTTACGGGACCTCTCTCCTCTGCCTGAGTGCCTGGGCCTAAATGTGTGACAGTGGCCTGTTCCAGTGGTGGGTGACGTGAAGCCTGATTCTCTGCTATGACATGAAGACAGATTCTGCGCTGACATAAGGCCAGATTCTCTGTTACGGGACCGCTCTCCTCTGTCTGGGTGCCGGGGCCTAAATGTGTGACAGTGGCCTGTTCCAGTGGTGGGTGACGTGAAGCCTGATTCTCTACTATGACATGAATACAGATTCTGCGCTGACATAAGGCCAGATTCTCTGTTACTGGACCTCTCTCCTCTGCCTGGGTGCCTGGGCCTAAATGTGTGACAGTGGCCTGTTCCAGTGGTGGGTGACGTGAAGCCTGATTCTCTGCTATGACATGAAGACAGATTCTGCGCTGACATAAGGCCAGATTCTCTGTTACGGGACCTCTCTCCTCTGCCTGGGTGCCGGGGCCTAAATGTGTGACAGTGGCCTGTTCCAGTGGTGGGTGACGTGAAGCCTGATTCTCTGCTATGACATGAAGACAGATTCTGCGCTGACATAAGGCCAGATTCTCTGTTACGGGACCTCTCTCCTCTGCCTGAGTGCCTGGGCCTAAATGTGTGACAGTGGCCTGTTCCAGTGGTGGGTGACGTGAAGCCTGATTCTCTGCTATGACATGAAGACAGATTCTGCGCTGACATAAGGCCAGATTCTCTGTTACGGGACCGCTCTCCTCTGTCTGGGTGCCGGGGCCTAAATGTGTGACAGTGGCCTGTTCCAGTGGTGGGTGACGTGAAGCCTGATTCTCTGCTATGACATGAAGACAGATTCTGCGCTGACATAAGGCCAGATTCTCTGTTACGGGACCTCTCCTCTGCCTGGGTGCCTGGGCCTAAATGTGTGACAGTGGCCTGTTCCAGTGGTGGGTGACGTGAAGCCTGATTCTCTGCTATGACATAAAGACTGATTCTGCGCTGACATGAAGCCAGATTGTCTGCTATGGCATGAAGAGACTGATTCTCTGCTGACATGAAGCCAGATTCTTTGCTATGGCATGAAGAGACTGATTCTCTGCTGACGTGAAGCCAGATTCTCTGCTATGGGACCTCTGTCCAATTGATATTGGTTCATTTTTATTTCTTTTATTTTAATTTTAATTCATTTCCCTATCCACATTTGTTTGCAGGGGATTTACCTACATGTTGCTGCCTTTTGCAGCCCTCTAGCTCTTTCCTGGGCTGTTTTACAGCCTTTTTAGTGCCCAAAAGTTCGAGTCCCCATTGACTTCAATGGGGTTCGGGTTCGGGACGAAGTTCGGATCGGGTTCGGATCCCGAACCCGAACATTTCCGGGAAGTTCGGCCGAACTTCTCGAACCCGAACATCCAGGTGTTCGCTCAACTCTAGTCATATTCTAGGTTCTTCAAAGTAGCCACCTTTTGCTTTGATTATGTCACGGATGGTGTACAGGAAACAAGACAATACAATGTGAACAATGACTCACTGGATCCACAACTAAGGAACAAAAGGGAGACCCCTGCAAGAGACCTGCCGTTCTCCCTTATTGCTCAGCCTATGCGACCACCCCAAAGGTGGATGGGTGCATATCCACGTGCCTCGACTATCTTACACCTGATGACCCTACAATAGTGAGGGGACACGACCACGGGCTCCCTACACAGACACGGAGGGAGTCAGGGTCACCTGGATCCAGAAAACAGAAAATCATAAATACATAAACTGAACTTATCTTGCAGACGACTGGGGACTGTGGACTGAGAACTAGGAACAGCATGCACACACACTCCAGGAAGTTGTATAAGCCGCACACTACTGCATTCTGGGGAGGAACTTAAAGGGCAGCAATCAGTCCAACTGCATGACAGCTGAGATAGACTAACGAGATGAGGAACTTAACCAAAACAAAGAAACTCAAGGAGGAGGATCTGGAAAGCTCCTGTCAGAGCTTCTCAACTGTCTGGTTGTGACAGATTACTGCTTTGCACACTCTTGGCATTCTCTTGATGAGCTTCAAGAGTAGTCCCCTGAAATGGTCTTCCAACAGTCTTGAAGGAGTTCCCAGAGATGCTTAGCACTTGTTGGCCTTTTTGCCTTCACTCTGTAGTCCAGCTCACCCCAGACCATCTTGATTGGGTTCAGGTCCGGTGACTGTGGAGGTCAGGTCATCTGGCGCAGCACCCCATCACTCTCCTTCATGGTCAAATAGCCCTTACTTTCAAAGTTTTCCCAATTTTTCGGCTGACTGACTGACCTTCATTTCTTAAAGTAATGATGGCCACTTGTTTTTCTTTACTTAGCTGCTTTTTTCTTGCCATAATACAAATTCTAACAGTCTATTCAATAGGACTATCAGCTGTGTATCCACCTGACTTCTCCTCAACACAACTGATGGTCCCAACCCCATTTATAAGGCAAGAAATCCCAATTATTAAACCTGACAGGGCACACCTGTGAAGTGAAAACCATTTCAGGGGACTACCCTTTGAAGCTAATCAAGAGAATGCCAAGAGTGTGCAAAGCAGTAATCAAAGCAAAAGGTGGCTACTTTGAAGAACCTAGAATATGACATATTTTCAGTTGTTTCACACTTGTTTGTTATGTATATAATTCCACATGTGTTAATTCATAGTTTTGATGCCTTCAGTGTGAATCTACAATTTTCATAGTCATGAAAATAAAGAAACTCTTTGAATGAGAAGGTGTGTCCAAACTTTTGGTCTGTACTGTACAGAGAAAATTAAAATCACATGTGCTGACCAAAACATCTAAATAAATATATAGTTGGTGCATATATAAAAGAACAATGGCAAAGCAAAAAATAGAATAATGATGAAACACTGAACACAAAAGGGAGAAAAAGAAGACTCCCTTAATAGTGTAGATTTATATCATGTCTTTTATTAAGACCTTAAGGCAACCTTAAGGCAACATATTTTTGAGAATAAGCCCTACCAGTTAGCCTATCTGTGATATTCCTACCTTCTTGTGCGAATAAATGGATATTCGAACAGTTGCGTCGAGCTCGAATGAGTTCACCTTTGGGAATACTCTGAATTGTGTGGGGTGGATGACACGAATTGGCATGCAATATCATGTTACCTGCTAGTTCCTTTCTGTATGTAGTGGTGATAACTTTGGTTGTGGTGCAGTCCCCCTCCAAGCACAAATCCAGAAAGCATATGCATCTGCTATGATGTTGGAGACTAAAAGAAATAGACTCCACACATGAGTTGATATAGTCGAGGAACAGTGGTATGGCCGCCACATCACCAGACCATACAAGAAGCAGGTCATCGATGTAGCGACCATACCACTGCACCAGACCACTGAATGGGTGGGTGTCGATGAGGACAAAACACCCCTCCCACCATGCCATAAAAATATTGGCTATGGAGGGAGAGAATTTGGCCCCCATCGACACCCCCGAAACTTGAAGATAGAATATAGAATCGAACATAAAAAAATTGTGCTGGAGGAGGAACTCCACCACTATCCCCATATATTCTTGGATCCCATCAAAATAATCACTATATTTATTGAGGATCCAGTGAAGAGAAACCAGAGCTAGATCATGTGGGATGCTGGTGTATAAAGCAGTGACATCTGCTGTGATCCAGGTAAACTCAGACCTCCATTTAAACTCCGAGAATGCCTGCAACACAGACCTAATATCCCTAAGGAAACCTGGGATATGCGAAATAAGCGGTTGCAGCAGGGAATCGAGAGGGTTGCCAGATAGAGGTTTATAGGTATCAGGATCATTTAACATGGATAATACCTGGGATTTATAGACACCAATATCTAAAATGACAACCGCTCCTCCCTTGTCAGCCTCCTTGATTACTATATTATGCATCTCTTTGAGACTTTTGAGAGCCCCCCTTTCCTTATGAGACATATTCTCATGTTTGCGATGGGGAGTATCATGTATCACATATTTAGTGGAATCATATAATTTACAAAGATCATTTTCTACTAATTCTTGATATCGATCTAGGGCAAGGGACCTCGACTGTACCGGATAAAAGTCCTTATTAGAGACTTTAAATAATGGATTATTGGTACTGGTGGGGTCAGCTTGCCTAGTTCGAGATTCCTGTAAAAAATTTGCATGAATCAATTCTTGGAAGCTCATGCCAGATAACATCTGGACATGACCCTGGGAATCGGCATTAGTACAGAGAGCATAATTATCAATATCAACAGTAGATTCGGACACAATATCGTGAAAATGGCTTTTGAGTGTAAGACTACATGCAAACCTGTTGACGTCGAGAATGGTAGCATAGAGATCAAAATGGCGTGTGGGGGAAAAGGACAGTCCCTCGCATAACACACCAATCTGATCCTCAGTAATAATCAACGCCGACAAGTTTATCACCAAAATGTCCTGTGCTCTTTTTTGTTGCGAGATGGATATGTTAAATGATCCTGACACATATAAACCTCTATCTGGCAACCCTCTCCTCCCTTTTAAGTCCAAAATGGTTACTATTTTAATTTTAGGGTTGGAGAAAGGTTTTTTCACCCAGAAAGAATATGACTACATTTATGTCCAACATCCCTTTGTGTCGATTTTCCATGCACTCCCGAAAGTTCACAAGGGAATTTTTCCTCCTCCCTTACGCCCTATTGTAGCAGGAATCGGTTCTTTCTCCGAGAGACTTTCGGATTGGATCGATTCCCTGCTGCAACCGCTTATTTCGCTTATTCCTTAGGGATACTAGGTCTGTGTTGCAGGCATTCTCCGAGTTTAAACGGAGGTCTGAGTTTACCTGGATCACAGCAGATGTCACTGCTTTATACACCAGCATCCCACACGACTTAGCTTTGGTTTCTCTTCGCTGGTTCTTTAATAAATATAGTGATTATTCAGATGGGCTCCAAGAATATATGGGGATAGTGGTGGAGTTCCTCCTCCAGCACAATTTTTTCATGTTCGATTCTATATTCTATCTTCAAGTTTCGGGGGTGTCGATGGGGGCCAAATTCTCTCCCTCCATAGCCAATATTTTTATGGCATGGTGGGAGGGGTGTTTTCTCCTCATCGACACCCACCCATTCAGTGGTCTGATGCAGTGGTATGGTCGCTACATCGATGACCTGCTTCTTGTATGGTCTGGTGATGTGGCGGCCATACCACTGTTCCTCGACTATATCAACTCATGTGTGGAGTCTATTTCTTTTAGTCTCCAACATCATAGCAGATGCATATGCTTTCTGGATTTGTGCTTGGAGGGGGACTACACCACATCCAAAGTTATCACCACTACATACAGAAAGGAACTAGCAGGTAACATGATTTTGCATGCCAATTCGTGTCATCCACCCCACACAATTCGGAGTATACCCAAAGGAGAAACTCATTCGAGCTCGACACAACTGTTCGAATATCCATTTATTCGCACAAGAATCTAGGAATATCACAGATAGGCTAACTGGTAGGGCTTATTCTCAAAAATCTGTTGCCTCCTCTGTCATTGAAGTTTCAGCCATGGATAGAGCTCCCCTTGTGTTTCTGAAAGTAAAATCACTGCCTCAGATAAATACCATACCAAAATGCAAACACGATTTCACTTCCTTTGTGACACAATATAGCCTGGAATATGATCGCATATACAAAATCATTAAGAAATATCTCCCTTTATTGTCATGCGATAGTCAGTGGATGGATATTGTTGCAGAGGGAGTGAAGTGTACAGCAAGAAGGGCTCCAGCCTTGGGCAATTCCTTAAGTCCCAGCTTTTTCTCTGAAAAGATTTTGCAGAGACCAACCTGGCTCAACAACAAGGGCAGCTATAAATGTGGTCATGCCAAATGCATTTGTTGCAATCATACCAGATCCACAAAAAAGTTTAAATCTACTGCTAACAATAAGGAATTTACCATACAGTCCTATCTTAACTGCAACACAAAGTTTGCGGTTTATATGATAACATACGAACTTTGTCAGTTGCAATATGTGGGGTGTACTATGAATCAAATAAAAACTCGCATACGCAAGCATATTTCAGAAATCCCACACTACGAAAACCACACTGTCAGCACACTTTTTTCAATTTTACATGCAGGTGACACCTCCAATCTGGTGGTTCAAGGAATCGAGAAAGTTTTCCTTCCCACCAGAGGGGGCGACCATGGGAGGAAACTTTTAAATTGAGAGGCATACTGGATTTTTCAGCTGGGTTCAAGACAGCCTCAAGGTCTTAATAAAAGACCATTTAATTCTACACTATTAGGGGAGTCTTCTTTTTCTCCCTTTTGTGTTCAGATGTTTCATTATTATTATATTTTTTGCTTTGCCATTGTTCTTTTATATATGCACCAACTACATATTTATGTAGATGTTTTGGTCAGCACATGTGATTTTAATTTTCTCTATGTATGTTTACTGATTGGACATATGTGATTGCACCATGTGTGCAGCTCCTCACGATCATGTGATCGATTGATTGCATGGCCAGCTGTGTGAGCTGCTCATATGGTGCGATCCCATTATCAGTTCGATAAGTTATGAGGAAGGACCAATGTTTGTTAGTGGTCTGAAACGCGTAACCAAACATTCCTGTTTCTGTTGAAGATTTTATGCCGCAATAAACCTACGA
The DNA here is from genome assembly GCF_905171765.1 of Bufo bufo. Taxonomy (NCBI): domain Eukaryota; kingdom Metazoa; phylum Chordata; class Amphibia; order Anura; family Bufonidae; genus Bufo; species Bufo bufo. The sequence continues at coordinate 154,831,700 of NC_053390.1, read as the reverse complement.
ATTTTTTCCACCATTTCTTGAGCTGGATTTTCCTATATTTTTGAATTTACAATGACACAACATACCATCAGTGCAAAGGGACCGCAATGGGGACACGGGTAGCGCCGTCCTTTGCAAACCTATTCATGGGGGAGTTTGAAGAAGTTCACATCTGGAATCATACAAAAAACATACAGTATACTTCAGATGATATATAGATGACATTTTCATCATTTGGAAGGCAGAAGAAAAAAGCGCCATAGACTTTTGCCAAACCCTCAATTATACCAATTAAGGTATCACCTTCATTCCAAACTATAACAAGTCCACCATCGAATTCCTGGATATCGCAATTACCAATATAAATGACAAACTAACCACTAAAACATATTTAAAAACAGTTGACACTAATAGCTACATACATTTCTCCAGCTTCCACCACAAAAATGGTTAAAAAATATCCCATACAGCCATTATAAAAGGATCTGCAGAAACTGCACCAACACAGAAGACCAGGCAAAAAAACCTTAGAAAGGAGATTCACAGAGAAAAAATACCCAAAAAACTCATCCAGAATGCATATAAAAAAGCCTTAAAATAAAACACACAGAATGTTTAGAAAAAAAGCCCCCAAAAATCTGAATATTACAACAATACAAATTTAATTACCCAATACAGTACATCCAACCAAGAAATTCTAAATATATTACTGTCACAACTGTGAGTGGGGGAAACTCTCAGCCGTACGATGTAAGAGGATGGATGGTAGCTGCTAGGCCAGGAACACAGGATCAGGGAGCGGGTAACCTCCTATCGCAGCCCTAACGCTGACCCTGACTCCTACTGTATGAGCCAACCCAGATGATAGGAGGGCTCATACTCAGGAACCTAGGGTCCCTACTATCCCTCAGGACCAACCCTATGCTAGGAGCAGGGTAAGACAACCTGTCCCTCCTAGACACGGAGGAACAGTAGTCTCACTGGCCAAGCTGCAAGGAAAGGGGAAACATATACAGACATATGGATATGGCAGGTGAACTACACCAGTTCCAAAGCTACCTGCCACAGCCTCGCTGACTGGAACCCATGCACCAGTACTGCTGTCCACACAAACACTAAGGACACAGCACACCACAAAACACACAGGTAACCAGGACATCCATAGCTGCAATAAACATAGAAAGGATAACAACATCAACTTAACATCATGCATAACTTTTATGACCACAAGGGTGGCCCTCACTGGACAGATGGCAAATGAACCAGGAGGATGACGCCAGCATAAACATGGCAGGAGTACCCCTCAGACTTCTGGCTTCCAGCAGGAGCTAAATAGCCCAAGCAGCCACACCCACACACCAGGAAAGGAGTTAACCCTTTCATCACAAGAGAAGGTAAGTGTCACTTAAAGGAGAAGTGTACACAGAACAAACTCCCTAACACCAAACATAGAAAGTGAACACTTAAACTCACACGTTGCCCGAGGCAACCGCATGCCATGACAGCGAACCGCCTAGCCCCCAGCTCCAGCTGCTACACTGCCAACAACCATATGTTGCCAACGGCAACCACGCATGAGGCAACATACACAGAGCCCTCACCTGTGGTTGACAACAAAGAACAAACCGCTGACAACTGCATGCGACCAAAGAGTCACGACCATAACCATGGTCGTGACACTCCCACCCCTTAAAGCCCCCCCACAAAAAAAAAGGGAAAACTAGTGAGGGACCCAACAAGGGGATAGGAGAAGGGGAAAAAGTAATACAATCAGTGTCAGCGCAAAGCAAGTCTCCGTGGACTGCTGCCAGCCCCTGGAGCAACACACAGGAACCAGGGCACCAGCCAACAAACAGCCAGGAGAGACCACACTGACACTGCAGAGACAAATAGTAGTGTAGAAGCAGCACTGTGCGGTCTCAGGATAATGCGTCTATGTCAATGCAGCAGCCTAACCGTAGGCCCTTGATCCATCAGGCCAAATCGTATACGTGTAGAAAAGAAGATGGCTTCGGCAGCATTCCGCAATATCAAAAATACTTTAATCGTACCTCCAGACACAAATGGCAACGAACGTTTCGACTGTGCAACAGTCTTTGTCAAGCCTAATGACACAAAATCTGATAGGCATATATATACCCCCCTCATATAAAATACACACCCCGTTACATCATTAGTGCAGATCACTACACAATAGGATACACATGTTCATACTTTAACTCACAGCTAACGACATGTCCAACGAACTCGTGTAGTTCTCCTCGGCGTTCCCTTATCTGTAATGCGCAGTCGCGTCTCAACCCATCCAAAACCCGGAAGTATCATACGTCGCCATGGCGCCCGGAGGCGCACGTGTCTCTAGCCAATGAGCTGCCAGAGGGCCTCACTGACGTCACAGACTGCGCGTCAACCTCGTAACACTCACCCAAGAGCGCACATCCGTGCGTCGATGGCGTGGGTCACATGAGGTACGCAGCCAGTAACAACATCGCGCAGGTACCGGCGCCATGACAACGATGACGCCACGATCAACGCTGCTTACTGTGGAGTAAATATGTGCTATCCGTATCCAAAATGAACTGGTTTGTGCAACATATAGACAACACAGATAATAGCCCGATTACAGAGGGACATCAAACCGGACTGTACATATTCATGATCATAACAGGTATAGGGCAAAAACATATCATAGCAAGTACAGATAGCAATACAAACAGTGTATCCCATGTATACTTCACATATGGATCATCATCATAGCACTTTGACATATAAATTTGGGGACCAATCCCCCGGTGGATGCGCTACATATAGGTTAAAATCATAATGTCCCTATACTAAGAGGACAAAACAATGACACACATCAATCGATGGATGAGACATTGAACTCTAGATTCAAACCAAAGGGTTGAAGGGACCTAAGGGTATGGATCCATTTAAGTTCCTTTTTCCTCAGGATTCCCTTCCTGTCCCCACCCCTTCTCAAATATCCCACGCTATCAATAGCCCGAAATCTCAATTGATTGATAGAATGTTTGCAATCAATGAAGTGTTTGGCAACCGGTTTGTCGAGTGCACCTGTTCTTATTGTACTTTTATGTTTATTAATTCTTTCCCTCAATTCCATCGTAGTCTCACCCACATAGATCAAGCTACATGGGCACTGTATCATGTAAACCACATCTGTGGACTTACATGTATAGTGACCCTTGATTTTGAACCGTTTACCACTATAGGGATGTGTAAAACCGTCGCCTTTCATGATGCCACCACAGTTGCAACAGGAAAGGCAAGGGAAATTACCATTCCTCATTGGTGCTAGTCTTTTCTGTCTTTCGATGTCCTTACCCCCTATATCCGCTTTCACCAATCTATCCCGTAGGTTGGGGCTCCGTTTGTATGCCATCATTGGGGGAACTGAAAATTCAGTGACTGTAGGCAATCCTTTCTGCAGGATCTGCCATTCCTGACGTAGGATGGTGGCTATATTGCCGCTATCACTCCCAAAGATGGATACAAATGGAATTCGGGGGGTCTCATGTTTCTGTGGTTTCTTTACCAGAGTGGAACAACGTTCCATAGATGTAATCCTATGCTTGGTACGGTTAATCAATTTGGTGGGATAACCTCTCTTACTGAACTTATCGCACATCTCATCAACTCTAAATTCAAAGAGGGTGTCATCTGATACGATGCGACGTACTCTAAGTAATTGACTCCACGGAAGGGAGCTTACCATATTCTGAGGGTGACTACTGTCATACATTAACAAGGTGTTCTTGTCTGTAGGTTTTTGGAAGAGATCAGTACAGATCCTTCCATTGAGCACCTGAACTCGGACGTCAAGGAACTGCAGCTCACGGGCAGAATGCATCACGGTGAACTGCAGGTCCCGGACCCCAGAGTTCAGGTGCGCATGGAACTCATCTAACTCAGGCACAGTCCCCGTCCAAATCAAGAAAATGTCGTCGATGTAGCGCCACCAGCACAGGACTCTCTCAAAAAATGTGGAGTGATACACCAGCCGATCCTCCACCTCCGCCATGAAGATGTTTGCGTAGGTGGGGGCCACATTGGACCCCATCGCCACACCCCGCTTTTGCTGGTAGAAGGTGTCCCCGAAGAGAAAATAATTCCTCCTCAGGACCACCTCCAGGAGGGCGAGGATCAGCCGGCGCGCCCCAGGAGAGAGCCCTGTGCCGGCCAGGGCCACATCGACGACATTTAGACCATAAGAGTGATCAATGGATGTATACAGGGATACAACATCAAAACTCACAAGCAAAAACTCCGCCGGCAAGTCAAGTGAATTCAGCTTTGTCAAGAAATGGCCAGTATCACTGATATAGGAGGGAGCCGTGGTCGCGTGGATCCGCAACACTTTGTCCAAAAAGATGGATACAGGATTAAAGATGGAACCCCTGCCCGACACTATAGGTCGGCCAGGGGGATCCACAAGACTCTTGTGGATCTTTGGTAATACATATATCACAGGGGTGATCGGATGGCTCACCCGCAGAAAGCTGTTTAGTTCATCGTCAATGACTCCTTGACTAAGAGCCTCATCCAATAACACCCCTATGATATCTGCTATGTCCCACCTCGGATCCTTGCCCAACATCTCATAGACATTAATATCTCCTACCTGTCTTTTGATCTCATCAATATATTTACAGGTGTCCATCACGACCACGGCGCCCCCCTTGTCAGCTGGCTTGATCGTCAATTGCTTGTTGTGTTCCAGTTCAAGAACAGCCCGCCTCTCATCTTGAGATAGGTTGTGTTTGAACTGGTGGGTTCCCTCCACCCTCAATTGCTCGATCCGTTTCCTGACAAAGCTGATGTAGGTTTCAATCACATGGTTGTTTTGCGGTGGAGTAAAGTGACTTTTATTGCGTAAATCGAAGTTTTTGCACATTAAGGTATCAGTGGAAACATCAAGTTGACTAATAGGTACATCAATATTTCTAACTGAAAAAAAAGCCTTCAGTCTCAAGCGTCTAAAGAACTTTTGTAAGTCGAGCTCAAACTCGAACCAGTCCCTTGATGTTGTAGGGCAGAATGTTAGGCCACGGCTTAGCACACTAATTTGTGCTTTGTCAAGCTGGAAGGAAGAGATGTTCACGACCAGGTTCATCATTTCCGCTGACCGCGTCTCGTTACTCTCCCCTGGATATGGGTGGGGGCCTCTATCGATATTGGGGGAAGGGTTCTTGTTGGATCGGTGGTGTTTCCTACCACCCCTTCTATATCGCCCTCCCCTCTTTTTCTGCTTGGGCCTAAAAAATTAGACGCACCTGATTCGTCAGCGGAATCAGATTCCCCAGTGCTGAAGCCAAATCTGCCTTGATCAAAGCGTTTACCCCGTCTACGCCTATTAAACCTTTGTGGCTGAGATGACTGCCAGTTGTATATTTTGCCAGACTGGTAATCATCTAAGTCTCTATGCCACTTATCTCTCTTGACATGTTCCACTTCCAACTTATGTCGTGCAATATGTTGTGTGGTCTTGTCTTTGTATACTGTAAAATCCTCAGCACTCATGAGGTCCTGGATCTGGACTTCCAACTCGGCTGTGGTTTTCCTCAGGTTGTCAACCTCTTTCTGCAAAAAGTCTATGTTTAATAACATTAATTCAAAAGAATATTGATTGTTGATAGCTTCAAAGGCTTTACAAAAATCACCATTCGTCGGGAATAAATTGGGGCGAAGATTAGATCTAAGTCCCCTAGGTATCCTCTGTTGCTTGTAATATTCCCTTAAGGTAATCAAATGTAATTCCATAGTATTCAATCTCTTGAGGTCTTGCTCTACTTTACGTTTCAGGATATCAACAGAGGGGGAGCTTAAAAATGTCACATCACATCCATCTACATTGATAAGTCGCTGTATGTCCTCATCAGTATATACATACATGTGTCTTGGCGAGGTATCCATATTCTTACTTGGACCTGGGGGACCCTCCATGATGTGTATCACCACTGCGTCCAACTCCCCAGTGCACGCCTCTCGGATCAAATGTAGAGACAAATAGTAGTGTAGAAGCAGCACTGTGCGGTCTCAGGATAATGCGTCTATGTCAATGCAGCAGCCTAACCGTAGGCCCTTGATCCATCAGGCCAAATCGTATACGTGTAGAAAAGAAGATGGCTTCGGCAGCATTCCGCAATATCAAAAATACTTTAATCGTACCTCCAGACACAAATGGCAACGAACGTTTCGACTGTGCAACAGTCTTTGTCAAGCCTAATGACACAAAATCTGATAGGCATATATATACCCCCCTCATATAAAATACACACCCCGTTACATCATTAGTGCAGATCACTACACAATAGGATACACATGTTCATACTTTAACTCACAGCTAACGACATGTCCAACGAACTCGTGTAGTTCTCCTCGGCGTTCCCTTATCTGTAATGCGCAGTCGCGTCTCAACCCATCCAAAACCCGGAAGTATCATACGTCGCCATGGCGCCCGGAGGCGCACGTGTCTCTAGCCAATGAGCTGCCAGAGGGCCTCACTGACGTCACAGACTGCGCGTCAACCTCGTAACACTCACCCAAGAGCGCACATCCGTGCGTCGATGGCGTGGGTCACATGAGGTACGCAGCCAGTAACAACATCGCGCAGGTACCGGCGCCATGACAACGATGACGCCACGATCAACGCTGCTTACTGTGGAGTAAATATGTGCTATCCGTATCCAAAATGAACTGGTTTGTGCAACATATAGACAACACAGATAATAGCCCGATTACAGAGGGACATCAAACCGGACTGTACATATTCATGATCATAACAGGTATAGGGCAAAAACATATCATAGCAAGTACAGATAGCAATACAAACAGTGTATCCCATGTATACTTCACATATGGATCATCATCATAGCACTTTGACATATAAATTTGGGGACCAATCCCCCGGTGGATGCGCTACATATAGGTTAAAATCATAATGTCCCTATACTAAGAGGACAAAACAATGACACACATCAATCGATGGATGAGACATTGAACTCTAGATTCAAACCAAAGGGTTGAAGGGACCTAAGGGTATGGATCCATTTAAGTTCCTTTTTCCTCAGGATTCCCTTCCTGTCCCCACCCCTTCTCAAATATCCCACGCTATCAATAGCCCGAAATCTCAATTGATTGATAGAATGTTTGCAATCAATGAAGTGTTTGGCAACCGGTTTGTCGAGTGCACCTGTTCTTATTGTACTTTTATGTTTATTAATTCTTTCCCTCAATTCCATCGTAGTCTCACCCACATAGATCAAGCTACATGGGCACTGTATCATGTAAACCACATCTGTGGACTTACATGTATAGTGACCCTTGATTTTGAACCGTTTACCACTATAGGGATGTGTAAAACCGTCGCCTTTCATGATGCCACCACAGTTGCAACAGGAAAGGCAAGGGAAATTACCATTCCTCATTGGTGCTAGTCTTTTCTGTCTTTCGATGTCCTTACCCCCTATATCCGCTTTCACCAATCTATCCCGTAGGTTGGGGCTCCGTTTGTATGCCATCATTGGGGGAACTGAAAATTCAGTGACTGTAGGCAATCCTTTCTGCAGGATCTGCCATTCCTGACGTAGGATGGTGGCTATATTGCCGCTATCACTCCCAAAGATGGATACAAATGGAATTCGGGGGGTCTCATGTTTCTGTGGTTTCTTTACCAGAGTGGAACAACGTTCCATAGATGTAATCCTATGCTTGGTACGGTTAATCAATTTGGTGGGATAACCTCTCTTACTGAACTTATCGCACATCTCATCAACTCTAAATTCAAAGAGGGTGTCATCTGATACGATGCGACGTACTCTAAGTAATTGACTCCACGGAAGGGAGCTTACCATATTCTGAGGGTGACTACTGTCATACATTAACAAGGTGTTCTTGTCTGTAGGTTTTTGGAAGAGATCAGTACAGATCCTTCCATTGAGCACCTGAACTCGGACGTCAAGGAACTGCAGCTCACGGGCAGAATGCATCACGGTGAACTGCAGGTCCCGGACCCCAGAGTTCAGGTGCGCATGGAACTCATCTAACTCAGGCACAGTCCCCGTCCAAATCAAGAAAATGTCGTCGATGTAGCGCCACCAGCACAGGACTCTCTCAAAAAATGTGGAGTGATACACCAGCCGATCCTCCACCTCCGCCATGAAGATGTTTGCGTAGGTGGGGGCCACATTGGACCCCATCGCCACACCCCGCTTTTGCTGGTAGAAGGTGTCCCCGAAGAGAAAATAATTCCTCCTCAGGACCACCTCCAGGAGGGCGAGGATCAGCCGGCGCGCCCCAGGAGAGAGCCCTGTGCCGGCCAGGGCCACATCGACGACATTTAGACCATAAGAGTGATCAATGGATGTATACAGGGATACAACATCAAAACTCACAAGCAAAAACTCCGCCGGCAAGTCAAGTGAATTCAGCTTTGTCAAGAAATGGCCAGTATCACTGATATAGGAGGGAGCCGTGGTCGCGTGGATCCGCAACACTTTGTCCAAAAAGATGGATACAGGATTAAAGATGGAACCCCTGCCCGACACTATAGGTCGGCCAGGGGGATCCACAAGACTCTTGTGGATCTTTGGTAATACATATATCACAGGGGTGATCGGATGGCTCACCCGCAGAAAGCTGTTTAGTTCATCGTCAATGACTCCTTGACTAAGAGCCTCATCCAATAACACCCCTATGATATCTGCTATGTCCCACCTCGGATCCTTGCCCAACATCTCATAGACATTAATATCTCCTACCTGTCTTTTGATCTCATCAATATATTTACAGGTGTCCATCACGACCACGGCGCCCCCCTTGTCAGCTGGCTTGATCGTCAATTGCTTGTTGTGTTCCAGTTCAAGAACAGCCCGCCTCTCAACCTATCTCAAGATGAGAGGCGGGCTGTTCTTGAACTGGAACACAACAAGCAATTGACGATCAAGCCAGCTGACAAGGGGGGCGCCGTGGTCGTGATGGACACCTGTAAATATATTGATGAGATCAGAAGACAGGTAGGAGATATTAATGTCTATGAGATGTTGGGCAAGGATCCGAGGTGGGACATAGCAGATATCATAGGGGTGTTATTGGATGAGGCTCTTAGTCAAGGAGTCATTGACGATGAACTAAACAGCTTTCTGCGGGTGAGCCATCCGATCACCCCTGTGATATATGTATTACCAAAGATCCACAAGAGTCTTGTGGATCCCCCTGGCCGACCTATAGTGTCGGGCAGGGGTTCCATCTTTAATCCTGTATCCATCTTTTTGGACAAAGTGTTGCGGATCCACGCGACCACGGCTCCCTCCTATATCAGTGATACTGGCCATTTCTTGACAAAGCTGAATTCACTTGACTTGCCGGCGGAGTTTTTGCTTGTGAGTTTTGATGTTGTATCCCTGTATACATCCATTGATCACTCTTATGGTCTAAATGTCGTCGATGTGGCCCTGGCCGGCACAGGGCTCTCTCCTGGGGCGCGCCGGCTGATCCTCGCCCTCCTGGAGGTGGTCCTGAGGAGGAATTATTTTCTCTTCGGGGACACCTTCTACCAGCAAAAGCGGGGTGTGGCGATGGGGTCCAATGTGGCCCCCACCTACGCAAACATCTTCATGGCGGAGGTGGAGGATCGGCTGGTGTATCACTCCACATTTTTTGAGAGAGTCCTGTGCTGGTGGCGCTACATCGACGACATTTTCTTGATTTGGACGGGGACTGTGCCTGAGTTAGATGAGTTCCATGCGCACCTGAACTCTGGGGTCCGGGACCTGCAGTTCACCGTGATGCATTCTGCCCGTGAGCTGCAGTTCCTTGACGTCCGAGTTCAGGTGCTCAATGGAAGGATCTGTACTGATCTCTTCCAAAAACCTACAGACAAGAACACCTTGTTAATGTATGACAGTAGTCACCCTCAGAATATGGTAAGCTCCCTTCCGTGGAGTCAATTACTTAGAGTACGTCGCATCGTATCAGATGACACCCTCTTTGAATTTAGAGTTGATGAGATGTGCGATAAGTTCAGTAAGAGAGGTTATCCCACCAAATTGATTAACCGTACCAAGCATAGGATTACATCTATGGAACGTTGTTCCACTCTGGTAAAGAAACCACAGAAACATGAGACCCCCCGAATTCCATTTGTATCCATCTTTGGGAGTGATAGCGGCAATATAGCCACCATCCTACGTCAGGAATGGCAGATCCTGCAGAAAGGATTGCCTACAGTCACTGAATTTTCAGTTCCCCCAATGATGGCATACAAACGGAGCCCCAACCTACGGGATAGATTGGTGAAAGCGGATATAGGGGGTAAGGACATCGAAAGACAGAAAAGACTAGCACCAATGAGGAATGGTAATTTCCCTTGCCTTTCCTGTTGCAACTGTGGTGGCATCATGAAAGGCGACGGTTTTACACATCCCTATAGTGGTAAACGGTTCAAAATCAAGGGTCACTATACATGTAAGTCCACAGATGTGGTTTACATGATACAGTGCCCATGTAGCTTGATCTATGTGGGTGAGACTACGATGGAATTGAGGGAAAGAATTAATAAACATAAAAGTACAATAAGAACAGGTGCACTCGACAAACCGGTTGCCAAACACTTCATTGATTGCAAACATTCTATCAATCAATTGAGATTTCGGGCTATTGATAGCGTGGGATATTTGAGAAGGGGTGGGGACAGGAAGGGAATCCTGAGGAAAAAGGAACTTAAATGGATCCATACCCTTAGGTCCCTTCAACCCTTTGGTTTGAATCTAGAGTTCAATGTCTCATCCATCGATTGATGTGTGTCATTGTTTTGTCCTCTTAGTATAGGGACATTATGATTTTAACCTATATGTAGCGCATCCACCGGGGGATTGGTCCCCAAATTTATATGTCAAAGTGCTATGATGATGATCCATATGTGAAGTATACATGGGATACACTGTTTGTATTGCTATCTGTACTTGCTATGATATGTTTTTGCCCTATACCTGTTATGATCATGAATATGTACAGTCCGGTTTGATGTCCCTCTGTAATCGGGCTATTATCTGTGTTGTCTATATGTTGCACAAACCAGTTCATTTTGGATACGGATAGCACATATTTACTCCACAGTAAGCAGCGTTGATCGTGGCGTCATCGTTGTCATGGCGCCGGTACCTGCGCGATGTTGTTACTGGCTGCGTACCTCATGTGACCCACGCCATCGACGCACGGATGTGCGCTCTTGGGTGAGTGTTACGAGGTTGACGCGCAGTCTGTGACGTCAGTGAGGCCCTCTGGCAGCTCATTGGCTAGAGACACGTGCGCCTCCGGGCGCCATGGCGACGTATGATACTTCCGGGTTTTGGATGGGTTGAGACGCGACTGCGCATTACAGATAAGGGAACGCCGAGGAGAACTACACGAGTTCGTTGGACATGTCGTTAGCTGTGAGTTAAAGTATGAACATGTGTATCCTATTGTGTAGTGATCTGCACTAATGATGTAACGGGGTGTGTATTTTATATGAGGGGGGTATATATATGCCTATCAGATTTTGTGTCATTAGGCTTGACAAAGACTGTTGCACAGTCGAAACGTTCGTTGCCATTTGTGTCTGGAGGTACGATTAAAGTATTTTTGATATTGCGGAATGCTGCCGAAGCCATCTTCTTTTCTACACACTGACACTGCGTCCACACTCAGGTCACGGTGCCCACCAGGTTGCTGCCAGCCTGCATCCTTCACTAGCATACACCAAAGCCAGTCTCACAAGGACTGCAGACAGCCACACCGACACAAGTCAGAGAACCACTGAGACGTGGATGAGGGGAAACCCAACCACAAGTGCAAGTTCATACACACTGCAGCCACTGCTACAGAGAACTGCACTGTACTAGGGTTCCCTTTCACCCTCCCTCCGGAGGATAAGTATGCGTGCCAGAAACGAGAGGCGCCACATGCTGCGCCCTCTTCCGAAGGCGTAGACACTCCCACCGCTCAAAGCCCCCCCCAACACAAAAGGGAAAAGTTGGTGGGGCACAACAAACAATGGGAGGGAGGTGGGGAATGAAAAGTAAGGGAACACTAAAACAGACAACGGTGAAGAAATGGCGGGGAAAAGCCACTCACTGCGCCGTAAACGGTGAAACCTCCATAACGCTATCCCTCCGGAGAGCGCGCATGCATCCCAAAAGCACAAGGCGATTGTCACGACCATGGTTATGGTCGTGACTCCTGGATCCGCATGCAGTTGCCTGCGGTTTGGTTTTCTTGTCAACCACATGGTGAGGGCTGCTTGTATGTTGCTTCACGTGTGGTTGCCGCTGGCAACATGATTGTATTGACAGTATAGCAGCCTGAGCTGTTGCTAGGCAGCTTGCTGTCAAGTGCATGCGGTTACACCTGGCAACCTGGCTATGTAGGTGTGCCTCTGGTCTGTACGGTGTGCACTCAGACATTTTCCCTTCACTTGCGGTTGTCCGCGGCAACGAGTGGTGTTGTGTGCATGTGGTGGCAGTGTCTCGGCCTGCTGGCTGATTCCCAGGACATGATTGCCACGCATGCCGTTGCCGGCGGTAACAGGTGGAGTGTGATTTTTATGTGTGCACTTTCCCTGTTTGTTGTGCACGAGGTTTAGGTATGTGTGCACTTCCCCTTTAAGTGGTTTCACTTCCCTGGTTGGTGTTGGAAGGGTTAATTCCCTTTCCAGTGTGTATCTGTGAGGGTGTGGCCATTTGGGCTATTTAGCCTCTGCTGAGACCTGTAGCTGAGGGGTACTCCAGCCTTGTTGTAGCTGGAGTCATCCTTCTGGTTTCTTATACCATCTGCCCGTGAGGGCCACCCTTGTGGTCATAAAATATTATGCATGATGTAATTTCATGTTTATGTGGTGTCTATTATTACTGCAGCTATGGATCTGGGTTCCTGTGTGTTTATGTGTGTGTGTGTGTGCTGTGTCCATTTATGTTTGGTTTGGACATCAGCAGTTGAGCACTGGATCCATTTAGTGTGTCTGTGGCAGGTAGGTGTGGAAGTCGTTTCACTCATCTGCCATATCAATAGGCTGTTTATGTTTCTCTTCCCTTGCAGCTTGGCCAGTTTAGACTCCTGTTCGTCCGTGTCCAGGAGGAACAGGTTGTCTTACTCAGCTCCTAGTTCAGGGATCCCTTGAGGGCTTGTAGGGACCCGAGGTTACTGAGTATGAGCCCTCCTACCATCTGGGTTGGCTCATACAGCTAGGAGTCAGGGTCAGAGTTAGGGATGCATAGGAGGTGACCTGCTCCCTAATTCTGTTGTCCTGGTCAAGCATCTTCCCTTTACGTTTAACATCACACGGATGAGGGTTTCCCCCACTCTCATCCGTGACAGCGATGCAAGCTGCACCCTCTTTCGAAGGTGGGTCCAAGTAAGGAGCCATTGTGGTCATACTGTCACATTTGTGATATGTATGGAACCAGTACTCTGATAGTCGTCATACATTTTGACAGATGGAGCACTGCCGCATAGGCTCACCTTTCTGTTCATACTGCAATATTTTTTTTAAAATGAGACATATTTTCACAAATATATTTTAATATCATATGAAAACATTAAATGTCATAACAACAAGAATAATGATACAGTGTCACGGATGAGAGTGGGGGAAACCCTCATCCGTGTGATGTTATGGAATAGGGTAGCTGCTAGGCCAGGAACACAGGATCAGGGAGCAGGTAACCTCCTATCGCGTCCCTAACGCTGACCCTGACTCCTAACTGTATGAGCCAACCCAGATGGTAGGAGGGCTCATACACTGGAACCTAGGGTCCCTACTATCCCTCAGGACCAACCCTGTGCTAGGAGCAGGGTAAGACAACCAGTTCCTCCTAGACACGGAGGAACAGGAGTCTCACTGGCCAAGCTGCAAGGAAAGGGGAAACATATACAGACATATGGATATGGCAGGTGAACTACACCAGTTCCAAAGCTACCTGCCACAGCCTCGCTGACTGGAACCCATGCACCAGTACTGCTGTCCACACAAACACTAAGGACACAGCACACCACAAAAACACACAGGTAACCAGGACATCCATAGCTGCAATAAACATAGAAAGGATAACAACATCAACTTAACATCATGCATAACTTTTATGACCACAAGGGTGGCCCTCACTGGACAGATGGCAAATGAACCAGGAGGATGACTCCAGCATAAACATGGCAGGAGTACCCCTCAGACTTCTGGCTTCCAGCAGGAGCTAAATAGCCCAAGCAGCCACACCCACACACCAGGAAAGGAGTTAACCCTTTCATCACCAGAGAAGGTAAGTGTCACTTAAAGGAGAAGTGTACACAGAACAAACTCCCTAACACCAAACATAGAAAGTGAACACTTAAACTCACACGTTGCCCGAGGCAACCGCATGCCATCACAGCGAGCCACCTAGGCCCCAGCTGCTACACTGCCAACAACCACATGTTGCCAACGGCAACCACACGTGAGGCAACATACACAGAGCCCTCACCTGTGGTTGACAACAAAGAACAAACCGCTTACAACTGCATGCAACCAAAGAGTCACGACCATAACCATGGTCGTGACAATTACAAAAACACTGGCATATCCTACTTCAAGACCCCATCTGAAAAAAACTCTCCCAACGAAACAAAAAATCACCTACAGGTGGGCACCAACAATCAAAAACCTTCTAGCCCCCAATAGACCGAAACCACAAAGAAAGAAAACACAGACTATAATAACATATACTGACAAACCAGGCAGCTATAAATGCAGAGCAACCCGATGCCTCTGCTGCCAAACCAAACTTTTTCATCCAATACCAATTAAACCACTTTCCGAATTAAGCATCACCTCACATGCCAGTCATCACATGTCATCTATCTCATTGAAAGTACTTGCGGCCTACAATACATCGGCCACACCATCCAACCATTATACTGTAGATTGAATCTACATAGCCCCAATATCCAAAAACTTTATTCTAAACACAGCATCTCAAGACATTGCGCCAATACTCCAGATAAAGAAAAACATCTGATTACAATAACTCCAATAGACCATATTCCATACAACCCCTACAATAGGCTAAACCTTCTCCAAAAACGTGAAATCTACTGGATATACCAACTAAATACACTGAATAACTAATCCAAGAATAATCGTATAATGGACCTAGCTCTCTGCTCTAAATAACACATAAAAATGGTACTCTACATACACACTAAAACCTCCTATCTGACCAATCTTTATACACAGATACAAATACTCTCTGAATAAACAATATAAAATAACAAACAGCCAGATGAATAAAAGTGTGGTAACAGAACACAAGGAGACATAAAGAAAAATTACATGCACGCTCCACAGTAGACCTGTTGAAAAAGACAACCAAATACAAGGAAGACGAAACACACAGACAAGAAAGTGCACATGCCCCAATAAAAATTATCCAGGCATATAGGGAGTAGTGTTGAGCGCGAATATTCGAATAGCTAATTTTTTTCTCGAATATCGCAAATTCGAAAATTCACAAATATTTCGAATGTAGTGCTATATATTCGCTATATCGAATATTCGTAAATTTTAAACATCTGAAAAAATATGATCCCTCACTGCTTCTTGCTCGTGGGCCAATGAGTCATTGGCCCACAAATAAGATTATACCACTATATTAGCTAAATCGATCGATTATAAATTATTATTTCGAATATTCGCTATATTGCAAGAAGCAGGGTGGAATCAATCTTGTTATTCGAATTCCCGATTTTTACCCGAAAATCGGGAATGTTATGAATAATCGAGTGAAGAGTCGATTTTATGAGTGACGTAATCGTGTCACGTAACATGTTCCCTGGTTTCGGTTTCTGTTTTGCATTGCTTCCAGTGGAGTTTGGCGTTAGTTAGTTTAATGAAAAATCGGCGATCGAAAATGGCAAGAATTCGATTTCAAAAGGAAGAAGAAGAAGTTCTACTCACTGTAAGTAATATTGTATTACAGCACTGTATTTTATTTCATATTGCATTTATGTCAGAACAATATTTAGCAACACTCGATCTACATCTAAATTATTTATATGTAGATTGAGTGTTGCTAAATATTCGTGTATGCGAATAAGAACTACAATGATACAAATTTTTATTTATTTTTAGTAGGCGATTATGCCCAGGTACAATGCTTACATGATTTTTGTATCTCTCTACAACACTCAGTAATGTATATATTCAGTTATGCTGCTAATCCGTACAGATGTAGTATGTTAACACACAACCTCTTAACTCAAATTTCTTAACTCATCACGTAATCATGAAACACAAGGCATTTTTAAAATATCTTAACGTATTTAATTGCATTAAGTTTACATAACACGTCTCATAAAGCAAGTGTGTTAACTCTACTACATCCGTATTTCATCCCTTTTCAAATGATTACTTAATACCTGTTGTGACATGTGCAAAATCCCCACACCACCCTGCATCTCCGGAGAGCTGTAATGCACATGTGTAATGAATCTGGAAAATAGCAACCCTTAGTTAACATGGCTGCCTGTTTAGCTGAGCAGCATTTGCACCCCGGTTCACAAACGATTATGCCTGGGGGCAGGGTGTTTGTTGGTCCGTAATAGACTGTCCCTCTGAATCAAGTCACGTCCCGCTGAGGCCTACTCTTAATGGCCGCCCGTGAAGTGGTTAAAAGTGGTAACAATGAGGGGACAACAGAAACTAGTGTTATAGGAAAAAAATAAAAATGCAACATATTATGTAAACTATTGAAAAAATATTAACTAACAAAATAAACAACATTCTACTCTATCAGAACTATCACTAAGAAAACCTAAATATAATTAATGTAAATATCAATATTTATTGTATTTAGATGTAAATCGCCAGTGTTTAAACACATAGTTCACACAATGCACTAATTGTCTTGTAAGTAACCCTAATTTTAATTTTTTTTTTTTCTTCCAGTAGTGAACAAGGCCATAAAGGAATTGGAGGCCACCAAAAAGCAATTCCTCGAAGATTTTGGCAGCTTAAAAAATTGCAGCATCAATTCAATAAGAGGTTGCGGCAAATGGAGGAAAAACACCTTCACCAGCTCCAAAAATCGATACAGTATTATTGGAGCTAAAAAAGTTGCCATAGAGGCTTGCTTTCTTATTTTTGTTATAAAAACATTTTTTTTTCAGTTTGATAACGTGTGCTTTGGTTTTTTTTTATGTAATGTTACGGTGTAATTTTAGAAATTTGTTGTAAGGCCCCTTTATTCCAGGGTCAGGACAGACAGCAGAACAGACAGCATTTGTTACGTGGTAACACTGTAGTATACGCCCCACACATAACTCAGCAGTGTCAGGACCTACAACAGCAAGTATCGGTAACGGTGGAGTATAAGGCCCACACATAAGTCATCAGGGTCAGGACAGACTTCAGCATCAGCACCAGGTAGATGTTAAGGGTCCAGTATAAGGGCTACACATAGCTCGGCCTAACTCAGCAGGACAGCCAGCAGCATGTTTGAAGTGTGCAGCCAGCAGCATGTTCGAAGTGTGCAGCAGGAATTTGTTCCCAGGAATGGGCCCCTACCAGACCAGGACAGCACCAAAAATAAACCAAGACACCTCTGACAGCATCATGTTGTAAGTGTGCAGCAGGAATGGGCTAACATGAAAAAAATTACACTATTTGACTTTCTAAAATTTTTGTTTAAATAGAAAAAGAAGTACAAAATTAGCTACACACGACACAACGCATTCCTCTGACTGATAGAACTTTCAAGATCGGACACATCAAGTCTGTGGCAGATAAATATTTTTAATAACATTTTAACAATAACAATATCAAACATTTTAACAATAACAGTCATTTTTGGCTTATTTTAAAAAAAATTCATGAAATGCAACTATATGTTTTATTATTTTACGGTTCCTCTAATCCATCCACCAAACTTTTTTTGAAACCTGCCACAGAAGCTTATGTAGAGCCAATCGATCCTTTTCTTGCTCCTTCTGGTTCTTGGCCATTCGTTTATGGCATTTATTGATTACTGTATGTTTAAAAGAAAAGAAAATATTAATTCAATTTAGTTTATCAGAGAATTAGTGCATTGTGTGGCGTAGGTGTATAAACACTTAAGATTTACATCTAAATCCAAAAGTTACACATGTTTATGGTGATTATAGTGTTTTTTAGATTAGAGATAGTTCGGATACAGTTTAATGTAATTTTTTGGGGTAGTTTATATTTATTAGCTACTTTAGACACTTACGCCACTTGCACACGACCTTATGCCCTTCGAGACATACAGTCCAAAAAATAAAATCATATCAATATAGATAATAATCGCATCTACGAATATTTCAGAATTCGTGATCTACAGAACAATCATTGTGCTGCATGCAATATCTACACAAACAACATATATGCTTTAAGAGAATATTACTTAGTTAATATGATGTCGTCCTTATCTTTCTCAAATATGTGTCTGAACTTTGACGTACTTCCAGTAGCCATTGTAGTCATTCACTTGTAAAGTTCAAATAGTGATGATGAATGCTTTATAGACACTGGTCACAGTCACTGGGCGGTTCTAGTCATGTAAATTACATCATACGCTTTTTCACGCACGTTTACGTTACCTGCTTTATATAAATTAGGGACAGCGATAACGAATAAAAATAAAATAAAAAAAAGAATATTATTTGGAACATAAAATCTAAATCAAGATTTCGATTATTCCAGGAATATTCGAAAAAACGAATATATAGCAATATAGAGAATATATTCATTATTTAATCAACTTCGGCATACACCTCCCCGACAAGCGTCCCCGTCACCATGGAAACGCCTGTGGGTTAAAATATACCATCGGATCTGAGTTTTACCTGAGATCGTGAAAACTCTGAACCGATGGTATATTCTAACCCACAGCCATTACCATGGTGACGGGGAAGCTTGTCGGGGAGCAGTCTGCAAAAGTGGAATACCAGTACAGATTGAAAAAAAATATATACGAATATTCTAAGTAATGAATATACTCGCTATATTGCTATAACTTCGTTTTTTAGAATATTCGTCATATTCTAAAAAACTAAGTTATAGCAATATAGCGAATATTCGTAAAATACACATATAGACAGCAATTTAGCTAATATAGTGCTATAATCTTTTTTTATAGTCTCATTTTTTTGTCTCTTCTAAAGCCCAGAAGAGACAAAAAAATTAGACTATAAAAAAAAATTATAGCACTATATTAGCTAAATTGTAGTCTATATGTGTATTTTATGAATATTCGCTATATTGCTATAACTTGGTTTTTTAGAATATGAAGAATATTCTAAAAAACGAAGTTATAGCAATATAGCGAATATTCGAAAAATACACATATTAGCCATAGATATAGCCAACCAATATGAAAGTTGCCTTATACAGTGTAAAGAAAATCGCAATACGCGAATAATTAAATCGCATATTATTCGAGATAAATAGAATAATGACGAATATTCGATTTTGACGAATATAAGTCGAATATTCAATCGAATATTCGCGAAATATCGCAAAATCGAATATGGCACCTCCCGCTCAACACTAATAGGGAGGGCGTCTCCCTGCTACCAAGACATACAAGACTCTCCTCTGGCTTACCCCTGTGTCGTGCCCACAAGGAGAGAGCCTTTTCCATCCGCTGGGGTGATGAAACCTCCGTTACTTGTAACCTACAACACATCGCAATCTGGGGCACCGGCGGGGGAATTTACTTTATCATGATTCACCATGCCCTTATATACAAATAAATAACAATAAATAAAAACAAAAACACAAAGAAAAAGAAATGCTGGCTTTTTAACAGATCTTTGGCACCACCAGCCTATTTATAAGAGTTGATACGCAACACTGTAGAGTGTATTCAAAAATAGATACACTCGTACTGTGATTAAACATGTAACAAAAGAAGGCAGCGCATATAGATATACACCGATCGGCACCTTTATTTCAACACCTGTGATCCCAATACATCTGAAACTGCCTCTAGATCTCCTATTGAGCAATGCCACTTTTAGCAAACACGCCCCCACTCCCCTCCTCCTCTGGCCTGCGTGCCAAAAACAGCTGTTTTTAAACCATGTATTGTGCTGTACTGTAACAGCAGATTGTCCTGATGAAGAGGGATTTCCTACCCTCAAAATGCGAAGACTATCCTGCAAATAAAACCACCTATTTACCCTATTGGTGACTTTGGTCTGAATTCATCCAAGCAAGCGCAGGGAAAAAAGCGGTCAAAACTTGTTTTTATTATTTTTCTCTGATATGGATTTTGGAGGCAGATTTTGCTAGAATAGTTTTTAGGCACCATTTTGAATTTAAGTGGAAACCCTCAAAAAGTGACCTTATTTTTGAAACTACACCCCTTAAAGAACATATTAAGGGGGGTACCAAGCACTTTGACCCCTAAGCGTTTTACAGAGTTTGGAAACACTTGGCTTTGAAAATGAAAAGTTTCATTTCTTCAAAGAAAATATTGCTTTAGCCCCAAATTTTCAATTTTCACAAGGTGTAACAGGAGAAAAAGCAATCTATAATTTGTTACCCATTTTCTCTGTAACGGTCACGTCCACACACACACACACAGGGGGAAGGGTAGTGACCACTGCGCTCCACCCTCACCCCTGACCCTGCCTACTTGCCTCACGAGTCCTGATGACAGGGGACAACTGGACGGCAGTCCCTAACTTAGGATATGTGCAGGGAAGACAGACAAGACAAAATACGGAACATGAACGGACCGGGTCAGAACCAAGAGAGCTACGCAGTACAACGGATTAAGCAAAGAATGGTCAGGAGAAGCCGGGGTCAAATACCAGGAGAGTAGCGAAGTACAAGAGGAGTCCTAAGAGAGTAGTCAGGTGGGAGCCGAGGTCACAATACCAGGATGTATGCGCAGTACAGGAGGAGCAGGCAGAGGATCGTCAGGGAACAGGATCAGGTAAATATTCAGTAGTCCAACAAATAGCCAGGAACCAAGAAATTAACAGGCAACCTGTAGCCAGCAGGCTGCCTGTATTTATAGTGGGGAGTGAGGGTCATGTGACGTGGCCAGCGTCACATGACCGACAGACCAACCAGTCGAGCTCCGAGTGATCAGCTCGGCGCTCAAGGCAGACTAGGAGCAGGGAGCCACCCAGCTAGTAAAGCCGCCCTGGGAATGAGGTCAAACACAGAACCTCATTCCAAAAGCTAAGCAACAGTTCTGCGGGCAATGGGGGACTAAGTGCACCTTCGGAACCCCGTGACAGTACCCCCCCTTTTACGAGGGGCCACCGGACCCAAGACTTCAGGCGATGGCTTTTCAGGGTGTTCTAAATGAAATTTATGAACCAGTCTAGGAGCATGAACCTCCCTGGCAGGTACCCAAGATCTCTCTTCAGGTCCATACCCCTTCCAGTGAATCAGATACTGCAAGGAGTTACGCACTTTCCTGACATCCACTATTTTAGACACAACATACTCGACAGCATCATTAACAAGAACCGGCGGAGGCGAGGCTTTCGATGGTACTACCGGTTCAAAATATTTTTTAAGTAGAGATTTATGGAACACATTATGAATGTGGAATGACTCGGGCAGCTCCAACCTAAATGATACCGGGTTAATCACCTCCGTGATCTTATATGGTCCAATAAAACGAGGAGCAAATTTTCTAGAAGCTACCTTGAGAGATAGATTCTTGGAGGACAACCATACTTTATCCCCAACCTGAAAGTTCACCCCCCTTGAACGTCTCCTATCGGCCTTGAGTTTTTGAGAACTTTGAGCCTTTTCTAGGTTCGATTGAACCCGAGCCCAAACTGTGCACAGTTCGGAGGAGAGTTTATCAGCTTCAGGGTTAGAGGAGGAGACGGACGACCCAGAATGAAAACGGGGATGAAAACCATGGTTACAAAAGAAAGGGGAGACCCCAGCAGAAGAATTGACACGGTTATTCAGAGCAAATTCAGCCAACGGAAGGAATTTGACCCATAATTGCTGGTCATCAGCAACATACAACCTCAGGAATTGTTCCACAGACTGATTAAGGCGTTCAGTCTGCCCATTACTCTCAGGATGGTAGGCGGAAGAAAAAGACAACGAAATTTTACATCTTTGACAGAAGGCCCTCCAGAATTTGGACACAAACTGCACACCCCTGTCCGAAACAATATTTTCCGGGATGCCATGTAAACGAACAATCTCTCTCACAAAAATAGATGCCAGGGTTTTAGCATTCGGAAGTTTAGACAGGGGAATGAAATGAACCATCTTGCTAAACCTATCGACCACTACCCAAACCACAGTCTTACCCTCCGCCAGCGGTAGGTCAGTTATAAAGTCCATCGAGATATGGGACCAGGGTCTACTGGGAATGGGTAGGGGTCGTAGGTTACCAGCAGGGCGAGTCCTAGGTGTCTTAGACCTGGCACAAACCTCACAGGCTGACACGTAGGACTTGACATCCCTGGTCAGAGTGGGCCACCAATAAGATCTAGAAACCAGATCCTTAGTGCCCTCAATACCCGGATGTCCACAAAAGGCAGAATCGTGACACTCACCCAACAGCTGGAGACGAAATTGTACGGGAACAAACAACTTATCTGTTGGGGTGGATGCCGGTGCCAGATGTTGTTCAGCCTTAATGCGAGCCGAGATATCCTGGGTTAAAGCCGCTAAGAAGATGTTTGCTGGTAGGATGGATTCAGGCGGCGTCTCAGTGGGTTGAAAAGCATGGAAGCTCCGAGATAATCCGTCTGCCTTCACATTTTTACTTCCCGGCCTGAACGTAATGGAGAAATCAAAACGGGTAAAAAACAGAGCCCATCTGGCTTGTCGGGGATTTAACCTCTTAGCGGACTCGAGAAACATTAGGTTTTTATGGTCAGTGACAACAGTTACTCGATGCCTTGCCCCCTCCAAAAAATGTCTCCACTCCTCAAATGCCCATTTAATGGCCAACAGCTCCCTATTCCCTATGTCGTAGTTTCTCTCCGTGGGAGAGAATTTCCTAGAGAAGAAGGCACACGGTCTCAGGTTAGTGAGGCTAGCAGGACCTTGTGAAAGGACTGCTCCTGCGCCGTCCTCGGACGCATCCACCTCCACAATAAAGGGTCTCTCCTGATCAGGCTGGATCAGAATGGGAGCGTTACTAAATGCCTTTTTTAATGTTTCAAATGAAGAAATGGCCTTGGTAGACCAATTCTCCAAATCCGCCCCTTTCTTAGTAAGGTCGGTCAATGGCTTAGCAATTACAGAAAAATTCATGATAAATTTACGGTAGTAATTTGCGAAACCCAAAAACCGTTGTAAAGCCTTTAAGGATGAAGGCCTTACCCATTCCTTAATTGCTAAAACCTTACCAGGATCCATCTTAAAGGCGTGAGGAGTCAAAACATGCCCTAGAAACAGTATCTCCTGTACACCAAAGACACATTTCTCTTGCTTAGCGGATAGCTGGTTCTCCCTCAACACCTCTAATACTTGTTTGACATGGGACACATGAGATTCGAAATCAGGAGAAAATATCAAAATGTCGTCAAGATAGACAATAATAAATTTACCTAAGAACTCCCTAAGAATATCGTTCATTAAGTTTTGGAACACAGCTGGGGCATTGCTGAGTCCAAAAGGCATCACCTGATATTCAAAGTGTCCTATCGGAGTATTGAACGCTGTCTTCCATTCGTCTCCCTCCTTGATTCGGATTAGATTGTATGCCCCTTTCAGGTCAATCTTGGAAAACCAGGTTGCCCCCAAAACCTGGTTAAATAAATCCGGAATCAATGGGAGAGAGTATCTATTTTGGACAGTGATTTTATTTAATCTCCGGTAATCAATACAAGGCCTAAGACCACCATCCTTCTTTTTAACAAAGAAAAACCCTGCTCCCATAGGAGAGACTGAAGGTCTAATATGCCCTTTAGCAAGGCTCTCCTTAATATAATCTTCCATAGCCTTGCGTTCGGGCCCTGAAAGATTATAAATTCGACCTTTAGGAAATTTGGCACCCTCAATTAGCTCTATGGCGCAATCATAAGGTCTATGGGGGGGTAGAACCTCTGGAGTAAGGGACGAGAACACATCAGAATATTCCTTAATAACAGAGGGTAATGTATTAGACCTTACTGAAACCCCAGCCTGGACCACGGACAAGCATGAGTCACACTTAGGTCCCCATTTCACCAACTCTCCTTTGGACCAATCAATGGTGGGGTTATGTAAACGGAGCGAAGGCAACCCTAGTACCACCTCAACCGGTAGGTTCTCCAGGACTAGAAGAGAACATCTCTCAGAGTGGCACACACCCACGGACAGAGAAATTTCAGAGGTACATGACCTCACCGTACCACCAATCAGGGGAGTAGCATCAATAGCCATGACATGGATAGGTGTAGGTAAAGCAAACATTGGAATACCCAATTTACAAGCAAACTCAAAGTCAATAAAGCTGGCCGCTGAACCGGATTTAATAAAGGCCTTACCCGGCCACTTATTAACCCCCAGAGAAATTGTTATGGGTACCAAAAGCTTACCTTTAGAAAAATCAGGGTGTACCTGGTCTTTAGGTTGTCTTGCCTTAGAAGACTTGTCAGAGAGGTCCCTCTTAGGACACTTGTTGATCCAATTGCCAGGATCTCCACAGTAGAAGCACTCTCCGCGTCTGCGACGAAGATTACCCCGGGTCATGCCAACCTGCATGGGTTCCTCGGTGGAGACCTCAGTGTTGTCCCTGGAAAAGGTCTCTGGCTGGACCACCATCTGAGAACAGAACTGTCGTTCTTGTCGTCTCTCTCTAACTCGTCTGTCAAGTCGGACAACTAGGGTCATCATCTCGTCTAAGGTCTCAGGAATTTGGTAATTGACCAATAGATCTTTTAAATTATCAGATAGACCAGACCTAAACTGACTCTTCAGGGCTGGTTCATTCCATCCTGAGGGGACACACCACCGTCTGAATTGGGTGCAATACTCCTCCGCAGGGAGATGGCCCTGAACCAGTACCCTAAGAGCTGTCTCGGCTACAAGGGCCTTGTCTGGTTCGTCATAGAGGTTACCCAGGGCCTGAAAAAACCCCTCCACAGAAGTTAGACAACTGGCCCCAGGAGGTAACGAAAATGCCCAGTCCTGGGGATCACCCTGTAGTAGAGAAATGATAATCCCCACGCGTTGGCTCTCGGGACCGGAGGACACGGGGCGCAAACGGAAGTAGAGTTTGCAATTCTCCTTAAAGGAGAGAAACCTCTTCCGGTCTCCAGAAAAGGGTTCTGGGAGCTTGATCTGGGGTTCAAAATATGGACTGGAGGACAGAGGAGTGGAAGAACCTTGCCCTAACTCACAAGAACGGAGTTTCTCTCCTAGCTCCTGCACCCTCTGTGTCAAGTTAGAGACATGGTCAGTCAGGGTAGTAAGAGGATTCATGATACAGTGGTTATTGGGCCTGTTAATCTGTAACGGTCACGTCCACACACACACAATGGGGGAAGGGTAGTGACCACTGCGCTCCACCCTCACCCCTGGACCTGCCTACTTGCCTCACGAGTCCTGATGACAGGGGACAACTGGACGGCAGTCCCTAACTTAGGATATGTGCAGGGAAGACAGACAAGACAAAATACGGAACATGAACGGACCGGGTCAGAACCAAGAGAGCTACGCAGTACAACGAATTAAGCAAAGAATGGTCAGGAGAAGCCGGGGTCAAATACCAGGAGAGTAGCGAAGTACAAGAGGAGTCCTAAGAGAGTAGTCAGGTGGGAGCCGAGGTCACAATACCAGGATGTATGCGCAGTACAGGAGGAGCAGGCAGAGGATCGTCAGGGAACAGGATCAGGTAAATATTCAGTAGTCCAACAAATAGCCAGGAACCAAGAAATTAACAGGCAACCTGTAGCCAGCAGGCTGCCTGTATTTATAGTGGGGAGTGAGGGTCATGTGACGTGGCCAGCGTCACATGACCGACAGACCAACCAGTCGAGCACCGAGTGATCAGCTCGGCGCTCAAGGCAGACTAGGAGCAGGGAGCCACCCAGCTAGTAAAGCCGCCCTGGGAATGAGGTCAAACACAGAACCTCATTCCAAAAGCTAAGCAACAGTTCTGCGGGCAATGGGGGACCGAGTGCACCTTCGGAACCCAGTGACATTCTCCTGAATATGGCAACACCCCATATGTGGTAGTAAACTGCTGTGGGGGCACATGGCAGAACTCAGAACGGAAGGAGCGCCATATGGCTTTTGCAGCACAGATTTTGATGGATTGGTTTACGGGTGCCATTGTTTTTTTGTTTTTTTTAAGTGATTGTCTTATGTGGGGGCTCATTTTCTACGGGATGAGGTGATGTTTCCATTGGTACCATTTTGGGGTACATAAGACTTTTTGATCGCTTGGTATTGCACTTTTTGTGAGGCAAGGTGAAATTTTTTTTTTTATTTGGTCTTTTTTTTTTTTTACTGCATTTACCTGAATGGGCATATAATGTGATATTTTTTATTTTTTTATAGAGAAGGTTGTTAAAGATGTGGTGATAGACATATTGGGTATCATTTTTATTTTTGTTAAGTTTTACACAGTGAAAGCCTTTTTGAACAGAATAAAATCTTGTTTTTGTGTTGCTATTTTCTTAAAGCCATCTATATATTTTTTTTTTTTGGGTAATTGTCTTAGATATGGTCTCATTTTTTGCGGGATGAGATGACTGTTTGATTATTACCATTTTAGGCTAAATACACCTTTTTGATCACTTGGTATTACACTTTTTGTTTTGACACTATATTTATTTTTTACTCCGTTCACCTGACGGGGTGGATCACGTGATATTTTTATTGAGCCGGTTGATACGGACATGGTGATACCTAATATTTCTATTTTTTCCCTTTTTTTTAAATATTTTTTTAACTTTATTTTGGGAAAAAGACTAGGGTTGAGCAAACCCAAACTGTAAAGTTTGGGTTCGTACCGAACTTTAGGATTTTTGGACCCCGTACCCGAACTTTTCAGTAAAAGTTCGAGTTTGGGTTCGGTGAGTTAATGACGCTTTTTGAAAGGCTGCAGAGCAGCCAATCAACAAGCGTTTAACTTGTGTGCCCTTAGAAGCCATCACAGCCATGCCTACTAATGGCATGGCTGTGATTGGCCAGTGCAGCATGTGACCCAGCCTCTATATAAGCTGGAGTCACGTAGCGCTGCGCGTCACTCTGCTCTGATTAGTGTAGGGATAGGATGCTGCTGCTGTGAGGGAGAAAATAGGAAAGAATCTTTAATCAGAAGTGCTTGTTAATAGAGTTAAGCGGACAACTGGATGTACGGGTTCAGCCGAACTTCACAAAAAAGTTTGAGTATGGGACCCAAACTTGACTCGAACCTGACCCCGAACCCCATTGAAGTCAATGGGGACCAGAACTTTTGAGCACTAAAATAGCTGTAAAATGTGGTTAAGAGCATGGCGAGTGTGGATATGTGGATAGGGAAATGACTTCAAATAACATAAAATACGTAAAAAAATATAATTATAATCTTGATCTTGGAGGACGAGGTCCATAAGGAGTAGGGGGTGGAGGAGGCGGTGGATATTGCGGTGTAGGTGGAAGTGGCGGTGGAGGATGGGGAGGTATCCTATACTGCTTTTTAGTTTTCTTTTTTATTTCTTATTGTTTAAATCAGGGTACACCCCAAAACACTGGGAAATATAACCTGTTATAACCCCCTCCAGCCATGCTAAACAAACGTTCAGACAATACACTGGCTGCAGGGCAGTCCAGCACCTCCAAAGCGCAAAGGGGCAAACTCAGGATATATGCCCAATTTGTAGACACAGAAGTTGAAGGGGGCAGACCCATCAGTCAGTACGTGTAGGCGTGTGCACACATACTGCTCCACCATGTCGCATGTCCCAGTGATGTCCACAATCCTATTGGATATCTGCTCTATCAACTTTCGATGCTGTTTTCTGCGCCTACCATGTTGATCACGGTTAGCGGCGAATCAGGGTTCCACGCCGGATAGGGAGCATGAGAAAAGGAGACCACATCCAAGGGAGGTCAATGGCTGCAATGTGATCAAGCTGAAATGTGGGACAAGTTATTTAAAGGGTTTCTGTCACCCTGCAAAACTCATTATTATTTTTTTGGATAGTTAGATTGCTCATAGTGCGATATAGCAGAATATAATGCTCTTACTTACTTTCATGCGGCCGATTCTTTATAAAACGAACTTTTATAATATGTAAATGAGGGCTCTACCAGCAAGTAGGGCGTCTACTTGCTGGTAGCTGCTGCAGAAATCCGCCCCCTCGCCGTGTTGATTGACAGGGCCAGCCGTGATCTCCTCCTCCGGCCGGCCCTGTCAGTAATTCAAAAATCGCGCGCCTCGCGTCATTCGGCGCAGGCGCTCTGAGATGAGGAGGCTCGTATCCTCAGCACTCCCTCAGTGCGCCTGCGCCGATGACATCACCGAAAGAGAAGACGTCATCGGCGCAGGCGCACTGAGGGAGTGCTGAGGATACGAGCCTCCTCATCTCAGAGCGCCTGCGCCGAATGACGCGAGGCGCGCGATTTTTGAATTACTGACAGGGCCGGCCGGAGGAGGAGATCACGGCTGGCCCTGTCAATCAACACGGCGAGGGGGCGGATTTATGCAGCAGCTACCAGCAAGTAGACGCCCTACTTGCTGGTAGAGCCCTCATTTACATATTATAAAAGTTTGTTTTATAAAGAATCGGCCGCATGAAAGTAAGTAAGACAGCGATGGACTGGCCATCGGGAGTACCGGGAGAATCCCGGTGGGCCGATCGAATTATGGGCCGGCCAGGGCCGCCAGGCATCAGGGGGGTAAAGCTCCAGTAACAGCAGGCAGTGTGGGGGCGGCGCTCACTCACTGACGTCACACGCCTGCTCCTCCCACTAGGCGGCGCAGGCGCGTGACGTCAGTGAGTGAGCGCTGCCGCCCGCACTTGTTACTGGAGGCTGGAGGCGGGAGCTGAATATGTAAGGTAGTAAAGACTCTTTACTAAAGAGATGAGCGCTGTGCCCCCACGTGTAGTAGAATACCTACCTGGAGCCAGTGCCAGACTGTGCACAGAAAGGGCACTTTGTCACTGTGGACAAAGTATGGCACTTTCTGTGCACAGATTGGCTCTAGGTGGGTACAGTGTGGCACTGCAGTCACTAAGGGCACTATTTATCTGGGCATAGTAGGGCACTATCTGCCCACATAGTCAACATATGGCGCTCTGGGCACTGCCATATAATAGTGTGGGTACGGTACGGCGATATTTGGTTCTATGTGGGCACTGTATGATTGTGGGCAGATAGTGCCATACTATCCACAGATAAATGGCGCATTTAGTGCCTGTCGTGCCCACATAGTGCCATATAGAACCCATACTCGGAAAGCGCCATACTTGTGTAGACAGAGTATAATTATAGGCAAAGTATGGCACTTTCTGCCCACGTTTTAGCTCTAGGTAGGTATGATATGGCACTTTGTGGGCACTGTATACACTAAATACACAACTTATCTGAGCATAGTATGCCCAGGTCTTCCCACGGTCATACAGTGCTCAGATAGCGCCATGTTATGCACAGATAAATGGTGTATTTCTTGCTTATGGTGCCATACAGTACCTACCTAAAGTGAAAACCTACAGTACTTTGGCCACAGTCATACAGTGCCGACATAGAGCCAAAGTATGGCACTTTCTATGCACCTAGGTAGGTACTATATGGGTACAAATGCGCTATTTTTCTGTGAATAGGAGGGCACTATCGTGCTCTATGTGGGCACTGTATCACTATTAGGGCAGATAGTGCCATAGAGACAAAATGTCTCCCAGCACATTATACATGGCTCGTCATCATGGTTACGACCTCCCTGTAATCCAGCATTGGTGGTCGAAAAAAGCACCAAACTATGTGCACTCCCACAATCCCGGCTACTCCTATAGTGTGCAAGCATGACCACCGCTGCTGGATTACAGGGTGGTCAAAACCATGGAAACGAGCAGTGCATAATGTGATGGAAAAATGACTCCCGCCAGCAAAGGAAGCAATATGGACAATCACAATACATTAGTAAGTGCCTTGTATTAACTTTCTCTACAAGATAAATGCCACTTGCTGAAGAGACATAACCCCTTTTTTGAGTGTGTTTGGGAAAAATAAAGTGGGCCGGTCTGGCTGAAGTCCAGGGCCACTTTATTGTCCCAGTCCATCCCTGAAGTAAGAGCATTATATTCTGCTATATCGCACTATGAGCAATCTAACTATCCAAAAAAAAAAAAATGAGTTTTGCGGGGTGACAGAAACCCTTTAAGCTGAAGGATCGAATGAAAGGGACAATTAAAGACGAATTTTAGAAATTTAAGTCCCTGACAACTTTGCAGAGCAGGGGTTTTTCATCGTCAGAAATGGGTTAATGTCACCCACCGATGGAACAGATGATTTTTAAAAATTTCGGTCCCTTTCACCTATGCAGAGCAGGGGGTTATTCACGGCAAACATGGTAAAATGTCACCAAAGAATGTAACAGAAAAATTAGTGAAATTTATTAACCTGTCTACTAGGCAGAGCAGGGGTATATCAACTACAGATATACCATGGTTAGCACTCCCGCTGTTAACTCAAATTTCTTAACTCATTTAATTATCTTGAGACAAAAGCCATTGAAAAGCAATTGAAGGTGTTTGCTTAGATTAGATAACCAAACTCAGAAATCTCAGAAAAATGGAGTGCTAACCATGTTACATCGGTATGTAACAGAAAAATTTGTAAAATTTATTAACCTGTCAACTAAGTAGAGCAGGGGTATATCACAGCCAAAAATTGGTGAATTTCACCCTAAAATGTAACAGACAAATTAGTGAAATGACATAAAATAAAATAAAATACGTACAAAAAATAAAAAAAAATCTTGATGTATGAGGTGGAGGTCCATATAGAGTAGGAGGTTGAGGAGGCAGTAGACGTAGCGGTGTAGGTGGAAGCAGCGGTGGAGGAGGACGAGATATCCAACACTGGTTTTTGGTTTTAATTTTTTTATATTATTATTATTTTTTTATTAGGGTACAACCCAAAAGAGTGGGAAATATAAAAAATACAACAATGAGCAATTGCGCTGTAGTATAACAATGGCTGGGTAAGGCCGGTATACATGTCTATTCTGCACAAGGTACGGACATGTCCTGTGGGATCCATGCCTGGTTGATTTTAATGAACGTGAGCTTGTCCACATTGGCTGTGGACAGGAGGCTGCGCTTGTCTGTGATGATGCCCCCTGCTGTGCTAAACACACGTTCAGATAATACACTGGCTGCAGGGCAGGCCAGCACCTCCAAGGCGTAAAGGGCAAGCTCAGGCCATGTGCCCAATTTGGAGACCGAGAAGTTGAAGTGGGCAGACCCGTCATTCAGTACGTGTAGGCGTGTGCACACATGCTGCTCCACCATGTTGCTGAAATGCTGCCTCCTGCTAAGTTCCATATCAGCTGGTGGTGCTGGTTGTTGTGGCGTGCTAACAAAGCTTTTAAACATTTCGGCCATGCTAACCCTGCCTTCTGAGGTGCTGGTGGGGCCCCAGCTGCATTGGTGACCTCTTCCTCCTCCTCTGCCTTCGCCTTGTGCTTCCACTGTGCCCCCGCTGTTACGTGGTAATTTCACCAGCAGCGAGTCTACTTGCGCATCTTACGATCACGATCCAGTGGCGGAATTAAAGACGGTACGTTGTTCTTGTAACGGGGAACCAGCAGCGTGGCCGCACAGTAATCAGCACAAGTTAGAATGTGGGCAACTTGGCGGTTGTTGCGGAGACATTGCAGCATGTAATCGCTAATGTGTGCCAAGCTGCCCAGAGGCAACGACAATCTTTCCTCTGTGGGAGGTGTATCGTCTGTGTCTTCTGTATCCCCTCAGCCATGCACCAGTGATGGCCATGAGCTGGTTTTGGTGCCACCCTGCTGTGAACACAGTTCCTCCTCCTCCATCTTCTCTTCCTCATCCTCCACCTCATCATCCTCCAGAACTGTGCCCTGGCTGGACAATTGTGTACCTGGCGTTTGTGGGTGCAGGAACCCACCCTCGGAGCCACTTGTGAATGACTGGCCGGAAACCCTATGAAATGATCCCTCTTCCTCCTCTTCCTCCTCCTGTGCCACATCCTTTTCCATCATCGCCATAAGCGTTTTTTCAAGGAGGCATAGAAGTGGGATAGTAACGCTGAGAACGGTGTTATCGGCACTGGCCATGTTGTTGGAGTACTCAAAACAGCGCAACAAGGAACACAGGTCTCGAATGGAGGCCCAGTCATTGGTGGTGAAGTGGTGCTGTTCCTCAGAGCGACTCACTCGTGCGTGCTGCAGCTGAAACTCCACTATCGCTTGCTGCTGATCGCACAGTCTGGCCAGCATGTGCAAGGTGGAGTTCCACCTTGTGGGCACATCGTATATGAGGTGGTGAGCAGGAAGGCCAAAGTTACGCTAGCAGCAGCAGGGTGAGAATGCCGAAAGCACGTACAGATGGCCAGCACTTTCTGCAGCAGCTCTGACATATCGGGGTAATTTTTAATGAACCTCTGCACCACCAAATTCAGCACATGCGCCAGGCAAGGGATGTGCGTCAAACTGGCTAGTCCCAGAGCTGCTATGAGATTTTGCACATTATCGCACACCACCAGGCCGGGCTTGAGGCTCACTGGCACCAACCACTCATCGGTCTGTTGTTCCATGCCGGTCCACAGCTCCTGCGCGGTGTGGGTTTGTCCTCCAAACAGATACGTTTTCAAACTGCCTGTTGTCTTTTACCCTTTTTCTGTGCTGAAGTTGGTGGTAAAGGTGTTATGCCGGTTGGATGAGGAGGCGGTAGAGGATGAGGAAGTGGAGTAGGAGGAGGAAGCAAAAGGAGGCAAACTGAAGCGCCCTGCAATCCTCGGTGGTGGAAGGACATGCACCAAACTGCTATCCGCCTCAGGCCCAGCCGCCACTGCATTCACCCAGTGTGCTGTTAGGGAGATATAACGTCCCTGATCATGCTTACTGGTCCACGTATCTGTAGTTAAGTGGACCTTGCCACAGATGGCGTTGCGCAGTGCACATCTGATTTTGTCCCCCCCCCCTTGGTTGTGCAGGGAAGGGATAGCTCGCCTGGAAAAGTGGTGGCAGCTGGGCATGACGTACTGTGGGACAGCCACCGCCATAAGGCTTTTAAAAATCTCTATCTCTCTACCAGACAGAATGACAGCATTTCAAAGGCCAGTATTTTGAAATGCTGACATTCAAGGCTAAGAACGCGGGTGGGTAGGGGGGTTCTTCCTCTTCCGCTCCAGTGTTTGGGAGATGGAGAGATGAACGCTTCCGTGGGACATTGTGGAGATGCTTGGTGACCCAGGTGTTGGTGTTGCTGGCAGATCCTCTGTTTGTGGGGTGGCAGGTGCCAATGTCACTCCAGGGGTGGATGAAGAGGCCAAGACTGCAGCAGAAGAGGAAGCAGGAGGAGCCAGAGACCTTTCTTTGTTGTTTGTGAGGTGTCTACTGCACTGCAGCTCGTGCTTTGCACTTAGATGCCTGGTCATGCAGGTTGTGCTCAGGTTGAGAACGTTTATGCCTTGTTTCAGGCTCTGATTGCACAGCGTGCAAACCCCTCGTGTCTTGTCGTCAGCACATCGTCTGAAGAACTGCCACGCCAGGGAACTCCTTGGAGCTGGCTTTGATGTGCTCGGTCCTTTGCTGCGTTGGGCAGTAGCAGGCATACTGTCTAGGGGACGGCCGCTTCGCTTTTGCACACTGCTCCCTCTTCTGCTGTGCTGGTGGCTCTGTGAGACCACCGCCTCTTCCTCCAAACTACACAGGTCACTCGCATGATCTTGATTCCATGTGGGGTCAAGGACCTCATCGTCCTCCACATCATCTTCCACCCAGTCTTCACCCCTGCCCTCCTTGTCGGTCTGCACACTGTAGAAAGCCACAGCAGTTGGCACCTGTGTTTCGTCATCATCCGAGATGTGCTGCCGTGGTCCTCCCATGTACTCATCTTGAAACATAAGTGGTTGGGTATCGGTGCACTCAATCTCTTCCACTTCTGGGGCAGGGCTATGTGGATGGCCCTGGGAAACCCTGCTAGCAGAGTTTTTAAAAAGCAGAAGAGACTGCTGCATGACTTGGGGCTCATAGTAGGTTCTGTCGCCTACTCATACCTGAGGAAGGTGTTTCACTTGTGCGTGCAGATGGTACAGATTGACCACATCCTCTCCCTGCAACAGGAGCTCCACCAGCAGCACCACGACCGGGGCCAAGTCCCTTATTCGACACTCTCCTCATTCTCTGCATGTATTTCACACTGACAGATGCAGCAAAGGCTGCAAATTTAGTATTTTTCCCAAAATGGGTGTTTTTTTAATAACAGAAGATGACAGCAGTATCTAACGCGTGTATTTCACACTGACAGATGCAGCAAAGGCTGCAAATTTAGTATTTTTCCCAAAATAGGTGTTTTTTAAAACCCAGAAAATTATTGCAGTATTTCAAGCTTAACCCCTTAAGGACTTAGGACGTACTGGTACGCCATGTTTGCCGAGTTTTACAAAGTTTGTAAAATCAGTTTTGAATACCTTGAGGGGTGTAGTTTATAGAATGGGGTCATTTTTGGGTGGTTTCTATTATGTAAGCCTCGCAAAGTGACTTCAGACCTGAAAATTGGGTTTTTGAACCTCAAAGCCTTGTAACATCCCCAAAAATAAAATATCATTCTCAAAATGATCCAAACATGAAGTAGACATATGGGGAATGTAAAGTAATAACTATTTTTTGGAGGTATTACTATGTATTATAGAAGTAGAGAAATTGAAACTTGGAAATTTGCAATTTAAAAAGAAAATTGGGTAAATTTGGTATTTTTTATATAAATAAAAATTTTTTTTTTTTACTTCATTTTACCAGTGTCATGAAGTATAATATGTGACGAAAAAAATCTCAGAATGGCCTGGATAAGTCAAAGCGCTTTAAAGTTATCAGCACTTAAAGTGACACTGGTCAGATTTGCAAAAAATAGTCCTTAAGGTGAAATAGGGCTGAGTCCTTAAGGGGTTAAATTGCACACTGACAAATGCTGCATAGGCCCCAGATGGAGGGTTTTGCCAAAAATGGGTGCTTTTTTAAACCCAGAAAATTATTGCTGTATTTCAAGCTTGTATTTACAATGACAGATGCAGAAAATGCCGCAAAATTTGGATTTTGCCCTAAATGGGTGTTTTTTTAATAACAGAAAATGACAGCAGTATATAACGATGCGATCTACATAGATTTAGTTTTGTGGGTGCAGTGCACAAACTTTTTACCCTGCCCTTATCCCAGTGACCCAGAAAAATAACTTTTATCCGTCTGTTAGTTAGGTGGGCTTCGGCGGCCATTTTATGAAAGTTCAGTGCACCAGCACAGCATATGTGCATTTGTGACAGTAAAATAAAAGCTTGAAATACTGCAATTATATTCTGGGTTTAAAAAAAATCACCCATTTTTTGAAAGACCCTACACCTGGGGACTTTGCAGCATTTGTCAGTGTGAAATACAAGCTTGAAATACTGCAATAATTTTTTGGGTTTAAAAAAGCACCCATTTTTGGCAACACCCTACATCTGGGGCCTATGCTGCATTTGTTAGTGTGAAATACAAGCTTGAAATATTGCAATAATATTCTTGGTTTAAAAAAATGAAATTTGCAGCCTCTGCTGCATACACTTACCCAAAGAATTATTAGGAACACCTGTTCTATTTCTCGTTAATGCAATTATCTAGTCAACCAATCACATGGCAGTTGCTTCAATGCATTTAGGGGGGTGGTCCTGGTCAAGACAATCTCCTGAACTCCAAACTGAATGTCAGAATGGGAAAGAAAGGTGATTTAAGTAATTTTGAGCGTGACATGGTTGTTGGTGCCAGAGGGGCCGGTCTGAGTATTTCACAATCTGCTCAGTTACTGGGATTTTCACACACAACCATTTCTAGGGTTTACAAAGAATGATGTGAAAAGGGAAAAACATCCAGTAAGCGGCAGTCCTGTGGGGGCGAAAATGCCTTGTGGATGCTAGAGGTCAGAGGAGAATGGGCCGACTGATTCAAGCTGATAGAAGAGCAACGTTGACTGAAATAACCACTCGTTACAACCGAGGTATGCAGCAAAGCATTTGTGAAGCCACAACACGGACAACATTGAGGCGGATGGGCTACAACAGCAGAAGACCCCACCGGGTACTTCTCATCTCCACTACAAATAGGAAAAAGAGGCTACAATTTGCACGAGCTCACCAAAATTGGACTGTTGAAGACTGGAAAAATGTTGCCTGGTCTGATGAGTCTCGATTTCGGTTGAGACATTCAAATGGTAGAGTCCGAATTTGGCGTAAACAGAATGAGAACATGTATCCATCCTCTGATGGCTACTTCTAGCAGGATAATGCACCATGTCACAAAGCTCGAATCATTTCAAAATGGTTTCTTGAACATGACAATAAGTTCACTGTACTAAAATGGCCCCACAGTCTTTAGATCTCAACCCAATAGAGCATCTTTGTGATGTGGTGGAACCTCCCGTTCGTGCCCTGGATGTGCATCCCTCAAATCTCCATCAACTGCAAGATGCTATCCTATCAATATGGGCCAACATTTCTAAAGAATGCTATCAGCACCTTGTGGAATCAATGCCACGTAGAATTAAGGCAGTTCTGAAGGCAAAAGGAAGTCCAACACCATATTAGTATGGTGTTCCTAATAATTCTTTAGGTGAGTGTATGTCAGTGTGAAATACACACGATAGATACTGCTGTTATATTCTGTTATTAAAAAAAACACCCATTTTGGGCAAGATCCTAAATTTGGGGAGAATGAGGAGAGCGTCAAATAAGGGACGTGGCCCCGGTCGTGGTGCTGCTGGTGGAGGTCCTGTTGCAGGGAGAGGACGTGGTCGATCTGTGCCAGCTACACGCACAAGTGAAACACCTTCCTCAGGTGTGAGTAGGCGACAGAACCTTCAGCGTTATTTGGTCAGGCCTAATGCGGCTCTACAAATTATAAGGCCAGAACAAGTACAGGCGATAGTAGTTTGGGTTGCTGACAGTGCCTCCAGTTCCTTCACATTGTCTCCCACCCAGTATCCTGCTGAAAGATCAGAGTTAGCACCTGCAGCTGATGTCTATCAGTCTTTCACCTCAACCCCTTGCAAATCAGCCAAGCAGTCTTAGCCCCAAGTCATGCAGCAGTCTCTTCTGCTTTTTGATGACTCTGCTAGCAGCGTTTCCTAGGGCCATCCTCATAGCCCTGCCCCAGAAGTGGAAGAGATTGAGTGCACTGATGCCCAACCACTTATGTTTCAAGATGAGTACATGGGAGGACCACCGCAGCACGTTTCGGATGATGGCGAAACACAGGTGCCAAGTACTTTGGCTTTCAGCAGTGTGCTGACCGACAAGGAGGGCAGAGGTGAAGACTGGGTGGATGATGATGTGGAGGACGATGAGGTCCTCGACCCCACATGGAATCAAGATCATGAGAGTGACCTGTCTAGTTCGGAGGAAGAGGCGGTGGTCGCACAGAGCCACCAGCACAGCAGAAGAGGGAGCAGGGTGCAAAAGTGGAGTGGCCGTCCCCTAGGCAGTATGACTGCTACTGCCCAACGCAGCAAGGGACTGAGCACACCAAAGCCAGCTCCAAGGAGTTCCCTGGCGTGGCAGTTCTTCAGGCAATGTGCTGACGACAAGACACGAGTCGTTTGCACGCTGTGCAATCAGAGCCTGAAGCGAGGCATAAACGTTCTCAACCTGAGCACAACCTGCATGACCTGCAGCATGCAAAGCACGAGCTGCAGTGGAGTAGACACCTCAAAAGCCAAGAAAGGTCTCTGGCTCCTCCTGCTTCCTCTTCTGCTGCAGTCTTGGCCTCTTTATCCACCTCTGGAGTGACAGTGGCACCCGCCACCCCGCAAACAGAGGATCTGCCAGCAACACCACTACCTGGGTCACCAAGCATCTCCACAATGTCCCACGGAAGCAATCAGCTCTCCATCTCCCAAACACTGGAGAGGAAGAGGAAGTAACCCCGCCCAACCACTCTCGATCCCTGGCCCTGAATGTCGGCATTTCAAAATACTGGCCTTTGAAATGCTGTCATTCTGTCTGGTGGAGACAGAG
This sequence comes from Bufo bufo, assembly GCF_905171765.1. Lineage (NCBI taxonomy): Eukaryota > Metazoa > Chordata > Amphibia > Anura > Bufonidae > Bufo > Bufo bufo. The sequence goes on along the minus strand of NC_053390.1, from coordinate 154,793,527 downwards.
AGTTTTAAAAGTCTTATGGCGGTGGCTGTCCAACAGTAAGTAGTGCCCAATCGCCACTACTTTTCCAGACGAGCGATCCCTTCCCTGCACAACCAAGTGGGGGACAAAATCAGGTGTGCACTGCGCAACACCATCTGTGGCAAGGTCCACCTAACTACGGATATGTGGACCAGTAAGCATGATCAGGGACGCTATTTCTCCCTAACAGCACACTGGGCAAATGCAGTGGCCTCCTCATCCGGTCAGATTAACACCTTTACCACCAACATCAGCAAAGCCAGGTTTAAACGACAGCAGGCAGTTTTAAAACTTATCTGTTTGGGGGACAAACCCCACACCACGCAGGAGCTGTGGACATGCATGGAACAACAGACCGATGAGTGGTTGGTGCCAGTGAGCCTCAAGCCTGGCCTGGTGGTGTGCGATAATGGGCGAAATCTCATAGCAGCTCTGGGACTAGCCAGTTTGATGCACATCCCTTGCCTTGTGCATGGGCTGAATTTGGTGGTGCAGAGGTTCATTAAAAATTACCCCGATATGTCAGAGCTGCTGCAGAAAGCGTTCTCACCCTGCTGCTGCTCGCCTGTCAACGCTGCAGCGTAACTTCGGCCTTCCCGCTCACCACCTCATATGCGACATGCCCTTAAGGTTGAACTCCAACTTACACATGCTGGCAAGACAGTGCGAGCAGCAGCAGGCGATAGTGGAGTTTCAGCTGCAGCACGCACGGGTGAGTCGCTCTGCAGAACAGCACCACTTCACCACCAATGACTGAGCCCCCATGCGAGACCTGTGTACCGTGTTGCGCTGTTTCGAGTACTCCACCAACATGGCCAGTACCGATAACGTCGTTCTCAGCGTTACCATCCCACTTCTATGCCTCCTTGAAAAAAAACGCTTCTGGCGATGATGGAAAAAGATGTGGCACAGGAAGAGGAGGTGGAAGAGGGATCATTTCATAGGCTTTCCGGCCAGTCATTCACAAGTGGCTCCGAGGGTGGGTTCCTGCACCCACAAACGCCAGTGTACACAATTGTCCATCCAGGGCACAGTTCTGGAGGATGACGAGGTGGAGGATGAGGAGATGGAGGAGCAGGAACCGTGTTCACAGCAGGGTGGCATCCAAACCAGCTTATGGCATTCACTGGTGCATGGCTGGGGGCAAACAGAGGGCACAGATGATACAACTCCCACAGAGGACATCTTGTCGTTGCCTCTGGGCAGCCTGGCACACATGAGCGATTGCATGCTGCAGTGTCTCCGCAACGACCGCCGAGTTGCCCAAGTTCTAACTTGTGCTGATTACTGTGTGGCCACGCTGCTGGATCCCCGTTACAAGGACAACGTACCGTCCTTAATTCCGTCACTGGAGCATTATCGTAAGATGCGCAAATACAAGCCCACGGTGGTATACGCGCTGATGGTGGCATTCCCACCTGACAGCGGGGGCACAGTGGAAGCACAAGGCGAAGGCAGAGGAGGAGAAAGAGGTCGCCAACTCAGCTGGGGCACCACCAGCACCTCAGAAAGCAGGGTTAGCATGGCCGAAATGTGGAAAAGCTTTGTCAGCACGCCACAACAACCAGCACCACCAGATATGGAACGTCTTAGCAGGAGGCTGCATTTCAGCAACATGGTGGAGCAGTATATGTGCACATGCCTACTCGTACTGAATGACGGGTCTACCCCTTCAACTTCTGGGTCTCCAAATTGGGCACATGGCCTGAGTTTGCCCTTTACGCCTTGGAGGTGCTGGCCTGCCCTGCAGCCAGTGTATTGTCTGAACGTTTGTTTAGCACAGCAGGGGGCGTTATCACAGATAAGCGCAGCCGCCTGTCCACAGCAAATGTGGACAAGCTCACGTTCATTAGGCTAGGTCTATACAGATAGGGCACAACTACACTGCAACATTTGTAGCGCAACATTTTGTTGCAACAATTTCTCGCAACAATTTTTATAATGGCAGCCTATGGTGTCGCACTGCAACATGCAACATGCTGCGACTGTGACGAAACAGTCACAGAAAATCCATTCGAGATGGATTTTTCTGCGAATGTTGCGGCGCAGTCGCAGCATGTTGCATGTTGCAGTGCGATACCAGTCGCAGAAAAATCCATCTCGAATGGATTTTCTGTGACTGTTTTGTCACAGTCTCAGCATGTTGCATGTTGCAGTGCGACACCATAGGCTGTCATTATAAAAATTGTCGCACGACATTAGTGCAACAAAATGTCGCGCGACAAATGTCTTCGTGTAGACCTAGCCTTAAAATGAACCAGACATGGATCCCACAGGACTTGTCGGTACATTGTGCAGAATAGACATGTATACCGGCCTTACCCAGCCATTGTTATACTACAGCGCAATTGCTCATTGTTGTATTTTTGATATTTTCCCACTCTTTTGGGTTGTACCCTAATAAAAAAATTATAATAATAATTCAAAAACAAAAACTGGGGTTGGCTACCTCGTCCTCCTCCACTGCTGCTTCTACCTGAACCGATATGTCCACTGGCTCCTCAACCTTCTACTCCATATGGACCTCCACCTCATACATCAAGAATTTTTTTTTGTTATTTGTACGTATTTTATTTTATGTCATTTCAATAATTTGTCTGTTACATTTTCGGGTGACATTCACAAATTTTTGGCTGTGATATATCCCTGCTCTACCTAGTGGACAAGGAAATACATTTCACTAATTCGTCTGTTACAATCTTGAGTGACATTTTACCATTTTTGCTTTGAATAAACCCCTGCTCTGCATAGGTGACAGGGACCAAAATTTTTTTAAATCGTCTGTTCCATTGGTGGGTGACATTAACCCATTTCTTTTAATGAAAAACCCCTGCTCTGCATAGGTGACAGGGAATAAAATTTCTAAAATTCATCTTTAAGTGACGTGCACCCCCTCCTTTCATTCGATGCTTCAACTTTAACAACTTGTCCCACATTTCCGCTCGATCACATTGGAGCCATTGACCTCCCTTGGATGTGGTATCTCTTTCTCATGCTCTCTCTCTGGTGTGGAACACTGATTCACCGTTAACCGTGATCTACATAGTAGGTGCAAAAAAGAACATCGAAAGTTGATAGAGAAGATATCCAAACGGATGGTGGACGTCACGGGGACGTGCCATCAGGCAGAAGTTATCTAGAGTCAAAAAAGTGGCAGCGGGGCCTCTCCTGTCTAACGTTTACAAATCCAAAATACCCCAGTGACATTCCCTATAATTTTTTATTAATCATTCCAATAACAGGGCATCTTAAGAGTCCTGTATTGTTATTCATCGTCACTACCTCCCCGAGTCGGGAGTGGGTAATTGCCGCGCGCCCCCTCATTTACTTGGAAGCTTCGGCTTCAATAATTTGTCCCTCATTTCAGCTTGATCCCATTGCAGCCATTGCCCTCCCTTGGATGTAGTCTCCCTTTCTGAAGCTCCCTCTCTGGCGTGGAACCCTGATTTAACAGTAACCGTGATCAACAATCAAAAGTTGATAGAGCAGATATCCAATTGGATCGTGGACATCACGGGGGCGTGCGACATGGTGAAGCAGTATGTATGCACACGCCTACACGAACTGACTGATGGGTCTGCCCCCTTCAACTTCTGGGTCTCCAAATTGGGCATATGGCCTGAGCTTTCCCTTTACGCCTGTGTGGTGCTGGCCTGCCTTGCAGCCAGTGTATTGTCTGAACGTTTGTTTAGCACGGCTGGAGGGGGATATCACAGGTTACATTTCCCAATGTTTTGGAATGTTTTGGGGTGTACCCCAATTTAAACCCCAAAAAATATTTTAAAAATTAAAACCAAAAACCAGTGTTGGCTACCTCCTTCTCCTCCACCGTCGCTTCCACCTACACCACCACATCCACCACCTCCTCAGCCTCCTACTCCATATGGACCTCATCCTTCTTTGATCAAGATTATTATTTTTTATTTTTGCGTATTTAATGTTATTTTAATAAATTTTCTTTTTATTGCTGGAAAAGCATATGGTCGTATAACAAATCAAGTCATTTGTGAACCAGGCGCAGCTGGCGAGAGTGCTTATACATTAAACGCATCAGATCAATGATATGAGCAATATGACTCATAAGACATATTAACATGTGCATGAAAATAATTAGGATGGGAGGGAAGACAAGACATGGGGGAAGGAGGGGGAAGGGAAAGAGGGGATAATACACTGCGTGCAGAATTATTAGGCAAATGAGTATTTTGACCACATCATCCTCTTTATGCATGTTGTCTTACTCCAAGCTGTATAGGCTCGAAAGCCTACTACCAATTAAGCATATTAGGTGATGTGCATCTCTGTAATGAGAAGGGGTGTGGTCTAATGACATCAACACCCAATATTAGGTGTGCATAATTATTAGGCAACTTCCTTTCCTTTGGCAAAATGGGTCAAAAGAAGGACTTGACAGGCTCAGAAAAGTCAAAAATAGTGAGATATCTTGCAGAGGGATGCAGCACTCTTAAAATTGCAAAGCTTCTGAAGCGTGATCATCGAACAATCAAGCGTTTCATTCAAAATAGTCAACAGGGTCGCAAGAAGCGTGTGGAAAAACCAAGGCGCAAAATAACTGCCCATGAACTGAGAAAAGTCAAGCGTGCAGCTGCCAAGATGCCACTTGCCACCAGTTTGGCCATATTTCAGAGCTGCAACATCACTGGAGTGCCCAAAAGCACAAGGTGTGCAATACTCAGAGACATGGCCAAGGTAAGAAAGGCTGAAAGACGACCACCACTGAACAAGACACACAAGCTGAAACGTCAAGACTGGGCCAAGAAATATCTCAAGACTGATTTTTCTAAGGTTTTATGGACTGATGAAATGAGAGTGAGTCTTGATGGGCCAGATGGATGGGCCCGTGGCTGGATTGGTAAAGGGCAGAGAGCTCCAGTCCGACTCAGACGCCAGCAAGGTGGAGGTGGAGTACTGGTTTGGGCTGGTATCATCAAAGATGAGCTTGTGGGGCCTTTTCGGGTTGAGGATGGAGTCAAGGTCAACTCCCAGTCCTACTGCCAGTTTCTGGAAGACACCTTCTTCAAGCAGTGGTACAGGAAGAAGTCTGCATCCTTCAAGAAAAACATGATTTTCATGCAGGACAATGCTCCATCACACGCGTCCAAGTACTCCACAGCGTGGCTGGCAAGAAAGGGTATAAAAGAAGAAAATCTAATGACATGGCCTCCTTGTTCACCTGATCTGAACCCCATTGAGAACCTGTGGTCCATCATCAAATGTGAGATTTACAAGGAGGGAAACAGTACACCTCTCTGAACAGTGTCTGGGAGGCTGTGGTTGCTGCTGCACGCAATGTTGATGGTGAACAGACCAAAACACTGACAGAATCCATGGATGGCAGGCTTTTGAGTGTCCTTGCAAAGAAAGGTGGCTATATTGGTCACTGATTTGTTTTTGTTTTGTTTTTGAATGTCAGAAATGTATATTTGTGAATGTTGAGATGTTATATTGGTTTCACTGGTAAAAATAAATAATTGAAATGGGTATATATTTGTTTTTTGTTAAGTTGCCTAATAATTATGCACAGTAATAGTCACCTGCACACACAGATACCCCCTAAAATAGCTAAATATTCAGCTTTGATATTAATGAGTTTTTTGGGTTCATTGAGAACATGGTTGTTGTTCAATAATAAAATTAATCCTCAAAAATACAACTTGCCTAATAATTCTGCACTCCCTGTAGATGTCAAACTTATGTCTCATACAAATCTAGAAATTGCGGTATTGTTTCCAGGGGGACCATGTTTTATCAAACAATGCTCTAGAGTGGGTTTCCCCGTGTGCAAGCTCTTCATACCGGTAAAGTTGGTCTACTTTCTCTGTCCACATTAAGAGGGATGGAGGGGAATCATTTCTCCATAACAATGGGATCAATAGGCGAGCTGCTGATATAAGCATGGACGGGAGATTTGACCTTGAGGGGGTAAGCGTGCTATTAGGACACCATAACTTTAGAAGTTTTGCGTCTAATCTAACCTGGGTACTGCAGGCCTTGTTTACTACTATTTCTACCTCTACCCAGAAAGGCTGGATCTTATCACAACTCCACCAAATATGAGAAAGAGAGCCTAGGTCTCCTCCGCACCTCCAACAGTGATCAGGGATATCAGGATTAAGCCTATGTAGATATTCTGGCGTTTTATACCATCTTGTAAGCAATTTGTATGAATTAGCCTGAATCTTAATGCAACGGTTGAATCCGTGTGAGTGTGTGAGGATAAAAGCTTTCTCGGGTTCGGACAAAATTATGGATAACTCCTTCTCCCAGGCTGAGAGGAACCACAGATCTGGAGGGGCGGAGGAGAGCAGCTCCTTATAATATGTGGAGAGAGGCTTCCGTGGACGTTGGACTTGCAAAATCTTCCCTTCTATCCAGGAGGGGTCATTTGTAGGTCGTGGGATATTTTCAAGTAACGGTAGATCTTTTTTGAAGGCCATAACTGCCAAAAAAGAGGCCGCCTGAACTTTTGGAAGAGCAAAAACTTCGCTCCAGTTAAAGACACCCGACTCAGAAATAATCTTCTGCAGCTTGAGGCTGGATAGCAGGGCCCAGATTCCTGATGGTGCAGTGGTGGTAGGATGAATGTGGGACTGAAGTAGGTGCAGGGGAAGATTCAGACTAGGGAACTTAAGGACTGAGGCCCGATATAATTTGGACCATTCTAGCAGCAAGCCCTTCCACAAAGGTGAGGCATAATTGTTATTTGCCGTAGTTTTCCGTAGACCCCAAAGGATCAGCTTATCTTTATAGGTGAGCATATCACACTCCAGTTGGGAGACAAGGTTGAGAGGGCACCAGGAGAGGAGGCTCAAAGCTCTGTTTAGCATCGAAGCTTTATAGTAAAGGTAAATATCGGGTAGGCCAAAACCTCCCAATCTTCTCTCCCTAGTAAGAGTAGTGTACGCCAGTCTGGGGGATTTACCTGACCATACAAAGGCTGAGAAGATTCTGCGGACCTCCACAAAGAAGGAATGGGGTAGCCAGATAGGTAGTGTTTGAATGAAGTAAAGTAGTCTAGGGACAACATAGGCTTTGATATAGTTTTTCCTTCCAATCCACGAAATGAACGGAAGTTTTAGGGAGTGTAAGTGTGCTTTAATAGATCTAAGTAGAGGAGCTTGGTTAAGCTCATATAGGTCCTCTGGTTTCGATGATATTTGTGTACCCAGGAATGGTATCGATTTGTGGGCCCATGAGAAGGCAGTGGAGCTTTTAAGAATTTCTATGGAAGCGGCTGGACAGGAGATATTCAGGGCTTGTGACTTATTATAGTTAATCTTAAAGTTAGAGACTAATCCATACTCTTCGAAAAGGGCTTGGAGTCTGGGAAATGAGGTCATGGGGTTGGACGTGATGACCAAGAGGTCATCAGCCAAGGCAGCTGTCAAATGAGTATGAGACCCCAAGGTAATCCCTTGGATGTCCGGATTCTTGCCTATTTTTAGCCAGCAGTGTTTCCATAACAATAACAAAAAGGGCTGGTGACAATGGGCAACCTTGCCTTGTTCCATTAGTAATGGGGAAGGTTGGAGAGAGTGTGCCATTGATCCGAATCCTGGCAGAGGGGAGCAAATAGAGTGAGAATTTTGACAGTGCCCGAATCATAAAATGCCAGCTGATCCTGTCAAAGGCCTTCTCTGCATCTGTACTGAGGAGGGCTAGCGGTATAGATTTCTGCCGAGCATGCGTGATTAAGTGTATGATGCGGACCGTGTTTTCACTCCCCTGTCTGCCAGTGACGAATCCCACCTGCTCCTCATTGATAATGCTAGGGAGAACCGATTGGATCCGATGAGCCAAAATCTTGGCCCACCATTTCACATCTGTGTTCAGAAGCGAAATAGGGCGGTAGCTCCCGCAGTTTAGGGGATCTTTGTTTTCTTTGTGGATTACTGTAATATGGGCCAAAAGCGATTGGGGGGGAGGGAGCCCCCTTGGAGTAAGTAATTACAAAGGATATTAAATTGGGGGATCAGGATATGCTTAAAGGTTTTGTAATAGGAGATGGTAAAGCCATCAGGGCCTGGGCTTTTCCCCAAAGGTATGGATGATAGGACCTTGCTGACTTCAGACTCTGAAATAGGGTAAAGGAGCTGGGCCGACTGTGAAGGGGTAATAGTAGGCAGCTGAAGGGAGGAGAGAAATTTCTCAGTTGCTTCTCCTATTTGGGCTGGCGAAAGTTGGTTTGGTGGTGTTAAATTATAGAGGTCTCTGTAGAAGCCACAAAAGGAATCCGCAATGTCTGAGGTACTTTTATGTAGCTTGCCCTTGGCATCTTTAACAGCTGCGATGAAGGAATCAGCTTTTTGTTTTTTGACTAGGGCGGACATTAGCCTATTCCCCTTATCTCCATGAGCGTATGACCGAAATTTGGCTCGTAAAAGCAGTTTGGCTGACGTAACGTTTAGTAAGTTCTTGAGCTTTGTTCGAGCCTCTGAGAGTTCTGAGGCACAACTAAGGGCCTGTGAGTTTTTGTGCATTAATTCTAGTGCTTGTATCTGGGAGAGGAGAGTCGCTACTGCTTGATTCCGCATCTTTTTAACATGAGCACCTAAAGCTATCAGCTCACCTCTCAGAACCGCCTTGTGGGTCTCCCAAGTGAAGGAAGGGGAGGGTGCGTCCGGGCCTAGGGTATTAAGTGTGAAAAATTCAGTCATAATAGAGGACAATTTGGCAACATGGGAGGGGTCAGAGATAATAGTATCATTAATATGCCAATTCCATTCCCTCTTTTGGGAGGTCCTGCAGAGAAATGCTCAGAAAGACAGGGGCATGGTCAGACAGGGTGATGTTCCCTATGTGGGATCGGGTAGCCCTATTAGCATGAGTTTTGGACAGAAATAGATAGTCGAGTCTATGATAGGAAGATTTAGCAGCTGAGTAGAAGGTATAATCCTTACTAGAGGGGTTTGTGGTACGCCAAATATCTAATACACCAAGCCTTTGTAAGGCGAGTTTGAGGCGTCGTAGCTTTACATGTGTAATGGCAGATTTCCCATTTGAGGAATCTATGGAGGGTTCCAGGGTGACATTAAAGTCGCCGCCTAGAATCACCATTCCCTCCTTAAAGGAGGATAACAAGCCAAGGGTCTGAACGAGCCAAGCAACTTGCCCTCTATTAGGAGCATAAATATTTGCTAGGGTAACAGGTGTGTCAGCGATAGTGCCCTTAACAAACAGGTAGCGACCCTCAGGGACAGCAGAATGCTTGAATGGGAGCTGTTTGTGTATCGCTATGCTGACACCCCTGCTAGCCGAACCATAAGTGCTATGGAACCATTGGGAAAACCTTTTAGGGGGTAATTTGGGGATCTTACCCTCTCGAAAGTGGGTTTCTTGAAAAAATGCTATAGACACCTTGTCTCTTTGTAGAAGAGCGAGGACTTGGGACCGCTTGCAAGGCTCGTTCATTCCCCAGGCGTTAAGGGATATCACGACAGATGACATTCTGAAAAAGAGAGAAAATTATCAGCATCTAGATAGACAATATACGACATTTGTTGGAGGAGGAGGAGGGGAGACACAAGAGGGAAGGAGGGTAGACAAACAGGTAGGAAACATAAAAGTAATGCAAACAAATCTTACAATATAAGCTCTACTGAGCACCTGACTATAAGGCGACCCTTTCTCATCACGGCTACCAGCCGGGGTCTGTCAGGTGGGGGGTCCCACAGAGCTAAAAAGGGCCAATGACTGACCATCAAAAGGGGAAAAGGTGACCCGTAGGTAAAGCCTGGTTAACCCCTGCAAACTGAGGTGAGAGCAGGGAGTGGGAAATGACCAGACCTTGATAATAATCATAAAAGCCTGAAAAAAGGGGGATCCATTACTAAAACAATAAACAATTACTCCAAAACGAACGGATGAGAGCGGTTTAGAATCGGGCATAATACCCGTTAGATACATAAAGGCTTCCGATCTTCCCGTCATAAGGCACAGAGTCCAATATACTTAGAGTGGAACAGGAACAGAAAACGCAGAGAACCTATTTACGGTCCTATATTCAGGTTGGAGCTTGAGCAGAATTTTCAGCCCTGGTTTTGGGCCCTTTTCTTGTGCGGACGGGGCACCATTTACCCGCATGGGGTGGCGGTAAAGGTGGGTCTTCCAGATCAGCTGGCATCCACGAGGGTATCTCGATAGGGGTCAACCCCAGCTGGGACCATCTAGCTTGTAGATCCGTCGGCGAGCGGATAGTGATCTGGCGTCCGTTTTTAAGGACCGCAATGCCAAAAGGGTACAGCCACCTAAATGGAGTGGCAGCCGCTTTAAGGGCATCCAGGAGTGGGCGAAGAATACGCCTTTTAGCCAATGTGGACGGGGCCAAATCTTGGAAAAACATGACTGGCGTACCTTCATGTTGTAACTGCTCTGCTTCTCTGCTGGCTCTCATGAGTGTGGCTGTATCGACATAGCTGAGGAGGCCGCAAATTACATCGCGAGGAGGATCTGTGGCTTTAGGCTTGGGCCTAAGCGCTCGATGTATGCGCTCGATTATTATCCGATCCGATTTTTCGGCACCCAGAATATTCGCGAATATTTTGCGAGCGACTTTATCAAGCGCCTCACTGGCAATTGATTCCGGGAGGCCGCGAATCCTCAGGTTTCTCCTGCGGCTGTGATTCTCCTGATCCTTAATTCTTACAAGCGCTTCATTTAGCAAATCGGTAGGGGAGCGGATCGCATTATACGATTTCTCCTCCCTCTGAAGAGCAGCTTCCTGTGTGCTCTCAAGGTCAGACACCCGGTGCCCGATATTTCTGAGGTCTTCCTTTATTTCAGATAGATCCTTTTTTATAGGGGCTAGTGCTGAATTAAGCACTTCAAGGAGTGCAGCTTTAGTGAAAGATCTACCTTGCCTGCGCGATTTGCAGGTCGAAGCATCGGAGACACTCCCGGCATCTGAATCCTCCTCCATGTCAGATAGCTGAGCTGGAGCCGGCGCCATCTTAGGTGTTTCAGCCGACCTGAGCTTCGGCTGTTTTCTTAGAAATTGGTCCATATCTGGCTGTCTGGACCGAACAGGAGTGGGATCTGCTTGACTGCTTGATCCTTGGATCTTTCTTTACCCACTTTGCCCATTAGAGCGGTGCTGAGAGCAAATTTTAGGGGTTAAAACACCGGCAAGGTTGAGGAGCTCAGTAACTAGCAGCCATTCAGCTACACAGCCAGGCTCCACCCTCATTTTAGGTTATTTTAAGTCCTATCTCTACCCACATTTGTTTTCAAAGCACTTGCCATGCTCTTATCCACATTTTGATGCCATTTTCAGCCCTCTTGCCCTTTCCATTACTTTTTTAGAGCCATTTTAGTGCTCCAAAGTTCGGGTCCCCATTGACTTCAATAGGCTTTGGGGTCAAGTTCGGGTCCCAAACTCGAACTTTTTTGTGAAGTTCGGCCGAACCTGTCGAACCCGAACATCCAGGTATCCGCTCAACTCTAAAAAGGACGCTTTTTTTTTCTTACTTAAAACCTTACATTTTTGGGCAAAACTTTATTTTTATTACAACTTTTTTCACTTAATTTTTTGTCCTACTTTTGGACTTCAACTTTTGGTGGTCTGATCCCCTTTACAATGCATTACAATACTTCTGTATTGTAGTGCATTGGCTGTAAGTGTATTACACTGTGTAATACACTTACAGCTTCCTGCCTGTGAGATCCAGGGGGCTGCGCCCTATCACTGCAGGGGCCCGACAGTCCCTGATAGCCCCTGCTGTATCTGCTGGCATAGTTGAACAAGCCGATGCCGGCGGATTAGCCCCTTCTATGCCGAGATTAGTGCTGACTGCGGCATAGAAGGGATTTGCGGTGGGTGAGGGAGCCCATCGGGTCCCCACACTGCTGTGGAGGGGATCCGATTGATGAGAAGGCAGCACGATGCCATGTAGAAGCTGCCCAATGCCTTCCACGGCATTGGGACCTACCTTCTACGGTTGCCCAGGAGATTTAAGCTGCGTCTCCTAGGCAACTAGTTAGTGTATTACTCAGTGTAAGGGCTCATGCACACGACCATGTGCCTTCCGAGACATACTGTCCATGAGCAGGCCATATGTCCCGGAGCGGAATACATTGTGCGCGCGGGAGCGCACAGCATCATAGGTTACTATGATGATGCGCGCATCGGGCCGCACGCAGGAGTATTGTCCTGCACTTATAAGATCATAAGATTAATTACTGCCCTCCAAAATAAAAACTTGCGTATGACATTTGTGTGCGAAAATATCATCCATTCAACACATAGTTTAATGAGATAATCAGGCAAAATTGGCGTATTTTACAGAAAGCATATCCCGGGGTGGAGGAATTTGCAGTTCCTCCTTTGATGTGTAATAAGAAGAATCCAAATCTGTGAGATATAAGTTGGTAGCTTACAGAAAATGACAAGACAGAGCACATTGATCCTAAGACATAATGGCACATTCCCATGTCTCCATTGTATCCAATGTTCACATATCATTAAAAGATCTCACTTCTCAGTTTTTTCATCCGCACACTGGCAGATCATTTAAGATTAATGGACATTACACATGCAATAGCACGCATGTCATATATTTCATTAAATGTCCTTGTGGACTATTATACATAGGGGAGACAATGCAGCCCATTAAAGACAGGATATGTAAACACAAGTCCACCATTCATATTAATAATTTGTTACTACTAGTGTTGGGCAAGCATGCTCGGCTAAACACTAGTTCGGCTCGAGCATCACGATGCTCGGCACATTGCGGTGTTCGGCCAAATGCCGCGTGTGCATGAGTGCAATGCTCGAGTCTCCTCCCCGCACATTTGTTGGCTGTTGCGCAGCCAATAAACGTGCAGGTAAGTACTGCCATTCACTGTAATGCCGTAGCCATGTTGGCTGCTGGCATTACAGTGATTGGCTGGCCGGAACGCGTCATCGGGTGCAATATAGCACCGGATGACACGTGTTTGGTTCAGTATTAGTCAGGGAGAGCTGGAGAGCAGAAGGGAGAGATAGTGTTGGGATTGAAATAGCAATATTTTAGTTTTTATACTTGTTATAGACCCAAAAGTCATTTTAAGAACTATTGTGTGTGGCAGCAATATATATTTTTAGCGCAACCTGCGCTAAATTACTAAAACTTGTTAGAGTCCCAAAAGTTCTTTTAAGGACTATAGTTGTATCTGGCAGCAATATTTATTTTTAGCACAACCTGCGCTAAATAGCTTGCAATTGTTTGGCCACTACAGACAGCTACATCTCCTGTCTAACGTGTGCGCAGCCTCAAAACATCTGTAAAATCCAGTGTACTTTTTCCATAGATGGTGTCCGCTGCTCACAGTTACATAACCTGCGCTCGATCTCCTGTATAACGTTTGCGTATCTGAAATATCAGTGACATTCAGTCAAAAATTTTTGCTGCTGGTTGCAGCAACATTACCTCACCCACAAAATGTTTTAGATGGTCAGCTCGGCAGCAGGCCCTCACCCACAAATTTTTTTAGATGGTCAGCTCTGCAGCAGGCCCATGCCCACAATTGTTTTTAGATGGTCAGCTTGGCAACAGGCCCTCACTCCTAATGTTTTAGATGGTCAGCTCAGCAGCAGACCCTCACCCCAAATGTTTTAGATGGTCAGATCAGCAGCAGGCCCTCGCCCCTAATGTTTTAGAGGGTCACCAGCAGGTCCTTGCTCCTAATGTTTTTGAGGGTCACCAGCAGGCCAGCAATCATAATTTTTCAAGGGTGTGTATGATGCCCTCATTTATGTGTAATAAAGGGTGTATTGGAGTGCTAGTTCCATGTAAATTTTGGCAGCCCTTTCACTTAGTGCATAGGATTAGGGATGAGCGAACCCAAACTGTATAGTTCGTGACACGGACCCGAACCCGAACATTTTCGTAAAAGTCCGGGTTCGGGTTCGGTGTTCGGCGCTTTCTTGGCGCTTTTTGAAAGGCTGCAAAGCAGCCAATCAACAAGCGTCATACTACTTGGCCCAAGAGGCCATCACAGCCATGCCTACTATTGGCATGGCTGTGATTGGCCAGTGCACCATATGACCCAGCCTCTATTTAAGCTGGAGTCACGTAGCGCTGCACGTCACTCTGCTATGATCAGTATAGGGAGAGGTTGCAGCTGCGACGTTAGGGCGAGATTAGGCAGATTAACTCCTCCAAAAGACTTCTTTCTGTGATCGATCTGCAGCTGTGGATCATTGAAGTGCTATTATTGACTTGCTCACTTTTTTGAGGCTGCCCAGAGCGTTTTTAGATCACTTTTTTTCTGGGGTGATCGGCGGCCATTTTGTGACTTGTGGTGCGCCAGCACGAGCTATCACCAAGTGTATTTAACCATCGATAGTGTGGTTATTTTGTGCTATATCCTACATCAGCTGCAGGCTGAGCCTGTGTCACCGAAGTGCATTTAACCATCAACAGTCTGGTTATTTTTTGGCCATATACTACATCAGCTGCAGGCTGAGCCTGTGTCACCCAAGTGCATTTAACCATCAACAGTCTGATTATTTTTTGGCCATATACTACATCAGCTGCAGGCTGAGCCTGTGTCACCCAAGTGTATTTAACCATCGATAGTGTGGTTATTTTGTGCTATATCATACATCAGCTGCAGGCTGAGCCTGTGTCACCCAAGTGCATTTAACCATCAACAGTCTGATTATTTTTGGGCCATATACTACATCTGGTGCAGGCTGAGCCTGTGTCACCCAAGTGCATTTAACCATCAACAGTCTGATTATTTTTTGGCCATATACTACATCTGGTGCAGGCTGAGCCTGTGTCACCCAAGTGCATTTAACCATCAACAGTGTGGTTATTTTTTGGCCATATATTACATCAGGGGCAAGTTGAGCCTGTCACCCAGCGCCTAAAAAATAGACCTGACATTTCTATTCAACCAAATCTGCACAGTTTCAGCTGGTCAAGTTATTTGTAGTGACCGTAAAAGCAGACTTTTTGTTCTGGGTTGAAAAAGCATTCCCAAATTTGCCATTCTGAAAATAACTAGTTTGTGGTATTTGAGGCCTACTTGAAATCTATCCCAAAAAGAAAATCTTACATTGAAGGTATTGATAGTGTCATTCAGAAAAACCTAAGACACACGCTAGCGTGCTGATAGAAGTGTCATTCTGTGATTAAACCTATAACTGTCACACAGCGCAAAAAAAAACAGGTCTCACATCTCTATTCAACCAAATCTGCACAGTTTTAGCTGGTCAAGTTATTTGTAGTGACCGTAAAAGCAGACTTTTTGTTCTGGGTTGAAAAAGCATTCCCAAATTTGCCATTCTGAAAATAACTAGTTTGTGGTATTTGAGGCCTACTTGAAATCTATCCCAAAAAGAAAATCTTACATTGAAGGTATTGATAGTGTCATTCAGAAAAACCTAAGACACACGCTAGCGTGCTGATAGAAGTGTCATTCTGTGATTAAACCTATAACTGTCACACAGCGCAAAAAAAAAACAGGTCTCACATCTCTATTCAACCAAATCTGCACAGTTTTAGCTGGTCAAGTTATTTGTAGTGACCGTAAAAGCAGACTTTTTGTTCTGGGTTGAAAAAGCATTCCCAAATTTGCCATTCTCAAAATTGTGGTGAACGGGAACAATGAGGAAAACATCTAATAAGGGACGCGGACGCGGACGTGGACATGGTCGTGGCGGCCAGCGTTTTGTCTGAACGTGTATTCAGCACGGCAGGGGGCGTCATTACAGACAAACGCAGCCGCCTGTCTACAGCCAATGTGGACAAGCTGACGTTCATAAAAATGAACCAGGCATGGATCCCACAGGACCTGTCCATCCCTTGTGCAGATTAGATATTAACTACCTCCCCTTAACAATATATTATTCTACTCCAGGGCACTTCCTTATTCAATACTATTTTTAATTTAATTTTACCATTATATTGCGGGGCAACCCAAAGTTGAATGAACCTCTCCTCTGTCTGGGTGCCGGGGCCTAAATGTGTGACAGTGGCCTGTTCCAGTGGTGGGTGACGTGAAGCCTGATTCTCTGCTATGACATGAATACAGATTCTGCGCTGACATAAGGCCAGATTCTCTGTTACGGGACCGCTCTCCTCTGCCTGGGTGCCTGGGCCTAAATGTGTGACAGTGGCCTGTTCCAGTGGTGGGTGACGTGAAGCCTGATTCTCTGCTATGACATGAAGACAGATTCTGCGCTGACATAAGGCCAGATTCTCTGTTACGGGACCTCTCTCCTCTGCCTGGGTGCCTGGGCCTAAATGTGTGACAGTGGCCTGTTCCAGTGGTGGGTGACGTGAAGCCTGATTCTCTGCTATGACATGAAGACAGATTCTGCGCTGACATAAGGCCAGATTCTCTGTTACGAGACCTCTCTCCTCTGCCTAGGTGCCTGGGCCTAAATGTGTGACAGTGGCCTGTTCCAGTGGTGGGTGACGTGAAGCCTGATTCTCTGCTATGACATGAAGACAGATTCTGCGCTGACATAAGGCCAGATTCTCTGTTACGGGACCTCTCTCCTCTGCCTGGGTGCCTGGGCCTAAATGTGTGACAGTGGCCTGTTCCAGTGGTGGGTGACATGAAGCCTGATTCTCTGCTATGACATGAAGACTGATTCTGCGCTGACATGAAGCCAGATTCTCTGCTATGGCATGAAGAGACTGATTCTCTGCTGACATGAAGCCAGATTCTTTGCTATGGCATGAAGAGACTGATTCTCTGCTGACGTGAAGCCAGATTCTCTGCTATGGGACCTCTGTCCAATTGATATTGGTTCATTTTTATTTTTTTAATTTTAATTTTAATTCATTTCCCTATCCACATTTGTTTGCAGGGGATTTACCTACATGTTGCTGCCTTTTGCAGCCCTCTAGCTCTTTCCTGGGCTGTTTTACAGCCTTTTTAGTGCCCAAAAGTTCGGGTCCCCATTGACTTCAATGGGGTTCGGGACGAAGTTCGGTTCGGGTTCGGATCCCGAACCCGAACATTTACGGGAAGTTCGGCCGAACTTCTCGAACCCGAACATCCAGGTGTTCGCTCAACTCTACATAGGATTTATGAGTGTAGGCGTCCCACTACCTGAACAATTGTACCACAATGTGAATGAGACCCTCCTTTATGTAATATACAGGTTGTATCGGAGTGCCTCTTCCTTGTAATTTTTGGCAGCACTTGCACTTTATATATGTACAAGTAAATATACAGGAAAAAATGTTTTGATCCGTATTATTGTCAGTCTGTAAAAGTGACGTACTTCTCGGACAACATCGTTCCCAGCAGCGACCTGGGAGTCCAAGATGCAGCCATACATCCTCCCCATGCTGTTCCCGAACCATTTCAGTGGTGTTTCCATCAATTTCTGACCTTTTCCTATGAACCAGACACCCTCCCCTCTTCAGAGCAGGGGCTGCCTGGTTTAATGGGGGGGGGTTTCTCCTATGGACTTGCATTGTGCTCTACCGAGCACCCGAGCATCCTAAGGTGTTCTACTCGAGCACCCGAACACGACCAACACTAGTTAACACCCATTCCATATAATTTTCATACTCCCAAACATCAAATTGCACAGTTAAAGTACCAGATAATTGAGCAAATAAAATTGCCAAGAAGGGGTGGAGATATTGAAACAATTTTATTTAAGAGAGGTGTTTTGGACACACACACTGGGGACATTACACCCACGGGGTTTTAACAGGGAGTATGAAGTTGGCCATTTGAGAAAATAAAGCGATATTCTTTTATCTATCTCTCATGTTTTATTTTATTTCATTTCCAATGTGTTGTCTCATACTAAAGATGCAATGTAAATAAGATGTATCTTTTTGTATGTAGAAGCAATCCAGGCCACTTTTTGGATAGATCTCTGGATTTTAGATGATAGAGAATTCCTATTGGTTGTTCCTGTTATATATTGTGAAATGAACAATGTATGTTATTGGCTGATAAAGGCTTGGATAGGCCGAAATGCGTCATGATTGTATTTTTTATGCTATTAGACATGCTAACCCTGCCCTCAGAGGAGCTGGCCGTGACATAGCTGCGTTGGCGACCTCTTGCTCCTCCTCTGCCTTCGCCTTGGGCTTCCACTTGTTCCCCTGTGACATTTGGGAATGCTCTCAGTAGCGCGTCTACCAATGTGCGCTTGTACTCGCACATCTTACTATCACGCTTCAGTGCATGAAGTAAGGTGGGCACATTGTCTTTGTACCGTGGATCCAGCAGGATGGCAACCCAGTAGTCCGCACACGTTAAAATGTGGGCAACTCTGCTGTCGTTGCGCAGGCACTGCAGCATGTAGTCCCTCATGTGTGCCAGGCTGCCCAGAGGTAAGGACAAGCTGTCCTCTGTGGGAGGCGTATCGTCATCGTCCTGCGTTTCCCCCCAGCCACGCACCAGTAATGGGCCCGAGCTGCGTTGTGTGCCAGCCCACTGTGAACCTGCTTCATCCTCATCCTCCTCCACCTCCTCCTCCTCCTCATCCTCGTCCTCCTCGTCCTCCAGTAGTGGGCCCTGGCTGGCCACATTTGTACCTGGCCTCTGCTGTTGCAAAAAACCTCCCTCTGAGTCACTTCGAAGAGACTCGCCTGAAAGTGCTAAAAATGACCCCACTTCCTCTTCCTCCTCCTGGGCCACCTCCTCTTCCATCATCGCCCTAAGTGTTTTCTCAAGGAGACATAGAAGTGGTATTGTAACGCTGATAACGGCGTCATCGCCACTGGCCATGTTGGTGGAGTACTCGAAACAGCGCAACAGGGCACACAGGTCTCGCATGGAGGCACAGTCATTGGTGGTGAAGTGGAACTGTTCCGCAGTGCGACTGACCCGTGCGTGCTGCAGCTGAAACTCCACTATGGCCTGCTGCTGCTCGCACAGTCTGTCCAGCATGTGCAAGGTGGAGTTCCACCTGGTGGGCACGTCGCATATGAGGCGGTGAGCGGGAAGGCCAAAGTTACGCTGTAGCGCAGACAGGCAAGCAGTGGCAGGATGTGAACGCCGGAAGCGCGAACAGATGGCCCGCACTTTATGCAGCAGCTCTGACATGTCGGGGTAGTTGTGAATGAACTTCTGCACCACCAAATTCAGCCAGGCAAGGGATGTGCGTCAAACTGGCTAGTCCCAGAGCTGCAACGAGATTTTGCCCATTATCGCACACCACCAGGCCGGGCTTGAGGCTCACTGGCAGCAACCATTCGTCGGTCTGTTGTTCTATACCCCCCCACAACTCCTGTGCGGTGTGGGGCCTGTCCCCCAAACATATGAGTTTCAGAACGGCCTGCTGACGTTTACCCCGGGCTGTGCTGAAGTTGGTGGTGAAGGTGTGTGGCTGACTGGATGAGCAGGTGGAAGAAGAGGAGGAGGAAGCTGAGTAGGAGGAGGAGGAGACAGGAGGCAAAGAATGTTGCCCTGCGATCCTTGGCGGCGGAAGGACGTGCGCCAAACAGCTCTCCGCCTGGGGCCCAGCCGCCACTACATTTACCCAGTGTGCAGTTAGGGAGATATAGCGTCCCTGGCCGTGCTTACTGGTCCACGTATCTGTGGTTAGGTGGACCTTGCCACAGATGGCGTTGCGCAGTGCACACTTGATTTTATCGGATACTTGGTTGTGCAGGGAAGGCACGGTTCTCTTGGAGAAGTAGTGCCGGCTGGGAGCAACATACTGTGGGACAGCAAGCGACATGAGCTGTTTGAAGCTGTCTGTGTCCACCAGCCTAAATGACAGCATTTCATAGGCCAGTAGTTTAGAAATGCTGGCATTCAGGGCCAGGGATCGAGGGTGGCTAGGTGGGAATTTACGCTTTCTCTCAAAGGTTTGTGAGATGGAGAGCTGAACGCTGCTGTGTGACATGGTTGAGATGCTTGGTGACGCAGGTGGTGGTGTTGGTGGTACATCCCATGTTTTCTGGGTGGCAGGTGCCAACGTTCCTCCAGAGGCGGAGGAAGAGGCCGAGGCGGCGGCAGCAGCAGAAGAGGCCGAGGCGGCAGCAGCAGAAGAGGTAGCAGGGGGAGCCTGAGAGAGTTCCTTGTTTTTAAGGTGTTTACTCCACTGCAGTTCATGCTTTGCATGCAGGTTGTGCTAAGGTTCAGAACGTTAATGCCTCGCTTCAGGCTCTGATGACACAGCGTGCAAACCACTCGGGTCTTGTCGTCAGCACATTGTTTGAAGAAGTGCCATGCCAGGGAACTCCTTGAAGCTGCCTTTGGGGTGCTTGGTCCCAGATAGCGTCAGTAGCAGGCGGAGTCTCTTGGCGGCGGGTGTTCTGATTTTGCCCACTGCTCCCTCTTTGTCTTTTGCTACGCTGTTGGCTCGGTCTCACCACTGCCTCTTCCTCCGAACTGTGAAAGTCAGTGGCACGACCTTCATTCCATGTGGGGTCTAGGACCTCATCGTCCCCTGAATCGTCTTCCACCCTGTCTTGATCCCTGACCTCCTGTCCAGTCTGCACACTGCAGAAAGATGCAGCAGTTGGCACCTGTGTTTCGTCATCATCAGAGACGTGCTGAGGTGGTATTCCCATGTCCTCATCATCAGGAAACATAAGTGGTGGTGCGTTAGTGCATTCTATCTCTTCCACCACTGGGGAAGGGCTAGGTGGATGCCCTTGGGAAACCCTGCCAGCAGAGTCTTCAAACAGCATAAGAGACTGCGGCATAACTTGAGGCTCAGACAGTTTCCCTGATATGCATGGGGGTGATGTGACAGACTGATGGGCTTGGTTTTCATGCGCCATCTGTGCGCTTTCTGCAGAAGACTGGGTGGGAGATAATGTGAACGTGCTGGATGCACTGTCGGCCACCCAATTGACTAATGCCTGTACCTGCTCAGGCCTTACCATCCTTAGAACGGCATTGGGCCCCACCAAATATCGCTGTAAATTCTGCTGGCTACTGGGACCCGAGGTAGTTGGTTCACTAGGACGTGTGGCTGTGGCAGAACGGCCACGTCCTCTCCTAGCACCAGAGGGTCCACTAACACCACCACGACCATGTCCGCGTCCGCGTCCCTTACTAGATGTTTTCCTCATTGTTACCGTTCACTACAATAAGAAAAATATTATTCGGGCCAATGTATTGAATTAAAATTCAGGCCTTTTTTTTACAGACACCTAACACTATCTGGCTATCCATTTAGGTACCGTATTACACTAATACAGGCACACCAGTAATGACAGATTTAGCTGAATATAAATGTGAGACCTATTTTTTAGGCGCTGGGTGACAGGTATACGTTTAATCACAGAATTAGACTTGGATCTGCACTGTAGCGTGTGTGTGAAGTTCTTGAGAATTACCCTATCAGCACCTTGAATCTAATATACCCTTTTAGGGATAGATTTAAAGTAGGCCTGATACAGCAGAAACCACTAATTTTGAGAATTGCAAATTTGGGAATTGTTTTTCAACCCAGAACAAAAACTGTGCTTTGACGGACACTAAAATTAACTTGACCAGCTAAAACAGTACAGATTTGGATGAATATAAATGTGAGGCCTATTTTTTAGGCGCTGGGTGACAGGTATACGTTTAATCACAGAATTAGACTTGGATCTGCACTGTAGCGTGTGTGTGAAGTTCTTGAGAATTACCCTATCAGCACCTTGAATCTAATATACCCTTTTAGGGATTTATTTAAAGTAGGCCTGATACAGCAGAAACCACTAATTTTGAGAATTGCAAATTTGGGAATTGTTTTTTAACCCAGAACAAAAACTGTGCTTTGACAGACACTAAATAACTTGACCAGCTAAAGCAGTAATGACAGATTTGGATGAATATAAATGTGAGGCCTATTTTTTTGGCGCTGGGTGACAGGCTCAACTTGCCCCTGATGTAGTATATGGCCAAAAAATAACCACACTATTGATGGTTAAATGCACTTTGTCACAGGCTCAACTTGCCCCTGATGTAGTATATGGCCAAAAAATAACCACACTATTGATGGTTAAATGCACTTTGTCACAGGCTCAACTTGCCCCTGATGTAGTATATGGCCAAAAAATAACCACACTATTGATGGTTAAATGCACTTGATGAAAGCTTGACCCTGATGTAGGATATAGCAAAAAATAACCACACTATTGATGGTTAAATGCACTTGGGTGACAAGGTCAGCTTGCCCCTGATGTAGTATATGGCCAAAAAATAACCATTGATGGTTAAATGTACTTGGTGGCAGCTTGTGCTAGCGCACAATCAAGCCACAAAATGGCCGCCGATCACCCCAGAAAAAAGTGACTGAAAAACGCTCTGGGCACCCTAAAAACACTTAGCAATTGAATAGCAGCAGTTCAATGATCCACAGCTGTAGATCGATCACTGAATGAAGTCTTTTGGAGGAGTTAATCACTGCCTAATCTCGCCCTAACGTCGCAGCTGCAACCTCTCCCTACACTTGTATCAGCAGAGTGACGTGCAGCGCTACGTGACCCAAGCTTATATAGAGGCTGGGTCACATGCTGCACTGGCCAATCACAGCCATGCCAATAGTAGGTAAGGCTGTGATGGCCTCTTGGGGCAAGTAGTATGATGCTTGTTGATTGGCTGCTTTGCAGCCTTTCAAAAAGCGCCAAGAAAGCGCCGAACACCGAACTCGAACCCGGACTTTTATGAAAATGTTCGGGTTCGGGTCCGTGTCACGAACCCGAACATTTCAGTAAAAGTTCGGGTTCGGTGTTCAGCGATTTCTCTGCGCTTTTTAAAAGGCTGCAGAGCAGCCAATCAACAAGCGTTTAACTGTCTGACCTTAGAAGTCATCACAGCCATGCCTACTAATGGCATGGCTGTGATTGGCCAGAGCAGCATGTGACCCAGGCTCTATATAAGCTTGAGTCACGCTGCTCTGCACGTCACTCTGTTGTTACAAGTGTAGGGAGATGATGCTGCTGGACTAGTGATTTCAGGGAGAGAATAGGACAGAATTTAACTTAGCGATTTACACAGAAATAGCTGTGTGGGTGCAGGGCACAATCTTTTTACCCTGCCCTGAGCCCATTGACCAAAAAAATAATAACTTTTATCCGTCTGTTAGTTAGGTGGGCGGCAGCGGCGGCGGCCATTTTATGCAAGCTCAGTGCACCAGCACTGCATCTGAGCTTTTGGGACATTGAAAATCAAAAAAATTTGGTAATCTACAACATCTGGATTATTCAGTGTGCAATTTAAGCTAGAAATACAACCATCATTTCCTGGGTTTTTAAAAAAAGCAGCATCAGCACGTGTGAAATTACAGGCTTATATACTGCTGTCAAATTCAGTTGTTAAACAAACACTCGTTTGGGCAAAAAAAAAAAATTGTTCAAGTTTAGTTGGCAGCCTTTGATGCAGATGTCATTGTGAGATACACCCTTAATACATTTGGGTTAGAATCAGAGATTTGAAATACCACCATTTGGTGCACCAATATTTAATTCAGGCCTACAGTGGTTCAGGCCGTGTGAGATACACCCTTTACATACAGGGGTTTTATTCAGGCATTTAAAATACAGCCATTTTGGGCAAAGAAATCTTTAATTCAGGCCTACACTGGTTCAGGCCGTGTGAAATACACCCTCTACATACAAGGGTTTGATTCAGGCATTTGAAATACAACCATTTTGGGAAAATAAATCTTTAATTCAGGCCTACACTGGTTCAGGCCGTGTGAGATACACCCTTTACATGCAGGGGTTTGATTCAGGTATTTGAAATACAGCCATTTTGGGCAAATAAATCTTTAATTCAGGCCTAGTCTGGTTTAGGCCGTGTAAGATACACCCTTTACATACTGTCGTTCTATTCTACTATTAATTAAACACCCATTTAGGGCAAGATCCTAAATTCGAGAAATATGAGGAGAGAGTTAAATAGGGGGCGTGGACCAGGTCGAGGTGCTGCTGGTGGAGCTCCTGTTGCATGGAGAGGACGTGGTCGATCTGTGCCAGCTACACGCACAAATGAAACCCCTTCCTCAGGTGCAAGTAGGCGACAGAACCTGCAGCGGTATTTGGTCGGGCCTAATGCGGCTCTACGAATGGTAAAGCCTGAACAAGTACAGGCGATAGTAGATTGGGCTGCTGACAGTGGATCCAGTTACTTCACATTGTCTCCCACCCAGTCTCCTGCTAAAAGACCACAGTTGGCACCTGCAGCCGATGTCCATCAGTCTTTCACCTCACCCCCTTGCAAATCAGCCAAGCAGTCTGAGCCCCAAGTCATGCAGTAGTCTCTTCTGCTTTTTGATGACTCTGTTAGCAGGGTTTCCCAGGGCAATCCACCTAGCCCTACCCCAGAAGTGGAAGAGATCGAGTGCACCGATGCCCAACCACTTATCTTTCAAGATGAGTACATGGGAGGACCATCGCAGCACGTCTCGGATGATGACGAAACACAGGTGCCAACTGCTGGGGGTTTTCAAAGTGTGCAGACCGATATGGAAGGCAGGGGTAAAGACTGGGTGGAAGATGATGTAGAGGACGATGAGGTCCTCGACCCCACATGGAATCAAGGTCATGCGAGTGACCTATGTAGTTCAAAAGAAGAGGCGGTTTACACACAGAGCCACCAGCACAGCAGAAGAAGGAGCAGGGTGCAAAAGCGGAGTGGCGGTCCTCTAGACAGTACACCAAAGCCAGCTCCAAGGAGTACCCTGGCATGGCAGTTCTTCAGACAATGTGCTGAGGACAAGACACGAGGGGTTTGCACGCTGTTCAATCAGAGCCTGAAACAAGGCATAAACGTTCTCAACCTGAGAACAACCTGCATGACCAGGCATTTAAGTGCAAAGCACGAGCTGCAGTGGAGTAGACACCTCAAAAACCAAGAAAGGTCTCTAGCTCCTCCTGCTTCCTCTTCTGCTGCAGTCTCGGCCTCTTCATCCACCTCTGGAGTGAAAGTGCCACATGACACCCCGCAAACAGAGGATCTGCCAGCAACAGCAACACCTGGGTCACCAAGCATCTCCACAATGTCCCACGGAAGCGTTCAGCTCTACATCTCCCAAACGCTGGAGAGGAAGAGGAAGTACCCCCCTACCCACCCGTGATCCCTAGCCCTGAATGCCAGCATTTCTAAATTACTGGCCTTTGAAATGCTGTCATTCCGTCTGGTAGAGACGGAGAGTTTTAAAGGCCTTATGGCGGTGGCTGTCCCACAGTATGTCGTGCCCAGCCGCCACTACTTTTCAAGGCGAGCCATCCCTTCCCTGCACAACCAAGTAGGGGACAAAATCAGGTGTGCACTGCGCAAAGCCATCTGTGGCAAGGTGCACCTGACTACGGATACGTGGACCAGTAAGCAAGGTCAGGGCCGTTATATCTCCATAACAGCACACTGTGTAAATGCAGTGGCGGATGGGCCTGAGGCGGATAGCAGTTTGGCACATGTCCTTTCACCACCGTTGATTGCAGGGCGCTTCAGTTTGCCTCCTCTTGCTGCCTCCTCCTACTCTGCTTCCTCATCCTCTACCAGCTCCTCATCCGGTCAGCGTAACACCTTCACCACCAACTTCAGCACAGCCAGGGGTAAATGACAGCAGACAGTTTTAAAACTTATCTGTTTGGGGGACAAACCCCACACTGCGGAGGAGCTGTGGAAGGGCGTTGAACAACTGAGTGATTGACCGATAAGTGATTTGTGCCAGTCAGCCTCAAGTCCGGCCTGGTGGTGTGCGATAATGGGCGAAATCTCGTAGCAGCTCTGGGACTAGCCGGTTTGACACACATCCCTTGCCTTGCGCATGTGCTGAACTTGGTGGTGCAGAGATTCCTTAAAACTTACCCCGATATGTCAGAGCTGCTGCATAAAGTGCGGGCCGTCTGTGCGTGCTTTTGGCGTTCTCACCCTGCTGCTGCTCGCCTGTCAGCGCTGCAGCGTAACTTCTGCCTTTCCGCTCACCTCCTCATATGCGACGTGCCCACAAGGTGGAACTCCACCTTGCACATGTTGGCCAGACTGTGCGAGCAACAGCAGGCGATAGTGGAGTTTCAGCACGCACGGGTGAGTCGCTCGGCGGAACAGCACCACTTCACCACCAATGACTGGGCCTCCATGCGAGACCTGTGTTCCTTGTTGCACTGTTTTGAGTACTCCACCAACATGGCCAGTGTCAATAACGCCGTTCTCAGCATTACTATCCCACTTCTATGCCTCCTTGAAAAAACGCTCCTGTCAATGATGGAAGAGGATGTGGCACAGGAGGAGGAGGAGGAAGAGGGATCATTTCATAGGGTTTCCGGCCGTTTATTCCCAAGTGGCTCCGAGGGTGGGTTCCTGCACCCACAAACCCAAGGTACACAATTGTCCAGCCAGGGCACAGTTCTGGAGGATGAGGAGGTGGAGGATGAGGAGGAGGAGATGGAGGAGGAGGAACCATGTTCACAGCAGGGTGGCACCCAGACCAGCTCATGGCCATCACTGGTGCGTGGATGGGGGGATACAGAGGACACAGACAATACAACTCCCACAGAGGACAGCTCTTCGTTGCCTCTGGGAAGCCTGGCACACATGAGCAATTACATGCTGCAGTGTCTCCGCAACGACCGCCGAGTTGCCCACATTCTAACTTGTGCTGATTACTGGGTGGCCACGCTGCTGGATCCCAGTTACAAGGACAACGTACGTCCTTAATTCCCTCACTGGAGCGTGATTGTAAGATGCGAGAGTACAATCGCACGCTTTTAGACATGCTGCTGGTGGCATTCCCACCTGACAGCGGGGCACAGTGGAAGCACAAGACGAAGGCAGAGGACGAGGAAGAGGTCGCCAACGCAGCTGGGGCACCGCCAGCACCTCAGAAGGCAGGGTTAGCTTGGCCGAAATATGGAAACACTTTGTCAGCACGCCACAACAACCAGCACCACCAGCTGATATGGAACGTCTTAGCAGGAGGCAGCATTTCACCAACATGGTGGAGCACTATGTGTGCACACACCTACATGTCCTGAATGACGGGTCTGCCCCCTTCAACTTCTGGGTCTCCAAATTGGGCACATAGCCTGAGCTTGCCCTTTACGCTTTGGAGGTGCTGGCCTGCCCTGCAGCCAGTGTATTATCTGAATGTGTGTTTAACACGGCAGGGGGCGTCATCACCGACAAGCGCAGCTTGTCCACTGCCAATGTGGACAAGCTCACGTTCATTAAAATGAACCAGGCATAAATCCCTCAGGACTTGTCCGTACCTTGTGCAGAATAGACATGTATACCGGCACTAACCAGCCATTGGTAAAATGCAGCGCAATTGCTCATTCTTGTATTTTGGATATTTCACACTCTTTTAGAGTGTAACCTAATTTAAAAAAATTAAATTAAAACCAAAAACCTGTGTTGTCTACCTCGTCCTCCTCCACCGCCGCTTCCACCTACACCGCTACGTCCACCGCCTCCTCAAACTCCTACTCCATATGGAACTCCATCTCATAAATCAATAATTTTTTTTTTATTTGTACCTATTTTATTTCATATAATTTCACTA
Source organism: Bufo bufo (assembly GCF_905171765.1). Taxonomy (NCBI): domain Eukaryota; kingdom Metazoa; phylum Chordata; class Amphibia; order Anura; family Bufonidae; genus Bufo; species Bufo bufo. Next base: position 154,766,070 of record NC_053390.1, on the reverse strand, counting down.
CTTTGTCAGTTACATTTTCAGGTGAAATTCACCAATTTTTGGGTGTATAGTACCACTGCTATACCTAGTAGACCGGTAAAAAAATAAATTGTCAGTTACATTTTCTGGTGAAATTAACAAATTTTTGGGTGTATAGTACCACTGCTATACCTAGTAGACAGGTTGAACAAAAAAAAAATTTGTCAGTTATATATTCTGGTGAAATTCACCAATTTTTGGGTGTGATGTACCACTGCTATACCTAGTAGACAGGTTAAAAAAATAAATAAATAGTCAGTTACATTTTCTGGTGAAATTCACCAATTTTGGGGTGTAATATACCCCTCCTCTACCTAGTTGACAGCTTTATAAATTTCAATAATTTTTCTGTTACATTCTTGGGTTGACATTATACAATTTTAGACGTGAATAAACACCTTCTATGCATAGGTGACAGGGAATAAAAATGTATATATTATTCAGTAATTAGTGCGCGCCACATCCTTTCATTCAATGCTTAAACTTTGAAAAGTTGTCACGCGTTTATGCTTTAATAATTTCTCCCATTTTCAACTCTATAATTTTAAATTTGAAAAAATGAATCCTCCCTTGGATGTGGTCTCTCTTTCTCACACTCCCTCTCTGGCCTGGAACCCTGATTCCCCGCCACCCATGATCACCATCGTAGGCGCATAAAAGAACATCGAAAGTTGATAGAGCAGATATCAAATTGGATCGTGAACATCACGGGGACGTGCAACATGGTGGGGCAGTAAGTGTGCACACGCCGACACGAACTGACTGACAGGCGTCAGCCCTGCAACTTCTGGGTCTCCAAATTGGGCACATGGCCTGAGCTTGCCCTTTACCCCTTGGAGGTTCTGGCCTGCCCTGCAGCCAGTGTATTGTCTTAACATGTGTTTACCATGACTGGAGGGGGTTATCACAGGTTATATTTCCCAATGTTTTGGGGTGTACCCTAATTTTAAAAATAAAATTTAAAACCAAAAAGCAGTGTATGCTACCTCCTCCTTCACCGCCGCTTCCACCTACACTGCCACATCCACCGCCTCCTCAACCTCCTACTCCATATGGACCTCGTCCTCCTAGATCAAGATTATAATTTTTTATTTTTACCTATTTAATATTATTTAAAGTCATTTCCCTATACACATTTGTTTGCAGAGCCCTTGCCAAGCTCTTAACCACATTTTTCTGGCATTTGCAGCCCTCTAGCCCTTTCCATGACATTTTTACAGCCATTTTAGTGCTCAAAAGTTCGGGTCCCCATTGACTTCAATGGGGTTCGGGTTCAGGGTCAAGTTCGGGTCCCGAACTCGAACTTTTTTCTCAAGTTTGGCCGAACCCGTCGAACCCGAACATCCAGGTGTCTGCTCAACTCTAGTCAGGATCTGTCATGGATAAAAAAAAAACACAACAGAAATTACCAAAAAAGGCCTTCATAGGCTTCATTTTCTGAGGAGTTTGAAGAAAGCACAACTCTCAAAACAGCTGCTGGTCAATTTTTTACAGATGCACCATAGAATCTGTTATCACATACTGCATTACAGTGTGGTACTCTGGCTGCTCTTCTGAGGACAAGAAGACCCTTAAGCGCATCATCAGAATGGCTGGAAGAATCACTGGTACTCAGTTACCATCACTGGATGACATCTTCACTGCTCGTTGCAGCAACAGGGCAAAGATTATCTGCGGAGATCCAACTCACCACGGCCACAGCCTTTTCACTCCTCTACCCTCTGGTAGGCATCTTAGAGCCTTACATGCCCGCACCTCTAGGCTGAAGAACAGCTTTTACCCCAAAGCAATCAGTCTCCTAAATGCTCAGAGACTATTGCCCCTTCCAAGAATAGACTGAAAGTTACTGCTACATTCGTGACCCTATGATGATCTCTTGTCTGCAGTGGTGTCTGAATCAGTTTGTATATATATGCATAAGCACTTCCTACTTTGCTTTTGCTTTATACAGTTGCAAGAAAAAGTATGTGAACCCTTTGGAATTATATGGATTTCTGCACAAATTGGTCATAAAATGTGATATGATCTTCATCTAAGTCACAACAATAGACAATCACAGTCTGCTTAAACTAATAAGACACAAATAATTAAATGTTACCATGTTTTTATTGAATGCACCATGTAAACATTCACAGTGCAGGTGGAAAAAGTATGTGAACCCCTAGACTAATGACATCTCCAAGAGCTAATTGGATTGAGGTGTCAGCCAACTGGAGTCCAATCAATGAGTTGAGATTGGAGGCGTTGGTTACAGCTTCCCTGCCCTATAAGGCCCCTTTCACATGGGCGAGTATTCCGCGCGGGTGCAATGCGGGAGGTGAACGCATTGCACCCGCACTGAATACTGACCCATTCATTTCTATGGGGCTGTTCACATGAGCGGTGATTTTCACGCATCACTTGTGCGTTGCGTGAAAATCGCAGCATGTTCTATATTCTGCGTTTTTCATGCAACGCAGGCCCCATAGAAGTGAATGGGGTTGCGTTAAAATCGCGATTTGCTAGGTGACGATCGGGATGGATTATAAGGGAAAATAATGGCATTCTGAATACAGAATGCATAGTAAAACATCGCTGGAGGGGTTAAAAAAAAATTAAAAAATTATTTAACTCACCTTAGTCCACTTGATCGCGTAGCCCGGCATCTCCTTCTGTCTTCATCTGATCTCTGTGCAGCAATAGGACCTGTGATGACGTCACTTCGGTCATCACATGATCCATCACATGATCTTTTACCATGGTGATGGATCATGTGATGACCGGAATGACGTCACCACAGGTCCTGTTGCTGCACAGAGATCAGATGAAGACAGAAGGAGATGCCGTGCTACGCGATCAAGTGGACTAAGGTGAGTTAAATTTTTTTTTTTTTAAATTTAACCCCTCCAGCGATGTTTTACTATGCATTCTGTATTCAGAATACTATTATTTTCCCTTATAACCTTGTTATAAGGGGAAATAATTCAATCTACAGAACACTGATCCCAAACCCGAACTTCTGTGAATAAGTTCGGGTTTGGGTACCAAACATGCGCGATTTTTCTCACGCGCGTGCAAAACGCATTACAATGTTTTGCACTTGCGCAGAAAAATCGCGGGTGTTCCCGTAACGCACCCGTACATTTTCCAGCAACGCCCGTCTGAAAGAGGCCTGAAAAACACACACCAGTTCTGGGTTTGCTTTTCACAAGAAGCACTGCCTGATGTGAATGATGCCTTGCACAAAAGAGCTCTCAGAAGACCTACGATTAAGAATTGTTGACTTGCATATAGCTGGTAAGGGTTATAAAAGTATCTTCAAAAGCCTTGCTGTTCATCAGTCCACGGTAAGACAAATTGTCTATAAACTGAGAAAGTTCCCTAGGAGTGGCCGTCCTGTAAAGATGACTGCAAGAGCACAGCGCAGACTGCTCAATGAGGTGAAGAAGAGTGTCAGCTAAAGACATACAAAAGTCTCTGGCATATGCTAACATCCCTGTTAGCGAATCTACGATACATAAAACACTAAACAAGAAATGGATTTCATGGGAGGATACCACAGAGGAAGCCACTGCTGTCCAAAAAAAACATTGCTGCACGTTTACAGTTTGCACAAGAGCACCTGGATGTTCCGCAGCAGTAAATGCTAAATATTCTATGGACAGATGAAACCAAAGTTGAGTTGTTTGGAAGAAACACACAACACTATGTGTGGAGAAAAAGAGTCACAGCACACCGACATCAAAACCTCATCCCAACTGTGAAGTATGATAGTGGGGCATCATGGTTTGGGGCTGCTTTGCTGCATCAGGGCCTGGACGGATTGCTGTCATCAAAGGAAAAATGAATTCCCAAGTTTATCAAGACATTTTGCAGGAGAACTTAAGGCCATCTGTCCACCAGCTGAAGCTCAACAGAAGATAGGTGTTGCAACAGGACAACAACCCAAAGCATAGAAGTAAATCAACAACAGAATGGCTTAAACAGAAGAAAATATGCCTTCTGGAGTGGCCCTGTCAGAGTCCTGACCTCAACCTGATTGAGATGTTGTGGTATGACCTCAAGAAAGCGATTCACACCAGACATCCCAAGAATATTGCCGAACTGAAACAGTTCTGTAAAGAGGAATGGTCAAGAATTACTCCTGACTGTTGTGCACGTCTGATCTGCAACTACAGGAAATGTTTGGTTGAAGTTTTTGCTGCCAAAGGAGGTTCAACCAGTTATTAAATCCAAGGGTTCACATACTTTTTCCACCTGCACTGTGAATGTTTACATGGCGTGTTCAATAAAAACATGATAACATTTAATTCTTTGTGTGTTATTAGTTTAAGCAGACTGTGATTGTCTATTGTTGTGACTTAGATGAAGATCATATCACATTTTATGACCAATTTGTGCAGTAATCCATATCATTCCAAAGGGTTCACATACTTTTTCTTGCAACTTGTATATATATATATATATGCTGTGAACTGTGAACAGTAATGCTTTTTAGTGCAATGTGTTTCTTTTTTTCTATTGTAATACTTTAATTTAAATGTCAGTTCTTGTTCCTCTTTCCATGGCATCTAGGATTGCTCCAAACAACATTTTATTGTATTGTACATTGTATTTTACAGAGACAATACAGGCATCTTATCTTATCTTACCTAACAGGATGTTCTCAGACTCAGCTGAGTTGCCATGTAGAGGCTCGAAACTCTGTACTCTAGAACCTCAATGACCTGAGTGCCGCTCTTCAAAAAACAGTGGGATGCCATTCCTCAGCAGACAATAAAGTCGACTTTTGAACAGCATGAAACGTCGTTGTCAAGCTGTAATTGATGCTCAAGGCCACATGAGAAGTTTTTGAGACACTGATATTTTTTGTGGGAGTATGCCAACCACTGTCATTGGCTTTTGTTTCAATAAATTGTTTGAGATGAGGAAATAGCCATTGCATGCGTCTACTTAAATGCCCTACTTTCATAATATAATATCACTGTAGCGTGAACTTTTTAAATTTTCCATACATTTAACCCAAAAGCCAAATATTTATTTTTGTGAGTAGTATATGTACTTTACAGAACACTGGGTAAATTTAGTTTCAGCCCAGGCACAGCAGCAACTTGGAGAGGTGATGGAAATTCCGCCTCTGCATTGTAATAGTTAGATTTCTGCACCAATAGATTGAATCCTGGCTGTCTCCTCGCCAACTGGAATCTGGAAGAACATTCTGTCTGCTCTGCATCAGGGAGGGCTGACCCATGCGCCCTGCATGACGCACATCTTCAATCTGGTTGTCAACCAGTTCCTGAATAGTGATTGATTAACATCATTTGGGACGGTTCGCGAACGCGATCAAATGTTCGCGAACCGCAAGTTCGCGGCGGGCCCCATTCACTTTAAAAGGCAAGCGAACCTGGAAAACCTTCAGGCCATATTTGCAGCCACCAAATACTTACTAGAAGTGCACAAATAGTCCCACAACATGGACACTGACATACCAGATGTATTCATTCATTATTTTTTTCAATGCAAAATATCGGCAATGTAGTTTTCGCGTCATTCATGCGCAAAATAGGCGCGGCCTATTACAGCAACTGGTTTCCACCAGACCAAAGTTGGATGCGATCAGAAAAGATGGTTGACAACAATTTTCGAGACGTTGAGGAAGAGTTTCTGATCACTGTAAGTAATTTGACATTAAAGCAGTGTATTTGATTAGCAATTTTTTTTGGGGGGCAACTGGTAAATCACAGCTTAAGAAATTATTGCTTCCAATAGCGTTTGTCACTCTGTGAAGCTGCTTTAACTCAGCAAAACTGCAAACAAATGCTGCACTAACCAAATGCACTATATAGAAATTATATTATTAGTATATAACACCCGTGCTTCAATCAGTTTTTTTTGTGGGAGGGCGGGCAACTGGTAAATCACACCAGTAGAAATTATTTGTTCCAATAGAGTTTGTCACTGTGTAGATGAGGTAACACCGCTAAACCGCAAACAAATGCTGCACTACCTAAATGCACTATATAGAATGTATATTATTGGTATATAACACCCCTGCCTTTATCAGTTTTTTTGGAGAGCGACTGGTAAATCAAAACAGTAGAAATTATTTGTTCCAATAGTGTAACTTTGATGTTAGACAGTGGCAGCTCATGCGTGACACCTGTCGTTTGCACAGGACCTTTGAGGAGGCCATTTTATTTGTCAGTCACCAGGTCTACAGGATGAATGATGTCAGTCCACTCCTTCATGTCCTGGAGGGAATGCTAATAAATCTGACTGGCAAGGGGACAGAAGACGTGGGGCTTACATCTGCCACCTGAACCCTGTGTAGGCTGAACTGGAACAGGAGGAGGAGGACAAGAATTTGGACATAAATACCTAAAAAATTCTATATAGAACTAGGTGGTTTATCTGCCCAAGCGACAGGAGAGGAGCAGGAATAGCAGGAGGAGCTAGAGGGCAACAACGAAGATGACACAGAGGAACTCAACCTGACCGTGGCAGTATGCAGTGGAGATGGAGACAGGGAGTTCATCCGAGTCCCTTTCCAAATGGCCAGATGCATGCTGAAGCGACTGCTTGTGTAGTGACAGCCACATTATCACTATTCGGTAGAGGGATGACTACTGGCTCTTTACAATGTTAGATCCTCGTTACCGGTGCAAAGTGGGAATCTTTTATACACCCTCTGAGGGGGATGAAAAGCTCGACTATTATTGAGACATTGTCACAATGGCGCCGGCTTCGCGCTCCCTCCCTTCGGTGCCACTGGCGCCCTGCGATAACTTTGGAGCAAGGACATGCACTGCGTCCTCATCTCCAGGGCAACCGGAGACCCGGCCGTGCACACCTCCTTAGCGTGGTCGGCTTCCTCCGCTCCCATAGTTTTGTCAAAAAGTCTGAGCGCCGAACTGGGCACTCGGCAGGATGCGGAGGGATAAGTCATGTGACGCTGGCCACGTCACATGACTCCCTCTCTCCCCTATTTAACAGGCAGCCTCCTGGCCACAGGTTGCCTGTAAATAAAGGTCCGATACCTTGTGAATACTCTGTTGGCTTTTGACTTGGTTTTTGTTTTTCAGTTTGTTACTTGACTACGTCTCTTTCTTGCTCCTTTTTGTACTCTTGCTTCTCCTGGTATTGACTCTCGGATTGTACTTTGACACTGATTCTGCTTTTCCCCGGTACCACCTTGACTCCCTGGTTTTGACCTTGCTAGTTTGACCTCTCTTTGTTTGTCTGTCTTGTTTGTCTCTCCGCACTTACGCAGGTTAGGGATTGCCACCCAGTTGCGCTCTGTTGCCTAGGATGGGTAGTGTAAGTAGGCAGGGACAGAGTAGTGGGTGGAGTCAGTTTTCACCTTCCCTATTCCCCTCTTCGTGACAGAATCACAGGCCGAACTACCATATCATGGATCCGTTGCAAACGCTCATGGATCATGTCCAAAACCTGGCTCAGATTGTCCAGGAGTTAGGGGAGAGGTTTCAAGCACAGGAAACTGTTTGAAACCTCTCTGTTTCTTCGTCGTCCACACTACAGGCGGAACCTCATGTTAAGCTTCCTGATCGGTTCTCGGGGGATCGCAATTGTTTTTTGGTCTTTAGGGAGAGCTGCAAACTGTATTTCCGTTTGAGCCCTCACTCTTCTGGTTCAGCTCAAAGAGTGGGAATTATTATGTCCTTATTACAAGGCGACCCCCAAGACTGGCCATTTTCGTTACCCCCCTGACTCAGTGTCTTAGATCTGTTGATGCGTTTTTTAAAGCCCTCAGGGTTTTGTATGATGAACCTGACAGAGCATCTGTGGCAGAAAATCTGTTAAAATCTTTTGTGCAGGGTGACTGACCGGTAGAAGACTACTGTACTCAATTTCGTAAATGGAGCATTCCCTCAGGTTGGAATGAACCTGCTCTTAAAAGTCAGTTTAGGTCTGGCCTATATGAGACTCTCAAAGACATGCTTGTACTGTAGGTTATCCCTCTCCTGAGACCTTGGAGCAAACCATGACTCTTGCGGTGAGACTGGAAAGACGCATTAGGGAGAGACAACGGGAGCATTTGCATTTTCCACAGGTTATGTCCAAACCAGAGGCCAGTCCTGGGGGGATCAAATCCGAGCCTTGTACTGACAAACCTATGCAGCTAGGTTTGACCAGAAATGACCAATGTCGTCGTGGTACATGTTTTTACTGTGGCGACTCCGATCATTGGATCCGGCAATGTCCCAAGGTCCCTCCTTCCGGAAGATCACCCAAAACAGAGGGATCTAAAGATATACTACTCACTGGGGTGGTAAAATAGAAGTTATTGGTACCTTTTATATTTCATTTGGATTAAACAAGGGGTCAGGTAGTGCCTTTATTGATTCTGGGTCGGCCTCTAACTTTATTGATCTTAAATTTGCTCTTCAGGTGGGAATACCTATGTTAGCCCTTCCAAATCCTATTTACATTGTAGCTATTGACTCTACCCCCTTGCTGGGGGGCACTGTTAAGTATTGTACACTTGAAATAACCCTGACTGTAGGGGCAACCCACACTGAGAATTGCTCCTTGTTGATCTTAGAAAATGTGCCCGCTGAAATGGTTTTATGTATGCCCTGGCTCCAATTACACTACCCTGTCATTAATTGGACCAGAGGTGAGGTTGAATGGGGTCCCAAATGTAACTCTTGTTTACCCATTAAACAGGCAGGTATCTCTGCTTAATATAAGACTTTACTTTCATATATAAAGGAATTTGCTGATGTGTTCTCCTTATCTGACCCAGGGAGTCTGCACCCCCATAGATCTTATGACTGTGCTATTGATTTAGTGATGGATTCCAAGTTCCCTAAGGGAGTATATTAAGGAGAGTCTAAATAAAGGACACATCAGACCCTCTGTGTCTCCTATGGAAGCAGGGTTCTTTTTTGTCAAAAAAAAGGATAGAGACCTCAGACCGTGTATTGATTATAGTGAATTGAACAAAATCACCATTCAAAATCAATACTCTCTCCCATTGATCCCCGATCTGTTCAATCAGGTTCTGGGGGCATCATGGTTCTCCAAACTTGATTTGAGAGGGGCATATAATTTGATCCGTATCAAAGAAGGGGATGAATGGAAGACTGCTTTTAATACTCCGGAGGGACACTTGAATACATGTGTCATGCCTGTCATGCCTTTTGGGCTAAGTAATGCTCCTGCAGTCTTTCAAAACGTTATGAATGACATATTCAGAGAATTTATCAGTAAATTCTTGATTATATATATATTTTTTTTTTCCCCAACTTGATATTCCTATGTTATTCATTCATTCAGTGCTTGAAATTCTAAGAAAAAAATCAATTATCTGTCAAATTAGAAAAATTTGTTTTTGGGGTACAAGAAATGTTTTATCTAGGTTATACCCTTACTCCACACTCGTTTAAGATGGATACTGGTAAGGTACAGGCTATTTAAGACTGGGTAAAAGCATTACAACTAGAGTTGAGCGAACACCTGGATGTTCGGGTTCGAGAAGTTCGGCCGAACTTCCCGGAAATGTTCGGGTTCGGGATCCGAACTTCGTCCCGAACCCGAACCCCATTGAAGTCAATGGGGACCCGAACTTTTGGGCACTAAAAAGGCTGTAAAACAGCCCAGGAATGAGCTAGAGGGCTGCAAAAGGCAGCAACATGTAGGTAAATCCCCTGCAAACAAATGTGGATAGGGAAATGAATTAAAATAAAAATTAAAAAAATAAAAATGAACCAATATCAATTGGACAGAGGTCCCATAGCAGAGAATCTGGCTTCACGTCAGCAGAGAATCAGTCTCTTCATGCCATAGCAAAGAATCTGGCTTCATGTCAGCAGAGAATCAGTCTCTTCATGCCATAGCAGAGAATCTGGCTTCATGTCAGCGCAAAATCAGTCTTCATGTCATAGCAGAGAATCAGGCTTCATGTCACCCACCACTGGAACAGGCCACTGTCACACATTTAGGCCCCGGCACCCAGGCAGAGGAGAGAGGTCCCGTAACAGAGAATCTGGCCTTATGTCAGCGCAGAATCTGTCTTCATGTCATAGCAGAGAATCAGGCTTCACGTCACCCACCACTGGAACAGGCCACTGTCACACATTTAGGCCCAGGCACCCAGGCAGAGGAGAGAGGTCCCGTAACAGAGAATCTGGCCTTATGTCAGCGCAGAATCTGTATTCATGTCATAGCAGAGAATCAGGCTTCACGTCACCCACCACTGGAACAGGCCACTGTCAAACATTTAGGCCCCGGCACCCAGACAGAGGAGAGCGGTCCCGTAACAGAGAATCTGGCCTTATGTCAGCGCAGAATCTGTCTTCATGTCATAGCAGAGAATCAGGCTTCACCTCACCCACCACTGGAACAGGCCACTGTCACACATTTAGGCCCAGGCACCCAGGCAGAGGAGAGAGGTCCCGTAACAGAGAATCTGGCCTTATGTCAGCGCAGAATCTGTATTCATGTCATAGCAGAGAATCAGGCTTCACGTCAGCCACCACTGGAACAGGCCACTGTCACACATTTAGGCCCCGGCACCCAGACAGAGGAGAGCGGTCCCGTAACAGAGAATCTGGCCTTATGTCAGCGCAGAATCTGTCTTCATGTCATAGCAGAGAATCAGGCTTCACGTCACCCACCACTGGAACAGGCCACTGTCACACATTTAGGCCCAGGCACCCAGGCAGAGGAGAGAGGTCCCGTAACAGAGAATCTGGCCTTATGTCAGTGCAGAATCTGTATTCATGTCATAGCAGAGAATCAGGCTTCACGTCACCCACCACTGGAACAGGCCACTGTCACACATTTAGGCCACGGCACCCAGACAGAGGAGAGCGGTCCCGTAACAGAGAATCTGGCCTTATGTCAGCGCAGAATCTGTCTTCATGTCATAGCAGAGAATCAGGCTTCACGTCACCCACCACTGGAACAGGCCACTGTCACACATTTAGGCCCAGGCACCCAGACAGAGGAGAGAGGTCCCGTAACAGAGAATCTGGCCTTATGTCAGCGCAGAATCTGTATTCATGTCATAGCAGAGAATCAGGCTTCACGTCACCCACCACTGGAACAGGCCACTGTCAAACATTTAGGCCCAGGCACCCAGGCAGAGGAGAGAGGTCCCGTAACAGAGAATCTGGCCTTATGTCAGCGCAGAATCAATAACTTGACCAGCTAAAACAGTACAGATTTGGTTAAATAGAGATGTGAGGCCTGTATTTTTTTGCGCTGTGTGACAGGTATAGGTTTAATCACAGAATCAGATTTCTATCAGCACGCTAGCGTGTGTCTTAGGTTTTTCTGAATGACACTATCACCAGCTTCAATGTAAGATATTCTTTTTGGGATAGATTTCAAGTAGGCCTCAAATACCAGAACCTAGTTATTTTGAGAATGGCAAATTTGGGAATGGTTTTTCAACCGAGAAAAAAAAGTGTGCTTTTACGGTCACTACAAATAACTTGACCAGCTAAAACAGTACAGATTTGGTTAAATAGAGATGTGAGGCCTGTTTTTTTTTTGCGCTGTGTGACAGGTATAGGTTTAATCACAGAATCAGACTTCTATCTGCACGGTAGCGTGTGTCTTACGTTTTTCTGAATGACACTATCAGTACCTTCAATGTAAGATATTCTTTTTGGGATAGATTTCAAGTAGGCCTCAAATACCAGAAACTAGTTATTTTGAGAATGGCAAATTTGGGAATGGTTTTTCAACCCAGAAAAAAAAGTGTGCTTTTACGGTCACTACAAATAACTTGACCAGCTAAAACAGTACAGATTTGGTTGAATATAAATGTCAGGTCTATTTTTTAGGCGCTGGGTGACAGGCTCAACTTGCCCCTGATGTAATATATGGCCAAAAAATAACCACACTGTTGATGGTTAAATGCACTTGGGTGACACAGGCTCAGCCTGCACCAGATGTAGTATATGGCCAAAAAATAATCAGACTGTCGATGGTTAAATGCACTTCGGTGACACAGGCTCAGCCTGCAGCTGATGTAGTATACACTGCGTGCAGAATTATTAGGCAAATGAGTATTTTGACCACATCATCCTCTTTATGCATGTTGTCTTACTCCAAGCTGTATAGGCTCGAAAGCCTACTACCAATTAAGCATATTAGGTGATGTGCATCTCTGTAATGAGAAGGGGTGTGGTCTAATGACATCAACACCCTATATCAGGTGTGCATAATTATTAGGCAACTTCCTTTCCTTTGGCAAAATGGGTCAAAAGAAGGACTTGACAGGCTCAGAAAAGTCAAAAATAGTGAGATATCTTGCAGAGGGATGCAGCACTCTTAAAATTGCAAAGCTTCTGAAGCGTGATCATCGAACAATCAAGCGTTTCATTCAAAATAGTCAACAGGGTCGCAAGAAGCGTGTGGAAAAACCAAGGCGCAAAATAACTGCCCATGAACTGAGAAAAGTCAAGCGTGCAGCTGCCAAGATGCCACTTGCCACCAGTTTGGCCATATTTTAGAGCTGCAACATCACTGGAGTGCCCAAAAGCACAAGGTGTGCAATACTCAGAGACATGGCCAAGGTAAGAAAGGCTGAAAGACGACCACCACTGAACAAGACACACAAGCTGAAACGTCAAGACTGGGCCAAGAAATATCTCAAGACTGATTTTTCTAAGGTTTTATGGACTGATGAAATGAGAGTGAGTCTTGATGGGCCAGATGGATGGATTGGTAAAGGGCAGAGAGCTCCAGTCCGACTCAGACGCCAGCAAGGTGGAGTACTGGTTTGGGCTGGTATCATCAAAGATGAGCTTGTGGGGCCTTTTCGGGTTGAGGATGGAGTCAAGCTCAACTCCCAGTCCTACTGCCAGTTTCTGGAAGACACCTTCTTCAAGCAGTGGTACAGGAAGAAGTCTGCATCCTTCAAGAAAAACATGATTTTCATGCAGGACAATGCTCCATCACATGCGTCCAAGTACTCCACAGCGTGGCTGGCAAGAAAGGGTATAAAAGAAGAAAATCTAATGACATGGCCTCCTTGTTCACCTGATCTGAACCCCATTGAGAACCTGTGGTCCATCATCAAATGTGAGATTTACAAGGAGGGAAAACAGTACACCTCTCTGAACAGTGTCTGGGAGGCTGTGGTTGCTGCTGCACGCAATGTTGATGGTGAACAGATCAAAACACCGACAGAATCTATGGATGGCAGGCTTATGAGTGTCCTTGCAAAGAAAGGTGGCTATATTGGTCACTGATTGTTTTTGTTTTGTTTTTGAATGTCAGAAATGTATATTTGTGAATGTTGAGATGTTATATTGGTTTCACTGGTAAAAATAAATAATTGAAATGGGTATATATTTGTTTTTTGTTAAGTTGCCTAATAATTATGTACAGTAATAGTCACCTGCACACACAGATATCCCCCTAAAATAGCTAAAACTAAAAACAAACTAAAAACTACTTCCAAAAATATTCAGCTTTGATATTAATGAGTTTTTTGGGTTCATTGAGAACATGGTTGTTGTTCAATAATAAAATTAATCCTCAAAAATAACAACTTGCCTAATAATTCTGCACTCCCTGTATGGCCAAAAAATAACCAGACTGTTGATGGTTAAATGCACTTCGGTGACACAGGCTCAGCCTGCAGCTGATGTAGGATATAGCACAAAATAACCACACTATCGATGGTTAAATACACTTGGTGATAGCTTGTGCTGGCGCACCAAAAGTCACAAAATGGCCGCCGATCACCCCAGAATAAAAGTGATCTAAAAACGCTCTGGGCAGCCTCAAAAAAGTGAGCAAGTCAATAATAGCACTTCAATGATCCACATAGGAAAAAATGCGTATAGCAGCACAACGAAAAATTAAAGTCTTATCTTGTGGTGGTGCCAGCCGTGTTGGGAGCCAGTCAGAAGTTCCCCCTTGGATGCGTCATATAGAAGAAACCGCAGCACTCTCCTGTCTTCAATTCAGTGGAATTTATTTCACCAGCAAAAAAAAATGCGACGTTTCGACCGTAAAGGTCTTTCTCAAGCAACATACAGAGTGAATAGTAACAGACATATATACCCATTCAATCCCTCCCAGTAAGTCACATGTCCCAATTAAACATGTAAATGAAGTGAAAATTACACCAATATAGTGGATCCTCTTTTCATCCACCCACCTGTGATTAAAACCAATAATATATTCCACCTCTCTATCCACACAGTGACAAAATCATATACCATTAACATGGTGTTTACTCACAAAGATCATTGCAAAGTCTGGCTGGCACATCATGGTGGGGACTTGCCTCTTCTTCCTGTGTAGTGTGAAAAGGCGCGCTTCCCAGCGTCTCCATGTCAGAGCTGCGCATGTGTCATGAACACGTGCAGATTCATGGAAGACGTGAGCTGTCTAGTGCTCCTGCAGGGTCAGTGCGCCTGCGCATCCAGTACAGAGCCGGCTCTCTCTGGTGTTGTGTTCCTCCTGCTGCTATGGTGATGCCTGTATTCAAATCAGGCAGGGTGTCACAGCGAGGCTCCGGGGCTGAGATTCAGCACTTCTAAGTGTATTCAGTGCTGTCCATGTGTAGCGATTGTCTCTGCTATGTACACAGTGCTTCGGTGTTCAGAATTAACCCTGTCAGGTCTACCTACTGATTGTCTATTTTGTACTGGGCAATCCTTGACCTCAATTACTACCACTTCTATGCTTCTAAGTGTATACAGTGCATTGTCTCTGCCATGTGAACAGTGTTTCAGTATTCAATATTAACCCTGTCAGGTCTACCTATTAGAGTTTTAACCCCTACTGATTGTCTACTTTGTACTGGGCTATCCTTAGCCTAAATTACTACCACAGAGAGTGTCCATTTATATGGCCATATTAAATAGGCTCAAAAATGCCATTCTACTGCAAATATGCAAAATCACTCTGATTGTGGTTTATTGACAAAAGGGGGCTCCACAGTGGTAAAAATAAAGACAGAGTTCAGCAGCATGTATTCCACCGCTATTTCTGTATCCATATTGCCAGGGTTACGCAACAGTCCTCTCTCATTCAACGGCAGGAATATAGGTCCAGTCATAATGCCACTTTTGAGGGCTCAGTCAGCTATTTGGGAGTCCCCATACCCCCAATCTTTTTCAAGAAAGAAGGGTTGGGGTCGTCCCAAAAAAACATTTGCGCTCAAGGTCTCTGAGCGGGGTACGCTCCCCCAGATACCATGCGGGGGAGGTCTCCACCCTCTCAGGGCCCTCGATGTTCAATGGGGCCGGGGGTGCATCCCCCATTAATGTGGAAGAGTCGCCACCACCCACAACACAGTCTCTTGATTCACTCAATAGGACTAGGGGGTCCTCCGTTCCCAAATTCACCCCTTTAAATACCGGTGTAACGTCTCTGTTGAGGTCATCCCATTTATACAGCCCATTGTTCAACTGTGGATAACATGGACTCTACAGTATTATGTTAACAAGGGCCATTTATCAAGAGAAGGCTATCCATCACATGGCAGAGGTACGAAAGAGGTAATGGAAAAACGCACCGTGGAAATCATCTGGGCCACTATAGGCTCCCCCCTGACCCTGAACCGTGAAAACATGTTGGCATATAAACACACACACTGTGCGGCAGCAATGGGGTATACGTTACTTTGATGCTTTCAACGTGGTAGTCCCGCTGTCTGTACTCTCCCGGAGCAGAGGTCCCCTTGTTGATAGTGCCCCCAGACTTTACCAATTGTGCAAATATCTGTGGAAATGAAGTTGAAGTTAAAAGAATGTATAAATCAGAAATTCATACATACATCTCAACCAACGGTGGTTGGGTACATCACTTTAATAAAACAAATACTAGGATTATGTATAATAGTCCTATCACAGTGTGGAGGAAAAACAAGTCTCTGTTCAGTTCAGTATAGTGTGCCTATTTTGAATTCTCTGTTAAGGCCTTTGGGTTCAAGTGTTTGCAGTTCAAATATCCACCTTAGTTCTAACTTTTTCAATAGTCTTTCTCTATCACCTCCTCTTCTTTGTGGTAATATCCCATCAATCACCCGGAACCGAAGTTGGGAAACATTGTGTCTATGTTTCAAGAAATGTTCTGGTACCGGTTGTTCATTTTTCGGGGTGTCCTCCTGTCTCTCTCCTGAGAGTAGTTTACGTATAAGGTAGCGATGTTGGTTAACCCTATTCCTGAGTTCCTGCGTAGTCTCTCCTACATAGAGCAGCCCACAGGGACACTGTAGTGTATAGATTACGTATTCTGACCTGCATGTATAGTAGCCCTTTATCTGGTATACCTTGCCTGCTCTAGGGTGTGTAAAGCTGCTACCTTTAAGCATATTATTGCAGTTGCAGCAGCTCAAACAGGGGAAACAGCCTCTCCTCTTTACTTTGGGTAATACTGAGGGTTTTGTGTCGGCATGTATCAGCCTGTCCCCTAGATTATGCGACCTTCTGTACGAAAGGAGGAGAGTGTTGCGGAATTCTTCAATTCCAGGGAATGTTCGTGACAATATGTGCCAATTCTTTTTGAGGACCTGTGCTATTTGTGTACTTTGTGCCGTGCACGTGGAGACGAAGGGAATCCTTCTGTTTTCTTTTTTAGGTTTATTCTCATTCAGTAGTTCTTCACGTTTAGAGTTATTCACCCTATATTTATGTCTCTGTACCATTGCTTTTGGGTAACCTCTCTGTTTGAATTTGTTGCACATCTCTTCCAATCTGGTTTTCAGTCTATCTTCCTCTGATACTATTCGTTTTACCCTCAGTAGTTGACTGTAGGGCAATGACTCCTTCATAAACTTAGGGTGGTCACTTTTAAATAGGAGCATGTTGTTCCTGTCCGTGGGCTTTACAAAAAGGTCAGTCCGTAATGTACCTTCGCTACCGTATACCGTAGTATCCAGGAATTGTAATCCTGTCTGTGTATGTACAGATGTAAATTGTAGCTCATCATATATGGAGTTAATATAGTGTCTGAACTCAAGGAGTCCCTCCAGTGTACCGGTCCATATGAAGAAAATGTCATCTATATACCTCATCCAGCCCCTCACTGAGGTGAAGTGGCTGGATGGGTATATGAAAGTCTCCTCAAACTTGCTCATATAGACATTAGCGTAAGTTGGGGCCACATTAGATCCCATTGCAGTCCCCCACTGCTGGACATAGAATGTATCCTCAAACAAGAAATAGTTGCAGGTAAGTACTATTTCCAGAAGGGAGAGGATGAATAGTGCTTGTTCTTTTTCAACTTTGTCCTGATGTAGGGCCCACTCCACCGCTTCTAAGCCCTTTGTATGGTCAATGCTTGTATATAGACCTACAACATCAAAGGAGACCAGGAACTGGCCTTCTTCATATTGTAGTGTTTGTAGTCTCTTGAGGAAATCGGTGGTGTCCCTCACGTATGACTTAGCTGACAAGGCATACTTCCTGAGGTATTTATCCAAGAAGGTTGCTGGTGGAGAGAATACTGAGTTGATCCCTGATACTATTGGGCGTCCAGGAGGGTTTTCTAGGCTTTTGTGTATTTTGGGTAACACGTATAGTATAGGGGTGACCGGTCGTTCCACTAGTAGAAATCTGTGTAGTTTCTCATCGATCAGGTCTGTGGCAAAGGCATCATCAACAAGCAGTTTTATTTTGCGCATAATGGCAAATTTAGGGTCAGAGTCTACGGGTCTGTATACCTCTACATCGTTTAGTTGTCTCTGTATTTCTGCTATGTATTTTGCAGTATCCATTATGACAATAGCCCCTCCCTTGTCAGCTTTTTTAATTGTAATGTCCTTCCTACTGCAAATCTTTTTAAGAGCCATCGTCTCACCCTTACCCATATTCTTTTTAATGTTGCGTGTGCCTGTTTGTAGTCTAATTTCCTCCACCCCTTTTCTCACTAGATCAATATAAGTGTTGATAGAATCTTTGACTATTGGGGGTTGAAAATCACTCTGTAAGTACAGCCCCATGTCTGTTAATTTCAACATCCTTGGGTCACCAGTCTCCTGAGTACTGTTAGGTACGGTTGTCGCAGGTCTATCACCAAAGAAAACTTTCAGTTTGATACGTCTGAAAAATTTGTGAAGGTCAATTTCACAGTTAAACCAATCTGTATCAGCAGTTGGACAAAAAGAGAGTTTAATCACAGAATCAGATTTCTATCAGCACGCTAGCGTGTGTCTTAGGTTTTTCTGAATGACACTATCACTAGCTTCAATGTAAGATATTCTTTTTGGGATAGATTTCAAGTAGGCCTCAAATACCAGAAACTAGTTATTTTGAGAATGGCAAATTTGGGAATGGTTTTTCAACCCAGAAAAAAAAGTGTGCTTTTACGGTCACTACAAATAACTTGACCAGCTAAAACAGTACAGATTTGGTTAAATAGAGATGTGAGGCCTGTTTTTTTTTGCGCTGTGTGACAGGTATAGGTTTAATCACAGAATCAGATTTCTATCAGCACGCTAGCGTGTGTCTTAGGTTTTTCTGAATGACACTATCATTACCTTCAATGTAAGATATTCTTTTTGGGATAGATTTCAAGTAGGCCTCAAATACCAGAAACTAGTTATTTTGAGAATGGCAAATTTGGGAATGGTTTTTGAACCCAGAACAAAAAGTGTGCTTTTACGGTCACTACAAATAACTTGACCAGCTAAAACAGTACAGATTTGGTTGAATAGAAATGTCAGGTCTATTTTTTAGGCGCTGGGTGACAGGCTCAACTTGCCCCTGATGTAATATATGGCCAAAAAATAACCACACTGTTGATGGTTAAATGCACTTGGGTGACACAGGCTCAGCCTGCACCAGATGTAGTATATGGCCAAAAAATAATCAGACTGTCGATGGTTAAATGCACTTCGGTGACACAGGCTCAGCCTGCAGCTGATGTAGTATATGGCCAAAAAATAACCAGACTGTTGATGGTTAAATGCACTTCGGTGACACAGGCTCAGCCTGCAGCTGATGTAGGATATAGCACAAAATAACCACACTATCGATGGTTAAATACACTTGGTGATAGCTTGTGCTGGCGCACCACAAGTCGCAAAATGGCCGCCGATCACCCCAGAAAAAAAGTGATCTAAAAACGCTCTGGTCAGCCTCAAAAAAGTGAGCAGTCAATAATAGCACTTCAATGATCCACAGCTGCAGATCGATCACAGAATGAAGTCTTTTGGAGGAGTTAATCTGCCTAATCTCGCCCTAACGTCGCAGCTTCAACCTCTCCCTATACTGATCATAACAGAGTGACGTGCGGCGCTACGTGACTCCAGCTTAAATAGAGGCTGGGTCACATGCTGCACTGGCCAATCACAGCCATGCCAATAGTAGGCATGGCTGTGATGGCCTCTTGGGGCAAGTAGTATGACGTTTGTTGATTGGCTGCTTTGCAGCCTTTCAAAAAGCGCCAAGAAAGCGCCGAACACCGAACCCGAACCCGGACTTTTACGAAAATGTTAGGGTTCGGGTCCGTGTCACGGACACCCCAAAATTCGGTACGAACCCGAACTATACAGTTCGGGTTCGCTCATCCCTAATTACAACGCTTCCTTGGGTTTTCAAATTATTATCGAAAATTTATCAAAACATTTTCAGTAATTGCTAGGGACTTAACCGACTTAACCAAGAAGGGGGCGGATCCTGTTAACTGGCCTGTATAGGCCATAGAAGCCTTCAAAACTCTTTAAAAATATTTTGGGAACACCCCAGTCTTGATTCAGCCGGATCAAGAGAAACCTTTTGTGGTGGAGGTCGATGCTTCTGAGGATGGGGTGGGGGCTATTCTGTCTCAGGGACCCTCTAACCTCACTAATCTAAGACCTTGTGCTTTTTTCTCACGAAAATTCTCTCCTACTGAGAGAAATGATGATATTAGCAATTGTGAATTGTTAGCCATTAAATGGGCATTTGAGGAGTGTAGACATTTTTTGGAGGGGGCCAAACATTGTATCACTGTTCTTACTGATCATAAAAATGTATTATTTCTCGAATCCGCTAAACCCCGAATCCTCATCAGGCCAGATGGGCATTGTTCTTCACACATTTTAACTTCTCTATTACTTTCAGGCCAGGAAGTAAGAATGTGAAAGCTGATGCTTTGTCTAGAAGCTTTTGTGCGTTTCAACCTCCTGACACTCTTCCTGAACCTATTTTGCCGGCTAACATCATTATGGCATCTTTATCCGCTGATCTTGCTTCTGATATTGAGGCAGCACAACACCTAGCTCCAGAGCAGACACCCACAGAAAAGTTATTTGTTCCTGGTCATTTCCGTCTCCAGCTTCTGGGTGAGTGACATGATTCTGTTTTATGTGGTCATCTTGGTATTGTGCCTACCAGAGAACTGGTGTCCAGGTCTTGGTATTGGTGTCCCACGTTATCTAGGGATGTCAGTTTTTTTGTCTCTGCTTGCGAGGTATGTGCCAGATCCAAGACATTTCTATGGATTTCACATTTCTATGGATTTCTTTACTGACTTTCCACCCTCTAAGGGTAAATCTGTGGTTTGGGTAGTGGTCGATAGGTTTAGTAAGATGGTACACTTCGTTCCTCTGGCCAAGCTCCCAAATGCCAAGACGCTAGCTAATGTTTTTATTGAGCAAGTGGTACGATTGCATGGAGTTCCGGAGAACATTGTATCTGACAGGGTGTTCAGTTTGTTTCCAAGTTTTGGAGAGCTTTTTTTCAGAGGTGATCATTGTCCTTTTCATCAGCTTTTCATCCCGAGACTAAAGGACAGACTGAGCGATTAAATCAGGCTGTGGAACAATTTTTAAGCTCTTGCATCTCCGATAATCAGCAATTATGGGTGAAATATCTTCCTTTGGCAGAGTTCACCATCAATAACCGTGTGAACTCTTCCACTGGAGTCTCGCCGTTCTTCTGTAATTTTGGTTTCCATCCTCGATTTTAATTCTGGATCATCTATTTCCTAACCTAACCCTGAAGCTGATAGTGTGCACAGTTTGGGCTCGGGTTCAGCAGGATGCAGGGGATGAGTCATGCGACGCTGACCACGTCACATGACTCCCTCTCTCCCCTATTTAACAGGCAGCCTGCTGGCCACAAGTTGCCTGTGATTAAGGTCCTATACCTTGTAAATACTCTGTTGGCTTTTGACTTGGTTTTTGTATTTCGGTTTGTTGCTTGACTACGTCTGATTCTGCTTTTCCCTGGTACCGCCTTGACCTCCTGGTTTTGTCTGTCTTGTTTGTCTGTTCGCACTTACGCAGGTTAGGGATCGCCCAGTTGCACTCCGTTGCCTAGGACGGGTAGTCCAAGTAGGCAGGGACAGAGGAGTGGGTGGAGTCAGTTTTCACCTTCCCTATTCCCCTCTTTGTGACAGACATACTATGTAGTCAGTGGGTTGCTGTCTACGCATGCCATCGCCCAGCCTCACAAAGGTATAATTGGGGGGACCCAATGAGCTCACGCTCCACTGCCATGACTGCTGGAGGGGGTGAGGAGACACGAGCAGTGCCAGCTCCATCAGCAGCAACTTAAGTCTTGAGTCTCTAATGAACACTTTTCTTCACCTGCCTACTGAAGAAACCACCACCACCAGCAGCAGCAGGTCATGGAGCAGAACCTGAACCAGCAGATGGTGGCATATATTTTAATAATATTCCTTAAAAAATTATCAAATTTATACTGGACGATACTTACTGAGGGTACACTCAGATATATTGCCGCACAAAGCACCTGCAAGGTGTATAGAGGATAAGGGAAAGCTGTCCCTATCGTCTCACCCTAGTCTTGCTCAGCCCAGGGACAACCCCTGATGGTGGGGACTCCCTGTCCTCGAACCTAGGCTTATCTAAACCTCACGTAACCCTGATACAGTGATCCTGAGAGGGTAGAGAGGTAGGAAATGGTGCTGAAGTGTGGGCAGATACAAAAAGAAAGGACATAAAAAACAACAACAATACCACATACAGCTACCCTAATGATATATAGGGCCTATTAATGGACTGTGTATACAACCCTTATGCTGCTGAGAACTCAGGAGAAGGATCTGTGAACACGTGAACGACATAGTCAAGAAAAATGTCACACCTGTGGCTTCACATATTAATAAATGTCATGGGGGGGGACCTTAAGTGCCTGAGATTCTCAGTTCTCGAATTGATACCACCAGTCCCCCCTCGGGATAAACGAGAGACTGACATTCTCCTGTTTTCTTTAGCTGCTATGAGGAATATAATTTATGCCCCTCCCCCTTTTTCCTCTGGTCTTCTCTCTGTCGCTGTTATGCCTGTCTTTTTCCCTTGTCTGGAATTGCCGGGTCGGTAATAATAATTTTAGGTTCTTTAACTGGCCAGGGTGCGGGAAGCATCCAAATTTAATGCTATCAAAGTCAATGAGCATTATCTTCTCATTGGATTACTTAACACACCCTGTATATAATTCACAGGATGTGATGGACGATATGGTATCTGGGTACAGAGAAATAATGGGTAAATTCAGACTCCAGCACTCACTTTTGTTTGAAGTATCAAGTTCTCCATCTTTATTCAGTACTTGTATACAGACAATACAGGACTCAAATTCTCTCTGGTGTCGGCTGTTTGACGCGTTTCGAAAGAATCTTATTCGTAAACAGTGGAGTGCATTTGGTGCTCTCAGGTTTAAATAGAAACTCACATGTGTTTAATTAGCGCTGTAGTTACTCCCACCCATGACCGTGCATAGGGTGGAGAGAAAAAAAAAACACAGCATGGGGCAGTTAGAGTTACTCCCCTTTGCACAACACTTGTCTCAAATTCCTGTCACCTGGAGCATCAAAATCATTCCAATCGAACATCTGACGTACAGAGAGTTACATAAAGTTTCTTTAAAAACAAACTTGTTTCTATACGTACAAATATCTCTTCTAGCATATTAAAATTACATAACATAAAAATAAAAAAGAAAAGAGAAACAGATGCGGAAAGAAAAAATCTGCTGGAAAATCCGCTGCGTTTAGATAGGGATCCATTCACAATGTGTATGCGTTAACGCATACACATTGTGAATGGATCCCTATCTAAACGCACTCCACTGTTTACGAATAAGATTCTTTCGAAACGCGTCAAACAGCCGACACCAGAGAGAATTCGAGTCCTGTATTGTCTGTATACAAGTACTGAATAAAGATGGAGAACTTGATACTTCAAACAAAAGTGAGTGCTGGAGTCTGAATTTACCCATTATTTCTCTGTACCCGAACAAGGAGGTTGAAAAACCAGGACACCGAGCACGCGGATACATCCAAACCACAGATATAGTGAGCTGGTATTCCACTTTACATGGTATCTGGGTGTCATGAACTAAAAACACCTCATCTTTTAAATATATGTTATATATATATATCTTTTTTCCCACTGTGCTGAATGAATTGGTTGAGGTATTTTCATTAACATAGGTTTGCCTCCGGTACTCCCTTGAATGATCTCCATATGTGGGGGACCGACCTGAGCGGACTGACTCAATAGGGCCGACCAGAGGGGGACCGACCTGAGGGGGACCGATCTGAGCGCATTGACTCTATTTGCCTGTTGCGTTCCACTGCGCTTCATGGACCGGAAGCACGTGACCGGAAGCACGTAGGCTCTATCCTATGCTCTTTGCGTTCCACTGCGCTTCATGGCCCGGAAGTGCATGAAGGGAACAGCACGTTCAGGGAGGAGCGGCGTTTTGCATTCCACCGGCCGGAAGTGGATATATCCAGAGACCGGAAGCGGACGCAACCGTACCTGGATAATCCAGGTGGGAAATTTGTATTTGATGAGCGTGGGTGTTTATAAGGGGGCACCTGGCACAGATATGCATGGGCCTTTGGAGGAGAGGGGGCGACCATATCTGGAGGCTGACAACTAACTGTAAGAAGGGATATCCTTTCCCGTGTCTAGCTTCTACCATCTTTTTTGTTTTTGGTCACCAGGAATCTTTAGCCTTTACAGGCTAGGCAATTGTTTTTCTATGGGGCCATTCAAGAGGTTGGAGGTTTTGATATACAGTTGCAAGAAAAAGTATGTGAACCCTTTGGAATGATATGGATTTCTGCACAAATTGGTCATAAAATGTGATCTGATCTTCATCTAAGTCACAACAATAGACAATCACAGTCTGCTTAAAGTAATAACACACAAATAATTTAATGTTACCATGTTTTTATTGAACACACCATGTAAACATTCACAGTGCAGGTGGAAAAAGTATGTGAACCCCTAGACTAATGACATCTCCAAGAGCTAATTGGAGTGAGGTGTCAGCCAACTGCAGTCCAGTCAATGAGATGAGATTGGGGGTGTTGGTTACAGCTGCCATGCCCTATAAAAAACACACACCAGTTCTGGGTGTGCTTTTTACAAGAAGCATTGCCTGATGTGAATGATGCCTTGCACAATAGAGCTCTCAAAAGACCTACGATTAAGAATTATTGACTTGCATAAAGCTGGAAAGGGTTATAAAAGTATCTCCAAAAGCCTTTCTGTTCATCAGTCCACAGTAAGACAAATTGTCTATAAATGGAGAAAGTTCAGCACTGCTGCTACTCTCCCTAGGAGTGGCTGTCCTGTAAAGATGACTGCAAGAGCACAGCGCAGACTGCTCAATGAGGTAAAGAAGAATCCTAGAGTGTCAGCTAAAGACTTACAAAAGTCTCTGGCATATGCTAACATCCCTGTTAGCGAATCTACAATACGTAAAAGAGTAAACAAGAATGGATTTCAAGGGAGGATATCACAGAGGAAGCCACTGCTGTCCAAAAAAAACATTGCTGCACATTTACAGTTTGCACAAGAGCACCTGGATGTTCCACAGCAGTAGTGGCAAAATATTCTGTGGACAGATGAAACCAAAGTTGAGTTGTTTGGAAGAAACACACAACACTATGTGTGGAGAAAAAGAGACACAGCACACCAACATCAAAACCTCATCCCAACTGTGAAGTATGATGGTGGTGGCATCATGGTTTGGGGCTGCATTACTGCGTCAGGGCCTGGACGGATTGCTATCATTGAAGGAAAAATGAATTCCCAAGTTTATCAAGACATTTTGCAGGAGAACTTAAGGCCATCTGTCCACCAGCTGAAGCTCAACAGAAGATGGGTGTTGCAACAGGACAATAACACAAACCATAGAAGTAAATCAACAACAGAATGGATTAAACATAAGAAAATACGCCTTCTGGAGTGGCCCAGTCAGAGTCCTGACCTCAACTCGATTGAGATACTGTGGCATGACCTCAAGAAAGCGATTCACACCAGACATCCCAAGAATATTGCTGAACTGAAACAGTTCTGTAAAGAGGAATGGTCAAGAATTACTCCTGACCGTTGTGCACGTCTGATCTGCAACTACAGGAAACGTTTGGTTGAAGTTATTGCTGCCAAAGGAGGTTCAACCACTTTTTAAATCCAAGGGTTCACATACTTTTTCCACCTACACTGTGAATGTTTACATGGTGTGTTCAATAAAAACATGGTAACATTTAATTCTTTGTGTGTTATTAGTTTAAGCAGACTGTGATTGTCTATTGTTGTGACTTAGATGAAGATCAGATCACATTTTATGACCAATTTGTGCAGAAATCCATATCATTCCAAAGGGTTCACATACTTTTTATTGCAACTGTATATTCTGCCCTACATCATACATACTTTTTCTCCACAGGTGTCTACACGGGAATCCAGCAAAACTGACTTATGGCCTTATTGTATGCCTTACCTGGTCCGCCTGTTTATATCTAATAGCCTCTCTCCCTCTACTATCAATTTGTGGTCCTCTTATCATCTTTTCTATATCTGAATATAGGATATTGTAATGGTGGATGGATATCCAAAACTTAGGATATCATTTTAAAGGATATCGCGCATCCACAATAATTGTACTATATATGACACTATAAGGTGGATGGATATCCAAAGCTTAGGAATCATAATATTCAAAGGATATCGCGCATCCACAATAATTGTACTATATATGACACCATAATACTAGATGGATATTAGGCATCTCTGATGTACTGACCCCCTGATGATCCCACAGAGTGGGGGAAACGCGTCGGGGTATGATTGATGTTTGTTTGTGTACAACTATAATCTACTGTGTACCTAGCTGGCTGTATTAATGCAGCATAAGGGTTGTATACACAGTCCATTAATAGGCCCTATATATCATTAGGGTAGCTGTATGTGGTATTGTTGTTGTTTTTTATGTCCTTTCTTTTTGTATCTGCCCACAGTTCAGCACCAATTCCTACCTCTCTACTCTCTCAGGATCACTGTATCAGGGTTACGTGAGGTTTAGATCAGCCTGGGTTCAAGGACAGGGAGTCCCCACCATCAGCGGTTGTCCCTGGGCTGATCAAGACTATAGGAGTATCGTCCGGTATAAATTTGATAATAATTTTTCAAGGAATATTATTAAAATATATTAATTTTAATTGGTTAAATAATTTGCTGGAAGTCGTTTGCTTATACTAGACCCCTAGAGATCTTGTTATATTGAACTGCTGGTTTGAAACATACTTAGACTGCACCCTGACACCCCAGATCCAAGATACCCTGGACTACTGGGCAGCCAAACTTGAATTGTGGCCACAACTGGCCGAGTTTGCCCTGGGCAAGCTGTTCTGTTCGGCCAGTGGTGTGGATCAGAGCGAGTGTTTAGTGTGGCAGGTGGCATAGTTACCCCAAAGAGAACTTGCCTTTGAACACCAAATGTTGAGAGACTAACCTTTATAAAGAGGAATTAGGCCTAGATCAACCAGGATTTCCAGACACCATTGCCTAATGCACCAGACTAGTGTGCTGCCACACGAGAACATTGTAAAAAATGGCCAGTTACTTCTAACCATATACTGTTGCTACTACTGCTGTCACCTGCCTGATGCCACAGGTCTGCTGCCTCTACTGTCATCCACTCCAACTTTGATCTGCCACATCTTCTTCTGTTACTGCCATTGCTGTTACAACCCCCCTGCCCCTGACTCTGTTCCCGGTCCATTATTGTAACTCTTCATACTGTTGCCACCCTCACCAATCTGTTATGGGCCACAATTGTGATTCTTCATGCTGTGGCCACCCTCAATGCATTGTTTTTGGGCCACTATTGTGACTCATTATGTTGTTGCCATCCTCAACACTCTGCTACAGGGCCACTAGTGTTACTGTTTGGCCGTGTTGACATCATTGCTTATTTTTCATTTTCCTGATCTGTCAGAAGAACAGAAAATAACAAAAAAAGGGTCCTGTCTCATCCATAAGGCCTCTATCACAGGGTCAGTATTTTGCATCAGGATTTGTTCATTATTTGGAAGCCAAAAGTAGGAGAGGGTCCAAAACACAGAAGACATATACATATTACCATCACATGTTATCTCTTTTGAACCCACTCCTGTTTTTGCCTTACCAGTACTTATTAAAAATGCTGACGGTTTGAAGGCGGATGCTCAAACTACAGAATCCACTTTTTTTGGCCTGTTCTTCTGATGTCTCAGAAGAAAGGAAAAATAAACAGTGATGTGAATACAGCCTTACTGCTGGCTCCCTACCCACTGTCATGGTAGACACTACTTGAATCTTGGGCCACTGCACGGTTAAGTCCCCGCAGATAAATTAGACCTGACCTGATTGACCTGTAAGGCTGAGTTCACACTTCTGTTATTTGGACAGTTATTTCCATCACTTATTGTGAGGCAAATTCAGGAGCCAAACCTACTCTCAGATTAGGTATTATGAATGGCTCTGCACCTGTTCATTATCTTGACTCGCACCTGTTTTGGGCTGAGAATAACTGACCAAGTAAGTGAAGGGTAATACTGACACATAGGCATTCTACAGCTATTGTAAGGGATCCAAACACGTGTTTGCACTGCCACAACATGGATGAAAAGAGCCTTTTATTTCTCCATTACTTTATTGGTGCTGCCTCCATGCCGTTATTATGACTTTTTTTTTTTTCTTTGCTTTAGGCCTCTTGCACACAACTGTATGGTTTATGCTGTATTTTGCGGCCCGTTTTTCACAGATCCGTTGTTCCTATTTTTGTTTCTGTTGTGTTTCAATTTCCGTTCCGCTTCAGTTTCATATTTCTGCAAAAAATCTCCGTATGGTTTCCGTATGTTATCCGTTTTTTGCGGATCGCAAATGGAAACATAAAATTTGTAATCATTACTGTAATGTACAGTAATGTTTATAAACAGTAAACACATGGGCAAAGTGGGCACGGATCCGCAAAAAACGGATGACATACGGATGTGTTCCGTATGCATTCCGTATTTTTTGCGGACCCATTGAATTGAATGGAGCGACGGAACACTATTTGCGGACAATAATAGGACAAGTTATATCTTTTAGCGGAATGGATATATGGAAATTTGGAAACGGAATGCATATGGAGTACATTCCGTTTTTTTTGCGGAACCATTGAAACGAATGGTTCCGCATACGGACCGCAAATGGAAACGCAAAAACAGAACAGAAATGGGAAAAAAACTTTATTTTTTTGTTTGTTTGTTTAGCAAGTGGTTATCTAGGAATGTTGGTGGCCTGTATGATGATGTGCACTTCCATATATATGACCTGCCTGTCATTCTGACGCACGGTAACTGTTTCGCTACCAAAAAGGACTAGCTATGCATGTTGCTGCACTGCACAGTCATATACACTGGGATACATACCCCCTAAAGTTTAACTGCAGGCCAGGATAGACCTGATTTAATGCTCTTTGTGATAAATTAATTCGTAATGAAGCAATTTTTCTAAAAGAAAATTTGATGAAGCTACCAAATCACATTTTTGAAAACTTATCTCGACTCAAAACACATATGCTTGAGTTTATACTTATTAGTTTCACATTTTCTGTCAATTATATTAGGCTCATACATTCCATAGCACTGTTCAAAGAACAGACTTATGCCTCATGCAGACGTCCGTGTCAGTTTTGTATCAGTGGTTCAATCCGTGTTTTCTCCAGTGACAGTTCCGTGTTGGGTCTGTGGGTCCGTTTTTTGCTGTCCGTGTTGCATCCGTGTTTCACTAACACTCAACAGCTGAAATAATTTTCAAAGAATCTCTTGTTAATGATCCGTGAAACACGGATGAAACACGGATGGCATGGTTTTCACGGACCCATAGACTGTAATGGGCATGATGGACAAAATAGAGCATGCATCTGTGGTAAAAAATCTGACCCACGGACCGTGCTGAAACACTGATGTGTGAATACACACATTAAAATGAATAGAGACGTGTGCTGTCCGTGGAGAACACGTACAGCACACGTCCGTGAAACACTGACGTCTGCATGAGGCTTTTCACTGGATCCTGTAAGTCTACTACACTCCTTATCATTAGCGCTAAGTGAGGCCTCATTCACATGTCAGTGTTTTGGTCAGTGATTTTGAGCCAAAACCAGATGCGGCTCTAAACACAGAACAGGAGCAGATCTTTCCCTTATACCTTATGTCTATGGAGGCTCCAATCTTGAATTTGGCTCACAATCACTGATTGACATCACTGACCAAAACACTGACGAGTGAATAAGGCCTGAATCAAAGTATCTGAGGTGGACGTCAATCCGAATTTCAGGAAAAATTTCGATCGCCATGAAGCCAAATTTCCTCTTAATTTGTGGTAACAAATGAATTTTTCCTAAAATGGTAGCTAAAAATAAACAAGAATTATACTCATCCACATTCTTGCAGAGAGGCCGTCCGCTCCTATCTTGATTGAAGAAAACCTACCAAAGGACCTGCAGCGAGCGTGATGACTTCACCATGTGATCACGCAGGGTGCACTTACCGCAGGTCCTTTGGCTGGTTTTCCTCAATCAAGGTGGATGCGGACGGCCTGTCCGCGATCAAGTGGATGAGGTGAGTAAAATTTTTTTTTAACCCCTGTACAGTTTAATGTGAGTCACATATGCCACAATCAGCATTGAATGCAGCATTGGGGTGGTTAATTGAGGGGGGGGGGGGGAGGTGCTATTGCTATTTTCCGTCATTGCACCCACTACATACAATGGATTAATGACAAAGTAATTCATAATGAATTTTATTTTTTGTTGAAGTTTGGTGAGGCAGCCACAGCCAATTTTTCACATTTTTGCTCATCTCTACTTATCATTCCTTTTTCGTACGAAGCCAACCAATCCAACTAAAGCTGGTCAATTGCTGTAAATAATCCTTTATGTGCAAATGCAGTATACTGTATATGATATGGGAAATTACAGGGGGTAATTTGCTTTTAATTTAATTATTTTAACAGGATGAATATCACTGAAAAATGTAATACAGAATAAAAATCTATGTAGAAAGTGAGATTTCTTCTAGTTTGCATAGTCTTCTTGTCCAATGGTTGTTGTATAGGTCAAGAACAGGCAGCAGTATTTTATCATAACAGATGGAAGACTCATCCAGGAAAGAGTGAAATGTAAACTAATCTTCTAGTTTAAGACAGCCACATACACAGGACACATACTAAGTCTGCTTTTAACATAAACAGGCTAGATCACGGCCCGGGCAGTCATTGTTTTTGTTTTATCTTTGGCCAGAGATTTCTTTAGCTTTGTAACTCATTATTTCCAAATGAAATACTCACTTAACCCCTTAAGGACTCAGCCCTATTTCACCTTAAGGACTTGGCCATTTTTTTGAAAATCTGACCAGTGTCACTTTAAGTGCTGATAACTTTAAAACTCTTTTACTTACCCAGGCCGTTCTTACCCATATGTTTACTTCATGTTTGTATCATTTTGGGAATGATATTAAATTTTTTGGGGATGTTACATAGCTTAGAAGTTTAGAAGCAAATTTTGAAATTTTTCTGAAATTTTCCAAATCCCACTTTTTATGGACCAGTTCAGGTTTGAAGTCACTTTGTGAGGCTTACGTAATAGAAACCATCCAAAAATGACCCCATTCTAGAAACTACACCCCTCAAGGTATTCAAAACTGATTTTACAAACTTTGTTAACCCTTTAGGTCTTCCACAAGACTTCATGGCAAATGGACATAAAATTTAAGAATTTCGATTTTTTTATTTTTTTTCCCAATATAATACATTTTTTCCAGGAAAAAAGCAAGGGTTAACTGCCAAACAAAACTCAATATGGCTTGCCCTGATTCTGTAGTTTGCAAAAACACCCCATATGTGGTCGTAAACTACTGTTTGGACAAACGGGAGGACATAGAAGGAGGGGAACACCATATGGGTTTTGGAAGGCAGATTTTGCAGGACTGGTTTTATTTATACCATGTCCCATTTCAAGCCCCCCGTTTCACCCCTAGAATAGAAATTTCAAAAAAGTGACTCCATCTAAGAAAGTACACCCCTCAAGGTATTCAAAACTGGGTTTACAAACTTTGTTAACCCTTTAGGTGTTCCACAAGAGTTAATGGCAGATGGAGAAACAATTTAGAAATTTCAGTTTTTTGGAAGATTTTCCATTTTAACCCATTTTTTCCAGTAATAAAGTAAGGGTTAACTGCCAAAAAAAACTCAATATGGGTTGCCCTGATTCTGTAGTTTGCAAAAACACCCCATATGTAGAGATGGCCCGAACTATCCGACGGCGAACAGTTCCCGGCGAACATAGCTTGTTCGCGTTCGCCTCTGCCGGGCGAACACATGCGATGTTCGGTCCGCCCCCTATACATCATCATTGAGCAAACTTTGACCCTGTACCTCACAGTCAGCAGACACATTCCAGCCAATCAGCAGCATACCCTCCCTCCCAGACCCTCCCACCTCCTGCACAGCATCCATTTTAGATTCATTCTGAAGCTGCAGTCTTAGTGAGAGGAGGGAGACTGTAACTGCTGCTGATTTAATTGGGAAATCGATAGCTAGGCTAGTGAATTCAGTGTCCACTCCAGTCCTGAAAGACTCATCTGATCTCTGCTGTAAGGACAGCGTCCTGACAGCACCCCAAAAAGCCCTTTTTAGGGCTGCAACATTAGTCTGCTTTTTTTTTTTCCTTTATATACATATTGCAGTTGCCTGGCCTGCCTGTGTGTGAGGAGCTGCAGGCCCACAGACTGTAGTGTGCCCACTGCCAGTGCTCACCCCTGTCATTCCGTGTGGCACAGGACTTTGCTTAAAAAAAGGCACTTAATTTTTACACTTTAATCTAAGGTTAGTTGCCTGCCAGTGTGTGTCAGGCTGACTTCCACTGACTGTAGTGTGCCCACTGCCAGTGCCCACCACTCATACCGGCTGGCACAGGACTTTGCATAAAAAAGGCATTTAATTTTTACACTTTAGTGTAATTTCAGCTGCTTGCCTGCTGCTAGTGTGTGTCAGGCCGACTTCAACTGACTGTAGTGTGCCCACTGCCAGTGCCAACCACTGATACCGGGTGGCACAGTAGCTTGCCGATAAATAAGGCATTTAATTTTTAGACAGTAGTCTAAATTCAGTTGCTTGCCTGCTGCCAGTGTGTGTCAGGCCCTCTTCCACTGACTGTAGTGTGCCCACTGCCAGTGCCAACCACTCATACCGGGTGGCACAGTAGCTTGCCGATAAATAAGGCATTTAATTTTTACACTTTAGTGTAATTTCAGTTGCTTGCCTGCTGCCAGTGTGTGTCAGGCCCGCTTCTACTGACTGTAGTGTGCCCACTGCCAGTGCCAATCGTATACACACACTGGATGTTTTAAAGCACGTTATTCCAAACAATTTAGGAATGTTAGTTGATTTATGCCCTTTATGGATTAAAACCCGACTCTGCGTCCACTACGTAATTTTCCATGGGAGTTTTGCCATAGATCCCCCTCCGGCATGCCACAGTCCAGGTGTTAGACCCCTTGAAACAACTTTCTCATCACTATTGTGGCCAGAAAGAGTCCCTGTGGGTTTTAAAATTCGCCTGTCTATTGAAGTCTATGGCGGTTCGCCCGGTTCGCCAGTTCGCGAACATTTGCGGAAGTTCGCGTTCGCTGTTCGCGAACTGAAAATTTTATGTTCGCGACATCACTACCCATATGTGGTCCTAAACTACTGTTTGGACAAACGGTAGCACATAGAAGGAGGGGAACACCATATGGGTTTTGGAAGGCAGATTTTGTAGGACTGGTTTTGTTTATACCATGTCCCATTTCAAGCCCCCCGTTTCACCCCTAGAATAGAAATTTCAAAAAAGTGACTCCATCTAAGAAAGTACACCCCTCAAGGTATTCAAAACTGGGTTTACAAACTTTGTTAACCCTTTAGGTGTTCCACAAGAGCTAATGGCAAATGGAGAAACAATTTTGGAATTTCTATTTTTATTTTTTTTCCATTTTAACCCTTACTTTATTACTGGAAAAAATGGGTTAACAGCCAAACAAAACTCAATATGGGTTGCCCTGATTCTGTAGTTTGCAGAAACACCACATATGTGGTCGTAAACTACTATTTGGCTAAATGGCAGGACATAGAAGAAGGGGAACGCCATATGGTTTTTGGAAGGCAGATTTTGCTGGACTGGTTTATTTACACCATGTACCCTTTCAAGCCCCCTGATGCAAGTTATAATAATCGAATTTCGATTTTCAACTTAGCACTGCTATATTCCATATTAGGCTAGAATTAATGAATATGGAATATAGCAGTGCTAAGTTGAAATCGCAATTCGATTATTATAACTTGAATTAATTGAATTGCTATTTCAACTTGGACCTGGTTTACTATGGTTGGCTTGGTAGAATTAGCGAATATGACGAATGTATTCATCATATTCCTCAAAACGAAGATAACGAAGTATTCTACATCTTCGTTTTAGCTACCTATTCGTCAACTTCGCTAATTCTAGCAATCAAATAGGAAGTTTGACTATAGAGACAGCTGTGTTAAATTCGCTATGCGATTATATTACTTTGCTTTTTTTTTTTATAAATAGAATCATTATAATAATCAAGTATTTAACTATTAATTTTTTTTTTTTAAAAAGCAAAGTAATATAATCGCATAGCGAATTAAACTTAGCTGTCTCTATAGTTAACTTTCCTATTTGATTGCTAGAATTAGCGAAGTTGACGAATAGGTAGCTAAAACGAAGATGTAGAATACTTTGTTATCTTCGTTTTGAGGAATATGACGAATACATTCATCATATTCGCTAATTCTAGATATCAAACCAATAGGAAAGTAGCCTTAAGTTAAAATCGCAATACGCCCTACCTTATAAATAAACCTGATCTGGCCGCCATTTTACATTCAGTGCTTTGCCAGTGTAGGGAGATTTTGCTGTGTGGAGCAGGGACAGGCTGTTAGGGACACCAAATGCTAGCTAATAGGGCCACAAAAGTCTTTTTAAGGACTGGTATAGGTGTGCTATCGATAGGTGTGATACACAGAGGGGTGCGATATACCTTTAATATACTTTTATAGTGAGTCAAAAACACATAGATCTATATAGTGATCACCTGGAAGTCAGGGGCCTAGGAGCTTACTAGGGCCATTTTTATATAGGGTAAGGTTCCGGACGGGGTCGCTCTTATCAGGGCAGGTGGTCTGTGGTTAGGCTATCAGGGCCAGAATAGCACCCCCTGTAGGGCAATATCAGGTACAGTTCTTTGCCCACCCTGTCCTTCAATACCACATCATCATCTAGCCCAGGGATTGATGTTTTTTTGCTTTCCCTCCGGGATTCATGGATGTGCACTGGAACCCCCCAAATTGTGGTAGGACATATGGTTTCTGATTTGGTGCCGCCGAGCACCTGATTTAGTGCCGCCGAGCCCTTGTTATTGCCTACCACATCTATGTTTTTTGCTTAACTTTAATAATTTAATTTATTTTCATTTTGCAATTACAGACAAGATTATAGTGCCGGTGATGTGCGGTCCGCAAATTGCGGAATGCACATTTGCCGGTGTCCTTGTTTTGCGGATCCACAAAACACTTACGGACGTGTGAATGGACCCTCATAGTAACATTATTAAAGGTTACGTTTTATGTATATTCTAATGGATTGCCTTCCTTGTACAATGTTATAATATACTTTCTATATTAGAAAGTATATTATAGTGCATTTGTATTGTGCGGCAGTTGTGTGCGGTTCTCCTGCGATACTGCAGGTATATAGAGGGACAAGCGTTATTGGAACAAATAATTTCTACAGGTGTGATATTCCAGTCGCCCCCCAAAAAAACTGATTGAAGCAGGGTGTTATATACCAATATACTTTCTTGATAGTGCATTTGGGGTACTGTATAGTGCATTTGCAAGTACGCAAAAATTATATTGCCGATATTTCGCATTGAAAAAATTAATGAATAGAGATCACAAATTTGAATAATATGAGATGAAGGTTTTTCAAGTTTGCCTGCCATTAAAATGAATGGGACCCGCCGCAAACTTGCAGTTCGCGAACATTTGATCGCATTCGCGCGATTGCATTCGCGAACCGTCCCGGCAGATGTTTGTTCATCACTATTGGTTAATACATTTTTGGAGGAATTTTTGGGGGGATGAGTTGCCAATGTAGAACTTTAAATCACATAGGTGGTAAGGGTAATAGAAAGAAAGGTTTGTAAAGAATGACATATTAACTGCCAAAAATAGTGGGAAAGAAAATTTGATACAATTTACATAAATTATGTGAATCAGATTGTGCCTGAGCACCATACAGTTGCACATGTAGGGCAACAAATCTATAATATGTGTTCTTTTATGTAGCTTTGACATGTGCATAGCCCCAAGAAGAGAATTGCCAGAGATACAAATTGGATTTAATATGGGATATGATTTTCTAGGGGTTTAAAATCTGGACAGTGGAAAAGTGGGACAGAAAATACATTCATGCCATTTAACGGTGGGATTGGCAAAACAACTGTGACAACATGGATACCAGATCAGTACCTCCACTGCCTGTTTGATACTCAGAGAATATTATGAAAGAGACTCTAAACTACAAATCTGTGTCCATTGTGATACTTCCCTTCATTTCCTAATTTCCAGATAATATATGACACATCATAATTAACCTCATCACATCTTCAGTTTAGGATTTTCTTATTTCTCTCTCTTTTTCTGGATTCCTTCTCATGAAAGTTGCTACATTGTATCCTCTAAATCAAACACAACCTTAACACCTTCCCACTTTCTGAATTACTATTTCATCACAGAGTGCTGGTTGTATCATAGTAGTACGAACATGGGGATGGCTTAGAAGCTGAGCCTGTGCCATCACGTATAGATGTTGGAGTATTAGACAGCAGGTACTTGGCTCTCACTGTCAAGATTTGAGATAATTTTGATCCTGGAAGTTTAACCGCTCATATGCCATTGTCAATACTGTCCCCCTGATCAGCACAGTATACTGAGTAGTTGACAGGCCTGCTGGGGGCCTTCTGAAGGGTACATATTGGATAGGATACATATTGCAGTGTATAGTGCAAGCAATCAAATGAAGGGGGTCCCCATTCATGTGATTGGTCAGCGTTCCAGTGGTAGGACCCCACACCAATTCTGTGCATAGGGTTTAACTTGGCCTAACCTTTTAATACAGATGCAGAGAAGTAACATTTAACCAAACAAACAACTGGACGTCAAGTTAAAGCTTTTTTGTTTTTTTCCCCACTTATACAGGTCCAGAGAGGAGACATAACATACGCAAAAGAATTGCCTTAAGCAAATGCTGAAATATAAGTCACTCACTCTCATCTTGAATTACTACCTTTAGATTTTTATATAGGCACCGTAGGCAGGTGCTATACACAGAGTGGACATTCCCGGAGGGACAAGCTGCATGACTGCAGTGAGAGCTCAATGCTGTAAGAATTTCCCCACTTTTTTTGTCTTATTTTTCAAGGGCAAACAAGCTTTTAAAAGCCATTCAGGTGTGACCTACATTATGGGTGGAGCGTAATGCATCAGTCTGTGCCTATATACTGTATGTGCTTGAGATGCATTATGTATAGTGGTGTGCATTGTATTAATGTGCATGTTTTACAGTGCAACATTGTGCGACTCCAAGGATGATTATGCTTCATAAATACACTGCTCAAAAAAATAAAGGGAACACAAAAATAACACATCCTAGATCGGAATTAATTAAATATTCTTCTGAAATACTTTGTTCTTTACATAGTTGAATGTGCTGACAACAAAATCACACAAAAATAAAAAAATGGAAATCAAATTTTTCAACCCATGGAGGTCTGGATTTGGAGTCACACTCAAAATTAAAGTGGAAAAACACACTACAGGCTGATCCAACTTTGATGTAATGTCCTTAAAACAAGTCAAAATGAGGCTCAGTAGTGTGTGTGGTCTCCACGTGCCTGTATGACCTCCCTACAATGCCTGTGCATGCTCCTGATGAGGTGGCGGACGGCCTCCTGAGGGATCTCCTAAAAAGACCTGGACTAGAGCATCTGCCAACTCCTGGACAGTCTGTGGTGCAACGCAACGTTGGTGGATAGAGTGTCACAACCAGACAGTTGAGAAGCTCTGACAGGAGCTTTCCAGATCCTCCTCCTTGAGTTTCTTTGTTTGGTTAAGTTCCTCATCTCGTTAGTCTATCTCAGCTGTCATGCAGTTGGACTGATTGCTGCCCTTTAAGTTCCTCCCCAGAATGCAGTAGTGTGCGGCTTATACAACTTCCTGGAGTGTGTGTGCATGCTGTTCCTAGTTCCCAGTCCACAGTCACCAGTCGTCTGCAAGATAAGTGCTGTTTATGTATTTATGATTTTCTGTTTTCTGGATCCAGGTGACCCTGACTCCCTCCGTGTCTGTGTAGGGAGCCGGTGGTCGTGTCCCCTCACTATTGTAGGGTCTTCAGGTGTAAGATAGTCGAGGTACATGAATATGCGCCCATCCACCTTTGGGGTGGTCGCATAGGCTGAGCAATAAGGGAGAGCGGCAGGTCTCATGCAGGGGTCTCCCTTTTGTTCCTTAGTTGTGGATCCAGTGAGTCATTGTTTATATTGTATTGTCTTGTTTCCTATACACCATCCGTGACATTATAAGCCGCCAAAACCGTCTCAAGCATGGATCTGGTTTCACTTTTGGCTGAACGCCTCCAGGGTCTTTCATTGGAGGTAGCTGATCTCCGTAGGATTTTTTCTCAGTTTCAAGTGACCGGTTCAGCTTGCGTTCATGGAGTTTGTGCTGAGCCTAAGATCTCGCTCCCGGATACGTTCTCTGGGGGTAGTGAGAATTTTGTGCGTTTTAAAGAGGCTTGCAAACTCCATTTTCGCCTTCTTCCCCATTCCTCTGGTGATGAAGAACGGAGGGTGGGGATCATTGTATCGCTGCTCAGGGGTAACGCTCAGTCTTGGGCCTTTTCGCTACCGGAGGGGGCACGGCCCCTCCGCTCAGTGGATGAATTCTTTTTAGCCCTGGGTCAGATATATGATGATCCGGATCGTATTGCTCTGGCTGAGTCTAGACTACGTCTGTTATGCCAGGGTAAACAATCCGCAGAGATATACTGCTCAGAATTTCGGAGATGGGCAGCTGATACTGGTTGGAATGATGCTGCACTCCGAAGTCAATTTTGCCATGGTCTTTCAGAGGGATTGAAAGATGCATTTGCCTTTCATGAGAGACCTACCTCCTTGGATTCTGCTATGTCTCAGGCCGTTCGTATTGACAGGCGTCTTAGAGAGAGAGGAGAGATCTCTCCTTCCTGTCATACTCAGTCCCGGGACAGTGCAGCGGTCTCTTTCTGTGCGCAGGGGTCTCAGTCGCTGTCAGCCCCTTCTGAGCAGGAGCCCATGCAGCTGGGGTTGATTGCCTCTGACAATAGAAGATTCAGCCCGCATGGGAGGGTTTGTTTTTGTTGTGGAGGTATAAATCATTTGGCAAATGTTTGTCGCTCTAGGAGATTCAGGCAGTTTTCTGGGAGTAATAAAGAAACAAAAAGGAAAAAATCTTTTAAAAATGTTCCGTCTGTTACTATTGGCAGGGTTGAGGCGGAAATTGAAGGTTTTCCGTTTGCTTGTAGTTCCCGTTTTGTCCTGCCTGCTAGGGTGGCGCTAGAGAGCAAAAGCATTTTTTGTGAGATTTTTGTGGATAGTGGAGCAGCTGTCAATCTCATTGATAATCAATTTACAATAACTCATGGTTTCCAGGTATGTACTTTGGGAAAGGATATTCCTGTTTTTGCTATTGATTCCGCTCCACTTTCTCAGAAATCATTAAAGGGCATAGTTCACAATATCCGTTTAATTGTGAGTGACGCTCATGTTGAGGATGTGTCATGTTTCGTCCTTAGCGGTTTGCCTACTCCTCTAGTGTTGGGACTACCCTGGCTCACTAAACATAACCCCACCATTGATTGGCAAGCGAGGCAAATAAATGGTTGGAGTGACTTTTGCAGAGAGAATTGCCTCATGACATCTGTTTCTGAGGTTTCTACTAAGACTGTACCACCTTTCCTCTCTGAATTTTCGGATGTCTTCTCTGAGAGTGGAGTTCAGGATTTGCCCCCGCACAGGGAGTACGATTGCCCTATTAATCTCATCCCAGACGCCAAGCTGCCTAAATCTCGTTTATACAATCTTTCCCAACCTGAGAGGGTCGCTATGCGTGCTTATATCTCTGAGAGTCTGAGAAAAGGACACATACGACCCTCGAAGTCACCTGTTGCCGCTGGTTTTTTCTTTGTTAAGAAAAAAGATGGTTCTTTAAGACCTTGTCTGGATTTTAGGGAGCTGAACAGTATCACTATTCGTGACCCTTATCCGCTTCCTCTGATCCCGGACCTGTTTAACCAGGTTGTTGGGGCTAAAGTCTTTTCCAAATTAGACCTAAGAGGGGCATACAACCTGGTCAGGGTCAGAGAAGGAGACGAATGGAAGACGGCTTTCAATACCCCTGAGGGCCATTTTGAGAATTTGGTTATGCCTTTTGGTTTGATGAATGCCCCAGCCGTTTTTCAGCATTTCGTGAACAGCATTTTTTATCATTTAATGGGAAAATTTGTATTAGTGTATTTGGATGACATTTTGATTTTTTCTCCTGATTTCAAGACTCATAAGGAACATTTACGTCAGGTCTTGCTCATCCTGCGGGAGAATAAATTATACGCGAAACTGGAAAAATGTGTGTTTGCGGTTCCAGAAATTCAATTTCTGGGGTTTCTTCTCTCCGCTTCTGGTTTTCGCATGGACCCCGAGAAGGTCCGCGCTGTGCTTGAGTGGGAGCTTCCTGAGAATCAGAAGGCGCTGATGCGTTTTTTGTGCTTTGCCAATTATTACAGGAAATTTATTTTGAATTATTCCTCTGTTGTTAAACCACTCACTGATATGACCAGAAAGGGGGTAGATTTTTCTTCCTGGTCGGTAGAGGCGCGTAAGGCCTTTTCTAATATCAAGGAGAGTTTTGCTTCCGCTCCGATCCTGGTACAACCTGATATTTCGTTACCCATCATAGTTGAGGTTGATGCTTCTGAGGTAGGGGTGGGTGCGGTCTTGTCTCAGGGTTCCTCTCCTGCCAAATGGCAACCATGTGCCTTTTTCTCGAAGAAACTCTCCTCCGCAGAGAGAAATTATGATGTGGGAGATAGGGAATTGTTGGCCATCAAGTTGGCTTTTGAGGAATGGCGCCATTGGCTAGAGGGAGCCAGACACCCTATTACCGTGTTTACTGACCATAAAAATCTGGCCTACTTGGAGTCAGCCAAGCGTCTGAACCCGAGACAGGCCAGTTGGTCTTTGTTCTTTTCAAGGTTTAATTTTGTTGTCACGTTCCGCCCTGGGGTTAAGAATGTGAAGGCAGATGCCCTGTCACGTTGTTTTCCGGGAGGTGGGAATTTTGAAGACCCGGGTCCCATTTTGGCTGAAGGTGTGGTGGTCTCTGCTCTTTTTCCTGAATTGGAGGCAGAGGTGCAGGCAGCCCAGTCAGAGGCTCCTGATCTTTGTCCTCCTGGGAGGTTGTTTGTGCCTCTCGCTTTGAGACACAAGATTTTTAAGGAACACCATGATACGGTCCTTGCTGGGCACCCGGGGGCAAGAGCCACACTGGATCTCATCGCTCGGAGATTCTGGTGGCCTGCGCTTCGTAAGTCGGTTGAGGGTTTTGTGGCAGCTTGCAAGACTTGCGCTCGTGCAAAAGTCCCTCATTCACGGCCATCAGGTCCTCTCCTTCCCTTACCCATTCCTTCCCGTCCTTGGACACATCTGTCCATGGACTTCATAACGGACTTGCCTCGTTCCTCGGGGAAGACTGTGATTCTGGTGGTGGTGGACCGTTTTAGCAAAATGGTGCATTTTATCCCTTTCCCTGGTTTGCCCAATGCTAAGACGCTGGCGCAGGCATTTATTGACCACATTGTCAAATTGCATGGTATTCCTTCAGACATAGTCTCTGATAAGGGCACACAGTTTGTTTCCAGATTCTGGAAGGCTTTCTGTTCTCGCTTGGGGGTTCGGTTGTCGTTCTCTTCTGCTTTCCACCCGCAGTCGAATGGCCAGACAGAGCGCGTCAATCAGAATCTGGAGACATATCTGCGCTGTTTTGTGGCGGAGAATCAGGAGGATTGGTGTTCTTTTTTGTCCCTTGCTGAGTTTGCTTTAAATAACCGTCGTCAGGAGTCCTCTGATAAGTCACCATTTTTTGGTGCATATGGGTTTCATCCGCAGTTTGGGACTTTCTCGGGAGAGGGGTCTTCTGGTTTACCTGATGAGGACAGATTCTCCTCGTCTTTGTCATCTATTTGGCAAAAGATTCAGGATAATCTAAAGAGCATGAGTGAGAGATATAAGCGTGTGGCAGATAAGAGACGTGTGCCTGGTCCGGACCTGAATGTTGGTGATCTGGTGTGGTTGTCTACCAAGAATATC
Organism: Bufo bufo; assembly: GCF_905171765.1. NCBI lineage: Eukaryota > Metazoa > Chordata > Amphibia > Anura > Bufonidae > Bufo > Bufo bufo. The sequence continues at coordinate 154,724,337 of NC_053390.1, read as the reverse complement.
AAATTGAAGGTTCCCTCCTGGAAGTTGGGTCCTAGGTTTATTGGGCCTTACAAGATCCTGTCTGTCATCAATCCTGTTGCCTACCGTCTTGATCTTCCTCAGACTTGGAAGATCCATAATGTTTTTCATAAGTCCTTATTGAAACCTTATGTTCAACCTATTGTACCCTCGCCTTTGCATCCTCCTCCGATTATGGTTGATGGAAATCTTGAATTTCAGGTCTCTAGGATTGTGGATTCTCGTCTTGTCCGCGGTTCCCTCCAGTACCTCGTTCATTGGGAGGGTTATGGTCCTGAAGAGAGGATGTGGGTCCCAGTGACGGACATTAAGGCCACTCGTCTCATCAGGGCTTTCCATAGGTCCCATCCTGAGAAGGTGGGCCCTGAGTGTCCGGAGTCCACTCGTAGAGGGAGGGGTACTGTCACAACCAGACAGTTGAGAAGCTCTGACAGGAGCTTTCCAGATCCTCCTCCTTGAGTTTCTTTGTTTGGTTAAGTTCCTCATCTCGTTAGTCTATCTCAGCTGTCATGCAGTTGGACTGATTGCTGCCCTTTAAGTTCCTCCCCAGAATGCAGTAGTGTGCGGCTTATACAACTTCCTGGAGTGTGTGTGCATGCTGTTCCTAGTTCCCAGTCCACAGTCCCCAGTCGTCTGCAAGATAAGTGCTGTTTATGTATTTATGATTTTCTGTTTTCTGGATCCAGGTGACCCCGACTCCCTCCGTGTCTGTGTAGGGAGCCGGTGGTCGTGTCCCCTCACTATTGTAGGGTCTTCAGGTGTAAGATAGTCGAGGTACGTGGATATGCGCCCATCCACCTTTGGGGTGGTCGCATAGGCTGAGCAATAAGGGAGAGCGGCAGGTCTCATGCAGGGGTCTCCCTTTTGTTCCTTAGTTGTGGATCCAGTGAGTCATTGTTTATATTGTATTGTCTTGTTTCCTATACACCATCCGTGACATAGAGCGAGACATGATGTCCCAGATGTGCTCAATTGGATTCAGGTCTGGGGAACGGGCGGGCCAGTCCATAGCATCAATGCCTTCGTCTTGCAGGAACTGCTGACACACTCCAGCCACATGAGGTCTAGCATTGTCTTGCATTAGGAGGAACCCAGGGCCAACCGCACCAGCATATGGTCTCACAAGGGGTCTGAGGATCTCATCTCGGTACCTAATGGCAGTCAGGCTACCTCTGGCGAGCACATAGAGGGCTGTGCGGCCCTCCAAAGAAATGCCAGCCCACACCATTAATGACCCAATGCCAAACCGATCATGCTGGAGGATGTTGCAGGCAGCAGAACGTTCTGCACGGCGTCTCCAGACTCTGTCACGTCTGTCACATGTGCTCAGTGTGAACCTGATTTCATCTGTGAAGAGCACAGGGCGCCAGTGGCGAATTTGCCAATCTTGGTGTTCTCTGGCAAATGCCAAACGTCCTGCACGGTGTTGGGCTGTAAGCACAACCCCCACCTGTGGACATTGGGCCCTCATATCACCCTCATGGAGTCTGTTTCTGACCGTTTGAGCAGACACATGCACATTTGTGGCCTGTTGGAGGTCATTTTGCAGGGCTCTGGCAGTGCTTCTCCTGTTCCTCCTTGCACAAAGGCGGAGGTAGCGGTCCTGCTGCTGGGTTGTTGCCATCCTACGGCCTCCTCCACGTCTCCTGATGTACTGGCCTGTCTCCTGGTAGTGCCTCCATGCTCTGGACACTACGCTGACAGACATAGCAAACCTTCTTGCCACAGCTCGCATTGATGTGCCATCCTGGATAAGCTGCACTACCTGAGCCACTTGTGTGGGTTGTAGACTCTGTCTCATGCTACCACTAGAGTGAAAGCACCGCCAGCATTCAAAAGTGACCAAAACATCAGCCAGGAAGCATAGGAACTGAGAAGTGGTCTGTGGTTACCACCTGCAGAACCACTCCTTTATTGGGGGTGTCTTGCTAATTGCCTATAATTTCCACCTGTTGTCTATCCCATTTGCACAACAGCATGTGAAATTGATTGTCACTCAGTGTTGCTTCCTAAGTGGACAGTTTGATTTCACAGAAGTGTGATTGACTTGGAGTTACATTGTGTTGTTTAAGTGTTCCCTTTATTTTTTTGAGCAGTGTACATGGTATCGATTGTGATGGGATCATTTGGATTTTTTTTTCTTTTCACTTTATGTGTGTATTGGATTTTTCATAATAAAACATTAACATACAAAAGTATACAGAAATATTGATGAATTGAAATTCTACATGGTGAGGGTCTAATATCATAAATGGTTCACAATGATGAACATATCAGTCCATCTTACTCATAAGGGTAAATTCACAGAACAGCCCACACAAATTCACAAAGTATAGATACGAGAATAATAAGACAATAAGACGATGAATAAAACAAAATCCTGAAAGAAAGACATATGTAGAAGAAATATTCTGCTAGGTAGATAAATATTCTGCTAGGTGGATAAATGTCTGAGAGTATTGGAAGGGGTGGTGGGCAGTGTTCCCTCTAAGCCTTCGCAGCTGCTGAGCGGGATCGGCTCAGAGCTGGGCACAGCGCCATCAAAGGTGGGCGATAGGAAAACCTAAGATAATTGTCACTTCAAAGAGCATACAAACCCCTGCACCATCCCGTACAATATACAGTATAGTCCTCTCTGTTATCACTGGACATTGCTCTCCATATATAAACCATACAGGGAAAAAAAATCTTTGATCCAGAGAACTTACATAGAAAAACTAATAACCAAGAGGCTAAACAAAACCCAGTTTCTGAACCTTATGTTAAAACATAACTTTCATTTGATTGCTCTAACACCTAAAGGGGGGAAAAAAAAGAATTTTAAAAACCTGCTTTTCCTCTAGATGACCTTATGTTAATAGTAGTGTTAATAGAGTCTCAAAGGTCTGTAAAAATAGTGTAGCTGCTTTTATAGACCCTTGAGACTCTATTACCACTACCATAAACATAAGGCCATCTAGAGAAACAGCAGGTTTTTAAAATAGTTTTTTTCCTTTGGGTATTGTTATGGGGATCTGTGGAGGACACACTGTTATGGGGGACCTGTGGAGGACACACTGTTATGGGGGACCTGTGGAGGACACACTGTTATGGGGGACCTGTGGAGGACACACTGTTATGGGGGACCTGTGGAGGACACACTGTTATGGGGGACCTGTGGAGGACACACTGTTATGGGGGACCTGTGGAGGACACACTGTTATGGGGGACCTGTGGAGGACACACTGTTATGGGGGACCTGTGGAGGACACACTGTTATGGGGGACCTGTGGAGGACACACTGTTATGGGGGACCTGTGGAGGACACACTGTTATGGGGGACATTATACAGGGGTAATATAACTGAGGGGTATCAGGTAAATTATACAGGGGGTAATATAACTAAGGGGTATCAGGGTACATTATACAGGGGTAATATAAGTTATATTACCTCTGTATAATGTCCCCTGATAGCCCTCCTAAGTTATATTACCCCTGTATAATAATGTCCCCTGATACCCCTTAGTTATAAGGGGTCCCCTGATAATAATTACCCCTGTATTATGTCCCTGATAGCCCTCCTCACTTATATTACCCCTGTATAATGTACCCTGATAGATACCCCTTAGTTATATTACCCCTGTATAATGTACCCTGATAGATACCCCTTAGTTATATTACCCCTGTATAATGTACCCTGATACCCCTCAGTTATATAATCTAACTGAGGGGTATCAGGTTAAATTATACAGGGCGGGGTAATATAACTAAGGGGTATCAGTGTACATTATTATACAGGGGTAATATAACTAAGGGGTATCAGTGTACATTATTATACAGGGGTAATATAACTTATATTACCCCTGTATAATAATGTACACTGATACCCCTTAGTTATATTACCCCGCCCTGTATAATTTAACCTGATACCCCTCAGTTAGATTATATAACTGAGGGGTATCAGGGTACATTATACAGGGGTAATATAACTAAGGGGTATCTATCAGGGTACATTATACAGGGGTAATATAACTAAGGGGTATCTATCAGGGTACATTATACAGGGGTAATATAAGTGAGGAGGGCTATCAGGGACATAATACAGGGGTGAGGGGTAAGATAAGTTATATTACCCCTGTATAATGTCTGATAGTAGCCTAGCCCTCCTCAGTTATATTACCCCTCATGTACCCTGATACCCCTAGTTATATTACCCCCTGTATAATTTACCCTGATACCCCTCAGATATATTATATAACTGAGGGGTATCAGGGTAATACAGGGGACAACAGAGGATTCGTAGCACTGTGGGACAGGGGGGGTACATACTTCTTTTTTTATATGCCCTCACCAGCTAGCAGGCGGCCAGGCGCGCAGGGTACTCAGATCAGATGCAGCGTGACGTGACGTCAACATAGCCTGCGCCGCACAGCACGCACTCCCTCTCTGCCTCCACCGGGTCCGGGACTCCGCCCCCCTATTTGAATACTAGCCACCGCCCACCGGCAGCCCACAGTCAGGTATTGTAAATGAACTGACCGTGCGGCGGGCGGCGTCAGCCTGCAAAACAAACAGGGGAATCAGCTGGGGGCCGGCACAGCTGAGTGAGCGGGCATTATAAAATTGTGAGTGGGGCCACAATAATTGCTGCGCGGCCGCCCACCCGCGCAGCTTAGAGGGAACACTGGGGTGGGTGTGGGGAAGAGGCCTGTAAGTACTACTATAATGCTACTCCAGGGATAGGTTCGGCAATAGAGTTATCGCTCCAAGCTTGCCATCTAGATTGAATTTTCTTACAAGTGGCCAAGTCCAGAGCATAAATGAGCTCATGTTGCATTGGTTTATATCACAATCACTTCAGAGATAGCTGGCGTGTAGACTTGTTTTCAGTCTCTAGCTATAACTTTCCGGGTAGCAGACAAAGCATGGGTCCAGATCTACCTGCAGCGAGGGGGAAAAGTAGAAATGACTATCCCTAAAATAGCTAAAGCAATCTGGACATCATATCAGAGAACTGTGTCCACAACGGGGCAATAAAAGGGCAATACCACCACATAAACGTGGCTGTTCCCTGCATCCCACATCTCTTCCAGCAAAGTGGCCAGGGATAATGTGGGAAAGTCTTTCAGGGGTTAGGTACCAGCAAAGTTGAATTTTGCAGTTCTGTTCAGCATTATTAAAGCAGTGGGACCCCCTCCTTCCCTCCCCAACTGCCCAAAATACTGCCTTCTCACAGTTATCTGTCATAAAGGTCTTTCCTAGTTCCATTCCCCATGCAGTCATGAACTGAGGTTTAGTAATCAGGACAGGACTAAAAAAAGGAGTTATAGGACAGGAACAGGCCTCTAGTCTGTGGTTTAGAGCTACAAAAGAAGCCCTCTAAGAGCAACTCCAATGAAGATATAGGGGGATAAGAAATAGTGGACAAAAAGTGGCGAATTTGCACATTCTGATAAAAACACTCATTAGGAAGTGAGTATGTCTTATGCAATGAATCAAATTGGAGAAAATGTATCTATAGTGTCAATACCGTGAGTGGCCCATCAATATAGAGATAAGCCAGGTATATGCTAATCCACCAAATAAGCAAAGCTGCTTTCACAGATAACATTTGTACTTGATAAGAAGTCTGGGAAATAGTAGAAGCATATGTCGCTTCTAATGAGAGCCACATTTGTCAGCCCCAAAAGTGAAAGGTACCAAATGATGACAATAGCTATACAACACTGTGAAATGTGTTGGTGCTATCAACATGATTAACATACAAATAATGATAATGCATGTTGCTACTGTAATTGTACAAGTTGGCACAATTTATATTGTTGTGTTGTTATTGTCATATATTTTTTACGTGCCTGTAAAGAATATTTGATTATGGCAGATTATGCAAAGAAAACCGACTTGTGTTCTGTGCTCTGGCACAAGTACATGAAGGTCCATGTGAGCAACCATCGATGGGCTGTTCACAAGCTAGAATGGAGAACCGTAATGCTGAGAGAACAAGGAAGGGATGTATTTTCACTTGGGGGCATTGTGGCTGTTACTAGAGGGGCAATGTGGTTGACACAAAGGCCAGCATTTTTATATGGTTATGGAACCAAGATTAATGTTATTTTTCTTTTAATATTTTTATCGTTAAAAATACATAACCCAAAACAGAAAATGACACCTGTATAACCTTTGGTCTCTTCTCTTTCATTATAATTACTTTATGAAGCCCCCCTTCACTCTCTGATGTTAGATTTGTGCCAATACAAAATGTTTGTATGTCAGATGTGTATATGTGCTTTAAAATATTAAATCAGGACACCTCCTGAGATGGATCAATTATGTTGATAGAACTGATTGTGGTGGAACTTTAAAAAGTCCGATGGTGAATAGTGATGAGTGGCATAGGCAATATTCGAATTCGCGATATTTTGCAAATTTGTGGCCGAATATTGGCCATAAATTTGCAAATTTGCTAATTCGTGATCTCCAGTCATTATTTTCTTGATTGCGAAAATCATAAATGTAATATATTCGCGCTAAAAATTTGCAATTAGAATATTCGCAATCAACACTAAGGGGTAGGCAACTTTCCTATTGGTTGCGAAATTTGCGATAAATTCATGATAAATTTGTGATTAGAATATTCGCGATCAACGCTATTTGCGAATACGAATATATAGCACTATATTCTAAATATTCGCGAATTCTCAAAGTGGCGATATTCGCGATAAAAATTCGCAATTCGAATATTCACACTCAACATTAATGGTGAATACTGAAACCAATACTGATATCTGGAAACTGGATGATCCCACATTATCCCACTTCTACTGGTAGAATCTAGCTTCATAACAGACAACTGTCCAAAGATTGTGCAAACAAAACTAGATACAGTATATCCACATATTCAGGACAGTTCTCAATTATACTTAGCGGAATTATAATTTCGGCATTTAATGTTTACTGACATTGAAATGAATGTCCTTTATTTAAACCTTTTACTTTACCCTTTCCATTTTCTTTTCTATACCGTGTATTTAAACAAAAATAATAATAATAATAATAATAATAATAATAATAATAATAAAAAAGAATAGACGTTAAAAAATTACTTTATAAAGAAATCAACTTTAGCTGACAATGTGGGCAATAATACTAAGTTTGAATCATTTAGTTGAGAGATGTGTTACAATATATGTATTTGCTTATTATAGTATATAATAATGTATAGTATATCCTCCATGAGGTATTATTTTCTTGAAAACACAATAATACCCAGGATGGTATGTTTACTAGCAGAGCAATGATAAAGAACATTAACAATTTAACATATAGAAAAAAAGACTGTTGGGACCATTAGCCATAAATGATTAACTTGGATGTACCGTATATACTCGAGTATAAGACGAGTTTTTTGGCACATATTTTTGTGCTCAAAAAGCCTCCTCGTCTTATACTCGAGTCTAGGTCTTAGCTCCGGTAATACAGGCAGTGCGGGGGGCGGCGCTCACTCACTGACGTCACGCGCCTGCGCCGCCTAGTAGGAGAAGGCGCGTGACGTCAGTGAGTGAGCGCCGCTCCCCGCACTGCCTGTATTACCGGAGCAAAGACAAAGTAAGAATACTGCTGTGAGCGTCGTGGAGGGGGATCTGTGGATGGCACTGTAGGGGGATCTGTGGATGGCACTGTAGGGGGATCTGTGGATGGCACTGTAGGGGGATCTGTGGATGGCACTGTAGGGAGATCTGTGGATGACACTGTAGGGGGATCTGTGGATGACACTGTAGGGGGATCTGTGGATGGCACTGTAGGGGGATCTGTGGATGGCACTGTAGGGGGATCTGTGGATGGCACTGTAGGGGGATCTGTGGATGGCACTGTAGGGGGATCTGTGGATGGCACTGTAGGGGGATCTGTGGATGGCACTGTAGGGGGATCTGTGGATGGCACTGTAGGGGGAATCTGTGGATGGCACTGTAGGGGGATCTGTGGATGGCACTGTAGGGGGATCTGTGGATGGCACTGTAGGGGGATCTGTGGATGGCACTGTAGGGGGATCTGTGGATTGCACTGTAGGGGGATCTGTGGATGGCACTGTAGGGGGATCTGTGGATGGCACTGTAGTGGGATCTGTGGATGGCACTGTAGGAGGTTCTGTGGATGGCACTGTAGGGGGATCTGTGGATGGCAGTGCCATCCACAGATCCCCCTACAGTGCCATCCACAGATACCCCCTCCCCTAAACAGTGCCATCATGGCACTGTTTAGGGGAGGGGGGATCTGTGGATGGCACTGTTTAGGGGGGAGATCTGTGGATGGCTCCCTGTATTTAATGCAGAGTGTGTGTGTATATAATGCACACACTCTGCATTAAATACAGGGAGTCACCCTCTTGCAGATGTGTGTATATAATGTAGAGTGTGTGCATTATATACACATACACTCTGCATTATAGCCGCATTTCCCACCCTAGTCTTATACTCGAGTCAATAATTTTTCCCATTTTTTTGGGGTAAAATTAGGGGCTCGGCTTATACTCGAGTATATACGGTAGTTCTTTTACTTTGCAGGGCCTATAGTCTGTTAGATAAGCTATGAGTTATATGTTTAATGTAGCCACTTATTTTAATATTTTTTATTACTAACTTTAAATTACATTTGTAACATCTAGAGCAATACACTAAGATACCCAGGATCATTGGTAAACCTGATTTCTATCTCTAGCATGGTAGATCACTCAGTCCATTAATGTCTTTCCAGCTGAAGCTTATAGTTTATTAGGGATATTTAGTACTAGACCAGCTCTGATTTAATTGGTCCTTTAGCAAGGTCATAGCTGTATTGATATACATAAAAATTATGGTTTTTAATTTATCTTAGACTTTTTTTGAATCATGTAGCTAAATTAAATCCCTTAAACAGGTATAAACATGTTAACCTCCTTATACCTGAAAGTACTTCACAAAGAATTCACACTACACCATAAGCTACTGTACATAGGAGGGTAATAATGCAAAAAAAAATAAAAAATATCCTAATAGATGCCTAACTTGCTCCATATAGTTATTATTGAAATGTATCCATCCAATATAGTCATAGGTTCCCTCAATCCACTCACATGGCAATAAGCACAATTTCCATGGGCTCATTGATGCATTCCATATATGTAACCCATAATCTACAAGCCATAGCTATGTTACACCTAGGAAATATGACCAGCCAAAAACAGTGAAGCATTCCTCAGTTTTAAATCAGGGTCGTGGTCCCTTCTTTCTCAGGATGGATTTCAAGACCTTCCCTGATCACTTTACCAGATCATAAAAATCTTTTAACCAACCCAGTATACACTCACCTAAAGAATTATTAGGAAAACCTGTTCTATTTCTCATTAATGCAATTATCTAGTCAACCAATCACATGGCAGTTGCTTCAATGCATTTAGGGGGTGGTCCTGGTCAAAACAATCTCCTGAACTCCAAACTGAATGTCAGAATGGGAAAGAAAGGTGATTTAAGCAATTTTGAGCGTGGCATGGTTGTTGGTGCCAGATGGGCCGGTCTGAGTATTTCACAATCTGCTCAGTTACTGGGATTTTCACGCACAACCATTTCTAGGGTTTACAAAGAATGGTGTGAAAAGGGAAAAACATCCAGTATGCGGCAGTCTTGTGGGCAAAAATGCCTTGTGGATGCTAGAGGTCAGAGGAGAATGGGCCGACTGATTCAAGCTGATAGAAGAGCAACGTTGACTGAAATAACCACTCGTTACAACCGAAGTATGCAGCAAAGCATTTGTGAAGCCACAACACGCACAACCTTGAGGCGGATGGGCTACAGCAGCAGAAGACCCTACCGGGTACCACTCATCTCCACAAATAGGAAAAAGAGGCTACAATTTGCACGAGCAAACCAAAATTGGACTGTTGAAGACTGGAAAAATGTTGCCTGGTCTGATGAGTCTCGATTTCTTTTGAGACATTCAAATAGTAGAGTCCAAATTTGGCGTAAACAGAATGAGAACATGTATCCATCCTCTGATGGCTACTTCCAGCAGGATAATGCACCATGTCACAAAGCTTGAATCATTTCAAATTGGTTTCTTGAACATGACAATGAGTTCACTGTACTAAAATGGCCCCCACAGTCACCAGATCTCAACCCAATAGAGCATCTTTGGGATGTGGTGGAACGAATGGAGTTTCGTGCCCTGGATGTGCATCCCTCAAATCTCCATCAACTGCAAGATGCTATCCTATCAATATAGGACAACATTTCCAAAGAATGCTATCAGCACCTTGTTGAATCAATGCCACATAGAATTAAGGCAGTTCTGAAGGCAAAAGGGGGTCCAACACCGTATTAGTATGGTGTTCCTAATAATTCTTTAGGTGAGTGTATATTGTATGTATACATATTGTTGTAGAGTATAACCAGGCCCATAGAAGAAAGGGTGGACTTGAAGAGATGTGAAATTAATGGCCATTGGACTAGCCCACTAGAGTACCTGATACTACAGTGTATTCTAGTAGACCTAAGTACTCCCCAAATAATGGGCTAAAAGAGTCCAGAAGAAGTCATCTCTAGCTGGAGCTAACTTTGGAGACAATCAATTGTTGCTATTCACCGTTGTACATTATTTCTAATGGGTAAATTTACAAATAACTATCTGACCTTACCCTATGACATGCCCCCGGTGTGCAGTCATGATAAAGTTTATAATCTAATTTAAAGTTGATGTCTGCATATTCTGTATAGAGCCCTCATAATCATTTCCTCTGGTGGGCCAAAGGAACCCCAGTCTGATATTCGGTGTTGGGTTGTCACACTTGGTTTGGGTTAATAAATTGTGAATGAGGATTTATCATTTGTACTTTTTTTGGAACATATTCTTAATCCTTAAGCATGTTGGAACTGAGAAGTTGTGGGCCACAGAGCATTGCCCCAATGCTCAAAGGATCAGCCTTCACTAGTGATGAGTGAATTTGGATGGGATTCGCATCACGTCTGAATAAATTTGACCCAGATCGAAAATGCTGCAATTGCTATCAAATATTGTGGATGACATTCTGAGGTCTCCTAGGACTGTATGCAATTTATTTCAAGTTCTTTAATGCCAAGCCAGCATTAGTAATCTTAAAGTGAAAGGCATACATATGACTATGGGTGAACACATGGCCACTAGTGGTAGCTAACAGCCTCTTTATAAATAAACTGCACTGTAGGATTTTTTAAAGATTTTTTTTATTTTTATTCTTTTACGATTGATTTGCTCACCTATAGACTTCATACAAGCTAGCTTTCCTGCCTCTGTGAATTGCAGCCACATCCCTAGTGTTTCCATGTTAACAACATTGCATAAGGTACTGCACTTTATTTTAAGTATAACAGATTTATAATAGATATCCTTTGGGCTTAATTAGATTTGTTTCTGTAACACAGTCTGATGTGTTTGACCATTTAAACTCCTCAATATACTATTGTAACAAAATACTGCAGAACTAAAATATGAATGCATTGATAAACCTCGGGCACTTCTTACTGAGAAACTAATCTATACCCTGTAGAATGCAAGGCATGAGTAAATGTATAAACGAATGTGGACTAAAGCATTTTATGTTTGAGAAGCATGACATTCCCTTAGGAACAAAATATGTTTCTCTTTTCCTAGGTGTCGTACCATTTAAATAAGAGGAAATTGTTATCATTTTGTGTTAATGGTTGAATTGATGGTCAGTGAATTAGAGAGAGAATAATATAGTTTAAAGTAATGCCATGTAATATATCTGAAAACATTACTCTTACACTGCTTATGATGCAGACGTGCATGCTATTAATCAATGTCAAGGCTTCATACAAACCATTATTAATTAAAGAGCAGATAAATGTTTTCCTTAACAGGAGGGAAATGCATATGTGGCATCTTTGTGCTTTGCTCTTTGCACTTTCCTTGTGTTTCCTCTTTTTGGCTCTAAAAGAATAATTTGTCACATCAAATTTCCACAGTAAAGTAAAACAGATGTGTAATTAACTTTTCAAGGCAAATTTATCTCAGCTTTTCTATGCCCCCCCCCCCCACACCATTTCATGACTTATGTCCATTTGAAGCGTATAAAAGTCTGATCAGATGCTACAAATTAAAATATTTGCAGCCATAAGAAGGATGACAAGCACAATACTACTCAAGTAGTCTTTCCGAGCCTTCATTTCTTGTAACGTACCTAAAGGATTCAATTATAACATTGACAAGGGTACATGCTATATTAACCAAACACGTGGCAGCCTATTTAAACATGGAAGAAATCCGCTTGAGAATGTTATCATAGACGCAGGACTGAAAGAGCAATATTTTGACAAGATTCTTGACTTATGTATAAATAATCAGGCTTCAGCCTTAACACTAGATGACTGGGATGTGGTATGTACCTGGTACTTGCTTTACAGTTAGAACCAGTGATAAATTATGGCCTTTTGATCCTTTAGGGGTTTGTGAGTGCTGTTTGTGTCTTTGAATCCACATTCTTGTAATCAGTTCAATCTAAACCTTTCAGAAGCCAGGAAGATATTATTTTGGTGCTTCTAAGTTTAAGTGCTAATCCATCAAAGCCTCAGTAGAAAGATCTCAAGGCAACACTCTTTAAGATGCATCTGTTTCTCATCTGTGGTGCCCTGGCCTGTGGGTTCGATTTCTCTGGCTTAAGAACACTCTTTACACTGTATATTTAGTCTGCATTTGGACAAAGCAATTTTTCATGATAAAAGTAATAAATACTAACAATGGAGAATTGACCACTTAACATCTATGCAGTTTTCCTGGGAAGTAGATGGACTATTAATCCATGAAGTACTGAAATGGATATGTGTGTATATGAAAACACACACACACACACACATCTTCTCTCTCTTATTGTATATATATATTGTGGGGGTCAGCTCAATAGTGGTAGGCTCAGCAGTCAGAGACAGTGACACAATGGAACAGTTCACACAGGGAATTGCCTGTCTTCTTTATTCTCATCCACAAGCAAAATATAAGGCCTTTACATTCAGGCAAAAATACAAAATAAATTCCTGCTCGGCTGAGCACTAACTAAACATAAAATCACCCTTTCTATACGGGCGGCCTACTACCAGCCACACGACACAATTCAAAATAAACTCAGTGTCCTTTTTGTTGTTTGAGCAGACTTCAGGAGCAATGGTGAAAGCCAGTCAGTTCAACCAGTCCCTACCCAGACATGCTTATAGTGCAAACCTTTATAGCCCAGAAATGAGCTGAGCTCCATAATCTGGCTGAGAGCTTTATATAATATCTGTTCTGGACAGGAAGGGAATGAGGAGCCCCGCTACCAACCTGCATCCTCATTCCATTAAAATCCAGGTCCGACAACACCATTTACCAAAGTCCTCAGCAAACTATGTTTTGCTAAGGCAGACCATATTTCCTGGATTTCTGATATCTCACCCAGCTTTCCTAGTTGAGATATCCACCTCCTGTAGCCTAGTACATGGTATATGAAAGAAACCTATGCGAAATATAACAATTCTCTACTACTTTTCCAGTCACTGTCTCAAAATATACACACAAAATCTGCCATAATGGTAAGATACCTGCTTAACATAGTGTAAGACCCATGATACCACCAAAACAGTTCTGATACATTGAGGCATGGACTCCATAAGACCACTGAAGGTGTCCTCAAATGTATACAATAAGATCCAAGATAGCGCTTCATGAAGTCATGACCATTTATTTCCCCATAGGGGCACAAATATTTTTTATAGTGCACTTGTGTACACGTATCTTTATATATAGATCACTGGTAATTCTAATCTAATGACAAACAGTCATTTGTCAGAAGATTGCTTCCCCTCTTGCTTTTTCGTCATTAGCATCAACAGCCCAACTTCATTTTAACTTTGCCTCTTATATATGTTAGCTTATAAGAGATTTTGAAACTTATGGTTATCGCGTCTGATATGGCAGGTAACAGACGTGCGGCGCAGAGTGGATCGAAGGAGAGTACCCTTTCACTAGGGAGAGGGAGGAGTGGTGACCCCTAACTCACCTAGCACTGGCACCTGGCTGCCCTGACGTCCCTCCGCATGTGCTAGAGTGACATGCTCGAGTCTCCTTCCCACGCGTTTGGCTCCAGGAGAAGTATATGGTGGGCTCAGCGTGCATGTTGGTACTTGCATCCCTGGATCCGATGAAAGCTGTAATGGCACCGGACGGGGTTAAAAGCAGAGTGTGCTTGGCGTGCATGCTGACCTACATTCCCTGGACTTTGTGTGGCTGTCATGGCCCATAAACAGGTAGGAACTAGTTTTAGGGACCGCTCAATAGAGGCGACCTTGACGTGGTGAGTGGCTTATTACGCTTTGGCCAAAATGTACACCAATGCCTCATCCAGCATGGAGGCAGGGCAGAGTGCTGGATGCAGAGTGCTATCACATTTGTATTTTCCGTTAAAAGTAGTTCAGACGGATCCGTCCAGACTTTACATTGAAAGTCAATGGGGGACGGATCCGTTTGAAAATTGAGCCATATTGTGTCAACTTCAAACGGATCGGTCCCCATTGACTTACATTGTAAGTCTGGACGGATCCGTTTGCCTCCGCACGGCCAGGCGGACACCCGAACGCTGCAAGCAGCGTTCTGGTGTCCCCTTGCTGAGCGGAGCGCAGGCTGAACGCTGCCAGACTGATGCATTCTGAGCGGATCCGCATCCACTCAGAATGCATTGGGGCAGTACGGATGCGTTCGGGGCCGCTTGTGAGACCCTTCAAGCGGAGCTCACAAGCGGAGCCCCGAACGCTAGTGTGAAAGTAGCTTTAGAGCAGCAATATATTTTTACCTGGCTAAATTGATCAGTCTGAGAAAGGGACAGATAGTGCAGGGAGAGAAATTTGCTGTTTTTGCTACCAAAAGCTTTTCAAAGACCCCAAAGTCCTTTAAAGGACTACTGTGTGTGTTTGACAGCGGCAAGACATTTTTCTTTAATACCTATTAGTGACATATACTGTACATCATCTGCAGACTGTGTCTTTTTGCATAAATTCAAATAATCAGCTCCACATTTATTGTCTATAGTGTGCATTTAATACACATCCGTGACATATACAGTACTCCATCCGAAAACTGTTTCTTTAGCGTAAATTCCAATAATCTGGGCCTAATGTAGTGTCCATAGTGTGTTGTTTTCTGTGACATATACAGTATGCCATCCGAAAACTGTTTCTTTAGGGGAAATTCCAATAATCTGGGCCTAATATAGTGTCCATAGTGTGTTGTTTTCTGTGACATATACAGTATGCCATCCGAAAACTGTTTCTTTAGGGCAAATTTAACTAATCTGGGCCTAATATAGTGTCCATATTCTGTGGGTTTCTGTGACATACACTGTCCTGCATCTGAAAACTGTGTCTTTAGCGGACTGTAAAACAATCTGCGCCACATCTAGTGACAAAACCATTAATATGAAAAAGGCGAGCACTAAGGGACGTGGATGTGGGCGTTATGCTGATGGTGAACGCAGAGGGCGTGGACATGGGCGCAATAAAACTGTGCCTGCTGCCAGTGCTCCAAAAAAAAAAAAAAACATCCACCGTACCCATCTTCATGTTCAACTTAGCTGGGCTGCGCAGGAAAACATTGTCCAAGTCGGGCCAGTGCAAACAGTTGGTCGGTTGGATTGCTGAAGATAATGTTTTCAGTCAGTTAAGCACCACCCTCTCTTCCACCAAGTCCAGTCTCTGTAACCAAGAGTCTGGCCAACCGAATCTTAACTCTGATCATCCTTCCTCCCACAATGGAGAGGCTTGCCAAACGAGTGATCCCACACTCACATATTCCGAGGCCATCGCACCCAGCATGCTTGAAGAGGGAACTGAGAAATTGTGCCCTGATTCCCAACCTCTTGAACCTTCACAGTCTCAAGAAGATGACGATGATGAACGGCAATCATTCTGTCACGAGGGTATCAAGAGCCACGTCTGACTCCGTTATACCCGGGGTCAGGAAGTCGCAGCGGGTGGCTGCGCGCTCTATATCTAAAGATCACGTTGTTTCTTTGTGATTGTTTTCTGTGTTTGCCTTGCTATCCTTTTTGTCTCTCTCAAGGATCCGTAGCTTCTCCTCCTCAGCTGTTTCTTGTCTGCCACTCCCTACCTCCTTATATTCTCCCCTCACACTTCTCTAGTTGCCAGTTATAGAGCTTCCTGCTTGGACATCTATACTGACCCACTGGAGTGGTTAATCCTGGTTGTCGTTCCTGAGTGCTACCCTCCGGATCCCTGTTGGGCTTATTGTTGTCTCCTGTTGTCTCCCACCTGGGAATATATGTTGAGTCTGTGTTGTCTGTCCTCCCCTTGGTGTTTTCCCTTAGAGTTAGTGGTGCGGACTAGTGTTCCCATCGCCCTGTTCACTACCTAGGGCTCAGCTCAGGGAAAGCCAGGGCTTTAGGCATGTGATCGGCGTACGGGTGAGGAACCCGTCTAGGGACGTCAGGTCAGCCAGGTGCCAGCCGCCAGGTGAGTCAGGGGTCACCATGTTCCCTCTCACTTGGGCAGGGCCTTCCTCGTTCCCTCCCTCTGTGTCACGTATGTGATAGCCACGCCGACCGTGATATTATAACTGGCCCTTACTTTTTGAGAAAAAATAAATAAAAATTTTATAATTTTTTGTTTGTTGTTTTTTTTTTTTTTTTTCTCTCTCTACTTAGAATCCAATATGGATCCTATTGATGCCTTGGCAGAACAGCTTCAAAGCCTGTCTTTGGAGGTGGCAGGATTGAAGGCGTCTGTTCTCCAACAACAGCAGCAAATGCAGCAGACCGCACCCCCAGCGGTTGCTATGGGTAACCAGGTTGTCACTGAGCCCAAGGTTGCTCTTCCCGACAGATTTTCTGGGGGAAGGGACAAATTTGCGACGTTCCATGAGGCCTGCAAATTATATTTTAAGTTGCGCCCTTACTCCTCAGGTCATGAAGAACAGCAGGTAGGGATTGTCATTTCCCTGCTTCAGGGGGATCCGCAATCCTGGGCGTTCTCGTTACCCCCTGGTTCTCAGGCTCTTCGGTCAGTGGAGGGATTTTTTGGGGCTTTGGGTCTCATATATGATGACCCTGACCGAGTCGCCCTGGCTGAGTCGAAGTTACGGAGACTCCTACAGGGAGATCGGTCAGCAGAGGAATATTGCTCAGAGTTCCGTAGGTGGGCTACGGATACTCAGTGGAACGACCCGGCTCTCAGGAGTCAGTTCTGCTCTGGGTTATCTGAAAGGGTTAAGGATGCACTGGCGCTGTATGAGACCCCCCTTTCCCTTGATGCTGGTATGTCCCTCTCTATCAGAATAGATAGACGTCTTAGGGAGAGATCGAAAATTCTGGAGCAATTGGTTACCTCTCCCAAGCAACAGTCAGCCTGTACTGACTTAGATGAGCCTATGCAGCTAGGCGGAACTTCTCGTCAGGTCCGTCCTCCCGAGGTTCGCCGTAGGGGGGGGGCTTGTTTTTTCTGTGGGGGGAGGGGTCATTTCATTAATGTCTGTCCCTCCTTTCTCAAAAACAAAAGACCGTCGGAAAACTACTAACCCCGGGCTGTGCGGAGGATGTCAGCCGGGGGGTATACGTTTCCTCCATACGAACATCTCAATTTGTGTTACCAGCGG
Source organism: Bufo bufo (assembly GCF_905171765.1). Classification (NCBI taxonomy): domain Eukaryota; kingdom Metazoa; phylum Chordata; class Amphibia; order Anura; family Bufonidae; genus Bufo; species Bufo bufo. The sequence continues at coordinate 154,706,682 of NC_053390.1, read as the reverse complement.
TCATTGTTTTTGGTGTTAAGACGGAGTCTATTTCTGTTTTTCTAGACAGTGGAGCAGGGGTAAACTTGATTGATGCCCATTTTGCCCGCACTATGGGTTTGTCTCTCTGTACGCTGCAGAGACCTATTCCCGTATTCGCTATAGATTCTGCTCCTCTGTCTCAGAGAAACCTCACCCACATTGTTCGTAATTTACACCTTCGGCTAGGGGACCACCATAATGAGTGTCTTTCATGTTACGTTCTGGAGGGCCTTCCCTCTCCGGTGGTATTGCGTCTTCCCTGGTTGGTAGCGCACAATCCAGTGGTGGATTGGCAGGCCAGGGAGATATTGGAGTGGAGTGAGCATTGCAGAGAGAATTGCTTAAATAACAATTGCTTAATCGCCTCCATAGCTTCCCTACCTACATTTATTTCGGACTTTGAGGACGTTTTTTCTGAAAAGGGTTGTCAGAAACTACCATCTCATCGTCCTTATGATTGCCCGGTTAACCTGATTCCCGGGGCAAAATTACCCAAGTCCAGGTTGTATAATCTTTCGGGTCCCGAGAGACAAGCCATGAAAGATTATATCTCCGAGAGTCTGGCTAAGGGACACATCAGACCCTCTTCTTCACCCGTGGCTGCAGGGTTTTTCTTTGTTAAAAAGAAAGATGGGGGCCTGCGTCCTTGCTTAGATTTCCGTGAGTTAAACCAGATAACCATCCGTGACCCATACCCTCTTCCTCTCATTCCTGACCTTTTTAATCAGATTGCGGGTGCTAAGTGGTTCTCCAAACTTGATCTTAGGGGGGCCTACAATCTGATTCGTATCAGGGAAGGGGATGAGTGGAAGACAGCTTTTAACACCCCTGAGGGGCATTATAAAAATCTAGTTATGCCTTTCGGTCTGACCAATGCCCCTGCTGTCTTCCAACATTTCGTTAATGATATTTTTAGTCATCTCATCGGCAGGTTTGTAGTCATTTACCTAGATGATATCTTAATTTATTCGGCTGATCTGAAAACACATGAGGTGCATGTCAGGCAAGTACTGCAGGTCCTACGGACGAATAAATTATATGCGAAAATTGAAAAATGTGTCTTCGCTGTTCAGGAATTACAGTTCCTGGGATATCTATTATCTGCTTCAGGTTTCCGCATGGATCCTGGGAAGGTCCAGGCAATTTTAGATTGGGATCTTCCTGAGAACCTTAAAGCCCTACAACGGTTTTTGGGTTTCGCTAATTTCTATAGAAAGTTCATTAAAAATTATTCAGTGATCGTTAAACCCCTTACCGACATGACTAGGAAGGGGACGGATTTTTCCAAATGGTCTGGCGCCGCTAAAGATGCATTTTCCTCTCTAAAGGAGAGGTTTACCTCGGCACCTGTTCTAATTCAACCTGATGTCTCCCAGCCTTTTATTGTCGAGGTAGATGCGTCAGAGGTGGGAGTGGGAGCTGTATTGTCTCAGGGTCCGTCTCCTGGCAAATGGCGTCCTTGCGCTTTCTTTTCCAAAAAATTATCTTCTGCGGAGAAGAATTATGATATTGGAAATAGGGAACTGTTGGCGATTAAACTGGCGCTTGAAGAGTGGCGTCACTTCTTAGAGGGAGCAATCCACCCCGTCACGGTGATTACGGATCACAAGAACCTTCTGTACCTAGAATCGGCTAAGCGTCTCACCCCTAGACAAGCTAGGTGGTCGCTATTCTTTACCAGATTTAACTTTGTAATCACCTATCGTCGTGGGGCAAAAAATACCAAGGCAGACGCATTATCTCGTAGTTTCCCTGGAGGGGGTAATGTTTGTGATCCGGTACCTATTTTACAAAGAGGAGTGGTTGTCTCTGCTGTACACTCTGTTCTAGAGGGAAAGGTGTTAGAGGCTCAGGGGGTCGCCCCGGCCTCTTGCCCCTCAGAGAAATTGTTTGTACCGTTAAACCTGCGTCTTGAATTATTAAAAGAACATCATAATTCGGCACTTGCTGGACACCCGGGTAGTAAAGCAACCTTGGAGCTTTTATCTCGTCGTTTTTGGTGGCCAAGGTTGCGTCAGGATGTAATGGATTTCGTGTCTACTTGTTCTACTTGTGCACGCGCGAAAGTCTCTCATACACGTCCAGCAGGGTCTTTATTGCCACTTTTCATCCCCAATAGGCCATGGACACATCTGTCAATGGATTTCATCACTGACTTACCGTTGTCGGCGGGTAAAACAGTTATCTTGGTAGTAGTAGACAGGTTTAGCAAAATGGTACACTTTATTGCGCTACCCGCACTTCCTAATGCTAAAACTCTCGCTCAGGTGTTTATCAGTGAAATCGTGAAGCTTCACGGGGTCCCTTCCGATGTGGTTTCGGATCGGGGAACCCAGTTTATTTCTAAGTTTTGGAAAGCTTTTTGTTCCCGTTTGGGGGTTCACTTGTCCTTTTCCTCAGCTTTCCATCCTCAGTCGAATGGACAGACTGAGCGTACCAACCAAAACCTAGAAACATATTTAAGGTGTTTTGTGTCTGAAAACCAAGAGTTGTGGTCATCATATTTACCGTTAGCTGAGTTTGCCATAAATAATCATTATCAGGAGTCCACTGGCAAGTCACCATTCCTTGGTGCATACGGTTTTCATCCCCAATTTTGTACTTTCAAAGAGGGGGGGTCTTCTGGGGTTCCCGAAGAGGAAAGGTTTTCTTCATCTCTTTCATCGGTATGGCAGAAGGTGCAAGTTAACTTGAAAAAGATGAGTGGTAAATATAAATGCATGGCCGATAAGAAACGGTCGCCAGGTCCGGACCTAGGAGTGAATGACTATGTGTGGTTGTCTACTAGGAATATTAAGTTGAAGGTTCCTTCTTGGAAACTGGGTCCTAGGTTCATTGGTCCCTATAAAATAGTAGCCGTCATTAACCCTGTGGCTTTTCGCCTGGAGCTACCTCAGACTTTTAAGATCCATAAACGTCTTCCATAAATCGTTACTCAAGAAGTATGTTCCACCTCTAGAACCATCGCCGCTGCCACCTCCTCCTGTCATTGTGGCTAGTAATCTGGAGTTTCAAATAGCCAGAATTGTTGATTCTCGTCGGGTCCGCCGCTCTCTTCAGTATCTGGTGCATTGGAGGGGTTACGGTCCCGAGGAAAGAATGTGGGTTCCAGCGTCAGAGGTAAACGCCAACAGGTTAATTCAGACTTTCCATGCCTCTCATCCGGAGAGACCTGGTCCTGAGTGTCCGGAGGCCCCTCGTGAAAGGGGGGGTACTGTCACGAGGGTATCAAGAGCCACGTCTGACTCCGTTATACCCGGGGTCAGGAAGTCGCAGCGGGTGGCTGCGCGCTCTATATCTAAAGATCACGTTGTTTCTTTGTGATTGTTTTCTGTGTTTGCCTTGCTATCCTTTTTGTCTCTCTCAGGGATCCGTAGCTTCTCCTCCTCAGCTGTTTCTTGTCTGCCACTCCCTACCTCCTTATAGTCTCCCCTCACACTTCTCTAGTTGCCAGTTATAGAGCTTCCTGCCTGGACATCTATACTGACCCACTGGAGTGGTTAATCCTGGTTGTCGTTCCTGAGTGCTACCCTCCGGATCCCTGTTGGGCTTATTGTTGTCTCCTGTTGTCTCCCACCTGGGAATATATGTTGAGTCTGTGTTGTCTGTCCTCCCCTTGGTGTTTTCCCTTAGAGTTAGTGGTGCGGACTAGTGTTCCCATCGCCCTGTTCACTACCTAGGGCTCAGCTCAGGGAAAGCCAGGGCTTTAGGCACGTGATCGGCGTACGGGTGAGGAACCCGTCTAGGGACGTCAGGGCAGCCAGGTGCCAGCCGCCAGGTGAGTCAGGGGTCACCATCTTCCCTCTCACTTGGGCAGGGCCTTCCTCGTTCCCTCCCTCTGTGTCACGTATGTGATAGCCACGCCGACCGTGATACATTCGTTCACGAGGTGGATGATGATGAGACACAGTTGTCAATCACTGAGGTTGTGGTTAGGTCAAGTCAGGAGGATGAGCAGAGTGAGGAAGTGGAAGAGGAGGTGGTTGACGATGAAGTCACTGACCCAACATGGGAAGGTGAAAAGCCAAGCGAGGACAGCAGTACAGAGGGGAGGGATCCTCAGCATCACAAGAGGCTGGAAGAGGCAGTGGGGTTGCAAAAGAGAGAAGTCGGCCCACACCAAACAGGCCAGCAACTGTTACACCGAGCACCCCTATGCGTAAATCTACCTTGCCAAGGGGTAGGTGTTCCGCAGTATGTCGCTTTTTTGATGAAAGTGCAGACAAAAGAGTGGCAGTACCAAATAAGCAGGGAAGTGAACACTAGCAACCTCACCACCACCAGCATGATCCGCCACATGGCATCCAAGCACCGTAATAAGTGGGCCAAACGCCTAGGTCTACAATCTGGGTCTGCGGGTCACACCACTGCCTCCTCTTTCCCTGTGTTATGCACTGCTGACCAATCCCCTGTTGAAGGCGCAGACCCGAATGCCCCTCGACCTGCACCTGGACCTTCGCATGAACCATCAGCAACAACTGCCACTTCCTTGTCCCAGTGCAGCGTCCAAATGTTCATAACACAGTCATTTGAACACAAGTGCAAATACACACCCACACACCCACAGGCCATAGCACTAAATGTGCAACTTTCCAAATCACTGGCCCTTGAAATGTTGCCATTTAGGCTTGTGGACACTGAGGCCTTCCGCAGCCTGATGTCGGAGGCCGTACCTTGGTACGCAATCCCCAGTCGCCACTATTTATCACGGTGTGCTGTGCCTGACTTACACCAGCATGTGTCCCAGAACATCACACGTGCCCTGATCAATGCATTTACTGGGAAGGTCCACTTAAACACGGACACATGAACAAGTGCTGGTGGCCAGGTATGCTACATTTCCCTGACCACACACTGGGTGAATGTTGCGGAGGCCGGGAGTGAGTCGTACCCTGGGATGGCAAAGGTGCTACCCACATCCAGGATTGGGAGCCCTACGTCCATCAGGGTCTCCACCAGCAGCTATATTACTGTCTCCAACCCTCACTTCTCCTCCACCGATGGTTAGTGGTCATATCGCTATTATCAGCGTAGCCATCCCACTGCTGTGTCTACTCAAACGATCGCTGCTCACAATTAAGGATGACGCTCTGAATGTGGCAGATGAGGAAATGGGGGAGGATATTGCACAGGGTGATAACCAGACCACCCACATTTCGTTTTCTCACTGTGAATTGGACAATGAAGAGGAGAAGGAGGAGGAGGAGCTGGAGACAGCTGCCTCTGATACAGAGGGTAGTACCCATGTAACTTTAATTCCATCTGTTCAGCGTGGATGGGCAGAAGAGGAGGAGGAGATGGAGAGTCATCCTGATGTCGACATCAGCGTCTTGCCTATTGGTACTCTGGCACACATGGCTGACTTCATGTTAGGTTGCCTTTCGCGCGACCCTCGCGTTTTAAGCATTTTAGATAACACGGATTACTGGGTGTTGTTCACCCTTCTCGACCCCCGCTACAAAGATAACTTCTCATCTCTCATTTCTGTGGTGGAGAGGACGAGTAAAATTGTGCAATACCAGATGGAACTTGTTGAGAGATTGCTCCAAAATTTTCCATCTGACAATGCGGCCGGCAGAGTCTGTACTTCCTTAGGCAACCAAGGAAGGGATACAAGGGGAAATAACAGCAGTTCCAACAAAGGCAGGGCAACACTCTCCAAGGCATGGGACCCTTTCATGACACCCCGCCAGCAACCTCACCCTGAAGCACGGCCAAGGAGGGAAAGGTTTTGAAAGATGGTAAAGGAATACATAGCAGACCGTGTCAGCGTCCTAAATAATCCCTCAGTGCCTTACAACTACTGGGTGTCCAAGCTGGACACAAGGCACGAACTTGCGCTCTACGCCTTGGAGGTGCTGGCCTGCCCTGCAGTGTCTGAGCGTGTATTTAGTAATGCTGGTGGCATTATAACAGATAAGCGTATCAGCTTGTCCACTGGCAATGCTGACAGGTTGACTCAGATAAAAATGAACAAGGCCTTGATTGCCCCTGACTTCTCAACTCCACCAGAGGAGAACTGAGCTGATGATGAACATAAAGGCAATTTCAATCTATAATGTAATAAATCTACTGTAGTGTATTCCCATGCACCTTTTCCACCACAAAAAGAGTATATGGTTGAATCTTGTTTTCTCCTCCTCCTCTTCCTCCTCATCCAGATTGTATACATTCCCTCCACTCAATTTGTTTTTTATAGGGTCAGCTCAACTGCAGGTCCTCAACTAAAAAAAATTCAAAGGGTCAGCTCAGCAGCAGGCCCACGCCCCTAATGTTTTAGAGGGTCAGCTCGGCAGCACGCCCTCACAAGCCCTCGCCCCTAATGTTTTAGAGGGTCTGCTCAACTGCAGGCCCTCGTCCCTAATGTTTTAGAGGGTCAGCTCAGCAGCAGACCCTCACCCCTAATGTTTTAGAGTGTCAGCTCACCAGCTGGCACTCACATATAATGTTTTAGAGAGTCAGCTCACCAGCAGGCCCTCACATATAATGTTTTACAGGGTCAGCTCACTAGCAGGCCCGCACCTAAAATCTTTTACTTGGTCAGCTCACCTGTAGGCCCACAACTCAATGTGAATGAGGCCCTCCTTTATGTGATATACAGGTTGTAATTTTTGGCAACACTTGCACTTCATATACAAATAAATATACAGGAAAGAATGTTTTCAATACATTTTTCCTATAAAATAGATTTTTTTACTTTGGTTTTGTGCGTAAAACCTTAATTCGATTGTGGGCCTGGTGATCACTTTAAGACCTTTTAAGCTGCATCAGCAGCATGGTGATAAAAATGAGTGGCAAGGTGACATGGTGTGGAGATGGCAGCATGAGGAGGCCACATTGTGGCACAATGACTGAGTCTGGACAAAAGACTGAGGCCACAGATTGTTTCCATCTGCATCTTTCTAAGCAATCTGTGGAGCTGTATCACATTCACCTTCAGATTAATGAAGACCAGGGCCGTAGCTATAAGGGAAGCATGGGAATCTGCAGCTTTGGGGCCCTGACCCAGAATGGGCCCATCCAGGAGGAGGAGGTGCACTAAAGGATTTGGTCAGGGCCCCCTCAACAGTATTACACAATGAAATTATATACAGTGACAGTATAGACAGTGTATAAAACTGATGGAACAGCTGCCGGCCCTGATCTGAGAGAACGATCTTTACTAGCCACAGGAATGGGGGTGACATGAAAGTAAGGGGTCGCTAAAAAATAATTGTGGGATGGAGCCCCATTCAAAAATTTGCTGTGGGGCCCAGTCAATTCTAGTTACGCCACTGATGCAGCCCACAAAAGCAAGTTTGGATTATCGATTACAAAACATTAATTAAATTGTAGGCCTTGTGATCCATTTAAGGCCTTTTAAGCAGCATCAGCAGCAACATAGTGATAAAAATGAGTGGCAAGGTGACATGGTGTGGAGATGGCAGCAAGAGGAGGCAACATAGTAGCACAATGACTGAGTCTGGATAAAAGACTAAGGCCACAGATTGCTTAGAAAGATGCAGATGGAAACCATTTGTGGAGCTGTATCATGGTCACCTGCAGATCAATGCAGCCATCAAAGTCAAGTTGGGTTTGTCGGTTCCACCTCAGCTTACCAGCAGGCCTGCACCTAAAATCATTTACTGGGTCAGCTCACCTGCAGGCCCGCGACTTAAATCTTTTACAGAGTCAGCTCACATGCAGGCCCTCGCATAGAACAATTTAGAGGGTCAGCTCAACTGCAGGCCATTGCATAAAATGTTTTACAGGGTCAGCTCACCCGCAGGCACTAGCATATAATGTTTTACAGTGTCAGCTCACCAGCAGGCCCAAAGCTAAAATCTTTTACAGGGTCAGCTCACCTTCAGGCCCGCAACTCATGCTACCTTGCTTTGAAGTAGTAGCAATAGCCATTTTATCAGGCTCCCTCTCCGAAATCGAACAATGATTCCCCATTACCGGTGGTCACCATGTTAGGCGCATAAAAGAACATTGAAAGTTGATAGGGAACATATCCAAATGGATCGTGGACGTCACAGGGACGTGCGATCAGGCAGAAGTTATCTAGAGTCAACAAAGTGGCAGCAGGGCCTCTCTGTATAACGTTTCCTCATCCAAAATACCGCAGTGACATTCCTTGTAATTTTCCAATAACAAGGCATCTTAAGAGTCCTGTATTGTTATTTATCATCGCTACGTCCCCGAGTCGGGAATAGTTAATTGCCGCGCGCCTGCTGCCTTCCTTGGATGCTTCTGCTTTAATAACTTGACCCACCCTCTCCACCCAACCAGATTTCAGACATTGACCTCCCTTGGATTTGGTATCCTTTTCTCAAGCTCCCTCTCCGGCATGGAACCCTGATTCTCCATTACCCGTGATCACCATGGTAGGCGCATAAAAGAACATTGAACGCTGATAGGGAAGATATCCAAATGGATCGTGGACATCACGGGGACGTGCGATCAGGCAGAAGTTATCTAGAGTCACCAATGCGGCAGCAGGCTCTCGCCCCTAAGGTTTTAGATGGTCAGATCAACAGGCCCTTGTTCCAAATGTTTTTGAGGGTCACCAGTAGGCCATCAATCATAATTTTTCAAGGGTGTGTATGATGCCCTCCTTTATGTGTAACAAAGGGTGTTTTGGAGTGCCGGTTCTTTGTAATTTTTGGTAGCCCTTTCATTTAGTGCATAGGCTTTATGAGTGTAGGAGTCCCACTACCTGAACAATTGTACCACATGTGAATGAGGCCCTCCTTTATGTGATATTCAGATTGTTTCGGAGTGCCTCTTGCTTGTCATTTTATTGCAGCACTTGCACTTTATATAAAAATGAATATACAGGAAAGAATGTTTCCTAGCAATTTTTCCTGTAAAATTTTATTTTTTTTCGGTTTTGTGCGTATTATTGTCAGTCTGTAAAAGTGGCATACAACTCGGACAACATGGTTCCCATCAGCGACCTGGGAGTCCAAGATGCATCCAGATATCATCCCCATTGTGTTCCCGATCCATTTTGGTGGTGTTTCTGTCACTTTCTGACCTTTTCCAATGGACCATGCACCCTCCCCTCTTCAGAGCAAGGGGTGCCTGGTTGTCTCCCATTGACTTCCATAATACTCGTGTGCTCGGCCGAGCACACGAATATAGCAATGTGTTCGGGCTGAACACCCGAACACTCAAATACTTTAGTGCTCGATCATCACTAATAGATACATACACGTGGCAATAACGCCCCATTCTCAAAAATTAGCACACCATGTGGAGAGGTCAACATGGAAGTCAGGCATCCTGTTCGGGACGACAGACAAAACCATGCTTGAATCTAAATCCTGATTAAAATAAACAAGAAAATAATTAAATAATAAAATGTAATTAGGTTCCTCAATCAGTCCTGTACAATGTTAACTGCACAAGATCTTTTGACAAGGGAAGCCCACATACGGTCTCAACCTAATTTTAGTAAGAACCACACCAGGCCCGCCCAAAACCCAAAAAGTAAAGCAAAATTATAAACGTTTTTTTTGGGTGAATGAAGCGTAACACGGCATGATTGTATTTTATTTAAACTAATTATATATATATATATATATATATATATATATAGTGACACAGAGAGGGGTTTTGTCTGGGAAGGCAGGTATTTTCCTCCCAACATGTGCGGCTGGGCTGGTTTCCAGCCAGGTGAGGTCAAATACCGGGCCAAAGTTTAAGTGCCGCTCCGGGTTTTGGCAGCAGATGGCTGTCTTTAAATAGGCTCAGAAACTGAGTCTCTCTGTTGGCATCTGGTAGCCTTGTGTCTGGATGAAGGCTTGCTACCTGTTTGGCGTGAAACAGGATGGTGCTACTATCAGCAAGGACTCTTTGAGGCAAAATTGCTGCATGGTGTTAATTACGTACCACCAACACTGCAAGGTGACTTTTTGTTTGAATATGACTGTTTGTTTTGTCACTTGCCTAACATGTGAATAAAACACTGAACTGTTTGATCCAAAGAAATTGTTGTTGCCTCTATACTGCGTCCGCTAATTCTGTCTAGTAGTGTTGAGCGAGCACCAAAGTGCTTGTGTACTCAGATGGTCTGGCTGAACACATCGGTATGCTCGTGTGTTCTACCAAGCACAATGGAAGTCAATGGAAGAACCCCAGGCACCCCCTGTAATGCTGCAGAACCCCAAGCAACCAGGCAAAAATTTGAACAAACGTGGATTTATTGAAAACACAGCAGTAAAGTCCAAGCCAGAAATCATACAGAAATAGTGTAGTCCAAATAATAACCTCTGTGGGAAAATGTCAGAGAAAATCCAGACCAAGCTAAAGTTCATACAGAAGAGTCTGTGAAACCAGGTACCTAAGGATGAGACGTGAAGTATTCAAGGTCCGATCCGAGGCCACACACGGTGCAACTGTAGAGCAGAGACAAGGTTTCCAGAGGCATTCACTAGATAAAGACACATAGCGTTCATGCATGGAAAAAAAATTGTTATTCTGAACCAGCATACTCCTAGGTTGTAGAGACAACAGTGAGCACTGATCAGCCAGGGAGATCACCTTTTAAACACCTGCTGGCCAATCACAGAGTGCTGCTTGTCAGAACCTCACAGGTCATGCGATGATCCTACTCATTACCACCTGTGCAGCAAATCCCTAACCAACTTAGAATTTGTGCACAGATGCTTTACCTGCCAGTGGCCTACGTAGCGCATAAGATGCATGCACACTCATCCACGCATTCATTTGCGAATCACCCCTCGGGCGTGCATGCGGACGCCGAACCGACTCAGCACGGGATCGCGCCAGCATGGACGCCGGAATGGAACCCGCAGGAGACACCGGAGGCAGGACTGGCCGTGACATATTGCCATCAGCCTGGCAAGTCTGCCCTCCCCTCCGGCGCCCATGCGGATGCTCCACCGCATCTGCCCGCAAGGGAGCGGGAACCGCAGACTCCCTTACATAACCCCCCCTCGAGGAGGCCGCTCAGAAGACTCCAAACAGGGCTTCCCCGGATTCTCACGGTGGAAAGTAGCTATAAATTCCTCCGCATGAACCTGGCTAGCAGGTACCCAACATCTTTCCTCTGGACCAAATCCCTTCCAGTCCACTAAATACTGGAGAGATCTCTGGACAAAGCGGGAATCCAAAATCTTATTGACCTCAAATTCCGGCTCCCCTTGAACCTCCACCGGAGATGGAGTTCGAATGAAGGGAGCTGACTCGGCTGCCGATTTGAGCAGTGAAACATGAAAGGTGTTCACTCCTCGAATCGACAGAGAAAGAGCAACCTTGTAAGTCACCCGATTCATTTTTTGCATAACCGGGTATGGACCAAAGAATCTAGGCCCCAGTTTGGCAGATGGTTGAGGCAACAGGATGTTTCGGGTGGAAACCCACACTGGATCTCCTACCTTAAACTCTTGCTATGTAGTGTGATGGCGGTCAGCAAATTCTTTCTGTTGTGTCACCGCCCTACGAAGATTCCGCTGCATCAACAACCAAATGGGCTGTCTATCCTGGAACCATTGATTCACCACTGGACAGTCAGTGGAGGCCCCTGCCAGAGAGGAGAGTCTTGGATCCCTGCCTCCCACACACCTGAACGGAGACATCTTGGTAGTGGCATGTTCAGAGTTGTTATAAGCCACCTCTGCAAAGGGGAGATGAGCTGCCCATTCCTCCTGGCAGTCTGACACGAAACACCTGTTCCAGGATCTGGTTCGTTCTTTCTGTCTGCCCGTTAGTCTCTGGGTGAAAAACAGATGAAAATGACAGCTTAATCCCTAGACGGGAGCAGAAGGAATGCCAGAAACTGGTAATAAACGGAACTCCCCTATCTGAAGCAATATTCTCCGGTGCCCCGTGTAATCGGAAGACATGTTTTACAAACAGATCTGCCAACTCTCCAGCCGACGGCAATCCAGGAAGTGGAATAAAATAAGCCATTTTACTAAAACTATCCACCTCTACCCAAATTACCGGTACAGCCGGAAGACCTAGACAGATACGTTATGAAATCCATAGACACGTGGGTCCATGGGGCCGAAGGAATGGACAGAGAAGGCAAAGTACCAGAAGGGGCGGACCGAGATGATTTACAGCGAGCACATACATTAAATGCTTGGACATAGGCTTTGACATCAGAAAGCATCTTGGGCCACCAGACATGACGTTTACAAAGGGATATGGTTTTCTTTATCCCCGGGTGCCCAGCCGACTTAGACTTATACATTTGTTGCAAAACCCTGAGTCTTAAATTTAAAGGCATAAACAGCCAACCTTTCGGTTTGTTAGGAGGGCTCTCCGCCTGTAAAGTTAAGAGCAGTGAAGACAGATCCTCCATTATCCCTGAGGTGTCCAAGGCAGCTACGAAACACCTTGCAGGGATAATGGGTTCTGGCTCTGTGTCATGTCCAGAAGGGGCTTCAGGGAAACAACGGGAAAGAGCATCCGCTTTGACATTCTCAGCATCCCCCAGTTGGTAAAGGTGGCCCAGCGACTTAACTCCGCAGCAAATTCTTCCACTGTGCGTTGTCCTTGTTGGAGGTGTTCCAGTTGAGTCTCAGCAGTACGAGTGCGATCTGGGTCGTTATACAAAACCCCCATAGCATGAAAGAAGGCCTCTACTGAGTCAAATGCGGGATCCCCTCTCTGGAGGTTAAAAGCCCAGCGTTGTGGGTCCTCCCTCAATAGAGACATCACTATGCTGATCCTTTGCTTGGTATTACACGATGATACAGGGCGCAGTTCAAAGTATAAGTGGCAGGAGTCACGGAAGTTGAGAAACTGCTGCCTATTACCTGAAAAAACCTCAGGTAGGGGTATCTTGGGTTCCACTGGGCGTTCTGCTGAAGTCGGGTTGGGCAAACCCTGGCCTCCCTGGAGGAGGATTTTAAGCTCGTCCCCGACTGTTGACAGTTGTGCATGGATCTTATTAATATTCACAGCAGAGATGTTTATCCTGTGTTGAACCAAGAGGTTTGCTGCTCCGGTCAATTCCACTAGCTGCTGTTTGATACGATCCATGATAACTGGTAGTTGGGCTCACTGTTCTGTAATGCTGCAGAACCCCAAGCAACCAGGCAAAAATTTCAACATATGTGGATTTATTAAAAACACAGAAGTAAAGTCCAGGCTAGAAATCATACAGAAATAACAGAGTCCAAATAATAACCTCTGTGGGAAAATGTCAGAGAAAAGCCAAACCAGGCTAAAGTTCATACAGAAGTGTCTGTGAAACCAGGTACCTAAGGATGAGACAGTGAAGTATCCAAGGTCCGATCCGATGCCACACACGGTGCAACTGTAGAGCAGAGACAAGGTTTCCAGAGGCATTCACTAGATGAAGACACACAGCGTTCATGCATGGAACAAACTTAGTGAATCTGAACCAGCATACTCTCAGGTTGTAGAGACAACATTGAGCACTGATCAGCCAGGGAGATCACCTTTTAAGCACCTGCTGGCCAATCACAGAGTACTGCTTGTCAGAACCTCATACAGGGAGTGCAGAATTATTAGGCAAGTTGTATTTTCGAGGATTAATTTTATTATTGAACAACAACCATGTTCTCAATGAACCCAAAAAACTCATTAATATCAAAGCTGAATATTTTTGGAAGTAGTTTTTAGTTTTAGCTATTTTAGGGGGATATCTGTGTGTGCAGGTGACTATTACTGTGCATAATTATTAGGCAACTTAACAAAAAACAAATATATACCCATTTCAATTATTTATTTTTACCAGTGAAACCAATATAACATCTAAACATTCACAAATATATATTTCTGACATTCAAAGACAAAACAAAAACAAATCAGTGACCAATATAGCCACCTTTCTTTGCAAGGACACTCAAAAGCCTGCCATCCATGGATTTTGTCAGTGTTTTGATCTGTTCACCATCAACATTGCGTGCAGCAGCAACCACAGCCTCCCAGACACTGTTCAGAGAGGTGTACTATTTTCCCTCCTTGTAAATATCACATTTGATGATGGACCACAGGTTCTCAATGGGGTTCAGATCAGGTGAACAAGGAGGCCATGTCATTAGATTTTCTTCTTTTATACCCTTTCTTGCCAGCCACGCTGTGGAATACTTGGACGCGTGTGAGGGAGCATTGTCCTGCATGAAAATCATGTTTTTCTTGAAGGATGCAGACTTCTTCCTGTACCACTGCTTGAAGAAGGTGTCTTCCAGAAACTGGCAGTAGGACTGGGAGTTGAGCTTGACTCCATCCTCAACCCGAAAAGGCCCCACAAGCTCATCTTTGATGATACCAGCCCAAACCAGTACTCCACCTCCACCTTGCTGGCGTCTGAGTCGGACTGGAGCTCTCTGCCCTTTACCAATCCAGCCACGGGCCCATCCATCTGGCCCATCAAGACTCACTCTCATTTCATCAGTCCATAAAACCTTAGAAAAATCAGTCTTGAGATATTTCTTGGCCCAGTCTTGACGTTTCAGCTTGTGTGTCTTGTTCAGTGGTGGTCGTCTTTCAGCCTTTCTTATCTTGGCCATGTCTCTGAGTATTGCACACCTTGTGCTTTTGGGCACTCCAGTGATGTTGCAGCTCTGAAATATGGCCAAACTGGTGGCAAGTGGCATCTTGGCAGCTGCACGCTTGACTTTTCTCAGTTCATGGGCAGTTATTTTGCGCCTTGGTTTTTCCACACGCTTCTTGCGACCCTGTTGACTATTTTGAATGAAACGCTTGATTGTTCGATGATCACGCTTCAGAAGCTTTGCAATTTTAAGAGTGCTGCATCCCTCTGCAAGATATCTCACTATTTTTGACTTTTCTGAGCCTGTCAAGTCCTTCTTTTGACCCATTTTGCCAAAGGAAAGGAAGTTGCCTAATAATTATGCACACCTAATATAGGGTGTTGATGTCATTAGACCACACCCCTTCTCATTACAGAGATGCACATCACCTAATATGCTTAATTGGTAGTAGGCTTTCGAGCCTATACAGCTTGGAGTAAGACAACATGCATAAAGAGGATGATGTGGTCAAAATACTCATTTGCCTAATAATTCTGCACGCAGTGTAGGTCATGCAATGATCCTACTCATTAGAACCTGTGCAGCAAATCCCTAATCAACTTCAAATTTGTGCACAGATGCTTTAACTGCCAGTGGCCGATGTAGCGCATAAGATGCACGCACACTCGGCCGCACTTTCCTTTGCGAATCACCCCTTGGGCGTGCACGCAGATGCCCAACCGACTCGGCACGGGAATGCACCAGCATGGACGCCATAACGGAACCCGCAGGAGACACCGGAGGCAGGACTGGCTGCGACTTATTGCCATCAGCCCGGCAAGTCTGCCTCCGAGATCCCCACGGCCCTCCCCTCCTGCACCCATGCGGATGCTCCACCGTATGTGCCCACAAGGGAGCCAGAACCGCAGACTCCCTTACACCCCCTGTTCAGAATAGAAGAGGGTGTCTGGTTCATAAAAAAGGCTAGAAATTGATGGAAACCCCATCAAAATGGTTTGGAAGCAGCATTAAGAGGATAACTGGTTGTGTCTTAGACTCCTATTATGTATGACATACAATAGACAACCACACAAAGGCTATATGCAAAAAGCCAGCTTTGTGCAAGCCGTCAATCTATCAATGAGACAGATAACAGCCAGAATACCTTACAATGTCAGCCTTGTGCACTATGAGATATTCCAAACCAGCTCTCATCTGACTGAGAACCAGTAAACCTCAAAGTTATTTTGCATCTGTTGGATGGCTTGGGTGGACCTGCACACCTAGATCAATATCATTAGGGCGACAAAAAGTTTTCTGATGGCTTGGGTGTCATAAGACTGTGAAACTAATAGATGGCGCTGTTCATAACTCAATAGCGCCATCTATTGGTTTTCATAGTTTTATGACAGCTGAAAAACAAGGCAGATTCTGCTCATTTGCATTTCTTTCCCATAAGCCCATGTTTATGCAAATTAGTTTTTACATGACAAAACTGTATAGAAAGGTTATTGAATATTATGTTAGGACAATCAGAAAACTTTTTGTCTCCTTAATGATATTGATCTAGGTGTGTAGGTCCACCCAAGCCATCCAACAGATCTGAAGTAACTTTGAGGCTTACTGGCTCTCAGTCAGATGAGAGCTGGTTTGGAATGTTTCATAGTGCACAAGGCTGCCATTGTAAGGTATGCTGACTAAGCCTGTTGTCTGTCTCATGGATAGATTGATGGCTTGCATATACCTGGCTTTTGGCATATAGCCTTTGTGTGGTTGTCTATTGTATGTTGTAGATAATAGGAGTCCAAGATGCATCCATCCATTCTCTTAATATGGTTTCCAAACCGATTTGATGGGATTTCCATCAATTTCCAGCCTTTTTTTGTGAACCAGACACCTATCTTCAGAGCAGGGTGTGCCTGGTTTGATGCTCGGGTCTCCCATTGACTTTCATTATATTCAATTGTACTCGAGCACCTGAAGTTTTCGGCCGAGCACTCGGATCTGCCAAGCATAGTGATGCTTGAGCGAAACAGAGGTTCGGCCGAACATGCTCGCTCATCACTACTGTCTACCAGAGCGAGTCCCCACAATATATATATATATATATATATATATATATATATATATATATATATATATAAATATTGACAATATATGATGAACAGAGCACATGCGTAAAAATGAAGCATGCACACCAGTTTAAGAGAATTCTAATACTCGATAGTTGATAAAGTCCAAGTGCGAGAAAGTGGTCCATGCTGGTTTTCCTCAGCAATATCAGGACAGACAGCAGCAGCTGGTAAATTATAATGCTGTAGTATAAGGCATCCACATAGCTGGGCCTAACCCAGCAGAAACAGAGCAGACAGCAGCAGGGAAATCGTAACGCTGTAGTATGAGGCATACACATAGCTGTGCATAACTCTGCAGGAACAGAACAGACAGCAGCATGGAAATGCTAATGCTGTAGTATAAGGCATGCACATAGCTGGGCCTAATTCAGCAATATCAGGACAGACAGTAGCAGCTGGTAAATGGTAACACTGTAGTATAAGGAATACACATAGCTGGGCCTAACTCAGCAGGAACAGAACAGACAGCAGCAGGGAAATAGCAACGCTGTAGTAGAGGCCAACACATAACTCATCAAGATCAGGACAGTCAGCAGTAGAAGGTAAACGTAATGGTGGAGTATAAGGCCTACACATAACTCAGCATCATCAGGACAGACAGCAGCAGCAGGTACATGGTAATGATTGAGTCTAAGGCCTACACATAGCTCGGCTTAACTCAGCAGGAACAGACAGCAGCAGGTTATTTGTTTGCAGCAGGAATGTGTTCCCAGGAATGGGCCCACACCAGACTGGGGCGACACAAAAAAAAAAAACTTAGCCACCTCTGACAGCAGCAAGTTATTTGTCTAGAGCAGGAATGTCCTCCCATGCATACAAAATGCAATATTTTACATTGAGTCTGGAGAAGAACACTGCGGTAACTCAGCCTGCTGCTCCATGTGCTGATTCCTGCAAGCCAGAGGTCAGCAGGACTGGTGGGGTTTAGCAGGGGCTCTCTCATCCTCCTTTTGTCTGTGTGGAGGCATGGTTACCGCTGATCGCACGACCCATACATGATCAGCGCCACACACACGCTGGGCTCTGGCCATTGGCAGCACCCAGCCGTCCTCTGCCCGTCTGAGCACAGAAGCCAGTGACAAACCAGCTTGTCTCGGCCTGGGTCTGGAAGTGTCCCTGGCTCTGCCGCCGGGATTAGTTCCCCTCCTCTCGGTGATGACTCAGTCACAGTCCCCAGCTACTGGTGGGGTCCTCGGCGGCTGCCTCCAGTGTGCAGCCTGGATCATCGATCTCAGGTCGGGATGCTGAATAAGCCTTTAACTGTGAGGCTTGGCTACACCCGGGGGGTAGTGTTACACAGCCAGGGCCAGATACAGATGTACCATGGTTAGCACTCCTGCTGTTAACTTAAATTTCTTAACTCATTTCATTATCTTGAGACAAAAGCCATTGAAAAGCAATTAAAAGGTGTTTGCTTAGATTAGATAACCAAATTTAGAAATCTCAGAAAAAAGGAGTGCTAACCATGTGACATCTGTATCACCAGGAAGGGGCTGACAGGCAACGGGGAGCACCTACACTGTCATCCAGCTGAGTGGAGTTTGGAGTCTGTTTTGAAGGCACCATGTGTTCTCAAATTACATAAAACTGCGGGTAAACTTACCCCATAAAACAAATGCAGCTGTGCTTCATCTTTGTGGACTTGACATAGAAATTCATATACTTTAGGTTCAGGAAAAATGTACAGTAATCCGGTCCCATACAATGCAGATCTCTGGAGGGGGAGAAGAATGCAGTGCTTCTAGGGAGAGATGGGGTAGATACATGTGATCCATCATGCTATAATCTATCTACCCCATCTCTCCCTGGAAGCCCTGAAATCTCCCCTCAAGAAATCTGCATTGTAAAGGACTGGATTACTGTATGTTTTTCTTGAACCTACAGAATCAGATTTTCTATGTCAAGTTCACAAAGATGAAGCACAGCTACATTCATTTTGTGGGGTAAGTTTACTGGCAGTTCTATGTAACTCGAGAAAACATGTTGCCTTCAAAACAGACTACAAATTTCGCTCTGCTGGATGACAGTGTAGGTACTCCACGGTCCCTGTCAGCCCCTACATGGTGAAGTCTGGCCCGGGCTGTGTGACACTACCCCTCGTGTGTAGCCAAGCCTCGTAGCTAAAGGCTTATTCAGCAGCCTGACCTGAGATCGATGATCCGGGCTGTGAACAGGAGGAAGCCGCTGAGGGGAGGGAAACTGATCCTGGCGGCAGAGCCAGGGACACTTCCAGACCCAGGCCGAGGCAAGCTGGTTCCTCACTGGCTTCTGTGCTCAGACGGGCAGAGGACGGCTGGGTGCTGACGATGGCCGGAGCCCAGTGTGTGTGTGGATGTGATTATGTATGGGTCGTGCGAGCGGCGGTAACCATGCCTCCTCACAGACAAAAGGAGGATAAGAGAGCCACTGCTAAACCACGCCAGTCCTGCTGCCCTCTGGCTTGGAGGAATCAGCACACGGCGCGGCAGGCTGTGTTACCGCAGTGTTCTTCTCCAGACTCGATGTGCCCGATATGGAAACTGAGAGCAGACCGGTGAGGACAGCGTGTGGAGCACTGTGTCTCAATTGGTATTTTAAAGGTCTATTTTCCAGTATAGTTTATGTATGGAGGGCAGTGTCCAGAGATCACACAGAGGAATATGGGTTACATTACACTAGGGCTGAAGCGATTAATCAATTGAATCGAGTAATGTGGTCAAGTTCCCTTGCCATTTAGGAAAGAGTGTTCCTACTAGTGTTTATGCACTACAGTTCTAGCACCCGTTATTCTATCGGGCTTAATGTGTAATATATATATTATATAGTATTAGTTAATATTAGTTAATTGAATGAATAAATAAATAAGAGGTTTAATAAATTAATGGAAAAATAGATAAATAAACTTAAAATTATTCGCCAAATAAATTCAACAATAGAGAAATGAAGTCATCAATAAATAAATACATAAATTAATTCATCAATAAATACATAAATAAATTTATCAATACAGAAATATATAAATAAAGTCATCAATAAATAAATACAAATATAAATTCATCAATATAGAAATATAAAAAAAGTCATCAATAAATAAATAAATCCATCAATAAATAAATAAATTCATCAATACAGAAATATGTAAATAAAGTCATCAATAAATATATAAAATAATTCATACCTGAATAAATAAATAAATTCATCCAGAAATATATACAGAAGTTAAAAAACAACAATGATTGGGAGGGAGAGCTAAGGAGAGGGATTGACAAGGGACCCTCCAGCGCTCTGAACCGATGGCGGGGGCCAGGAAGTCGCTGCCGATCCAGTACTCATTCATTTTGATAAAATGTCAGTCTATCCACGGAGTCTGTGGACATACGGGTCCGTTTGTTGGCAACCCCCCTACCTGCCACGCTGAATGTCCACTCAGAGGGGGGGCAAGACAGTACCTCCAGCTGGAGGGGGGGCAAGACAGTACCTCCAGCGCATATTGAGCGAGCTCACGGCAGGTGTCTAGCATGGCAACCCAGTACTCCATGGGGTTGTCGGTGCTCATGCCGTCGGAAGCACCAAAGGACCAAATGTAGTCTACCACCATGCGTGCCAGCCGCTGGTGGTGACTGCTGCTGCTGCTGCTACTGGATCGCGCAGACTGGTAGAGCAACCTCATCTCACCCATAAGATCACCTACTTGGCTGGAGCTGCTTGGGCCAGCCACCTGCTGGGTGAGATGAGCGGGGAGAACTGGAGCGTGAGGCAGAGGGTTTGCAGAGGATCAGACAGGCCCGCAGGTTTTTCCTATGGGCATCCCTCCGGCTGGCTGGGATTAACTGCTCCAGTTTACTCTTGCAGCGGGGGTCTAAAAGGGTGGCCAACCAAAAATCATTCCTCTCCTTAATATTCCTAATCCATGGTCCCTCCGGGAGTATCGCAGCATGTGGGCAGCCATGGGGAAGAGGACAGCCCACTGTGACTCTTCTTGGCTGCCTGGGACCATGACATCTTGGTCCTCCTGCTACTGCTGCTCTCTGTGGGAGTCGCCCCACCCCCGGACTAATGGTGCCCCCAGCACAGGCTCTCCCTCTTGACCAGGCCCAGACTCCTGGATGTCAGCAAACTCCTCAAAAAATTCTTCCTCCCTCTTCCTCCTCCTCATCTTGGGCTTGGTGGAGAAGTGTTGCCTCTTCTTGCTCCACCAAGGCACTCTCCCCAGCATCAAGCAGGTGTTCTAGTGTCCTGTCCATCAGGAACACTATGGGGAGCACGTCATTGAGGGCGACATGCTCCCTGGTGACCATCTTGGTTGCCTGCTCGAATAGGGCCAACACGTGGCAGACCTGATGTATCTGCCCCCACTCCACATTGGTGATGTTGTGGAGTGGGTGTGATGGCCCGGAAGCACCTTGGTACAGCAGATACTCTTTAACCGCCCGTCGCTGCTCCCACAACCTCTCCAGCATGCGTAGGTTGGAGTTCCACCCCGTCACGCTGTCCACAATCAGCCTATGAGGTGGCAGGCTGTTGTCCTGCTGCAGTTTGGACAGGGATGCGGTGGTGGTTGGGGAGTGTCAGAAGTGGCTGGCAATCCTCCGTACCCTTTGCACGATGTCGCTCAACCTTGGGTATGTGCGTAGGAACTTCTGTACCACAAACTTGAGGACATGTGCCATGTAGGGCACATGTGTTAGACTGCCAGCATGGAGGGTGGCGAGGTTGCTGCCGTTGTCACAGACAACCATACCTGCCTGGAGACTTCGGGGTGTCAGCCACTTGTGGACCTAAGCCTGGAGGGCGGCCAGAACATGAGGTCCAGTGTGTCTCCATTCCCCTAAGCTCACAAGCTGGAGCACGGCCTGGTAGTGGGGACGCTTGGTGGGTGGCTCAGCAGCGGTGGAGACAGTGGCTTGAGGGAGAGCAGCAGTTCTCCCCTGGACACCCTGGGGCGGCACCATAAACTGAGATGCCGCCACATCTGATGATCCCTCCGCGGCACCTTGGAGGGACACCCAATGGGCTGTGAAGCTGATGTATCGTCCCTGCCCATGTCTGCTGGTCCAGGCATCCATTGTCAAATGCACCCTGTCACTGACAGCGTGATCCAGCAACAGTGATACATTCTGCACAATGTGCTGGTGTAGGGTAGGGACGCCAGTCCTGGCAAAGAAATGGCGACTGGGGACACGCCATCTGGGTTGGGCCAGCTCCAACATCCGCTGGAATGGATTGCAGTCCACAATATTGAAGGGAAGCAGATGTTGGGCGATAACCCTTGCCAGGAGCCCATTGAGTGAACGCACCTGTCGGTCCCCGGGGGCGTAGGTCGTGGTGCATTCAAATGCGTTGGCGACCGACGGCTGGCGCTGGACGGCAGTGGAGGCGATAAAGAAGGGTGCAAATTAGGCAGAGGTCTGGCTGCTGGTACCAGTTCCTCTAGGAGAGGGAGTATGGGAGTGGGAATGCATTGTTGGAAGGGGGTGGGGTGGCTGCAGGACAGTGGCATGAGCTGCTGTCCCTTGTGCACTGCTACGACCACCCTGTATCTGGTCCCACTCCCGCCAGTGGTTGACTCTCAGGTGCTGGGTAAGGGCAACTGAGCAACAGACCCCCCTCTCCTCACCCAAACAGGCGACTTACGCACCAACCTCATGTCAGATGGGGTAGTGCTGGCTTGCGCCTGTTCGGGCTCTGTGTGCACAGGTGAAGGTGGCACCTGCTGCTGCTGCCACCACCTCCTGCTGCCATTACCAGTGGAGCCCCTGCCACTGGGCTCCCTGGTGACCTGGTGCACTGTTTGCCTCGGGTGCCTACCTTCCTCACCAGTACTGCTGTCACATGAGAAGGGAGGTGGCACCCATTCTAAGTTACCCTTCTCTTCATTCCGTGTAATGTCAGACCCAAGGTCGACCAGTGGTTGACTGAGGGGAACAGCAGACGTGGAGCCCCTGACCTGTCTCCGCTGTCCCCTCACTGACGCCTGGGTCTGACTAGGTGCGGGGGTTCTGTGGCCGAAACCACCTGCACCAATTGGAAGGGATGTCACTGGGGTACTGACGGGCGGTACCCCCTCCTCCTCCTCCATCCCTTCCAAAAGGTCCTGAGCCTCTGGACCAAGCTCTAGCTCACTTTCTTGCATTACCCCCCCCAAGATGCAAATGAGCTCTTAAGTTCTGCCTCTAATGCCACCAGATGTAAAGCAGCTATCCTATAAGTCAATGTTCAGCTCTTTAATTAAAACTTGGGGGCTGGGGGCTGGGGGCTGGTCCTGCAAAAGGCAGAGAGTTGCTGCTACTCATAGCCGGGGCAGAGGACTCCGTGCCACTGTCAGTGTAATTTTTTTCTTAGCCGCTAGTGACAGTGACAGTACCTGTGCAACTGTACATCTCCTATATAACGTTTTCACATCCTAAATATCTGTGACATTCAGTGTAATTTTTTCTAAGCCGCTGGTGACAGCGACATTACCTGCGCTACTGTATAATGTTTGCGCATCCCAAATATCTTGGATTGCAGCAGATAATGCTTCCAGTTGGTTAAGCACCACCCTGTCTACCACAAAGTCCAGTCTCAGTAGCCAAGACTCAACAGAATCCTCACCCTGATCCTCCTTCCTCCCACCATAGAGAGTCTTATCAAACAAGTGATCTCACACTCAGATATTCAGAGGAGCTCTTTTCAGCACCATTCCTTGATTTGGGCCGCTCGCTAAGCCCACTTGAAGAGGGACACAAGGAGACCTTGTGCACTGATTCCCAAACTTTTGAGCATCCACAGCCAGAAGAAGATGATGGTGGGGAACGGCAATTAGTGTTTCACAAGGTGGCTGATGATGATGAGACACAGTTGACAATAAGTTGCTAGTGTCTCAAGAGGTTGATGATAAGGATGAGACACAGTTGTCAATAAGTGAGGTTCTTGTTAGGTCAACAAGTCAGGAGGATGACCAGAGTGAGGAAGTGGAAGAGGAGGTGCTGGATGATGAAATCACTGACCCAACCTGGGAAGGTGGCAAGCCGAGCGAGGATAGCAGTACAGAGGTGGAAGGATCCGCAGCCCCGCAACAGGCGGTAAGAGGCAGTGGAGTGGCAAAAGGGAGAAGGCGGGCCACACCAAATAGGCCCACAACTGTTCCCCGGAGCACCCCCTTGCGTCAATTTCCCTTGCCAAGGGGTAGGTGTTCTGCAGTCTGGCGCTTTTTTGAGAAAAGTGCAGACGATAAAAGAATTGTCATTTGCAACCTGTGTCGTACCAAAATGAGCAGGGGTGTGAACACTAGCAACCTCACCACCACCAGCATGATCCGCCACATGACATTAAAGCACCCTAATAGGTGGTTCGAACGCCTGGGTCCGAAATCAGTGTCTGCGGGTCACACAACTGCCTCCTCTTCCCTTGTGTTACATGCTGGCCAATACCCTGTGAAAGACGCAGGCCTTGTTGCCTCCCGCCCTGCACCTGCACCTTCGCAAGCACCATCAGCTAGCACATCCACTTCTGTGTCCCAGTGCAGCTTACAGATGTCCATACCCCAGGCCTTTGAATGAGAGCGCAAATACCCAGCCACCCACAGGCCATAGCACTAAATGCGCACTTTTCCAAGTTGCTGGCCCTGGAAATGTTGCCATTGAGGATTGTGGACACTGAGTATTTTCGCAGCCTGATGGCGGCGGCAGTCCCTCATTACTCAGTCCCCAGCCGCCACTATTTTTGACGGTGTGCCGTCCCAGCCTAACACCAGCATGTGTGCCGTAAATTCACCAGTTTCCTGACCAACACAGTTACTGGGAAGGTCCACTTAACGACGGTCACATGGACATGTGCTTGTGGTCAGGGATGCTACATTTCCCTGACGGCACACTGGGTGAACGTTGTGGAGCCTGGGATCGAGTCGTACCCTGGGATGGCACAGGTGCTACCGACGCCAAGGATTGCCGGCTCTACTTGCATCAGGATTTCCGCCACCACCTACATTAGTGGCTGCAACCCCCACCCCCATTCTCCTGCTCCACTTCCACCTCTGAATTGTCATCTTGCAGCACCAGTCAGCCATCAGTCAGTAGCTGGAAGCAGTGTAGCACTGCAGTGGGGAAGCGGCAACAGGCCGAGCTGAAACTAATTTGCTTAGGTGACAAACAGCACACTGCCGCAGAGCTGTGGCAGGGTATAAGGGACCAGACTGAGCTTTTGGTCTTGCCACTCAACCTAGAACCAGGCATGATTGCGTCTGATAATGGCCATAACTTGGTGGCGGCAATGGAGCTCGGCAAGCTCACACACATCCCATGCCTAGCCCACATCTTAAACTTAGTAGTTCAGCGGTTTCTCAAGACCTACCCCAATTTGCCTGAGCTACTGGTGAAGGTGCGCCGCGCGTGTGCCCATTTCCGAAAGTCATCTACAGCTGCTGTTGGTCTGGCAATGCTGCAGCAGCGCTTGCAATTGCCAGCTCACAGACTGTTGTGCGACGTGAGCACGCACTGGAACTCTACATTCCACATGTTGGCCAGGCTTTGTGAGCAGCAGAGGGCATTAGTGGAATACCAGCTGCAACATGGTCATCGCCTTTCCAGTCAGCTTCTGCTCTTCACAAGCGACGAGTGGGCATGGATGTCTGACCTCTGTGAGGTTTTACACAACTTTGAGGAATCAACACCGATGGTGAGCGGCAATGCCGCTATTATCAGCGTAACCATCCCACTTCTGTGTCTACTGAAATGCTCGCTGCTCACAATGAAGGCGGACTCTTTGCATGTGGAAGAGGTGGAAATGGGGGAAGACAGTACACAGAGAGATAGCCCTTAGTTCGTCTTCTCAGCGCAAATTGGATGATGATGAGGAGGAGCAATAGACGGTTGCCTCCGCTACAACGGGTAGTACCCATAGCAGGTTTATTCCATCTGTTCAGTGTGGATGGGCCAAAGAGGAGGATGAGGAGATTGAGAGTTATCGTCCTGATGAGGACAGCAAAGTCTTGTCTGTTGGGACTCTGGCACACATGGCTGACTTTATGTTATGCTGCCTTTCCCATGACCCTCGCATGATACGCATTTTGGCCAACACCGATTACTGGTTGTTCTCTCAACCACTGCTACAAAGAGAACTTCTCGTCTTTCATTCCTGTGGTGGAGAGGACTAGCAAAATGGTGCAATACCAGTAGGTCCTTGTGGATAAATTGCTCCAAACATTTCCAGCTGACTACGCTGGCTGCAGAGTACGTAGTTCCTTGGGCAACTGAGGAGGGGAGACGAGGGAAACACACAGCAGTTCCAACAGAGGCAGGGCAACACTCTCCAAGGCCTGGGACAGTTTCATGACACCCCGCCAGAACCCTCACTCTTATGCGCAGCCTAGTGTCACAAGGAGTGAAACGTTTTGGAAGATGGTGAAGGAATACATAGTAGACCGTGTCAGCGTCCTCAGTGATCCCTCTGTGCCTTACAACTATTGGGTGTCCAATCTGGACACTTGGCATGAACTGGCGCTCTACGCTTTGGAGGTGCTGGCCTATCCTGCCGCCAGCGTTTTGTCAGAGCAGGTATTTAGTGCTGTTGGGGGCATAACTGATAAGCGCATCCGCCTGTCAACTGGAAATGCTGACCGGTTGACTCTTATCAAAATGAAGGCCTGGATTGCCCCTGACTTCTCTACTCCACCAGAGGAAAGCGGCTAAACATAAAGGCACTTTAAATGTGGCTTTTATGGTGTATTGAATACACTGTATTCCCATGCATCCCTTCCACCACAAAAAAGGTATATGGTTCAATCTTCCTTTTCTTGTCCTCCTCCTCCATCATATCAACATGCTTATTAGGCTGCCCTCGCTCCTAATGTTTTAGAGGGTCAGCTAAGCAGCAGACCCTCACCCTTAATGTTTTAGAGGGTCACCAGCAGGCCCTCGCCCATAATTTTTTAGATGGTCAGATCAGCAGCAGACCGTCACCCCTAATGTTTTAGATGGTCAGCTCAGCAACAAACCCTCACCCTAATGTTTAAGATGGTCTGATCAGCAGCAGGCCCTCACCCCTAATGTTTTACACGGTCAGCTCAGCAGCATACCCTCACCCCTAATGTTTTAGATGGTCATATCAGCAGCAGGCCCTCGCCCCTAATGTTTTAGATGGTCACCAGCGGGCCCTTGCTCCTAATGTTTTTGAGGGTCACGAGCAGGCCATCAGTCATAATTTTTCAAGGGTGTGTATGATGCCCTCATTTATGTGATATACATGTTGTATCTGAGTGCCTCTTCCATGCAATTTTTGGCAGCACTTGCACTTTATATACAATTAAATATACAGGAAAGAATGTTTCCTAACAATTTTTCCTCTAAAATCTATTTTTATCTTTGGTTTTGTGCGTATTATTGTCAGTCTGTAAAAGTGGCGTACTACTCGGACAACCTTGTTCCCAGCAGTGACCTGGGAGTCCAAGATGCATCCAGACATCCTCCCCATGCTGTTCCCGAACCATTTCAGTGGTGTTTCCATCAAATTCTGACCTTTTCCTGTGAACCAGACACCCTCCCCTCTTCAGAGCAGGGAGTGCCTGGTTTAATGCTCTGGTTCTCCCCCATGACTTCCATTGTGCTCGGGTGCTCTGTAGTGATGAGCAGCAAGTGCTATATTTGAATTCACAATATTTCATGAATATTTGGGCGAATTTTCATCATATATTCGCGAATTCGAGATTATTTTCTTGATTGTGAAAAATCGGCAATGTAATATTCGCGTAATGCACGCGAAATACAAACATGGGTTACTTTTGCTACATTTTACAAGCTTCTAGAAGTTTCCTGAGACTGGAGAAAATGTTTGGCACAGCAGAACATTAAAAATGGCTTTATATGCAGTTAGAGTGCTCCAATATATTCGAGATTGCGCTAATTGGCACTAATGATGCAAATATTTTTGCGCAATACATGCAACTTCACTTTTTAGCAGGTCTGCATGTATGTATGGACAGCAGAACCTATCACACTACCTAACACACTGCACTGCAACAGCTACTCTATATCAGGATATAACCTATGCTAACTATCTGTATTATATATATGAGCTATCTAACTATCTACTGTATCTAATGTAGTGTGGAGAGCATAGCAACAACACTGCTGTCTCTCTCATAACTTTAAAAAAAACTGTAGAAAATGGCTGCTGTGGAGGTTCTTAAATAGTAAGGGGTAGGCAACTTTCCTACCGGTTGCTAGGTATTGCAAAGACATTGCAGCCTTCTCATTGGCCCTCAAGCAAGAAGGGAGGTTACAGATGAAAAAAAAAAATCTAGAATATTCAAAATTACGAATATATCACTATATTCAAAATATTTGCAAATTCTCGAAGTGCCGATATTCACGATTAATATTCGCGATACGAATATTCGCGCCCAACACTAGTGCTCTGTAGAGCACCCAATCATCCTAAAAAGTGTTATACTTGAGCACCAGAGCACTTTGGTGCTCGATCAACACTAATCTACAACTAGGAGAAGGAACCGGTTTACTCTCCACAGTTCCCATGAGGGCTGATCTCTCTTAACACACATTGTTGTAGCAGGGTTACCCTTCACGATGTTAGACCTGATTGTGACTTATCACTTGGTTCTCTTTGTGTAGCAGCAATACAGTACAATGCCTAGGCTTTCAAAGCTAACACAAGGTAAAATAAAACCATTAGTATTTTTGAGTCCTCAAAGGCAGTCCATATGAACAATGACGTAAGGTGCTAGATATCTGGCTAACAATATTATTTTACCAAACTCCATACAAAAAGCGCATAGATCACATTGTGGTACCCAAAAGAGAGTCCATACATTGGGCGAAAGTGCTTGAATGTTGCGGAAATGTTAAAACATTAGTGCAAAAATAGTGCAAGAATATGACAGTAGAATCAAAAGAGCTTAGGTAAATGTCCATTCTTTGGGTACTGGCTTGTAACGTTGCAAAACTGGAACATATAATGCAAAAGGAAAAAAATCTATTGTAATCCACATGAGGTAGTAGGACTGATATTTGTGATCCATATGAGGTATGGCACCAACATGCGCAATCTGGGGTTAGTTGTAGGATGATGGTTGGAGTTCATAAAGTCCAGGCACAAAAGGTGTGGACAAAAAAAAATCAATAAAAATAAACACAAAACAGGTGGCAATATGTCTCGCCCATTTATTCCAGTGTCCACTTCTTGGCTCCTGTACTCCAATGGAGGTCTCTTAAAGGGAAGGGCTGGAAGTCTTCCTCCTGGGTCCCATAGTTGAGAGCGCAAAAGTCCTTCTTTAAGCTGTGTAACATCCTCAATGCCATCACTGTTAGTTCTGGTGCTCTCTGCAGCTGCAATTCTAGCAGAAGCTTCATCTGCGATCCCCTGGTGACCTTCGGTGGGGTAACTTGGAATTGAAGGATCACCCTCCTCTGGAGGATCCTCTGTAAGCATTTGCTTTTTCCTCATAGGTGACAGACTCTCCGGACAGCAATAAAGGATAAACCCTTGGTCTTTCATAGCAAGGAACTCCGCATTCGGTGGTGGTTCCGGATTGCATGGAGCAGTATCAGTGGACTCCTCACTGGTGGATAGGTCACTTTCAGTGGTTGGAGGATCTGGTAGTGTCATACCAGGTGTGCTGTCTTCAGTAGGCAGCTGAGAGGAAGTCTTGGCGTTTTTGTAGGCTTCATGCAATTCCCTTTCTCTGCGCTCTTTCTCCTCCACTATTTCTTAATAGGTTTTTATGCTTTTTATTCTTTCTGACAAGTCACCTTCTCCACTAAGCATACTCTCCATATTTTTCCTTTCTTCAACTTTCTTTATCAAGTCCTGTAATACACTCCTCCTGCAGGCCTTCCATCGGGCAAGGTCATTCTGCCATGTGTCATCCTCCTCTTTCAATAGATTACTGACATACTGCGGATATTCTTGGTGGACGTCTCCTGAATAACGTGGACAAGGTGCCCCAAAGTGGTATGGCACAGTAAGAGGTATTATGCAGGTGGCTATAGCTGCTGATGGTGCTGATGGATTGCTTCTGTCCAAGTGGGTGTTATCCTCACTGTCAGACATGGCTTTTGATACCCTGTAACAGACTAGAGGGGTAAGTTTAAGCTTAAATGCTATTTAAGTGTGCGTCGCTATGGGCAACGGCAGCAGAATTAGTTCATAGCTCCTTTAAGAGTTGCTGCAACTGCGCAAAATTCTCTGTCCTCCTGAGAACGTCTACTGAGCACTTTGGTTCCTTTTGCTGCAATAATGGTTCCTCTGTGGAGGAGGGCTGTTTGGTTACCTCCCCTTTGCTGGGTGGATGTCTTCCTCTCAACACACAATGCCCAAATTCAAGATAGCCAATTAACCCCTGTTTTGCCACAGTGCTGCAATTAATGTAGATTCACGCTATCCAGCAGTAAATAGGTGCAATAAAGTCTCTTTTTCCGGGGGTTTATTGATTACTGTAGGCCTATAGCAGTAATAAGGCGCAAAAGTACATCCTGTTTGTGACGCCAATTTTACCATGGGCGGCATCCCCCCAGGGTCCTACGATGTTACGTCCCAGGTGTAGGAAATGCTGAGTGGTGTAGTGTTGCTCTAAATGTATCTTTATGTGTCACGGTGCTCCTACCTGGATACGTAAGAGTTTCTTCCAACAGCTCACAGGTAGGGTTCAGCGAACCCGAACTGTAAAGTTCGGATTTTTGGACCCCGGACCCGAACCCGAACATTTCAGTAAAGTTCGGGTTCGGTGTTCAGCGATTTATTGGCACTTTTTGAAAGGCTGCAGAGCAGCCAATCAACAAGCATTTAACTCTGTGACCTTAGAAGCCATCACAGCCATGCCTACTAATGGCATGGCTGTGATTGGCTAGTGCAGCATGTGACCCAGCCTCTATATAAGCTGGAGTCACGTAGCGCTGCACGTCACTCTGCTATGCTTAGTGTAGGGATAGGATGCTGCTGCTATGAGGGAGAGAATAGGAAAGAAACTTTAATCAGAACTGCAGTTGAACTCAGCGATATATATAGATTCTGTTGTGTGGGTGCAGTGCACAATCTTTTTACCCTGCCCTGAGCCCAGTGACAGAGAAAAATAACTTTTATCCGTCTGTTAGTTAGGTGGGCGACGGCAGCCATTTTATGCAAGCTCAGTGCATCAGCACTGCATATGTGCTTTTGTGACATTAAAATACAAGCTTGAAATACTGAAAAATTTATCTGGGTTTAAAAAAACACCAATTTTTGGCAATATCCTACATCTGGTGCCTTTGCAGCATTAGTCAGTGTGCAATTTAAGTTAGAAATCCAGAAAATTATAGCTGTGTTTTAAAAAACACCCTTTTGGGCAAAATACTCAATTTTACAGCCCTTACTGCATCTGTACGTGTGAAATTCAAGCATTATATACTGCTGTCATATTCTGTTAGTAGAAAAAACACCCATTTTATGCAAAGTACTTGGGGCCTCTGCCGCATTAGTCAGTGTTCAATTTAAGCTAGAAATACAGCTATAATTTTCTGGGTTTTAAAAAATACAGTTTTTGGGCAAAAATACTCAATTTTACAGCCCTTGCTGCATCTGTATATGTCAAATTCAAGCATTATATACTGCTGTCATATTCTGTTATTAAAAAAATACCCTT
Organism: Bufo bufo; assembly: GCF_905171765.1. Taxonomy (NCBI): domain Eukaryota; kingdom Metazoa; phylum Chordata; class Amphibia; order Anura; family Bufonidae; genus Bufo; species Bufo bufo. Next base: position 154,675,474 of record NC_053390.1, on the reverse strand, counting down.
TTTGGGAAAAGTACTTTGCTGCATCTGTTATTGTTAAAACAAGCTTTAAATACTTCAATATTTTTTCTGGGTTTTAAAAAAAACACCCATTTTTTGCAATAACCTCCATCTGGGGCCTCTGCCGCATTAGTCAGTGTGCAATTTAAGCTAGAAATACAGCTATAATTTTCTGGTTTTAAAAAACACCCATTTAGGGCAAAATACTTAATTTGCGGCCTTGTCTGCATCTGTCAGTGTGAGATACACGCTTTAGATACTGCTGTGCTATTCTGGTATAAAAAAACACCTATTTTGGGCAAAATACTTAATTTGCGGCCTTGTCTGCATCTGTCAGTGTGAGATACACGCTTTAGATACTGCTGTGCTATTCTGGTATAAAAAAACACCTATTTTGGGCAAAATACTTAATTTGCGGCCTTGTCTGCATCTGTCAGTGTGAGATACACGCTTTAGATACTGCTGTGCTATTCTGGTATAAAAAAACACCTATTTTGGGCAAAATACTTAATTTGCGGCCTTGTCTGCATCTGTATGTGTGAAATTTAAGTGTTATACAGTATACTGCTGTCATTTCTGGTGATAAAAAAAACACCTATTTAGGGCAAAATACTTAATTTTGCAGCCTTTACTGTATCTGTCATTGTGAGATACACGCGTTAGATACTTATACCATCCACCTAGCCCTGCCCCAGAAGTGGAAGAGATTGAGTGCACTGATGCCCAACCACTTATGTTTCAACATGAGTACATGAAAGGACCATCGCAGCACATCTTGGATAATGACGAAACACAGGTGCCAACTGCTGTGGCTTTCGAAAGTGTGCAGACCGACAAGGAGGGCAGGGGTGAGGACTGGGTGAAAGATGATGTGGAGGACGATGAGGTCCTCGACCCCACATGGAATCAAGGTCATGCGAGTGACCTGTGTAGTTCGGAGGAAGAGGCGGTGGTCGCACAGAGCCACCAGCACAGCAGAAGAGGGAGCAGGGTGCAAAACGGAGCGGCCGTCCCCTAGACAGTACGCATGCTACTGCCCACCGCAGCAAGGGACCGAGCACACCAAAGCCAGCTTCAAGGAGTTCCCTGGCGTGGCATTTCTTCAGACAATGTGCTGACGACAAGACACAAGTGGTTTGCACGCTGTGTAATCAGAGCCTGAAACATTCTCAACCTGAGCACAACCTGCATGACCAGGCATTTAGGTGCAAAGCACGAACTGCAGTGGAGTAGACACCTCAAAAACCAAGAAAGGTCTCTGGCTCCTCCTGCTTCCTCTTCTGCTGCAGTCGCGGCCTTTTCATCCACCTCTGGAGTGACAGTGCCACCTGCCACCCCGCAAACAGAGGATCTGCCAGCAACACCAACATCTGAATCAGCAAGCATCTCCACAATGTCCCACGGAAGCATTCAGCTCTCCATCTCCCAAACACTGGAGCGGAAGAGGAAGTACCCCCCTACCCATCCGTGATCCCTGGCCCTGAATGCCAGCATTTCAAAATAACTGGCATTTGAAATGCTGTCATTCCGTCTGGTGGAGACGGAGAGTTTTAATAGCCTTATGGCAGTGGCTGTCCCACAGTACGTCGTGCCCAGCTGCCACTACTTTTCCAGGCCTGCCATCCCTTCCCTGCACAACCAAGTGGGGGACAAAATCAGGTGTGCACTGCTTAACGCCATCTGTGGCAAGGTGCACCTCACTATGGATACGTGGACCAGAAAAGCAAGGTCAGGGACGTTATATCTCTATAACAGCACACTGGGTTAATGCAGTGGCGGCTGGGCCTGAGGGGGATAGCAGTTTGGCGCATGTCCTTCTACCACCAAGGATTGCAGGGTGCTTCAGTTTGCCTCCTGTTGCTTCCTCCTCTTACTCCGCTTCCTCATCCTCTACCGGCTCCTCATCCGGTCAGCGTAACACCTTCAACACCAACTTCAGCACAGCCAGGGGTAAACAACAGCAGGCAGTTTTAAAACTTATCTTTTTGGGGGAAAAACCCCACACTGCGCAGGAGATGTGGATGGGCCTTGAAAAACAGACCGATGAGTGGTTGGTGCCAGTGAGCCTCAAGCCCGGCCTGGTGGTGTGCGATAATGGGCAAAATCTCGTAGCAGCTCTGGGACTAGCCGCTTTGCCGCACATCCCTTGCCTGGCGCATGTGCTGAATTTGGTGGTGCAGAGATTCCTTAAAAATTACGCTGATATGTCAGAGCTGCTGCATAAAGTGCGGGCTGTCTGCGCGCGCTTTCGGTGTTCTCACCCTGCTGCTGATCGCCTGTCAGCGCTGCAGCGTAACTTCGGCCTTCCTGCTCACCGTCTCATATGCAACTTGCCCACAAGGTTGAATTCCATCTTGCACATGCTGGCCAGACTGTGCGAGCAGCAGCAGGCGATAGTGGAGTTTCAGCTGCAGCACGCACGTGTGAGTCGCTCTGTGGAACAGCACCACTTCACCACCAATGACTGGGCCTCCATGTGAGACTTGTGTTCCTTGTTGCACTGTTCCGAGTACTCCACCAACTGTAACGCACCTAGTTGATCAGTTAGGATCTCAACTGCGGAAGCAATGGACATGCACTATTATCCCACTGCCCTTGTTCTTGGCTGTGGGATTCACGGTTACTCAGTATGTACCCCAGGCGTCTCTCTCAGTCTTGGGCAGAGAGTTTGGGGTAACAAAATCATTTACCGCTATCCATCTATTTAGTATTACTGCTGGAGAGGAAGGTCTCCCAGTATTACAGGAGTCACAAGTTAGTATAAGCTTGTGCACAGTTCAGAGTTAGTATCTAGTATGCAATAGGTTCAGGGTTAGTATATAGCATGTCCTCAGTTTAGTATATTGTATGTCATAGGTTCAGAGCATGTCCACAGTTTAGTATATAGTATGCAGTAGGTTCAGAACGTGTCCACAGTTTAGTATATAGTATGCAGTAGGTTCAGAGTTAGTATAGCATGTCCACAGTTTAGTATATAGTATGCAGTAGGTTCAGAGCATGTCCACAGTTTAGTATATAGTATGCAGTAGGTTCAAAGTTAGTATATAGTATGCAGTAGGTTCAGAGTTAGTATATAGTATGCAGTAGGTTCAGAGCATGTCCACAGATTAGTATATAGTATGCAGTAGGTTCAGTGTTAGTATAGCATGTCCACAGTTTAGTATATAGTATGCAGTAGGTTCAGAGCATGTCCACAGTTTAGTATATAGTATGCAGTAGGTTCAGAGTTAGTATAGCATGTCCACAGTTTAGTATATAGTATGCAGTAGGTTCAGAGCATGTCCACAGTTTAGTATATAGTATGCAGTAGGTTCAGAGTTAGTATAGCATGTCCACAGTTTAGTATATAGTATGCAGTAGGTTCAGAGCATGTCCACAGTTTAGTATATAGTATGCAGTAGGTTCAGAGTTAGTATAGCATGTCCACAGTTTAGTATATAGTATGCAGTAGGTTCAGAGCATGTCCACAGTTTAGTATATAGTATGCAGTAGGTTCAGAGTTGGTTTGGGAGTATCGTCTCACACCAGTCAGGAACCACCCCACTCAGAGTTCCAGGACATTAATCAGAGCAGGTAACAGGCATATACTTGCGGTTAGTTGGTCCTGGCTAGGAAGCCAGCAGTGGGGAAGCCAGTGGCAAGAAGGTAGACAGTCCTTCACGCTGTTGTTAGGGATCCAGGTCTGGATATGTGGACAGAGTCCTCAGATGCAGTGGAGCTAGCAGGGTGCGTACTCCATTAGTGGAACACCCTGCTTAGCACCTGTCTTCTATTTAAGGGCCGGACGGTAAGTGGGCGGAGTCACAGGAGGGCCCAGCAGCCACTGCGTTCCACACTGAAGCGCAAGCCAGCGTAACACAGGCGGTCGCTGCGTTCCACGCTGGAACGCAAGCCAGCGTATCATCGCAGACGGCCGGTGCGTTCCACGCTGGAGCGCAAGTCAGCGTATCGTCACAGGGAGCCGCTGTGATCCAGGCTGCACTGTTACACCAACATGGCCATTGCCGATAAGGCCGTTCTCAGCGTTACTATCCCACGCTGCTGGCGATGATGGAAGAGGATGTGGCACAGGAGGAGGAGGAAGAGGGATTATTTCATAAGGTTTCCAATAAGTCATTCACAATTGGCTCCGAGGGTAGGTTCCTGCACCCACAAATGCCAGGTACACAATTGTCCAGCCAGGCCACAGTTCTGGAGGATGATGAGGTGGAGGATGAGGAGATGGAGGAGGAGGAATCATGTTCACAGCAGACTAGCTCATGGCCATCACTGGTGCGTGGCTGGGGGCATACAGAGGACACAGGTGATACACCTCCCACAGAGGACAGCTTTTCATTGTCTCTGGGCAGCCTGGCACACATGAACGATTACATGCTGCATTGTCTACGCAACGACCGCCAAATTGCCCACATTCTAACTTGTGCTGATTACTGGGGCCACGCTGCTGGATCCCCATTACAAGAACAACGTACCGTTCTTAATTCCCTCACTGGAGCATGATCGTAAGATGCACGAGTACAAGCGCACGCTGGTAGACGCGCTGCTGGTGGCATTCCCACCTGACAGCGGGGGCACAGTGGAAGCACAAGTCGAAGGCAGATGAGGAGGAAGAGGTTGCCAACGCAGCTCGGGCACCGCCAGCACCTCAGAAGGCAGGGTTAGAATGGCCGAAATGTGGAAAAGCTTTGTCAGCACGCCACAACAACCAGCACCAGCAGCTGATATGGAATGTCTTAGCAGGAGGCAGTATTTCAGCAACATGGTGAAGCAGTATGTGTGCACACGCCTACATGTACTGAATGACGGGTCTGCCCCTTTCAACTTCTGGATCTCCAAATTGGGCACATGGCCTGAGCTTGCTCTTTACGCCTTGGAGGTGCTGGCTTGCCCTACAGCCAGTGTATTATCTGAACGTGTTTTTAGCATGGCAGGGGGCGTTATCACAGACAAGCGCAGCCGCCTGTCGACAGCCAATGTGAACAAGCTCACGTTCATTAAAATGAACTAGGCATGGATCCCACAGGACTTGTCCGTACCTTGTGCAGAATAGACATGTATAGCGGCCTTAACCAGCCATTGTTATACTACACTGCAATCGCTAATTCTTGTATTTTGGATATTTCACACAAAAATAAATAAATAAATAAAACAAAAAAACAGTGTTGGCTACCTCGTCCTCCTCCTCCGCTGCTTCCACCTACACCGATACATCCACCACCTCCTCAAACTCCTACTCCATATGGACCTCCACCTCATAAATCAAGTCATTTCACAAATTTTTCTGTTACATTTTTGGGTGAAATTCACACATTATTGGGTGTGATATACTATTGCCAACAGGTATTGCCAACAGTAGACAGGTAAAAATAATTCACTAATTTGTCTGTTACATTTTCTGGTAAAATTTACCAATTTTTGGGTGTGATATAAAACTGCTCTACCTAGTAGACAGGTAAAAAAAAATCACTAATTTGTCTTACATTTTTCGGGTGACATTCTACAATTTTTGGCTGTGATAGTCCCCTGCTCTACCTAGTAGACAGGTTAATAAATTTCACAAATTTTTCTGTTATATTCTTGGGTTGACATTTTACCATTTTCGCCGTAAACAAACCACTGCTCTGCATAGATGACAGGGACCGAAATTTTTTAAAATCATCTGTTCCATTGGTGGGTGACATTAACCCATTTCTGGTGATAAAAAAACCCTGCTCTGCATAGGTGACAGGGACTTAAAATTCAAAAATTCGTCTTTAATTGGCCCTTTCATTCGATCCTTCTGCTTTAATAACTTGTCCCACATTTCCGCTCCATCCTATTGCAGCCATTGACCTCCCTTGGATGAGATCTCCCTTTCTCACGCTCCCTCTTCGGCTTGGAACCCTGATTCGCCAATAACTGTGATCAACATGGTAGGCTCAGAAAATAACATCGAAAGTTGATAGACAAGATATCCAAATGGATTGTGGACGTCACAGGGACGTGCGATCAAGCAGAAGTTATCTAGAGACAGCAAAGCGGCAGCAGGGCCTCTCCTGGCTAACGTTTCCAAATCCAAAATACCCCAGTGACATTCCCTATAATTTTTTATTAATCATTCCAATAACAGGGCATCTTAAGAGTCCTGTATTGTTATTTATCGTCACTACCTCCCCGAGTCTGGAGTGGGTAATTGCCGCGCGCCCCCTCCTTAACTTGGAAGCTTATGCTTTAATACTTTGTCCCACATTTCTACTCAATTACGTTTAATTTCATACATTGACCTTCCTTGGATGTGGTATCCCTTTCTCAGGCTCCCTCTCCGGCCTGGAACCCTGATTCCCCGCCACCCGTGATCACCATGGTAGGCGCATAAAAGAACATCGAAAGTTGATAGAGAAGATATCCAATAGGATTGTGGACATCACAGGGACGTGCGATATGGTGGAGCAGTATGTGTGCACATGCCTACACGTACTGAATGATGGGTCTGCCCCCTTCAACTTCAGGGTCTCCAAATTGGGCACATGGCCTGAGCTTGCCCTTTACACCTGGGAGGTGCTGGCCTGCCCTGCAGCCAGTGTATTGTCTGAACGTGTGTTTAGCACGACTGGAGGGGGTTATCACAGGTTATATTTCCCAATGTTTTGGGGTGTACCCTAATTTTAAAAAATTAAAATACATTTAAACCCAAAAAGCAGTGTAGTCTACCTCATCCTCCTCCACCGCCGCTTCCACCTACACTGCCACATCCACCGCCTCCTCCACCTCCTACTCCATATGGACCTTGTCCTCCGATATCAAGATTTTTATTTTTTATTTTTTACGTATTTTATGTTATTTAAAGTAATTTCCCTATCCACATTTGTTTGCAGAGCACTAGCCATGCTCGTAACCACATTTTGCTGGCATTTGAAGCCCTCTAGCCCTTTCCATGACATTTTTAAAGCCATTTTAGTGCTCAAAAGTTCGGGTCCCCATTGACTTCAATGGGGTTCAGGTTCGAGGTCAAGTTCGGGTCAAGTTTGGGTCCCGAACTCGAACTGTTTTGTGAAGTTCGGCCAAACCCGTCGAACCCGAATATCCAGGTGTCCGCTCAACTCTACTTACAGGCTTTGTCTTGGTTCCAGCAGCCGTTAGCATTAAACTGGCAGGCAAACTCAACTCTCCTATATCTTTCTATTACTCTGCTGTACTGACAAGCTGACTGGCTTCTTCTTTACACTGCACTCCACTTTTTAGTCTGATTTATCTTCAGCCAAGGAATAGGTTAGAAGCCTGGCAGCTCCAACATGAAGTCTCAACCAGCACAAACAGAACTGCCCCACCTCCTTCTGGTAGCAAGCAGTAATGGCCCACTTCTGACCAAGGGGGGGGGGGGGAGAATGGAATGGTGAGTTCCATTCAATCTAACTATAGCTCTGCCGTGTTCGCTGCCACCTGCTGTAGAACCAGGCACATTACATATGAACAATTGCATAACAAGATTTGGAATGCACATTGTGGAGGACCTGGACAAAAATACATAACATGACACTGTGTTAGCCCATTAAAGACAGTAGCAGGGTGCAGAAGTGGCAACACCCTTCTGGGGTGTTACACTTTTATAAGATAGTATGCAAAACAATAAAACAGGGCATACAGTTCAATTATATGGTTTGTTAGTGGGGTGGATGATTGCTCTGATAGTCCTCATCTTTGCGCTCCTTTTGACACATTCATTCAGACGAACAGTGCAATAGTCCACACATTGCAATATAGAAGAATGTCTAATTACCTTTGCTGGTACAATTAACATGTATGTAATTAGATCAGCTATATGACCACATATCTGTAAAGAATAAATCAAGGCAACTGGACTTACTGTAGATTTCTTGAAAACGTTTCACTCGTTCTTCCAACGAGCTTTCTTAATTCTGAGTGACTGTACAATAATTCTCTGGGAATAAATATGTAACTGAATCAACATCTGGTAATTGTACCCAGCATGGGGTCAGAGGTCATTATACCCAGCATGGATCAAAGGTGTTGATTCCATTATCCTAATTGGTGTCAGTAGGTGATAATGACCTCCCAGAAAAAGGTGTCAAGACAGCATTGTATGTGGCAGACAATAGATGTCTAACCCCCCCCGCCTCTATTCAAGCTTGGCTTCTCCATTTTTACGTAGATGGCCTCCTTCACACCTCGTTTGTACCAATCGGCCTCCTTATCCAAAACACGTACATTACTGTCTTTAAAGGTGTGACCTGTTTCTTTTAGAAGTAAGTGCACGGCTGAATCTTGACCAGAGGTTTTGGCTCTTCTATGCTGAGCCATACGCTGATGTAGTTGTTGTTTTGTTTCGCTGATATACAGTTCTGAGCATTCCTCATTGCACTTGACTGCATACACAATGTTGTCCATCTTGTGTTTAGGCGTTGGGTCTTTTGGGTGAACCAGTTGTTGCCTCAGTGTGTTGCTGGGTTTAAAGCAGACATGAGATGTTTATTAAAAATCCTTTTGAGTTTCTCAGACACCCCAGCTACATATGGGATAACCATATTCTTGCGTCTGTCATGCTTCTCTCCCTCACTGGTAGTCTTGGTGCTCTTTCTTCTCCTTCCTTCTGTTTTGACAAAGGCCCAAATCTGGATACCCACAAGTTTTAAGTGCCCCTCTGTGGTGTTTGAATTCCTTCGCCTTGGCCTCTGTGCTGGTGGGGATTTTCTCTGCCCGGTGGTGTAGAGTATGGATGACTCCCAGTTTGTGGTCTAGAGGATGGTGGGAATCAAATAGCAGGTACTGGTCTGTGTGTGTTAGTTTTTGATAGAAGACCTCTATTCCCAGCTTCCTTCCCTCTTCCACTGTTATAAGACAGTCCAGAAACACCAGTTTGTTGTTCTGCATATCTTCCCGCATGAAATTGATGTCATGATCCACTGAGTTGATGTGGTCGGTGAAAGCCTGTAACTCTTGTTTATGAATTTTAACCCAAGTGTCATCCACATATCTGAACCAATAACTCAGTGTAATTCCCATGAAAGTGGTAAGGGCTTTCCTTTCTACTTCCTCCATATACAGGTTCGCTACAATAGATAAGACTGGCGATCCCATAGCACAGCCATGTTTTTGCTTGTAGAACTTGTCCTTATACTTGAAGTAGGTGGTACTCAGACAAAGGTCCAGTAAGGCACACACTTGGTCTGGGCTAAGTTCTGTTCTGCAGCCTAAGGTGTTGTCTAGTAGCAACTGTTTCCTGACTGCTTCAATTGCCTCTGTAGTGGGTATGCAGGTGAAGAGGGACGTAACATCATAGGAGACCATTGTTTCTTCTGTGCCCAATACCAAGTTCTGGATTTTGGTGGTGAAATCCTGAGAGTTCTGTATGTGATGTTGTGTGTTTCCAACCAAGGGCGCTAGGATTCTGGCTAAGTATTTTGCCACATTGTAGGTCACAGAGTTGATGCTGCTGACAATTGGCCTGAGAGGGGTCCCATCCTTATGTATCTTAGGAAGTCCATAAATACATGCAGGGGCTTACCCAGGGTAGAGGCGATGATACATGACCACATGATAACCCAAGTATTTAACAATCACTAACCTGAACTGAATTCCATTTAAAGATACTAAAACAATCACTTTGTGACAAGCCTGACTAAGATGGCATGTTCAAATATTTTCTTTGATCTCTAGTTAAATCCAGCAACCATGTTAAAGTGGCTTGTTACTGTATCTTGGTATCTTCAGCTTTATATATAGCCATGGTTTGCATCATGTGTATGTACATTACAAACTGCATTGCTAATTATACTGAAATGAAACAGAAAAATCCAATTTCATTAAAATGCAGTATGAATCAGCCCAGGGGGCTTTCTTTTCAGTGCCCCTCCCCTTTTCTGCCTTTATACTTTGCTTAACAGTTATTGTTCTTTGTGTAACTGTAACACATGGCCCTTTATCAGAATGAGCTCCACATATCTCTAATTTGGTAGTGCTGTGAAAAAAGCCTCTTTCATCTATGATTCTACAGATCAATTAGCTGTACAAAAGGAAAGTAGCAAATAATCACAGGCAAAATGAATATCAAAATAAGTAATGGGGCGGTCAAAATCTATGTCTAAATTAAGTTTCCTATAACAGTTCAACAAATTAAATCTCTGACTTTGAAGACTTTTGAATGAATCTTTTTACTCTGCTCACTATTTAGATATGTTACTCTGCAATGTGTTAGCTAAACATGTCAAATTCTTTTAATTCTGTCATCTGAGTCCTGCTGAGGCATTGACAGTTATAGGCATTCATAATTCCTACATGTGGATACTTGTAGTTTTTATCATACTTCATGCCATTAGAGATAATTAAACTTCCCCTTTAGCTAACTAATATTAGCTTCCGCAGTCAATACATACCCATTAAATGCAGTTGCCATCAGCTCAGACTGTAGAATATATTTTATATATCAATTTAAGTCTACAGCTAGGGCTTGATTTCTTTGGAAAAAATGAAAAAATTCAATATGTCTGAAAAGTAGTCGATAGAAATAAAAAATGTTCTAGCATTGCATTTATTATAGAGAATATATGGAACTTGGTAATTTCCAATGATGTTATATTTCTGATATTCGAAGCACCTTGCTTAATATATACTGAATTACTTTATTCTTGTCCCTTCCTATTCACTCAGGGATTTGCAGTGAATAAAACCTATTCATTTGTGAATTGTTTCTACATGTAAAAGGAGTAGAAGGAAAAAAGCAAGAACGTCTCTCTTTGTACTTTGTGCATCTCCTAGATGTCAACATTGTGCTCTTTGAGATGTCCCAGAGCCCTAGATTTGCTTTGGGTTACCCTGATTTTATGTCCAACTGAAAAGTTAACTCCAGATTTTCTCAGACTTTAGTAGCAATGCAATGACTTGTCAGCCAAACATGCTGAGAACAGCAGGTTCAGCTGACAGTCTAATGTACTCTCCACTTTCTCCCAACAACCAATCCTTTTATTCTTGGGAAGCCCTTGCTTCAATGGGAAGCAAGTTGCCTATTGAGGTAATAGGAAAGTTGCCTATCAAGGGTTTGGGATCCTATCGGGTTTACGTATGTAGGCCTGATGGTGAGCACTTCACATGTGTCTGTGGAGTGACACATTGCCGTAGCTGTGTGTTTACCTGGGAAGCCACTGCCAGAGGTGTCTAGCAGCAGCTTTCTTCTCTCTCTGCATTGAATACACATAGACATTCAGCCGAACCAAATATATAGGTGTATGAGGGAGTCAGAGAAATAGCTGTCACCGCTATTGCATGTGTATGGAAGCCTTAAAGATGATTTCAACCAAAACAAACATTTGTTGGGTATAATTTAACAATGATTAATATTTAGCAGACTATCATTGCCTAAAAAGAAGTTGGCCGTGTTTGAAATTTTTGTCCTATAGTTGATTGAAAGATCTCTAATTCAAAGAAAGATCTTGACTTCACAGTCAGACCACCAGTAGAGAGGATTTTTTGATTTTCCAACAAGCACAAGCAGATCCACAGTTTCATTGACCACCATCCATCCAGACACATGTGGTACCTTCATTACATTACATACTCCTGTGCCAGGACCATTTTCAGGTACTTAACAGAAGCAAGTTTGATGTCACTGCACCAGTCTTGCCATTAACGGTCAGCCACCGTCACTATCATTTGTAGTGGTGTCATAAATTGGAAACCTGAATTGCTATGGACTGGAAGCATATCGCCGTTTGTGATGAATCCAGGTTCAGTTTGGGATCCCACAAAGGTCGGGTTTACGTATGGAGGTCTGATGGTAAGTGCTTTAAATCTGTCACTGCAATAGAGTGACACTCTGCCCCGACTGTGTAATGATCTGGGGAGCCATCACATATGACAGCTGGTTACCCCTAGTACTGATACAAGGTACACTAAAAGCTCAGCGCTGTGTGCAGGACATTCTGAGGTCCTCTCATAATAAGGCTTCAAGCTGGCTTTTTTTTTTTTTGCAAGATAATGCTCATCCACACACAGCAAGGGTTTTTGAGGAATGTCTCTGCCAGGTTGCAACACTTTGGCCTGCCCAGTCGCAAGATTTATTGCCAATTATGCATTTATAGTACGAGCTGGGACACTAGCTTCAGCAAGTCTGCATTATCTACAGACCCAACTGCAACATTTATGGGGAAAGCTGCCACAGGATACCAAATGGAACCTGTGTGCCTCCATACCCAACCATATTTCATCTTGTAGCCAGTCTAGAGGTTGCCCAACAGGGTACTAGAGCCTCATTTCAATTAAAAAGTTCTCTCCAATAAACGTATCCTTTCAATCTAATCTTGTAATCACGTACATACATCATCACTACATTCACTTATTCTATAAAAGTTTCATTTGATTCCAACAACTCCTTCTTGGTGCAGTTTTTGTTTTGTCAATGAGTGTATGTGACTACATGAGTGTCAGAAAGTGTCAACTTTTCTTTTACAAACTACACAGTATACCCTCACTGCAAAGGAGGAATTTTCCAATCTGGTTTTATAGCACATTTACCTCCACCTCAGTGTGTCAGCATATCATATCACTTTAATATTCTCTTACAAATTCTTGGTAAACTAAATAATCCAGAAGTTTGGTTTAATTTTATTAAATGGACAATAGGCAACCATTTAGATTACTTAGCTAATCTGTATGGTCCCAATGAACATTGAGGATCTTCGATCATTCAAACCCTAAATAAGTTGAAATAATTTGTGGAAGGCATTATGATCATAGGTGGTGATTACAATGTCCCTTTCAGTGGCGTCTCTAGCTTTCACATTTTGCACATTTTAGGGGGGCACACTGGGGGCCAGGACAAAAGTAGGAAGGGGGGCAGCTATAACAACGATACATTTACACAAGTTTCCTTAGAAATGCTGCAATACTTTACCCAATACCTAAAACCGCAACAGGAAAGAAAATTCCTGCTGTCTGTGGTTTTAAAAAAAAAACAATCATCGGATTTCCACATGTCCTAGTTGCCTGTGGATGACACTGTTATATGGAGGGGGTTCTGTGGATGACACTGCTATGGGGGGGATATGTGGATGACACTATTATGGAGGGGGATCTGTGGATGACACTGTTATGGAGGGGGATCTGTTGATGACACATACTGTATATAGCATCTTATGCTATATGTATCATTCACAGATCCACCCCATGACAGTGTCATCCACAGATCCCCTCCATAACAGTGTCATCTGCAGATCCCCCTCCATAACAGTGTCATCCACAGATCCCCCTCCCTATAACAGCGTCATCCACAGATCTCCCTCCCCGCCACTCACAGGAGTGTAAATTTGACATTTCTAAACTGTAATCCATATCCTGCAGTAACTTTAACTTTAAATCAGGATTCAGTGGCCGCTCATCTCTACTAGTACCTTAACCTTACACCACTCAGCTAGCTTCGGTAACAGCGCCAGGCTACAGCCTACAGGCACTGTCTGTTAGTTGTTACAGAGAGAGCGCTGATTTCTGCAGGTCAGAGGATACGGATTACAGTTTAGAAGAAATGTATACTCCTGTGAGCGGTCCAGACCAGTGGCGGATCCAGAGCCTGGTCTCGGGAGGGGCACTTCCAGATTATTTTCTGTCTGCCTCCACAAAATAATGGTGCTTATAGAACAGACTACGCAGTGTAGAGGTATACTGTATATTGTGTGGCACAGTGTATGCTATATGTGTATAACATAAACATATTTCACATGAAAACTTACAATTACTTGGCTTGGCCCTTGGGGACCTCGGACACCACTTTATCACTTGGCTGGGGGGCTCGGTGGAGCTGATGTGCTTTATCCTAATGAGAAAGATTTCATAATAAGGATTTGGAGAAGGGGCAGAGGGATAGCAAAGCAGGGAGAGGCTGGTGCTGCTACTAGGGGGCTCATACCATGGGGGAATAATAAAGCCCACCATAATGCCCCCCCCAGTAGAAATAATTCTTCTTTTAATGTGACAGTGCAAAAAATACCCCCTTGTAATGCCCCCAGTTGAGCTAATGTCCCGATAGTGCCCCCATAATGTGCCAGTATAAAATACCCCTATATAGTGTCCCCAGTAAATGCCCCCAGAGTGCTCCTCTCTCCCCTTCCTCCTAGTGCCACCCATAATGTACCAGTATAAAATGCCCCATATATAGTGCCACAGTAGATGCCCTCAGTGTCCCCCATAATTTGCAAGTATAAAATACCCTTTCTTAGCACCCCTGTAGATGACCCCATAGTACTCCTCTCCCCCTTCCCCATAGTACCCACCATAATGTGTCCCAGTATAAAATGCTACTGTACAGAGCCCCCCATATAAAATACCCCTTCTTTGTGGCCTCAATAGATGCCCCTATAGTGCCCACCAATCATGTGCCAGTAAAATGTGCCCCCATAGATGCCCCCCAATCATGTGCCAGTAACAAGAGCACCCCCCATCACGTGCCAGTAACAAGAGCCCCCCATCACGTGCCAGTAACAAGAGCCCCCCATCACATGCCATTAACAAGAGCCCCCTTAATGTGCCAGTAGCAAGAGGCCCGCCTAATGTGCCAGTAATAAGAGCACCAATAATGTGCCAGTAATAAGTGCCCCCAATCATGTGCCAGTAGCAAGAGCCCCCCATCACGTGCCAGTAACAAGAGCCCCCCCATCACGTGCCAGTAACAAGAGCCCCCCATCACGTGCCAGTAACAAGAGCCCCCCCATCACGTGCCAGTAACAAGAGCCTCCCATCATGTGCCAGGAATAAGAGCCCCATCACGTGCCAGTCACAAGAGCCCCCCCATCATGTGCCAGTAACAAGAGCCCCCATCATGTGCCAGTAACAAGAGCCCCCCCAATGTGCCAGTAACAAGAGTCCCCCCATCATGTGCCAGTAATAAGAGCCCCCCATCATGTGCCAGTAACAAGAGCCCCCGCATCACATGCCAATAATTAGAGCCCCTATCATGTGCCAGTAATAAGAGCGCCTATCATGTGCCAGTAATAAGAGCCCCCTAATGTGCCAGTAACAAGAGCCCCCCATCACGTACCAGTAACAAGAGCCCCCCTATCATGTGCCAGTAATAAGAGCCCCCCTAATGTGCCAGTAACAAGAGCCCCCCATCACGTGCCAGTAACAAGAGCCACTTAATTTGCCAGTAATAAGAGCCCAGCCCCCATCACATGCCAGAAATAAGAGCCCCCCATCATGTGCCAGTAATAAGAGCCACCCCAATGTGCCAGTAACAAGAGCCCCCCATCATGTGCCAGTAATAAGCCCCCCATCATGTGCCAGTAATAATCCCCCCATGTGCCAGTAATAAGAGCCCCCCATCATGTGCCAGTAACAAAAGCCCCCCCATCATGTGCCAGTAACAAGAGCCCCCGCAATGTGCCAGTAACAAGAGCCCCCCATGTGCCAGCCCAGTAACAAGAGCTTAGAGCCCCCCCCCATGTGCCAGTAACAAGAGCCCCCCTAATGTGCCTGTAAAAGTATTGTACATATAAAAATAAAAATAAACACTTATACTTACCTCCATGTCAGCGATGACGTCATCGCGCCGCCTGCACCAGCCTCTGAAAGGCTGCTGGCCTAGTGCCTGCAGCCTATCAGAGGAAGCGGAAGGGACACGCCTCTCCCTCCCCTGCCTCGCCGCACTAGCACAGGCATCTGTATCACTGTCCTGAGGACGGCGATACAGATGACTATGGAGATGAGCGCAATGGAAGCCCTCATCTCCCTGTGCCTTGCGGCCGCCGAGCTGCTCAGTTGGGGGGGCATTTCAGTTGGGCGGGCACAGCGTGATGTAGGGCCCTCCCTTGGCAACGCCACTGGTCCCTTTGAACACGCGTCTAGACTCCACTGGCATTCAACATGCTTCTTACAGGACTTCAGCAAAAAGTAATAGTATACTCAATGTCTGAAGACTCTACTAGGGAGTATACTTTTTACTCAGACACACATCCAACTTATCATAGGCTGGACTGTATTTTCATATCACAAAGACACATAACCTTAATTTGAAAAGTACACATTGGTAATATACTTCTCTCTGACCACACTCTAGTTACGATATCCCTACTATTGTTCAATACATTGAAAGATGACTCATGCTGGAAACTTAACAAAGCACTCATAGAAGATATGGCAGTCTCCCATGCTGTGACAGATCATCTCATATGCTGTGTGCAGCATCAACAGCAGCTGGACAGGCTGGCAGTGACTCAATAAGGTCCTGATAGTTTGCCCCAGGTACCCAGGTATGTTCAGTGATGCTGACTGCAGTTTATCCCACAGCAGCTGGAGGGTACATGGGTAGGAACCATAGATTGAACAAGATGATTCGGGTGGTCCTATAGACAGTGGTGTACACACAATCCATGGGGCCCCTGTGCGAAACTGATCCAAGGGCCTCCCCCCGCCCCCCCAATGTCCCCTCCCACCCCAGTGTCCCCGCCCAGTCGCCCACCCTCAAGCCACACCTACACACAGCCCTACCTATGTATCGCGCCCATACCTCTTACATCCAGTGACGTCTCCTTTGATGTAGATGTTCTCTTTCTTCATCTTCTCCATTCAGACCGGACCACCATGATGATTTCTTTCAGCCATCTCTCATCTCTGCAGAGTTTGACAGACAGACATCTTAGTTTCCTACCCCCATCAGACCCCCAGTCAGCCCCCATGAGACCTCAGATCAGCCCAAAGACCCCCATTCAGCCCCCATGAGACCTCAGATCAGCCCAAAGACCCCCATTCAGCCCCCATGAGACCTCAGATCAGCCCAAAGACCCCCAGTCAGCCCCCATGAGACCTCAGATCAGCCCAAAGACCCCCAGTCAGCTCCCATGAGACCTCAGATCAGCCCAAAGACCCCCAGTCAGCCCCCATGAGACCTCAGATCAGCCCAAAGACCCCCAGTCAGCCCTCATGAGACCTCAGATCAGCCCAAAGACCCCCCCCATCAGCCACCAGATCAATCATCAGCCGAAAGAGTCAAGACCCCTCAGATCAGCATCAGCCCAGGGCGGGCCCCAAAGACCTTAATCCCATCAATAAATTGGGGTCATGGTAGGCCAGAGCCCCCAGGGGCCCTCACTACTCAAGTCAGGGGCCCAGGCCCAGCCTGAGGCGGGCTTTTCCTGCCAGGCAGCTCAAACCCCCCCTCCCGGGTGCCTGGGGGGCTAGTGTGCCCTGCTGCTGCGGCCTGCCCCTGGCCCCCCCCCCCCCGTCATCTGCCAGGGGGGATGCCTGGGGGGCTGGGGGCCTAGTGTGCCCTGTGCCCCAGAGGGACGACGAGTGCCAGGCCAGCCCAGGGTCGGGTCGGGTCCGGTACGGTACGCTCCCTCCCCCCCCCCCGGCTTTTACTTACCGTCGAGTTACCGGCTGGCAGTGCAGGGGAACTTCAGTTCTTCTTCTGTTCTTCCGGTCGGCACCTCGGCGGTCCTCTTCTCGAATCTGACGTCCTCTCTGAATCACGTCCGGATCCCGTCTCAGTTCAGGCGCGTGTTCCCGCGAGACCTGCACAGGAGTTCACACAGGTCTCGCGGGAGTTCACGGGCCCGGCGCCGGCGCTGACCGCAGGGAGGAAGGAGGAGGGAGGAGGGAGGAAGGAGGAGGGTTGGCGGGCCCGCGGGGGGCAACTTAAATGTGATGTGATTGAATATGTGAATCGGACGGATGGATGCCAGATGCAGCTGCAGCAGGGGCCAGGGGTCCGCAGGCGGCCGGGCCCCCCTGGGGTGCCGGGCCCGGTCGCAACTGCGACCCCTGCGACCCCTATATGTACGCCACTGCCCATAGATCCTTAATTGGGTTCAAGTCTGAGGAATTAGGGGGCAAGGTAGTAATTGAAAGTTTTGGTTATGCTTTTCTAACTAATGATCAACATTTCTAGCCATGTGACATGTTGTATTGTCTTTTGGATTCACACCAAAATCAGTTGAGAGTGCCTTATGCGTGGAAGCGTGGGCCTAGAGAATGCAACAACAACATTCCCCAGACCATAATGCTGCCCCCACCTGCTTCTGTTCTTCCAGAAATTTGTTCTTTGGTGTTTCTCACCAGACATGCCAATGTCCATCCATTTGGTGAAGCAGAAAATGTGACTGATTGGAGAGGGAAAACCTACAGGATCCTGCTGCGAAAATCAAAGCTTTTTCTGCCGATGCAACTTTGTTAACAGAGGTGCAGTGACCATTGTTTTGCTTCAGAGACCCAAAATCAGTAGGGTTCGCTGATTTGTTGTATTAGACACACATCTGGTAGCCCCTTGGTTCATTTTGGCAGTAGCTGCTCCACTGTAGCATTTCTCCTCACACATCTTCCGATGTTTACCTCTAACATCAATTGCATGTGGTGCTCCACACTTTCCAAGTCGCTTATTCACAATGGTGCCATTTGTCCACTCATGATACACTTTCACTATAGCAGTACACGAACAGTTCGCAAACTGTCTAGTTTCAGAAATACTGTCACCTTTCGCCCAAAATAGATCCAAGCCTAAAATTATTATGGGGTTGAATGAGCATTTTGTCCATTCAAATAATATCTAAAGCATAGTACTCACCAAGCGTTCAGCACTTCATCAGGCCCTTAATTCACACTTGTTAACTATCCCCTTTATATCCATGTCACATCGCACATGAGGTAATACAATCAAATCATATAGAGACAATACAAAAATTACAAATTAATGTAGATACAGTACAAACAGTTCTGCAATTCCATAAGTAGATAATGAGTCAAGCAATGACTTTTAAACTAGTAAAGCATTGAGTGGTCCTAATGCTTTTGTTAACATTACTATTTCCACTTCTTTTCGCAGTAATTCCCTATGTTTATCTCCTTCATGTCTAGGTGGCTGAATTTTTTTTAATCCCATTAATCTCATACTTTTTATGTCTTCTTTATGAATATCACACATATGTTTAATAAGTCACAGTACTCCCACCTTAGATCTCAAAGAACGTACACCTCTCCAAAACGTACTTCCATAGGAATTTTTTTTACGTGTGTAGTAAAAACTTCAATCACATATGATTGCATGTACTACCCATTTTGTTTTACAAGTGATAATTTTTTCTTAATTTTTAGGGTATGGCCTCCTGAGTTTACATGCCATCACGTTTTAAAAGGTTACAGAAATAACCACGTGGTAATTACCACTAGGTAATACATCCCTGAGTCAGTTACCTCCCAGGTTTTGTGACTTTTCTAATCATCACTTCACTAAAACATCTTATAGATTTTTTTGTGCAACGGAATGAAATTAGGGGTTGTTCACTAGCTCTTTCTAAAAAAAAGGATCCTCAGATATTATGTGCCAATTTTTCTACATCACTGTTTTTATTGCCTCTGACATGGGGCTATATTGGAATGAAAAAGTAAATCTGGATCTCTCCTGTTGCCTCTCTACATTTTTTAGAAAAAGTGAAGAACATGATTAGTGTTGAGAGAATTGAAGCATCCAAAGTGGAATGCTATCTGAAGCTTTTTCTAATATTGCTGCTGCACGTGTTTCAAAGTTAGACTCCATTCACACATCCGTAATAATGGGTCCGCATCCATTCCGCAAATTGGGGAACGGGTGCGGACCCATTCATTCTTTATGGGGACAGAATGGATGCAGACAGCACACAGTGTGCTGTCCGCATCCACATTTCCGGAGAGCGCTGCCGATCTTCCGGTCCGTGGCGCCGGAAAAAAATAGAACATGTCCTATTCTTATCAGCAATTGCGGACAAGAATAGGTATTTCTATGGGGGTGGCGGCCGGATGTATTGCGGATCGCAATGCACTACGGACATGTGAATGGACCCTTAAAGTAAGAAGCCCGGGATCATGATATGACCCATAATTCCGTGCAGCCAGCCAATCTGCAGGTAGCCATCACCTGTGATGTCAGAACCCTATAAACCCTCATCCCTTGCGGTCTCCGACATTTAACTGTGAGCTGAGCTTAGGGAGAGACATGACAAGCGCTTATGCGCAGAAAGCTATTAATAGAAGAATATTGGAAAGGGAGAGTGAAGGGACAGTGTAAGGAGATCATAAGGAGAGCATAAGGAGACAGCAGGGACAGTGGAGGTTGAAGGTAATCGTTGTGTGCATCTTGTTGAACTGCTGCACATTCCCAGTTAATTTGCTAGTTTAAACATAGACTTACTGTGCTTCAGTATTAAAGGGCGGTCTAATATATTGCCATGTGCATCTTGTTGAACGACTCCCACCATACCAGTCAATTTGTTAGTTTATATATAGAATTACTGTGCCTCAGTATTAAAGGATGGTGTAATTCAGTCAGGTTCATAAATATTGGGACGTCAACACAATTCTAAAATTTTTGGCTCTATACACAACTATAATGGATTTGAAATGAAACAAACTAGATGTGCTTTAACTGCAGACTGTCAGCTTTAATTTGAGGGTATTTACATCCAAATCAGGTGAACGGTGTAGGAATTACAACAGTTTGCATATGTGCCTCCCACTTGTTAAGGGACCAAAAGTAATAGGACAATTGGCTTCTCAGCTGTTCCATGGCCAGGTGTGTGTTATTCCCTCATTATCCCAATTACAATGAGCAGATAAAAGGTCCAGAGTTCATTTCAAGTGTGCTATTTGCATTTGGAATCTGTTGCTGTCAACTCTCAAGATCAGATCCAAAGAGCTGTCACTATCAGTGAAGCAAGCCATCATTAGGCTGAAAAAAACAAATCAAACCCATCAGAGAGATAGCAAAAACATTAGGCGTGGCCAAAACAACTGTTTGGAACTTTCTTAAAAAGAAGGAACACACCGGTGACCACGAAAAACCAACTTTGGTGGATGACCGAATAATTATTTCCCTGGTGAAGAAAACACTCTCCAGGAGGTAGGTGTATGTGTGTCAAAGTCAACAATCAAGAGAAGACTTCACTAGAGTGAATACAGAGGGTTCACCACAAGATGTAAACCATTGGTGAGCCTCAAAAACAGGAAGACCAGATTAGAGTTTGCCAAATGACATCTAAAAAAGCCTTCACAGTTCTGAAACAACATCCTATGGATAGATGAGACCAAGATCAACTAGCACCAGAGTTATGGGAAGAGAAGAGTATGGAGAGGGAAAGGAACTGCTCTTGATCCTAAGCATACCACCTCATCAGTGAAGCATGGTGGTGGTAGTGTCATGGCGTGGGCATGTATGGCTGCCAATGGAACTGGTTCTTTTGTATTTATTGATGATGTGACTGCTGACAAAAGCAGCAGGATGAATTCTGAAGTGTTTCGGGCAATATTATCTGCTCATATTCAGCCAAATGCTTCCGAACTCATTGGATGGCGCTTCACAGTGCAGATGGACAATGACCCAAAGCATACTGCAAAAGCAACAAAAGAGTTTTTTAAGGGAAAGAAGTGGAATGTTATGCAATGGCCAAGTCCATCACCTGACCTGAATCTGATTGAGCATGCATTTCACTTGCTGAAGACAAAACTGAAGGGAAAATGTCCCAAGAACAAGCAGGAACTGAAGACAGTTGCAGTAGAGGCCTGGCAGAGCATCACCAGGGATGAAACCCAGCGTCTGGTGATGTCTATGCGTTCCAGACTTCAGGCTGTAATTGACTGCATAGGATTTGCAACCAAGTATTAAAAAGTGAAAGTTTGATTTATGATTATTATTGTATCCCATTACATTTGGTTCTTTAACAAGTGGGAGGCACATATGCAAACATTTGTAATTCCTACACCGTTCACCTGATTTGGATGTAAATACCCTCAAATTAAATCTGACAGTCTGCAGTTAAAGCACATCTTGTGTGTTTCATTTTAAATCCATTGTGGAGGTGTATAGAGCCAAAAATGTTAGAATTTTGTCGATGTCCCAATATTTATGGACCTGACTGTATCTCACTTTGCATGTAATGAGTCTATCACATATGTTAGTTTCACCTTTTAAATTGCATTACTGAAATAAATGAACTTTGCACAATATTAAAATTTTTCAAGTTTCACCTGTATTTATTAATGATCTTGTAGACGGCTTGCATAGTAAAATATCAATGTTTGCAGATGACACTAAACTGTGTAAAGTAATTAACACTGAAGAGGACAGTATACTACTACAGAGGGATCTGGATAGATTGGAGGCTTGGGCAGAGAACTGGCAGATGAGGTTTAACACTGACAAATGTAAGGTTATGCACATAGGAAGGAATAATGCTCAATCACCCGTACATACTAAATGGTAAAACACTAGGTAACACTGAAATGGAAAAGGACATAGGAATTTTAGTGAACAGTAAACTAAGCTTTAAAAAATAGTGTCAGACAGCTGCTGCCAAGGCCAATAAGATAATGGGTTGCATCAAAAGGGGCATAGATGACCGTGATGAGAACATAGTTCTACCACTTTACAAATCACTAGTCAGACCACACATGGAGTACTGTGTACAGTTCTGGGCTCCTGTGAGCAAGGCAGACATAGCAGAGCTGGAGAGGGTCCAGAGGAGGGCAACTAAAGTAATAAATGGAATGGGGGGACTACAGTACCCTGAAAGATTATCAACATTAGGGTTATTCACTTTAGAAAAAAGACTACTTAGGGGAGATCTATAACTATGTGTAACTATATCAGCGGTCAGTACAGAGATCTCTCCCTTCATGTATCTGTCCCAAGGACTGTGACTGTGACAAGGGGACATCCTCTGCATGTGGACGAAAGAAGGTTTGTACACAAACATAGTAGAGGATTATTTACGGTAAGAGCAGTGAGACTATGGAACTCTCTGCCTGAGGAGGTGGTGATGGTGAGTACAATAAAATAATTCAAGAGGGGCCTGGATGTATTTTTGGAGCGTAATAATATTACAGGCTATAGCTACTAGAGAGGGGTCGTTGATCCAGGGAGTTACTGATTGGAGTCGGGAAGGAATTTGTTTTCCACTTGAGTGGGGAAAATTGGCTTCTGCCTTATAGGTTTTTTTTTGCCTTCCCCAACTTGCAGGATAACAAGCCGAACTGGATGGACAAATGTCTTTTTTCGGCCTTATATACTATGTTACTATGTTACTATGTTACAGCGGCTGTGAGACCTGCACATACTAAGGCCTCTTTCACACTACAGTATGTCCATTTCAGTGTTTTGCGTTCCGTTTTTAACGGATCCGTTGTTCCGTTTTTTTGGTTCCGTTGTGTTTCCGTTTCCGTTCCGTCGTTCCGTATGGCATATACAGTATACAGTAATTACATTGAAAAAATTGGGCTGGCCATAACATTTTCAATAGATGGTTCAGAAAAAACGGAACGGAAACGGAAGACATACGGATGCATTTCTGTATGTGTTCCGTTTTTTTTGCAGACCCATTGACTTGAATGGAGCCACGGACCGTGATTTGCGGGCAATAATAGGACATGTTCTATCTTTCAACGGAACGGAAATACGGAAACAAAATGCATACGGAACACATTCCGGTTTTTTTTGCAGAACCATTGAAATTAATTGTTCTGTATACGGACTGTATACGGAACGCAAAAAAACGGACCGCAAAACGGAAAAAAATAACATTAGTGTGAAAGAGGCCTAAGGCTTATTTATGAAGATTTCCGGGTGTTGCCTGTACCGACCAGTTACCTTCCAGCTGTGATCGTGTAGCCTGCACTGTAGGAATGAGCTGGAGTCGGCGTGTTTGCTGGACTGTCCTTCAGTTATCAGCTATAACCCCATACATTTCATGACCAATATGCATTAAGAAAGTCTGTGGACTCAAGATTGGTGGCTCACCTCAGATGGGGTTCTGGATGTGGTGCTACTAGCCCAGTGTAGAGGATCACCCCTCCTCTAGTGATAAATATAACAAAAATTGAAAGTGAGGGCGAGCACTCAACACCTGTAGCCAATTAGTAGTGTATAAAATTTTATTAAATCACCATATAATAATATGACATATAAATGGACCATATAAACTAAAATGCAATATAAAATGCCACTTTAAGGAAAAGGTTAAATAGTAGCAGTCTCTTGTGTTCAAGGCTACTATAGAATGTAGCTAATGCGTTTCACCGCTGCGTTTCACTGTCCCATGCGCATATAACAATAGTCAATGAGTTTGGCTGACTCGTGTGCGCTGCTCCAATATCAGCCAAACAATAGTGCAGGTGGATTCAACAGTGTCCGCTACCACATATGGACTAGGCTTGGTGTCCTCAACTGCCAATGGTCAAATGGCCGAGCACATTTAGTTAATAAGCCTCACCGCATGAGGTTTGAACCAGTGGTGTTCCTACCTTCCTCTGGTTTCGAGGACGTTAATCCAGACGTGTGCGGTGGGTCAGCTACGAGAGACTGCTCCGGCGTCCAGCTCGTGGTGTCTGTGGTACCACTGACGAAGGGAAGGAGTTCCCGAAACGCGTCTGGGCCGCACACCTGCAACAGAAGCATCTCCGCAATCGACGCATGGCCATGCGAACAACATAACTATCGGAAGAAGCTGGATTCCTGAGACGCTAAGTACAGAAACTCTTAGTATTGCTGTGCAGTCCAGGCACATACCACTTCCGAGGTCCCGCGAGATCTGGAAACAGCTGATCACAGACACCACGAGCTGGACGCCGGAGCAGTCTCTCGTAGCTGACCCACCGCACACGTCTGGATTAACGTCCTCGAAACCAGAGGAAGGTAGGAACACCACTGGTTCAAACCTCATGCGGTGAGGCTTATTAACTAAATGTGCTCGGCCATTTGACCATTGGCAGTTGAGGACACCAAGCCTAGTCCATATGTGGTAGCGGACACTGTTGAATCCACCTGCACTATTGTTTGGCTGATATTGGAGCAGCGCACACGAGTCAGCCAAACTCATTGACTATTGTTATATGCGCATGGGACAGTGAAACGCAGCGGTGAAACGCATTAACTACATTCTATAGTAGCCTTGAACACAAGAGACTGCTACTATTTAACCTTTTCCTTAAAGTGGCATTTTATATTGCATTTTAGTTTATATGGTCCATTTATATGTCATATTATTATATGGTGATTTAATAAAATTTTATACACTACTAATTGGCTACAGGTGTTGAGTGCTCGCCCTCAATATGCATTAACATCATGGTCACCCCGACACTGGTCTTTAATCCATTCTTGTTGATGAAGCACTCTTTTTTTCCAGTTTCTCTTTTAAATCTTGACCCTTCTGTATTGTATTTTATGTCTGTTAAATTAATGTCCTGTTTGTTTTTCTCCCCCATAAAAAAAAAAAGTATTGCCTTGTGATTTGGTATCCAAAAGTAGGAGTGGGTACAAAACATAGAAGACATGCAAATATTCCATTCACGTGTCATCTCTGTTTTGGATCCACTCCTGTTTTTTTTGGCAGTATTGGCAATCCAATACTGATGGATTACTGACCAAATGTTGACCAAGTGAAGGCTCCAGAGACAGGATCTGTTTTTTGGGGGTTATTGGTCTGACAGACCAGAGGAAGGGCAAAATAATCAGTGACGTCAACACAAACTTACTGCTGACACTCTCTCCACTCTGTCGGGGGGGGGGGCTCTACTTGTATAAGCGTTTAATAGGACAGGTTATGTAGACATCTATGTAGAATCGACTGATGACTATGTGCGCTTTTTCTTGGCGCTATCATCGACCTGTAAGGCTGAGTTCATACTTGAGTTATTTGGTCAGTTTTGGCCCCGTGACTGCCCAAATATGTGAAGTCTGCAGTGATTCTAAGGGCGACGCCTGACATCTGCATTTCATACGGACTCACAGTATTAGGCCTCCTTCGCACGAACGTGTGCGCCCTGTGGCCGTTTTGAGGACCGTATTAGCGGATCCGCAATACACGGGCGATGTTCCGTGGGCATTCCGCATGATGGATGCGGACCCATTCACTTCAATGGGTCCGCAAATCAGGAAATGCGGAATGGTGCGGAACCGAAGCACGGAACGGAAACCCACGGAAGCACTATGGAGTGTTTCCGTGTGGTTTCGTCCCGTTCTTCTGCTCTGCAAAAAGATAGAACATATCCTATCTATTTGCAGAACGGGTGGATTGCGGACCATTAAAGTGAATGGCGGGCCGCAGCATGGCCACGGGGCGCATATGTTCGTGTGCAGGAGGCCTTATTTCACTACCAAAGCAGACTCCCTATGCGTGTTACTGCAAGGCACAGTGTTCTACACCACTATAAAGGCTCTCAGCAGCCAGGAAATAGCTGTTTTTTTAACGCAATTCGCTGCAAATAAATTCTTATCGAACCAAATTTTAAAAAAAATTATTGTGAACCGGCAAATCTAAATTTTTTACATTTTGCTCATCTCTAGAAACAATCATTACTTAATGGGCAACTAAGTAAAATAAATAATAATGATTCTCAATTTGAACTACAAGCTAGGGATTTAAAAGATCATTTAGTGAATAGGGATTATCCCAAATGTTTGATTAATGATTCTTTGAGTAGAGTTGGAAGTAGATCACGTTCTTCACTTTTTCTCAAAAAATGTAGAGAGACAATAGGAGAGATCCAGATTTAGTTTTGCATTCCAATATAGCCCCATCAGAGGCGATAAAAACTGTGATATATTAAAATTGGCACATAATATCTGAGGATCCTGTTTTGTCAGAAAGAGCTAGTGAACAACCTCTAATTTTATTATATACTGTATATAGCACGTGCATATATAGCACAAAGGATCGAGGCGAGATGTTTTAGTAAATTGACAATTAGAAAACAAAAAAAACATGGAAGGCAACTGACTCAGGGATGTATTACCTAGCGCTAATTACTGCTGTGGTCAGTGCCGATTCCATAAACTTTTAAAACATGATGGGCATGTAAACTTGGAAGGCCATACCTTACATAGTTAGAGAAATGATCGTTTGTAAAACAAAATGGGTAGTACGTATATGCTATCATATGTGATTGCAGGTTTAGCTACATACGGTAGGTAAAAGAAAAAAGCCTATGGCAGTAGATTTTGGAGAGGTGTACATTCTTTAAGATCTAAGGTGGGAGCACCACGACTTATTAAACACATTTGTGATATTCATAAAAGAGACATAATAAGTATGAGATTCTTGAGATTAAAACAAATTCAGCCACCAAGACATGGAGGAGATAGACATAGGGAATTACTGTGCATATAATGTTAACAAAAGTATTAGGGCTACTTGGTTTGAATGATAGAAATTATATGAGCGCTTTCCTAGATTAAAAGTCCTTGCTAGAACTCTTTGTATCTACATTCATTTGTAATTTTTGTATTGTTTGTATATGAGTTGATTGTATTACCTTATGTGGGATGTAACACGGATATAAAGGGGATGGTTCACACAGGTGTGAATTAAGGGCCACATCTTGTATCACCTAATGCACACTAAAAAGAAGATTTTAGGGATTGGTGAGTGCCATGCTTTAGATATTTGTACAGACGTGATTTACATTTTTCCATAGAGCAACACAATATATTTTATCTGCATAACACTACCATTAAATAAGTGGAGACATGGGATCAGGCACAAATCTCAGTGGTGCCAGGTCCTTCCATTAAGTTGAGAGAGCATTTTGTTGCTACAAGTATTTTGCAGAAATAAATGTGTAGAGGACAAATTAAAATAAAAATTTTCACAGATATTGCATTTCAATGTTGTGCCCAGCTCATGCTTTCACCATGCTGCTTGAATTTATAGGCAGCTTCTACCGGGTATCCAAGTTCCATAAATGTGGACTTAAGTCGCACACAGAAGGGCTCAAAGATGAAAGAGCTTTGGCTTTTGGAGTGTGGATTTTGCTAGAATGGATTTTGCTAGAATGGTTTTTGGGTGCAACTTCACATTTGCAGAGACCTTGAAGTACCTGTACAGTGAAATACCCCAATAAGTGATCTCATTTTGGAAATTACACCCCTCATCTTATCCAACCGAGGGGTGGAGTGAGCATTTTGACACCAGAAATGAATGTGCAGAGGACCATGCAAAAAGTTTTCCACAGATATAGCATTTCATTGCCCAATATGTTGTACCCAGCTTGTGCTATTTGAGACTCAACATGCCCCTTAAATGGGTTGGCCTATATTACACACTGGTGGCATATCGCTAGTGTATGACAGCAATGCCAGATATTTCTAGAATGGGGCCTCCAAAGTGAATGAGGGCACACTGGCTATCAGGGACTACCATACAGGGGAATGGAGAGGTAGCCTCGCTTGTGCGGTGTAATTTCCATTCACTTTTATGCACACTCACTCAGCTCTTTTTCAGAATTCCTATACAGTAGAAGTGAATGGAGAGGAGACTGTGCATTTGAGGTGTGCAATTTTTTGCCTTGGGGGCCTTGTTCCACAAGTGGAATCCACACATAACTGACATTGGTGGCATATCCTATGTGAGATGGGCCAACGCTTTACATTGTTAGGATGGTTCTACTGGGTACTGAAATGCCATAAATGTGGACATAAACTGCAGTTTGGGTACGCTGCAGGGTTTAAAAGGGACAGACAACCATTTTGCTTTAGCAGCATATATTATGATGGATTGGTTTACAGGTGCGATATTGCTTTCAAACAGCCTCTGAGGTACCACTACCTCTATTTTCTGATAACCATACATTTTTTCTTTTGATGGATATGCGTGAGGGCTTAGTTTTTGAAGGATGAGCTGCCATTATTATAAGCTCTGCTACTTTTACACAAATAAAGCCTTTTTTGTGTCGCCGTGAAGAAAATAATAAATATAGTGGAATTGGCCGTTTAGATTTTTTTCCATTATGGTGTTCACCATCTGGGATAAATATGTTTATATTTTAATAGTTTGGACGAGTTGTGATGCAGTGATGTTAAGGATTTTTTTATTGTTTATTTTTATTATTGAAAAAGGGAGATGATAGTTTGTGTGATCGCCTAAATCATTGTTTTCCGGCAGAAGATTGCGTTGTCTAAACAGCAATCTGCTGCCAGCAAATAATAATTTTGTATGGGGACGAGCGATAGCATTATTCAGTTATGCTAATTTTGCACCAGTTTTAACCATTTCCACCTGAGAGCTGTTATTTTAGATTGAAGAAAAGTTCCTTTCTCCCGTCTAAAATATTGGATCTCAGATGGAAATGGCTAAAATAGACACAACATTAGCATAAATGGATGCTCGAAATAAAGGATCCATTTTATTTTTATTATTTTTTTTATTTTTTTTCCTCTGATGGATTAGAAGAACAGAAAATGAAACGTTGATGTGAATCTAGCCTTAAGCTATACCCGTACATTATTTGTCAATTGCTGTAAGTCACTTGCTGTATACAGATATACTGTAACAATTACTTATGTGCTATCTGCATAGACAAGTACATCCTAACCTTGCCACTATGGGGGACACCTGAACCACCAAAACATTTTACCTCAAGGAAACTTAGTTTATGGGCGAAAAACACATAAGAGTCCATTCACACGTCCGTGAATGTGTCTGCACCCGTTCCGCAATTCTGACCATTTATTCTCTATGGGGCAGGAATGGATGCGGACAGCACACAGTGTGCTGTCTGCATCCGAATTTCCAGAGTTCACCCCTGATCTTCCGGTCTGTGGCTCCGGCAAAAAATAAAACATGTCCTACTTGTCCCAATTGCGGACAAGAATAGTCAGTTCTATGGGGGTGCCGGCCGGGTGTATTGCGGATCTGCAATTTGCAGATCTGCAATACACTACGGACGTGTGAATGGACCCTAACTCTTGTCTATTAGTATGTTTTGGCTTACATGTTTTAACAGTTTTTTTCAAGAATATTTGAGCAACTGGAACCTGAATAAGTTTGTCTTTATTGTAAAATTGACTGATCTTGCTATGTTTTAGGAAGGGGCGTAGCTAAAGGCTCATGGGCCATGGTGCAAGAGTTCAGTTTGGGTCCCCCTTCCCTCTGCTTTGTGGCCAGGGGGCATATAGGCTTCCTGCTGGCTGAGGTAAAAATTGAAACAGCACCTCCCCCCCCCATGCCAAATTCTCGACCTAACCCCTTCCCTTCAGCCAGAGTAAGGGCTCATTCAGACGGCCGTATGCTGTCCGCAAAAATACTGAATGCTATCCGTTTTTTTGCGGATCCGCAAAAAAAATGAAACATGTCCTATACTTGTCCGTGAAAATCAGGACATGGCCCCATTGAAGTCTATGGGTCCGCAAAAATACTGAATGCTATCCGTTTTTTTGCAGATCCGTTTTTTTGCGGATCCGCAAAAAACGGATAGCATTCAGTATTTTTGCGGACAGCATACGGCCGTCTGAATGAGCCCTTACAGTGTAACTTGACCAGCATGCACTTTCTACTGTATAATACTGGTGTCTTCTTATGTGGCACAAGGGTCTTTGGGCCCCGTCAGGCTCCTGGGCCTGGTAGTGACTGCTACCTCTGCACCCCCTATAGCTACGCCCCTGGTTTTAGGTAACCTCTGACCAGGTTCCAATAAACCCAGTGAAGCTTGTGAAACACTGGCCTTGATCATTTGAACTCTGCAGGAGTTGCATGCTTCAATAACAACATAATTTTTTGATCATTTTTGCCAAGTGTCCTCAATTTTGCAGTACATGTTCTTTATACTGTATAGGTGGTTTAGTTCACTTCTCTATTTGTTTTGTGAAAAAATATATATTATGCTACTTGCTTAGCATGCAACCTTAGAAAAGTCGAATCATTTTTTATCTAGTAGTCATCTTTGGTGCATTTTGGAATAAAGTTTGAGGCTGAACACCTATTGCTATATTGAAATATGCTTGAAATATCATGCAAGGTAGCATAGCTAGCTGTTGACCTTGAACACACATTTCCCTACTCCAAGAGGAAAGATAGAAGATTGGAATTATGCTCTTTACTTTTCAATTTTCAATTATGTTTTGGTAACTGACAACAGTAGGCCTGTTACATTATACAATATATTTTATATATTTGCTGACATTCACCTTCTTTTCTCCATCAAACCTTACAAATCATGATTTAATATAATAAAAAACAACACATAAAATTATAAAACTCCATTTGCTACTGTAAGTGCTGTTAACATTATCTATATCTACAAAATGTAACAGCTTTCATTTCCGTTCTGCGCCGTTGTTTGTAAAAACTACATTAGCACTGTAGGTCAAAACATTATTTCAGGACTAAATTACATATATTGGATAAGCTTAAGTAGATTTAAGAAAAAAATAAAAAATAAATATTGCATTCTAACGAGATAAAGAACAAAATGCAAAAAAAATATAGAGGAGATTAGATACAGAAAACTCCCAGACACAATGTGAAAGCATACATAAGTTAGCAATGAAAGTATGACAAGAGAATGAAGAAAAGTTTATTCAGCCAACAAGAAACAAAAAGCACAAAAAGTACAAGATGTTGATTAATTTCTTGCCTACACGTGTGGTGCAGAGATCTTGCGTGCAGCTGACAAAGACACGACTAGTTGAACGGCTAAGGCTATATTCACACACTACTGATTTTTAGAAGAATCTGCTTTATATTCTCATTGATAATCCTCTGGCATTGTAGAGACACTAGTTCATCATTTGTCATTTAGGTTTTGCTCTGCATTCTGAAAAAAGTCTCTTATCTAAAACCAGTCATTCTCAATTGTTCTTTGCTCTTGTTTCTGGTCCAAATCCTATCTCAGCTCAGATCTCAGTTTGTCTTTTGACTCTTTCCAAACTTTATTTTTATTGTGGCTTGTACGGGGTTCTTGAGCAGGGATTCTCAAGCTTTCTATTCTGAGGGCTCACCAGCCAAACCATAGTGATGACTGAGCCTTACCAGTTGTTTATTAGTGTTGGGCACCGAATATTCGAATCACAAATTTTAATCATGAATATCGCCACTTCGAGAATTTGCGAATATTTAGAATATAGTGCTATATATTCGTATTTGCGAATATTCATGATCCCTCCCTGCTTCTTGCTTGTGGGCCAATGAGAAGGCTGCAATATCTTTGTCAGAGCTTAGCAACATCCCTAGCAACCAATAGGAAAGTTGCCTACCCCTTACTATATAAGAACCTCCCCAGCAGCCATTTTCAGCATTTTTTTGCATTTATGAGAGAGAGAGCAGGGTCATTGCTGTGCTCTGTGCTTTGGTGTGTCAAACTCAGTTAGTTAGTTAGCTTATATATAATACAGATAGTTAGTGGGTCCATACATACATGCTAAAGACATAGTGATACTTAGTGCACCAATCAGTAATATGTATTCAGACCTGCTAAAATGTGAAGTTGCACGTATTGCGCAAAAATATGCGCATCATTAATTGCCGATTGCTAATATATTGGAGCCCTCTATCTGCATATAAAGCTATTGTAATGTTCTGGGGTGCCAACCATTTTCTCCAGTCTCAGGAAACTTCTAGTAGCTTGAAAAATGTAGCAAAAATGTAGAAAAATGTAGCATTACGCGAATATTACATAGCCAACTTTCGCAATCAAGAAAATAATTGCAAATTCTCAAATTTATTACTAATATTCACCCAAATATAAGTGAAATATCGGAAATTTGAATATTACCCCTGCCGCTCATTACTGTTGTTTATCCATGCTAAATTTTTTTTAATATATATATATATATATATAATACCACAAATAAGTTTGACAAAGGCCTCATTGAGAAGGCAGAAACGTAGCTGGAATAAAGTTTGGGGTCGTCACCCTATCACCTAACAACTGGAAGTGCTGCCTCTTCATTCTTTGAATATAAATATATATATATATATATATATATAGTATCAGTCACTGGGTCACTACTAGTACCAACCACTGTGCACATAAATTCCCCAGAATTCTTCAATTTTGCCTATAGCAGGAAGTTAACTTGCAACTCCTTGTCCCTCTACCAATCTGCACAGGTTTTGCTTAGTGAGAGAAATATAGTTTCCCTGTACAGTAACACTGTTCTAATGAATCTGGATGGTTAGGGTGCATTCTGTGCCAGGAACTGGGTGGTGCCTCACTAGGCCAACCTCACATTTTAATAATACTGTCATAAAGTCTAAGGCCTAGTTCACACAAACATTCCGTTTCCGTATTTCCGTTTTTCCATTCCGTTAAAAGATAGAACATGTCCTATATTTGGCCGCAAATCACGTTCCGTGGCTCCATTAAAGTCAATGGGTCCGCAAAAAAACCGGAACACATACGGAAATGCATCCGTTTGTCTTCCGTATCTGTTCCGTTTTTGCTGAACCATCTATTGAAAATGTTATGCCCAGCCCAATTTTTTCTATGTAATTACTGTATACTGTATATGCCATACGGAAAAACGGAACGGAAAAACGGAAAGGAAACGGAAGCACAACGGAACTCAAAAACGGAACAACGGATCCGTGAAAAACGGACTGCAAAAAACTATAAAAGCCATACGTTCGTGTGAACTAGGCCTAAACGTGCTGTTATAGTTCACATAAAGGTGAGTAGTGTCAGTGGATCCTCAAGGTCATAATCTGATTCACACTGCCTAAACTGAAAAGTGGAGTTTATGGGATTCACAGTTTAAACTGTGTACAATGTACAATTGATCTAGACTCTGCTGCAAGAACTCTCCAGGTTACATTCCCTGGAGTAGTCTTGAACTGGCAACATTGCTGACAGTAGAGAGATCAAGAGGAAGGAGGTGTCAGACCTAGGAGTAATCCAAATGCATAGTCATAGGTAAGGCAGAGGTCAGTGCTGGTTCCAGAAAGCACCATGAGCATCAGGTAGACAAAACAGGAGAGCTAAGACTAGAAAAAGATGAGGTGAGGAACAGGACCAATCTCTAAAGACAATATCTGTATAGAGCACAATAGAAAATGGTCAGGAGCCAGTGAAGGTTCATATCTTGAACTTAGCCAGTGATTATGAGGACCTGCTTGTTTTTAAATAGTAACCATTGATGACATCATATGACCTGCCCAGAACAAAGCATCATGCATCATAGCACAAAACAAAAGTTACCACAGCTAGGCTAAGGCAGCTGTAAGAGAGAGAGAGAAAGAAAGAGAGAGAAAACAGGAGAGAAATGTAAAAGGTATGCTCACGTGGTCAGCAACTGAAACACATATTATTTGAATGGACATGGACTGACATGTGGATGCACATGTGGATTGCTTCCATTAAAGATAAATGGAGGTAATCAGTAGATTTTCAGTGCCTAATAATAAAAATGCTACACACTATAAAATCTGAGGCAAGATCATTATTCTGGATAATATGAATGGGGCATAAAATACCTCATTCATGTACCATGATGATTGAGATGCAACAAATTAGACTTGGAGATTTCAGTTCTGAAGCCTTCTAAATGGTGAATACAGTTTTTAAATCATAGACTTGCCCTAACTAAGTGTCAGCAGAAAATATATAAATTGATGATTCCTCTTCTTCCAGTTGCTCAGGGAGCCTAGTGACATCACCGGCACTGATGGACAGGCTTTAGCGCTGCTCTAGCCAGTAAAGCCCACCCATCAGAGCCCGCGCCCGGCAGTGTGTTATTGTAAACAAAAGAGCCTTTGCCCTGCGCGATTTAGCGCAGCGCAAAGGAGAGCATTGGAGCATGAACTACTCCGATGCTCAAGTAAGGGGGACTGCCTGAGTGAAAATAGAGGATTGTCCGGGTTCAGCTCAGAACCCGGACAACCCCTTTAAGGGTAATTTCACACTAGCGTTGTTAGAATCTGGTAGGCAGTTCTGACAGCCGTGTACAAACGAATAGTTTTTTTTCCCAGATCCGTTAGACGAATCCGGCGTTATACTGGATCCGTCTCATCCAGTATCATCCGGAATAACGGATCCGGTATTTAAATTTTTGCAAAGATCAAAAACCAAGCGCATGCACAGACCAGAAAACCATATTTAGCGATGCAGCAATTTCCCGAACACTTGGTACCAGATCCGGCATTAATACATCTCTATGGAAATTAATGCCGCATCCGGCAAGTGCGGTATTGTTCCGGGATTTTGGGCGGAAAAAATACAGCAGCATGCTGCGGTATTTTGTCCGGTGAAATACCGTACAAGGGACGGAACGGAAGACTTCCTGATGCATACTGAACAGATTGCTTTTCATTTAGAATGCATTAGGACAAAACTGATGCGTTTTTTTCCGGTATTGAGACCCTTTACTGGATTTCAATACCGGAAAAGAATAACGCTAGTGTGAAAGTACCCTTAATCGGTTATTTTTCAAAAGAAGTCAAATAATCTGTTCATTTCTTAAAATTGATTTTTTCATAACCATTATTTAAAGTGAAGGAATATTATACACTCTTTTATTATTATTTGAACAGTTTCTATTATTTATAACTAAACAGGATAAACTTTTGTAAGTGATGATAACACAATACTTAGATAAAGCTGACATTTCTTTGAGATGTAATTGTACAAAAGACTTAATCACTGAGTCATGCCAAACCCTTCATTAAAGTCGTAAAGGGCCATTGAAGGACCCATTTCATTAGATTAGCATCCGTTCAAGAGCACAAAAGTGTGATTTGCTTCTGAAAGGTAAAAAAATGCTTCCCAAAGCTAATTAAAATGAGCTGAACATATTATTAATAAGTGGATATATATTTCTGAAAATAATGTTTGACAATAGGAGATGACTAGAGTTGAGCGGACACCTGGATGTTCGGGTTCAGCAGGTTCGGCCGAACTTGAAAAAAAAGTTCGGGTTCTGGACCCGAACTTGACCCCAAACCCCATTGAAGTCAATGGGGACCCGAACTTTTGGCCACAAAAATGGCTCTAAAATTGTCCTGGAAAGGGCTAGAGGGCTGCAAGAGGCATCAAAATGTGCTTAAGAGCATGGCAATTGTTCTGCAAACAAATGTGGATAGGGAAATAACTTAAAATAACATAAAATACAGAAAAATTTAAAATAAAAATCTGGATCTATGAGTAGAAGGTTGAGGAGGCGGTTGATGGGTGGATGTGGCGGTGTAGGTTAACGTGGCGGTGTAGGTGGAAGCGGCGGTGAAGGAGTCAGAGGTAGCCAACACTGATTTGTGTTGTTTTTTATTTTTAAATTGGGGTATCCCCCAAAATATTGGGACAAATAACAAAATAAAACAAAGAATAAGTGCACTTGAGTACAAGAATGGATGGTTGAGGCTGGTATAAATGTCTATTCTGCACAAGGTACGGACAAGTCCTGTGGGATCCATGCCTGGTTCATTTTAATAAATATAAGCTTGTCCACATTGGCTGCGGCCTGTGATAATGCTCTCTGCCGTGCTAAACACACGTTCACACTAAACACTGGCTGCAGGGCAGGTCAGCACCTCCAAGGCTGACAAAGCTTTTCCACATTTGGGCCATGCTAACCCTGCCTTCTCAGGTAGTGGCGGTGCCCCAGCTGCGTTGGCGACCTCTTCCTCCTCCTCTGCCTTCGCCTTGTGCTTCCACTGTGCCCCCGCTGTCAGGTAGGAATACCATCAGCAGCGTGCGCTTGTAGTCGCGCATCTTCAGATCAGTAACAGATGTTTTCACTAAATTTAGTTCCCTGTTAGCAATGCAGAGCAGGGGTTCATTCATGGCAAAAGGGGGTTCATGTCACCCCGCAATAGAACAGAGGATTGTGAGAGAACGAGGCCCATGTCACCCAGGCACAGCAGGGGTTCATTCACGGCAAAAGGGGGTGCATGTCACCCAGCAATACAACAGAGGATTTTGATAGATTTAGGCCCCTGTCACCATTGCACAGCAGGGGTTCATTCACGGCAAAAGGGGGTTCATGTCACCCAGCAATAGAGCAGACGATTTTGAGAGATTTAGACCCCTGTCACCCAGGCACAGCAGAGGTTCATTCATGGCAAAAGGGGGTTCATGTCACCCGGCAATAGAACAAACGATTTTGATAGATTTAGTCCCATGTCAACCAGGCACAGCAGGGGTTCATTCACGGCAAAAGGGGGTTCATGTCACCCAGCAATAGAGCAGAGGATTTTAAAAGATTTAGGCCCCTGTCACCATTGCACAGCAGGGGTTCATTCACGGCAAAAGGGGGTTCATGTCATCCAGCAATGGAACAGACAATTTTGATAGATTTAGGCCCATGTCAACCAGGCACAGCAGGGGTTCATTCACGGCAAAAGGGGGTTCATGTCACCCAGCAATAGAATAGACGATTTTAAAGAGATTTATGCCCCTGTCACCCAGGCACAGCAGGGGTTCATTCACGGCAAAAGGGGGTTCATGTCACCCAGCAATAGAACAGACGATTTTGAGAGATTTAGGCCCCTGTCAACTAAGCATAGCAGGGGTTCATTCACGGCAAAAGCGGGTTCATGTCACCCAGCAATAGAACAGACGAATTTGATAGATTTAGGACAATGTCAACCAGGCACAGCAGGAGTTCATTCACGGAAAAAGCGGGTTCATGTCACCCAGCAATAGAACAGACGAATTTGATAGATTTAGGCATATGTCAACCAGGCACAGCAGGGGTTCATTCACGGGAAAAGGGGGTTCATGTCACCCAGCAATAGAACAGACGATTTTGATAGATTTAGGCCCATGTCAACCAGGCACAGCAGGGGTTCATTCACGGCAAAAGGGGGTTCATGTCACCCAGCAATAAAACAGACGATTTTGAGAGATTTAGGCCCCTGTCAACCAGGCACAGCAGGGGTTCATTCACGGGAAAAGGGGGTTCATGTCAGCCAGCAATAGAACAGACGA
The DNA here is from genome assembly GCF_905171765.1 of Bufo bufo. Classification (NCBI taxonomy): domain Eukaryota; kingdom Metazoa; phylum Chordata; class Amphibia; order Anura; family Bufonidae; genus Bufo; species Bufo bufo. Next base: position 154,637,842 of record NC_053390.1, on the reverse strand, counting down.
TTTTGAGAGATTTAGGCCCTTGTTATCTAGGCACAGCAGGGGTTCATTCACAGCAAAAGGGGGTTCATGTCACCCAGCAATAGAACAGACGAATTTGATAGATTTAGGCCTATGTCAACCAGGCACAGCAGGGGTTCATTCACGGCAAAAGGGGGTTCATGTCACCCAGCAATAGAACAGACGATTTTGATAGATTTAGGCCCATGTCAACCAGGCACAGCAGGGGTTCATTCACGGCAAAAGGGGGTTCATGTCACCCAGCAATAGAACAGATGATTTTGAGAGATTTAGGCCCCTGTCACCCAGGCACAGCAGATGTTCATTCACGGCAAAAGGGGGTTCATGTCACCCAGCAATAAAACAGACGATTTTGAGAGATTTAGGCCCCTGTCAACCAGGCACAGCAGGGGTTCATTCACGGGAAAAGGGGGTTCATGTCACCCAGCAATAGAACAGACGATTTTGAGAGATTTAGGCCCCTGTCATCCAGGCACAGCAGGGGTTCATTCACGGCAAAAGGGGGTTCAGATTTAGGCCCATGTCAACCAGGCACAGCAGAGGTTCTTTCATGGCAAAAGGGGGTTCATGTCACCCAGCAATAGAACAGAGGATTTTGAGAGATTTAGGCCCCTGTCACCCAGGCACAGCAGGGATTCATTCACGGCAAAAGGGGGTTCATGTCACCCAGCAATAGAACAGACGATTTTGATAGATTTAGGCCCATGTCAACCAGGCACAGCAGGGGTTCATTCATGGCAAAAGAGGGTTCATGTCACCCAGCAATAGAACAGACAATTTTGATAGATTTAGGCCCATGTCAACCAGGCACAGCAGGGGTTCATTAACGGGAAAAGGGGGTTCATGTCACCCAGCAATAGAACAGACGATTTTGATAGATTTAGGCCCCATGTCAACTAGGCACAGCAGGGGTTCATTCACGGCAAAAGGGGGTTCATGTCACCCAGCAATAGAACAGACGATTTTGAGAGATTTAGGCCCCTGTCACCCAGGCACAGCAGGGGTTCATCACGGCAAAAGGGGTTCATGTCATCCAGCAATAGAACAGACTATTTTGAGAGATTTAGGCCCCTGTCACCCAGGCACAGCAGGGGTTTGTATACGCCAAAAATGGTAAAATGTCACCCGACAATTGAAAATAAGATTTTTTTTTAATTTAGGGCACTAAAATTGACACTTTTTTGCATTAAAATGGCTCTAAAATAGTCCTTGAAAATGCTAGAGGGAAGTAAAAGGCAGTAAAATGTGCTTAAGAGCATGGCAACTGCTCTGCAAACAAATGTGGATAGGGAAATAACTTAAAATAAAATAAAATAACAAAAAATTACAAATTTTTAACCTGCAACTCAGAAGGACGTGGATATGGAGTCGGAGGTTGAGGAGACGGTGAATGTGGTGTTGTAGGTGGAGGCAGCAATAGAGGAGGAGGAGGCAGCCAACAATGTTTTTTTTTTTTTTTAATTGGATAGGTAGCCCCCAAAATATTGGGACAAATAAAAAAAAAGAATACAAAAAATCATTGTACTTGACTTGAGTAGAAGAATGTATGTTTGATGGTGGTATAAATGTCTATTCTGCACAAGGTACAGACAAGTCTTGTGGGATCCAAGCCTGGTTCATTTTACGTGAGCTTGTCCACGTTGGCTGGGGAAAGGCGGCTGCGTCTGTCTGTAATGACGCTTCCTCCAAGGCATACAGGGCAAGCTCTGGCCATGTGGACAATTTGGAGACCCAGAAGTTGAATGGGGCAGAACCATCCGTCAGTACGTGTAGTTGTGTGCACAGGTAATGTTCCACCATGTTGTTCAAATGCTGCCTCCTGCTAACACGCTCCATATCAGCAGTTGGGACCGGTTGTTGCGGCGAAGTGACAAAGCTTTTCCACATGTCGGCCATGCTAACCATGGCTTCTGAGGTGCTGGCGCTGACACAGCTGCGTTGGCGACCTCTTCCTCCTCCCATGCCTTCGCCTTGTGCTTCCACTTGTCCCCCGGCATCAGTCGGGAATGCTCTCAGGAGCGTGTCTACCAGCGTGCGCCTGTAGTTGCGCATCTTCCGATCACGCTCCAGTGAGGGAATTAAGGACGGCACATTGTCTTTGTAACGGGGATCCAGCAGGGTGGCCACCCAGTAGTCAGCACACGTTAAAATGTGGGCAACTCTGCAGTCCTTGCGCAGGCACTGCAGCATGTAGTCGCTCATGTGTGCCAGGCTGCCCAAAGGTAAGGACAAGCTGTCCTCTGTGGGAGGCGTATCGTCTGCATCCTCCGTATCCCCCCAGCCACGCACCAGTGATGGGCCCGAGCTGTGTTGGATGCCACCCCGCTGTGAACATGCTTCATCCCCATCCTCCTCCTCATCCTCCAGTAGTGGGCCCTGGCTGGCCAAATTTGTACCTGGCCTCTGCTGTTGCAAAAATCCTCTTTCTAAACCACTTCTAAAAAACTGGCCTGAAAGTGTTAGAGATGACCCCGCTTACTCCTCCTCGTCCTGGTCCACTTCCTCTTCCATCATTGCCCTAAGTGTTTTCTCAAGGAGACATAGAAGTGGTATTGTAAGGCTGATAATGGCGTCATCGCCACTGGCCATGTTGGTGGAGTACTCGAAACAGCGCAACAGGGCACACAGGTCTCGCATGGAGGCCCAGTCATTGGTGGTGAAGTGGTGCTGTTCCGCAGTGCGACTCACCCATGCGTGCTGCAGCTGAAACTCCACTATGGCCTGCTGCTGCTCACACAGTCTCTCCAGAATGTGCAAGGTGGAGTTTCACCTGGTGGGCACGTCGCATATGAGGCGGTGAGCGGGAAGGCAGAAGTTACGCTGTAGAGCAGACAGCCAAGCGGCGGCAGGATGAGAATGCCGTAAGCGCGCACAGACGGCCCGCACTTTACGCAGCAGCTCTGACATGTCGGGGTAGTTGTGAATGAATTTCTGCACCACCAAATTCAGAACATGCGCCAGGCAAGGGATGTGCATCAAACCGGCTAGTCCCAGAGCTGCAACGAGATTTCACACATTATCGCATACCACCAGGCCAGGCTTGAGGCTCAGTGGCAGAAACCACTCGTCGGTCTGTTGTTCTATACCCCGCCACAACTCCTGCGCGTTGTGGGGCCTGCCCCCAAACACATCAGTTTCAGAACGGCCTGCTGACGTTTACCCCGGGCTGTGCTGGTAAGTTGGTGCTGAAGGTCTGTCGCTGACCAGATGAGGAGGTGGAAGAAGAGGAGGAGGAAGCCGAGTAGAAAAAGGAGGCAACAGGAGGCAAAGAATGATGCCCTGTCATCCTTGGCGGCGGAATGACGTACAACAAACAGCCCTCCGCCTGGGGCCCAGCCGCCACTACATTAACCCAGTGTGCAGTTAGGGAGATATAGCGTCCCTGGCCGTGGTTACTGGTCCACGTATCTGTGGTTAGGTGGACCTTGCCACAGATGGCGTTGCGCAGTGCACACTTGATTTTATCCGATACTTGGTTGTGCAGGGCTCTCCTGGAGAAGTAGTGGCGGCTGGGAACGACGTACTGTGGGACAGCAAGCGACATAAGCTGTTTGAAGCTGTCCGTCTCCACCAGCCTGAATGACAGCATTTCAAAGGCCAGTAGTTTAGAAATGCTGGCATTCAGGGCCAGGGATCGAGGGTGGCTAGGTGGGAATTTACGCTTTCTATCAAAGGTTTGTGAGATGGAGAGCTGAACGCTTCCGTGTGACATGGTGGAGATGCTTGGTGATGGAGGTGGTGTTGTTGGTGGCACATCCTCTGTTTGCTGGGCGGCAGGTGCCAACGTTCCTCCAGAGGCGGAGGAAGAGGCCGAGGCAGCAGCAGAAGAGGGAGCAGGAGGGGCCTGAGCCCTTTCTTGGTTTTGAAGGTGCTTACTCTACTGCAGCCCGTGTCTCGCATGTAGATGCCTGGTCATGCAGGTTGTGCTAAGGTTCAGAACGTTAATGCCTCGCTTCAGGCTCTGATGGCACAGCGTGCAAACCACTCGGGTCTTGTTGTCAGCACATTGTTTGAAGAAGTGCCATGCCAGGGAACTCCTTGATGCTGCCTTTGGTGTGCTCGGTCCCTGGTGGCGGTGGCCAGTAGCAGGCAAACAGTTTCGGCAACGGCTGCTCTGCTTTTGCACCCTGCTCCCGCTTTTGCTACGCTGTTGGCTCGGTCTCACCACTGCCTCTTCCTCCGAACTCTGAAAGCCAGTTGCACAACCTTCATTCCATGTGAGGTCTAGGACCTCATCGTCCCCTGGATCGTCTTCCACTTAGTCTTCCTCCCTGACCTCCTTTTCGGTCTGCACACTGCAGAAAGACGACGCAGTTGGCACCTGTGTTTTGTCATCATCAGAGACGTGTTGAGGTGGTATTCCCATGTCCTCATCTGGAAACATAAGTGGTTGTGCGTCAGTGCATTCTATGTCTTCCACGCCTGGGGAAGGGCTAGGTGGATGCCCTTGGGAAACCCTGCCAGCAGAGTCTTCAAACAGCATAAGAGACTGCTGCATGACTTGAGGCTCAGACAGGTTCCCCGATATGCACGGGGGTGATGTGACAGACTGATGGGCATGGGTTTCAGATGCCACCTGTGTGCTTTCTGCTGAAGACTGGGTGGGAGATAATGTGAACGTGCTGGATCCACTGTCGGCCACCCAATTGACTAGCGCCTGTACTTGCTCAGGCCTTACCATCCTTAGAACGGCATTAGGCCCGACCAAATATCGCTGTAGATTCTGGCGGCTACTGGGACCTGAGGTAGTAGGTTCAGTACGACGTGTAACTGTGGCAGAACGGCCACGTCCTCTCCCTGCACCAGAAGCTCCACCAACACCACCACCGCGACCATGACCGTGTCCCATATTAGATGTTTGCTTCATAGTTAGCGTTCACAAAGCAAAATAAAAATTGGTTAAGTATGTTAAAAATAATTAACCGCCAATATAAACCCTGATGTAGGGTATTGCACTCCAATTTTTTTTTAAAACTCTATATGACAGCGGTATTTGTGGCCTAAATGTGACTGTATTCGATATACGTTAAATCCAAAATGATCAGTATATGAACAAACAGTTTATTTAAACCGCAGTAAACGAATGGCCGTATTTGTTGCCAAAATGTGACTGTATTCTATGTACGTTAAATTCAAAATGAGCAGTATATGAACACATGGTTTATTTCAACCGCAGTAAACAAATGGCCGTATTTGTGGCCTAAATGTGACTGTCACCTATGCACGTGTAATCAAAGATGACTAGGGATGAGCGAACCCGAACTGTATAGTTCGGGTTCGTACCGAATTTTGGGGTGTCCGTGACACGGACCCGAACCCGAACATTTTCGTAAAAGTCCGGGTTTGGGTTCGGTGTTCGGCGCTTTCTTGGCGCTTTTTGAAAGGCTGCAAAGCAGCCAATCAACAAGCGTCATACTACTTGCCCCAAGAGGCCATCACAGCCTTGCCTACTATTGGCATGGCAGTGATTGGCCAGTGCAGCATGTGACCCAGCCTCTATATAAGCTTGGGTCACGTAGCGCTGCACGTCACTCTGCTGATTCAAGCATAGGGAGAGGTTGCAGCTGCGACGCTAGGGCGAGATTAGGCAGATTAACTCCTCCAAAAGACTTAATTCTGTGATTGATCTGCAGCTGTGGATCATTGAAGTGCTAATATCGACTTGCTCACTTTTTTGAGGCTGCCCAGAGCGTTTTTAGATTACTTTTTTCTGGGGTGATCGGCGGCCATTTTGTGGCTTGTGGTGCGCCAGCACAAGCTATCACCAAGTGTATTTAACCATCAATAGTGTGGTTATTTTGTGCTATATCCTACATCAGCTGCAGGCTGAGCCTGTGACACCGAAGTGCATTTAACCATCAACAGTCTGGTTATTTTTTGGCCATATACTACATCAGCTGCAGGCTGAGCCTGTGTCACCCAAGTGCATTTAACCATCAATAGTGTGGTTATTTTTTGGCCATATACTACATCAGGGGCAAGTTGAGCCTGTCACCCAGCGCCTAAAAAATTGACCTGACATTTCTATTCAACCAAATTTGTACTGTTTTAGCTGGTCAAGTTATTTGTAGTGACCATAAAAGCACACTTTTTGTTCTGGGTTGAAAAACTATTCCCAAACTTGCCATTCTCAAAATAACTAGTTTCTGCTATATGAGGTCTACTTGAAATCTATCCCAAAAAGGATATCTTACATTGAAGGTGCTGATAGTGTCATTCAGAAAAACCTAAGACACACGCTACCGTGCAGATAGAAGTCTAATTCTGTGATTAAACCTATACCTGTCACACAGCGCAAAAAAAAACAGGCCTCACATTTCTATTCAAACAAATCTGTACTGTTTTAGCTGGTCAAGTTATTTGTAGTGACCGTAAAAGCACATTTTTTGTTCTGGGTTGAAAAACTATTCTCAAATTTGCCATTCTCAAAATAACTAGTTTCTGCTATATGAGGCCTACTTGAAATCTATCCCAAAAAGGATATCTTACATTGAAGGTGCTGATAGTGTCATTCAGAAAAACCTAAGACACACGCTACCGTGCAGATAGAAGTCTAATTCTGTGATTAAACCTATACCTGTCACACAGCGCAAAAAAAAAAACAGGCCTCACATTTCTATTCAACCAAATCTGTACTGTTTTAGCTGGTCAAGTTATTTGTAGTGACAGTAAAAGCACACTTTTTGTTCTGGGTTGAAAAACTATTCCCAAATTTGCCATTCTCAAAATTGTGGTGAACGGGAACAATGAGAAAAACATCTAATAAGGGACGCGGACGTGGACATGGTCGTGGTGGTGTTAGTGGACCCTCTGGTGCTGGGAGAGGACGTGGCCGTTCTGCCACAGCCACACGTCCTAGTGAACCAACTACCTCGCGATATTTGCGATATTTGCGATATTTGGTGGGGCCCAATGCCGTTCTAAGGATGGTAAGGCCTGAGCAGGTACAGGCATTAGTCAATTGGGTGGCCGACAGTGGATCCAGAACGTTCACATTATCTCCCACCCAGTTTTCTGCAGAAAGCGCACAGATAGCGCATGAAAACCAAGCCCATCGGTCTGTCACATCACCCCCATGCATATCAGGGAAACTGTCTGAGCCTCAAGTTATGCAGCAGTCTCTTATGCTGTTTGAAGACTCTGCTGCCAGGGTTTCCCAAGGGCATCCACCTAGCCCTTCCCCAGGGGTGGAAGAGATAGAATGCTCTAACGCACAACCACTTATTTTTCCTGATGATGAGGACATGGGAATACCACCTCAGCACGTCTCTGATGATGACGAAACACAGTTGCCAACTGCTGCGTCTTTCTGCAGTGTGCAGACTGAACAGGAGGTCAGGGATCAAGACTGGGTGGAAGACGATGCAGGGGATGATGAGGTCCTAGACCCCACATGGAATGAAGGTCGTGCCACTGACTTTCACAGTTCGGAGGAAAAGGCAGTGGTAAGACCGAGCCAACAGCGTAGCAAAAGAGGGAGCAGTGGGCAAAATCAGAACACCCGCCGCCAAGAGACTCTGCCTGCTACTGATCGCCGCCATCTGGGACCGAGCACCCCAAAGGCAGCAACAAGGAGTTCCCTGGCATGGCACTTCTTCAAACAATGTGCTGACGACAAGACCCGAGTGGTTTGCACGCTGTGCCATCAGAGCCTGAAGCGAGGCATTAACGTTCTGAACCTTAGCACAACCTGCATGACCAGGCACCTGCATGCAAAGCATGAACTGCAGTAGAGTAAACACCTTAAAAACAAGGAAGTCACTCAGGCTCCCCCTGCTACCTCTTCTGCTGCTGCCGCCTCGGCCTCTTCTGCTGCTGCTGCCGCCTCGGCCTCTTCTGCTGCTGCTGCCGCCGCCTCGGCCTCTTCCTCTGCCTTTGGAGGAACGTTGGCACCTGCCACCCAGCAAACATGGGATGTACCACCAACACCACCACCTGCGTCATCAAGCATCTCAACCATGTCACACGGCAGCGTTCAGCTCTCCATCTCACAAACATTTGAGAGAAAGCGTAAATTCCCACCTAGCCACCCTCGATCCCTGGCCCTGAATGCCAGCATTTCTAAACTACTGGCCTATGAAATGCTGTCATTTAGGCTGGTGGACACACACAGCTTCAAACAGCTCATGTCGCTTGCTGTCCCACAGTATGTTGTTCCCAGCCGCCACTACTTCTCCAAGAGAGCCGTGCCTTCCCTGCACAACCAAGTGTCCGATAAAATCAAGTGTGCACTGCGCAACACCATCTGTGGCAAGGTCCACCTAACCACAGATACGTGGACCAGTAAGCACGGCCAGGGACGCTATATCTCCCTAACTGCACACTGGGTAAATGTAGTGGCGGCTGGGCCCCAGGCGGAGAGCTGTTTGGCGCACGTCCTTCCGCCGCCAAGGATCGCAGGGCAACATTCTTTGCCTCCTGTCTCCTCCTCCTCCTACTCAGCTTCCTCCTCCTCTTCTTCCACCTGCTCATCCAGTCAGCCACACACCTTCACCACCAACTTCAGCACAGCCCGGGGTAAACGTCAGCAGGCCGTTCTGAAACTCATATGTTTGGGGGACAGGCCCCACACCGCACAGGAGTTGTGGCGGGGTATAGAACAACAGACCGACGAGTGGTTGCTGCCGGTGAGCCTCAAGCCCGGCCTGGTGGTGTGCGATAATGGGCGAAATCTCGTTGCAGCTCTGGGACTAGCCGGTTTGACGCACATCCCTTGCCTGACGCATGTGCTGAATTTGGTGGTGCAGAAGTTCATTCGCAACTACCCTGAGCTTCTGCATAAAGTGCGGGCCGTCTGTTCGCGCTTCCGGCGTTCACACCCTGCCGCTGCTCGCCTGTCTGCGCTACAGCGTAACTTCGGCCTTCCGCTCACCGCCTCATATGCGACGTGCCCACCAGGTGGAACTCCACCTTGCATATGCTGGACAGACTGTGCGAGCAGCAGCAGGCCATAGTGGAGTTTCAGCTGCAGCACGCACGGGTCAGTCGCACTGCGGATCAGCCCCACTTCACCACCAATGACTGGGCCTCCATGTGAGACCTGTGTGCCCTGTTGCGCTGTTTCGAGTACTCCACCAACATGGCCAGTGGCGATGACGCCGTTATCAGCGTTACAATACCACTTCTATGTCTCCTTGAGAAAACACTTAGGGCGATGATGGAAGAGGAGGTGGCCCAGGAGGAAGAGGAGGAAGAGGGGTCATTTTTAGCACTTTCAGGCCAGTCTCTTCGAAGTGACTCAGAGGGAGGTTTTTTGCAACACCAGAGGCCAGGTACAAATGTGGCCAGACAGGGCCCACTACTGGAGGACGAGGAGGACGAGGATGAGGAGGAGGTGGAGGAGGATGAGGATGAAGCATGTTCACAGCGGGGTGGCACCCAAAGAAGCTCGGGCCCATCACTGGTGCGTGGCTGGGGGGAAACACAGGACGATGACGATACGCCTCCCACAGAGGACAGCTTGTCCTTACCTCTGGGCAGCCTGGCACACATGAGCGACTACATGCTGCAGTGCCTGCGCAACGACAGCAGAGTTGCCCACATTTTAACGTGTGCGGACTACTGGGTTGCCACCCTGCTGGATCCCCGGTACAAAGACAATGTGCCCACCTTACTTCCTACACTGGAGCGTGATAGGAAGATGCGCGAGTACAAGCGCACGTTGGTAGACGCGCTACTGAGAGCATTCCCAAATGTCACAGGGGAACCAGTGGAAGCCCAAGGCGAAGGTAGAGGAGGAGCAAGAGGTCGCCAACGCAGCTGTGTCACGGCCAGCTCCTCTGAGGGCAGGGTTAGCATGGCAGAGATGTGGAAAAGTTTTGTCACCACGCCACAGCTAACTGCACCACCACCTGATACGGAACGTGTTAGCAGGAGGCAACATTTCACTAACATGGTGGAACAGTACCTGTGCACACCCCTCCACGTACTGACTGATGGTACGGCCCCATTCAACTTCTGGGTCTCCAAATTGTCCACGTGGCCAGAGCTAGCCTTTTATGCCTTGGAGGTGCTGGCCTGCCCGGCGACCAGCGTTTTGTCTGAACGTGTATTCAGCACGGCAGGGGGCGTAATTACAGACAAACGTAGCCGCCTGTCCACAGCCAATGTGGACAAGCTGACGTTCATAAAAATGAACCAGGCATGGATCCCACAGGACCTGTCCATCCCTTTTGCAGATTAGACATTTATAACTACCTCCCCTTAACAATATATTCTTGTACTCCAGGGCACTTCTTCATGCAATCCTCTTTTTTTAATTTTACCATTATATTGCGGGGCAACCCAAAGTTGAATGAACCTCTCCTCCGTCTGGGTGCCAGGGGCCTAAATATCTGACAGTTGCCTGTTCCAGTGGTGGGTGACATGAAGCCTGATTCTCTGCTATGGGACCTCTCTCCTCTGTCAGGGTGCCGGGGCCTAAATATCTGACAGTGGCCTGTTCCAGTGGTGGGTAACATGAAGCCTGATTCTCTGCAATGGGACCTCTCTCCTCTGTCTGGGTGCCGGGGCCTAAATATCTGACAGTGGCCTGTTCCAGTGGTGGGTGACATGAAACCTGATTCTCTACTATGGGACCTCTCTCCAATTGATATTGGTTAAGTTTTATTTATTTTATTTTTATTTTTATTCATTTTCCTATCCACATTTGTTTGCAGGGGATTTGCCTACAGTTTGCTGCCTTTTGCAGCCCTCTAGCCCTTTCCTGAGCTATTTTACAGCCTTTTTAGTGCCGAAAAGTTCGGGTCCCCATTGACTTCAATGGGGTTCGGGGCGAAGTTCGGGTCGAATTCGGATCCCGAACCCGAACATTTCGGGAAGTTCGGCCGAACTTCTCGAACCCGAACATCCAGGTGTTTGCTCAACTCTAGTCATAAGTGATAGTCCAATAACAAGCAGTCCAAATATTTTTTTTTATATGGATCTTTAAAGGGATACAGCTCTGAAAGGGGCGTGCCTCCGGATCTAAGAGTTGAAGCCTGTGGTGGGTGCTGTATTTATTTTTTTATTTTTTCATTGGGTGTATGTCAGCTAGAGGGCACGAGGAACAGTTTAAACATGTATTGGTGGTGACAGACTCCCTTTAATATTATGGATTTTTAGCATTGTTCAATTGTTTTCATGGTGTTCTGTGCGTCTGTAATTGCCCCCATTTAAAGGTGTTTGGCACTCGTGTGTCTTTTCTTTGGCACATCTTCACTCAGATAAACGTGTTTATATAATTTCTCTAGAAAGTGAAATGAGAGAAGCTCATTTATTTAGTAATATATTTAGTTACTGAAGCATGCTGAAACACATTTCACCTTTGTTTAATGTCTCTATTATGTAGTTCTCACATCACATTGATAGACCTTCATTTGCTAAAGCATTTGACACAGGATTATTGTTCTTCCACTTCTGAAGTTTGCATTTATATCAAAGAAATAAAGCAATTTATAACATGATGTTTAATCTTTGTTTTAGACATAAATGTTATATGCAGAATTAATAGGATAGCTGAAACACAAGTTATCTCTGATGACATTTGATTATTTTGATTAAACCCTTAGTGATCAGCCTGTTTTGGTCCTCAATAACCAAGTGATTTTTTTTTTCATCTATTTTTCATTTTTTCTTCAATAAAAAAAAAAATCTGTTGATGTAACTGTATGAGGGCTTATTTTTTGCATTATCAGCATTGCATGGGACAGACAAGGCAGTAGATGCAAGTAGTAGTAATAGTAGCAGGGACAGTAGGGGCAATGGAAGTGCCAGAAGAAGAATTAACAGCAGACAGTGGCAGCTATGGCAATGAAGGCAGCAGCAGCCATATGGTATGGAACATTATGATAAGCAGGCAGACAGTGGCAGTGGCGTAAGGGAGGTATCAGCAGCCATACGGTACAGAACACAATGGTAGGTGTGCAGAGAGTAGCAGTGGCATGGGGCACCATCAGCAATGGCAGATCTGTTCATTGTCCTCAGCTGGAGGAGTGTAAAAAAAATTACGGATCCATGCCTCGTTCATTTTGACAAAAGAGATGTTTTGGACACTGGTGGAGGACAACTTGGTCTATTTGGGTGTCACCACGCCCCCCCCCCCCCCCCCCACCCCCGCAATGCTGAAAATCCTCTCCAAAATGAAACCGGTTGCTGAGGAAGAAATAAGATAGAGAGTGTGATGTGTCATTGTTCCAGTCTGCCTGTCCAGAAATCCACACTGGGTGCCACACTGAATACCCTCTCTGGAGACTGGACAAGACAGAACAGAGAGAACATACTGGGCCAGTTTGAGCCATTATTCTACTCTGACTGCCCAGAAATCAATAGGGTCAGGGAACATGGTATACATTAGAGAAAGGCTAGAGTCCAAGCAAGACTGAACCTGGGTGTTTAGGTGGTACATCTCCATACTGAACTGGCTGCTGCTGCTGTGGCTTCTGCTGCTTGTGGTAGCGGAGAGAGTGGGAAATCGGTGACTCGGCAGGGGGATGGAGAAGGGGCACTCAGACACACCGGTGGCAGGTATATGCTCACCGAAAGTTGAAAGCTGTGACAAGCTGCATATACACTATTTTCTAGTAATAAGGCAATTTCGCAAAAGGAAAAAATGCCAATATTGTGCTTTGATAATGAGGGTGTAAAAGCATGACTATCCATTAATGATCAGACTGTTTGATGGTAAGGATATGTCTGTCATTTCTGAAGCAAGGAAGCATACAGATTGCCATTCTGGAATAGGACACAGTTCTTTCCGGCTCCGACCTACTGACTTAATTAATTGTCATTATATCAGCTGAATCCTGCTCTTCTTCCATGACTGACTACTCCAGTGGTAGCTCCTCATCCTCCTTTTCTTCGGGACTTTTGGGTTCTAAAAAGCTACAGGGAAGCCAGTAAAATCTGTAAGCTGCTCTTCTTCTGACGCCCCTTGTTGCATCAGCATGCGCCTGCTCTAAGATAAATATCAGGGAGATGTCATCAGTGATGCTGCAGTTGTCCCTACTGACAAATCTGGTGCCCTCTTCAAAGGACTTCCATATGCGAACATGTTTGCATTGAAGAGAGCATGTGTTATTTCCCCCAAATGCAACGCGGGCACGATGTTACTGCCTTTGTTGCTGGCAACATTGCACAGTTGAAGTTGGCAGAGAGAAAGCTAGTGGGATGTTTGCTGCTTTATGCACTTTTGCAAGTGACTGGCTGTGTGGCTACTCTCTCCCAGGTCAATCAGCTCTATCAATGCATGGCAACACTTCACATTACACATATGATAGGAGTGAGGTGAGTGGGAGTGATACTCTGCCCTGCTTCTGTTGAAGATGGCAGGATGTTCATGGAGGAGGATGTGGTGGAGGTGGATCAGTGCCTGGTGTGGGAAGCAGACTGACACAAATGTGTAATTGTCAATAGGAACTGGCCTTCTTGTTGCAGTACTGCCTTTCCACTGCTTAGAAAAACATTGACACAGTGGGCTGTGAAATTAGCTGGGCAAAAGTATGAATATTTTACACCAGTGCAGAGAGTATGTGTTATTTCCACCAAATGCAAAGTGGGCACGATGTCTCTGCCATTGTCTCTGGCAACCTTGCCCACTTGGAGTTGGTGGAGAGACAGCCAGTGGGATGTTTGTTGCTTGTTGCAACAAGGAGGAGGAGAAGTCTGAGCAGGGGAAGAGCAGCTGAAGATGATGACAAGGACACTGTCCTGCTTGGAAATGCAGGGTGACTGCTCTTTATTGTTCTTTCTGTCACTGCACTCCTCTTATGACACCTTCTCCTCAGGTCCTGTCCAACACACATTCATCATCATAGTCCTCACCCTCCCCACGACTTTTATCAGACTGTGATTTGTCATTGTGGGCTCCTTGGCCTCCTCCAGATACCCTGCTCTACATTTTACGCATGTGCCACTATTGCTACCACTGCCCCTTCTTCCATCACCGTGGCTAAAAGTGCCACTACTACTACTGGCCAGATGACTGGTGCTGCTACCGCTGCAAGCTGCTACTACCCAAATTGTGATTCTCCGATGAGCCATTTTATTTGAGGCCTAAAAATGAAATGTCACAGGTTTCCGATCAATAAAAAGTCAAAGATTTGGTACATACATTATTAAATGGTACTAGCAAAATTTCAAACGTGTTTTCTATAATAGAAAGACAGAAGCACAATTAAATGTCCCTCCCTTTCTACAAACACACTGCACACTGGAATTGACAATTTACTTTGGGAATATTGCAGTTTTGTGGTCAACACAGCTATGCATGGGGTCCCCCTTCTCCCCCTGAACCTCCTCCTCGTGACAGCCCAAATACTAACTGCTCTCACACAAGTCATCAACAGGGAGCCTCTCTTGACTATCTGCTATAGTGCATGGTTAGGTATGTTTTCTCTTTTTAGAAAAAAAAGAAGGCACCCCACTGGGAATGGGCAGTGAAAACAGGATGCAACTGAAAGTCAGAGGAGCAGAAGTAAAGCTGTGACTAGAGATAAGCAAAGTTTTGAAAAATTTGATTTGGATGATTCATTGAATTTTGCCAAGAAATTTGATTCATTCTGAATTAATTAGTAACGAATTGTGATATATCTGGTATACTCAGGCCTCTTTGTCTAATCATATTCGCCCACTTGGTGGCCCAATCTCAGTGTGAATGTTTGGAACTTAAACTGCAAAGAGTTCAGGAAGAGTGCATTGCTGTGTGCATTATGTTACAGTGCACCCACATTCATAGTTAATCTGTTCTGTAGGTACTGTGCCATCAGTATTACAAGCAGTTGTAATTTATCACCATCTACATCACAGTGCAAGGGCACTAAAATTCATAGCTAATCTCTTCTGCTAGCTGTCAAATTACTGTGCATCAGTGTTACAAGTCAATAAAAGCATCAGGTCTAATTTATCACCATGGACTTAATTGTGCAGTGCACCAAGATTCAAGTCATCAGCAGGAATGGTAGTAATAGTGTGCACCAAGATTCATAGTTAATCCCTTCTGTTAGGCCCCTTGCAGACGAGCGTGTCCGGAAAAGGTCCGGATGCGTTGCGGCAAACCCGCGCGAGTAGGTACCCAATTGCAGTCAGTTTTGACTGCGATTGCATTCCGTTATTGAGTTTTTAATCGCGCGGGGGCAATGTGTTTTGCACACGCGTGATAAAAAACTGAATGTGGTACCCAGACCAGAACTTCTTCACAGAAGTTCAGATTTGGGTTCAAGGTTGTGTAGATTGTATTATTTCCCCTTATAACATGGTTATAAAGGAAAATAATAGCATTCTGAATACAGAATGCATAGTACAATAGGGCTGGAGGGGTTAAAAAAAAAATTAACAAAAATTTAACTCACCTTAATCCACATTCCAAAGGGAGGCCGATATCCCTCACGCCACAGGAGAATGAGATGAATATCCAAGTCCTCAATCTCTCCGCAAAGGTTTTTTCACAGTCACAACTAGATGTTCTATCTAGGGGTCTTTCATTTTCCCCGTCTTGCCAGGCGGATATTTACCGCACCATTATAGATCTAAATAGATTTGTACGGGGCCTGACTGTGAAAAAACACTTTGCGGATTGTCAGGATTCCACCCCAGCCCTCTCCAATGAGCCCTCCTTGCCCGTGGGTGTTGATGTTTTTGATGTTCCATGCCATTCATCTGTGTCTTCTTTTTTCTTTTCAGAATTGTCTAATCTATCTTTTTTACAGCAATCCCGTACTATTCCTGATTCTGATCCGGGCAATGATTTTGCACATAAGTTCAGTATTCATAATCCTGGGTTTTATCCCATCCATTCACGCACTCCTGCCATGGACCATTATCAGGAATTAGTTATACGGGATCTATTTGCTCTACAAGCGGACACTCAATCGCCTAGGGCAACTGTTTTCAATAATTTGTCACATACTGAGCGACAGGCCTTGTCCGAACTCGAGTCAATGCCCGACATTTCTATTAAATCGGCTGACAAGGAGGGAGCGGTGGTCATCCTGGATAAAGCTATTTATAAATTACAAAATACACTAATGTTAGAAGATAACTCTGTTTATGAGGAGCTTCCAGGTGACTGTCATGGTCTTACCTGCTTGCTGCTCTCCTTCGTTTGACATGTGCTGGCGGCCATCTTGGTTTCTTGTAGCCTTCCACCCTGCGGCTCCTCCTTCCCCTGGGAGGAGCTGGATGCCTAGCTCATATATATAGGAGGTTTGTGGCTTCAGTTCCTTGCTTGGTCCTCTTGTGTTCACATGCTTCTAAGACTGCTGCTGCTTCTGGTTCCTGATCCTGGCTTCGTCTGACTACCCTTCTGGTTCCTGATCCTGGCTTCGTCTGACTACCCTGCTGGTTCCTGATCCTGGTTTCGTCTGACTACCCTGCTGGTTCCTGATCCTGGCTTCGTCTGACTACCCTTCTGGTTCCTGACCTCTGGCTTCGCAAAGACTCTGCTCGGTTTCACCATCCGTTTGGACTTTTGCTTTACAGCTTTATTTTCAATAAAGCCTTCTTATTTTCACTTATCTCTTGTTGTACGTCTGGTTCATGGTTCCGTGACATTAGGACCAAGCCATGAATTCTGACGGTACAGGGCCATCCTCGCTACCCACGCTGGTTGCCAGACTTGATCAGCAGGATCACCTGTTGGGTCGGTTCGCTGTGGCGTTGCAAACCCTGCTTGAACGCACGGCTCATTTCGCTCCCGTTGCCGATGGGTCGGTTGTCGCTCCTGGGCTCGCTCCTACTGCCGCTCCGGTTGTTGCGCCAGAGTCTACCCCGACACCTGTTGTTGCGCCTGCGGTGTTTCGGGGTATGACCGGTTCTGCCCCTCTTCCACAGCGCTTTGGGGGAGAGCCAACTCAGTGCCGAGGTTTCCTTAACCAGGTGGGCATTTATTTCGAGTTGCTGCCACAGGCCTTTCCTACTGAGAGATCAAAGGTGGGCTTCTTGATCTCGCTGCTCTCGGACAAGGCCTTGGCCTGGGCCAGCCCTTTATGGGAGAACAACAATCCGGTGGTTGCCGAGTTTTCCGGTTTTGTTGCTTCTCTTCGGAAGGTATTCGATGTGCCGGCTCGTGCTGCCTCTGCTGCGAAGCTCCTTATGTCCATCAGACAGGGTTCACGATCCGTAGCTGAATACGCCATTGAGTTTCGTACCCTGGCAGCAGAGGTGGGCTGGAATAATGAGGCTCTGGTCGCTGCTTTCTCTCATGGTCTCTCGGATGCCTTGAAGGATGAGGTTGCAGCTAAGGACCTACCAGTTGAGCTCGAGTCTCTTATTTCTTTCCTGATTTTGATTGACACCAGACTCAGGGAGAGACCTTCCTTTAAGGAGAACCTGCGGAGGTCTTCTAACAGATTGGTGCCTACGTTTGCTGTCCCACCCGTGCCTCCCTCTCCTCCCACGCCTCCTGGGGATGACTTGTCTGGGGGTGAACCCATGCAGCTGGGGTTTGCTCGCCTGTCCGAGGGGGAGAGGGCACTCCGGAGACGTGAGGGCCGATGCATGTACTGTGGTCTCGGTGGGCATTTTTGGTTGGCATGTCCGAACCGTCCGGGAAACGCTCGTACCCTGAGATCCTGTCGGGGGCAGATCTTGGGTGGAGTCTCCTCGTCCCCGGTTTCCCGTGTTGACAAACCACTGATCACTGTTGTCCTCTCCTGGGTCGGGGGCTCGGTGACGACCCAGGCGTTGGTGGACTCTGGTGCTGGTGGTTTGTTCATTGATAGTGTGTTCGCTGCCGCCAATTCCATTCCTCTGCAGGCTCGAGGTTCCCCACTGGCTCTTGAGGCGATAGACGGCAGACCCCTTCTGCCGCCACACGTGACTCATGAGACCCTTCCAGTGGGGATAGCCATTGGTGCCGTTCACAGAGAGTCGGTCTGCCTCCAGGTTATTTCGTCTCCACACTACTCGGTGGTCTTGGGGTACCCCTGGCTCCAGAAGCATAATCCGACTTTCGATTGGAGATCGGTCGAGATCCTCTCGTGGTCACCGCAGTGTGGGGCTAGTTGCATCCATGGGTCTGTCAAGTTGCTGTGTACTTCCTCGGACTCTCTGTTGCCTCCTGAATATGAGGAGTACCGGGATGTATTCGATAAGGTGCGCGCGGTTGCCCTACCTCCGCACCGCCCATATGATTGTGCCATAGAGTTACAATCTGGTGCCGTTCCTCCTCGTGGCAAAGTCTATCCACTGTCGGTAGCGGAGAATGAGGCCATGGAGGAGTACGTGAGGGAGGCGCTTTCACGCGGACACATTCGCAAATCTTCGTCCCCGGCAGGGGCTGGATTTTTCTTTGTGAAAAAGAAGGGCGGTGAGTTGAGGCCTTGCATCGATTACAGGGGTCTCAATCGCATCACGATCAAGAACGCTTACCCGATACCCTTGATTTCCGAGCTGTTCGATCGCCTTAAAGGGGCCACGGTCTTTACCAAACTCGACCTGAGGGCGGCATATAACCTGGTAAGAATCAAGGCGGGCGATGAGTGGAAGACCGCGTTTAACACCAGGACCGGTCATTACGAATCCTTGGTTATGCCCTTTGGGTTGTGCAATGCGCCCGCAGTCTTTCAGGAATTCATCAACGATGTTTTCCGTGACCTGTTGCAGCAGTGTGTGGTAGTCTATTTGGATGACATCTTGGTATATTCTGAATCCATGGAGGCCCACATTCTGGATGTCAGACGAGTGTTGCAACGGTTACGAGAGAACAAGCTGTTCGGTAAGCTTGAGAAATGCGAATTTCACCGATCCCAGGTAACCTTCTTAGGTTACATCATTTCCGCTGAGGGGTTCTCCATGGATCCTGAGAAGGTTTCGGCTGTCTTACAGTGGCCCCAGCCCAGTGGTCTTCGTTCCCTGCAGCGCTTTTTGGGCTTCGCCAATTATTATCGGAAGTTCATCAGGGACTTTTCCATGCTGGCCAAGCCTCTCACGGATCTGACCAGGAAGGGCAGTAATTCCCAGGTCTGGCCGCTCGAGGCCATCCGAGCTTTTGAGGCCCTAAAGTCCGCCTTTGTGTCGGCTCCGATTCTGTCGCATCCCAACCCTGGGTTGCCCTTTGTCCTCGAGGTGGACGCGTCTGAGACGGGAGTAGGCGCCCTTCTGTCTCAGCGTAGAACACCAGAGGGTCCTCTGCTTCCTTGTGGGTTTTACTCCCGGAAACTGTCTTCCGCGGAGTGCAACTATCAGATTGGTGACAGGGAGTTATTGGCCATCGTGCAGGCCCTTAAAGAATGGAGGCACTTGCTCGAGGGTTCGGTGGTTCCGGTTCTCATCCTGACGGACCACAAGAATCTGACCTACCTTTCTGAGGCCAAGAGATTGACACCACGTCAGGCCAGATGGGCTCTGTTCTTGTCACGTTTTAATTACGTGGTCTCCTACCTACCCGGTTCCAAGAACATCAGGGCGGATGCCTTATCACGGCAGTACTCCGAGCTGTCCAGGGAGGAGTCGATTCCGACTTCGGTCATACCTCCGAATCAGATCCTGGCCGCCATTCGCACCAGCCTGACCTCTCCCCTGGGTGAGCAGATTTTGGCGGCTCAATCTGGTGCTCCCTCTGGGAGACCCAACGGCAGATGTTTTGTGCCTGAGGAGTTGCGCACTCGGTTGTTGCGAACCTACCATAACTCCAAGACCGCGGGGCATCCTGGAAAGAATCAGCTGTCCTGGGCTGTTTCACGTCTGTTCTGGTGGCCTTCCCTACGTTCCGACATCGCCGCATATGTAGCGGCATGCTCCGTTTGTGCCCGGAGTAAGTCCCCTCGGCACCTTCCGTTGGGCCTTCTGCAACCCATAGCCACCGGGGAGCGTCCATGGTCACACCTGGGGATGGATTTCATTGTGGACCTCCCTGCATCCCGAGGCCATACGGTCATTCTCATGATTGTGGATCGGTTTTCCAAAATGTGCCACTGTGTTCCTCTCAAGAAGTTACCCTCTGCACAAGAGTTGGCCACGATTTTTGCCAGGGAGGTCTTCCGGTTGCACGGTTTGCCTAAGGAGATTGTGTCGGATCGGGGGAGTCAGTTTGTGTCCAGGTTCTGGCGCGCCTTTTGCTCCCAGTTGGGGATTCATCTCTCCTTCTCCTCGGCCTACCACCCTCAGTCCAATGGGGCCGCAGAACGATCCAATCAGGCCTTGGAGCAATTCCTTCGTTGCTATGTCTCCGATCACCAAGACAATTGGGTTGACCTCCTGCCTTGGGCTGAGTTTCCCAGGAACACGGCGGTGAACTCTTCCTCTGGGACGTCTCCCTTCTTGGCCAATTATGGGTTCCAACCTGCCGTGTTACCGGAGGTATTCTCTCCCCAGGATATTCCGGCTGTGGAGGATCACCTTTCCGTCCTACGTGCTTCTTGGGTACAGATCCAGAAGTCCCTTGAGGTCTCTGCGCAGCGCCAGAGACTCCAGGCTGATCGCAGACGAGCGCCTGCTCCTTCCTACCAGGTCGAAGACCGTGTATGGTTGTCCACCCGCAACCTCAACCTTCGAGTGCCCACTCCCAAGCTGGCGCCTCGCTTTGTTGGTCCCTTCCGAGTGCTTCGCAGGGTAAACCTGGTAGCCTATGCCCTTGCGCTTCCTCCTGGCATGCGGATCTCCAACGTGTTTCATGTCTCCCTGTTGAAGCCACTGGTGTGTAATCGTTTCACTTCCTCGGTTCCTCGGCCTCGTCCGGTCCAAGTGGGCAATCGTGAGGAATATGAGGTGAGCAATATCCTGGACTCACGCCTGGTCCGCGGTCGGTTGCAGTTTTTGGTCCATTGGCGTGGTTATGGTCCAGAGGAGCGTTCCTGGGTTCCCTCCGCAGATGTCCATGCTCCTGCCTTGCTCCGAGCCTTCCACGCACGCTTCCCTCAGAAACCGTTTTGTGCTCCGCGGAGGAGGGGCCCTTGAGGGGGAGGTACTGTCATGGTCTTACCTGCTTGCTGCTCTCCTTCGTTTGACATGTGCTGGCGGCCATCTTGGTTTCTTGTAGCCTTCCACCCTGCGGCTCCTCCTTCCCCTGGGAGGAGCTGGATGCCTAGCTCATATATATAGGAGGTCTGTGGCTTCAGTTCCTTGCTTGGTCCTCTTGTGTTCACATGCTTCTAAGACTGCTGCTGCTTCTGGTTCCTGATCCTGGCTTCGTCTGACTACCCTTCTGGTTCCTGATCCTGGCTTCGTCTGACTACCCTGCTGGTTCCTGATCCTGGTTTCGTCTGACTACCCTGCTGGTTCCTGATCCTGGTTTCGTCTGACTACCCTTCTGGTTCCTGACCTCTGGCTTCGCAAAGACTCTGCTCGGTTTCACCATCCGTTTGGACTTTTGCTTTACAGCTTTATTTTCAATAAAGCCTTCTTATTTTCACTTATCTCTTGTTGTACGTCTGGTTCATGGTTCCGTGACAGTGACCCCACTCCCCTCTTCCAGCAACGACTACAATGCCTCTTGGAGAAGGGTTTGGAGAGTGGTTATCTGAATCAACGTCAAAGGGACTTTATTTTTGTCCAATTTCCAGTGATCCCCATTTTCCACTCCCTTCCCAAGATACACAAGGGAGGTTTTCCCCCTTCAATGCGTCCTATTGTGTCGGGCATTGGCTCGTTTTCGGAACATCTCTCAGCCTGGGTTGATTCTCTGCTCCAGCCTCTGGTGCAGGATATACCAGGTTTCCTGCAGGATACAAGGAGTGTTCTGCAGGCCTTTCACAGCCTAAAGTGGGAATCACGTTTTGCAAGGATTTCTGCAGACGTGACTTCCCTCTACACCGTTATTCCACATGATTTGGCCATCAAGGCATTAAGTTGGTTTCTTGCTGTGTATTCAAATTTTTCTATTCCTTTTCAGGGCTACGTGTGTGATGTGTTTTTTTTTTTCTATTAAAACACAATTTTTTTATGTTCAATGACAGGTTTTTCCTGCAATTATCGGGAGTTTCTATGGGAGCCAAATTCTCCCCTTCCCTGGCCAACGTGTATATGGCCTGGTGGGAACAGGCATTTTTGTTCTCCCCGACTAATTCCTGGGCATCCTCTCTGGAGTGGTATGGCCGTTACATTGACGATTTGCTATTCATATGGTCGGGTGATGTGGCGGCCATACCACTCTTTGGGGAGTTTTTAAATTGCAACACATGCAATTTGAAATTCACTCTGCATTCTCATGCCACTTGTATTTCTTTTCTGGATTTGTCTCTTGAGGGTGATGCGCGCACCAATTTAATTTACACCCGCACCTTTCGCAAACAAACTGCGGGCAATACAATTCTCCATGCGGCATCTTGCCATCCTCCTCATGTTGCCAAAAATATTCCCAAGGGAGAGTTTATTCGCATTAGACAAAACTGCACTCAGGACGCAACATGCCGCATGGAGATGCGCTCTGCGGCCTCTCGGACCTCTATCAGACAATATTCCCAGCACGGTTTGGAACACGCCCAGAAGCAGGCTCTGTCCATACCCAGACAGACATTATTATTTACTCACCATAATCGCACACGTCGCTCTGAGAATGCTAACCAGTCACGGCATTCTCATTTGCCTGTTTTTGTCACTGCCTATAGTGCACAATATTCGAAGATTTGCAACATAGTAAGAAAGCACTTACCTATATTGTCAACGGATGACCAATGGTGTAGCATCTTGAAAGGTGGCATTTTGTGCTCAGCCCGCAGAGCGCCCACACTGGTTAATAGACTCTGCCCCTCTCTATTCACTGAGGGGGCACGAGCCTCTCCAGTTTGGTTGCGGTTTCTCGGCAGTTATAAATGCGGGCATAAGATCTGTACGTGTTGCTCCTATATGCGACCTGGCAAGGAAGTTTTTTCCTATGCCATGAATCAATGTTTTTCCATCAAACAATACATTAACTGTAACACCACTCATGTGGTGTATTGTATCTCATGCACCCTCTGTTCCCTCCAGTACATTGGCTGCACCACCAATGGCCTTAAGGTTAGACTGTGCAGGCACATCTCTGACATTCCTCATTCACATGCCAGAAATGTGTCTGCAGTCAGCCTGCATTTTTCAGTGGTGCATGGTGGTGACACAGAGGGTTTAACTGTGCAAGGCCTGGAGAGGGTTACTCCACCATTAAGGGGTGGTAATTACAAAAAGAAGCTTTTGAATCGTGAGTCGTTCTGGATCTTCAAAATGGGGTCCACCATACGAGTGGACTTAATCGGAAACACGATTTGATGTTACATTACTGAATTTTTTGATCCATAAGTTATGTGTGTTCTTTTGTTTTAATTCACCATGCCTTTCAGCATGTGTTGTCAATTTCATTTAAAGGAGGAGCTTGTAGTTAGTGCATCCACCTGCTTTCAGGTGAAGGCGCTATATATTCAACCTCCTCCTCAGTATGTGTATGTCATGAGGAAGGATCGCTATTGTCCTTGATCCGAAACATGTAGACTGGAGTGTAACTGGCTTTTAATCTGCACTGAAAAATAAAGGTAACATTTTAATTGAGCTGAACTTTTCTCTCTCTCCTTTACTCACCTTAATCCACTTGTTCGCGCAGCTGGCCTCTCTTCTTTGAGGAATAGGACCTTTGATGATGTCACTGCGCTCATCACATGGTCCGTCACATGATCATTTGCCATGGTGATGGATCATGTGACGGACCATGTGATGAGCGTAGTGACGCCATCACAGGTCCTTTTCCTGTGTACAGCAAAGATGAAGACAGAAGAGAAGCTGGGCTGCGCGAACAAGTGGATTAAGGTGAGTAAAATATTTTTTTATTTTTTAACCCCTCCAGCCCTATTGTACTATGCATTCTGTATTAGGAATGCTATTATTTTCCCTTATAACCATGTTATAAGGGAAAATAATAATGATCGGGACCCCATCCTGATCGTCTCCAACAACCGTGCGTGGAAATCGCACAGCATCCGCACTTGCTTGCGGATGCTTGCGATTTTCACGTAGCCCCATTCCCTTCTATGGGGCCTGCGTTGCGTGAAAAATGCAGAATATAGAACATGCTGCGATTTTCACGCAATGCACAAGTGATGCGTGAAAATTACCGCTCATGTGCACAGCCCCATAGAAGTGAATGGTTCCGGATTCAGTGCGGGTGCAATGCGTTCACCTCACGCATTGCACCCGCGCGGAAATCTCGCCCGTGTGAAAGGGACCTTAAACAAAAAGAAAAGCATACAACATAAAGCAGCAGCAGTTGCCCCATGACAGAGTAGGGAAGATATATGATATATTATAATACTGCGGCACAGTAATTTTATATATAAAATAAGAGATTAACTGAAAATGTGTCAGCAGTTCAACAAGATACAGGGGGCGATATATTAGACCGCCCTTTAATACTGAGGCACAGTAATTCTATAAACTAACATATTATCTGAATGCAAGAAGATTGGATGGGGCGGGTCACCCTGCTTTAGGATTACTATGGTGCTCCTACTGCAATTGATGCACCCAAATCAAGAGGTAGAAAAAATATGGTAAAGAAATGTAGAAGGGCACTCAGCATAAGGAGTCATATCGAATCATGGAAGTTTTAACAGTACGATTTAATGAACACGTCTAAAACACACAATAAAACTACTATGGTAAAAACAGCACTATATCTACACACCATAAAACATAAAAGCAAATATTAGCAATAGCATACATAAAATAGAGAAAGGGCTTATTCAAATATAATGTCCAATATAAAATGGAGAAAGGGATTATTCAAATAAAATGTCCAATATCACAAAGGAACGCATTTCAGCGTTAAAGGTGGGTTGTATACTTAGATATGTAATTGTGGGAATTTTCGATAATTCGAATTAAATATTTCGAGTTGAATAATCGTCTTAAGCTGTCTCGATTAAAGCCAATTCGTGGTGTCCCACTTTTTCAGATGGTATTATAATCGACAAGGGAAACAATGTTCGACGAACAAATAATCAAAGATTTTTACTTAGCTTTTTCACAGCCGACACTGTACTACAAATAGGGTTTTCCACTATGTCGTATTGAACTTGAGTTTCAGCGTCTCACATGGTGTAGCTTATTTGCGGCCTTCTGTTGGTCGGCACTATAGCACAAGTCGAATATTTCACTGTAGAGTATCGAACTTGAATTTTGGCATCCCACGTGTTAGTATTATTCAGACACAATGGTATTGGTAAACAAAATACTGGGCACTCTCACTATATCTGGTACCATATATTTTATTAATAGTATAAAACCAGTGAGTTTTTGACAATTAGATATAATGAATACAATTAATAAAATCCGGAATAACTTATCAATAAACATATATGTATAACACTACTAAAATGCACTATAACTACTTGCTAAAATATATATGACCTGTGTATGGTTTGGGTTAGAGTCTCTTTGCTGAATAATGATAATCCAGTCTGCTACCGAGATTAAATAATGTTAATGTCCCAGTTTGGGTATAGAAATCCCAAAATTTGCATCTCCTCCAATTAGATAAATAAGATGAACTTATAGTGAGTTGTAGTGATTGTTTAAGTGGCGTCCCGCTATACTCACTATTCAGCAAAGTTCCGCTGGTTGTCTTCCATAAGCGCTTTCTTCTGCTGATGTTTCGGTACAGTTGATAACTGTGTGGAGTCCTCGTGAGTGCTTTGCTGTTTCCCCTTAGTAGCTCTAGGGTACCGCTCCGTTAGGTCTAATAGCCAGTACCTTGTGAGTTTGTTGCCTCCGTCTTCCGCGCTGGTCTTTGTTTGCACGTGTAAGATATTCTTATGCAATCGTGCGGTGATCCTGTTTAGCAGCGCGTCGGGTCTTTTGTTAGTCAGGGTTGGCTCGGCACTTGAGGTTTTTCAGCAGGTATTGTCAAAGTCCATCAGGGGGGTCTTTACCAAACGCGTTTCGGGGCTTACTATCACCCCTTCCACTGATAGTAAGCCCCGAAACGCATTTGGTAAAGACCCCCCTGATTGACTTTGACAATACCTGCTGAAAAACCTCAAGTGCCGAGCCACTTGAGGTTTTTCCCAGATTGTTATGAATCAATTTGCTCATCCATAGTTATAATACATACAGTACAGACCAAAAGTTTGGACACACCTTCTCATTCAAAGAGTTTTCTTTATTTTCATGACTATGAAAATTGTAGATTCACACTGAAGGCATAAAAACTATGAATTAACACATGTGGAATTATATACATAACAAACAAGTGTGAAACAACTGAAAATGTGTCATATTCTAGGTTCTTCAAGTAGCCACCTTTTGCTTTGATTACTGCTTTGCACACTCTTGGCATTCTCTTGATGAGCTTCAAGAGGTAGTCCCCTGAAATGGTTTTCACTTCACAGGTGTGCCCTGTCAGGTTTAATAAGTGGGATTTCTTGCCTTATAAATGGGGTTGGGACCATCAGTTGCGTTGAGGAGAAGTCAGGTGGATACACAGCTGATAGTCCTACTGAATAGACTGTTAGAATTTGTATTATGGCAAGAAAAAAGCAGCTAAGTAAAGAAAAACAAGTGGCCATCATTACTTTAAGAAATGAAGGTCAGTCAGTCAGCCGAAAAATTGGGAAAACTTTGAAAGTAAGGGCTATTTGACCATGAAGGAGAGTGATGGGGTGCTGCGCCAGATGACATGGCCTCCACAGTCACCGGACCTGAACCCAATTGAGATGGTTTGGGGTGAGCTGGACCGCAGAGTGAAGGCAAAAGGGCCACAAGTGCTAAGCATCTCTGGGAACTCCTTTAAGACTGTTGGAAGACCATTTCAGGGGACTACCTCTTAAAGCTCATCAAGAGAATGCCAAGAAACATAGAAACATAGAATGTGTCGGCAGATAAGAACCATTTGGCCCATCTAGTCTGCCCAATATATCTGAATCCTATTAATAGTTCCTGGCCCTATCTTATATGAAGGATAGCCTTATGCCTATCCCATGCATGCTTAAACTCCTTCACTGTATTTGCAGCTACCACTTCTGCAGGAAGGCTATTCCATGCATCCACTACTCTCTCAGTAAAGTAATACTTCCTTATATTACTTTTAAACCTATGCCCCTCTAATTTAAAACTGTGTCCTCTTGTGGTAGTAGGTCATATATATTTTAGCAAGTAGTTATAGTGCATTTTAGTAGTGCTATACATATATGTTTATTGATAAGTTATTCCGGATTTTATTAATTGTGTGCAAAGCAGTAATCAAAGCAAAAGGTGACTACTTTGAAGAACCTAGAATATGACATATTTTCAGTTGTTTCACACTTGTTTGTTATGTATATAATTCCACATGTGTTAATTCATAGTTTTGATGCCTTCATAGTCATGAAAATAACGAAAACTCTTTGAATGAGAAGGTGTCCAAACTTTTGGTCTGTACTGTATCTTTCCACAAATTTTTGTTTTACTATTGGTTTCATTAAGTGGTGGGTAGAGAGGGATTCACACTACATCATTTTAGATCCTCACTTGTGATCTCATCATTGGATTGTGTTTCTATCTATATACACACTTACACATTGGATGCTATCAATCACTTACAACACCTTTCCACATGTACAACTGAAGTCATAAAGAGCAGAGATTTAAATGTATAAATTACAAGTTTAAGGAATCTTTTTCCTCTAGACTAGATATCAATCTGATCAGCTTGTCTTTCTCTTTAACGTGCTTCTTGCATATTGCACTGCATTTTTTGGTGACAAGTCTTAAATGTAAGTGCAAATACAGAATATTATATAAACCACACCATCTTTTGCAGAATTCTGTTACAATAAAGTTACAAAAATAACATTTACTTTTAAAGGTAAATAATTGCTGTGTGTGATTAAAATATAGGTCGCAGATATGTAATGTGATGCATAAAATAATAATGTGCAATAGTCCTACAGGAGCATACTCTCCACAGTTCCGTAGGACACAAAATATGTTATTGCCTGAACATTTGTTTGGCATTAAAATATATTGGCATAAAAATAAAATAGCAGCATGAAAAATGAAACGCAGCATGGACTCAGCAAATATAAAGCCTCTAAACACAGAAATAGTGAAATAATCATTTATATTGTTATTTTTCTACTTATCATGTTTTATGTTGTAAAAAAAATGAAAGCTTTTTATCTGGAAACTGACTGGCAATACAAAAATGGTATATTTGAATGCATGTTCTGGTTATTATCTGTAAAAAAAAAAAAAACATGCAAAATTATAGCCATTAACTTAGATAATGGGATCTATATGAAAGATTTTGGTCAATATTTGCAGGTAAGGTACAAAATAGGATACATGCTGAAGTTTACTATGCTATTAAGACTTGCTACAGCTTCAAATAACTACTAAACATTAACATATAAGAAGTTGGGGTTCATATATGAGGTGAGAACAAAGGCTTTTTATTGTACTGGAGAAAAAATGCTATGAAAACTTTAGAACAAAGCATAATATTTAAGAATATACAGGAATAAAATGTAGGGGAGAGAAGAAAAGCAAAAGAAATACAAATAATCAATTTAAGGATTTAGAGGACAATTTTATTTTACACTTGGAGAAATAACTGGATCTTTCTTGTGCTGAAGATCTTTAACCCCTTAACACCCAGCGCCGTACATGTACAGCGCACTGATCGGGCGGGTGCAGGAGCTACGCCCGACCGATCCGTGGCAGGGGTCTAGCAGTAACTGATAATCGGACCCCTGCTGTATGTGCCGGCATCAGTGAAATTACCGATGCCGGCGCATTAACCCTTCCACGGCTGCAGTCAGCTCTGACTGCGGCACATGCGACTTCTGACATGTGCAGGGAGGCCATCGGGTCCCCGCGCTGCTGTGACGGGGACCCGATGGCAGGGAAGGCAGCCCGATGCCTTCCTTGGGCATCTTGGTTCCCCTCCCGGAGAGCCTCTGAGATCCAGCCCCCTGAATCTCACAGGCAGGGAGCTGTAAGTGTATTACACTCAGTAATACACTTACAGCCAATGCATTACAATACAGAAGTATTGTAATAAAACAATGATAGAAATGGCTGCAGCTCTCACATCTGACTTTAATCCGCGAAGCACGGAAAAAAAGGCCAGAACTGGGCCTAATGGAATCCAGCTTCTTGTGGAGTAAAAAATTGTTCTTTATTGGCTCATCGTATAAAATCCACCAAAATCCCAGGAAAAAGGTGTACAGTAACATGTTTCGGGCTACAGAATCCAGCCCTTCATCAAGACATAACACATATTAAAACCATTCCTTTTTATGTAGCACAAGGTCCAACCCCCTCTAATCAGCAAAGTGTCCGCACCTGGAGCCTGGAATGGGAACCATTCAGCGGTCCAGGGGAGGAGATCCAGTATCACAGGTGATGCATATATACACATAATGAACATATCTTAGGCCACTTTCACACCTGCGTTAGGTGCAGATCCGTCTGCCATCCGCACAGACAAATGCAAACGATGACATCCGTTCAGAACAGATCCGTTCACATTCTATGTTAAAAAAAGTCTAAGTCCAATTGTTAGTCAGACGGATCCGTCCCGACCCCACACCGAAAGTCAACAGGGGACGGATCCGCCCGCCATTGCACCATATTGTGTCAACGTCAAACAGATCCGTCCCCACCGACCCACACTGCAAGTAAGGACGGATTCGCCTGGCTCCGCATGGCCAGGCGGACACCAAAACGCTGCAAGCAGCGCCCCGGTGTCCGCCTCCAGAGCGGAATGGAGGCGGAACGGAGCTAAACTGATGCACTCCGAACGGATACGCATCCATCCAGGCCATTTTTCAGATGTGGGTGTGAGGGGACACCTTGGGAGGAACAAAAGGAAATGGTAAGATTAAGGCCCCTTTCACACGGGCAAGTATTCCGCGCAGATGCGATGCGTGAGTTGAACGCATTGCACCCGCACTGAATCCTGACCCATTCATTTCTATGGGGCTGTGCACACGAGCGGTGATTTTCACGCATCACTTGTGCGTTGCATGAAAATCGCAGCATGCTCCTCTTTGTGCGTTTTTCACGTAACGCAGGTCCCATAGAAGTGAATGGGGTTGCGTGAAAACCGCAAGCATCCGCAAGCAAGTGCGGATGCGGTGCGATTTTCACACACGGTTGCTAGGAGACAATCGGGATGGGGACCCGATCATTATTATTTTCCCTTATAACATGGTTATAAGGGAAAATAACAGCATTCTGAATACAGAATGCATAGTAAAATAGGGCTGGAGGGGTTAAAAAAAATAAAAAAAATAATTAAACTCACCTTAATGCACTTGCTCGCGCAGCCCGGCTTCTCTTCTGTCTTCTTTTTTGCTGTGTGCAGGAAAAGGACCTGTGGTGACGTCACTCCGGTCATCACATGGTCCGTCACATGATCTTTTACCATGGTGATGGATCATGTGATGGACCATGTGATGACCGGAGTGACGTCACCACAGGTCCTTTTCCTGCACACAGCAAAAAAGAAGTCAGAAGAGATGCCGGGCTGCGCGAGCAAGTGGATTAAGGTGAGTTAAATTATTTTCTATTTTTTTAGCCCCTCAAGCCCTATTGTACTATGCATTCTGTATTAAGAATGCTATTATTTTCCCTTATAACCATGTTATAAGGGAAAATAATACAATCTACAGAACACCGATCCCAAGCCCGAACTTCTGTGAAGAAGTTCGGGTTTGGGTACCAAACATGCGCAATTTTTCTCACGCGAGTGCAAAACGCATTACAATGTTTTGCACTCGCGCGGAAAAATCGTGCATGTTCCCGCAACGCACCCGCACCTTTTCCTGCAACGCCCGTGTGAAAGAGGCCTAAGTGAAAGGGCTGGCAAAAATTACAAGAAACTGGCACTCCAAAACACCCTTTGTTACACATAAAAGAGGACATCTTACACACCCTTGAAAAATTATGATTGATGGCCTGCTGGTGACTCTCAAAAACATTTGGAGCAAGGGCCTGATGATCTGACCATCTAAAATCTTAGGGGCGAGGGCCTGCTGCCGCATTGGTGACTCTAGATAACCTCTGGGTGATTGAACGTCCCCGTGACGGCGACGTTCCAGTTGGATGTATGCCCTATCAGCTTTCGATGTTCTTTTCTGCGCCTACCATGGTGATCACGGGTGACGGAGAATCAGGGTTCGATTCCGGAGAGGGAGCTTTAGAAAGGGATACCACTTCCAAGGGAGGTCAATGGCTGAAATCTGATTGACTGTTGTTGCCTTGCCACTTTTTTTTTCCTAATTGTGAACCACCCAGAGAGGGTGGTTCAAGTTATTAAAGTTTAAGAATCCAAGGAATGCAGCAGGCGCGCTGCAATTACCAACTCCCGACTCAGGGAGGTAGTGACTATAAATAACAATACGGGACTCTTAAGATGCTGCCCTGTTATTGAAATGAGTAATAAAAATTTACAGGGAATGTCACTGCGGTATTTTGGATGAGGAAACGTTAGACAGGAGAGGCCCTGCTGCTGCTTTGTTGACTCTAGATAACTTCTGCCTGATCACGCGTCCCCGTGACGTCCACGATCCATTTGGATATCTTCCCTATCAACTTTCAATGTTCTTTTCTGCGCCTACCATGGTGACCACCGGTAACGGGGAATCATGGTTCGGTTCCGGAGAGGGAACTTGAGAAAGGGATACAATATCCAAGGGAGGTCAATGGCTAAAATCTGATTAACTGTTGCCGCCTTGCCCCTTTTTTTTCCTAATTGTGAACCACCCAAAGAGGGTGGGTCAAATTATTGAAGCAAAAGCATCCAAGGAAGGCAGCAGGCGCGCAGCAATTACCCACTCCCGACTCTGGGAGGTAGTGACGATAAATAACAATACAGGACTCTTAAGATGGAATGAGTGATAAAAAAATTACAGGGAATGTCACTGCGGTATTTTGGATGATGAAACTTTATACAGGAGAGGCCCTGCTGCTGCTTTGTTGACTCTAGATAACTTCTGCCTGATCGCACGTTTCCGTGACGTCCACAATCCATTTTGATATCTTCCCTATCAACTTTCGATGTTCTTTTATGCGCCTAACATGGTGACCACCGGTTACGGGGAATCATTGTTCGATTTCAGAGAGGCAGCCTGATAAACAGATATGGCTACTACTTCAAAGCAAGACAGCATGAGTTGCGGGCCTGCAGGTGAGCTGACCCTGTAAAATATTTGAGTTGAGGGCCTGCAGATGAGCTGACCCTGTAAACAAATTTTGCTGCGTGCCTGCTGGTGAGCTGACCCTGTAAAACATTATATGCGAGGGCCTGCAGTTGAGCTGATGCTCTAAAACATTATATGGAAGTGCCTGCTGGTGAGCTGATGCTCTAAAACATGAGGGGCGAGAGCCTACTGGTGAGCTGACACTCTAAAACATTATATACAAGGGCATGCAGTTGAGCTGACGCTCTAAAACATTATATGCGGGTGCCTGCTGGTGATCTGACACTCTAAAACATTATATGCGAGGACCTGCAGGTGAACTGATCCTGTAAAATATTATATGCGATGGCCTGCTGCTGAGCTGACACTCTAAAACATTAGGGGCGAGGGCCTGCTGCTGAGCTGACCCTCTAAAACATTATATGCGAGGGCCTGCTGCTGGTGAGCTGAAGCTCTAAAACATTATATGCGAGTGCCTGCTGCTGCGCTGACCCTCTAAAACATTAGGGGCGAGGGCATGCTGCTGAGCTGACCCTCTAAAACATTAGGGGCAAGGGCCTGCTGTTCAGCTGACCCTTTAAAACATTATATGCGAGGGCCTGCTGCTGAGCTGATCCTCTAAAAAATTAGGGGCGAGGGCCTGCTGCTGAGCTGACCCTCTAAAACATTAGGGGCAAAGGGCCTGCTGGTGCGTTGACGCTCTAAAATATTATATGCGAGTGCATGCTGTTCAGCTGACCCTATAAAAAAATATGAGTTGAGAGCTTGCAATTGAGCTGACCCTATTAAAAAAATTCGATTGGAGGGAATATATACAATCTGGATGAGGAGGAGCAGGAGGAGAAAACAAGATTTAACCATATTCTCTTTTTTTGTGGTGGAAAAGGTGCATGGGAATACACTACAGTAGATTGAGTATATTATAAATGATAGATTGAAATTGCCTTTATGTTCATCATCAGCTCAGCTCTCCTCTGGTGGAGTTGAGAAGTCAGGGGCAATCCAGGACTGTTCAACCTATCAGCATTGCCAGTGGACAAGCGGATTACGCTTATCTGTTATAATGCCACCAGCAGCACTAAATACACGCTCAGACAAAATGCTGGCAGCAGGGCAGGCCAGCACCTCCAAGGCGTAGAGCGCGAGTTAGTTGTAAGGCACTGATGGATTATTTAGGACCCTGACACGGTCTGCTATGTATTCCTTCACCATCTTCCAAAACTTTTCCCTCCTTATACCACTAGGCCGCGCTTGAGGGTAAGGTTGCTGGTGGGGTGTCGTGAAAGTGTTCCATGCCTTGGAGAGTGTTGCACTGCCTTTGTTGGAACTTCTGTGCGTTCCCCTTGTCTCCCTTCCTTGGTTGCCTAAGGAAGTACGGACTCTGCCGGCCGCGTTGTCAGATGGAAAATTTTGGAGCAATCTCTCAACAAGTACCTCCTGGTATTGCACCGTTTTACTCGTCCTCTCCACTACAGGAATGAGAGATGAGAAGTTCTCTTTGTAGCGGGGGTCGAGAAGGGTGAACACCCAGTAATACATGTTATCAAAAATGCGTATAACGCAAGGGTCACGCAAAAGGCAGCCTAACATGAAGTCAGCCATGTGTGCCAGAGTACCAACAGGCAAGACGTTGATGTCGACATCAGGATGACTCTCCATCTCCTCCTCTTCTTCTGCCCATCCACGCTGAACAGATGGAATTAAAGTTCCACAGGTACTACCCTCTGTAGCAGAGGCCGTTGTCTCCTGCTCCTCCTCCTCCTCTTCATGGTCCAATTCGCACTAAGAAGACGAACTGAGGGTGGGCTGGCTATCACCCTATGTAATGTCCTCCTCTTTCTCATCTGCCACATTCAGAGCGTCGTCCTTAATTGTGAGCAGTGATCGTTTGAGTAGACACAGCAGTGGGATGGTTACACTGATAATAGCATTATCGCCACTAACCATCTGTGCCAATTTCTTCAATTTTTTTTTAAAACCTCACAGAGGTCTGACATCAATGCCCACTCCTCGCTTGTGAATAGTGGCAGTTGACTCGAAAGGCGACGACCATGTTGCAGCTGGTATTCCACAACTGCCCTCTGCTGCTCACAAAGTCTGGCCAACATGTGGAACGTAGAGTTCCAGCATGTGCTCACGTCGCACAACAGTCGGTGAGCTGGAAGCCGCAAGCGCTGCTGCAACATTGACAGACCGGCTGAAGCTTTGGACGACTTGCGGAAATGGGCACACATGCGGTGTGCCTTCACTAGTAGCTCTGGAAAATTGGGGTAGGCTTTGATAAACCGCTGAACCACTAAGTTTAAGACGTGGGTTAGGCATGGGATGTGTGTCAGGTTGCCGAGCTCCAAAGCCGCCACCAAGTTACGGCCATTGTCAGACACAACCATGCCTGGTTGTAGGTTGAGTGGCGAGAGCCACAGCTCGGTCTGGTCCCTTATAACCTGCCGCAGCTTTGCGGCAGTGTGCTGTTTGTCCCCTAAGCAGATCAACTTCAGCACGGCCTGTTGACGCTTACCCACAGCAGTGCTACACTGCTTCAAGCTAGCGATTGATGGCTGACTGCTGCTGTATGTGGAAGTGGAAGTGGAGGAGGAGGCGGCAGAGAAGTGGGGGTTGGAGCCAGTAACATAGCTGCTGGCGTGGAGACCCTGATGGGTGTAGGGCCCACAATCCTGGGAGTGGGTAGCACCTGTGCCATCCTAGGGTACGACTCACTCCTGGCCTCCACAACATTCACCCAGTGTGCGGTCAGGGAAATGTAGCGTCTCTGGCCCCAGTACTTATCCATGTGTCCGTGGTTAAGTGGACCTTCCCAGTAACTGCATTGGTCAGGGCACGGGTGATGTTCTGAGACACATGCTGGTGTAAGGCAGGCACGGCACACCGTGAAAAATAGTGGCGGCTGGGGACTGCGTACCGAGGGACGACCTCTGACATCAGGCTGCGGAAGGCCTCAGTGTCCACAAGCCTAAATGGCAACATTTCAAGTGCCAGTAATTTCGAAAGTGGCGCATTTAGTGCTATGGCCTGTGGGTGGGTGGGTATTTGCGCTTGTGTTCAAATGACTGTGTTATGGACATATGGATGCTGCGCTGGGACAGGGAAGTGGATGTTGTTGCTGATGGTTCATGCAAAGGTCCAGGTGCAGGGCGAGGGGCATCCGGGCATGCACCTTCGACAGGGGATTGGCCAGCAGTGCGTAACACAGGGGAAGAGGAGGCAGTGGTGTGACCTGCAGAGCCAGATTGTGGACCCAGGCGTTTGGCCCACTTATTAGGGTGCTTGGATGCCATGTGGCAGATCATGCTGGTGGTGGTGAGGTTGCTAGTGTTCAAGCCCCGGCTCATTTTGGTACGGCACAGGTTGCAAATTACCACTATTTTGTCATCTGTACTTTCCTTAAAAAAGTGCCATACTGTGGAACACCTACCCCTTGGCAAGGTAGATTTACGCATAGGGGTGCTCGGTGTAAAACGGCCTGTTTGGTGTGGGCCTACTTGTCCCTTTTGCAACCCCACTGCCTCTTTCAGCCTACTGCTGTCCTCGCTCGGCTTTTCACCTTCCCATGTTGGGTCAGTGACCTCATCGTCAACCACCTCCTTTTCCACTTTGTCACTCTGTTCATCCTCCTGACTTGACCTAACCACAACCTCAGTGATTGGTAACTGTGTCTCATCATCATCCACCTTGTGAACGAATGATTGCCGTTCACCACCGTCATCTTCTTGAGACTGAGAAGGCTCAAGAGGTTGGTAATCAGGGAACAATATTTCAGGTCCCTCTTCAAGCATGCTGGGCGCGAGGGCCAAATGTAATAGTGGTGCTGGAAAGAGCTCGTTGGAATATCCGAGTGTGGGATCACTTGTTTGGCAAGCCTCTCCATGGTGGGAGGAGGGATGATCAGAGTGAGGATTCAGTTGACCAGACTCTTGGCTACAGAGACTGGACTTGGTGGACGATAGGGTGCTTAACTGACTGGAAGCATTATCTTCAGCAATACAACCGACCAACTGTTCTCACTGGTCGGACGTGGATAGTGTTGTCCTGCGCTGCCCAGCTAAGTTGGACATGAAGCTGGGTACAGTGGATGTTTTTTTTTTTTTCTGGTGCACTGGCAGCAGGCACAGTTTTATTGCGCCCAGGGCCACGGCCTCTTTGTGCACCATCAGCATCACGCCCACTTCCCCGCCCCTTAGTGCTCGCCTTCTTCAGTTTAATGGTTTTGTCACTAGATGTGGCGCAGATTGTTTTACAGTCCGCTAAAGACACCGTTTTCTGATGCAGGACAGTATATGTCACAGAATATGGACACTATATTTCGGATGGATTTCAGTTTTCGGATGGAGTACTGTATATTTTACAGAATGCCACACACAATGGAGCGTAGATTAGGCCCAGAATGCAGGACAGTATATGTCACATAAACACACAGAATATGGACACTAGATTAAGCCCAGATTATTTAAATTTACACTAAAGAAACAGTTTTTCGGATGGAGTACTGTATATGTCACGGATGTGTATTACACTCATACACTACAGAGACAGTAGATGAGGACTGGTCTCTGATTATTTAAATTTATGCTAAAGAAACAGTTTTCGGATGGCATACTGTATATGTCACAGAACAACACAGAATATGGACACTATTTTAAGCCCAGATTATTGGAATCTGCTGTACAGACACTGTTTTCTGATGTAGTTTATATTTATATTGTTCACTATATCTGGGCCTGACAACCACACAAGGTGTTGAAACGCAGATCACACAATTCACGGATTACACCGTTGACAGCAAAAATGTGGATAGATTATGGGAGAAAAATAGTTTTCTGTATTTAAATTTTTTTACCCTATTTCTGTGCCTGACAACCACACAAGATAAGCGCAGATCACACAATTCACGGATTACACCGTTGACAGCAAAATTGTGGATAGATTATGGGGGAAAAAAATTGTTTTCTGTATTATAATTTTTTCCCTACATCTGAGCCTGACAATAACGCAAGGTATTGAAGCGCAGATTACACATTTCACGGATTACACTGTTGACAGCAAAAATGTGCACAGATTATGGGAGAAAAATTGTTTTCTGTATTTGAATTTTTTTCCTATATCTGGGCCTGACAGCCACAGAAGGTATTGAAGCGCAGATCACACAATTCACGGATTACACCGTTGACATTAAAAATGTGGATAGATTATGGAAAAAATAAGTGTTTTCTGTATTATAATTTTTTCCCTACATCTGGGCCTGACAACAACGCAATTCACGGATTACACTGTTGACAGCAAAAATGTGGATTATGGGAAAAAAAATTATTGCTTTCACTAATATTCTTCCTATCTCTGCCCCTGACACACAGAAGGTATTGCTGCACAGATGCCACAAGTCACTGCAGATACCCTCTATATAGCAAAAGAATCGCTATTTTGCAAAGTATAAAAAAAATAAAATCGAGTACTACTTTGCACAATTAAATTGCTGCCACCACCACACACAATACTCCTTAAAAGGACTTTTGGGTCTTTGAAACGTTATTTGCTGGAATATATTGTGATTAGGGATGAGCGAACCCGAACTGTATAGTTCGGGTTCGTACCGAATTTTGGGGTGTCCGTGACACTGACCCGAGCCCGAACAATTTTGTAAAAGTCCGTGTTTGGGTTCGGTGTTCGGCGCTTTCTTGGCGCTTTTTGAAAGGCTGCAAAGCAGCCAATCAACAAGCGTCATACTACTTGGCCCAGGAGGCCATCACAGCCATGCCTACTATTGGCATGGCTGTGATTGGCCAGTGCAGCATGTGACCCAGCCTCTATTTAAGCTGGAGTCACGTAGCGCCGCACGTCACTTTGCTATGATCAGTGTAGGGAGAGGTTGCAGCTGCGACGTTAGGGCGAGATTAGGCAGATTAACTCCTCCAAAAGACTTCATTCTGTGATCGATCTGCAGCTGTGGTTCATTGAAGTGCTATTATTGACTTGCTCACTTTTTTGAGGCTGCCCAGAACGTTTTTAGATCACTTTTTTTCTGGGGTGATCGGCGGCCATTTTGTGACTTGTGGTGCGCCAGCACAAGCTATCACCAAGTGTATTTAACCATCGATAGTGTGGTTATTTTGTGCTATATCCTACATCAGCTGCAGGCTGAGCCTGTGTCACCGAAGTGCATTTAACCATCAACAGTCTGGTTATTTTTTGGCCATATACTACATCAGCTGCAGGCTGAGCCTGTGTCACCCAAGTGCATTTAACCATCAACAGTCTGATTATTTTTTGGCCATATACTACATCTGGTGCAGGCTGAGCCTGTGTCACCCAAGTGCATTTAACCATCAACAGTGTGGTTATTTTTTGGCCATATATTACATCAGGGGCAAGTTGAGCCTGTCACCCAGCGCCTAAAAAATAGACCTGACATTTCTATTCAACCAAATCAGTACTGTTTTAGCTGGTCAAGTTATTTGTAGTTACCGTAAAAGCACACTTTTTTTTCTGGGTTGAAAAACTATTCCCAAATTTGCCATTCTCAAAATAACTAGTTTCTGGTATTTGAGGCCTACTTGAAATATATCCCAAAAAGGATATCTTACATTGAAGGTGCTGATAGTGTCATTCAGAAAAACCTAAGACACACGCTAGCGTGCTGATAGAAGTCTGATTCTGTGATTAAAACTATACCTGTCACACAGCGCAAAAAAAAAAAACAGGTCTCGCATCTCTATTCAACCAAATCTGCACTGTTTTAGCTGGTCAAGTTATTTGTAGTGACCGTAAAAGCACACTTTTTGTTCTGGGTTGAAAAACCATTCCCAAATTTGCCATTCTCAAAATAACTAGTTTCTGGTATTTGAGGCATACTTGAAATCTATCCCAAAAAGAATATCTTACATTGAAGGTACTGATAGTGTCATTCAGAAAAACGTAAGACACACGCTACCGTGCAGATAGAAGTCTGATTCTGTGATTAAACCTATACCTGTCACACAGCGCAAAAAAAAAACTGGTCTCACATCTCTATTCAACCAAATCTGCACTGTTTTAGCTGGTCAAGTTATTTGTAGTGACCGTAAAAGCACACTTTTTGTTCTGGGTTGAAAAACCATTCCCAAATTTGCCATTCTCAAAATAACTAGTTTCTGGTATTTGAGGCCTACTTGAAATCTATCCCAAAAAGAATATCTTACATTGAAGGTACTGATAGTGTCTTTCAGAAAAACCTAAGACACACGCTAGCGTGCTGATAGAAGTCTGATTCTGTGATTAAACCTATACCTGTCACACAGCGCAAAAAAAAAAAACAGGCCTCACATCTCTATTCAACCAAATCTGCACTGTTTTAGCTGGTCAAGTTATTTGTAGTGACCGTACAAGCACACTTTTTGTTCTGGGTTGAAAAACCATTCCCAAATTTGCCATTCTCAAAATAACTAGTTTCTGGTATTTGAGGCCTACTTGAAATCTATCCCAAAAAGGATATCTTACATTGAAGGTACTGATAGTGTCATTCAGAAAAACCTAAGACACACGCTACCGTGCAGATAGAAGTCTGATTCTGTGATTAAACCTATACCTGTCACACAGCGCAAAAAAAAACAGGTCTCACATCTCTATTCAACCAAATCTGCACTGTTTTAGCTGGTCAAGTTATTTGTAGTGACCGTAAAAGCACACTTTTTGTTCTGGGTTGAAAAACCATTCCCAAATTTGCCATTCTCAAAATAACTAGTTTCTGGTATTTGAGGCCTACTTTAAATCTATCCCAAAAAGAATATCTTACATTGAAGGTACTGATAGTGTCATTCAGAAAAACCTAAGACACACGCTAGCGTGCTGATAGAAGTCTGATTCTGTGATTAAACCTATACCTGTCACACAGCGCAAAAAAAAAACAGGTCTCACATCTCTATTCAACCAAATCTGCACTGTTTTAGCTGGTCAAGTTATTTGTAGTGACCGTAAAAGCACACTTTTTGTTCTGGGTTGAAAAACCATTCCCAAATTTGCCATTCTCAAAATAACTAGTTTCTGGTATTTGAGGCCTACTTGAAATCTATCCCAAAAAGAATATCTTACATTGAAGGTACTGATAGTGTCATTCAGAAAAACCTAAGACACACGCTACCGTGCAGATAGAAGTCTGATTCTGTGATTAAACCTATACCTGTCACACAGCGCAAAAAAAAAACTGGTCTCACATCTCTATTCAACCAAATCTGCACTGTTTTAGCTGGTCAAGTTATTTGTAGTGACCGTAAAAGCACACTTTTTGTTCTGGGTTGAAAAACCATTCCCAAATTTGCCATTCTCAAAATAACTAGTTTCTGGTATTTGAGGCCTACTTGAAATCTATCCCAAAAAGAATATCTTACATTGAAGGTACTGATAGTGTCTTTCAGAAAAACCTAAGACACACGCTAGCGTGCTGATAGAAGTCTGATTCTGTGATTAAACCTATACCTGTCACACAGCGCAAAAAAAAAAAACAGGTCTCACATCTCTATTCAACCAAATCTGCACTGTTTTAGCTGGTCAAGTTATTTGTAGTGACCGTAAAAGCACACTTTTTTTTCTGGGTTGAAAAACCATTCCCAAATTTGCCATTCTCAAAATAACTAGTTTCTGGTATTTGAGGCCTACTTGAAATCTATCCCAAAAAGGATATCTTACATTGAAGGTACTGATAGTGTCATTCAGAAAAACCTAAGACACACGCTAGAGTGCTGATAGAAGTCTGATTCTGTGATTAAACCTATACAGTACCTGTCACACAGCGCAAAAAAAAACAGGCCTCACATCTCTATTTAACCAAATCTGTACTGTTTTAGCTGGTCAAGTTATTTGTAGTGACCGTAAAAGCACACTTTTTTTTCTGGGTTAAAAAACCATTTCCAAATTTGGCATTCTCAAAATAACTAGTTTCTGGTATTTGAGGCCTACTTGAAATCTATCCCAAAAACAATATCTTACATTGAAGGTACTGATAGTGTCTTTCAGAAAAACCTAAGACACACGCTACCGTGCTGATAGAAGTCTGATTCTGTGATTAAACCTATACCTGTCACACAGCGCAAAAAAAAAACAGGTCTCACATCTCTATTCAACCAAATCTGTACTGTTTTAGCTGGTCAAGTTATTTGTAGTGACCGTAAAAGCACACTTTTTTTTCTGGGTTGAAAAACCATTCCCAAATTTGCCATTCTCAAAATAACTAGTTTCTGGTATTTGAGGCCTACTTGAAATCTAAATTCAGAGAGAATAATCCTAAAACATAACATTTAATATTATATGCTAAATAAAATCCTAAATAAAGCGTGCAAAAAATGAGATACAAGGGATGAATATAGGTGTAGACCGCTGGGTGAAGTGGTCCATGATCATCCCAGTATCAAAAAATGATTAAAGTGCACGGCGGCACTGAGTAGGTAACCAGTGTGTCCTACCGGTACCCAGGGAAGGTCGTCTGAAGCTTCTCCACACGATGTTTCAGTAGTGGTTCATCCTGTATAGATGGTCGGATGAATCGCAGGGAAAAGAAAGGTAGATGCAATCAGACAAATGCATGTAGGGTCCCTATAGTAAACCCTATAGCTGTCTAACCGTAGACCCTGATACTAAAGGTGTGGTAGCAACCTGACCACAGGGCACTCGTCCTTAAAAGGACGACCCCGTCCGGAACCTGTCCCTGGTTCTACAATGCTAAATGTCCCTGTATATGCTTAGGCAAATCCCTACATGCACGTTTCGCTGCCGGGACAAAGGGCAGCTCATCAGGGGAGATGATGAAAAGACAGGCAAGTCAATCCTAGGTAAAATAGACAAGCCTACAGACCAAAATTGACACGGTCAGTCAAATGGTC
This sequence comes from Bufo bufo, assembly GCF_905171765.1. NCBI lineage: Eukaryota > Metazoa > Chordata > Amphibia > Anura > Bufonidae > Bufo > Bufo bufo. The sequence goes on along the minus strand of NC_053390.1, from coordinate 154,595,898 downwards.
ATAAGGTGCACAAAGATATTTGGCCCCTTCGTGGGCTACCTCATTGGTAGGAGGTTAAACAGAAATGCAGTATTCAGATGAGAGTGACTGCATATGGGACGCCAACTAACCTGGTGTACCCTCCTTGTTTAAATACACCTTGATTCCGTCGGTAACGAAGGCCAATGAGCGTGCTTACCCGCCTGCACGTGAGCGTAGCGCATGCGCACATCGCGGAATGGAAACGAGGCTTGGAGAGCAGACAGAGTGCCTGATACAGAACGCACTCCTGCGCATGCGCGAGCTCGCATTAGATATCGCGAGTGGTCAGTGGTCGAAGGGAAGGAGTTCCCGAAACGCGTCTGGGCCGCACACCTGCAACAGAAGCATCTCCGCAATCGACGCATGGCCATGCGAACAACATAACTATCGGAAGAAGCTGGATTCCTGAGACACTAAGTACAGAAACTGTTAATATTGCTGTGCAGTCCAGGCACATACCACTTCCGAGGTCCCGCGAGATCTGGAAACAGCTGATCACAGACACCACGAGCTGGACGCCGGAGCAGTCGCTCGCAGCTGACCCACCGCACACGTCTGGATTAACGTCCTCGAAACCAGAGGAAGGTAGGAACACTACTGGTTCAAACCTCATGCGGTGAGGCTTATTAACTAAATGTGCTCGGCCATTTGACCATTGGCAGTTGAGGACACCAAGCCTAGTCCATATGTGGTAGCGGACACTGTTGAATCCACCTGCACTATTGTTTGGCTGATATTGGAGCAGCGCACACGAGTCAGCCAAACTCATTGACTATTGTTATATGCGCATGGGACAGTGAAACGCAGCGGTGAAACGCATTAGCTACATTCTATAGTAGCCTTGAACACAAGAGACTGCTACTATTTAACCTTTTCCTTAAAGTGGCATTTTATATTGCATTTTAGTTTATATGGTCCATTTATATGTCATATTGTTGATTTAATAAAATTTTATGCACTACTAATTGGCTACAGGTGTTGAGTGCTCGCCCTCACTTTCAATTTTCATATAGGGTCTTAGTCAGTATTAAGTCTTGATCTAAAAACTGACACATAAGAATAATGGTACTAGCGGGTGATACCCATGCAAAGTTCATACTCGACTTAGGTGTGCATAATGAATTGGTAATGACAGGGAGGTGACAGTAAATGCATTCAAAAAATGACAATTGATGCATAAACGTGATGGTTTAATCAAATACCACCCCAAAGACAGGTGGTGACGGTGACAAGAACAAGAATCATTCTACAGAAAGCAGCTGTAGTTCAGCTGCTCGTTAAGGCCATTTGGTGCGACAGTCTTTAGAAGAAATATCCACCGTGACTCACGTTGTAAAATGATCTTGTCCCAATCACCCCCTCTCTTGGGGGGACTGACAGCCTCAATACCCATGACTCTAATGGCCTTGGGGTTGCCTTGGTGTAAATCACAGACATGGCGGGCCACTGGGGTGTCGCGACGCTTCTCAATATCCAGGAGATGTTCTCCTATGAGTCTACGTAGCTCGCGCTTAGTCTTGCCAATATATTCTTTTTGGCAGATACATGTGATCTTATATATTACACCAACAGTTCTGCATGAGATGAAATCTTTAATGTCAAAAGTGCGTTGGAGGTTGGTACTGTGAAAGGTTTTTCCCTGGTCTATGTTGCCACAGGCCACACAACCACTGCATCTGAAACAGCCCACAGGGTGACGACTCAGCCACGTACTTGGTCTAGCTGGAGGTGCAAGATGGCTGTGCACCAATAAGTCCTTAAGGCTTTGGCCTCTTCTAAACGTCACCTGTGGGTGTTCATGCAGTACTTCTCGGACATCTGGATCCATAAGTAGAATAGGCCAGTGTCGTGCCAAAATCTCCCTTGATTCATTGGCAGAGCCGTCAAAAGTGGTAATGAATCTCACCTTTCTGTCACCCTCCTGTCTGGTCTTCGGAGTAAGCAAAGTCTCTCTGGGGGTGTTAGTTGCCCTTTGAAAAGCCCCTCTCAATACCTTGTCGGGGTAACCCCTGGCCCTAAATCTTTGTCTAAGGTCAGCTGCCTGATGTAAATATTCATCCTCATCAGAGCAGTTCCTGCGTAAACGCAGGTATTGTCTATAGGGTATACCTCTCTTAAGTGGTAAGGGATGGCTACTCTGCCAATGCAGGACCGAGTTGGTGGCCGTGGTCTTGCGAAATACAGTTGTAGAGAGTTCGCCATCAGGTTTCTTGGAAATGCGGACATCCAGAAAAGGAAGGGAACAATCGTTGGTCTCATAGGTAAAACGCAGACCAATGGAGTTGACATTAAGAAAGTCCACAAACCTTTTGAATTCCAGGGTGCCCGCATTCCAGACTATGAGGATGTCATCGATGTACCGGGCCTACTTGAAATCTATCCCAAAAAGAATATCTTACATTGAAGGTACTGATAGTGTCATTCAGAAAAACCTAAGACACACGCTACCGTGCAGATAGAAGTCTGATTCTGTGATTAAACCTATACCTGTCACACAGCGCAAAAAAAAACAGGCCTCACATCTCTATTCAATGGTCTGCCGGGTGTTCACTCCAAGGTCATGGAAGTCACGCCTGCGGCCACCCCGTTCTCCGAGGGATATGTCCTGAAATCCAGCTGAAAGCTGCAGAACATCAGTCGGAGGTCTCTCCACTACTGGCGGGCCTCTCTGGCGCCCACTTCCCACAAGCAAAGGCTCGGCTGGTGGCTGCTGGGGTCTTTCAATGCGTCTAGGTTCTTGAGCCTCTTGCTCCTGTCCAGGCTGTCCTTGGCTGGGCTGCCCCCTGGCACGTGCTCTTCCGCAGGCTCTGGCTCGTCCACTCATCTTCTATTCCTGAGAGGATATAAACCGCTAATAAGGTCAATCTGCCGCCTAGCAGCTCCGCCGTGGCACAATCACCTCAGAACTCGCACACTGGTGACTTTAGGTATCTTCACTGGTCACTTTGAGCAGAATGATGACATCCGAGTCACGGCACCAAATGTAACCCTCTTTTCCTTGCACCATCTGCGACACCTCCAGCTTTCACACTCACTCGGTCACCAGCTCCTCCAGGCATAAACTCTAAGTGGACTCTAAGGGACGACACTCAGGTCTTCTGTGGTTTAAAGCTTTATTGAGGTGGAGTGCACTTGGCTGGAGCCTGTAATACAACAGGGAAACACTGCCACTATGTGGTATACAGCCAGGTCACCAGCCCACCTCCTTCACAGTAAATGTCTGCACTCTAAATATATTATAAAACAGTGATCGTATAGTGGATTTTACATTGAACAAGTATATGAAGATAACAGCAACATACCTGTAATACAACAGGGAAACACTGCCACTATGTGGTATACAGCCAGGTCACCAGCCCACCTATATCATAACAGGCAGTCATTATATTACATTCCCACATACATGTTACAGGATATAACAAAGCATACAGAAAAATGAACAAGAGAAAATCATTTACAAAGATATTGCAGCAGGGTGACCTGGAATACAGCATGTCTTGCAGCCATTTTAGGAAGAACACATGGCTCTCTAACTGTACATCATCTACTCAGCCTAGCATGTGCTGCAGGGTTTAAAGGCTGCTAAAAAACATACAGTCACAGTGGGCAAAATCAGAACACCCGCCGCCAAGAGACTCCGCCTGCTACTGACCGCCGCCATCTGGGACCGAGCACCCCAAAGGCAGCTTCAAGGAGTTCCCTGGCATGGCACTTCTTCAAACAATGTGCTGACGACAAGACCCGAGTGGTTTGCACGCTGTGCCATCAGAGCCTAAAGCGAGGCATTAACGTTCTGAACCTTAGCACAACCTGCATGACCAGGCACCTGCATGCAAAGCATGAACTGCAGTGGAGTAAACACCTTAAAAACAAGGAAGTCACTCAGGCTCCCCCTGCTGCCTCTTCTGCTGCTGCCGCCTCGGCCTCTTCTGCTGCTGCCGCCGCCTCGGCCTCTTCCTCTGCCTCTGGAGGAACGTTGGCACCTGCCGCCCAGCAAACATGAGATGTACCACCAACACCACCACCTGCGTCACCAAGCATCTCAACCATGTCACACGGCAGCGTTCAGCTCTCCATCTCACAAACATTTGAGAAAAAGCGTAAATTCCCACCTAGCCACCCTCGATCCCTGGCCCTGAATGCCAGCATTTCTAAACTACTGGCTGGTGGACACACACAGCTTCAAACAGCTCATGTCGCTTGCTGTCCCACAGTATGTTGTTCCCAGCCGGCACTACTTCTCCAAGAGAGACGTTCCTTCCCTGAACAACCAAGTGTCCGATAAAATCAAGTGTGCACTGCGCAACGCCATCTGTGGCAAGGTCCACCTAACCACAGATACGTGACCAGTAAGCACGGCCAGGGACGCTATATCTCCCTAACTGCACACTGGGTAAATGTAGTGGTGGCTGGGCCCCAGGCGGAGAGTTGTTTGGCGCACATACTTCCGCCGCCAAGGATCGCAGGGCAACATTCTTTGCCTCCTGTCTCCTCCTCCTCCTACTCAGCTTCCTCCTCCTCTTCTTCCACCTGCTCATCCAGTCAGCCACACACCTTCACCACCAACTTCAGCACAGCACGGGGTAAACGTCAGCAGGCCATTCTGAAACTCATATGTTTGGGGGACAGGCCCCACACCGCACAGGAGTTGTGGCGGGGTATAGAACAACAGACCGACGAGTGGTTGCTGCCGGTGAGCCTCAAGCCCGGCCTGGTGGTGTGCGATAATGGGCGAAATCTCGTTGCAGCTCTGGGACTAGCCGGTTTGACGCACATCCCTTGCCTGGCGCATGTGCTGAATTTGGTGGTGCAGAAGTTCATTCGCAACTACCCCGACATGTCAGAGCTGCTGCATAAAGTGCGGGCCGTCTGTTCGCGCTTCCGGCGTTCACACCCTTCCGCCGCTCGCCTGTCTGCGCTACAGCGTAACTTCGGCCTTCCCGCTCACCGCCACATATGCGACGTACCCACCAGGTGGAACTCCACCTTGCATATGCTGGACAGACTGTGCGAGCAGCAGCAGGCCATAGTGGAGTTTCAGCTGCAGCACGCACGGGTCAGTCGCACTGCAGATCAGACACACTTCACCACCAATGACTGGGCCTCCATGCGAGACCTGTGTGCCCTGTTGCGCTGTTTCGAGTACTCCACCAACATGGCCAGTGGCGATGACGCCGTTATCAGCGTTACAATACCACTTCTATGTCTCCTTGAGAAAACACTTAGGGCGATGATGGAAGAGGAGGTGGCCCAGGAGGAAGAGGAGGAAGAGGGGTCATTTTTAGCACTTTCAGGCCAGTCTCTTCGAAGTGACTCAGAGGGAGGTTTTTTGCAACACCAGAGGCCAGGTACAAATGTGGCCAGACAGGGCCCACTACTGGAGGACGAGGAGGACGAGGATGAGGAGGAGGTGCAGGAGGATGAGGATGAAGCATGTTAACAGCGGGGTAGCACCCAAAGCAGCTCGGGCCCATCACTGGTGCGTGGCTGGGGGAAAACACAGGACGATGACGATACGCCTCCCACAGAGGACAGCTTGTCCTTACCTCTGGGCAGCCTGGCACGCATGAGCGACTACATGCTGCAGTGCCTGCGCAACGACAGCAGAGTTGCCCACATTTTAACGTGTGCGGACTACTGGGTTGCCACCCTGCTGGATCCCCGGTACAAAGACAATGTTGAGATAATTAGTGAAGGGTAAGGAACAGGGGGTAGTCACCCACCCCGAGTTTTAACCGATCACTGTAAAAGAACAGTTGAACGCCAAACTCCTAGGAGACAGAATAGAGGTGTTGGAAAATCGTAGACATTAGCAAAGATCACCAAACTCAAGTGCTATAGGCTGGCATGTAGAGCACCGTTGAGAATAGGTGTTAAAAAATAGGATGATATTTGTGTAATTATCATGTAGCAATAAAACTGAATAGATGTATAAAATAAGTATTTCAAGAAAAGTAAAAATGAAAAATAATAATAGAACTATGGAGACAATAATAAGAATAAAAACATTGGTAAAAATCCACTCACTTCACAGGGGGGGCATCACAAGGATGAACTTAAAGCACCTGTGGCAAGTCACCCCCCTAAGCCGGGATCGCGTATAAGTTGTCAGAGGTAGACTTCTACGTCCTGGGTGTACAGCCTGGTTGGTAAAGCAGCAGACAAATCCAAAGGTACGTATTTGATCCTCTTTAATGATAAAACATAAGGCTCAACGCGTTTCAGGGGTCACAATATCCCCTTCATCAGGAGCAGGATATGCAATAGACATAATGTATGGGCTTTAAATACATGTGGGTGTGCCGTTTTGGCGCCAAAAAACAGTGGGTGGAGTCACAAATGATGACATCATCGTTGTGGGAATAAGAATATTTTAAAATACAGGTACATTGGTGGTGCCTGTAGTAGATGAAAGGCTGGACACCTATATACACAAAAACCATATGAAACTATATAACAAAACTACCCTCAGATCGTTAGTATTTCTATATTGGAATCGTATAACCGGAAGTCAGGTGGGTGGAACGCAACGTGCGTTCCACCAGACCATATCCGGGATGGAGTAAGCCGCAACCGGAAGTGAGCCGTCACCGGAAGTTGCTATGTTAGAATTAGGTGGAACGCAGGATGCGTTCCACCTGGTACATATCCGGAATAGAGAGGCCGGAAGTTTGCCTGTGGAAGACCCAGGGGCACACGCAGCTGTAGTAAAAGCAAGTGGAACGCAGTATGCGTTCCACCTGGCGCATATCCGGATCGAGAAGACCGGAAAGGCGCCTGTGGGACGCACAGGGATCCACCCACGTTATAAATGTCTACTAAATAGGTAAAAACATAAATATGGAAATACATCTGGCCAATCAGTGAATGGCCTTAAAAATATAGTAATATAACAATGAAAATAACAATAAAAGTATCAATAAAATAAGAAAATGTGCGTATCTTGATTCACCCTATATATAGCTACATGGATAATGTCACTCATAGTAGTAATATTTGTACTGATAAAAAAATGGGTATCGACGTTAGGATCAGGTCGCATAAAAGGTATACATAAAAACTAATTTATATTGATATCTGTGGGGAATAAATATGCCTCTATTAGACAGTATGGGTATACTGTCTCCAGAAATGCCAATTTTTGTTAATTTTGTCCCAACTGGAATATAATGATGGGTGGTGTACAAATACTAATAATAAAAGTGTAAGTAACGTAGTGATAATAGCACGATAAAGTGAGGAAAAAATGGTATATCGATGTATAGATGAATGGATCTGTATATTTATTTCTTTGAGTAGTTACCATTGAAAGATTAGGTATATGGTGGTGTATGGTGATGTCGTATCTGTAAATGAATCAAGATCTTATATAGGGAGCTGGTAATTTTAGTAGTTGGTATACTCAAGAGATTCATTGAGACCGAAAGGTATGAGGGTGTTTAGCTTGAAGATCCAGAACATTTCTTTTCTGCACAGTGTTTGAAATGATCGGGGAACCCATTCGAGTGGCGTAACTGACAAAGATGTGGGGTCACCTTCATGATGAGAAGCGTAATGTCGGGATACACTGTGTGTGCAAATTTTGCGTCTTATGTTCGAACGATGCTCATTCATACGTTCCTTCAGAGATTGAGTTGTGCGCCCAACATACAGAAGGTTACACGGACATTGCAGTAGGTAGACCTCATTTGTAGTGCTGCAATTCATAGAGTGGTGTATGGTAATTGGTTTCATAGGGTGAGGTAAGGTCACCCGTTCGCCGCAACAGTTTATGATGTCACAGCACATACATCTTTTTATTCCATATTTGTGTGAGCCTATTTTCAGTAGGCTCTTGTTGGGACCCGATTTGGGACATCGTGGGTTAATCTCAAGTTTGGGACATGAGGGGGCTAAAATGTTTTTCAAGGTCTGGGCACGTTTAAAAATTAAATTAGAGGTTTTTGGGATAGTCTTGCCTATAATGGGATCCTTTAATAAAATATTCCAATGTTTATTTATTAGTTTCCTGATATCCCTGTGTCTGGAGTTGTAACGTGTGACAAAATGAAAATTAGATTGAGTATTATCTGTAACTGAAGTTTTTTTATTATTTTTCTTTTGGCTACTGAGACTATCTTTTTGGGATATTCCTAAGGCTCTCTTTTCTGAATCTTTTACAAGTTTGCTCGGGTAACCTTTATCGTGGAAGCGTTTTTTCAAAATGGAAAGTTGTTCTCTACAGACCATGTCATTTGAGCAGTTCCTGCGGATTCTGCGCATCTGACTGTAAGGTATATTATTTAACCATTTTTTGTGATGGCAGCTCTTAAAGTCTAAATAACTGTTTGTGTCTACTTTCTTAAAGTGTGTTCTTGTGGTTATTTTGTTATTGGAGATTGAAAGATCTAAGTCTAAAAAAGTTGCTTCTGTAGGGTGTGTCTCGAGTGTGAAGTTGATGTTCCCACCGTTGGTGTTGATGTGGTTGATGAGACCCGTTAGAATCTCGGGGTTCCCTTCCCAGATTAAGATGATATCGTCGATATACCTCTTATAAAATTTTATGTTGGGATGGGTGATAAAGCCGTGTAGTTCCTCAAATGCCCCCATGAACAGATTGGCGTAGGCTGGGGCAAACTTAGTCCCCATGGCTGTTCCTTTGCATTGCTGATATATTGTGTCCTGAAAAATAAAATAATTGTGATGGAGAATGAAGTTAATGGAGTCTATAATGAAGGTTCGTTGTGTGTCAGGTAATTGAGGGTCTTGACAGAGAGTTTTGTCTACAGCAAGGATGCCCAGAGAATGAATGATGTTACTATAGAGGGAGGTGACATCTAGTGTCACCCAATGGTAAGTTTCTCTCCATTCAAAAGTCTCCAAGGCATTAATTAGATGAGAAGTGTCACGTAGATATGAGGGTAATTGCAGGACGTATTTCTGTAAAATACTGTCCACATAGTCGGACAGGTTGGAGGTTAGTGATCCAATACCGGAAATAATGGGTCTTCCAGGGGGGTTTGTTAGTGACTTATGTATTTTAGGTAGAAAGTAAAAACGTGCTAGGGACGGATGTGGTGTTTTGAGGAAGGTTCTTTCTTTTTTACTAATGATACCTGACTTAAAGCCATCGTCAACTAAGGATATCAGTTTTTTCTTATAGTTGTTCGTAGGGTCGGATGGTAAGATTTGATAGTATTCTTTGTCAGAAAGAATTCGTAATGATTCGGCTAGATAGTAGGACGAGTCCATAACAAAGACAATGTGCCCACCTTACTTCCAACACTGTAGCGTGATAGGAAGATGCGCGACTACAAGCGCACGTTGGTAGATGCACTACTGAGAGCATTCCCAAATGTCACAGGGGAACCAGTGGAAGCCCAAGGCGAAGGCAGAGGAGGAGCAAGAGGTCGCCAACGCAGCTGTGTCACGGCCAGCTCCTCTGAGGGCAGGGTTAGCATGGCAGAGATGTGGAAAAGTTTTGTCACCACGCCACAGCTAACTGCACCACCACCTGATACGGAACGTGTTAGCAGGAGGCAACATTTCACTAACATGGTGGAACAGTACCTGTGCACACCCCTCCACGTACTGACTGATGGTTCGGCCCCATTCAACTTCTGGGTCTCCAAATTGTCCACGTGGCCAGAGCTAGCCTTTTATGCCTTGGAGGTGCTGGCCTGCCCGGCGGCCAGCGTTTTGTCTGAACGTGTATTCAGCACGGCAGGGGGCGTCATTACAGACAAACGCAGCCGCCTGTCTACAGCCAATGTGGACAAGCTAACGTTCATAAAAATGAACCAGGCATGGATCCCACAGGACCTGTCCATCCCTTGTGCAGATTAGATATTAACTACCTCCCCTTAACAATATATTATTCTACTCCAGGGCACTTCCTCATTCAATACTATTTTTAATTTAATTTTACCATTATATTGCAGGGCAACCCAAAGTTGAATGAACCTCTCCTCTGTCTGGGTGTCGGGGCCTAAATGTGTGACAGTGGCCTGTTCCAGTGGTGGGTGACGTGAAGCCTGATTCTCTGCTATGACATGAAGACAGATTCTGCACTGACATAAGGCCAGATTCTCTGTTACGGGACCGCTCTCCTCTGTCTGGGTGGCGGGGCCTAAATGTGTGACAGTGGCCTGTTCCAGTGGTGGGTGACGTGAAGCCTGATTCTCTGCTATGACATGAATACAGATTCTGCGCTGACATAAGGCCAGATTCTCTGTTACGGGACCTCTCTCCTCTGCCTGGGTGCCTGGGCCTAAATATGTAACAGTGGCCTGTTCCAGTGGTGGGTGACGTGAAGCCTGATTCTCTGCTATGACATGAAGACAGATTCTGCGCTGACATAAGGCCAGATTCTCTGTTACGGGACCGCTCCCCTCTGTCTGGGTGCCGGGGCCTAAATGTGTGACAGTGGCCTGTTCCAGTGGTGGGTGACGTGAAGCCTGATTCTCTGCTATGACATGAAGACAGATTCTGCGCTGACATATGGCCAGATTCTCTGTTACGGGACCGCTCTCCTCTGTCTGGGTGCCGGGGCCTAAATGTGTGACAGTGGCCTGTTCCAGTGGTGGGTGACGTGAAGCCTGATTCTCTGCTATGACATGAATACAGATTCTGCGCTGACATAAGGCCAGATTCTCTGTTACGGGACCTCTCTCCTCTGCCTGGGTGCCTGGGCCTAAATGTGTGACAGTGGCCTGTTCCAGTGGTGGGTGACGTGAAGCCTAATTCTCTGCTATGACATGAAGACAGATTCTGCGCTGACATAAGGCCAGATTCTCTGTTACGGGACCTCTCTCCTCTGCCTGGGTGCCTGGGCCTAAATGTGTGACAGTGGCCTGTTCCAGTGGTGGGTGACGTGAAGCCTGATTCTCTGCTATGACATGAAGACAGATTCTGCGCTGACATAAGGCCAGATTCTCTGTTACGGGACCTCTCTCCTCTGCCTGGGTGCCTGGGCCTAAATGTGTGACAGTGGCCTGTTCCAGTGGTGGGTGACGTGAAGCCTGATTCTCTGCTATGACATGAAGACAGATTCTGCGCTGACATAAGGCCAGATTCTCTGTTACGGGTCCTCTCTCCTCTGCCTGGGTGCCTGGGCCTAAATGTTTGACAGTGGCCTGTTCCAGTGGTGGGTGACGTGAAGCCTGATTCTCTGCTATGACATGAATACTGATTCTGCGCTGACATAAGGCCAGATTCTCTGTTACGGGACCTCTCTCCTCTGCCTGGGTGCCTGGGCCTAAATGTGTGACAGTGGCCTGTTCCAGTGGTGGGTGACGTGAAGCCTGATTCTCTGCTATGACATGAAGACAGATTCTGCGCTGACATAAGGCCAGATTCTCTGTTACGGGACCTCTCTCCTCTGCCTGGGTGCCTGGGCCTAAATGTGTGACAGTGGCCTGTTCCAGTGGTGGGTGACGTGAAGCCTGATTCTCTGCTATGACATGAAGACAGATTCTGCGCTGACATAAGGCCAGATTCTCTGTTACGGGACCTCACTCCTCTGCCTGGGTGCCTGGGCCTAAATGTGTGAACGTGGCCTGTTCCAGTGGTGGGTGACGTGAAGCCTGATTCTCTGCTATGACATGAAGACAGATTCTGCGCGGACATAAGGCCAGATTCTCTGTTACGGGTCCTCTCTCCTCTGCCTGGGTGCCTGGGCCTAAATGTTTGACAGTGGCCTGTTCCAGTGGTGGGTGACGTGAAGCCTGATTCTCTGCTATGACATGAATACAGATTCTGCGCTGACATATGGCCAGATTCTCTGTTACGGGACCGCTCTCCTCTGTCTGGGTGCCGGGGCCTAAATGTGTGACAGTGGCCTGTTCCAGTGGTGGGTGACGTGAAGCCTGATTCTCTGCTATGACATGAAGACAGATTCTGCGCTGACATAAGGCCAGATTCTCTGTTACGGGACCTCTCTCCTCTGCCTGGGTGCCTGGGCCTAAATGTGTGACAGTGGCCTGTTCCAGTGGTGGGTGACGTGAAGCCTGATTCTCTGCTATGACATGAAGACAGATTCTGCGCTGACATAAGGCCAGATTCTCTGTTACGGGACCGCTCTCCTCTGTCTGGGTGCCGGGGCCTAAATGTGTGACAGTGGCCTGTTCCAGTGGTGGGTGACGTGAAGCCTGATTCTCTGCTATGACATGAAGACTGATTCTGCGCTGACATGAAGCCTGATTCTGCGCTGACATGAAGCCAGATTCTCTGCTATGGCATGAAGAGACTGATTCTCTGCTGACATGAAGCCAGATTCTTTGCTATGGCATGAAGAGACTGATTCTCTGCTGATGTGAAGCCAGATTCTCTGCTATGGGACCTCTGTCCAATTGATATTGGTTCATTTTTATTTTTTTAATTTTTATTTTAATTCATTTCCCTATCCACATTTGTTTGCAGGGGATTTACCTACATGTTGCTGCCTTTTGCAGCCCTCTAGCTCTTTCCTGGGCTGTTTTACAGCCTTTTTAGTGCCCAAAAGTTCGGGTCCCCATTGACTTCAATGGGGTTCGGGTTCGGGACGAAGTTCGGATCGGGTTCGGATCCCGAACCCGAACATTTCCGGGAAGTTCGGCCAAACTTCTCGAACCCGAACATCCAGGTGTTCGCTCAACTCTAATTGTGATTACAATCTCCCTACACTATCTGTCCCTTCCTAAGCGCAGCTCTTCCTGATTCGCAATGAGCCGAACCTGCATGATCGAGTGCTATATAGCACCCGATGACGCGTTCCGGCCAGCCAATCACTGTAATGCCAGCAGCCGACATGGCTACTGGCATTACAGTGATGGCAGTACTTACCTGCACGTTTATTGGCTGCTTAGCAGCCGCGAAATGTGCGGGAAGGAGACTCGAACATGCCCATGCTCGAGCACATGTGGTACTCGGCCGAGTACCGCCATGTGTCGAGCATAGCGATGCTCGAGCCGAATCGGTATTCGGCCGAGCATGGCCTCTCATCACTAATATTAAACCATCTAATTTGTTTTATATGTAACTATATAATGCTATATGTTATATAATCCTTTTTCACCTTTCCTCATAGCCTTAGATATCCAAAATGCAAAGCGACCGGGTTAGTAAAAAAAAATAAACAACTGGCAGAGTAACACAAAAGTTTTTGTTCAAAGCTGATCATCTCATGCCGCTCACCTTTCAAGCCAAGAGGAAAGGTGACAAAAGACACATCTGTAGCTAAATTATCTCTTTGGCTATAGGCACAAAAGACTGAAAGTAAATCTAGCTCTGTTTAGAATACAAATATTATAAATCTAAGTATCACATCCTAGAAAATAAAATGCTAAATCAATCTTCATATAACTACACAATATATTAGACTGGTCATACTATAAACAGTAACAGAATTGGACAGCCAGATCAGATACCTGGACAAAACACTCTGTGCTCTTCACTGGAATAAGGTAATCCTAGATACTGTTACAAAAACTATTAAAGGGGTTGTCCAGCCATTAATATTGATGACCTATCATCAGGATAGGATGATTGGCAAAAAGTAGATCATCTGATCCATGTAGGGAAGCTTACCACTCCCCTAGAGACGTGCACCTATTGCTCACTAAACTAGGTGTGCTGTCCTCCCTTCCTTGTCTCTATTATCAGGATAGGTCATCAATATCTGATCGGTGGGGGTCAGACACCCGGCAACCTCCACGATCAGCTGTGAAATGAGGAGGTGGTGCTCAATGCAAGCACTGCTGCCTGGTCTTTTCATTACGCCTTATCTCCTGTGGAGCAGAGGCATAGCGTCATTACAAGTACTTAGTGCATTCACTTGAATGTATTATACTGCACTTATATAAATACATTTATTGATAGATTTATTTTATGAAATTATACTTTGTTTATCAATATATAAAGCTCTGCAATATATCTTGGCGAAAAATATATCTCAGAGAAAAATACTTGTCTTTACCCTTATCAGATTCTTACCATCCTCTACTAAACTAGAAATCTATGCCTTTAGAGAGTAATGTGGATCATTAGCTTATTCCTCCTTCCCACTTCATAGACTACTATGGGCAACTAAAAATCCCCTATTTAAATCAGCGAAAATGCTTGAGAATACCTCTTCATAGCTTAATTGAAAATGTAGGTATGTTTTGGTAATATATTATGTATTGACAAGTTGTAATTCCCCTATACCTGCTATTTCCTCCCATTTAGGCCACTTTATTCATTGATTTCTTTCCTGGGATTATACCTGCTACCTTCACAACGAATAGATAGGGGAATAATTATCATTATATATGACGTTCGGCAGACGGGCTCAAATGGTTTTGTACAAAATGTATTTTCCAAGCATCTCTGCCAATATGGCACCAAAAATGGTAAAAGGCAGAGTGGACCCTGCATGCATGTGGAACCAACACTTCCTGAACTTTATGGCGGCCATTATGGCGCATAACATTTGGTATTTAGTGTTAGGTTCCCGCCTTACAGAGATCGCCTTGACCTTCGGCAGACGGGCTCAAATTTTTTTGTACAAAATGCATTTGCCAAGCATCTCACTTTATAAATAAGCTTAGCATTAGCACTATAATATTTGTTGTGACTATGGCATTATTGTACTTTACCTGGTTTGCAGAGTGCTGTTGCATTGTCTTTTTTCTCTATGTTTTTGCCATGGCAGCGTGCACCTGTGCATTGGGATGTGCTGACTAACCGCCTTTTCTTTGCAGATTTACATTGTTGGAGATGTGGCACTCCAGCGAGTCGTGCACTCCTGATTAGCCTGTCTGCCCCATAAGCTGATTTTAATTAGTTTCAGTATAAAGCTGTAGCCTGCTCTCACTACATCGATTGGAAGCTGTCTCGCACAAGGAAAGGTATAGAGTGGGCTCGGCATGCATGTTGGTACCTGCATCCCTTGGAAGTAATGGAGGCCATTATGGCACCAAAAATGGTAAAAGGCAGAGAGGCAGAGCCAGCATGCATGTAGAACTAACACTGTCTTTTCTCTCTCTCTCTCGTTCTCTCTCTCTCTCTCTCTCTCTCTCTCTCTATATGTAGTTAAGGCTGCCCGGCAGCCTGTATTTGTCAGAGGGGCTGACGCCCCCTCCCTTTTCTTTATAACCCCGTGCTAGCACTTAGGCGGGACGTGCAGCCAGGTACTTCGGTGGTCACGTCGTGCTCGCCGCCCTGTACTTTGCACGTCCCGCGGCTCCTCTACAGGCTGAGGTAAGTTACGGGGACTTACCAGGCCGTTCATATTCCGATCGGAGGGAGGCTACACTAACAGGTGAGCAGGGGTTCGGGTGTCGGGGCCCGATGCAGGAGCCGTTTCAGGGTGGGAGGAGGTGCTGCCTACCTTTTGCCAATGTTGCAGGGGGATCTGGTGGTCGGGTCTGGATCCACGCGGTGTCCTGATAGGATGCAGGTCCGGTCCCATGGTCATGTGACCCTATCTTAGGCATGAATAGGTCACATGGTTATCACCATAAATACAGCAGGCATTTACCTGGCGGCAGTGATGGCGGCGGCGCCTCCCGGTGTCACTTACTGTCATGGTGCTGCCGTCACCCGGAGGAGCCTCTTACACTGCACTGGCCGCCGCCACCGACATCGCTCCCCCCTCCGCTCTCACGCACTCTAGGAGCAGGGCACTGTATCTCCATCAGGGCGCCATGTTGTACTGCCGTCTCCTAGGCAACCGCACCTGCTCCACACCCTGACACCACGGCCTGTTCCGCAGCAGGTCATGGCAAGCTCCAAGGTAATGGGTGTTGCGGCACGGCCGGCCATGGCATTGCGTCAAAGCCCCGCCCACCTGTGTTTTCTTCTGCCTTTCCGAGTGTCCCGTTGTTGTGTTCTGACAGGAGGGAAAGGAATATAAAGCTGATTGCATTAAAAAAAAAAAAAAAATACGTGTTTTCGTTTTCTGTTGTCAGGTGATAGGGTCTGTGGTCCCACGAAGCAGAAGCTTTAGGCCCATTTTCGCTAAGGTCTCTTTTCCAAGCTATCAAGTGGTACGTCCAGGTCCCAGTGGCATTTGCCAGGTATCCCACGCATATTGTCACGATAATGTCACATTTTAAGTGTGGCATACAGGCTTTGCTGGGGCTCCATGTTGGTGTGTCTCCACCTGGTGTGTCCAGGCGTGTCATTTGTCCTCGTTTTACGTATTTCTGAAGGTTCAGGTACCCGTCATGTCCACGTCTGCTCAGTGTGGAGGTTGTTCCATTACGTGTTGCAAGTCTGCCAGAAGCGTTCAGGCATCCTGTCACGGCTATCACCATGTTGGCTTGTTGTCCTGCCTGGTATCTTCAGGTGTCATGTTTGTCAGTCCTCATTGCACGTCCGCCTGAAGCGTTCAGGCACCCTGTCACGTCTGCCGCCCGCGGTGGCATGTTGTCCTGCCTGGAACATCCAGGTCGTCATGCTCGTCAGTCCTCGTTGCACGTCCGCCTGAAGCGTTCAGGCGCCCTGTCACGTCTGCCACCCGCGGTGGTATGTTGTCCTGTCTGGAACGTCCAGGTCGACATGCTCGTCAGTCCTCATTGCACGTCCGCCTGAAGCGTTCAGGCACCCTGTCATTATGTCTCGGCGGTTTAAAAAAAAAAAAAAACACTAGTGGTGGGGTGCCCGCTGGTCGGTTCACTTCTAGCATGTGTGTCGCCTTCTGCATTCCGGTCATGCAGGTATTGTGTTCATCATAAATCTCTTCTTCACGCACCAGCAACTTTTAGGGGGCACCAGTTATCTCCGGCCTTTGTGAAGCAGGGCCACCATCCCCTTCAGATTGTTCGTGGCAACTTCCACGGTACCTGATCCAGTCACGTCCTCAGTCATACCCAGGTAAGTGTTTCAGCGCTTGTCCACAAGTCACCCTCCACCTTCTTGGGTCGGCCCACCTCACCCCTGGTGGTGGCCCCCCGTATTCCTTCCCCTTTCACCAGGGTTTCCTTAGCATGCGTCCTGGGCTCTTCACGATCTCCCATCCACAGGGGCTTTTCTTGTAACTAAGGTTTTTAGTCCTCAGGTGGTTACCGGTCCACGGCTCTTCAGTCGGTACAGGCGACATGTCTCAAGCTTCAGACATAGAAGACTCATCGTCCATCCCGAGTCTCAAATATCCGGACAGACGGCCCATGGATCCCTCAGGAATTGGAATATTCCAAAGCTGGTTGCTGAATTAAACAGAAGGGGCAACAGCCACCCGGCATCGGCCAGAAAGGCGGAGCTTTATAGACTTCTAGTATCTAATCTGGGACCTTCCGGTGATCAAACGTTGCTACCCTCAATTCAGAGTTCATTGGCACAGCTGCACGCCACGATGGGAAGTCTGGCTACTTCGGTAGCAGACATCCAGGCCAGGGTCATGGAGCTCGAATCCAGGGCACCCGCCGCCTCGCAGCCAGTGGCACCCGTGGCAACCCCCCCTGGCCTCAGTCAGGTTCCCCAGGTATGTCCCTCACTCCTCCGGCCATCGCCCCGGCCCACTTCGTGGCAGAGAATATCAGGAAGGACATATTGGTAGGGAAAGACGTCAACCTGGCAACAATTCTCATAGCATCTCACGATGCTAATGAGAACAAAACGATCGATTGTGGCGAGGTCTCAGTAGTATTAAAATCCAAAGATTCCCGCCTCAATCGGAAGCTTTCCATGCCTGAATTTGTGCTAGCTTTCAGTCTTTACAGGGATGTCATCTGCTCTGCTCAGCCGAATAGGAGGGAAGAGCTTGACTCGTACCTCTACCAGGTCACCGACTTAGGCCACAAGTATGGTGGCACGGCCTTCCATGATTATCATCGTTCCTTTGCGGCCAAGGCAGCAGCCGCCCTGGCACAATTCCAGTTTTCAACAAATTGGGCTAATCTCGACATGGAGCTCTTCTGCAGACATTTTGCAGGTCTCCGAGCCCCCACTTGTGGTTCATGTCAGTCCATCTTTCATTCTACTGATTGGTGCCCCAATGAGGCTGTTCCCAACCAGATAGAGCCCTTCCTGGCCCGTCTGTCTATTTGGGGAAAAGTCAGATATGCAACAATTTCAATTTCGGTCACTGCTTGTTCAGCGGCTGCAGGGCCCTTCATGTTTGCACAGTCTGCTTCCGTGCTCACCCCAGGTCCACATGTCCCAAAAGATCCTCCAAGCAGCCATGACTAACCGACATAAACGTGGACCTCCTCGAAGCACTCCTGAGGGGCCATCGCGATCGCCTGTTTGTAGTTCATTTCTTAACGGGTCTTTCGCATGGGTTCCATACAGGGTTAATGGCCCTCCCTTAGTCCAACTGGGAGTGTGATAACCTTCTTTCCGCAAAACGGGATAAGGAGGCAGTGCAGGCATCGATTGACTCAGAGTTGAACAAAGGGTTCCTCATCGGCCCCCTCGATTCCATTCCCTTTGATTTTTGGATGGTCAATCCTCATTTTGCGTCTCTTGCTTCTCCTGTCGTCTGCTCCTGAACAGGACAGTATCATTCACTTGGACCAACAGGCCATGGCGGACCTATCCATGTGGAACACTTTTATGTCCACATGGAATGGTGTAAGATTGTTCATTCCCCCCGGGGGCCCTTCCACCCCCACTGTATATTCGGATGTGGCCGCATCCAAAGGTTTTGCGGCCATTTTTAGAAATCATTGGCTCGCCAGCTCCTGGCCACCACAAATCACCACAGATAAGGAGGCTCTACACTCTTCCCCCCTATTAGAGTTGTATCCACTGGTGGCAGCGGCACAGGTATGGGGCCGGCAGTGGTCAGATTCTAGAGTGATGTTTGTCACAGACAGTCAGGACCTGGTAGACATCATCCACAAAGGCAGAGACAAATCCCCAAAAATCATGTCCCTCATGCGTAGATTGGTTTGGCTTTCAATGGTGTACAATTTCGACTTTGAGTTCTCCCACATTCAGGGTTCCAGGAATATTGCCGCCGACGCTCTGTCCCGCTTTAACTTTAATGTTTTTTTTCCAGAACTTGCCACAAGCGGACACAACAGAGGCGTCAATTCCAGAGTTCAGCGAACTAACTTGGGATTAACATCCTTGACCATGGCAGCTAAAGATCTCTTACACAGGAGTCTCTCGGTGAACACCGCCAGGAATTACCGCACGGGCTGGAATCTCTACAGGGAATTTGCAGATAGACATCCGCAGGGCGATATCGATGACGTCTCGTTCATGATGGCATTTATCGGCCACTGCCATTCCAACCTCGGGCTCTCTCCCAACACCATCCGCCTTTACTTGGCGGGTGTGCAACACCTTTTTACGTTAAGCGACCCAGCCCGAGGCTCATTCTTCACGGCTCAAGCCATCAAGGCCACACTAAGGGACATTGAAAAAGTTAGCGAAAATAGGCCCTTGGTCCGACAACCCCTGTCCAGCTCAATGTTCAGGCAGCTGTCTTCGGCCCTGGACGGTAATCCTTTTGGCCCTCTCATCAGCACAGTCGTCAAAGCCGCAATATACCTAGGATTCTATGGGTTCCTCCGGCCCGGGGAATTCACCGTCACAATTAGGGGCGGGCGTCATCTCCAAAAACAGCATTTGTCATGGCACCACGACCACTTCATACTCAGCATTCCTTCAACTAAGACCGCACAAACAGGGCCTCCGACACAGGTGAGGTATTTCCCTTCTCACAATGATTGGTGCCCGGTCAGCGCACTACAGCAATTAACAACGGGGCTTCAAGCTGCAGCCTCAGATAGTCCTTTGCTACCGTTCAAGGGTGGTCCACTGTCAACTTCACAGTTCATTTCTCACGTACGCTCGTTAGCGGCAGGGTTGGGTTATGATCCGAAGACCATCTCCGGCCACTCCTTTCGCATTGGAGCGGCCTCAGCCGCTTCTAGACACCAAGTACCTCCGCACGTCATCAGGAACATGGGGCGTTGGAGGTCGTCTTGTTTCTCCAGATACGTCCCAAATCCTCAATCTGAAATTCGCAATGCTTTTTGCTCACTTGCCCTGTAAATCAAACAATAAAGTTGTATTGCAGTATGTTGTGCCTCTATTCTTTGCCCCCTTTTAGGCCTACCCTCGTCCTTGGCTCCCGGCATTAACCAGCCATCGGTAGGGTCCGGTTTTAGTACGCTCTGGGCCGTCGCCCCGACCACAAATATATATATGTATATATATTTATATATATATTGTGGGGGATTAGATATTTTCCGGGGGGTTGCAATCACACACTTCTTCACAGACACCAGGATTTAGGGGCCAAACTGTGCTTTATTGTGGCACACGGCATAAAGAAAAACACACAAAGCCAAAATAAAATACCTTGCCCGTCTGGGCCCTATCTAAACACATAGGTTTCCCTGACTCACCTAAAGCGTACCACAGTTCACACCCGTGATGAGATGCGGCTTTCCCAGCCCAACCTCCAGCAGCCTCCAGGCTGCACCCACACCAGTGTTTCTTGGGGGATAGTGGTCTCTCAGCCCTCCCGGCTCAGACCACACAGAGCCACTCCAGCCTTCTGTGTGCAAGTCCCCCAATGTCCAGGCTATTGCCTAGCCTCGTGTCCCCTCAGCCTTGCCTAGCTGAGACCACACTGACAGAGCCTCACCAGGCCTCTGCTGCACACTCTCCAGAGTGAGACACACCCAAGATCCAGGAGCAGGATTAAATAGGATCCCTGGACATGAGCATGCCCTAAGTCCCGGACTGGAACCTGGGGAAACACCACCTCAATGTTCACATTGCCACAATATATATATATAATGCAAAATTATTGTAGATGATTAATGTATTAATGATTGTAATTTGATGACATAGATATGCAAATATCAATTGATACACTGAAACAATGTGTAAGCATAACAGCACTGTTTGGTTAGACAAAATAATTAACATTTGTCAGTTCATTAGCCTGGAATTACCAGTCTGTAGGACAATGCTGAACAATATTCTATCTAGGGATATTTAAAATGCAGTATAATGTTTATGCTATTAGTTTAATAATGACAAATGATTCCTAACATGCCAAACCTGGCACAGAACCTAGTGTGAGAGTTCAATGCCTTGGTCTCAAAGTGGTGAGAATTTTTTTCTTTCTAATTTCCCTACCTTTATAGATTTCTATGTACTAGATTTAAACAGTTTATAATGTTAGATCAGTGTATATAAAATGAACCCCCTATAGAATGGCTTGAAGCACAAAGGTAGCAAGCTACCTATGTAACATAGTAACATAGTTTATAAGGAAGAAAAAAGACATCTGTCCATCCAGTTTGGCCTGTTATCCTGCAAGTTGATCCATAAGAAGGCAAAGAAAACCCTGTGAGGTAGAAGACAATTTTCCCCACTTTGGGGTACTTTCACACTAGCGTTTTTCTTTTCCGGCATAGAGTTCCATCACAGAGGATCAGGTATATCCCCATGCATTCTGAATAGAAAGTAATCTGTTCAGGATGCATCAGGATGTTTTCAGTTCAGTCAATTTGACTGATCAGGCAAAAGAGAAAACCGTAGCATGCTACGGTTTTATCTCCGGCGACGAAAAAAACTGAAGACTTGCCTGAATGCCGGATCCGGCATTTTTCCCCATAGGAATGTATTAGTTCCGGATTCAGCATTCAAAATACCGGAATGCCGGATCCGTCCTTCCGGTCTGCGCATGCGATGTGAAAAAAGATACAAGACGGATCCGTCTGTCCGCATGACAAGCGGAGAGACGGATCCGTTCTTACTATGCATTTGTGAGACGGATCCGCATCCGGATGCGTCTCACAAATGCTTTCAGTCACATCCAGATCTGCGGATCCGGCAGGCAGTTCCGACGACGGAACTGCTTGCCGGATCACACTGCCGCAAGTGTGAAAGTAGCCTTAGGGGAAAAAAATTCCTTCCCGACTCAGGCAATCAGAATAACTCCCTGAATCAACGACCCCTCTCTAGTAGCTATAGCCTTTAATATTATTATGCTCCAGAAATACATCCAGACTGTATGTCCTAAGAGGGGTCCAAACTAAAGTTTTTAAAAGTTTGGCGAACCAGACCCGGAACGAATCTGGACTGGTTCGCTCATCTCTAGTACTTTTCATTATTACTACTATTGCAGGATAGAGTAGACTTACAGGTGCATCCACTGGTGGCAGCGGCACAGGTATGGGGCACAGGTATAGAGTTGTATCCACTGGTGGCAGCGGCACAGGTATGGGGCCGGCAGTGGTCAGATTCTAGAGTGATGTTTGTCACAGACAGTCAGGACCTGGTAGACATCATCCACAAAGGCAGAGACAAATCCCCAAAAATCATGTCCCTCATGCGTAGATTGGTTTGGCTTTCAATGGTGTACAATTTCTACTTTGAGTTCTCCCACATTCAAGGTTCCAGGAATATTGCCGCTGACGCTCTGTCCCGCTTTAACTTTAATGGTTTTTTTCCAGAACTTGCCACAAGCGGACACAACAGAGGCGTCAATTCCAGAGTTCAGCGAACTAACTTGGGATTAACATCCTTGATCATGGCAGCTAAAGATCTCTTACACAGGAGTCTCTCGGTGAACACCGCCAGGAATTACCGCACGGGCTGGAATCTCTACAGGGAATTTGCAGATAGACATCCGCAGGGCGATATCGATGACGTCTCGTTCATGATGGCATTTATCGCCCACTGCCATTCCAACCTCGGGCTCTCTCCCAACACCATCCGCCTTTACTTGGCGGGTGTGCAACACCTTTTTACGTTAAGCGACCCAGCCCGAGGCTCATTCTTCACGGCTCAAGCCATCAAGGCCACACTAAGGGACATTGAAAAAGTTAGCGAAAATAGGCCCTTGGTCCGACAACCCCTGTCCAGCTCAATGTTCAGGCAGCTGTCTTCGGCCCTGGACGGTAATTCTTTTGGCCCTCTCATCAGCACAGTCGTCAAAGCCGCAATATACCTAGGATTCTATGGGTTCCTCCGGCCCGGGGAATTCACCGTCACAATTAGGGGCGGGCGTCATCTCCAAAAACAGAATTTGTCATGGCACCACGACCACTTCATACTCAGCATTCCTTCAACTAAGACCGCACAAACAGGGCCTCCGACACAGGTGAGGTATTTCCCTTCTCACAATGATTGGTGCCCGGTCAGCGCACTACAGCAATTACCAACGGGGCTTCAAGCTGCAGCCTCAGATAGTCCTTTGCTACCGTTCAAGGGTGGTCCACTGTCAACTTCACAGTTCATTTCTCACGTACGCTCGTTAGCGGCAGGGTTGGGTTATGATCCGAAGACCATCTCCGGCCACTCCTTTCGCATTGGAGCGGCCTCAGCCGCTTCTAGACACCAAGTACCTCCGCACGTCATCAGGAACATGGGGCGTTGGAGGTCGTCTTGTTTCTCCAGATACGTCCCAAATCCTCAATCTGAAATTCGCAATGCTTTTTGCTCACTTGCCCTGTAAATCAAACAATAAAGTTGTATTGCAGTATGTTGTGCCTCTATTCTTTGCCCCCTTTTAGGCCTACCCTCGTCCTTGGCTCCCGGCATTAACCAGCCATCGGTAGGGTCCGGTTTTAGTACGCTCTGGGCCGTCGCCCCGACCACAAATATATATATGTATATATATATTGTGGGGGATTAGATATTTTCCGGGGGGTTGCAATCACACACTTCTTCACAGACACCAGGATTTAGGGGCCAAACTGTGCTTTATTGTGGCACACGGCATAAAGAAAAACACACAAAGCCAAAATAAAATACCTTGCCCGTCTGGGCCCTATCTAAACACATAGGTTTCCCTGACTCACCTAAAGCGTACCACAGTTCACACCCGTGATGAGATGCGGCTTTCCCAGCCCAACCTCCAGCAGCCTCCAGGCTGCACCCACACCAGTGTTTCTTGGGGGATAGTGGTCTCTCAGCCCTCCCGGCTCAGACCACACAGAGCCACTCCAGCCTTCTGTGTGCAAGTCCCCCAAAGTCCAGGCTATTGCCTAGCCTCGTGGCCCCTCAGCCTTGCCTAGCTGAGACCACACTGACAGAGCCTCACCAGGCCTCTGTCTGCACACTCTCCAGAGTGAGACACACCCAAGATCCAGTAGCAGGATTAAATAGGATCCCTGGACATGAGCATGCCCTAAGTCCCGGACTGGAACCTGGGGAAACACCACCTCAATGTTCACATTGCCACAATATATATATATAATGCAAAATTATTGTAGATGATTCATGTATTAATGATTGTAATTTGATGACATAGATATGCAAATATCAATTGATACACTGAAACAATGTGTAAGCATAACAGCACTGTTTGGTTAGACAAAATAATTAACATTTGTCAGTTCATTAGCCTGGAATTACCAGTCTGTAGGACAATGCTGAACAATATTCTATCTAGGGATATTTAAAATGCAGTATAATGTTTATGCTATTAGTTTAATAATGACAAATGATTCCTAACATGCCAAACCTGGCACAGAACCTAGTGTGAGAGTTCAATGCCTTGGTCTCAAAGTGGTGAGAATTTTTTTCTTTCTAATTTCCCTACCTTTATAGATTTCTATGTACTAGATTTAAACAGTTTATAATGTTAGATCAGTGTATATAAAATGAACCCCCTATAGAATGGCTTGAAGCACAAAGGTAGCAAGCTACCTATGTAACATAGTAACATAGTTTATAAGGAAGAAAAAAGACATCTGTCCATCCAGTTTGGCCTGTTATCCTGCAAGTTGATCCATAAGAAGGCAAAGAAAACCCTGTGAGGTAGAAGACAATTTTCCCCACTTTGGGGTACTTTCACACTAGCGTTTTTCTTTTCCGGCATAGAGTTCCATCACAGAGGATCAGGTATATCCCCATGCATTCTGAATAGAAAGTAATCTGTTCAGGATGCATCAGGATGTTTTCAGTTCAGTCAATTTGACTGATCAGGCAAAAGAGAAAACCGTAGCATGCTACGGTTTTATCTCCGGCGACGAAAAAAACTGAAGACTTGCCTGAATGCCGGATCCGGCATTTTTCCCCATAGGAATGTATTAGTTCCGGATTCAGCATTCAAAATACCGGAATGCCGGATCCGTCCTTCCGGTCTGCGCATGCGATGTGAAAAAAGATACAAGACGGATCCGTCTGTCCGCATGACAAGCGGAGAGACGGATCCGTTCTTACTATGCATTTGTGAGACGGATCCGCATCCGGATGCGTCTCACAAATGCTTTCAGTCACATCCAGATCTGCGGATCCGGCAGGCAGTTCCGACGACGGAACTGCTTGCCGGATCACACTGCCGCAAGTGTGAAAGTAGCCTTAGGGGAAAAAAATTCCTTCCCGACTCAGGCAATCAGAATAACTCCCTGAATCAACGACCCCTCTCTAGTAGCTATAGCCTTTAATATTATTACGCTCCAGAAATACATCCAGACTGTATGTCCTAAGAGGGGTCCGAACTAAAGTTTTTAAAAGTTTGGCGAACCAGACCCGGAACGAATTTGGACTGGTTCGCTCATCTCTAGTACTTTTCATTATTACTACTATTGCAGGATAGAGTAGACTTACAGGTGCTGGTGAGTGACACCAATTGTGCCCATGTAATTCACTAATACATTTATTGCAGCCCTCAGCACAGTTTTAAAGGATTAATTTTCCCAATATTGTCAATGGTGTCCACTAAGTAATAGTCTGAGAGTCATTGAAGGGATTTCTCACTATACTGAACAAGAAGATTGTAACCAAAAAGTTGCAATTCTTTGCTCAAGCACTTTTTGCTCAACAATGTGCAACTTTTTTCCTGTTTAGACCACACTCACAGTCTAAAAAGTGGTCAGACCGTGATTGGGAGGGGGCACATTCTATGCAGACTGACAGATTTAGGCTACTTTCAAACTGGTGTTTTGGCTTTCTGTTTGTGAGATCTGTTCAGGGCTCTCACAAGCGGTCCAAAACGGATCAGTTTGGTCCTAATGCATTCTGAATGGAAAAGGATCCGCTCAGATGCATCAGTTTGCCTCCGTTCGGTCTCCATTCCGCTTTGGAGGCGGACACCAAAACTCTGGTTGCAGAGTTTTGGTGTCCGTCTGACGAAACTGAGCCAAACTGATCCGTTCTGACACACAATGTAAGTCAATGGAGACGGATGGTTTTCTATGATACAATCTGGCATAATAGAAAATGTATCTGTCCTCCATTGACTTTCAATGGTGTTGAAGACGGATCCGTCTTGGCTATGTTAAAGATAATACAAACAGATCCGTTCTGAACAGATGCAGACATTTGTATTATCTGAACCGATCCAACGAATCCGCACTAAATGCGAGTGTAAAAGTAGCCTTAATATTACTTATGCCAGAAAACTGTCTTCTACAGTACACACTTCTATCTGGAATAGATTTCAGTTTCTGGGGCACAGAACTCTTGACATGCACCAAAGAGTCTTGTGCCTCTTAATAAATTTGGTGCATCTCACTCTAGTACATACTAGTTAAAGGTTGGCATAAGATACATCAGTCTTGATAAATTCTCCTGATATAATTTGCAAAAAGAGGACTTTGGTGAAAACTACTAATGATAAAGCTGAATATAACTATTTGGCACTAACTTTATTTCAAAAGTGGCTGTCATACTGGATAGTGGCATTAAATAAAACTGAACATAATTATATATTTGTATCATCTGATTTATATGCTAGCACAGAAGTTACAATTATTATACTTTATACAAAGGGACTATGTTGTTTTGAAAGTTTGGTAAGCTTGAATACAACTCAAGGAGTTTAGTGTTCCCGACAGGTTATAGTGCAGAAAGCATTGACATTCTTGTTATTAAATTTCTTATAGGTGAATATGAAGTCTGCTGTATGCTTTTCCTTAAACTGTAGACTTTAATAATTATATCCCGTAGGATAGGTCTTGTAAACAAACAACTGGCAAGACAATCACCGTAAATAAAAAATTTACAATGGAGCAATATGATGGAGTTCTATACAGAAATAGCCATTGCGCTGCAGACATTTCAGATCATGAGAAATTGATATAACCATGGTCATAATGGCCACTATTGAAGCAAAGCTGCAAAAGAACTGAGCTGAGCACTGCATCCCTTAATTTCTTCTTGGTTCTCCTCAAATATGAAAGCAGACATTGCCTGCTTGTCTTTTTGAGTTTTCCAAAGAGAGCTGAGCAGAAGCAGAAGTAAAAATGCAAAGTGCTCACCACCTCTGCTATATGTTTTTTAGCAATCGGTAAGAGTCTCAACTACCTCTGTCTTCTGATTGGAGCCCCTGCAGTAAAATTGCTGGGTTCTGATCAGTTACCATGACAGCCTGTGGCATGCTGAAGGTTCCCAGGCCTGTCACGGCAAACTGCCTGTAAATCTATGCATGAGGCATGGCTCAGCAGACAGAGGGTCAGAATCTCATTCACAATAATAGTTCTCTATTATGGTCTATGGGACAAGAGATCAAAAGATCTGAGGTTTTAGCTTCCTAAGGGGGCTAAAAGTTAGTATATAAAAAGTGAACCCCAAAAATTGTACCAATAAAAATTAAAGTTTGTCCTACAGAAAACAAGCCCTCATATAACTGCAGATAAAAATATAAAAAAAGTTATGGCTTTCAGAAAATAGCAATGCAAAGAAAATTTTGATTAGGACATCATGTCAATTTAAGCGCACAATGAACACTGTAAAATCAAACCCAAAAAACCCGAATTGTGTGTGGTATTTTTTTTCAATTTCACCCACACACAGTTTTTCCCCATTTTCTAATACAAGACAAAGTAAATTAAATAGTACCATTAAAAAATACAACTTATCCTGAAAAATATAAGCCCTCATATGGTTATATAAATGGAACATTAATATATATATATATATATATATATATATATATGGCTATTGGAACACAGGGAGGAAAAAACTAAAATTCAAGAATGAAAATGGGCCCAGTCCTTAAGGGGTTAACCTGTTGCATTGTATTTTATGCTAACAATCCTTAACAGTAGTCCAAAGTATTTGTCACATGCATTGATTACTTTACCTTCCTGATGCTCCTTTCCTAACTTTGACAGTAGAGTTGAGCGAACCTGCCTTTTTTATCAGACCATTTGTGAACTGTAAAACTACCGGTGTGGTCTACTTAATGACATGTATATGCAGCTTGAAATATGTCGGTAAAACGATACGCCAGCTAAGACGGCGTATAGGTGAACATGTATCTGATTTTAATAAATGTCAGGATACACCGATCGCCCGCCATGTGGTTGAATGCCACAGTGGCAATGCGTCCCTCATTAAATTTCAGGGCATTGACACTGTGAAGAGGACACCACGTGGAGGTGATTTGGATCGCATTCTCCTACAAAAGGAGGCGCAATGGATTTTTAGGCTAGGTACCATCAAGCCTAATGGTCTAAATGATGCCATCTCCTATGTTCCATTTATTTAATGGTATCATAGTACCTCCCTCTCTTCATTCTGTCTCTTACTAGATGTTATGTATTTGATTGACTTGTAGGTATTGTTATTTTATGAATGATAGAGTGTTTTGTTCACTTACCCACATACTTTGGATATATTCATTATACACACACTTGGTTATCCATCATACATTCTAGTAGTGCCATTTCTTGTAACTTTAAAACATTATAGGTCTGATACTAATTGCCTACCTTCAGGGTTTTCCGATGTTGCTTTTAAATACTGCTGCCTGTCATCTAATAAGCCGCTGATATTTCCCTGATACTCTGTTATGGTACAGTGCTGATGCGCTGATCCCCTGAACACATCCGTATTCCTCCATAGCCGTCAGCGGACCAGCCCAGTATGGTTGTATCATCTGGTGGATTGGCTGCCGGCTGGAGGCGTGTTCTTGGGGGCGTGGTGTGTCCCTTTAAATCACGGCGTCTGCCTGGCCGCTCGCGGCCATTACAGAGCCGAGACTATGTTTGCAACAAACAGTACACCGTCTCCCAGACTAGGCTTCTGTCATGCCCCACTCTGACGATGTGCGGAGGTCAGCCAGGATTGCAGCACAAGTCTAGTATTTGTTTTGATGCTGTGCTGGATCCGCCTCGCATCAGGTGCACTGGGTGGAGTCATTAGTTTAAATAGTCTCCAGCTAAGGTGCTCTGAGCGGATTATACTCTTCATTGTGGTCTTGGAAGCTAGAAAGGAAGGTTGGCTGTTTGTTCCTGCTCTCAGCAGATAAGTGTCTTTGGTTGTTTATGTCATCTTTCCCATCCAGGTTCTGTGCGAGCTGGCTGCTCCTTTCTCCCCACTTCACCATCTCAGGGAGTTCAGGGCTCTGTTAGCATAGGCTGGTGGACACAGCAAATCTACCATCAAGATTTGATCTGTGGGCTGAGCATTGTAGGGAAAGAGGTCAGGGATTAATTAGGAGGTGACCCTTCCCCCGTCTCTCGTCCAGAGCCTGGTTGGTGTGTTATCTGTTTAACTGTGCACGTCCGCCGTGACATTATAATCCGCCATACTGTGACCGCCATTTCTCAGTGTTTATGGGATGGCGTCAATTGAAGCACTGGTTGACCGCATGCAGGGTTTGTCCCTGGAGGTTGCGGATCTACGTAGTACGGTCACACAGTGTCAGAGGGTGTTGGCTTCAGGTACAGGTCAAATTGTTGGGGAGCCTAAAGTCGCTCTTCCGGAGAAATTTGCAGGGGGTACTGATGATTTTTTCCGTTTCAAGGAATCATGTAAATTGTACTTTCGTTTGTGCCCATTTTCATCAGGTAATGAGGATCAGAGGGTGGGTATCGTCATGTCTTTGCTGAAAGGGGACGCGCAATCCTGGGCTTTTTCCCTGCCGCCCGGTTCTCTGGCTCTCCGGTCGCTGGAGGAATTTTTTAAAGCCCTGGGATTGATTTACGATGACCCAGATCGAGTTTCAATGGCAGAGTCAAAATTACGTAACTTACTACAGGGTAAACATACTGCTGAGGTTTACTGCACAGAGTTTAGGAGGTGGGCTACTGAGTCGGGGTGGAACGACCCCGCGTTACGTAGCCAGTTTTGTCAGGGGTTATCTGAAAGGTTGAAGGATGCTCTGGCTTTTCATGAATACCCAGATACTTTGGAAAATGCAATGTCTTTGGCGATACGTTTGGATAGACGTATCAGAGAGAGGGGTAAGGGTCCCTCTGTGCAGGGGATTCCTCCCGCATGTAGTTTTGTTCCACCAGCTGCCCAGGGAGATATTGCTTGTTATTCTGGCCTAGGAGAGGAACCCATGCAGTTAGGTCAGATATCTTTCCATTCGGATAGTAGAGACTTTCGTAAAGCGCACAATTTATGTTTCTTTTGTGGAAAGAGGGGTCATTTTGTTTTTTCTTGTCCGTATGTTGAACCAAAGGGGAGAGTGATAAAGAAAAAAGAAAAAGAAAAAAAAACCTCCCTCACACTTGGTGGTATGAATGGTGTGGTGGAGCAGACTGGTGTGCAAGTTCCCTGCAGTTCCCGTTTTCTCCTTTCAGCTATGGTGGCGCTAGAGTCTCGAAGTGTGTTTGTTGATGTTTTTCTTAATTGTGGTGCTGGGGTAAATTTAATTGACTTTCTGTTTCTTCAGGGTTTGGGAGATTCGTGTTTTTGCCATTGATTCTTCCCCTCTTTCTCAAGGGAGCCTTACTCACGTTGTTCATGATATTCATTTAAGGGTGGGTGATTCACATACTGAGATTATTTCCTGTTTCGTCATGAAGGATTTGCCAGCTCCAATAGTTTTGGGGTTGCCATGGTTGTCTAAACATAACCCAACTATAGACTGGCAGGCGAGACAAATCATTGGTTGGAGCAAGTTTTGTTCGGATAATTGTCTTGTCACATCTATTTCTGAAGTGTCCGTTACGGCCTTGCCTCAGTATCTCTCAGATTTTTCGGACGTGTTTGCGGAGGGTGGGGCTCAGGAATTGCCCCCTCATCGTGACTATGATTGTCCTGTGAATCTCATTCCGGGGGCTAAGTTGCCTAAGTCTCGGCTCTACAACCTCTCTCAACCCGAGAGAGAGGTCATGCGAAAGTATGTCGCCGAGAGTTTGGCAAAGGGTCATATTAGACCATCTAAGTCTCCAGTGGCTGTAGGTTTGTTCTTCGTGAAGAAGAAAGATGGATCACTGAGACCGTGTTTGGATTTCCGGGAGCTGAATCGTATTACAGTCCGGGATCCATATCCCCTGCCTTTGATCTCTGATCTTTTTGATCAGATTGTTGGAGCCAAGGTGTTCTCCAAGTTGGATTTGAGAGGAGCATACAATCTGATCAGGATCAAGGAGGGGGATGAGTGGAAAACGGCCTTCAATACGCACGAGGGTCATTTTGAGAACCTGGTAATGCCTTTTGGGTTGACGAATGCGCCAGCGGTATTTCAGCGATTCGTCAATGATATTTTTCATCATTTGGTGGGGAGGTTCGTAGTAGTCTACCTTGATGACATTTTAATTTATTCTCCTGATCTGAAGACCCATCAGGATCATGTGAGACAGGTTTTGACGATCCCGCGGGAGAATAAGTTATACGCCAAATTGGAAAATGTTTGTTTGCGGTGCAAGAGCTTCCATTTTTGGGATACATGCTTTCTGATTGTGGTTTTCGTATGGACCCCGAAAAGGTCCGGGCGGTTCTGGAGTGGGACCGACCGGAGAATCAGAAAGCTTTGATGCGATTTTTGGGGTTTACGAATTATTATAGAAAATTTATTTTGAATTATTCCACGCTAGTCAAACCTCTTACTGATATGACCAAGAAGGGCGCTGATGTCTCTGTCTGGTCGGATGAGGCATTGCAGGCCTTTTCGGCTATTAAGGAGCGTTTTGCGTCTGCTCCCATTCTGGTGCAGCCGGATGTTTCTCAGCCATTCGTGGTCGAGGTTGATGCATCAGAGGTGGGCGTTGGGGCGGTGCTTTCACAGGGTCCTTCTCCTGGCAAGTGGGTCCTGTGTGCCTTCTTCTCCAGGAAGCTCTCGGTCGCTGAGAGGAATTATGATGTTAGAGATAGGGAGTTGTTGGCGATCAAGTTGGCCTTTGAGGAGTGGCGTCACTGGTTAGAGGGGGCTTCTCACCCCGTTACTGTGTATACAGACCATAAGAATTTGGCTTACCTGCAATCTGCCAAGCGTCTGAACCCTAGACAGGCCAGATGGTCATTGTTTTTTACCAGGTTCAATTTCGTGGTTACCTTTCGCCCAGGGGTCAAGAACGTCAAGGCAGATGCCTTGTCTCGCAGCTTCCCTGGGGGAGGTGATTCAGAAGATCCAGCGCCGATTTTGGCGGATGGAGTGGTGGTCTCCGCTCTGTACTCTGAATTGGAGATGGAGGTGTTGGGAGCTCAGGAGGGGGCTCCTGGTTCATGTCCCCCAGGGAGGTTGTTTGTTCCTGAGGGCCTACGATACAAGGTGTTCAAGGAACATCACGATACTGTTCTCGCTGGACATCCTGGTGGTAAGTCCACCTGTGATCTGGTGTCCCGGAGGTTCTGGTGGCCAGGTTTGCGTAAGAGTATTGAGAATTACGTGGCAGCTTGTGAAACCTGCGCTCGGTCTAAGGTTGCTCATACTCTACCGCCTGGTTCACTTCTTCCATTGTCTATTCCATCTCGTCCTTGGACACATTTGTCCGTGGACTTTACTACGGACCTACCGAGTTCCTCCGGGAGAACAGTGATTTTGGTGGTAGTCGATCGTTTCAGTAAAATGGCTCACTTTATACCAGTAACAAGTCTGCCTAACGCTAAGACTCTTGCACAGATTTTTGTGGATAATATCGTTAAATTGCACGGTATTCCTTCGGATATTGTCTCTGATAGGGGCACGCAGTTTGTCTCCAGGTTTTGGAGGGCGTTCTGCTCTCGACTTGGCATTCAACTTTCTCTCTCGTCGGCTTTTCATCCACAGTCGAATGGTCAGACGGAGCGTACTAATCAAAACCTGGAGACCTACTTGAGGTGCTTTGTGGCTGAGAATCAGGAGGACTGGTCCTCATTCTTGCCCTTAGCAGAATTTGCATTGAATAACCGTAGGCAGGAGTCCACGGGTAAGTCGCCATTTTTTGGCGCATACGGTTTCCATCCTCAGTTTGGTACCTTTTCTGGGTCTGGTTCCTCCGGGATGCCAGAGGAGGAGAGATTCTCTTCTGCCTTATCCTCTATCTGGCGGGGGATTCAAGGGAATTTAGAGAGGATGGGTGAGAGGTATAAACGAATGGCTGACAGGAGACGTGTGACTGGTCCGGACCTGTGTGTGGGTGATTTGGTGTGGTTGTCCACTAGGAATATCAAGTTGAGAATGCCATCTTGGAAACTGGGTCCAGGATTTGTTGGTCCATATAAGATTTCTGCTGTGATCAATCCTGTGGCATTTCGACTTGATCTGCCGCAGACTTGGAGGATCCACGATGTCTTCCACAAGTCTTTACTAAAAAAAATATGTTAAACCGGTGGTACCATCGCCATTGCCTCCTCCTCCTGTTCTGGTCGAGGGAAACTTGGAGTTCGAGATCTCCAGGATTCTCGACTCAAGAGTTCTGCGGGGTTCCCTCCAGTACCTGGTTCACTGGAGGGGATACGGTCCTGAGGAGAGGATGTGGGTTTCGGCGTCAGATGTCAACGCCAGCCGTCTGGTGAGGGCCTTTCAAAGGTCCCATCCGGATAAGGTTGGTCCAGGGTGTCCGGAGGTCACCCGTAGAAGGGGGGGGGTACTGTCATGCCCCACTCTGACGATGTGCGGAGGTCAGCCAGGATTGCAGCACAAGTCTAGTATTTGTTTTGATGCTGTGCTGGATCCGCCTCGCATCAGGGGCACTGGGTGGAGTCATTAGTTTAAATAGTCTCCAGCTAAGGTGCTCTGAGCGGATTATACTCTTCATTGTGGTCTTGGAAGCTAGAAAGAAAGGTTGGCTGTTTGTTCCTGCTCTCAGCAGATAAGTGTCTTTGGTTGTTTATGTCATCTATCCCATCCAGGTTCTGTGCGAGCTGGCAGCTCCTTTCTCCCCACTTCACCATCTCAGGGAGTTCAGGGTTCTGTTAGCATAGGCTGGTGGACACAGAAAATCTACCATCAAGATTTGATCTGTGGGCTGAGCATTGTAGGGAAAGAGGTCAGGGATTAATTAGGAGGTGACCCTTCCCCCGTCTCTCGTCCAGAGCCTGGTTGGTGTGTTATCTGTTTAACTGTGCACGTCCGCCATGACAGCTTCGGTGCATCTTGTTAATTACACTGCGTAGCAAGCCGATCCCAAACCTGTGTCATCGGCGTTAGGCAGTTTAGGTGTAGTGGCTACTTGGCTCCTGATGACGTGCATATACCAACTGCACAGAAACGCGTAGAGCCGTAGCTCAGTGTGTTTAGACCGGCTGTTTGTTGGAGTGTATTTGCCAACATCAGCAAGTGTCTATGTGGTTTACTCACCTATATGGTGGTCAGAGTCCGTGAGTCGGCATAGTGCACAGCCGCTCCTGTTACTCACCGCCGCTGCTCAGTGACACGTCGGTCACTGGTCAGTCCAGTGTTTGCAATGTGTGTTAATCCCTGTGATTAATTTGGGATCTCTTAAAACACAATAAGTTTGCCTTTCGGAGCACCATATCCGAGTATTAGTGCGGTGGATTTTAGATTATTAGTCTGTTTATCCCCTCATGATATTTACAAAAAGTCCTCCTATTCAAAATCCTCCTATTCATTAGGTAGTGTTACAATTTTTGTATGAGGCTAGATCAATCAGGATAGACGGGTTCAGTCCTAATTGATTTAGATAGGTTTCACCCCTTTCCTATATGAGCACAAATAAAATATTTATTATTTTGCTCCATTTTAAGCGTCCTCCTTTATAATATTTGCGTTCGAACCTGCCTTTTGGCAGGTTCAAGTTCGTGCTTGGGTTTTAAGTGAATTGCGTAATGTATTCCATTCTCACGGAATCCATCATGTAATTCAATGTCGGCATGCCGCATAATACAAGTGTATGTCCAGCTCCGAGGGTTTCGTTCTGCTGGCCATACACTTGTATTACATATATACAGTGAGGAACAGAAGTATTTGAACAACCTGCGATTTTGCAAGTCCTTCCACTTAGAAATCAGGAGGGGTCTGAAATTAACATTGTAGGTGCATTCCCATTCTGAGAGAGAGAATAAAATAAAAAAATTCTGGGAAAAAATGCTAGTGTGAAAGTAGCCTAAATAATAATTTTATTAATAAAGTGTCAACATTAATCAGATACGGTACAATGTAGCAAAAAACATAAGGGGAGAGGGCTTTGCTTGCAGGTTTGCTATGTCTAAGAAAATGTACTGACAACATACATATTAAAGGGATTCTTAGTGCAAGGTCTCAGTAATCTGCAGCCCAGTACTTTGTGCTGATAATTGTGCATGGGAGTCTACTGTATTCATTAGATGTATTAGTTACTGCTTCCTAAGGCCACCCACCAGTCTGTCATGACCAGGTTTCTCCTTATAGAAATAATCCAGAAAAGCTGTCAATAAGAGTTAAGCGAACCTGCCTTTTGGCTCGAGTTTGGGTTTGGGGTTTAAGTGAATTACGTAATGGATTCCGTTCTCACGGAATCCATAACTTAATTCAATGCCGGCATTCAGTTTTGTATGCCGTTTTACATATAAATATATATACACTGCCTGTCCAAAAAAAAAGTCGCCACCTGGATTTAACTAAGCAAATAGTTATGAGCCTCCTATTGGATAATTACTAAATGGGTGATTATCTTTCAGCTGGCAACAAGTTATTTATCCCCAACTGGTGCAATGAGTTGCTTCTCATTTCTTAAACAACCATGTCCAAAGACACATCTCGTGGTCATAGAAAAGATGTTAGTCTGTTTGAGAAGGGTCAAATCATTGGCATGCATCAAGCAGAGAAAACATCTAAGGAGATTACAGAAACTACTAAAATTGGGTTAAGAACTGTCTAACGCATTATTAAAAACGGGAAGGATAGTGGGAACCCATCGTATTCGAGGAAGAAATGTGGCGGGGAAAAAAATCCTGAATGATCGTGATCGGCAATCACTTAAACGTTTGGTGAATTTAAATTGAAGAAAAACAACAGTAGAACTCAGGGCTATGTTTAAAAGTGAAA
Source organism: Bufo bufo (assembly GCF_905171765.1). Lineage (NCBI taxonomy): Eukaryota > Metazoa > Chordata > Amphibia > Anura > Bufonidae > Bufo > Bufo bufo. The sequence continues at coordinate 154,559,870 of NC_053390.1, read as the reverse complement.
GTAAGAGCATTTCCACATGCACAATGCGAAGGAAACTCAAGGAATTGGGACTGAACAGCTGTGTAGCCGTAAGAAAACCACTAATCAGTGAGGCAAACCAGAAAAAAAGGCTTCAATTTGCTAGGGAGCATAAAGATTGGACTCTGGAGCAATGGAAGAAGGTCATGTGGTCTGATGAGTCCAGATTTACCCTGCTCCAGAGTGATGGGCGCATCAGGGTAAAACGAGAGGCAGATGAAGTGATGAACCCATCATGCCTAGTGCCTACTGTACAAGCCTGTGGGGGCAGTGCTATGATCTGGGGTTGCTGCAGTTGCTCAGGTCTAGGTTCAGCAACAGTATCTGCTCCAAGAATGAGGTCAACTTACTGCCTGAACATACTGAATGACCAGGTTATTCCATTAATGGATTTTTTTCTTCCCTGATGGCATGGGCATATTCCAAGATGACAATGCCAGGATTCATCGGGCTCAAATTGTAAAAGAGTGGTTCAGGAAGAATGAGACATCATTTTCACACATGAATTGGCCACCACAGAGTCCAGACCTTAACCCCATTGAGAATCTTTGGGATGTGCTGGAGAAGGCTTTGTGCAGCAGTCAGACTCTACCATCATCAATGCAAGATCTTGGTGAAAAATGTATGCAACACCGGATGGAAATAAATCTTGTGACATTGCAGAAGCTTAAAAACAAAATGCCACAGCAAATGTGTGCCGTTAAGGCAGTCCAACGAAATATTAGAGTGTGTGACCTTTTTTTTTTTTTTTTGGTGGCGACTTTTTTTTTTTGGACAGGCAGTATATATATATATATATATATATATATATATATATTATACTGTATGTATTATACAGTGAGGAACAGAAGTATTTGAACACCCTGCGATTTTGCAAGTTCTCCCACTTAGAAATCATAGAGTGGTCTGAAATTCACATTGTAGATGAATTCTCACTCTGAGAGACAGAATAAAAAAAAAAATCAGGAAATCATATTGTATGATTTTTAAATAATTTATTTGTCTTGCACTGCTGAACATAAGTATTTGAACACCTGAGAAAATCAGTGTTAATATTTGGTACAGAAGCCTTTGTTTGCAATTACAGAGGTCAAGCGTTTCCAGTAGTTCTTGACCAGTTTTGCACACACTGAAACAGGGATTTTGGCCCACTCCTCCACACAGATCTCCTTTAGATTCAGGGCTGTTGCTGAGCAACACGGAGTTTCAGCTCCCTCCAAAGATGTTCTATTGGATTTTGGTCTGGAGACTGGCTGGGCCACTCCAGAACCTTGATATGCTTCTTACGGAGCCATTACTTGGTTAGCCTGGCTTTGTGCTTTGGGTCGTTGTCATGTTGGAAGACCCAGCCACGACCCATCTTCAATGCTCTGACTGAGGGAAGGCGGTTGTTGCTCAAAATCTCACAATAAATGGCCCCATTCATCCTCTCCTTAATACACTGCAGATGTCCTGTCCCCTTCTCAGAAAAGCATCCCTAAAGCATGATGTTACCACCCCCACGCTTCAGTAGGGATTGTGTTTTTGGGATGCAACTCATCCTTCTTTTTCCTCCAAACATAATGAGTGAAGTTTAGACCAAAAAGTTCTACTTTGGTCTCATCTGACCACATGACTTTCTCCCATGCCTCCTCTGGATCATCCAAATGGTCATTGGCAAACTTCAGACGGGCCTGAACATGTGATGACTTGAGCAGGGGAACTTTCCATGCAATTCATGGTTTGAAATCATGACGGTGTAGTGTTCTACCGACAGTGACCTTTGAAACTGTGGTCCCAGCTCTCTTCATGTCATTGACCAGCTCCTCCATTGTAGTTCTGGGCTGATTCCTCACCTTTCTTATCATCAGTGATACCCCACGAGGTGAGATCTTGCATAGAGCCCCAGTCCGAGGGAGACTGACAGTCGTCTTTAGCCTCTTCAATTTTCTAACAATTGCTCCAACAGTTGATTTATTTTAACCATTCTGCTTGGCAATTGTCCCATAGCCCTTTCCAGCCTTGTGGAGGTCCACAATTTTGTCTCTGGTGTCTTTTGACAACTTTTTGGTCTAGCCCATGGTAGTAGTTGGCGTTTGACTGACTGTGGGGTGGACAGGGGTCTTTAAAGAGCTCAGACAGGTGCTACTAAGTTAGATTAATGAGTGGAGTAGATGTGGACTTTTTAAAGGCACAGTAACAGATCTTTGAGAGCCAGAATTCTTGCTGTTTCTCAGGTGTTCAAATACTTATGTTCAGCAGTGCAAGAAAAATAAATTATTTAAAAATCATACAATGTGATTTTCAGATTTTTTGAAATATTTTTTATTCTGTCTCTCAGAGTGAGAATTCACCTACAATGTGAATTTCAGACCACTCCATAATTTCTAAATGGGAGAAATAAAAAAAATTGCAGGGTGTTTAAATACTTCTGTTCCTCACTGTAGAATACATACATTATATATATATATATATATATAACGGCATGCAAAACGGAATGCCGGCATTGAATTACGTTATGGTTTCCGTGAGAACGGAATCCATTGCGTAATTCAATTATACCCCAAACCCAGATACAAGCCAAAAGGCAGGCTTGCTCAACTCTAATTGACAGTTTTTTTGGATCAGTTCTATAAGGAGAAACCTGGTCATGACAGACAGGGTGGGTGGCCTTAGGAAGCAGTAACTAATGCATCTAATGAATACAGTAGACTCCCATGCACAATTATCAGCACAAAGTACTGGGCTGCAGATTACTGAGACCTTGCACAAAGAATGCATTTAATGTGTATGTTGTCAGTACATTTTCTTAGACATAGCAAACCTGGAAGCAAAGCCCTCTCCCCTTATGTTTTTTGCAACATTGTATCTGATTAATGTTGACACTTTATGAATAAAATTGTTATTAAGGCTACTTACACACTAGCATTTTCTGCGGATCCGTCATGGATCTGCAAAATCGCTTCAGTTACAATAATACAACCGCATGCATCTGTCATGAACAGATCCGGTTGTATTATCTGTAACATAGCCAAGACAAATCCGTCATGAACTCCATTGAAAGTCAATGGGGGACTGATCCATTTTCTATGTGCCAAATTGTGTCTGAGAAAACGGATCCGTCCCCATTGACTTACATTGTGTGCCAGGGTGGATTCTTTTGGCTCAGTTTCGTCAAGCAGACAGCAAAACGCTGCAGGCAGAGTTTTGCTGTCCGCCCCCAGAGCGGAATGGTGACTGATCGGATGCAAACTGATGCATTCTGAGCGGATCCTTTTCCATTCATAAATAATTAGGGCAAAACGAATCAGTTTTGGACCGCTTGTGAGAGCCCATGACAGATCTCACAAATAGAAAGCCAAATGCGAGTGTGAAAGTAGGCTTAGTTAATGAAATGTCATACAAAAAGCAAGAAACAAATATAGAATGCAAAACATGTAAGTATAGTCCTCAAAACTTGGACAAAGTAAAAAAAAGTCCCTTATACAATTTAGCAGTGCACCATTATCTTCCCGATCTTACGCTCTCAGGTGCGAGTAGGCGTCAGAACCTTCAGTGTTATTTGGTCGGGCCTAATGCGGCTCTATGAATGGTGAGGCCAGAAAAAGTACAGGCGATAGTAGATTAAGTGGCTGACAGTGCCTCCAGTTCCTTCACATTGTCTCCCACCCAGTCTCCTGCTGAAAGATCAGAGTTAGCACCTGCAGCCAATGTCCATCAATCCTTCACCTCGCCCCCTTGCAAATCAGCCAAGCAGTCTAAGCCCCAATTCATGCAGCAGTCTCTTCTGCTAGCAGGGTTTCCCAGGGCCATCCACATAGCCCTGCCCCTGAAGTGGAAGAGATTGAGTTCACCGAAACCCAACCACTTATGTTTCATGATGAGAACATGGGAGGACCACCAAGCATGTCTCGGATAATGACGAAACACATTTGCCAACTGCTGTTGCTTGCGAAAGCGTGCAGACCGACAAGGAGGGCAGGAGTGAAGACTGATGTGGAGTACGATGAGGTCCTCGACCTCACATGGAATCAAGGTCATGCGAGTGACCTGTGTAGTTCGGAAGAAGAGGCGGTGGTCGCACAGAGCCACCAGCACAGCAGAAATGGGAGCAGGGTGCAAAAGCGGAGCGGCAGTCCCCTAGAGAGTACGCCTGCTACTGCCCAAAGCAGCAAGGGACCGAGCACACCAAAGCCAGCTCCTTGGAGTTCCCTTGTGTGGCTGTTCTTTAGACAATGTGCTGACGACAAGACACGAGTGGTTTGCACGTTGTGCAATCAGAGCCTGAAGCGAGGCATAAACATTCTCAACCTGAACACAACCTGCATGACCAGGCATCTATGTGCAAAGCATGAGCTGCAGTGGAGTAGACACCTCAAAAACCAAGAAAGCTCTCTGGCTCCTGCTGCTTCCTCTTCTGCTGCAGTCTCGGCCTCTTCATCCACCTCTGGAGTGACAGTGGCACCTGCCACCCCTCAGACAGAGAATCTGCCAGCAACAACACCACCTGGGTCACCAAGCATCTCCACAATGTCCCACGGAAGCGTTCAGCTCTCCATCTCCCAAACACTGGAGCGGAAAAGGAAGTACCCCCTTACCCACCCGCGATCCCTGGCGCTGAATGCTAGCATTTCCAAATTACTGGCATTTGAAATGCTGTCATTCCGTCTGGTGGAGACGGAGAGTTTAAAAAGCCTTATGGCGGTGGCTGTCCCACAGTACTTTTCCAGGCGAGCTATCCATTTCCTGTACAACCAAGTAGGGGACAAAATTAGGTGTGCACTGTGCAACACCATCTGTGGCAAGGTCCACCTAACTACGAATACGTGGACCAGTAAGCACAGTCAGGGACCTTATATACAGTTGCGCTGGGCCTGAGACGGATAGCAGTTTGGCGCATGTCCTTCCACCACCAAGGATTGCAGGGCACTTCAGTTTGCCTCCTGTTGCTTCCTCCTCCTAATCCACTTCCTCATCCTCTAACGCCTCCTCATCCAGTCAGCGTAACACCTTCACCACCAACTTCAGCACAGCCAGGAGTAAACGACAGCAGGCAGTTTTAAAACGTAGCTGTTTGGAGGACAAACCCCACACTGTGCAGGAGCTGTGGACGGGCATGAAACAACAGACTGATGAGTGGTTGGTTCCAGTGAGCCTCAGGCCCAGCCTGGTGGTGTGCGATAATGGGCGAAATCTCGTAGCAGCTCTGGGACTAGCCGGTTTGACGCACATCCCTTGCCTGGCGCAATTTGGTGGTGCAAAGGTTCCTTAAAAATTACCCTGATATGTTAGGGCTGCTGCAGAAAGTGCAGCGTAACTTCAGCCTTCTCGCTCACCGCCTCATATGCGACATGCCCACAAGGTGGAACTCCACCTTGCACATGCTGGTCAGACTGTGCAAGCAACAGCAGGCGATAGTGGAGTTTCAGCTGCAGCACGCATGGGTGAGTCGCTCTGCGGAACAGCACCACTTCACCACCAATGACTGGCCCTCTATGCGAGACCTGTGTTTCTTGTTGCGCTGTTTCGAGTACTCCCCCAACATGACCAGTGCCAAGTTCTCAGCGTTACTATCCCACTTCTTTGCCTCCTTGAAAAAAATAATTCTGCCGATGATGGAAGAGGATGTAGCACAGGAGGAGGAAGAGGGATCATTTCATAGGGTTTCCGGCCGGTCATTCACAATTTGCTCCGAGGGTGGGTTCCTGCACCCACAAATGCCAGGTACACAATTGTCCAGCCAGGGCACTGTTCTGGAGGATGATGAGTTGGAGGATGAGGAGGAGGAGATGGAGGAGGAGGAACCGTGTTCACAGCAGGGTGGCACCCAAACCAGCTCATGGCCATCACTGGTGCGTGGCTGGGGGGATACAGAGGACACAGACGATACACCTCCCACAGAGAACAGCTTCTCGTTGCCTCTAGGCAGCCTGGCACACATGAGCAATTACATGCTGCAGTATAGCCGCAACGACCGCCAAGCTGCCCACATTCTAACTTGTGCTAATTACTGGGTGGCCACACTGCTGGATCCCCGTTACAAGGACAACATATCGTCCTTAGTTGATCACTCGAGCGTGATCATAAGATGCGCGAGTACAACGCTGGAAGATGCGCTGCTGGTGGCATTCCCACCTGACAGCGGGGGCACAGTGGAAGCACAAGGCAGAGGAGGAGGAAGAGGTCGCCAACGCAGCTGGGGCACCACCAGCACCTCAGAAGGCAGGGTTAGCATGGCCGAAATGTGGAAAAGCTTTGTCAGCACACCACAACAACCAGCACCACCAGCTGATATGGAACATCTTAGCAGGAGGCAGCATTTCAGCAACATGGTGGAGCAGTATGTGTGCACACGCCTACACATACTGAATGACGGGTCTGCCTCCTTCGAGGTTTCCAAATTGGGCACATGGCCTGAGCTTGCCCTTTACGCCTTCGAGGTGCTGGCCTGCCTTGCAGCCAGTGTATTATCAGAGTGTGTGTTTAGCACGGTAGGGGGCGTTGTCACAGACAAGCGCAGCCGCCTGCCCGCAGCCAATGTGGACAAGCTCGCATTCATTAAAATGAACCAGGTATGGATCCCACAGGACTTGTCCGTTCCTTGTGCAGAGTAGACATGTAAACTGGCCTTACCCAGCCATTGTTATACTACAGCGCAATTGCTCATTGTTGTATTTTTGATATTTCCCCCTCTTTTGGGATGTATCCTAATAAAAAATAAAATTAAAAATTAAAACCAAAAACCAGTGTTAGCTACCTCGTCCTCCTCCACCACCGCTTCCACCTACACCGTTACGTCCACCTCCTCCTCAACCTCCTACTTAATATGGAGCTCCTCATACATCAAGATTATTTTTTTTAAATTTGTATCTATTTTATTTTATGTCATTTCACTAATTTGTCTGTTAAATTTTCGGGTCAAATTCACCAATATTTGGCTATGATATACCCCTGCTCTACCTAATAGACAGGTAAACAAATTTCACTAATTTGTCTGTTACATTTTCGGTTGAAATTCACCAGTTTTTGGGTGTGATATACCCATGCTCTACCTAGTAGACAGGTAAACAAATTTCACTAATTTGTCTGTTAAATTTTCGGTTGAAATTCACAAATTTTTGGCTGTGATATACCCCTGCTCTACCTAGTAGACAGGTAAACAAATTTCACTAATTTGTCTGTTACATTTTAAGGTAAAATTCACAAATTTTTGGGTGTGGTATACCCCTGCTCTACCTAGTGGACAGGTTAATAAATTTCACAAATTTTTCTGTTACATAGTCGCGTGACATTCACCAATTTTTGGCTGTGATATACCCCTGCTCTACCTAGTAGACAGGTTAATAAATTTCACTAATTTTTCTGTTACATTCTTGGGTGACATTTTACCATTTTTGCCGTGAATAAACCCCTGCTTTGCATAGGTGACAGGGACCAAAATTTTTTAAATGTATCTGTTCCATTGGTGGATGACATTAACCCATTTCTGGCGATAAAAAAACCCTGCTCTGCATAAGTTACAGGGAATTAAATTTGTAAAATTCGTCTTTAATTGGCCCTTTCATTCGATCCTTCTGCTTTAATAACTTGTCCCACATTTCAGCTCAATCACATTGCAGCCATTGACCTCCTTGGATGTGGTTTCCCTTTCTCATGCTCCCTCTCCGGCGTGGAACCCTGATTTGCCGCTAACCGTGATCAACGTGGTAGGAGCAGAAAAAAACATTGAAAGTTGATAGAGAAGATATCCAATTGGATCATGGACATCACGGTGACGTGCGATAAGGCAGAAGTTATCTAGAGTTAACGGCAGCAGGGCATCTCCTGTCTAACGTTTCCAAATCCAAAATACCCCAGTGACATTCCCTATAATTTTTTAATAATCATTCCAATAACAGGGCATCTTAAGAGTCCTGTATTGTTATTTATCGTCACTACCTCCCCGAGTCGGGAGTGGGTAATTGCTGTGCGCCCCCTCCTTTACTTGGAAGCTTCGGCTTCAATAATTTGTCCCACATTTTAGCTTGATCACATTGCAGCCATTAAACTCCCTTGGATGTGGTCTCCATTTCTCACGCTCCCTCTCCGGTGTGGAACCCTGATTCGCCGCTAACCTTGATCAACATGGTAGGAGCAGAAAAGAACATTCAAAGTTGATAAAGCAGATATCCAATTGGATCGTGGACATCACGGGGTCTGCCCCCTTTAACTTCTGGGTCTCCAAATTGGGCATATGGCCTATGCTTGCCCTTTACGCCTTGGAGGTGCTGGCCTGCCCTGCTGCCAGTCTATTGTCTGAACGTTTGTTTATCATGGCTGGAGGGTGTTATAACCGGTTATATTTTCCAATATTTTGGGGTGTACCCTAATTGAAACAAAAATTTTTTAATTAAAAATAAAACCAAAAAGCAGTGTAGGTTACCTCCTCATCCTCCACCGCCGCTTCAACCTACACCGCCACATCCACCGCCTTCTTAACCTTCTACTCCATATGGACCTCGTCCTCCAAGATCAAGATTATTATTATTATTTTTTTTACGTATTTTATATTATTTTAAGTCCTTTCCCTATCCACATTTGTTTGCAGAGCACTTGCCATGCTCTTAACCACATTTTGCTGCCATTTTTTGTGAAGTTCACCCAAACCCGTCGAACTCGAACATCCAGGTGCCCGCTCAACTCTATTAACAAAGCCTTAGCTTTGTATCATTATTATACAGTGAATATAAAAAGTCTACACACCCCTGTTAAAATGTCAGGTTTCTGTGATGTAAAAAAATGAGACAAAGATAAATAATTTCAGAACTTTTTCCACTTTTAATGTGACCTATAAACTGTACAACTCAATTGAAAAACAAACTGAAATATTTTAGGTAGAGGAAAGAAAAAATATAAAAATAAAATAATATGGTTGCATAAGTGTGCACTCTCTTAATTTAATACTTTGTTGAAGCACCTTTTGATTTTATTACAGCACTTAGTCTTTTTGGGTAGGAGTCTATCAGCATGGCACATTTTGAATTGGCAAGATTTGCCCACTTTTCTTTGCAAAAACACTCCAAATCTGTCAGATTGCTAGGGCTACTCCTGTGCACAGCCCTCTTCAGATCACCCCACAGATTTTCAATCGGATTCAGGTCTGGGCTCTGGCTGTGCCATTCCAAAACTTTAATCTTCTTAAACTTTTCGGGGATCCCTGGTGTTGTCCGTGGCTGGGGGAAGGACACCGAGGATAACAGTCTCCTGGGCGATGAGCAGGAGCTAGGGCGCTGCACCGATTCCAATTTAGTGCAAATGGGGGTCTTCATGCTCCAGTGTTTGAGGGACTCCCATATAAAAATCATAAAGTGCAAGGACCAGTACTGGGTGGCAACGTACTTAGACCCCCGTGTCCTACTATATCGGGTTAACAGCCGATGTGGACGCTCTGAGAAGCGAGGAACTTCTGGACTACTGGGTGTGCAGGCTTGTCCTGTGGCCAGAGCTGGCACAATTTTCCATGGAACTCTTGGCTTGCCCCTATTCGAGTGTCCTGTACGAAATGACATTCAGCACAGCAGGGGGGATTGTGAATGATAAGTGCACTCGCCTAGCTCACGACAGTGTGGACTAACTTACATTTCTAAAAAGAATGAGGCATGGATCTCTGAGGAATTCAACAGACCACGTGTAATTACATTTTCTCATGCCAGCCCACACATATTCGCCATCACTCAGAACAAAGAATTGTCCTTGTTTTATGTATATACAGCGGCATAAAAGGCCTTTTCTGTCAGGTGAATGCAACTCCAGTCGCCTATAGGAAATTTTTTATCCAGTGACCACCTAATATACCTCCAGACATATAATCACTATTTTATTTCTGTCAGATGAATGCCTAATTTTTTGGGCCTGTACTCCACTGGCCTACAGTAAAAATGTTATTCAGTGACCGCCTAATGTACATCTAGCCACATAATACCTTGTTCTTTTCTGTCAGATGAATTCCTAGTTTTTGGGGCCTGTACTGGCCTACAGTAAAATAGTTATCCAGTGACCGCTTAATGTACCTCCAGTGCCAATCTGTGTATCTAGTGCAAAAGTATTCACCCTCAAATGGCTCTTCAAGGCATGCATGCATTGAATAGGACACACAACTTAGTAGCCTTGTCCATGGAGCACATGTTTAATTGGGGATGAACGGTAAGGAAAAACAAACAGGAAATATGAATTAAAATTTTAACCTCTTACTGCTTTAATTGGGAAACTTACTAGAATCAAGCAAACAATCCACAAAGAAAATCTATCAAACCTATGTTTTTGTGTGGAACTATGGCCTGCTGTTAAACTATACACTTATCTGTAATTTTGGCACTTCTCTTTAATTTTGCCATAATCAAAATCTTGCTGCACTCGCAGACCTTGCTTGTAGTTTTTGTGGTTTGAAGCTCAAAAAACACACAGGTATTTTTATTGTACAGTAGTTTGGTTATAATGCAGTTTTTGCAGTAAAATGTGTTTGAACTACACTTTATATTGCTATAATAGATTGCATTCATCAACATCGGTATAAGGGTCCATTCACACGTCCGTTGTTTCTTTCCTGATCTGTTCCGTTTTTTGCGGAACAGATCTGGACCAGATCTGGACCCATTCATTTTCAATGGGTCCTGAAAAAAATCGGACAGCTCAATGTCTGATTTTTTTCAGGACCCATTGAATATGAATGGGTCCAGATCTGGTCCAGATCTGTTCCGCAAAAAACGGAACAGATCAGGAAAGAAACAACGGACGTGTGAATGGACCCTTGCAATGGAATTTTTGCTGTAAAATGTCTTTGAACTATGAGGTATGATGCAGTAATGCATTCACTAAGGTTTAAGAATCCAATTTTTTCAGTAAAATATGTTTGAACTACATGGCATGTTGCGGTTATGTGTTCATTAACACGAGTATAACAATGCAGTTTTTGCAGTAAAATGTCTTAGACCTACATGTAATAGCATGTATAAATATGGCATTATTGCAGTATTGCTTTTGTTGTAACAACCCATTATCTTGCAGTAATATGCAAAGCATTTAATAATAGAGGTATTAATAGTGTTATTTCAGTATTACTTTTATTGTAACTACCCATTGTCTTGCAGTAATATGCAACACATTTAATATCATTGGTATAAATGGTGTTATTATAGTATGCCTCTTAATGGAACTACCATTTTTTTTTCAGTAATATCCAACTCCTTCAGTGATATGGGTATAATGCACTGATATGCCCAATTACAAATTATAAATTTAAACAGATTTTCAGATGGAAAAAAAATGTGCAATTGGAGCAGAATGTATACTATTGAGGTGCTGGCAATAAGTCAATGAACTGTAGAAATTTCTTATTTTTTTTTATTGCTGTCTGTTCATATAAAAAAGGTTGACAGCAGCTCTATTAAACACACAGCAAGGTCACCAGTCCCTCAATCCTTTACTCTCTCTGTATGTTTTCCCTGACCAAATTCCCTAAAATATACTCAAATATATCTTCTTATTCTTATCCCTTTAGGCTCCTTTCACACGGGCGAGTATTCCGTGCGGATGCGATGCGTGAGTTGAACGCATTGCACCCGCACTGAATACCGACCCATTCATTTCTATGGGGCTGTTCACATGAGCGGTGATTTTCACGCATCACTTGTGTGTTGCGAGAAAATCGCAGCATGCTCTATATTCTGCATTTTTCACGCAACGCAGGCCCCATAGAAGTGAATGGGGTTGCGTGAAAATCGCAAGCATCCGTAAGCAAGTGCGGATGCGGTGCGATTTTCACGCACGGTTGCTAGGAGACGATCGGGATGGAGACCCGATCATTATTATTTTCCCTTATAACATGGTTATAAGGGAAAATAATAGCATTCTGAATACAGAATGCATAGTACAATAGGGCTGGAGGGGTTAAAAAAAAATATATATTTTAACTCACCTTAGTCCACTTGATCGCGATGCCGGCATCTCCTTCTGTCTCCTTTGCTGAACAGGACCTGTGGTGAGCATTCATTACAGGTAAAGGACCGGAGTGACGTCACCACAGGTCCTTTACCTGTAATAAATGCTCATCACAGGTCCTGTTCAGCAAAGGAGACAGAAGGAGATGCCGGGCTGCGCTATCAAGTGGACTAAGGTGAGTTAAATTTTTAAATTTTTTTTTAACCCCTCCAGCGCTATTTTACTATGCATTCTGTATTCAGAATGCTATTATTTTCCCTTATAACCAGGTTATAAGGGAAAATAATAATGATCGGGTCTCCATCCCGATCGTCTCCTAACTATGTTATAAGTGGAAATAATACAATCTACAGAACACCGATCCCAAGCCCGAACTTCTGTGAAGAAGTTCGGGTTTGGGTACCAAACATGCGCGATTTTTCTCACGCGAGTGCAAAACGCATTACAATGTTTTGCACTCGCGCGGAAAAATCGCGGGTGTTCCCGCAACACACCCGCACATTTTCCCGCAATGCCCGTGTGAAAGAGGCCTTACTCTCCTTATAATGTCCTGAATGCACTACTCAGACACTGCCACAAAACACCCTTCCAGGTCACAAGCTGAATCAGGGCAAGCCTCCCCCCCACACAGATACACTTTCTCCTAGTGTCATATTATCCTCAATCTTTTTCCTCCCTCATGGTTTTCACAGTAAAAGGGTGCGCTGAGCATCGGTTTACGCAAGTTAAATGAATCAAATCGCAAAAACTGATTTGTGTGGTGGATGATTTTTTTTTAAATTCGCAATGAATCTAATTAGTTTAGAATCAATTCACTCATCTCTATTCCGTGGTTATTTTCTTTTAACAAGCATGTTTTCAGAGACTAATAAAAAAATAAAAATTTAACCCCTTCAACCCCGGGCCTGTTTTCACCTTCCTGCCCAGGCCATTTTTTGCAAATCTGACATGTCACTTTCTCGTGACACATTGTTCTTCATGATAGTCATAAACGTGAGTCAATATATTTCACCTTTATTTGTGAAAAAAAATATTATTACCCAAAAATTCACAAATTTTCGAATTTCAATTTCTCTACTTTTATAATAGATAGTGATACCTCCTATAATAGTTATTACTTTACATTTACCATATGTCTACTTCATGTTTGGACAATTTTGTGAATTCCATTTTATTTTTTGGGGACGCTAGAAGGCTTAGAAGTTTGGAAGCAAATCTTGAAATGTTTTGGAAAATTTCCAAAACCCACTTTTTAAGGACCAGTTCAGGTCTGAAATCATTTTGTGAGGCTTACATAATAGAAACCACACCCCTTAAGGTATACAAAACTGATTTTACAAACTTTGTTAACCCTTTAGGTGTTCCACAAGAATTAATGGAAAATGTAGATGAAATTTCAGAATTTAACTTTTTTGGCAGATTTTACATTTTAATCCATTTTTTTCCAGTAGCAATGCAAGGGTTAACAGCCAAATAAAACTCAATATTTATTACCCTGATTCTGCGGTTTACAGAAACACTCCACATGTGATCGTAAAGTGCTGTACAGGCACGCGGCAGGGTGCAGTAGGAAAGGAACGCCATATGGTTTTTGGAAGGCAGATTTAGCTGAACTGGTTTTTAGATGCCATGTCCCATTTGAAGCCCCCCTGATGCACCCTTACAGTAGAAACTCAAAAAAGTGACCACATTTTGGAAACTACTGGATAAGGTGCCAGTTTTATTGGTACTATTTTGGGGTACATATGATTTTTAATTGCTCTATATTACATTTTTTATGAGGCAAGGTAACCAAAAAATTTATGTTTTGGCACCGTTTTTATTTTTAATTTTTAAAAACATTCATCTGACAGGTTAGATAATGCGCTATTTTTATAGAGCAGGCTGTTACGGACGCAATGATATCAAATATGTCTACTTTCTATGATGTTTGTTTCAGTTTTACATAATAAAGCATTTTTGAAAACAAACATTTGGTTTTTATATCTCCATTTTCTGAACGCCCTATTTTTTTCTGACAATTGTCTTGTGCAGGGGCTTGTTTTTTTGCAGGAAGAGTTGATGTTTATTATTGGTACCATTTTTGGGTACATATGATTTTTTGATCATTCATTATTACACTTTATGGGGCAAGGTGACCAAAAAATTGGTTGTTTTGGCGCAGTTTTTATTTATTTATTTATTTATTTTTACAGCGTTTACCTGAGGGATTAGTTCATGTGACTTTTTTATAGAGCAGATCGTTACGGACGTGGCAATAACAAATATGTCTACTTTTTCTAATTTATTTAAGTTTTACACAATAATAGTATTTTGAAACCAAAATAATGATATTTTAGTGTATCCATAGTCTGAGAGCCATAGCTTTTTTATTTTTTGACCGATTCTCTTAGGTAGGGTCTCTTTTTGCGGGATGAGGTGACAGTCTGATTGGTACTATTTTGGGGGGAATACGCCTTTTTGATCACTTGCTGTTGCAATTTTTGTGATGTAATGTGACAAAAATGTTTTTTTTACAGTTTTTTTTCTTTTTACGGTGTTCACCTGAGTGGTTAGGTCATGTTATATTTTTATAGAGCTGGTTGTTACGGACGTGGCGATACCTAATATGTATGCTTTTTTTTTTTTTTTCACTTTAGCACAATAATTTTGAAGCAAAAAAAAAAAATCATATTTTAGTGTCTCCATTGTCTGAGAGTGATAGCTTTTTTATTTTTTGACCGATTCTCTTAGGTAGGATCTAATTTTTTGCGGGATGAGGTGACTGTCTGATTGGTACTATTTTGGGGGGGCATACGCCTTTTTGATCACTTGCTGTTGCATCGGGCTGCCTTGGCACGCATCGGGTCCCCGCCACAGCAGCGCTCTCTCACCTGACACAAACCTGTTCTATGTCGGTCAGCGCGGACCACGGCATAGAAGGGGTTAATCCGCCGGCATCAGCTTTTACAGCGATGCCAGTGGATACAGCAGGGGCCCGGCTACCAGGGACTGCTGGGCCCCTGCAGTAATCGTGGGTGCATCGCTCCTGTGCCCGCGCAATCACCATGACGTACTATTACGTCAAATTGCTGGGAACGCAGTGGTTCCCATGACGTAGTACTACGTCATGTGTTTGGAAGGGGTTAAAATAAATATTTTCTTTTCTTCTATTTATTTTCAAAGCTACATTTATTTAAAACCCCTTACCACAGTGACGCTGATCTCTGAGGGAAACCTTTATTTAAAAGGATATTTAAGATAAATAAATTATTAAATGTTTTACAATTGCCACTCAATGAAATTCATATAGTTTCAAAGAAAACTAATGCATTCTAAATCATCAGGGGAATTTGCATAAAACAGAGTTTCACTTAGAATCATTCAGAAAAGACATTTGGGAAAATAAGACAATTTTGAAGCAGTCTTAAAAAAAAAAATCTTATTTGACAGAAACTTTCTAGAGAGCTGAATTTGCATATTAATAAAGATTAAAGTGCCCATGAAAAATTTGGGAGCAGTTACTTTCTCTTGTCTATTTTGTTCTCCACATAAACATATTCTCAAATAAAAGAAACTTGTTTCACTGTAGCTATTGGGACAAGTCTCCAAGGCTCCATGTTCCAATATAACACACAGAATTTTTATGACGAGGAGTGATTGAAAGGAGCCCCTTTGACTTTATTCTCTTTATTAAAACAAGTAAAGGGGATAGTCTGACAAATTAGAATTCTTTTGAAATACTGATGTAGACAGGATGTTTTTTTTTTCATCAAGACTTGAGATTTCTATGAATAAGACAAGTGTACGTAAAATTGGCAACTTTCGGATATGAAGTTTATTAATGCCTAACCAGATAGGAGACTAATGCAATTCAAAGACACTGCAATATATTACAGTATATAGACTGCAATTACATTCAGGCTTCTCTTTTTAAATATCAGAAACTGTGTAAAAATGTTATTGGTATCTTACTATGGCATATTTACCGATACTACGTATAGTATCTTTAACAAGGAAAAATGTTTAAATAAGGTCAGAATTTTGTTGGTGATAAAACACCATGCATTTTTTGAATTTTTTCACAGCTTTTTTTATTTTTATTTTTATTTTTAAGTTGTTTTTAACTGAAACATTTCATCTAGTTGACTTTTATGGCTTTTTATACGCCCATAGAGATGCTTAAGGGAAATTAATTCCTTAAACAAATGTAACTATTAGAAATGAGCGAATTTCTAAAAAATTTGATTCGGCCAGTTCGCAGAATTTTCCGAAAAGATTTGATTCGATCTGAATAGCGATGGCGAATCGTGTTAAAAAACAGTTACTTCCTGGCTGCAGAGAGCCTTTATAGTGGTGTAGAACACTATGCCTTGTAGTAACAATCATAGGGAGTCTGCTGTGGTAGTGAAAATATACTGTGAGTCAGTATTATACGCAGATGACAGAAGTCACTCTTAGAATCAATGCACACTTCTCTTATTTGTGCAGTTATGGGGCCAAAACTGACCAAATAATTCAAATGTAAACTGAGCCTTACAGGTCAATGTTAGCGTCAAGAGGAAAGGCACTCCTTTTACACCGCAGATTCCACAGATGTCTACCGAACCTGTTCTATTTAACATTTATACAAGTATAGCCCCCCGACAGAGTGGAGAGGGTGTCAGCAGTAAGTTTGTGTTGACGTCACTGATTATTTTGCCCTTCCTCTGATCTGTCAGAACAATAACCCCCCCAAAAAATGGATCCTGTCTGTTGAGCATCCGCCTTCACTCGGTCAGCATTTGGTCAGTAATCCATCACTATTGCTAAAGCCAAAAAAAGACAGGAGTGGATCCAAAACAGAGATGACACATGAATGAAATATCTTCTGTGTTTTGTACCAACTTCTGCTTTTGGCTACCAAATCATAAGCCCATTCTGATGCAAAATAGTGACCAAGTCATACTGGCCTTACAGCTGCAAGATAGACAGGGTCCGTTGTGCGTCTCATTTCTCCTTCCTTGTGACAGATCAGAAGAAGGGTCAAATAAATGATGATGTCAACAAGGTCAAAAAGGCAAAATAGTGGCCCACTCATGGAGTGGGGAGGGTGGGAACAGCATGACAAGTTCAGAGTGGCCGAATGACATAGTGGTGAGATAACAGCAGCATGAGGAGACCACAGAGTGGCCCAGTGACATTGTGTTGAGGTAGCAGCAGAATGAGAAGACCAAAAAGTGGTGAAGTGGCAGCAGCATGAGGAGACCAGAAAGTAGTGATGTGACAGCAGCATGAGGAGATCACAGAGTGGCCCATTGAATAGTGTTGAGATAGCAGAAGCATGAGCAGACCACAGAGTGTCCCATTGACATAGTGTGAAGGTGGCAGCAGGATGAGGAGACCACAAAGTAGTCATGTGGCAGCAGCATAAGGAGACCACAGAGTGGTGATGCGGCGTCAGCATAAGGAGACCACAGAAAAGTGATGTGGCAGCAGCATGAGGAGACCACAGAGTAGTAATGTAGCAACAGCATAAGGAGACAACAGATTGGCACCGTAACATAGTGTTGAGGTAGCAGCAGCATGAGGTGACCACAGAGAGGTGAAGTTGCAGAAGCATAAGGAGACCACACAGTAGTGATATGGAAGAAGCATGGGGAGACCACAGAGTGGTGAAGTAATAGCAGCATGAGGAGACCACAGAGTGATGATGTCTCAGCAGCATGAGGAGACCACAGAGTAGTGATATGGCAGCAGCATGAGGAGACCACAAAGTAGTAATGAGATGGCAGCAGCATTAGAGACAACAGAGTGGCCCATTGACATAGTGTTTAGGTGCACGCCAACTAGAAAGTTAGGGCATGCTAATTTATTGGAAAAACTGGAGGAGATAACATGCTCATAACAACCCCATCAAAAATTAATTAAGCAACCTCCATATGTATAATCAAAAAATTACATCTTTATTAGTTATACAGAATAAAAGCATATACATAAAATAGCAGAAGAAAAACTTTAAGTGAGATTAAGGGGGAAGCTGCAGAGTCATACAGCCATCAAGGGTACAATAAACCATAAATCAATGTAGCCCAAAGAGAAAAATCTAAATAGCTAGAGGCAAAAATAGTCATTTAAAAAAAATAATAACCAAAAAGGAACAATGGGCACAAATAAAAAAATTTGCCATATCGATGAACGCACACTGACTCCAGAGCCTCCCTCACCCGACGCCGTTTCGCCATGCAGGCTTCTTCTGGGGATGTAGGGTAAATGACACACCTCCTCTTTTTATAGTCCTATAAATTCATTAAAAACCTTCACATGTAGACATACGGCTGTTGATAATGATCATACTTCGCTGATGGCATAAAGGGAAGTAGACGCAATGTCAATACACCAGCAGAGAGCTAGGACACGGCTCACGACCTGCGCAGAGCCGGATCCACCCTAATCGGAAGCCGCCATGCGCTCCACTCTGGAGCGCACCACCAGCAAACAGCCGGCATGTAGGTGCGCTCCAGCATGAACAAACCACTCCTCCTGGGACAGATGTGCGTGAAGGGCCATATACTGACCCGAAACATCAAAATTTCCCGAATCACACCGCAACTAATAGTAGCAGCTCATTAAAGTGACAAAAATCAATGGTGTTATTAAAAATAATGAACGTGATAGTAATAAAAAGTCCATATCAAGGGATATATATATATATATATATATATATATATAAATACTTAGTCCAAAAGGATAATATCTCATGTGACAATAAATCCATACATACGCAACCCTAATCTGGACATATATCGGTGACAATTAATTTAAAGATCACAGCGATAGAGCTTCAGTTGAAATGCTTTTATTTGTGCATCAATCAGATAGACATGTGGCAATTTCGTGTGTGAATGTTTTCGGCACATAGGCCTTCGTCAGACACTGCAAGTGTGATAGAACAAATTGCATCAAAAATTACAGTAAACGGAAATGCATAGTATCATTAATACATGACTGAATCAAAAATGAAAATTAAAGGGTTACAAATTAAAAAATAATAAATAAAAAAATGGCCATCACTTCTGGAGTGAGTATTAATCATCTGGTCCACAATCAATTCCAATTCCATTTCAATTTATGCTCATAATACATGGTATGCAAGAAAACAGGAGATATTACAACACATGTTTCCAAGGGATATTATAACATATGCTTCCAGTGGAATGTTAGGCACAATGTGGTGTCTGTCCCGTCCATTCTCAGGATTTGGTAACTGTCCGTTATGTACATGTATGGTAGAAAAAACTATTATTAAGGAGTCTTACATCAACCCAACACCGGTTTATGCATGGAACTATAGGAAATAGACACTTCATATTGGGATCATTGCAGTCACTAATAGGGCTGAAATAATCTACTGATCGTAATACCTGCTTCTGAGTACAAATTCAATGTATCCTGGTCATGATCCCCATTGTCAGACTCACCTATGCCACAGTCGGTAGCCTGGATAGAAGGAGGTGTACACCCCTGTTGAGATGGTGCATATAGCACTAAGGAGTAAGTGGTGTGCCTGTGGTCCGCATACTATCGCTTATTTATAGCTGGCACACTTCTATGAGGCAAGACACACCATAGCCCAACTAAGGTTCCAAGTGATAGAACAGGTGCCGCCACCCAGGAGGGGAGGCAATAGGATCAAGACACAAAAAACTAGGGAGGCGTATTGGATCCATACGTTACAAACCCTGACTCCAAAGGGCATCAATAGGGACTACGAGGTGCAGAGCTTACTCTAGATATATAATGACGAATATAGAGGACCATTTGTCATGATTCCCCTCCCTTCCCCTTCCCGCCCCATCTGTAGAATGTTTGGCTATACATCCAAATTAACCTGACATGTATATTTCTCTCTCCAAATTTCTCACAGGCCCTCTGATCTCCAGACTACGTGCCGCATATCAGTATCCTTTTTCAGCCCTTAGGTATATAGTTTCACTTTATCTATATAGATTTCCTTCCCCTCTTTTTCTTTCTCTTTCCTTCTTCTTTCTCTATGGACTCTGTTTCCTTTCTCTCCTTTGTCTTATCTCCAACTGATTATTCTTTACAGTCAATATATCTTTTACCTTTCCACTGTTTCACAACATTTCGGCTCAATAATTTCTTATTTCCCATAGAGGTTATTAAACTGCTATATCCATAGTATAATGTGAGGTAGTTTTCACCCTTGACTCTAACTGTACCTTCTATCTGTCACCTACAACACACCTGCCGCAAGTACCTTGGTTGCGATCCACGGGCGGCTCACTTCCGGCCGTTGGAACGCACTTCCGGTTCTAATGGAACGCATCATGTTTGTAGCGTGGAGCAAGCACACAGGCTGCCATTTGGGCGGCAATTCAAATTAAATTACTAAACCAGCTATAAATAAGCGGTAGTATGCGGACCACAGGCACACCACTTACTCCTTAGTGCTATATGCACCATCTCACCAGGGGTGTACACCTCCTTCTATCCAGGCTACCGACTGCGGCATAGGTAAGTCTTACAATGGGGATCATGACTAGGATACATTGAATTTGTACTCAGAAGCAGGTATTACGATCAGTAGATTATTTCAGCCCTATTAGTGACCGCAATGATCCCAATATGAAGTGTCGATTTCCTATAGTTCCATGCATAAACCGGAGTTGGGTTGATGTAAGACTCCTTAATAGAGTTGAGCGAACACCTGGATGTTCGGGTTCGAGAAGTTCGGCCGAACTTCCCGGAAATGTTCGGGTTTGGGATCCGAACCCGACCCGAACTTCGTCCCGAACCCGAACCCCATTGAAGTCAATGGGGACCCGAACTTTTTGGCACTAAAAAGGCTGTAAAATAGCCCAGGAAAGAGCTAGAGGGCTGCAAAAGGCAGCAACATGTAGGTAAATCCCCTGCAAACAAATGTGGATAGGGAAATGAATTAAAATAAAAATAAAATATATATAAATAAACCAATATCAATTGGAGAGAGGTCCCATAGCGGAGAATCTGGCTTCACGTCACCCACCACTGTAACAGTCCATTGTCATATATTTAGGCCCCGGCACACAGGCAGAGGAGAGAGGTCCCGTAACAGAGAATCTGGCTTCATGTCAGCAGAGAATCAGTCTGCATGTCATAGCAGAGAAACAGGCTTTACGTCACCCAACACTGGAACAGTCCATTGTCAGATATTTAGCCCAGGCACCCAGGCAGAGGAGAGAGGTCCCGTAACAGAGAATCTGGCTTCATGTCAGTAGAGAATCAGTCTGCATGTCATAGCAGAGAATCAGGCTTCACGTCACCCACCACTGGAACAGGTCACTGTCCCATATTTAGGCCCAGGCACCCAGGCAGAGGAAAGAGGTCCCGTAACAGAGAATCTGGCTTCATGTCAGCACAGAATCAGTCTTCATGTCATAGCAGAGAATCAGGCTTCACGTCACCCACCACTGGAACAGGCCACTGTCACATATTTAGGCCCAGGCACCCAGGCAGAGGAGAGAGGTCCCATAACAGAGATTCAGGCTTCATGTCAGCAGAGAATCAGTATTCATGTCATAGCAGAGAATCAGGCTTCACGTCCCCCACCACTGGAACAGGTTACTGTCACATATTTAGGCCCAGGCACCCAGGCAGAGGAGAGAGGTCCCATAACAGAGATTCAGGCTTCATGTCAGCAGAGAATCAGTCTTCATGTCATAGCAGAGAATCAGGCTTCACGTCACCCACCACTGGAACAGGCCACTGTCACATATTTAGGCCCCGGCCCCCAGACAGAGGAGAGAGGTCCCGTAACAGAGAATCTGGCTTCATGTCAGCACAGAATCAGTCTTCATGTCATAGCAGAGAATCAGGCTTCACGTCACCCACCACTGGAACAGGCCACTGTCACATATTTAGGCCCAGGCACCCAGGCAGAGGAGAGAGGTCCCATAACAGAGATTCAGGCTTCATGTCAGCAGAGAATCAGTCTTCATGTCATAGCAGAGAATCAGGCTTCACGTCACCCACCACTGGAACAGGCCACTGTCACATATTTAGGCCCAGGCACCCAGACAGAGGAGAGAGGTCCCGTAACAGAGAATCTGGCTTCATCTCAGCACAGAATCAGTCTTCATGTCATAGCAGAGAATCAGGCTTCACGTCACCCACCACTGGAACAGGCAACTGTCACACATTTAGGCCCCGGCACCCAGACAAAGGAGAGGTTCATTCAACTTTGGGTTGCCCCGCAATATAATGGTCAAATGAAAATAAAAATAGGATTGAATGAGGAAGTGCCCTGGATTACAATAATATATTGTTAAGGGGAGGTAGTTAATGTCTAATCTGCACAAGGGATGGACAGGTCCTGTGGGATCCATGCCTGGTTCATTTTTATGAACGTCAGCTTGCCTACATTGGCTGTAGACAGGCGGCTGCGTTTGTCTGTAATGACGCCCCCTGCCGTGCTGAATACACGTTCAGACAAAACGCTGGCCGCCGGGCAGGCCAGCACCTCCAAGGCATAAAAGGCTAGCTCTGGCCACGTGGACAATTTGGAGACCCAGAAGTTGAATGGGGCCAAACCATCAGTCAGTACGTGGAGGGGTGTGCACAGGTACTGTTCCACCATGTTAGTGAAATGTTGCCTCCTGCTAACATGTTCCGTATCAGGTGGTGGTGCAGTTAGCTGTGGCGTGGTGACAAAACTTTTCCACATCTCTGCCATGCTAACCCTGCCCTCAGAGGAGCTGGCCGTGACACAGCTGCGTTGGCGACCTCTTGCTCCTCCTCTGCCTTGGGCTTCCACTGGTTCCCCTGTGACATTTGGGAATGCTCTCAGTAGCGCGTCTACCAACGTGCGCTTACAGCGTAGGAAGTAAGGTGGGCACATTGTCTTTGTACCGGGGATCTAGCAGGGTGGCAACCCAGTAGTCCGCACACGTTAAAATGTGGGCAACTCTGCTGTCGTTGCGCAGGCACTGCAGCATGTAGTCGCTCATGTGTGCCAGGCTGCCCAGAGGTAAGGACAAGCTGTACTCTGTGGGAGGCGTATCGTCATCGTCCTGTGTTTCCCCCCCAGCCACGCAACGCACCAGTGATGGGCCCGAGCTGCTTTGGGTGCCACCCCGCTGTGAACATGCTTTATCCTCATCCTCCTCCACCTCCTCCTCATCCTCGTCCTCCTCGTCCTCCAGTAGTGGGCCCTGTCTGGCCACATTTGTACCTGGCCTCTGGTGTTGCAAAAAACCTCCCTCTGAGTCACTTCGAAGAGACTGGCCTGAAAGTGCTAAAAATGACCCCTCTTCCTCCTCTTCCTCCTGGGCCACCTCCTCTTCCATCATCGCCCTAAGTGTTTTCTCAAGGAGACATAGAAGTGGTATTGTAACGCTGATAACGGCGTCATCGCCACTGGCCATGTTGGTGGAGTACTCGAAACAGCGCAACAGGGCACACAGGTCTCGCATGGAGGCCCAATCATTGGTAGTGAAGTGGGGCTGATCCGCAGTGCGACTGACCCGTGCGTGCTGCAGCTGAAACTCCACTATGGCCTGCTGCTGCTCGCACAGTCTGTCCAGCATGTGCAAGGTGGAGTTCCACCTGGTGGGCACGTCGCATATGAGGCGGTGAGCGGGAAGGCCGAAGTTACGCTGTAGTGCAGACAGGCGTGCAGCAGCAGGGTGTGAACGCCGGAAGCGCGAACAGACGGCCCGCACTTTATGCAGCAGCTCTGACATGTCGGGGTAGTTGCGAATGAACTTCTGCACCACCAAATTCAGCACATGCGCCAGGCAAGGGATGTGCGTCAAACCGGCTAGTCCCAGAGCTGCAACGAGATTTCGCCCATTATCGCACATTACCAGGCCGGGCTTGAGGCTCACCGGCAGCAACCACTCGTCGGTCTGTTGTTCTATACCCCGCCACAACTCCTGTGCGGTGTGGGGCCTGTCCCCCAAACATATGAGTTTCAGAACGGCCTGCTGACGTTTACCCCGGGCTGTGCTGAAGTTGGTGGTGAAGGTGTGTGGCTGACTGGATGAGCAGGTGGAAGAAGAGGAGGAGGAAGCTGAGTAGGAGGAGGAGGAGACAGGAGGCAAAGAATGTTGCCCTGCGATCCTTGGCGGCGGAAGGACGTGCGCCAAACAGCTCTCCGCCTGGGGCCCAGCCGCCACTACATTTACCCAGTGTGCAGTTAGGGAGATATAGCGTCCCTGGCCGTGCTTACTGGTCCACGTATCTGTGGTTAGGTGGACCTTGCCACAGATGGCGTTGCGCAGTGCACACTTGATTTTATCGGACACTTGGTTGTGCAGGGAAGGCACGGCTCTCTTGGAAAAGTAGTGGCGGCTGGGAACAACATACTGTGGGACAGCAAGCGACATGAGCTGTTTGAAGCTGTGTGTGTCCACCAGCCTAAATGACAGCATTTCATAGGCCAGTAGTTTAGAAATGCTGGCATTCAGGGCCAGGGATCGAGGGTGGCTAGGTGGGAATTTACGCTTTCTCTCAAATGTTTGTGAGATGGAGAGCTGAATGCTGCCGTGTGACATGGTTGAGATGCTTGGTGACGCAGGTGGTGGTGTTGGTGGTACATCCCATGTTTGCTGGGCGGCAGGTGCCAACGTTCCTCCAGAGGCGGAGGAAGAGGCTGAGGCGGCGGCAGCAGCAGCAGAAGAGCCGAGGCGGCAGCAGCAGAAGAGGTAGCAGGGGGAGCCTGAGTGACTTCTTTGTTTTTAAGGTGTTTACTCCACTGCAGTTCATGCTTTGCATGCAGGTGCCTGGTCATGCAGGTTGTGCTAAGGTTCAGAACGTTAATGCCTCGCTTCAGGCTCTGATGGCACAGCGTGCAAACCACTCGGGTCTTGTCGTCAGCACATTGTTTAAAGAAGTGCCATGCCAGGGAACTCCTTGAAGCTGCCTTTGGGGTGCTCGGTCCCAGATGGCGGCGGTCAGTAGCAGGCGGAGTCTCTTGGCGGCGGGTGTTCTGATTTTGCCCACTGCTCCCTCTTTGTCTTTTGCTACGCTGTTGGCTCGGTCTCACCACTGCCTCTTCCTCCGAACTTTGAAAGTCAGTGGCACGACCTTCATTCCATGTGGGGTCTAGTACCTCATCGTCCCCTGCATCGTCTTCCACCCAGTCTTGATCCCTGACCTCCTGTTCAGTCTGCACACTGCAGAAAGACGCAGCAGTTGGCACCTGTGTTTCGTCATCATCAGAGACGTGCTGAGGTGGTATTCCCATGTCCTCATCATCAGGAAACATAAGTGGTTGTGCGTTAGTGCATTCTATCTCTTCCACCCCTGAGGAAGGGCTAGGTGGATGCCCTTGGGAAACCCTGGCAGCAGAGTCTTCAAACAGCATAAGAGACTGCTGCATAACTTGAGGCTCAGACAGTTTCCCTGATATGCATGGGGGTGATGTGACAGACTGATGGGCTTGGTTTTCATGCGCCATCTGTGCGCTTTCTGCAGAAGACTGGGTGGGAGATAATGTGAACGTGCTGGATGCACTGTCGGCCACCCAATTGACTAATGCCTGTACCTGCTCAGGCCTTACCATCCTTAGAACGGCATTGGGCCCCACCAAATATGGCTGTAAATTCTGGCGGCTACTGGGACCTGAGGTAGTTGGTACACTAGGACGTGTGGCTGTGGCAGAACGGCCACTTCCTCTCCCAGCACCAGAGGGTCCACTAACACCACCACGACCATGTCCGCTCCCCTTACTAGTTGTTTTCCTCATTGTTACCGTTCACCACAATAAGAAAAATATTATTCGGGCCAATGTATTGAATTAAAATTCAGGCCTTTTTTTACAGACACCTAACACTGTCTGGCTATCTATTTAGGTACCGTATTACACTAATACAGGCACACAAGTAATGACAGATTTGGTTGAATATAAATGTGAGGCCTATTTTTTACGCGCTGTGTGACAGATATACCTTTAATCACAGAATTAGACTTGTATCTGCACTGTAGCGTGTGTGTTAAGTTTTTCAGAATGACACTATCAGCACCTTCAATCTAAGATACCTTTTTTGGGATAGATTTAAAGTAGGCCTGATATAGCAGAAACTACTAATTTTGAGTGGCAAATTTGGGATTTTTTTTTTTCAACCCACAACAAAAACTGTGCTTTTACGGTCACTACAAATAACTTGACCAGCTAAAACAGTACTGATTTGGAGGAATATAAATGTCAGGGCTATTTTTTAGGCGCTGGGTGACAGGTTCAACTTGCCCCTGATGTAGTATATGGCCAAAAAATAACCACACTATTGATGGTTAAATGCACTTGGGTGACACAGGCTCATCCTGCACCAGATGTAGTATATGGCCAAAAAATAACCACACTGTTGATGGTTAAATGCACTTGGGTGACACAGGCTCAGCCTGCACCTGATGTAGTATATGGCCAAAAAATAACCACACTGTTGATGGTTAAATGCACTTGGGTGACACAGGCTCAGCCTGCACCTGATGTAGGATATAGCAAAAAATAACCACACTATTGATGGTTAAATGCACTTGGTGGTAGCTTGTGCTGGCGCACCACAAGCCACAAAATGGCCGCCGATCACCCCAGAAAAAAGTGATATAAAAACGCTCTGGGCAGCCTAAAAAAAGTGAGCAATTCAATATCAGCACTTCAATGATCCACCGCTGGAGATCGATCACTGAATTAAGTCTTTTGGAGGAGTTAATCTGCCTAATCTCGCCCTAACGTCGCAGCAGCAACCTCTCCCTATGCTTGAATCAGCAGAGTGACGTGCAGCGCTACATGACCCAAGCTTATATAGAGGCTGGGTCACATGCTGCACTGGCCAATCACAGCCATGCCAATAGTAGGCAAGGCTGTGATGGCCTCTTGGGGCAAGTAGTATGACGCTTGTTGATTGGCTGCTTTGCAGCCTTTCAAAAAGCGCCAAGAAAGCGCCGAACACCGAACCCGAACCCAGACTTTTACAAAAATGTTCGGGTTCGGGTCCGTGTCACGGACACCCCAAAATTCGGTACGAACCCGAACTATACAGATCGGGTTCGCTCATCCCTACTCCTTAATAATAATTTTTTCTACCATACATGTACATAACGGACAGTTACCACAACCTGAGAATGGACGGGACAGACACCACATTGTTCCTAACATTCCACTGGAAGCATATGTTATAATATCCCTTGGAATCATGTGTTGTAATATCTCCTATTTTCTTGCATACCATGTATAATGAGCATAAATTGAAATGGAATTGGAATTGTTTGTGGACCAGATGATTAATACTCACTCCAGAAGTGATGGCCATTTTTTAACTTATTATTTTTTAATTTGTAACCTTTTAATTTTCATTTTTGATTCAGTCATGTATTAATGATACTACGCATTTCCGTTTACTGTAATTTTTGATGCAATTTGTTCTATCACACTTGCAGTGTCTGACGAAGGCCTATGTGCGGAAAACGTTCACACATGAAATTGCCACATGTCTATCTGATTGATGCACAAATAAAAGAATTTCAACTGAAGCTTTATCGCTGTGATCTTTAAATTAATTGTATACTGGGGTGGGAACCCTTTACACAGCTAGACCAATACGGAGTGCAACAAAGCTCCTATAAATATATCGGTGACAATTCATAAGTATGAAGGAGTAAAACAAAATGAAAAAATCATAAAAATGTAAACTCTTGTGTTAATCAATACCCGTTTTATCAATGCACAATGATTACCTAAATTCATAAGTGAGAAAAGAAAAACCAAAAAGGTGCAAAAATAAAATAAAAATAAATATGAAAATGCTGTGCATGCCAAAAGTGCTGCATTATCGGTGACAATTCATAAGTATGAAGGAGTAAAACAAAATGAAAAAATCATAAAAATGTAAACTCTTGTGTTAATCAATACCCGTTTTATCAATGCACAATGATTACCTAAATTCATAAGTGAAAAAAGAAAAACCAAAAAAGTGCAAAAATAAAATAAAAATAAATATGAAAATGCTGTGCATGCCAAAAGTGCTGCATTCAAAGGTGCTCAGTGCAAGTGAAAATAAAAGAAAATGTGTGAATCTATAAATATACATATTAACCTCTTCAGGACACAGGGCGCACTGG
Source organism: Bufo bufo (assembly GCF_905171765.1). Classification (NCBI taxonomy): domain Eukaryota; kingdom Metazoa; phylum Chordata; class Amphibia; order Anura; family Bufonidae; genus Bufo; species Bufo bufo. Next base: position 154,531,817 of record NC_053390.1, on the reverse strand, counting down.
TACCCCCTTATGTCCTGGTACTTAAGTACGACCTGTGTATTTCTGATCACTGCCGCGCAGCAGGCACCTCAGCTAAATGCCCGGGGGGTCTCGTGACCCCCCCATGTCGGCAATCAGACCTGCGGTTTGCGGCTTTCACCTATTGCGGCGGCGGGCGGTGCCATCGGGTCCCCATGCGGCTGTAGGGGGGACCCGATGGCATAGAAGGCAGTGCAATGTCTAAGGAGGGCATCGCACTACCTTCCTGTGATGTGCCTGTGAGATTCAGCCCCCTGGATCTCACAGGCCGGAAGCTGTATGAGTAATACTCAATGTATTACTCATACAGCCAATGCATTCCAATACAGAAGTATTGAAATGCATTGCAAAGGATTAGACCCCCAAAAGTTCAAGTCCCAAAGTGGGACAAAAAATTAAGTGAAAAAAAGTTGAAAATATAAAGTTTCCCCCCCAAAAAAATTAAACGTTTCAAGTAAAAATAAACAAAAACGTCATTTTCCCCAAATAAAGTAAAAAAAAAAAATTGGTAAAATATAGGGGGAAAAAAAAAGTATACATATTATATATCGCCGCGTCCGTATCAACCGGCTCTATGAACATATCACATGAACTAATCCCTCAGATGAACACCGTAAAAAATAAAAAATAAAAACAGTGCTAAATAAACCATTTTTTTGTCACCTTACATCACAAAAAGTACAACAGCAAGCGATCAAAAAGGCGTTTGCCCACCAAAATAGTACCAATCTAGCTGTCACCTCATCCCCCTAAGACAATCGCCCAAAAACTGAAAAAACTTTGGCTCTCAGACTTTGGAGACACTAAAACATGATTTTTTTTGTTTCAAAAATGATATTATTGTGTAAAACTTACATAAATTTAAAAAAAGTATACATATAACGTATCGCCGCGTCCGTATGGACCAGCTCTATAAAAATATCACATGACCTAACCCCTCAGATGAACACCGTACAAAATTTTAATTAAAAACTGTGCTAAATAAACCATTTTTTTGTCACCTTACATCACAAAAAGTGTAATAGCAAGCGATAAAAAAGTCACACGCACCCCAAAATAGTGCCAATAAAACCATCATTTCATCCCGCAAAAATCATACCCTACCCAAGGTTATCGCCCAAAAACTGAAAAAATTATGGCTCTCAGACTATGGAAACACTAAAACATGATTTTTTTTGCTTCAAAATTGAAATCATTGTGTAAAACTTACATAAATAATAAAAAAGTATACATATTAGGTATCTCCGCGTCAGTATCGACCGGCTCTATAAAAATATCACATGACCTAACCCCTCAGATGAACACCGTAAAAAAATTAAAATAAAAACTGTGCTAAATAAACAATTTTTTGTCACCTTACATCACAAAAAGTGCAATAGTGCAAATAAAACCGTCATCTTATCCCGTAAAAATAATATCCTACCCAAGGTAATCGCCCAAAAACTGAAAAAATTATGGCTCTCAGACTATGGAAACACTAAAACATGATTTTTTTTGCCTCGTAAAGTGACTTCAGACCTGAACTGGTCCCTAAAAATTGGGTTTTTGCAAATTTCTGAAAAATTTCAAGATTTGCTTCTAAACTTTTAAGCCTTGTAACAGCCCAAAAAAATAAAATATCATTCCCAAAATGATCCAAACATGAAGTAGACATATAGGGAATGTAAAGTAATAACTATTTTTTGAGGTATTACTATGTATTATAGAAGTAGAGAAATTGAAACTTGGAAATTTGCAATTTTTAATTATTTTTTTATAAATTTGGTATTTTATTATAAATAAAAATGAAATGGCCTCGATAAGTCAAAGCGTTTTAAAGTTATCAGCACTTAAAGTCACACTGGTCAGATTTGCAAAAAAATGGCCTGGTCCTTAAGGTGAAATAAGGCTGTGTTCATCCTTAAGGAGTTAAAAAATAATATATAAAATTCATAGGAATGTTCAAAGAATCTATTAAATAGTGAACCGCCAAAATAAGGCGTAGACAACGCTGAATTCAAAAAGAGCCTCCGCCGCTGTCAGTAATAATATAGTCCCAGATAATCGCCAGTACAGTGAGTAACAACAGCCGTAGGCAACTAAAACAAGAAACACAAAAGACAAACAAGGAGTTAAAACCGATAATTAAAACCATAGGTTAACAGAGCAAGAGAACAAACTTACTTATAGGTAGGGTGAGAAAGATATCTCTTCATTCAACCCCCTCGGTACTAGTGATAAGCGGCAGGTGTCATATTCGAATTTGCAATATTTTGCTAATATTTTGTAGAATATTCTGCGAATATTCGCGAATTCGAATATTCGTTATATTCTACGATTTTTGTCACTCGAAAAATCGACAATGTAATGATTGCGTAATATGCGAATTTTCGTAATGCAAATTTTTCAATTGCTGAGCAAAAACATGATTCATAGAAACATAGAAACATAGAATGTGTCGGCAGATAAGAACTATTTGGCCCATCTAGTCCTCCCTGCTTCTAGCTTGTGGGCCAATGGGTCATAGCACTATATCGAATATATTAGTTTTTTTGAATATTCGTAATATTCTAAAACAAGAATATGCACTCACCTAAAGAATTATTAGGAACACCTGTTCTATTTCTCATTAATGCAATTATCTAGTCAACCAATCTCATGGCAGTTGCTTCAATGCATGTAGGGTTGTGGTCCTGGTCAAGACAATCTCCTGAACTCCAAACTGAATGTCAGAATGGGAAAGATAGATGTATTAAGCAATTTTGAGCGTGGCATGGTTGTTGGTGCCAGACGGGCCGGTCTGAGTATTTCACAATCTGCTCAGTTACTGGGATTTTCACGCACAACCATTTCTAGGGTTTACAAAGAATAGTGTGAAAAGGGAAAAACATCCAGTATGCTGCAGTCCTGTGGGCAAAAATGGCTTGTGGATGCTAGAGGTCAGAGGAGAATGGGCCGACTGATTCAAGCTGATAGAAGAGCAACGTTGACTGAAATAACCACTCGTTACAACCGAGGTATGCAGCAAAGCATTTGTGAAGCCACAACACGCACAACCTTGAGGCGGATGGGCTACAACAGCCCCCACCGGGTACCACTCATCTCCACTACAAATAGGGAAAAGAGGCTACAATTTGCACGAGCTCACCAAAATTGGACTGTTGAAGACTGGAAAAATGTTGCCTGGTCTGATGAGTCTCGATTTCTGTTGAGACATTCAAATGGTAGAGTGCGAATTTGGCGTAAACAGAATGAGAACATGTATCCATCCTCTGATGGCTACTTCCAGAAGGATAATGCACCATGTCACAAAGCTCGAATCATTTCAAATTGGTTTCTTGAACATGACAATGAGTTCACTGTACTAAAATGGCCCCCACAGTCACCAGATCTCAACCCAATAGAGCATCTTTGTGATGTGGTGGAACGGGAGCTTCGTGCCCTGGATGTGCATCCCTCAAATCTCCATCAACTGCAAGATGCTATCCTATCAATATGGGCCAACATTTCTAAAGAATGCTATTAGCACCTTGTTGAATCAATGCCACGTAGAATTAAGGCAGTTCTGAAGGCAAAAGGGGGTCCAACACCGTATTAGTATGGTGTTCCTAATAATCTTTAGGTGAGTGTATAGCAATACAGCGAATATTTGAAAAAAAAAACGAATGTAGAGCAATTTAGCTAATATCGTGTTATAATCTTTTTTTTCAATAGTTGATTTTTTTTTCCAATCTGAACTTTAGATGAGAAAAAAATTGCAACTATTAGACAAAGAAGATTAAAGCACTATATTAGCTAAATTGTGCTATATTTGTTTTTGTTTTTTTTTCCCGAATATTTGCTATATTGCTATATAGTCTTGTTTTAGAATATTATGAATATTCAAAAAAACTATTATATTCATTTTTTGAATATTCGTAATATTCTAAAACAAGAATATATAGCAATATAGCGAATATTCAAAAAAAACCGAATATATAGCAATTTAGAAAAAATGTGGGGGATTGGGTCAGCACAACCTGTATGTAGGTGCACATCACTATGGCGAAATACATATACAAACGAAAAATACAAATGTGATAGCACTCTACATCCAGCATTCCTCCATGCTGGATGAGGCATTGGTGTACATTTTGGCCAAAGCGTAATAAGCCACTCACCACGTCAAGGTCGCCTCAAATGAGTGGTCCCTAACACTAGTTCCTACCTGTTCATGGGCCATGACAGCCACACAAAGTCCAGGGAATGCAGGTCAGCATACACGCCAAGCACACTCTGCTTTTAACCCCGTCCGGTGCCATTACAGCTTTCATCGGATCCAGGGATGCAAGTACCAACATGCACGCTGAACCCACCATATACTTCTCCCGGATCCAAATGGCTACTGGTAGATTCTATATAAGCAGACTCAGTTTTATACTGACTTTAAAACCAGCCTCCAGGACAGATTGACTGGTCAAGTGTGCATGACTCCAAGGAGATCGCCACGCCTCCAATATATACTACAAAGAAAAAATGTGGGGGATTGGGTCAGCACAACCTGTATGTAGGTGCATATCACTATGGCTCCAGGAGAAGTATATGGTGGGTTCAGCTTGCATGTTGGTACTTGCATCCCTGGATCCGATGAAAGCTGTAATGGCACCGGACGGGGTTAAAAGCAGAGTGTGCTTGGCGTGTATGCTGACCTGCATTCCCTGGACTTTGTGTGGCTGTCATGGCCCATGAACAGGTAGGAACTAGTGTTAGGGACCACTCATTTGAGGCGACCTTGACGTGGTGAGTGGCTTATTACGCTTATTACGCTTTGGCCAAAATGTACACCAATGCCTCATCCAGCATGGAGGAATGCTGGATGTAGAGTGCTATCACATTTGTATTTTTTGTAGTGCTATAATCTTCTTTGTCTAATAGTTGTAATTTTTTTCTCATCTGAAGTTCAGATTGGAAAAAAATTTCAACTAATATATTAGTTTTTTTTCGAATATTCGTAATATTCTAAAACAAGAACATATAGCAATATACCGTATTTTTCGCCCTATAAGACGCACCGGCCCACAAGACGCACCTAGGTTTTTGAGGAGGAAAATAAGAAAAAAATATTTTTAACCAATAGGTGTGCTTTTGGTGGGTTTTGAACTAATTGTGGTCTGTGGATGGCGCACTGTTATGGGGGATCTGTGGATGGCGAACTGTTATGGGGGATCTGTGGGTGACGCACTGTTATGGCCGATCTGTGGATGACGCACTGTTATGGGGGATCTGTGGGTGACACTTATGGGGGATCTGTGGGTGGCTCTTATTGGGGTCTCTGGATGGCACTGTTTTGGGGATCTGTGTATGACAGTTATGGGGGGATCTGTGGATGACACATATATAGCATCTTATGCTATGTGTCATCCACAGATCCCCTCCATAACAGTGTCCCTGTAGTGAATGACCCTCAATACAGGGGGTGGGGGTTGCATCTGCTTTTATAATGACAGCGGGGCCTGTGCAGTGACTGTATTCTACTACACGGGCCCCGCTCACTGTATAATCGTATCTGTAATAGTTAATTATGTATATACCGGTAATCGCATAATCAGCGCTACTTACAACTACAAGCGCTCGGTAGGTAGCAGAGAGGAGGGAGGAGGCAGGCCGGGAGGACGGGCGCTGGCAGCGCGAGACACTATGTCATGCGCCCACGCCGCCTGCTTCATTCATAAAGTGGGCGGCGCAGGCACGTGACGGCATCGCGGCGGGTGTATCATTGAAAATTCGGCAAAATCAGCAGCATTCGCCCCATAAGACGCACTGCTATTTCCCCCCCACTTTTGGGGGGGAAAAAAGTGCGTCTTATAGGGCGCAAAATACGGTAGTGAATATAATTTTTTTTTTCCAATCTGAACTTCAGACAAAGAAGTTTATAACACTACATTAGCTAAATTGCTCTATATTCGGTTTTTTTGACTATTCACTATATATTGCTATATATTCTTGTTTTAGAATATTGCGAATATTCGAAAAAAATGAATATATTCGATATAGTGCTATATATTGTTTTTTAAGAATATTCATCATTCTTCCCATTTAAAGTCATGATTCCTTTTGGGAAGTGATTCAACCATGTCTTCCATTTCCTTTCCATAATACCTTTTTTGCCTCTAATCGTTGCGTATATGTGTTCGTTAATGTAGTTTTTTTTATACCATTTCTATAATGTCCCTAACCTTAGGAATTAAGTTCCTAAATATATAGGATGTTGAGGACTGGCCGAAAACAACAGAACAACATATAACAAAACAACATACGACGCAACACCATGACGTAAATATGGACTTTTAATCGAGGAACGTTAAAATAACAGTTTCTAAATGTTATATTTCTTATAATTCTGTTCTTTTTCTTTACTTTTATTTTTACTTCCTTTTTCTTTTTATTTCTCTTATATTTCCTCTTTAATGTTCTAGTTTTGCCATCTATCCTAGATCAAACTATAAAACTTGATGAATATCAACATAACTGAAACTTATTGTATACAGAACTAACTATGATACGTGTAAAAATACTACTTATAGACATTATAGACAATGCAAATATTTGTTTCTATTGTTCTAGTATACATATATGCAAGATATGTTTCTTTATCAATGATGAAAATACCAATAAAAATTATTTTGATCTAAAGTCATGATTCCTTCCTGCTTCTTGCTTGTGGGCCAATGAGTCATTGGCCCACAAGCAAGAAGCAGGGAGGAATCATGTTTTTACTCGGCAATTGAAAAATTAGCGATAAAAAAAAATCTGCATTACGAAAATTCGCATTACGAAAATTCGCAATAAAAAAATCTTGAATATTCAAAATTCCGAATATATATAACTATATTCTAAATATTTGAGAATTTTCGAAGTACCTATATTCGCGATAAAAATTTGCAATTCCAATATTCGTGATCAACACTACTGCTCTGATGCCACACTGCTGGCTGGGCAGGAAAGCTTGTCCAGAGCAATCTCGGCCAGTTGCAACCACAAATCGAGTTTTACTTCCCAGTAGTCCAGGGGATCTTTGATGCGGGGTGGCAGGGTGCCCTCCAAGTATGCCACAACCTGCTGGTTCAGGTTCTGCTCTATGTCTAGCTGCTGCTGGTGGTGAGTAGTTTCTTCAGTAGGCGGGTGAAGAAAACTGCTCATCAGCGACTCCAGACTTAAGTTGCTGCTTATGGAGCTGGTACTGCTCCTGCCCCCCTCCCCAGCAGACATGGCAGTGGAAAGTGAGTGCAGAGGGCCCCCATGGTCAGATCTATGTGAGAATGGGCGATGGTGCAGTTAGGCAGCGGCCAACTGACTACATAGGATGTCTAGATAGTAGTTCAGATTGTCCTCCCTCTCACCAGGTGTGAAAAAGGCCCCCATTTTGGACCAGTAGCGAGGGTCTAATATGGTGGAGAGACAGTAGTCAACCCTCTGCCGAATGGTGAAAATTCGGCTGTCACTACGCAAGCAAGGGAGCATGCATCGGGCCATTTGCGCAAGTGATTTGGAGGGACTCCCTGCCTCCATCTCCATTGCATACTGCCACAGTGTTTCTGGGTCCTTTGCCTCGTCTTCCTTATCGCCCTGTAACTCCTCTGGCTCCTCCTGCTCCTCCTCTCCTGTCACCTGTGTAGAAAAACCACCCATTTCTCTACACATTGCTTGTGCTCGAATGTCATCCTCTTCCTCTAGTTCAGCCCCCACAGGGATAATGTGGTCGTGAGATGTAGTCGCCATGACTCCTGTCCGCTGGTCAGCCAAATTTAGCAGCATTTGTTCCAGGACATAAATCAGTTGAATGACATTGTTCATCCAGTAGTCCTGGCGACTGACAAATAAAGTGGCCTTCTCAAAGGTCCCGAGCAAGTGGCAGGTGTCACGCATTAGCTGCCACTGGCTAACATTAAAGTTACACAGGGGAGTACCTCTGTCCGCCTGTATCATCAAGAAATCATTTATGGCCTATGGTGAAATTTCAACAGGTGGAAACGTCGCATTGTAGCCTATGTTGGGGATGCCGTTTGCCGCTGCAGCTCAAAGAGGGTGTGATTTGCGGTGTACGAGTGGCTGAAGTGCTCCGCGCTAACTGCTTGCTACCGCTGCTTCGGTGAATCCCTGCACTGCAACTTTCTGGGCAGGTAGGCTCCAGCGAAGTGGGTGATCTACCCCAGGCACGTTTGGCTCCTGACATCCCACTGCTGCCACACTGCTAACTCACAGCAGAGCTGCCAACCTGCTGGCTCAGCCGTGCCTCACGCGCAGGCTGCCACCCTCTTCTCCTTATGATGATGAATTCCCTTTTTCACCCGCCTCCCAAGTGTGATCGGCTACATCATCATCATCATCCGCTACTGTCTGCACGTCACTGATCTCCCCCTCAACGGTCTCAGGGCCAGGAGCCTGACCACTCGCAACACCTGCTCCCACGCGACTCTCCTTATCACTACTTGCCCGCCTACTGGAGAAAGCTTCAACTGTCTCTTCCAGATCTTGGCTGAGCAGTAGCAGCTGACTGTCCTCTAGTACCTCATCCTCACTGAAAAGTGGAGCCGAGCATACGGCATATAATACTTCTCACGCTGAGGGAACTGAAAATGACAGAGGAAGATTCTGGACAGGTGGGGGCACAGGGCCCGCTCCCGGGCAATGCCCACTGAGCATCGTGTCAGAGGAACCCATCAACTCTTGGCTGGGGGTATCTGATGTCACGAGTCAACCATTCAAGCACCGCTGGGTTGCTGTTCAAGACACAACTGCTTGATGACACCGGGAGCTCAGGCATCTCGCTGCAAGTCCTGCTGCCACCCCGCCTTCTTCTGCTGCCTTCGACAGAAACATTTTGTCCACTGCCCGTTCCCTATATATTTTTTTTTCCTGATTAATAAACTCCCCCTCAAAAAAAAAAAAGCACAATTCACCGCAGAACGGCAATTAAGACGTATTCTTTTCCTATTTCTACAACCCAAGAAAAGAAATATAACGATCACAATTCACAGTAGAACAGGTGAACGGGTGATGTGACGTACGTACATTTTCTTTTTCTACACCATGTAAATGACTGTAGTACAATGTAACTTTACCGTTGAATGCCAATTATGACATATATTTTCTCCTTTTTTTCCTATTTCTACACTCCAAAAAAACAAATACAACAATCACAATTCACCGCAGAACAGGTGATGGGATGTACGTATATTTTCTTTTTCTACACCACGTAAATGGTCGCCACCAAAAATATTTTGTTGGACCATCTTTAGCTTTGATTACGGTACGCATTCGCTTTGGCATTGTTTCGATAAGCTTCTGCAATGTCACAAGATGTATTTCCATCCAGTGTTGCATTAATTTTTCACCAAGATTTAGCATTGATGATGGTAGAGTCTGACTGATGCGCAAAGCCGTCTCCAGGGCATCCCAAAGATTCTCAATGGTGTTAAGGTCTGGACACTGTGCTGGCCAATTAATGTATGAAAATGATGTCTCATGCTCCCTAAACAACTCTTTCACAATTTGAGCCCTATGAATCCTGGCATTGTCATCTTGGAATATGCCCGTGCTATCAGGGAAGAAAAAATCTATTGATGGAATAACCTGGTCATTCAGTATGTTCAGGTAGTCAGCTGACCTCATTCTTGGAGCACATACTGTTACTGAACCTAGACCTGACCAACTGCAGCAACCCCAGAACATAGCACTGCCCCCACAGGCTTGTACAGTAGGCACTAGGCATGATGCGTGCATCACTTCATCTGCCTCTCTTCTTAACCTGATGCGCCCATCACTCTGGAACAGGGTAAATCTTGACTCATCAGACCAGATGACCTTCTTTCATTGCTACAGAGTCCAATCTTTATGCTCCCTAACAAATTGAAGCCTTTTTTTCTGCTTTGCCTCACTGATAAGTGGTTTTCTTAAGGATACACAGCTGTTTAGTCCCAAACCCTTGAGTTCCCTTCTCATTGTGTGTGTGGAAATGCTCTTACTTTCACTATTAAACATAGCCCTGAGTTCTACTGTTGTTTTTCTTCAATTTGATTTCACCATTCGTTTAAATGATCGCCGATCACGATCATTCAGTATTTTTATCCCGCCACATTTCTTCCTCGAATACAATGGGTCCCCACTATCCTTCCAGTTTTTAATAATGCATTGTACAATTCTTAACCCAATTTTAGTAGTTTGTGCAATCTCCTTAGATGTTTTCTCTGCTTGATGCATGCCAATGATTTGACGCTTCTCAAATGGACTAACATCTTTTCCACGACCACGAAATGTGTCTTTCGACATGGTTGTTTAAGAAATGAGAAGCAACTCATTGCACCAGTTGGAGTTAAATAATTTATTGCCAGCTGAAAGATAATCGCCCATGCAGTAATTATCCAATAGGAGGCTCATAACTATTTGCTTAGTTAAATCCAGGTGGCAACTTTTTTTTTGGACAGGTAGTGTGTATATATATATATCTATATATACAGTGGGATGCGAAAGTTTGGGCAACCTTGTTAATCGTCATGATTTTCCTGTTAAATCGTTGGTTGTTACGATAAAAAATGTCAGTTAAATATATCATATAGGAGACACACACAGTGATATTTGAGAAGTGAAATGAAGTTTATTGGATTTACAGAAAGTGTGCTATAATTGTTTAAACAAAATTAGGCAGGTGCATAAATTTGGGCACCACAAAAAAGAAATGAAATCAATATTTAGTAGATCCTCCTTTTGCAGAAATTACAACCTCTAAACGCTTCCCGTAGGTTGCAATGAGAGTCTGGATTCTGGTTGAAGGTATTTTGGACCATTCCTCCTTACAAAACATCTTTAGTTCATTCAGGTTTGATGGCTTCCGAGCATGGACAGCTCTCTTTAAGTCACACCACAGATTTTCAATTATATTCAGGTCTGGGGACTGAGATGGCCATTCCAGAACGTTGTACTTGTTCCTCTGCATAAATGCCTTAGTGGATTTTGAGCAGTGTTTAGGGTCGTTGTCTTGTTGAAAGATCCAGCCTCGGCGCAGCTTCAGCTTTGTCACTGATTCCTGGACATTGGTCTCCAAAATCTGCTGATACTGAGTGGAATCCATGCGTCCCTCAACTTTGACAAGATTCCCAGTCCCTGCACTGGCCACACAGCCCCACAGCATGATGGAACCACCACCATATTTTACTGTAGGTAGCAGGTGTTTTTCTTGGAATGCTGTGCTCTTTTTCCTCCATGCATAACACCCCTTGTTATGGCCAAATAACTCAATTTTAGTTTCATCAGTCCACAGCACCTTATTCCAAAATGAAGCTGGCTTGTCCAAATGTGCTTTAGCCCACCTCAAGCGGCACTTTTTGTGCTGTGGGCGGAGATAAGGCTTCCTCTGCATCACTCTCGCATACAGCATCTCCTTGTGTAAAGTGCGCCGAATGGTTGAACGATGCACAGCGACTCCATCTGCAGCAAGATGATGTTGTAGGTCTTTGGTGCTGGTCTGTGGGTTGACTCTGACTGTTCTCACCATTCTTCGCTTCTGTCTATCCGAGATTTTTCTTGGTCTGCCACTTCGAGCCTTAACCTGAACTGAGCCTGTGGTCTTCCATTTCCTCAATATGTTCCTAACTGTGGAAACAAACAGCTGAAATCTCTGAGACAGCTTTCTGTATCCTTCCCCTAAACCATGATGGTGAACAATCTTTGTCTTCAGGTCATTTGAGAGTTGGTTTGAGACCCCCATGTTGCTACTCTTCAGAGAAAATTAAAAGAGGAGGGAAACTTACAATTGACCCCCTTAAATACTCTTTCTCCTAATTGGATTCACCTGTGTATGTAGGTCAGGGGTCACTGAGCTTACCAAGCCAATTTGAGTTCCAATAATTAGTTCTAAAGGTTTTGGAATCAATAAAATGACAACAGTGCCCAAATTTATGCACCTGCCTAATTTTGTTTAAACAATTATAGCACACTTTCTGTAAATCCAATAAACTTCATTTCACTTCTCAAATATCACTGTGTGTGTCTCCTATATGATATATTTAACTGACATTTTTTATCGTAACAACGAACGATTTATACAGGAAAATCATGACGATTAACAAGGTTGCCCAAACTTTTGCATCCCACTGTATATATATATATACATATATATATATATACAGTACAGACCAAAAGTTTGGACACACCTTCTCATTCAAAGAGTTTTCTTTATATTCATGACTATGAAAATTGTAGATTCATACTGAAGGCATTAAAACTATGAATTAACACATGTGGAATTATATACATAACAAACAACTGTGAAACAACTGAAAATATGTCATATTCTAGGTTCTTCAAATTAGCCACCTTTTGCTTTGATTACTGCTGTGCACACTCTTGGCATTCTCTTGATGAGCTTCAAGAGGTAGTCCCCTGAAATGGTTTTCCCTTCACAGGTGTGCCCTGTCAGGTTTAATAAGTGATATTTCTTGCCTTATAAATGGGGTTGGGACCATCAGTTGCGTTGAGGAGAAGTCAGGTGGATACACAGCTGATAGTCCTACTGAATAGACTGTTATAATTTGTATTATGGCAAGAAAAAAGCAGCTAAGTAAAGAAAAACGAGTGGCCATCATTACTTTAAGAATTGAAGGTCAGTCAGTCAGCCGAAAAATTGGGAAAAATTGGGAATGCCAAGAGTGTGCAAAGCAGTAATCAAAGCAAAAGGTGGCTACTTTGAAGAACCTAGAATATGACATATTTTTTGTTGTTTCACACTTGTTTGTTATGTATATAATTCCACATGTGTTAATTCATAGTTTTGATGCCTTCATAGTCATGAAAATAAAGAAAACTCTTTGAATGAGAAGGTGTGTCCAAACTTTTGGTCTGTACTGTATATATATATATATATATATATATATATATATATATATATATATTCCAAAAAGCAGGCAGCACTCCAAGGTAAAGGTGAAAAATATTCAAGACTTTATTCACCCATGTGACAAGGCAACATTTCATAAATGGCTGTAGTACAATGTAACTAGAGTTGAGCGAACACCTGGATGTTCGGGTTCGACGGTTTTGGCCGAACTTCACAAAAAAGTTTGAGTTCGGGACTCGAACTTGACCCCGAACCTGAACTCCATTAAAGTTTATGGGGACCGAATTTTTGAGCACTAAAATTGCTGTAAAAAAGGCATGGAAAGGGCTAGGGGGATGCAAATGGCAACAAAATATGGTTAAGAGCATGGCAAGTGCTCTGCAAACAAATGTGGATAGGGAAATGACTTAAAATAACATAAAATACGTAAAAATAAAAAATAATAATCTTGATCTAGGAAGAGGAGGTCCATATGGAGTAGGAGGTTGAGGAGGCGGTGGATGTGGTGGTGTAGGTGGAAGCGGCAGTGGAGGAGGAGGTAGCCAACACTGGTTTTTGGTTTTAATTTTTATTTTTTATTTTTTTGTTTAAATTAGGGTACAACACAAAACATTGGGAAATATAACCTGTGATAACCCCCTCCAGCCATGCTAAACAAACGTTCAGACAATACACTGGCTGCAGGGCAGGCCTGCACCTCCAAGGCATAAATGGCAAGCTCGGGCCATGTGCCCAATTTGGAGACCCAGAAGTTGAAGGGGGCAGACCCATCAGTCAGTACATGTAGGAGTGTGCTCAACCATGTCGCACATCCCTGTGACGTCCACGATCCAATTAGATATCTAATACTGCTCAACCATGTCGCACATCCCTGTGACGTCCACGATCCAATTCGATATCTTCTTTATCAGTTTCCGATGTTCTTTTCTGCGCCTACCATGGTGATCACGGGTAGCGGGGAATCAGGGTTCCAAGCTGGAGAGTTAGTGTGAGAAAGGGATACCACATCCAAGGGAGGTCAATGTCTAAAATGTGATCAAGCGGAAATGTGGGACAAATTATTGAAGTCAAAGCTTCCAAGAAAAGGAGGGAGCGCGCTGCAGTTAACCACTCCCGACTTTGGGAGATAGTGACGATAAATAACAATACAGGACTCTTAAGATGCCCTGTTATTGGAATGATTAATAAAAAATTATAGGGAATGTCACTGGGGTATTTTGGATTTGCAAACGTTAGACAGGAGAGACCCTGCTGCCGCTTTGTTGACTCTAGATAACTTCCGCCTGATCGCACGTCCCCGTGAAGTCCACCATCGATTTGGATATCTTCTCTATGAAAAGTTATTAAAGCGGAAGGATCGAATGAAAGGAGGGGCGAGCGTCAATTAAAGACGAATTTTTGAAATTTAAGTCCCTATTACCTATGCAGAGCAGGGGTTTTTCATTGGCAAAAATGGGTTAATGTCACCCACCAATGAAACAGACGATTTTACAAAAATTAGGTCCCTGTCACCTATGCAGAGCAGGGGTTTGTATACGGCAAAATTGGTCAAATGTCATCCAAGAATGTAACAGACGCTTTTGCGCCTTGCTCCCTCTTTTGCTGTGCTGGTGCCTCTGTGTGAATACCGCCTCTTCCTCCGGACTAGCCAGGTCACTCGCATGACCTTGATTCCATGTGGGGTTGAGGACCTCATCGTCCTCCACATCATCTTCGCACCCACTCTTTACCTCTGCCCTCCTTGTCAGTCTGCAGACTGCAGAAAGCTGCAGCAGTTGGCACCTGTGTTTCGTCATCATCCGAGACGTGCTGTGGTGGTCCTCCCATGTACTCATCCTGAAACATAAGTGGTTGGGCATCGGTGCACTCAATCTCTTCCATTTCTGGGGCAGGGCTATGTGATAGCCCTGGGAAACCCTGCTAGCAGAGTCATCAAAAAGCATAAGGGACTGCTGCATGACTTCTGGCTCAGACTGGTTGCCTGATTTGCAAGGGGGTGAGTTGAAAGACAGATGGCCATGGGCTGTAGGTGCTAACTCTGATCTTTCAGCAGGGGACTCGGTGGAAGACTATGCAAAGGAACTGGAGGCACTGTCAGGCACCCAATCTACTATCGCCTGTACTTGTTTTGGCCTCACAATTCGTAGAGCCGCATCCGGCCCTACCAAATAACGTTGAAGGTTCTGTCGCCTACTCGCGCCTGAGGAAGGTGTTTCATTTGTGACAAATGTAACAAAGGCCGCAAATGTTGCCCAAAATGGGTGTTTTTTTTAATACCAGACTATAACGCTAGTATTGGACTGTCAGAAATGCAGCAAAGGCCGCAAATATAATATCTTGCCCAAAATGGATGTTTTTTTTTAATAACAGAATATAAAAGCAAATGTAGTAATAGGAAAATGAGCGAGCACTCATACACTTGGCAACTAGATTGACATATGCAGAAAATATTTATAAAATCCCCATAAAATACAAGTAATAAAATTTATAAGAACAATGTAGCAATAATATACAACATTACAGTCACATATATTGTGGTAGATATGATCGATACTATATTCAATAAAAATATATTCAATAGAAATATTCGATAAATTGAATAGTAGAAAATTCAATGTTGAAATATTCGATAGAATATTCGATACCACTCAATAGTGTCGATAAATTCAATAATATATATCACACCAAAAAACTTCAAGTATATGCTGTTATTTGGGAAAGAGGGGGTATTATCTTCTAGCGCTCTATCCCAATTTGGGAAACTGAATGTCACTGAAAATGTTGTAGGTGTATTCACTGGGAGCGCAATATGTTCATAAAGTGTCCACAGGAATCCTGATAATGTGAAAAGTCTCTTATAGCATATCCTTTTAAGGTCGATATGAGCTTTGAATTGAAGAAAACTTTAAATCGATATTTGGCTTACCGTCCAGCGTCTGCTGTCTCCCTATTGCTTCAATGGAGCTTTAAATATTTGCCGGCTTATTCAGTTACTCCATACAGCAAGCTGGTTTAGAGTTCCAAAGATCGCGGGAGTTGCCACTCTGTTCCGCAATTTCCTTTGGTGCAGCTTTCGACGATAATAATAGTTAATCCTTTACTGTAGAAATTTTCTTCTGTATGGCCATACAGTATTATCGGAGGCTTTTCAATGCAGGTACACCACTGAGGAAGGGAGAGTGAATCTACCCGTAACGCGTATGGTGAAACAAGTGATGTACCTGCATTGAAAAGCCTCCGATAATACTGTATGGCCATACAGAAGAAAATTTCTACAGTAAAGGATTAACTATTCTTATCGTCGAAAGCTGCACCAAAGGAAATAGCGGAACAGAGTGGCAAAATGTGATATCTTGCAAAAAAAATTGTGTTTTTTTTAAACCCAGAATATAATTGCAGTATTTAAAGCTTGTATTTCACTGTGACAAATGCAGCAAAGGCCCCAGATGTAGGGTCTTGCAAAACAAGGGTGTTTTTTAAACCCAAACTACAAGGCGGTGGCTCACTCAAGACGAGATTGTGGAACAGGTGCTACAAACCCAAAATAGAGGGACACCCACCCTCTCGTGGTATTTAATTTACAGAAAAACTCAAATTATGGGCGAGCACACTTCATTTGGACTTAATACAATGGGTAAAATTTAATTAAATCGCAATATTTGTAATTGGACACGTGAGCAATATGATAAAATGTAGTCAAACAATATACAATAAAATGCAATAAAATAAGATAAAATACACTTTATACATTCCTAAAATCTGACAAAATCCACAGAAATTATATGCGTTGGTGGGAAAAGTTCCTTATTTACACAGCGCACGTTGCGGTATCTGGCTGGCTGTGTTATACCGAAGTGTTCTATATTAATCACGATCCCATAAGGATATGGGTCCACATATAGGTGGAATGTATATTCAAAGTCTTGCTGTATGGGAGATTCCCGGTAGTGCTAGTGCTATCCAGATATTTTGCGCCGGTCTTATGCACTAATACAGTCGCTTTAGTCCTGTCACGAGGGTGTCAAGAACCATGCCTGACTCCGTTATACCCGGGGTCAGGAAGTCGCAGCGGTTGGCTGCGCGCTCTATGTAAGATAGGGCTGTTTCCTTATGGTAGCTTTCTGGGTTTGCTTTGCAACCCTTTTGGCTCACTCAGGAATCCGTAGCTCCTTCTCCTCAGCTGTTCCTTGTCCAGCACTCCCAACCTCCTTATATTCCCCTCTCACACTTCTCTGGTTGCCAGATAAAGAGCTTCCTGCCTGGACATCTATTCTGACCCTCTGGAGCTGTGTTGCTGCGTACTCTGGTTGTTGGTCCAGAACGCTACCCTCCGGATCCCTGTTGGACCTTTGTGGTCTGCTGTGGTCGCCCACCTGGGTGTATGTGTTTGTCTGTATTGTTTGTCCTCTCCCTGGTGTTTCCCTCTTAGTGTCAGTGGTGCGGACTAGCGATCCCACCGGCCCGTTCACTATCTAGGGCTCATTTTTTAGTGAAAGCCAGGGTTTAGGCACGTGATCGCCGCACGGGTGAAGAACCCGTCTAGGGAAGTCAGGGCAGTCAGGTGCCAGCCGCAAGGTGAGTCAGGGGTCACCACCTTTCCCTCTCCCTTGGGCAGGGCTTTCCCTTTTCCCTCCCTGTGCGTGACGCCGGTCATTACAAGTCCCATATCAATTTTGGCAAACATATTCATACGCAGAGTCTTCTTACCTTCCTTAACGTTGGCGGCTTGTTTCAGCGAGGATCGAGCGGCGCGGGACACTGCCGGTGTCTCGCTACGTCCTCCTCCAGCCAACTTACCCGAGATCTCACGGGAGTTCGGACGGGATTTAGATTTTGCTTAGTCCAGCTTATTACCGTCCGGCACAGTACGAAGGTGAATTGATTTTGATCGTTTCGACAGTCCTTCAATCCAATTTTATAGCATGGCCATGCTTTGTAACTGCGGAGGTGCTTCTTTACAGGTGTGCGATCCAGCCCAGACGCGTTTCGGGAACTCTCCTTCCCTTCATAAACCCCGACAATTCAATTTGTATTTCACTGTGACAAATGCAGCAAAGGCCCCAGATGTAGGGTCTTGCAAAAAATTGGTGTTTTTTAAACCTATTATATAACTGCAGTATTTAAAGTTCGTATTTGACTGTCACAAATTCAGCAAAGGACCCAAAATGTATTTTGAAAAAAATGGGTGTTTTTTTTTTAAACCCAGAATATAATTGCAGTATTTAAAGCTTGTATTTCACTGTGACAAATGCAGCAAAGTCCACAGATGTAGGGTCTTGCAAAAAAATTGGTGTTTTTTTAAACCCAGAATATAATTGCAGTATTTAAAGCTTGTATTTCACTGTGACAAATGCAGCAATGGCCCCAGATGTAGGGTCTTGCAAAAAATGTTTTTGCTCACCAATTTCTTCACTTGGGGCACCTACATTCCCTTCCCCATCACTCCCTGCACTGTTTGTTTGTTGTGATTTTGCATGTGATTTTTCACACTTTCACATTGAACATGGGTTTCACTAATTTATTTATTACTTTTGCCTATATAAATTGCTCTTACCAATTTTGATTAAGCCCTATTTTTGATGTGCATACATATACATATATATCTATTACATATTTGTTTACTATACTTCATGCTGTATATTGGCCCCTGAGCTACCTCTGTTCATTATCAGCGCAGTTTGCATTTCGCTTGTGGAACGCATCCTGCGTTCCATTGCGGTCCCCTACTTCCGGTCATATGATCCTTTGTATTTCCTGTCCACGATTTCTGTTTGGGTGTACATATCTCTTGTATTCTGGGGCATTTTTTGTGCAGTCAGCGCATGCGATTTATGCACTATATTGGCCCTCTAGATGCCTCCATTATTTATACACGCTGGTTACTTTCCATGTCGGCTATTGGTGCTGGTGGAACGCATCCTTGTTCCACCATTGCTTCCTACTTCCGGTCATGTGATCTCCCCATTTCCGGTCCGCCTGCCTGCGTGTTTAGCTGCTCGTTTTATGATATGCTGCTGTGCTCCCACACTTCCATCTCACAGGTGAATTTGATTATGCTTTACTGATTGATCTTATTTCCTGTATATATGTGGCATATCGATATTGGGCTCATTACCCTTGAGGAAGCCGGACTGTGCCGGCGATACGCGTTGGGCGTCTCTCATCTGCTCAGATCCACTGCACCAGCTGCTTATACAGGTTTTGGCTCTTGCTATTTGACTTCATTGTGGTCTGCTCTTATTCATTAGTGGCCTTACCTCATTTGACATTATCCTTATGTTATTCATAGTTGCATATTTTGTTTAGCTGGGTTATTTTGTATATCCTCATCAAACGGACGTTCAGTGGATTCTGTATGTGTCGGTGATATTATATTTCTACACCGATATGTTGTTTATATTGTATACAATTTTTAATGTGTTTGTTTGTTGGTGTGTCTAATAAACTTTATATATATTTTAATCTATGGTTATTGTTGGATGTGCATATATATAGGGTGGTTCTTGTGACTCTTCTTTGGGTCTGGCTTGTTTTGTACCATTTTTTTAACCACCCTCTTGCACTCTTCAGATTACTTGTATTTATTGGTGTGCCCCCTCCTTTCACATTTACTTCAGTTTCCTTTGGGTGGAATCATATTCTCCCTTTCTGAGGGTGTGGCACCCCCTGTGTAAGGTTTTTCCCTTTTTTGTGGGCGTGTGGCAGTATCATTATGGCAGCCACTTTGGAGGCCAGGGAGGCCATGTGGAATTCACAGGTCACGGCTGTATTTCATGATATGGATAGCGATACTGGCAATAATGATTTTAAACAGTTGACCACTGATTTGACTGAGGCACATAGGTTATTCACGAGGGTCTGGAGGAATACCTCAAATGCTCCATTGCACCCAGGGGACTCAGAGTACAGAAGTTCCCAGCATGGGAGGTCACTTCTGAATTCAAGACCAATTGGGAGTTGGGTATGTTACAATGTTCTAAGATCCTGATGGGTATGCTTATTGAACATGATAAGGCTTTGTTCGGTGATGTGAAAATCAAAATCAGGGATTTGGAAGACAGATTGTCTAAAATGGATGTTTATAAGGCTACAGCTTTCAAGGTTAGACTGCAGGCCAACTTAGAGGAGAGTTATGAGAAAGAAGTCATGACTGGTAAGTGAATGCAAACAAGCATATAAATGGAAACACGCTGGTAATTCACGGAATGTGGGTCGGGGATGTTTGAACACCTATACCCCCAGTAACCGCAGTGATAACATGGTATCAAGCATTCATGGCTCCACTAATAATGCCAGTGACGGTTTTTTATCCGAAACAAGCGACGAAGGCGTACTAGGCGAGGATTACGTAAATCCAAGAAAGAGGACATTTGTACAGCAGAGGGGCAACAGCCACTATCCTGTTACTCGCAAAAGACGACCTCAACACTGATGGGTGCATCAGATGAAAGCCCCCCTATTGAGGAGGACGCCCTGAAGATCATCAATCTTTCTACATACACACTTGCACAAATGGAAAAATCTGTGTTGGTAAGAGGATTATAATTTTCTCCCATGAATATTCTGAATAAATTTGAATTTATAAAAGATGTTTATCTATTTTGCAAACAGTTGTGTTTTAGAGCATTATATGCTCAACCTTCACTAGTGCAACAATTGCCTGAGGATGAAAGGGGAGTTTTTATGGATCTAATGGACCTACTCAAAGAAAATGAATGCGAGACAGGTAGGCGTCAATTCACGCCGCGCAAACCGTCCATCATCACTCCGATGCTTAGTCTATTCCCTAATATCTACCTGTTTTTTCAGGTCATGATAGCAGAAATAAGAAAACTACAACCCAACAGAATTTACAACAAAATTTTGTCTAATGCAGAGGTAGAAGTCATCAGGAGCCTACAGCGTAACTCTGCCTTTGTTATCAAGGAGGCGGACAAAGGAGGTAATGTTGTGCTGTGGGAAACTGGCCTCTATATTTCAGAGTTCAGAAGACAATTGAGTAACCAACATTTTTATACTCCATTACCCGCAGATCCAACTCAAGCCTTCATGAATAAAATGGAGAGACTCCTTACCTCTGCGTGGCAGTTTAATATCATTACTAAAAAAGAAAAGGAATTTCTGGAGATTAAACATCCTATGGTCCCTACCTTTTACATGCTCCCTAAGGTACATAAGGACTTAGTTGACCCTCCGGGACGTCCAATTGTAGCAGGAATAGGAGGGTTGTGTGAACAGGCTTGTATTCACCTTGACCTTTTCTTACAGCCCTTCGTATTAGGCCTTCAGTCATACCTCAGAGATTCCATGCAGTTGGTGCAATATCTACAAGAGATCCAACTTTTCCCTGGTACATTGATATTGACTTGTGATGTTGAGTCTCTCTATTCAAATATCTCACATACTGATGGCACAAGGGCGATCCAATACTTTTTCCAAAGATCCCTTTCTGCAGATCTGGCACACCATACATTTCTGGTGAACCTTCTTGAGTTTGTTTTGCATCATAATTACTTTGTGTTTGATCGGGTATTTTATAGACAAGTCTCGGGGACCGCAATGGGGGCACGTTGTGCGCCCTCCTACACCAACCTGTTTTTAGGTTGGTGGGAGGAGACACACGTGTACCCCACCCACATGTATGGTGAACATGTTATTGCGTGGTATTGTTACATAGACGATCTTCTCATTTTCTGGCAAGGTACAGCTGAGCAGTGTACAGATTTTGTTACCATGTTGAACAACAACCTATTCACTATCTCACTTACCCACAGGATCTCGGACACCACTGCTGACTTTTTGGATTTACGATTGCAATTGGATGACTAGGTCATACGGACATCGTTATTCCGCAAAGAAACAGCAACTAATAACCTGTTACATTTTAACAGTTTCCATCCGGCCCATCTGCGGAAAGGCTTCCCCAAAGGACAGTTCTTGAGACTACGCCACAACTGTAAGTCCATGTCGGGTTTTAGTGCAGCTTCCAGGGATCTGACGACTAGATTTCGATCACGTGGTTAGCCCAAAAAAGTAATATCAGGAGCATATGAAATGGCAAGGGAGGCTAATAGTTCGGAACTGTTCAAATCCAAACCAAGATCTCGGAGTACCCAGGTACACCTTATTACTAGATACAACAACCAATGGAGTGATCTCTATACAGTATTAAATGCACACTGGCACCTTTTACTGGCGGACTCAAGGATACGTGATTATGTCAACCCAAGTCCCAAGATCATTGCACGAAGAGCTCCAAACCTACGGGACAAATTGGTATGTAGCCATTTTCAGAAGCCTACACAAAGTTTAGGGAGGGTTATTAGACTACGTGGGACATATCCATGTGGAAATTGTAACATTTGTCAATACATGATTTACACTAACACTACATCAATTGCCGGTCACGGAATGTGGTTTATGCACTTATCTGTGAATGTGACAAAATCTACGAAAAAGGAGAATAGGACTAACTATTGACCCAAGAGGTACACTCAGTCGAGTGGACTCACCCAGTCCACTCAAAAAGAGAAATATAATAGAACAAAAGTAACTGGGCACTCTCAGGATATCTGGACCATTTGAAATTTATTAACATATAATAGCATGAATAACTGTACTTACTGACAATGATAATATAAAACTGTGATTTAAAATACCTATCCACTACACCATAAAACACAATATGCAGTAGTCTAATATGGCAAATACTAAAATATAAAATACTAAAATTCGAGGAATAAAATAGAATATTCAATAATTCGGACGAATATTCGGCAGATATTCTTATGGGAAAGTCTAATATTTAAAATTTTTGGCGATAATCCAATGTCCTTTATATACGTCACTTGCGATATATAACAGGGATATCCGAAAATAAGCAAAGTCCAAATGCGCAATCAAAGAACGAACTCAAGCGGCGTCCCGCTAATAGCATCCACCAGCAGCGTCCCACTGGAATAGTAATGCAGTTTTTAAATCGCTGGAAAATAGTTGCTGGATAAAATCGTACGGTCTTACCGTCTCCTTTGATAAGTCAACAAAGATGCAGTTATGGACCTCTGAGTTTGCAGCCCATATCTTGTAGTAAACTCGCACACCGGCAATTGTTTGGCACATGTGTTCAGGCCTTCACCATGGAATCAGGCTTTACACATTCTTTTCCAAGTATACCTTTCGTGTGACAGATGGTTCTTACTTTGCGACTTTCCAGTCAAATCTCCAGCTTCCCAAGTGGTCTAAATGTTGGGGTCCTGTCTAGGCTAGACGCGTTTCGGGGTTTAGAAGTACCCCTTCCTCAGTAGCTGTCAGTCCCCCAAACAATCCCTTTCTTATATAGTGGAGAAGTTCTTCCAAAAGTCTGGATAAGATGTTCCAAAAACCTGGAGTGGATTGATTTTTGATCCACTGTTTCTTTGAGTCTATTCCCATTAAAATCCTCGCTATATCATATAAAATCACATTGCCAAATAATTTTAATATATATAAAAAACACACATATGTTACAATGGTCTTAAAATTTCCATGAAATAAAAAATAACATTCTAAATAGTTAAAAACGAAAATATGCTCTAGATTGTGTTTGCAGCTGGGTATGTGAAAATCCTTTCATCCCCATATTGATGTATGTCAGGTGCTTCTAATGGACCAAAAAACGCATCTAACACCATGCGGTTTCCATGCGGTTTTGATGCATTTTTTGCGGCAATCATCCTGGACCCCTCTGTGTGATATTTCTACCTTCACTAAAGTGTCCAGGATCACAATATAAGAGCAGTACTTAATAAAATGCAGCTGGTAACTCATAAGTTATTTATTGGTGAATACTATATACTCCAATATCTTATTTCCTAATATTTTATTTTATTTCAAGGAGAAAAGATACCTTGCTTGAAAGTCTATATTCCACACTACCATTCAAATTATTCAATATATAGAAACAAAATGCTCTAGATTTTCTTTGCAACTGGGTATATAAAAACCCCTCCATCTCTATATAGATATGGACCAGGAGATTCCAATAAAAAAAATAAAAAAAAAACGCATCCGACACCATGCGGTTTTCATGCGTTTCTGATGCGTTTTTTGCGGCAATCACCCTGGGCACCTCCGTGTGACATTTCTACATTCCCCGGAGTGTCCAGGATCATAATTTAGCCACAGTATTTGATAAAATTGTCTGTATCAGCCTCCTGAGTCATTTAATGGTGAACGCTATGTATCCTAATAGACTAATTCCAAAACATGAGTTGTCTTGCTTGACAATCTGTGTCCCACAATACAACTCAAACTATTCTGGATAATGTGAATAAGGGTGGAAGCCCACTGCCAAGGGCAAACCCACCTATTATAAAATACCAGGTGGGTTTGAACCATCAGCAGGGGGCGTCCACCCACTCTATAAGAAGCCAAATAATTCAAATTCGGCATTGAGCCCCCCTGGAAGCAACGTATTCAATTCGAAAATACGCTGTGTTTCAAGTCTCGACATTATCCAGAATAGTTTGAGTTGTATTGTGGGACACAGATTGTCAAGCAAGACAACTCATGTTTTGGAATTAGTCTATTAGGATACATAGCGTTCACCATTAAATGACTCAGGAGGCTGATACAGACAATTTTATCAAATACTGTGGCTAAATTATGATCCTGGACACTCCGGGGAATGTAGAAATGTCACACGGAGGTGCCCAGGGTGATTGCTGCAAAAAACGCATCAGAAACGCATGAAAACCACATGAAAACCGCATGGTGTCGGATGCGGTTTTTTTTTTGTTTTTTTTTTTATATTGGAATCTCCTGGTCCATATCTATATAGAGATGGAGGGGTTTTTATATACCCAGTTGCAAAGAAAATCTAGAGCATTTTGTTTCTATATATTGAATAATTTGAATGGTAGTGTGGAATATAGACTTTCAAGCAAGGTATCTTTTCTCCTTGAAATAAAATAAAATATTAGGAAATAAGATATTGGAGTATATAGTATTCACCAATAAATAACTCACGAGTTACCAGCTGCATTTTAGTAAGTACTGCTCTTATATTGTGATCCTGGACACTTTAGTGAAGGTAGAAATATCACACAGAGGGGTCCAGGATGATTGCCGCAAAAAATGCATCAAAACCGCATGGAAACCGCATGGAAACCGCATGGTGTTAGATGCGTTTTTTGGTCCATTAGAAGCACCTGACATACATCAATATGGGGATGAAAGGATTTTCACATACCCAGCTGCAAACACAATCTAGAGCATATTTTCGTTTTTATCTATTTAGAATGTTATTTTTTATTTCATGGAAATTTTAAGACCATTGTAACATATGTGTGTTTTTTATATATATTAAAATTATTTGGCAATGTGATTTTATATGATATAGTGAGGATTTTAATGGGAATAGACTCAAAGAAACAGTGGATCAAAAATCAATCCACTCCAGGTTTTTGGAACATCTTATCCAGACTTTTGGAAGAACTTCTCCACTATATAAGAAAGGGATTGTTTGGGGGACTGACAGCTACTGAGGAAGGGGTACTTCTAAACCCCGAAACGCGTCTAGCCTAGACAGGACCCCAACATTTGGACCACTTGGGAAGCTGGAGATTTGACTGGAAAGTCGCAAAGTAAGAACCATCTGTCACACGAAAGGTATACTTGGAAAAGAATGTGTAAAGCCTGATTCCATGGTGAAGGCCTGAACACATGTGCCAAACAATTGCCGGTGTGCGAGTTTACTACAAGATATGGGCTGCAAACTCAGAGGTCCATAACTGCATCTTTGTTGACTTATCAAAGGAGACGGTAAGACCGTACGATTTTATCCAGCAATTATTATCCAGCGATTTAAAAACTGCATTACTATTCCAGTGGGACGCTGCTGGTGGATGCTATTAGCGGGACGCCGCTTGAGTTTGTTCTTTGATTGCCCATTGGGACTTTGCTTATTTTCGGATATCCCTGTTATATATTGCAAGGGATGTATGTAAAGGACATTGGATTATGGCCAAAAATTTGAAATATTAGACTTTCCCATAAGAATATCTGCCGAATATTCGTACGAATTATTGAATATTCTATTTTATTCCTCGAATTTTAGTATTTTATATTTTAGTATTTGCCATATTAGACTACTGCATATTGTGTTTTATGGTGTAGTGGATAGGTATTTTAAATCACAGTTTTTTATTATCATTGTCAGTAAGTACATTAAACTTATTCAACAGCATCTATTAAATATTGCCTTGGCTCTATGAGACCGGACCCAAGCCAGGAAACCTCTAACCTCAGTAGCCGCGCACTTCCTCGATTGCCACCAATGTACAATATCTGGACTTAGGATCGTTGGTCTTGATCTGGTACGCAAAACTCTGAGAGGAGGTTCGGCCATCTCTCAGTTACTACGTTTAGAATCCAAATGGATTTTTACTTTGGATACGGTGGCTCCCCATGGACTAAATGAAGAACTTACATTTACTGGCTTTTACAGTTCATGTACTTAGTACATAGTTCTTTTTGCGTTACCAGTGCTGATACCCACACAATTTTTTTTATTTTATATTCATAATTATATAGAGTTTCGTGAAGTGTTATGTATACATTGTATGTATTTATTCATTTATCAGGGGTTCATTATTAGAGGTTTATTATTTATTGGCCATATAATCATGTTAGTTATATATTGTACTGTATAATGATAGCAATAATAACAATAATAATAATTTTTATTCTATTTCGCATTCATGGACGCCATAGCTTATTAGTGCTTTAATTACACAGGGTGTCTGCTCATATGTCATTAGTGCAATTGTTCACACTTCTCTGCAATATGGCAGAACATTAGGGTTGCATCATGCACACAGTGCATTTTTTTGCCTATTAGAGTACATAATTTATTATCAGTTGATTATATATTATCTATTATCAATTCTTTATAATCATGTATTTAATCTTCATAAGGTTTTGCTCACCCATTATTTCACTTGGGGCACCCACATTCCCTTCCCCATCAATCCCTGCACTTTGTTTGTTTGTTGTGTTTTTGCATGTGATTTTTCACACTTTCAGATTTATCATGGGTTTCACTCATTTATTATTTATTATTGTTATTTATTACTTATTTATTTATCATTCATAATTTATTATTCATTATTTTTGCCTATATAAATTGCTCTTACCAATTTTGATTAAGCCCTATCTTTGATGTGCATAGATATACATATATATCTATTACGCATTTGTTTACTATGCTTCATGCTGTATATTGGCCCCCGAGATACCTCTGTTCATTATCAGCGCAGTTTGCTTTTCGCTTGTGGAACGCATCCTGCGTTCCATTGTGGCCCCCTACTTCCGGTCACATGATCCTCCGTATTTCCGGTCCGCGATTTCTGTATGGGTGTACATATCTTTTGTATTCTGGGGCATTTTTTGTGCATGCGATTTATGCCCTATATTGGCCCTCTAGATGCCTCCATTATTTATACATGCTGGTTACTTTCCATGTCGGCTATTGGTGCTGGTGGAATGCATCCTGTGTTCCACCATTGCTTACTACTTCCGGTCATGTTATCTCTCCTTTTCCGGTCCGCCTGCCTGCGTGTTTAGCTGCTCGTTTTATGATATGCTGCTGCACTCCCACACTTCCATCTCACAGGTGAATTTGATTATGCTTTATTGATTGATCTTATTTCCTGTATATATGTGACATACCGATATTGGGCTCATTACCCTTGAGGAAGCCTGGACTGCGCTGGCGATATACGTTGGGCGTCTCTCATCTGCTCAGATCCACTGCACCAGCTGCTTATACAGGTTTTGGCTCTTGCTATTTGACCCCATTGTGGTCTGCTCTTATTCATTAGTGGCCTTACCTCATTTGACATTATCCTTATGTTATTCATAGTTGCATATTTTGTTTAGCTGGGTTATTTTGTATGTCCTCATCAAACGGACGTTCAGTGGATTCTGTATGTGTCGGTGATATTATATTTCTACACCGACACGTTGTTTATATTGTATACAATTTTTAATGTGTTTGTTTGTTGGTGTGTCTAATAAACTTTAAATATATTTTAATCTATGGTAATTGTTGGATGTGCATATATATAGGGTGGTTCTTGTGACTCTTCTTTGGTCTGGCTTGTTTTGTACCATTTTTTTAACCACCCTCTTGCACTCTTCAGATTACTTGTATTTATTGGTGTGCCCCCTTCTTTCACATTTATAACAGCAGTATCTAACGCTTGTATTGGACTGTGACAAATGCAACAAAGGCTGCAAATGTATTATCTTGCCCAAAAGGGGTGTTTTTTTTTATATCAGAATATAACAGCCGTATTTAAGGCTTGTATTGGACTGTCAGAAATGCAGTAAAGTCCCCAAAAGTAGTGTCTTGCACAAAATGTTTTTTTTTTAACCCTAAATATAACTGCAAAATTTAAAGCTTGTATTTGACTGTGACAAATGCAGCAAAGGCCCCATCTTGCACAAAATGGGTGCTTTTTTAAACCCAGAATATAATTGCAGTATTTAAACCTTGTATTCACTGTGATAAATTCAGCAAACGCCCCAGATGTAGGGTCTTGCACAAAATGGGTGTTTTTTTTTAAACCCCAAATATAACAGCAGTATCTAACACTTTTATTGGACTGTGACAAATGCAACAAAGGCCGCAAATGTATTTTCTTGCCCAAAATGGGTGTTTTTTTAAATACCAGAATATAACAGCAGTATCTAACGCCCTGCCAGTTTAATGGGGGAGGGATTTTTGTGTTCACTTCTATATATACACTGTGTTGGAAATTTATTGTGGAGGTCATGATTAAAAACCATCTGGTTCGAAACATGTAGACCGCATTGGGGCTTATATTTTGAGGGTTCCATTACCGTTGTACACTTGGTTTGTGGAATAAATACCGTCAAGCAAGAAAAACAAGGTGCTGGATTCCTTTTTCCTTTTAAGTTCATATGCTTGGGTCTCATCCCATTCGTGCACTCTTGAAACTGCTGATGCAGGTGAGCTGGACTTTTACTATTATTTGCTTGTATTGGACTGTCAGAAATGCAGCAAAGGCAGCAAATGTATTATCTTGCCCAAAATGGGTGTTTTTTTTTAATAACAGAATATAAAAGCAGTATTTAACGCTTGTATTGGACTGTCAGAAATTCAGCAAAGGACCCAAAATGTATTATCTTGCAAAAAATTGGTGTTTTTTTAAACCCAGAATAAAATTGCAGTATTTAAAGCTTGTATTTCACTGTGGCAAATGCAGCAAAGTCCACAAATGTAGGGTCTTGCAAAGCATAAGTGTTTTTTTTAAACCCAGACAATTAAGTTTGTATTTCACTGTAACAAATGCAGAAAAGGCCCCAGATGTAAGGTCTTGCAAAAAATCAGTGTTTTTTTAAACCCATTATATAACTGCAGTATTGAAAGTTTGTATTTGACTGTCACAAATTCAGGAAAGGACTCAAAATGTATTATCTTGCCAAAAACGTGTGTTTTTTTTTAAACCCAGAATATAATTGCAGTATTTAAAGCTTGTATTTCACTGTGACAAATGCAACAAAGGCCACAGATGTAGGGTCTTGCAAAAAATAGGTGTTTTTTTTTAAACCCAGAATATAATGGCAGTATTTAAAGCTTGTATTTCACTGTGACAAATTCAGTAAAGGACCCAGATGTAGGGTCTTGCAAAAAATCTGTGTTTTTTTAAACCCAGAATATAATTGCAGTATTTAAAGCCTGTATTTCACTGTGACAAATGCAGCAAAGGCCCCAGATGTAGGGTCTTGCAAAAAATGGGTGTTTTTTTAAACCCAGAATATAATGGCAGTATTTAAAGCTTGTATTTCACTGTGACAAATGCAGCAAAGGCCCCAGATGTAGGGTCTTGCAAAAAATGTTTAGTTTTTTTTTTAAACTCAGAATATAATTGTAGTATTTTTTTTATTTTTTTTATTCAACATCTTTATTACTATACAAGCAGTACACGAAAATATAATTCAAAATTAGTATACATATTCAAACCCACTTTTCCTTCCCCCCACCTCTTCTCTTCCCCCCAGCCCCCCCAACATATGATGCGTGCCCCCCCCCGCCTCCCCCTACTACCCCCCTAAAAATTAAGGGAAGGGAAGAGAGAAGAGGGGAAAAAAAAATATATATATTAGATATAATATAGAATAGTAATTTTTACATTCAAAAAATCCTATCAGAGTTACCAGCCGTCCCATATCTTAGCCCATTTCTCAATTCCACCCCTCTGCTTATAGAGAATCCGCTCATAATTTTTCACCTTATTGACCAGATTTATCCATTTATTTATTTCTGGGGCCTGACGTGCAAACCAACTCCGACTGATCAGGACCCTGGCCATTAATAATATTCTGCCTATTAGAATCTTTTGGGGTTCATGACTAGTTAATATCAAGAGATCGTTCAGTAAAAACAATTGTGGCTCAAGAGGAATCTGTGTTTTTAGTTTAAAAGTAAGAAACTGGCTAATATCACTCCAATATGTCCCGAGTTCTGGGCATGCGCAGATCATATGTATGTAATCCGCACCGGCGGCAGTATCACATCGAGGGCAGTTGGAAGAATCTCTTATTCCACACTTGTTGAGCCAAGTAGGGGTAACTTATAGCCTATGATAAATATTGAACTGTATTAGGACATGATTGAAGTTATGGGATAGTACATCTGGGTCAGTAAAAATACTCCCCATCCTACACTTTGTATATTTGGGCAATCCCTCACCCAAGCCATTTGCCCTGGTGATTGTGTCTCAGAAAACCGTGAATTAATTAATAGTTTATATATATTTGAAATCTTCATTCTTACTAGTGCCTTCCCAAACCGCTCGTTTAGCTGGGAGGAATTATCTATTTCTAACAGTGATTTATCATCTAGACTAAAAAGTGCCGAACGAAGCTGAAAATACCTAAACCATGACAAATTCTCAACACTATGTGATAATTCCACAAACGGCATGATTTCTCCGTTATTGACAACCTGTGCCAGGGAAAGAATCCCATTTTTTTGCCAAAATTGATCCTGTGCTATACCATCAAATATCTGTCAGTGAGTGTTGTGCCAAAGAGGCGTGAATGTGAGTGATCCTTTTACTCCCAACCATTCTCTAGTAACAGCCCATATTTTCATTAGGAGTTTTATAGTCCCTTTAGGCCCCTGGTCTCTATTAGTCAATAACCCTGATTCCAGAAGCGTAAATATATTATTATGTGGGGAGCTTCTTACTAGGTTACTCAGGAAGGCGCTATTTGGCCACTCACTGCTCGTCCATAAGTGGGCAGCAGTGAAATAGCCTTTTAAGCATGGGAGGTTTAGACCCCCATGGTCCAAAGCCTTATAGAGGTATTCCAATTTGAGTCTCACTTGTTTTCTTCCCCAGATCAGATCGTTGATTACTCTTTCCATTAATTTGAAATATTTATCCTCTATCCAAACAGGTAGATTCCTAAGAACATAGAGAAATTGAGGTAGAATTACCATTTTAACCAGTGAAACTCGATCTGCTCTAGATAAGGGAATTCTTAGCCAGATCCCTATTTTTGCTCTTATTTTGGTTATCAATGGGGTCAGGTTGAGATATACTGAGTCATACTGATATCATCATACCCAAGTATTGAAAGGTATCAACCAGATCCAGCTGGGTTATCAGCGGTTCATCTTGAGTAACTGAATCTATTGGCATCAGAATAGTCTTTGACCAGTTTATATCTAAACCTGATACCCCACCAAATAGTTTAACATTATGAATAATTCTTGGGACAGTTATCTGTATTATCTGCAAAGAAAAGAACATCGTCCGCATATAGAGAGATACGATCTTCCTCTCCTAGTGTTCCAAAACCTTTAATTTGAGGATCCTGCCTAACAGCCAGCGCCAATGGCTCAATGTAGATATCGAACAGGAGTGGAGATAGTGGGCAACCCTGCCGGGTGGCTCTATTTAGATAAAAGCTCGAAGTGAGGCTCCCATTGAGACTCAGCCTAGCTGTAGGGGACCTATAAAGTGTCTTAATCATATTTATAAATCTCTCCCCAAAGCCCATCCTCGCCAAAACTTTCCACAAAAACCGCCACTCCACCCTGTCGAAGGCCTTTGAGGCATCTAAGGACAGGATGGAGCGAGCAGACCCACCAGGGGCCTGTAAGTTGGCAAAAAGCCGATGGAGATTATGGTGAGTACCTTTGTTTTGCATAAAACCGTTCTGGTCCGGATGGACAAGGGAGGCGATTACCCCAGAAAGTCTTGTCGCTAAAATCCTCGCCAGGAGCTTTACATCGGCGTTCAATAGCGAAATCGGTCTGTAGGATCCCATCTCTACGGGGTCCTTACCTTTTTTTGGAATTAGTATTATTACCGCTTCCATCATTGAACCCGGCAGATTCCCCTCCTCCACTGACTCAGCAAGGACCTCCAACAATCTAGGGAGAACCTCCTCTTTATATCTGACATAAAATTCGTATGGAAGTCCGCCCGAGCCGGGGGTGGAGTTACCCGCACATAGTGTAATTGCACCCTCCAGCTCCTGGATAGAGAGATCGGCCTCAAGTACCCTCCTTTGCGCCAAAGTAATAGTGGGGAAAGCTATACCATCAAGATAAGAGTCACTCAATTCATCCGTGATCTTACAATCGGCTCTATAGAGGTCTGAGAAGTAATCAAGGAAAGCCCTCTCTATGGAGTCATGTCCCCTAACCGTCCTCCCATGAGGGAGTTGTATAATATCTATATATTTTTTAGATTCCTGACTGGATATCACCCTAGATAAGAGTTTCCCTGGGCGGCCTGGATCAGTAAAGTGTTTTTGCCCTTTAAAAAATAGGCTCTGTTGTGCCTTATCCAACAGAAGTTCGGAATATGCCTGTACACTCTTCTGCATATTTTCCCTGTTTACCTCTGTCCTATTTATATGAAAAAATTGTGTAGCTAGGGACGCTTGTTCTTTAAAATTTTTCTCATTTTTCCCATACTCTTTTCTTAAATTTGCGATATGACTGACCATTATTCCCCTCATATAGGCCTTAAAAGTGTCCCATACCACCTGGACTCTAGCTGACCCATGGTTAGATAACCAAAATTGGTTTATTTCCTTTTGTATTATTTCATGGTCCTTTATTAGTGAAAGCCAATAGGGATTTAGTCTGAAAGGAGACCTCCCTATTTGTTTATCCTGGGCCAGGCAGAGTTCAAGGAGTATCGATAGATGGTCCGAGAGTGACCTAGTCTCATACTTCATTCGTGTTACGTGTCGTAGATATTTTTTATTGATCAGTGCATGGTCTATTCTAGACATAGATCTCCCTGATTTATTAATGCATGAAAAAACTCTTCTCCCTTGGCCCAGCCCACCCCAAACATCCTCAAACCCGGCCTCCGAACAGAAACGAGCCAGGGGGGACATCTCCCTCCACACCCAGAACGACCCTGTCTACTAACGGATTCATAACACAATTGAAGTCCCCTATGATCAATGTGGGGCATTCTGGCCATTTGTCAATAAATACTAGCAAGGAGTTCAGCACTGAAAACGAGAATGGAGGTGGAATATAAACAAATGCCAGAATGCACATCCTTCCGACAAACTTACAGTATAGAAAGACAAATCTTCCCTGGTTGTCAACAGAGGACGCCTCGCAAAGAAATTCAATTGCTTTATGAATAAACACTGTCACTCCCCGGGAATGGCTAGAGAGGGTCGAATGGTACGAGAGGGTCGAATCCCCTGGTGACCATCCTTGAGGTCTCCCCAGTAAGATGTGTTCCTATCAAGCATACAATCGCTGGAAGATGGGTATGCATCATGTCAAAAACCGCTTGTCTCTTTCTTTTGTCCCCCAAACCCCTAACATTCCAGGCTAAAATTCTGATGGGCATTATCAACTATAAGGGAAAAAAAAAAGAACACGCATTAAAACCCATCCCATCCCGCCCCCCATACTAGTAATCCACCAACACGGTTGCAGCAGATTTCTCACCTGTGACCATCCCTCCCATCCTCCCCCCCCCTGCCCAAGCCTCCCTACTATAGTAGCTCAAAGAAAGAATCTATAAACTAGCTCTAATCAACCCAGCCACTCCCTCTATAGTTGAATCACATATTTTTATGTTCCAGCCAGTCCGCGGCTTTATCCGAGGTATCAAAAAACAAGGTGGTATCTTTGAAAATGATCCGGAGTTTAGCAGGAAAAATAATTGAATATTTAATGTCCTTTTCTCTTAGCCTCTTTTTAACATCCATAAACGAGCGTCTCTTTTCCTGGATATCCTTTGAGAAATCGGGAAAGAAAGCCAGTCTATTCCCATCATATAAAACGGGAGGGCATTCCCTGGCCCTTCTTAATACCATATCTCTGTCCCTTGAGACAAGCATCTTAGCAAGAAGTGTATGTGGTTGACGCCCAGGGATTGGTTTCCCACCCGGGACCCGATGGACTCTTTCCACCATAAATATTGGTGAAAAAAGGTCCCTGCCAAAATTCTCCAAAATCAAGGACTGTATAAATTGGATGGGGTTCTTATCTTCCGCACCTTCTGGAACCCCCACTATTCTCACATTATATCTTCGTGACCGATCTTCAAGGTCCGCTACCTTTCTCTTGAGAAGGTTAAGATCTGTCTTCAGGGTGGAAACCTCAGTATTTGTTTTTTGGGATTAATTTTGAATTGTTACCAGGGAGCTCTCCACAATACTAACTCTATCACAGATTTTTTTCAGATCATCTCTAATTAATCCCACCTCGGCATGAATTGAGCAGAGTTGAGTTGTAATGCCTTCTATTAAGTCCCCATTCTGTTTCACTGCGATTAGTATTTCTTTTAGCGAAATGGGGTTGCCCTGGGTTGTGTCTTCTCCCTCCACTCCCCCTTCCCCCTGGGAGCACCCAGAGGGTTTTTGTGGTTCTGCCTCCATCACCTCCATGCTGTCAGTCCTTTTGGAGCTAATGTCCTTTTGACCACCTCTGGTATTAATCCTTGGGGACTTTAAAAATTGATCTATTTTTATCCCTTCAAAGGGTTTAGTAGCGGATTTCTGAGCAGAGAGGTCTCTCGACCGCCTGCTAGTTTTTGGAGCCATTCCGTATACCCCTTTTTTTTTTCCTTCTTTTCTTTCTTTTTCTTTATTTATTTATTTATTTATTTATTTATTTCCCTCCTTTTTCTTTCCCCTCTTCCTCCTTCCCCTTTCCGCTTTAGTTTTATTTTCTTCGGCTTTTTCTTTTTCTTGCTTTTTCCTTTCCCCTTCCTTTTCTTTTTTTAGGGACCCTTATCTCCCCTCAGTGCTGCAAAAAAAAAAAGAAACCAGAGAAAGAACTCACTGGTACCCCTTGGTTAGCTTTTAGTTGCCCAACTGGCCTTTTGGCTATCAACATAGGAAGGAACCAGCCCTAAACAGCGCACAGGGGGAGAAACAAAACACAGAACCATCTCACCCGTTCCCACATGGAGCCAGTGAATCTGAGACACCTGGCTAACAACCAGGGGGCAAGGGAAGTCACCAGGAAGCCAGCCAAAGATCTCAACGCAGGAGGCTTGGGAACTGAAGACCCAGAATTCAGCCGCAGCAGACCCCACCACG
Source organism: Bufo bufo (assembly GCF_905171765.1). Taxonomy (NCBI): domain Eukaryota; kingdom Metazoa; phylum Chordata; class Amphibia; order Anura; family Bufonidae; genus Bufo; species Bufo bufo. Next base: position 154,496,341 of record NC_053390.1, on the reverse strand, counting down.
GCAAACAGCAGCGAGGAATTCAGCCGCAAGCAGCCCTCAGCGAGGAGCGCAGAGAAGACCAGACCGGAGGAGTGCCGAGCCAGCAGGAGTGCAGTGCCCGGTAACTTCAGGAGGAAGCTGGAAGTCCACGTGCGGTAGGTGGAGGGGGAGAGGAGGGGGACCGGCTTGAAGCTGGAAGTCCACGTGCGGTAGGTGGAGGAGGAGAGGAGGGGGACCGGCTTGAAGCTAGAAGTCCACGTGCGGTAGGTGGAGGAGGAGAGGAGGGGGACGGCTTGAAGCAGGAGCAAGGATAAATCAGCAGGCGGTGGCAGCAGGGGGAATAGAGATCGGGCTGGAGAAGCATATAGGCATCCAGGCAGGAGCAGGGAGATCAGACTACGAAGCTGGTTCCCCCATGGCTAGAAGGGTGGAAGGAACGCCGCAGACCGCAGAATCCTCATGGAGAGCGGAGGAAGCCGAGCCCGGGAGGAGGAGGAGAGAGCTTGAAGTCCTACTCCTACGTCATCACGTCATCACAAAAAGTAATTGTAGTATTTAAAGCTTTAATTTCACTGTGGCAAATGTAGCAAAGGCCCCAGATGTAGGGTCTTGCAAAAAATTTGTGTTTTTTTAAACTCAGAATATAATTGCAGTATTTAAACCTTGTATTTCACTGTGACAAATGAAGCTAAGGCCCCAGATGTAGGGTTTTGCAAAACATTGGTGTTTTTTAAAACCAGAATATAACTGCAGTATTTAAAGTTAGTATTTGACTGTCACAAATTCAGCAAAGGACCCAAAATGTATTTTGCAAAAACGAGGTGTTTTTTTAAACCCAGAATATAATTGCAGTATTTAAAGCTTGTATTTCACTGTGACAAATGCAACAAGGGCCCCAGATGTAGGGTCTTGCAAAAGATGGGTGTTTTTTTTTAAAAACCCAGAATATAACTTCAGTATTTAAAGTTTGTTTTTGACTATCACAAATTCAGCAAAGGACCCAAAATGCATTTTGTAAAAAATGTGTGTTCTTTTAAACCCAGAATATAATTGCAGTATTTAAAACTTGTATTTCACTGTAAAAAATGCAGCAAAGGCCCCAGATATAGGGTCTTGCAAAAAAATTGGTGTTTTTTTAAACCCAGAATATAATGGCAGTATTTAAAGCTTGTATTTCACTGTGACAAATGCAGCAAAGGCCCCAGATGCAGGGTCTTGCAAAAAATGGGTGTTTTTTTAAACCTATTATATAACTGCAGTAGTTAAATTTTGTATTTAACTGTCACAAATTCAGTAAAGGACCCAAAATGTATTATCTTGCAAAAAATCTGTGTTTTTTCAAACCCAGAATATAATTGCAGTAATTAAAGCGTGTATTTGTCACTACCAGAGCTTTGGGACGTTCTCACAGCTCTGTTTCTCCACCCCTGTGATGATGTCACTACTAGAGCTGGGAGGAGTTCTCACTGCTCTGTTTACTTTTGGTTTCCTTCCTCCCAGCTGTTCCTCATGCGTTTGATTTCCCTCTCTTTATATCACCCCTCCTCCTATTGTAGGGCGTGGATTATAGTTCTCATTTCAGTTGTAGCTCTTGCTTTAGTATCTTCACTTGTAGATATCAGTTCACTGGACCTGTGTTCTGCTGCAGCAAGCACTCCGGATATTGCCAGCTGTCCTTGGATCCGTCTTCTCTGCGGCTGCAACACCTTCAGCTAAGTGTACAGACATTGTTGTGTACCTGATTATTTTCTGACTGGATCTGAGGTGGCCACGGTTCCCTCCATATACTGAGTATGGCACCGTTGGCCGTGCCCCTTCCACTATTGTAGGGGTTACAGTGGTCATCAGTCTTAGGCACGTGGGCATGCCTCGTTCCGCCATTTGGATCCGGGCATGTGCTTTAGCAGCATAGGGAGAGCTTTGAGGGTCGGACAGGGGTCACCCTTTATCCTCCCTAGTTTGGGTCCGGTCAGTAGCTCTTTTACTGTGTATACTATTGTTGCTCACATACAGCCGTGACATTATAATCCACCAAAACCGTCCTTTTTTGACATGGATCCGCTTTCTGGCCTGGTTGACCGCATGCAGGGTCTTTCTTTGGAAGTAGCGGATCTCCGTCAATCTATGACTCAGCTTCAAGCATTGGGCTCTGCTCCGGCTCATGGAGTCTGTTGCGAGCCAAAGGTCTCACTTCCGGAGACGTTCTCCGGGGGCAGTGAGAATTTTGTTCGCTTCAGAGAGGCATGCAAACTCCATTTTTGCTTGTGTCCCCACTCCTCTGGTAATCAGGAGCAGAGGGTGAGGATTGTCATCTCCCTGCTCAGGGGTAATGCTCAGACTTGGGCTTTTTCGCTGCCATCAGGGGATCCCTCCCTTCGATCCGTGGAAAGATTTTTTGTGGCCCTGGGGCAGATTTATGATGACCCGGATCGTGTTGCTCTGGCCGAATCTAACTTACGTGTTTTATGCCAGAACAAACTGTCTGCGGAGCTTTATTGTTCTGAATTTCGGAGATGGGCAGCTGATTCGGGTTGGAATGATGCTGCACTCCGGAGTCAGTTCTGTCATGGTCTCTCAGAGAGATTGAAAGATGCTTTTGCTTTCCATGAGAGACCAACGTCCTTAGAGTCTGCCATGTCATTTGCGGTACGCCTTGACAGGCGTCTAAGAGAAAGAAACGAGACCTCTCTGTCCAGCCATTGTCAGTCTAGGGGCAGTGGTGCGGACTCATTCAGTGTGCAGGGGCCTCATCCTGTCTCGCTCCCCTCTGAGGAGGAGCCCATGCAGCTAGGTCGACTTGCCCCTGATAAAAGAGGATTTAGTCCTCAGAGTATGGTGTGTTTTTGTTGTGGGGGCATAGGTCATTTGGCAAATGTTTGTCCGTCTAGGAGATTCTTGAACTGTACTAAGAGGGATAATAAGCGAAAAACCTCAAAAGGTAAATCATCAAATTCTGCTTCATCTGCTACTTTGGGCAAAGTTGATGTAGGAATTGATGCTTTTCCTCTGACCTGCAGTTCCCATTTTCTCCTGTCTGCCAGGGTGGCGCTAGAGAGCAAAGTCATTTCTTGTGAGATTTTTGTCGATAGTGGAGCGGCCATCAATCTTATTGACACTCAATTTGTAGCCATGCATGGTTTTCAGGTTTGCACATTAGAAAAGGATATACCTGTTTTTGCTATTGACTCTGCTCCACTCTCACAGAGATCTCTGAAGGGCATTGTTCACAATATCCAGCTAGCTGTAGGTGACACTCATGTGGAGGATATATCTTGTTTTGTCCTTAACGGATTGCCTTCTCCTCTAGTTTTGGGGTTACCCTGGCTCACTAGACATAACCCCACTATTGATTGGCAAGGAAGGCAAATAAATGAGTGGAGTGACTTTTGTTGAGAGAATTGTCTCACAGCGACTTTTGCAGAGGTGTCTACTAAAACTGTGCCATCATTTCTCTCTGATTTCTCAGACGTATTTTCCGAGAGCGGTGTTCAGGAGCTACCTCCTCACCGGGAGTTTGACTGTCCCATTAACCTCATTCCCGGCGCCAAGCTGCCAAAAGCACGCCTCTACAATCTCTCACAACCGGAAAGAATCGCAATGCGAACTTATATCTCCGAGAGTCTCGAGAAGGGGCATATTCGTCCCTCAAAGTCACCTGTGGCCGCGGGTTTTTTTTTTTGTTAAAAAAAAAGATGGCTCTCTGAGACCTTGCCTAGATTTTAGGGAGCTGAACCGTATCACGATTCGCGATCCCTATCCCCTTCCTCTGATCCCGGACCTCTTCAACCAAATTGTTGGGGCCAAGGTGTTTTCCAAATTTGAGAGGCGCGTACAACCTGGTCAGGGTCAGAGAGGGGGATGAATGGAAAACGGCCTTTAATACCCCTAACGGGCATTTCGAGAATCTCGTTATGCCTTTCGGCCTGATGAATGCTCCGGCCGTCTTTCAGCATTTTGTTAATAGTATTTTCTACCATTTCATGGGGAAATTTGTATTGGTGTATCTTGATGATATTTTGATTTTTTCCCCTGATGTTCAGACCCATCAGGATCATCTTTTTCAGGTTCTGCAGATTCTGCGGGAAAATAAATTGTACGCCAAGCTGGAGAAATGTCTTTTTATTGTATCGGAGATTCAATTTCTGGGTTTTCTCCTCTCTGCTTCTGGTTTTCGCATGGATCCGGAGAAGGTCCATGCTGTACTTGAGTGGGAGCTTCCTGAGAATCAGAAGGCATTGATGCGCTTTCTGGGTTTTGCGAACTATTACAGAAAGTTCATTTTGAATTATTCCTCTGTTGTCAAACCCCTCACTGACATGACAAAAAAGGGGGCGGATTTTTCCTCTTGGTCGGAGGAGGCGCTTGCAGCCTTTTCTAAGATTAAAGAGAGTTTTGCGTCTGCTCCCGTCTTGGTGCATCCCGATGTTTCCTTACCTTTTATTGTTGAGGTGGATGCTTCCGAGGTGGGTGTGGGTGCGGTTTTGTCCCAGGGCCCTTCTCCTGCCAAATGGCGACCCTGTGCCTTTTACTCTAAAAAACTCTCCCCGGCAGAGAGAAACTATGATGTGGGAGATAGGGAGTTGTTGGCCATCAAGTTGGCTTTCGAGGAATGGCGCCATTGGTTGGAGGGGGCCAGGCACCCTATCACCGTTTTTACCGACCATAAGAATCTGGCATACTTGGAGTCGGCCAGGCGTATGAATCCGAGACAGGCCAGATGGTCTCTGTTCTTCTCCAGATTCAATTTTGTTGTTACATTCCGACCTGGGATAAAAAATGTGAAGGCTGATGCTCTCTCTTGCTGTTTTCCGGGAGGAGGAAACTCCGAGGACCCGGGTCCCATTTTGGCGGAGGGGGTAGTTGTTTCTGCTCTATATTCCGATTTGGAGGCCGAGGTCCAGGCTGCCCAGACTGAGGCACCTGCCCGTTGTCCTTCTGGGAAGTTGTTCGTGCCTCCTGAGCTACGTCACAAACTCTTTAAGGAGCATCATGATACGGTTCTTGCTGGTCACCCCGGGAGTAGAGCCACGGTAGATCTCATTGCTCGGAGATTTTGGTGGCCGGCTCTTCGTAAGTCGGTGGAGGGTTTTGTGGCTGCTTGTGAGACGTGCGCTCGCGCTATGGTCCCTCGTTCACGGCCTTCAGGTTCCCTTCTCCCGTTACCCATACCTTCCCGTCCTTGGACACACCTGTCCATGGACTTTATCACGGATCTTCCTCGTTCCTTGGGGAAGTCGGTGATCCTGGTGGTGGTGGACCGTTTTAGCAAGATGGCTCATTTCGTACCTTTCCCTGGTTTACCCAATGCTAAAACGTTGGCGCAAGCTTTTGTCGACCATATTGTTAAATTGCACGGCATTCCCTCTGATATTGTTTCCGATAGAGGCACGCAGTTTGTGTCCAGGTTCTGGAAGGCTTTCTGTTCTCGCCTGGGGGTTCGGCTGTCCTTCTCTTCTGCTTTTCACCCGCAGTCGAATGGTCAGACTGAGCGCCTCAATCAGAATCTGGAGACATATTTGCGCTGTTTTGTGGCAGAGAACCAGGAGGATTGGTGTTCATTTCTCCCTCTTGCTGAGTTTGCTCTGAACAACCGTCGTCAGGAATCTTCTGATAAGTCACCATTCTTTGGTGCATATGGGTTCCATCCGCAGTTTGGGACATTCTCGGGAGGGGCTCTTTCTGGTTTACCTGAGGAGGAGAGATTTTCCTCGTCTTTGTCTACCATTTGGCAAAAGATTCAGAGTAATCTTAAAAAGATGAGTGAGAGGTATAGGCGTGTGGCTGATAAGAGACGTGTGCCTGGTCCGGACCTGAATGTGGGTGATCTGGTGTGGTTGTCTACAAGAAACATTAAACTGAAGGTTCCCTCCTGGAAATTGGGTCCCAAGTTTATTGGGCCTTATAAAATCTTGTCAGTCATCAATCCTGTTGCCTTCCGTCTTGATCTTCCACGGGTTTGGAAGATACATAATGTATTTCACAGATCTCTCTTAAAACCATATGTCCAGCCCACGGTACCCTCCTCTTTGCCTCCTCCTCCGATTTTGGTTGATGGCAATCTGGAGTTTGAGGTTTCCAGAATTGTGGACTCTCGCATTGTCCGCGGTTCTCTTCAGTACCTCGTTCATTAGAAGGGTTATGGTCCTGAGGAGAGGATGTGGGTTCCGGTGCCGGACATTAAAGCCACTCGCCTCATCAGGGCATTTCATAGGGCTCATCCTGAGAAGGTGGGTCCTGGGTGTCCGGAGTCCAACCGTAGAGGGGGGGGGGTACTGTCACTACCAGAGCTTTGGGACGTTCTCACAGCTCTGTTTCTCCACCCCTGTGATGATGTCACTACTAGAGCTGGGAGGAGTTCTCACTGCTCTGTTTACTTTTGGTTTCCTTCCTCCCAGCTGTTCCTCATGCGTTTGATTTCCCTCTCTTTATATCACCCCTCCTCCTATTGTAGGGCGTGGATTATAGTTCTCATTTCAGTTGTAGCTCTTGCTTTAGTATCTTCACTTGTAGCTATCAGTTCACTGGACCTGTGTTCTGCTGCAGCAAGCACTCCGGATATTGCCAGCTGTCCTTGGATCCGTCTTCTCTGCGGCTGCAACACCTTCAGCTAAGTGTACAGACATTGTTGTGTACCTGATTATTTTCTGACTGGATCTGAGGTGGCCACGGTTCCCTCCATATACTGAGTATGGCACCGGTGGCCGTGCCCCTTCCACTATTGTAGGGGTTACAGTGGTCATCAGTCTTAGGCACGTGGGCATGCCTCGTTCCGCCATTTGGATCCGGGCATGTGCTTTAGCAGCATAGAGAGAGCTTTGAGGGTCGGACAGGGGTCACCCTTTATCCTCCCTAGTTTGGGTCCGGTCAGTAGCTCTTTTACTGTGTATACTATTGTTGCTCACATACAGCCGTGACAGTATTTCACTGTGACAAATGCAACAAGGGCCCCAGATGTAGGGTCTTGCAAAAGATGGGTGTTTTTTTTTAAAATCCAGAATATAACTTCAGTATTTAAAGTTTGTTTTTGACTATCACAAATTCAGCAAAGGACCCAAAATGCATTTTGTAAAAAATGGGTGTTCTTTTAAACCCAGAATATAATTTCAGTATTTAAAACTTGTATTTCACTGTACAAAATGCAGCAAAGACCCCAGATGTAGCGTCTTGCAAAAAATGGGTGTTTTTTTTAAACCCAGAATATAATGGCAGTTATTAAAGCTCGTTTTTCACTGTGACAAATGCAGCAAAGGCCCCAGATGTAGGGTCTTGCAAAAAATTGGTGTTTTTTTTAACTCAGAATCTAATTGCAGTATTTAAAAAATGTATTTTCCTGTGATAAATGCAGCAAAGGCCCCAGATGCAGGGTCTTGCAAAAAATTGGTGTTTTTTTAAACCCAGAATATAATTGCAGTATTTAAAGCTTGTATTTCCCTGTGACAAATGAAGCAAAGGCCCCAGATGTTTTTTGAAACCCAGAATTTAACAGCAGTATATAACACTTTTATTGGACTGTGACAAATGCAACAAAGGCCGCAAATGTATTATCTTGCCCAAAATGGGTGTTTTTTTAATAACAGAATATAAAAGCAGTATCGAACGCTTGTATTTGACTGTCAAATATTCAGCAAAGGACCCAAAATGTATTTAGCAAAAAATGGGTGTTTTTTTTAAACCCAGAATATAATTGCAGTATTTAAAGCTTGTATTTCACTGTGACAAATGCAACAAGGGCCCCAGATGTAGGGTCTTGCAAAAAATTGGTGTTTTTTTTAAAACCCAGAATATATTTTCAGTATTTAAAGTTTGTATTTGACTGTCTCAAATTCAGCAAAGGACCCAAAATGTATTATCTTGCAAAAAATTTGTGTTTTTTTAAACCCTGAATATAACTGCAGCATTTAAACCTTGTATTTGACTGTCACAAATGCACATATGCTGTGCTGGTGCACTGAACTTGCACAAAATGGCCGCCAACGCCCACCTAACTAACAGACGGATATAACTTTTTTTTCTGTATCACTGGTCTCAGGGCAGGGTGAAAAAATGGTGCACTGCCCCCACAAAACAAAATCGCTGTAGATCGCAGAGTTAACAAGCACTTCTTTCCTATTCTCTCCCTCACAGCAGTAGCATCCTATCCCTACACTAGTAAGAGCAGAGTGATGTGCAGCGCTACGTGACCCCAGCTTATATAGAGGCTGGGTCACATGCTACACTGGCCAATCACAGCCATGCCATAAGTAGGCATGGCTGTGATGGCTTCTAACGGCACATGAGTTAAAAGCTTGCTGATTGGCTGCTCTTTACAGTTCGGGTTCGCTAAACCCTAACAAGACACCATTCGACAATCTCGGTCTTTGTGACAGATCACCCCATCTATACCCCTAATAATTGAGTCTCCCACTTCTAGCACCTTTCTGGTCTGGCCTGCCCTGCTCTCCTGGTCCCCTGCTTACTGGAGCTGACATTCCCCTGACTGGCAGAGGAAGTGTCTGGCTGCAACAATGTTCTACCTGAACTGACATCCCCCTAATCTGCCAACCTTGTTAACTCTTTGGGGTCTGTCAGATCAGGGCTAGCCTCCCTGGTACTCTTCCCTCTACCTTGCCTTCTGTTATCCAGCCAACTAGCTCACTTTCCTGAGCCTCCATACTACCAGCTTCCCACGCATCTACCCCATAGAGTGTCTGCTCAGTAAGCATCAAACTGTTTTCTAAATTGCCAACGCATGTCAATGTTGAAATTCGTTTTTTTAATGATACTGGATTTCCAATGAGCAATTTGCTCACATTTTGAACAGAAATATGCACCCTCAAACGGCTGGCCCGGGACTGCATAAATTTGACCTGATGTGCAATTGACTGCATTGTCATTAGTGGAACACATACTTATGGGGATTACACAACAGAAAAAGAAAAAATACAATAATACAAAGCAAGGAAAAAAAAAACTGACTTACTAAAGTCCCTGAATATAAAGTGTGAGATAGTGATAGATCTCACAGAGATGAGAGGCAAGGAAGGGGTGGATAGTGCGTTCCACAACCCTATTCCACCACAGGTGAGACTAGCTGGAGGTGCTCAGGCTGGTATAAAGCACCTCCCAGGGTGTCAGTCTAGGGGAAGGAGATTCATTGTGCAACACTCCCCCCATAAAGGTACTGGAAGTGAGATCGTGTGTGAACAGGGCTCTGTACAGCCAGGCGGCTGTGAGACACTGGGCTGTAAAGCCGCTTGTAATTACTGTGTGTGAACGGTACTTTAAGTAAGGTAGGAAGAAACCTTGTTTAGTTAGAGCCCAGCCGGGCAGGTGTTTATTTTCTATGATTTATGTTTGTTTTGCTAAGGTGCCAAATAAAAGCGATGTTTGGACCTTAAACTTGGTGTCTGGCGAAGAAATTTATGTGAATGACCCCCGGAGAAGAGCTAACCCCCCACAATTGGTGTCTGATGCGGGCAGGAGTCCCGGCTGAAAAGAGGCAAAGTGCACACAGGAGCCTGCTGGTGATAATCTGTGGATCTGGACTTTTTTTTTTTCCTGTGGTGCAAACGGTGCAGGATTTAAAGGGCCAGTAGCCGAGTAAAAGAGATTGACCTGTGGAATTTTTTTAGGTCAAAATGGCGACCGGGTTGAAAGGTGGCACAGTTTGGCAGACAACCAAGGCCACCAAGGAAGTAATAGCGCAGCTGGTGTGGGAAACAAATTCCTTGTTGAGGAAGCCGAGTGCGGTACTTGGAGAGACTGCTCTGAACTGGGCTGAGAGTGGAGTGCTGGAGGAAAAGTGGATATATGCCATTGCCAAGGGCACCCGTCGGGAAGATAAAGAGGTGGAGGGCGGTGTGGCTCTCAGGAGTGCCTGTGATGGTGTACAAGGTCCTAAAGGGTGCGCCTGGAGTTACCGTCCGGGAGAGGTCTGGACTCCAGGCCATGTGGTTTCCAGTTGCAGTAAGGAGTCTTCCGGTGGTCGTGGTACCAGGAACCCAGAGAAGGCTGGAGATCTCGGTACAGGTGATCTTGGAATATCTTCATCTCCAGAGACTGCCTAATCCGCGACTTCATGCGGTAAGAACATTCCTGTATTTATTGGGCTGGTAGACCCCGGGACAGTACGCCGACAACAGTTGCTACCTGCTGGGCCGGCAGGTGGGAAGTCCCAGAGGCAAGGAACTGTCGCAAGGGGATGTGTCTATGTGTAAGCCGTGGTGTCTGAACAGGCGTGTAAGGCTACTTTCACACTTGCGTTGTTCTTTTCCGGCATAGAGTTCCGTCACAGGGGCTCTATACCGGAAAAGAACTGATCAGGTATGTCCCCATGCATTCTGAATGGAGAGTAATCCGTTCAGTTTGCATCAGTATGTCTTCAGTTCAGTCGTTTTGACTGATCAGGCAAAAGAGAAAACCGTAGCATGCTACGGTTTTATCTCCGGCTAAAAAAACTGAAGACTTGCCTGAATGCCGGATCAGGCATTTTTTCCCATAGGAATGTATTAGTGCCGGATCCGGCATTCAGAATACCGGAATGCCGGATCCGTCCTTCCGGTATGCGCATGCGCAGACTGAAAAAAAGGTGAAAAAATAAATGCCGGATCCGTTTTTGCCGGATGACACCGGAAAGACGGATCCGGCATTTCAATGCATTTTTTCGACTGATCAGGCATTTTTAAGACTGATCAGGATCCTGATCAGTCTTACTAATGCCATCAGTTAGCATACATTTTGCCTGATCCGGCAGGCAGTTCCGGCGACGGAACTGCTTGCCGGATCTCTCTGCCGCAAGTGTGAAAGTAGCCTAAGCCTGTTGCTGTTGCTCCCTTGTGGGAATCTGCAGGGGAGAAGGGTATTGTGTTGCCCAAAATGCCCGTGACCAAGGCTAGGCTCGGGTTCATGAAAGTTAGAGACCCTATGCTAAGACTGGTATAGTGATAAATATGCTGGACAGACATGCAATTAAAAAGGTCTGTCAGATAGTCTCATGTCCGGTGGGAACTATCGTGACAGCTGGGACTGAAGTGACAACTAGAACTAATGGTGCCAAGTTAACTACCTTACCTAATGAAAATGTGAAGTTATGTAACCTAGGTGATAATGATGACACCCCTTTTCCTTTACAGGAGGTGATCAGGAAAAAAGATACCCCTGCTGGCTTAATTGTATATGTGGTAGGGATGTTGATTGATGGTGAGAGCACACAGCTGAAGGAACCCCCTGAGATAAATGTACAGGAACGCGAGGCAATGCTAGAAGGTGTACCACATGTACTACGTACAGATAAGCAGTCTCCACAGGGTTCTATGGTTAGTGAGCTTGGGTGCAAGATATATTAAAGTGGTGTGACTTATAATGTGATCCAGGCACCTGAAAGAGAGCCTGAGCAAGTGCAGGTGGTTCTCACTGAGGGGGAGTCTCTAGTGAGAACTGAGTCTTGTGGACCTGATGTTACAAATATGTTCATATATGATGTGATGTTGGGCTGTGATATTGTTTTGTTGTTGTGGGGTAAGGTAGACACTTCTGCAGATAGTGACAAAACTCCTGCAGAACCTGTACTTGCCCGTTTAAATGAAGGTCTAAGGGAGCTGCACATTGACCACCATGGGGAAAGAACATTGCCTTTTGAAAACAATGGTGCTGATAAGGTGCAAAGCGATTGTGCCAAGTTTGCGGAAAGGCATAATGAAAAGGTGATGACAGGTGAAATATGTGATGATGACATGCATTTTCCATTGCAGGATGTGGTCAGGGGAATAGCGTCCCCGGGTGGAAAACAGGTGAAGGATGCAGAAGTGCAGATAAATGTTGTGAGCACTGAGTGGAGCAATCCTACTCTGGTGAATGTGCAAGAAAGGGTAGCAATCCTAGAGGGTGTATTACACATACCAGAGGTGGACATGCATTCTTCATAGAGTTTTATAGTCAATAAAGTAATGTCCCAGGTAGGGATTAACTTGCCAGTGCCCCTAAAGGTCAGCGTTAATAATGACACGAGTGACATAGGTGATGTATGTGCTGTGACCATTAGCAACTCCAAGAGGGAAGCTACCAGGTCAAGGTATTGCGAAATTCCGGCGACCAAACGACAGTTATACCTGACATGACAAGAGCTGAGTGGGGAGATGGCAGCCTAGTGTCTGGGACCCATACCCAGGCAGAGGTAGATGACCTGACATGTCAGTACAGCTGCAATCCTGAAGATTTTTCTCTCTCCACACTGTCCCTAGATATGATAGAGAAGGGACTTAGCTGTCTTCACAAAGTCACAGAAGAAATCTGCAGTAGACACAAAGTGCTTAAAGGGACCCTGGGTGGAACCCCCACAGGGTGGCCAAAAGAGAATGGTGATACTCCTACATCAGCTGCAGCAGAGCAGAATGAAGAGCATCTGGAACAGGAGGCCCTCTCCTTGGCTCGATCCCTTGAAGAAGCGCTTGAGGAGCGAGATGAATGTGAGAGGCTGAACAAGCAACTCAGAGAAGGGATGGAAAATCTCATGAGCTCAAAAGATGATGTCGAGAAGAACGACTGTGAGTTGAAGAATTCTAAGAGCCTGTTAAGAATGGGTCTGGAGATGGTGGCGCTGTGGTGCCGACCGAGGCGGAGAAGACGGAATATCTTTCTGCTGAGCCCGCTGATGGGGCTGGTGTGACTGCAGAGGCCAAGAGACTTGTGGCAATGAGTAGCCAGGACCTGATCATGAAAGATGTTCCCTCTGCTGTCAGTGCCTTACAGAAAGCCAGCGGTCTGCTGGAGAAGAAATACCAGGAGACAGACGACCAGCATGCAGATGGTGTCTACTACTGTGAGATGGCTCTCCTAGAGCCTAAATGATTGGAGAACAATATCCTGAGTGAACCTCTGGAAGGTTTGCCAGAAGGCAACGAGTCTGGTGAAGATCCTAATGTCCCCAGTGCATCCAACCTTGAGGAGGAGGAGGAGGAGGAGTTAAGAAGGCAATGATATGATGCCATGTCCGTGAAGGATGAAAAGGCTAATAAAGTAAATGGAGACTCCAAAGAAATAGATGCTGAAGAAGCTAAGGACGAAGGTCTTGAAATGGGAGAAATCCTTGGATGTTCCAGAGACCGAGGTTAGGGCGGAAGAAGCGATGCCAAAGTGGGGAAAGCCACTGAAGACACAGAAGTCTCTGAAGCTAGCCCCAAACCCGAAGAAACCCCTGCTGAGAATAATGGGAAAGTGGTCCAGATGCGTGAAAAAGGAGCGAGTCTTAAGAAACTTGCTCTGCTGAAGGAGCCCCCGCAAGGCAAAAGAGAAAGGGTCGGGACACGACCATGACTGGGACCAGTTCAGTCAAGAGTTGTCGCAGTCCAAGAAAGGATGTGAGGGGCCTGTGCAGAAGCCAGGAAATATAAAAAGAGAGTACCTGCTCATGAGATGGGCAAGAAAATCCCAGAGGCCTTGTCAGCTGTGTAAACTCATGAGGGTGACAAACCAAGCGCTGTTGTCCTGGGTCTGGCAGAATAAGGGGAAGACTGTAGGCCAGGTCGATGCCCATTCACGAGCATCTGAATTTGATGCTAGTGTTCACCCCTATGGGCTTGAACAAAGGAGGGGGGTTATGTGAGATAGTGACAGATCTCACAGAGGTGAGAGGCAAGGAAGGGGTGGATAGTGCGGTCCACACCCCTATTCCACCACAGGTGAGACCAGCTGGAGGTGCTCGGGCTGGCATAAAGTACTTCCCAGGGTGTCAGTCTAGGGGAAGAAGATTCGTTGTGCAGCAGGGTCCCACTGGAGGCTCTGTATTAGTGGTCTCAGCCGGGCTGGCTGAGGGATCACTGGGCTAGGTGTTAGTCGGAGCATTGGGGGACGCCGTGATGCCTGGGCGCAAGGTCACAAGGCCGGAGTTCGGAGGGACTACTGGGCCACACTCCCCCATAAAGGTACTGGAAGTGAGACCGTGTGTGAACAGGGCTCTATGCAGGCGGTTGTGGGTCACTGGGCTGGGAAAACCGCTTGTAATTACCGTGTGCGAACAGTACTTTAAGTAAGGTAGTAAGATACCTTGTTTAGTTAGAGCCCAGCCGGGCAGGTGTTTATTTTGTATGATTTAAGTTTGTTTTGCTGAGCATGTTTGGACCTTAAACTTGGTGTCTGGCGAAGATATTTATGTGAATGACCCTGGAGAAGAGCTAACCCCCCACAATAGTCATAAATAGAGATGAGCGAATCAAAGCTGACAAAGTGGAATTTGATCCAAACTTCAGAAAAAATTTGATTCGCACCGAAGCTGAATTTCCTCGCGATTTGTGGTAACTAATCGCATTTTTTCCTAAAATGGCTGCTGCAGGTGTGAGGCCATGGAGCAAGGTACTCTGGGAAGGCTGGATCACCCATAATGCCATGCATGCAGCCAATCAGCAGCCAGCCTTGTGATGTCACAGCCCTATAAATGGCCTCAGCCATATTGGATTCTGCCATTTTTTTTGTGTACTTAGTGCAGGGAGAGATGTCAGCAGGCGCTAGGGACAGTGCTAGAAAAAACTATTTACAAGTGCAGGGAAAGAATTTTCAAGGTGTAGGGAAAGGATAGGGAGGAATCATTTGACAGCATATATGTTGAACAGGGTTCAGTAGGGGAGGTTACAGCCTGGGTAATAGAAACATTCCTATTACATCTTGCTGCACTTACTGGGCACCTAAATTGCCATTATACAGCTCTGTATTCCAGCAAACCGTTGTTGTTATTGGGGTACAAGTGCTGTTTGATATAGCCATTAATAGGATTTATTACAAGGAAATATTTCCATGTCTTATTTGCCCTTGTGCAGTGCAGTTATATGTCCTGAAGCATTTTTGGGCTTATACTAGTGGGAAAAAAAAAAGGCTTATTAGCCGTTCTGTGGTGAAGTGATAAAATTACAACCCTTTTTGTTGTGTATTAGTCTCAAAAGTAAAATGTATTTGCCGTTCAGCTGTGCAGTTATATGTTCTAAAGCCTTTTGTGGCGTGTATTAGTGGAAAAAGAAAAAAAAATTGCTGTTCAGCAGGGCAGTTATACAGTTGTGTTCAAAATTATTTAACCCCCACTGAAATTGAGTGTTTTGGCCAGTTTGACATTGATTTTGATCATTTCAGTCATCTTGTTTACAATTAAATCAAAGAGGCACTTGTAAGTCAGACAAATATAACATAACATTTATTATGAAATAACTACAAATGTCTTTTCTGTGCTCACATCATTATCAGTTTTATTCAACCCCCAAGTGACATTCAATCTTAGTACTTAGTACAACATCCTTTTCCAGTTATAACAGCTTTTAAACGTGAAGCATAGCTTGACACAAGTGTCTTGCAGCGATCTACGGGTATCTTCACCCATTCTTCATGGTCAAAAGCCTCCAGTTCAGTCACATTCTTAGGCTTGCGCGCTGCAACTGCTTTCTTTAAGTCCCACCAGAGGTTCTCAATCGGATTTAAGTCTGGTGACTGCGATGGCCACTTCAAAATGTTCCAGCCTTTAATCTGCAACCATGCTCTAGTGGACTTGGAGGTATGCTTGGGATCATTGTCCTGTTGAAAGGCCCAACGTCTCCCAAGCCTCAGGTTTGTGACGGACTGCATCACATTTTCATCCAATATCTCCTGGTACTGAAGAGAATTCATGGTACCTTGCACACGCTGAAGCTTCCCTGTACCTGTAGAAGCAAAACAGCCCCAAAGCATGATTGACCCCCCCACCATGCTTCACAGTAGGCAAGGTGTTCTTTTCTTCATAGGCCTTGTTCTTCCTCCTCCAAACATAGCGTTGATCCATGGGCCCAAACAGTTCTAATTTAGTTTCATCAGTCCACAGAAAACATTTGTGGTTTGTCCACATGACTTTTGCCATACTGCAGTCGGCTCTTCTTATTCTTTGGAGACAGCAAGGGGGTGCGCCTGGGAGTTCTGGCATGGAGGCCTTCATTACGCAGTGTGCACCTTATTGTCTGAGCTGAACCTTCAGTACCCACATCTGACAAATCTTTTTTCAGTTCCTCAGCAGTCACACGGGGACTTTTCTCCACTTTGCGCTTCAGGTAGCGCACAGCAGTCGAAGTCAGCATCTTCTTTCTGCCACGACCAGGTAGCGTTTCAACAGTGCCCTTTGCCTTGAATTTGCGAATGATGCTTCCTATGGTGTCTCTTGGTATGTTTAACATCTTTGCAATCTTCTTATAGCCATTGCCCTTCCTGTGAAGAGAAATCACCTCTTCTCTTGTCTTCCTGGACCATTCTCTTGACTTCACAATGTTTGTAAACACACCAGTAAATGTCTAGAAGGAGCTGAGTATCACAGTCCTTTTACATCTGCCTAATTGGTGCTTATTATGCTTGATTGCTGCTCCTTGACATCCACAGGTGTTTTCAATACCTGATCGAAAACACTTGAATGAACCTCTGTTCTTAAGAGTGGTAGTCTTTAAGGGGTTGAATAATTGTGTCAATGAAGAAATCACAAAAAAAAAACATTTAATACTGTATTAAAAAAACAATTGATGTCATTTTAGTTGCATTTGGTTCTTTAAAAAGTCCTTGTAAGATTTCATTCTGAACACAATTACAAATGTACACTAAATTCCCTAAAACCCTTTACAGCATTGTGGGTTGAATAATTTGGAACACAACTGTATGTTCTAAAGCCTTTTGTGGTGTGTATAAGTGGAAAAAAAATAAGGGTCTATTTGCCATTCAGCAGTGCAGTTATATGTTTAAAGCCCTTTTAGTGTGTATTAGTGGAAAAAGAAAATACACTGCTCAAAAAAATAAAGGGAACACTTAAACAACACAATGTAACTCCAAGTCAATCACACTTCTGTGAAATCAAACTGTCCACTCAGGAAGCAACACTGAGTGACAATCAATTTCACATGCTGTTGTGCAAATGGGATAGACAACAGGTGGAAATTATAGGCAATTAGCAAGACACCCCCAATAAAGGAGTGGTTCTGCAAGTGGTGATCACAGATCACTTCTCAGTTCCTATGCTTCCTGGCTGATGTTTTGGTCACTTTTGAATGCTGGCGGTGCTTTCACTCTAGTGGTAGCATGAGACGGAGTCTACAACCCACACAAGTGGCTCAGGTAGTGCAGCTTATCCAGGATGGCACATCAATGCGAGCTGTGGCAAGAAGGTTTGCTTTGTCTGTCAGCGTAGTGTCCAGAGCATGGAGGCGCTACCAGGAGACAGGCCAGTACATCAGAAGACGTGGAGGAGGCCGTAGGAGGGCAACAACCCAGCACCAGGACCGCTACCTCCGCCTTTGTGCAAGGAGGAACAGGAGGAGCACTGCCAGAGCCCTGCAAAATGACCTCCAGCAGGCCACAAATGCGCATGTGTCTGCTCAAACAGTCAGAAACAGACTCCATGAGGGTGATATGAAGGCCCCACGTCCACAGGTGAGGGTTGTGCTTACAGCCCAACATCGTGCAGGACGTTTGGCATTTGCCAGAGAACACGAAGATTGGCAAATTCGCCACTGGCGCCCTGTGCTCTTCACAGATGAAAGCAGGTTCACACTGAGCACATGTGACAGACGTGACAGAGTCTTGAGACGCCGTGGAGAACGTTCTGCTGCCTGCAACATCCTCCAGCATGACCGGTTTGGCATTGGGTCAGTAATGATGTGCGGTGGCATTTCTTTGGAGGGCCGCACAGCCCTCCATGTGCTCGCCAGAGGTAGCCTGACTGCCATTAGGTACCGAGATGATATCCTCAGACCCCTTGTGAGACAATATGCTGGTGCGGTTGGCCCTGGGTTCCTCCTAATGCAAGACAATGCTAGACCTCATGTGGCTGGAGTGTGTCAGCAGTTCCTGCAAGACGAAGGCATTGATGCTATGGACTGGCCCGCCCGTTCCCCAGACCTGAATCCGATTGAGCACATCTGGGACATCATGTCTCGCTCTATCCACCAACGTCACATTGCACCACAGACTGTCCAGGAGTTGGCAGATGCTTTAGTCCAGGTCTGGGAGGAGATCCCTCAGGAGACCGTCCGCCACCTCATCAGGAGCATGCACAGGCGTTGTAGGGAGGTCATACAGGCACATGGAGGCCACACACACTACTGAGCAGTGAGTCTGACATCAATAGTAGGCAAATTAATGGAAACCCTATTAAAAGGGTTGTGGAACATCTAAAATCCCATGGATTGCAAGATGAAAAACAACATGGGTTTACTTCAGGGAGATCATGTCAAACAAATCTTATAGATTTTTTTGACTGGGTGACTAAAATAATAGACGGTGGAGGTGCAGTAGACATCGCATATCTAGATTTTAGTAAGGCTTTTGACACTGTCCCACATAGAAGACTTATCAATAAACTGCAGTCATTTAGCATGGACTCCCATATTGTTGAGTGGATTAGGCAGTGGCTGAGTGACAGACAGCAGAGGGTTGTAGTCAATGGAGAACATTCAAAACAAGGTCATGTTACCAGTGGGGTTCCACAGGGATCTGTACTGGGACCAATTTTGTTTAATATCTTCATAAGTGATATTGCAAAAGGCCTCGATGGTAAGGTTTGTCTTTTTGCTGATGACACAAAGATATGTAACAGGGTTGATGTTCCTGGAGGGAAACGCCAAATGGAAAAGGATTTAGGAAAACTAGAAGAATGGTCAGAACTCTGGCAACTGAAATCTAATGTGGATAAGTGCAAGATAATGCACCTGGGGCGTAAAAACCCAAGGGCAGAATCTAGAATATTTGACACAGTCCTGACCTCAGTATCTGAGGAAAGGGATTTAGGAGTAATTATTTCAGAAGACTTAAAGGTGGGAAGACAATGTAATAGAGCAGCACGAAATGCCAGCAGAATGCTTGGATGTATAGGGAGAGGTATAAGCAGTAGAAAGAGTGAAGTGCTTATGCCGCTGTACAGAACACTGGTGAGACCTCACTTGGAGTATTGTGCGCAGTACTGGATGCCATATCTCCAGAAGGATATAGATACTCTAGAGAGAGTTCAGAGAAGAGCTACTAAACTAGTACATGGATTGCAGGATAAAACTTACCAGAAAAGGTTAAAGGACCTTAACATGTATAGCTTGGAAGAAAGAAGAGACAGAGGGGATATGATAGAAACTTTTAAATACATAAAGGGAATCAACTCGGTAAAGGAGGAGAGCATATTTAAAAGAAGAAAAACTACCACAAGAGGACACAGTTTTAAATTAGAGGGGCAAAGGTTTAAAAGTAATATAAGGAAGTATTACTTTACTGAGAGAGTAGTGGATGCATGGAATAGCCTTCCTGCAGAAGTGGTAGCTGCAAATACAGTGAAGGGGTTTAAGCATGCATGGGATAGGCATAAGGCTATCCTTCATATAAGATAGGGCCAGGGACTATTCATAGGATTCAGATATATTGGGCAGACTAGATGGGCCAAATGGTTCTTATCTGCCGACACATTCTATGTTTCTATGTTTCTATGAGCATCATTTTGACTTGTTTTAAGGACATTACATCAAAGTTGGATCAGCCTGTAGTGTGTTTTTCCACTTTAATTTTGAGTGTGACTCCAAATCCAGACCTCCATGGGTTGAAAAATATGATTTCCATTTTTTTATTTTTGTGTGATTTTGTTGTCAGCACATTCAACTATGTAAAGAACAAAGTATTTCAGAAGAATATTTAATTAATTCAGATCTAGGATGTGTTATTTTTGTGTTCCCTTTATTTTTTTGAGCAGTGTATATTTGCCGTTCAGCTGTGCATTTATATGTTCTAAAGCCCTTTTTTTGTGTGTATTAGTGGGGAAGGGGGGGGGGGGGTTATTAGCCGTTGTGTGGTGAAGCAGGTAAATTACAGACATTTTTGGGTGTGTTTTAATTTCCTTTTTATTTATCTATTTGATCTAACAGTATGTCAGAAAGAAAAGTGCCAGACTCTGTACAGGGGAATAGCAGATGCCTAACTGTTTTTGGCGCAGGCACAGGTCGCAGCAGAGTAAGGGGGAGTGGCAGCAGGGGTCACAGGGAAAGGCCTGAGCTCGTGGTGTCATCTACCGGTCGTGTCTTGACCAGCAACCCAGCGGTTCTTGAATAGTTGACTCGAAATCAGACACCCCCAGCCAAGAATCAGTGGGTTTGTCAGACACAACCCATAGTTGGGTGGCCCATGAGTAGGCCCTGTGCCCTCACCTGTCCTCAACCTGCCTCTGTCCTTTTCTGTTCAGTCTGCCAGAGAAGTATTGTATGCTGTGGGCTCAGCTCCACTATACAGTGAGGATGAGCTACTAGAAGACAGTCAGCAGCTACTGGAAAGCCAAGATCTATAGGAGACATCTGCCGCTTCCTCCACTAGGCGGGCAAGTAGTGAGAGGATAGTGGCGTGGGAGCTGGTGTTGCGAGCGGTCAGGCTCCTGACCCAGAGATGGTTGAGGAGGACATCAGTGACGTGCAGACCGTACTCAATAATGATGATGATGTAGCTGATCGCACTTGGAAGCCAGGTGACGAAGGGGCATAATCATCATTGGGAGAAGAGGGTGGCGGCTTGCCCGTGAGGCAGCGGCAAGTCGCTAGTGTGGCCGGGAGTAGGCAGGGTGGCAGCAGTGGGAGGTCGGGAGCCAAACATGCCTGGGGAAGACCACCCGCTTCGCAGGAGCCTATCTGCCCGGGAAGTAGTGGTGCAGGGATTCATGGAGGCAGCGGCGGTAGCAGTCAGTCATTGCGTAGTGTTAAGGGTAAAATCACCTACTCGTCATTGTGGCAGCTTTTTGTTAAGCCGCCGGAGGAGATGAACATGGCCATATGTAGAATCTGTGGGCAGAAAGGGAAGCGTGGCCAGGGTGTCAATGTTGGCACCATGGCCCAGCGTCACCACATGCAGTGTCACCATAAAGTGGCCTGGAGAACCGTAGCTCCGATGTGGTGGTCCCACCTTCCGCAGCAACCGCTGTATCACTCAGTGGCACGCACCCGATTTCAGGCAGTCAAGGCTCCACCACCTCAGCCGAAGGGAGCTGTCTGTCCTTTCTATCATCTGCTGGTCCTGATGCTCCTGCTCCTTGCCCTCCTACTCTTCGTCAGTAATTCGATCACCAAAGCGATTGCCAAGAGACAACAGTATGTGTGCACTCATCCAACGCGCAGAAGCTGAAGGTGCTCCTGTTCAAGTTGCTGGTGCTGCAGTACCTCCCTTTCCAAGTGGTGGACTCTGCACCTTTCAGAGAATTGATGGCTTCTGCCGAGCCGAGGTGAAGAGTCCCAAGCAATCATTTCTTTGCCAAAAAGGCAGTACCAGCCCTGCACACACATGTAGAACAGAAGGTGGGCCAGTCCTTGAGCCTGTCTGTGTCTGCCAAAGTGCATGGCAGAGCCAACGTGTGGAGATCTAACTACGGTCAGGGACAATACATGTCCTTTGCGGCCCACTGGGTGAATGTGGTTCCTGCACAACCACACCAGCAACTTGGCCAGGTGACGCCACTTCCACCTCCACGTTCTCATGCCATTGGTCCTGCGACAATGTCCGCCTCTGCCTCCTCATCCTCCAATGTGTCCTCAGCCTTCACTGCAGGGAAAATTGACAGTGCCCTTCCTGCATGCCGTATGTGCAGGGCACGGCAATGTCACACTGTTCTGCACCTCGTTTGCCTGAGAGAACGGAGTCACACAGGGGAGGAACTGCTCCATGTCCTTCATCAAGAAATCGAATCCTGGCTTTCTCTGCGACATCTGAAAATCATGGAGACAGACAGTGGGAAGAACATGGTGTCGGTGCTGCGTCAAGGAGGGCTGAGCCATGCGCCCTGCATGGCACATGTGTTCAATCTGGTTGTCAAACGGTTCCTGAAGTCTTCCACCAATCTGCAAGACCTCCTAAAAATGGCCAGGAAACTTTGCATGCACTTCAGCCACTCCTACACCGCAAAGCACACCCTCCTTGAGCTACAGCAGCAGAACGGCATCCCCCAACATAGGCTGATATGCAATGTTTCTACCTGTTGGAATTCCACCCTCCATATGTTGGACCGACTATACGAACAGAGAAAGGCCATAAATGATTTCTTGATGATCCAAGCGAACAGGAGTACTCCTCTGTGTAAATTCGATGTCAGTCAGTGGCAGCTCATGCGTGACACCTGCCGTTTGCTCAGGCCCTTAAGGAGGCCATGTTATTTGTCAGTCGCAAGGACTATGGGATGAACGATGTCATTCCACTGCTTCGTGTCCTGGAACAGATGCTGGTAAATCTGGCTGGTCAGGGGATGGGAGACATGGCGCCTAGATCTCACGGCCACATGAGCCCTGTGGGGGCTGAACTGGAGAAGGAGGAGAACACTGGAGTACAAACAATGTGTAGCGAAATTGGTGTTTTTTCCACACAGGTGACAGGAGAGGAGGAGCAGGAGCAAGCAGAGGAGCTACAGGGCGATGAGGAAGACGAAGCAGAGGACCCAGACACAATGTGGCCGTGTGCAGTGGAGATGGACACAGGGAGTCCCTCCGCGTCACTTGCACAAATGGCCCGCTGCATGCTCACTTGCTTGCGTAGTGACAGCCGAATTGTCACTATTCGGCAGAGAGATGACTTCTGGCTCTCCACCTTGTTGGACCCTCGCTACCGGTCCAGAATGGGGGCCTTTTTTACACCCACCGAAAGGGAGTACAAACTAACTACTACTACTACTATGACATCCTATGTAGTCAGTTGGCCGCTGCCTATCGGCCCAATTTATCCGAAGAGATCTACGAAGGACTCGAGAATCAGTAATCTTGCCAATCTGGAATCCCAACCTACCGTCCACCATGACAGGAGCAGGTGGCAAGGAAGACTGTTCCAAGAGTTCCACATATCTCTAGAAAGATTTATGAAAAAAAAAAAAAAATTTCAGAGTCCGAGGAAGTTGTAAACGAAAAGCTACAGGATTAATCCCTTAAGGACCGGGCTCATTTTCACCTTCAGGACCAGGCCATTTTTTTGCAAATCTGACCAGTGTCACTTTATGTGGCGATAACTATAAAATGCTTTGACTTATCCAGGCTATTCTGAGATGGTTTTTTCGTCACATATTGTACTTCATGACACTGGTAAAATGAAGCAAAAAAAAATAAAAAATTATTTATAAAAAAATACCAAATTTGCCAGAAAAATATAATACATATTAATACCTATAAAAAAGTTATTACTTTACATTTCCCATATGTCTTCTTCATGTTAGGATCATTTTGGGAATGACATTTTATTTTTGGGGGACGTTACAAGGCTTAGAAATTTAGAAGTAAATCTTGAAATTTCTCCGACATTTTCAAAAACCAACTTTTGAAGGACCAGTTCAGGTCTTAAGTCACTTTGTGAAGCTTACATGATAGAAACCACCCAAAAATGACCCCATTCTAGAAACAACACCCCTCAAGGTATTCAAAACTGATTTTACAAACATTGTTAACCCTTTAGGTGTTCCACAAGAATTAATGGAAAATAGAGATACAATTTCAAAATTTCACTTTTTTGGCAGATTTTCCATTTTAATATTTTTTTTCCAGTTACAAAGCAAGGGTTAACAGTCAAACAAAACTGATTATTTATGGCCCTGATTCTGTAGTTTACAGAAACACCCAATATGTTGTCGTAAACTGCTGTACAGGCACACGGCAGGGCGCAGAAGGAAAGGAAGGCCATACGGTTTTTGGAAGGCAGATTTTGCTAGACAGTTTTTTTGGACACCATGTCCCATTTGAAGCCCCCCTGATGCACCCCTAGAGTAGTAACTCCAAAAAAGTGACCCCATTTTAGAATCTACGGATAGGGCGGAAGTTTTATTGGTACTAGTTTATGGTACATATGATTTTTGGTTGCTCTATATTACACTTTTTGTGAGGCAAAGTAACAAGAAACAGCTTTTTTGGCACAGTTTTTTTGTTATTTACAACATTCATCTGACAGGTTAGATTTATGTGGTATTTTTATAGAGCGATACCTAATATGTATACAATTGTTTTATTTATGTAAGTTTTACACAATAATTTCATTTTTGAAACCAAAAAAATCATGTTTTAGTGTCTCCATAGTCTGAGAGCCATAGTTTTTTCAGTTTTTGGGGTGATTATCTTAGGTAGGGTATCATTTTTTGTGGGATGAGATGACGGTTTGATTGGCACTATTTTAGGTGCATATGATTTTTTGATCGCTTGCTATTACACTTTTTGTGATGTAAGATGACCAAAAAATTTTTTTTTACACAGTTTTTTTTTTTTTTTTTTTTTTACGGTGTTCACCTGAGGGGTTAGGTCATGTGATATTTTTATAGAGCCGGTCGATACAGATGCGGCGATACCTAATATGTATACTTTTTTTTATTTATGTAAGTTTTACACAATGATTTCATTTTTTAAACAAAAAAAATCATGTTTTAATGTTTCCATAGTCTAAGAGCCATAGTTTTTTCAGTTTTTGGGCGATTATCTTGGGTAGGGTATGATTTTTGCGGGATGAGATGACGGTTTGATTGGCATGATTTTGGGGTGCATATGAATTTTTGATCGCTTGCTATTACACTTTTTGTGATGTAAGGTGACA
This sequence comes from Bufo bufo, assembly GCF_905171765.1. Taxonomy (NCBI): domain Eukaryota; kingdom Metazoa; phylum Chordata; class Amphibia; order Anura; family Bufonidae; genus Bufo; species Bufo bufo. Next base: position 154,471,834 of record NC_053390.1, on the reverse strand, counting down.
ATTTTTTTTTATTTAGCACAGTTTTTAATTTTTATTTTTTACGGTGTTCATCTGAGGGGTTAGGTCACGTGATATTTTTATAGAGCTGGTCGATACAGACGCGGAGATACCTAATATGTATACTTTTTTTTTATTTATGTAAGTTTTACACAATAATATCATTTTTGAAACAAAAAAAATCATGTTTTAGTGTTTCCATAGTCTAAGAGCCATAGTTTTTTCAGTTTTTGGGCGATTATCTTGGGTAGGGTATTATTTTTGTAGAGTGGTCTGAGCTAGATCCTGGAAGATGGAGACGACATTCCCGTCCCAGGTGATCTCTCCAGACTGCCGCGCTTTGGTGAGGATGGTCTCTTTAACCGGGAAGGCCAGAAACTTCCAAATGATATCCCTTAGGGGTGCATTTGTGGCTGGTTTAGGCCTTAGTGCTCTATGTGCTCTTTCCAGAATCACATCATGAGCCAATTCAGGGCCCAGGAGGGATAGGCAAATTTGAGTTATCATTTGCGGGATGTCGCTCGCGGCGACTGACTCCGGTACCCCGCGGAAGCGCAGATTATTCCGTCTGCAACGGTTCTCTTGGTCTTCCAAAGCATAATATAATGTGTTTAAATTCGATTGAATCGAGCCGATATGATGTGAAACCGCTTGTTGATGCTTTATAATTGCGGTTTGAGAGTCCTCTAGAACTTCCACCCTCCTTCCGATTTGTTTAATATCCTGCTTGATGGTAGACAGGTCGGAGCTTATGGGGTCGAGGGCTGCAGATAAGGAGGACATTAGCGTGTCTTTGAAGTATTCCCTGGATAGAGGGGAGTGTTTAAATCTTCTTCTCTTTCTGCTGTAGCTTCTGGCTGTTCTTTGTGTGAGCGGCTGCCTGAGCGCGGGGAGACCGGCGCCATCTTGCCTTCTCTAGCCACATAGGAAGAAGCAGCTTTTTTGATAAATTTATCCATTTCTCCCTTGCTCACGGCAGATTTCGGTGAGTCGGAGCCTTCACTGGGTTTTCGATCCCCCAATTTTCACCATAGTGATCTCTTAAAGCTTAATATCCAGGCTGTTAGGGCAGTTTCTCACACGGAGCTGAGCACTCACACAGCCATCCACTGCAGGCACTGGCTCTGCCCCCCGGTAGGGTATTATTTATTGTGGGATGAGATGACAGTTTGATGGCCACTATTTTGGGGTGCATATGACTTTTTGATCGCTTGCTATTACACTTTTTGTGATGTAAGGTGACAAAAAATGGTTTATTTAGCACAGTTTTTATTTTTATTTTTTAACAGTGTTCACCTGAGGGGTTAGGTCATGTGATATTTTTATAGAGCCAGTCGATACGGACGCGGCGATACCTAATATGTATACTTTTTTTTATTTATGTAAGTTTTACACAATAACAGCTTTTTTAAAACAAAAAAAAAAGATGTTTTAGTGTCTCCATATTGTGAGCCATATTTTTTTTTTTTTTGGGCCATTGTCTCAGGTAGGGGCTCATTTTTTGCGGGATGAGGTGACTGTTAGATTGGTACTATTTTGGTGGGCGTATGCCTTTTTGATCGCTTGCTGTTGTACTTTTTGTGATGTAAGGTGACAAAAAAATTGTTTATTTAGCACCGTTTTTATTTTTTACGGTGTTCATCTGAGGGGTTAGGTCATGTGATATATTTATAGAGCTGGTCGAAATGGACGTGACAATACCTAATATGTCTATATGACTTTTCCCTATTTTTTTTACTTTATTTTTGGAAAAGGACTCTTTTTTTTTTTTTTTTTTTTTTTTTTTACTTGAAACTTTAAATATTTTTTGTAAAACTTTAATTTTATTAACTTTTTTTTTCCACTTTCTTTTTTGTCCCACTATGGGACAGGGTCTGATCCTTGTTTCAATACAGCACAATACATCTGTATTGTTCTGTATTGAACTGTTAGTGTCTTACACTGTAAGACGCTAACAGTTGCCTAGGAGACCCAGCCTGGGGGCTGGGCCTCTTTCGCTTCCGTACATGACAGGCCCCAAGCCTTGGAATGGCTTGGGGCTGCCATGGCAACCCTCGAGTCCCCGCCACAGCAGCGCGGGGACCCGATGCATGAGGTGAGGGAGCGCAAATCTCCCATATGCAACGGTCAGTGCTGACCGCGGCATATGAGGGGTTAATCCACCGGCATCGGCGTTATTGCCGATGCTGGTGGATGCAGCAGGGATCCGGCTGTCAGTAACCGCCGGATCTCTTCTGCTGATCGGAGGTACCGCACGTGGGGGGAGGAACGACTGCAGGACGAGAGCGCTCGTCCTCTAGCGCTAAGTGCCGGCGATTGAGGACGGGCATTCTCGTCCTGGGTCGTTAAGGGGTTAATAATGGCACTGATCTTATATGGACCAATAAATCTTGGACCCAACTTCCAAGAAGGTACCTTCAACTTAATATTTTTTTGTGGACAGCCACTCAAAATCACCCACTCAGGTCTGGACCATTTATACGTTTCCTGTAAGCCACACGTTTATACTTGTTGCCCATATTCATCAAGTTATTTAGAATTTTCCGGCATATGGATGATAATGACGACGAAAAATGTTCTTTCTCATGGATACCAGAGGTATCTGACCTAGAAAATGTTCCAAATTGTGGGTGAAACCCATATTCCCGAAAAACAGCCACTTCCCAGTGGACTCCTGTCTACGATTATTTATGGCAAACTCTGCCAGAGACTAAAAAACAATGACCACTCCTCCTCGTTTAGCCGACTCCAGGTAGGCCAGGTTTTTGTAATCAGTGAACACAGTGATTGAATGAATTGGCCCTTCCAATCAATGACGCCATTCCTCAAAAGCCAACTTAATGGCCAATAGTGTTGATCGCAAATATTTTAATCGCTAATTTTTATCGAAAATATCGGCACTTCGAGAATTTGCGAATATTTGGAATATATATACAGTACAGACCAAAAGTTTGGACACACCTCATTCAAAGAGTTTTCTTTATTTTCATGACTATGAAAATTGTAGATTCACACTGAAGGCATCAAAACTATGAACTAACACATGTGGAATTATATACATAACAAACAAGTGTGAAACAACTGAAAATATGTCATATTCTAGGTTCTTTAAAGTAGCCACCTTTTGCTTTGATTACTGCTTTGCACACTCTTGGCATTCTCTTGATGAGCTTCAAGAGGTAGTCCCCTGAAATGTTTTTCACTTCATAGGTGTGTCCTGTCAGGTTTAATAAGTGATATTTCTTGCCTTATAAATGGGGTTGGGACCATCAGTTGCGTTGAGGAGAAGTCAGGTGGATACACAGCTGATAGTCCTACTGAATAGACTGTTAGAATTTGTATTATGGCAAGAAAAAAGCAGCTAAGTAAAGAAAAACGAGTGGCCATCATTACTTTAAGAAAAGAAGGTCAGTCATTCAGCCGAAAAATTGGGAAAACTTTGAAAGTAAGGGCTATTTGACCATGAAGGAGAGTGATGGGGTGCTGCGCCAGATGACCTGGCCTCCACAGTCACCGGACCTGAACCCAATCGAGATGGTTTGGGGTGAGCTGGACCTCAGAGTGAAGGCAAAAGGGCCAACAAGTGCTAAGCATCTCTGGGAACTCCTTCAAGACTGTTGGAAGACCATTTCAGGTGACTACCTCTTGAAGCTCATCAAGAGAATGCCAAGAGTGTGCAAAGCAGTAATCAAAGCAAAAGGTGGCTACTTTGAAGAACCTAGAATATGACTTATTTTCAGTTGTTTCACTCTTGTTTGTTATGTAAAAAAATTCCACATGTGTTAATTCATAGTTTTGATGCCTTCATAGTCAAAAATGACTATAGTTATGAAAATAAAGAAAACTCTTTGAATGAAAAGATGTGTCCAAACTTTTGGTCTGTACTGTATATATGTGTGTATATATATATATATATATATATATATATTCGTAATCGTGAATATTCTTTATATTTTTTTTTTAACCAGTACACAATATCCCTCCCTGCTTTTAGCTTGTGGGCCAATTAGAAGGCTGCAATATCTTTGTCTGCGCTTAGCAAGATCCCTGGCAACCAATAGTTGCCTACCCCTTACTATATAGGAAACTCCCCAGTAGATTTGATTAGTGTTGATCACGAATATTCAAATTTCGAATTTTTATCGCGAATATAGGTACTTCGAAAATTTGTGAATATTTCGAATATAGTGATATATATTTGTAATTTCGAATATTCGATAATTTTTTTTTTTTTATATTCGATTATTTTTTTTTTAATCAGTACACATGATCCCTCCCTGCTTCTAGCTTGTGGGCCAATAAGAAGGCTGCAATATAATTGACTTTAGGAGTAGTGTTGTTTGCGTATTTTGCTCTATATTCTTTTTTTTTTTCTTCGAATATTCGCTATATTGCTATATATTCTTGTTTTAGCAATATAGCGAATATTCGAAAAAAACCGAATATAGAGCAATTTAGCTAATATAGTGCTATAATATTCTTTGTCTAAAAGTTGAAAAATTCGCAATAAAAATTTGAAAATTCGAATACGAAAATTTGCATATTACACGATCATTATCTTGCCGATTTTTTGGAGTAAAAAAAAATCGGAGAATATAACGAATATTCGAATTTGCGAATATTCGACGAATATTCTACGAAATATTCGCGAAATATTGCGAATTTGAATATGACCCCTGCCGCTCATCACTAGTGTTGATCGCAAATATTCTAATTGCAAATTTTTATTGCAAATATCGGCACTTTGAGAATTCGCAAAGATCTAGAATATTAGGCAAAAAATTGGGGAAATATCGCAAATACGAAAATTGCCTATGCTGCTCATCACTAATGGCCAGCAGCTCTTTGTTACCCACATCGTAATTTCTCTTTGCGGCAGAGAGTTTGTTTTAGAGAAAAAGGCACATGGACGCCATTTACCAGGTGACTGGGCCTGCGATAAAATTGCTCCTACCCCCACCTCGGACGCGTCCACTTCCACAAAGAAAGGTTGTGATACATCCGACTGCACTAATATAGAGGCAGAAGCGAAGCACTCCTTAACAGCAGAATAGGCTCGCAATGCTCGAATCAGACCACACTGAGACATCCGTCCCTTTCTTAGTCATGTCAGTTAGAGGTTTTACCACTGTCGAATAGTTTTTAATACATTTTCAGTAATAGTTGGTGAACCCTAAAAAACGCATAAGAGCCTTCAGATTTTCAGGACGATCCCAGTTCAATACAGCATGGACTTTCTCTGGATCCATTTAAAAACCTGAAGATGACAGCAGGTAGTCCAAAAATTGCACCTCGTGTACAGCAAAACACACTTTTCTAATTTTGCATATAAACTTATTATTCCTAAGAATCTGCAACACCTGTCTAATGTGATCCTGATGTGTCTCCACGTCTGGAGAATAAATTAGTATGTCATCTAAATATATGACTACAAACCTCCCCACCAGGTGATGAATTTTTTTTTTTTCACAAAATGCTAAAAAACCACAGAAGCATTGGTCAACCCAAAAGGCATAACCAGGTTCTCAAAGTGACCTTCTGGAGTAATAAAAGCTGTCTTCCATTTATCCCCTTCCTTGATCCTGACCAGATTATATGCCCACCTTAAGTCCAACTTGGAGAACACCTTGGCACCAACAATCTGGTTAAATAAATCAGGAATCAAAGGATAACGGACAGTAATACGATTGAGTTCATGTAAAATCCAGACATGGCCGAAGACCTGTCTTTTTTTATTTTTTTACAAAAAAGAACCCTGCTGCCACCTTGGAAGGTTTTATGTGATCCTTAGCCAAACTCTCAGCAATATATTCTCTCATGGCCAGTCTTTCAGGTCCAGAAAGATTATACAGCCAAGACTTGGGTAACTTAGCCCCGGGGATAAAGTTAATAGGACAACCATACTCCCGATGCGGAGGTAAATCCTGACATTCACTCTCAGAAAATACATCGACAAAATCAGATATAAAAGAAGGCAATGTCTTGATTGGTAAAACAGAAAAAGATGTATTCATACAATTGTCTACGCAATAATCACCCCAATTCAGAATCCGTTTAGCTTTGCCATTCAATGGTTGGATTGTGCTTGCTTAACCATGGTAAACCCAGAACTACCGGAGCGGGGATACCCTCCAACATAAAGCACAGGATAAATTCCTGATGAAAGTCACCCACTCTTAATCTGATATTAAGCACAAATTGAGACAAACAAAAGGTGCAGAATCAATAGCAAAAATGCAAATGTTTTTCTCTAATGCACTCGGTGCCAAACCGTGCATACGAACAAACTGAGCATCAATCAGGTTCACCCCTACCCCGCTGTCGATAAACACCTCAATCCCCACAGTCTTTAACTCTAGCGCCACCTTAGCAGTCAGGAGAAATCGGGTACTACCAGCCAAAGACAAATGCACATTCTCTGACTCTCCTCTTACCCCTCCAAGAGTCAGATGGTAATTAGACATCCCCTTTTTTTTTTCTTTTTTACACTGAATGCATGGACATACATCGATAAAATGTCCCTTTTGTCCGCAGAAAAAACACACTCCCTTCCTACTACTAATACGCTTAAAAGCAGATCCAGGAGTAACTCCCCCTAATTGCATGGTTTTATCCCCAGACATAAATCTAGGAGTATTTTCGCCCAAAGTGTCAGAGGAGGACAATACATCATGTGATAGTACGTCCCAAGAGTGGGGGCCCCTAGATCTCTCTCTCTCAGGCGTATATTTATGCGTATGGCAAGAGACATAGCAGCCTCAAGAGACACCGGAGTTTCATGAAAGGCAAAAGCGTCCTTCAGCCTCTCAGATAACCACGGACAAAACTAGCTGCAGAAAGCCGGATCGTTCCACTCAGTATCCGTAGCCCACCTCCTAAACTCTGAACAATAAATTTCCGCAGAACGATCTCCCTGATGAAGGCCACACGGCCAGGGAGGTCCGATCTGGGTGATCATAGATCAGATTCAAGGCTTTGAAAAATTTGTCCACCAACCGGCGAGACTGCAATCCGGTCGGCAAAGAAAACGCCCCTGACCATGCATCCCCCTTAAGCAAAGAAATCACCACACCGACTCACTGTTCCTCATCACCAGATGAGTGTGGACGTAGCCTAAAATATAGTTTACATGCCTCTCTAAATATAATGAAATTATCACGTCCCCCAGAGAATCTGTCCGGGAGAGCAACTTTAGGCTCCAGACAGGTCTGGTAACCACCACCACCAGGACCAACAGCCTGTGGTCTCTGGATCTGAGAGACGGTCATGCAGAGATCAGCTACTTCCAAAGATAGACCCTGTAGCTGTCCTGCCAATGCAGCAAATCGTGTCCATGGCTGCACTCGAATTAACAAAAATGACTGTTTAGAATGTCACACCCGTGTGTGGGAGGCAGACACCACACCGGATGAAGAAGGAGAGGAAACAAGGAACAAGGCCTGAAAGCAAGGGAAGAAAGAAGTACACCTCCTAGTCAAATCCCTAGTCACAGTCCTGACTGGGTATCAGTATGAACAGACCCCAAAAGTAGGTGAGTTCATAGGGTGAGTTAGGTACTCCTGCATATGAGAACCTGGCGATAGTGACAGGACTGAGACTACTTGTTCCTCCAGAAAGGAAGGACGACCAGGAGTTTCCCTCAGGCCTACAACAAAGGCCAGGGGAAAAAACAACATACAGATAAAACAAAATGCAAAAGGGAAGGAAACACTTAACTTTCCAGTAGCTATGGCAGCAACAGGAACTTAGCTGAGAACCAAACACCAGCAGACCACAGATACCACTGAAGCTATAAACTGCATAGCATTGTGGGAGAAGCAACTATAAATAAGGAAAGTTAAATTACCACAATAGCAACACCTGGAGGTTAGAGGTGTGGCCAGAATCAGAAACACAGATGCCTATTGATCCACAAGGAAACCTGTCAGATCAAAGTACGTGTTGCCAGTCTCACAAATCTTCTGTCACCCACTGTGGCGGGGACGTCCATATGTCTCTGTACGTCCGTGACATTGCTATGGCTTTGTTATGTTATTCGGCACGCATTCTTTGCAGGTTAAAAATGCTCTAAAAATTTATTTCAGTTATATAAACTGTATGGCCAATGACCACATCATAAAACCATAGCAATTACGGTAAAACCAAGAGTGTTTTCAACAGCATTTTTTGCTGCATAGTCAAATCATTTTATGTAGCTAGCTGTATACAATCAAGTCAATAGAAAACTTTATCCAAACTAATAGGGGCTGAGAGCACTAAATGTGCCTATTGCAGCATAAACATTAAATATAGCCCTGGCACCAAACGTGTTTGTTATTTTCCTTATTTCTCTATTCACCTTGCTGAAGTGAACACACATGATCAGTTTCATCCTTCATCTGCAACCAGCCCTATATACTGTCAGAAGCAATGACACTTAGAGGGAGAGAGCTATAGCGTAAAGGACACACCCCGTAAAAATGTACAGTTGTGGCCAAAAGTTTTGAGAATTACGTAAATATTGGATATTGGAAAAGTTGCTGCTTAAGTTTTTATAATAGCAATTTGCATATACTCCAGAATGTTATGAAGAGTGATCAGATGAATTGCATAGTCCTTCTTTGCCATGAAAATTAACTTAACCACTTCCCGCAACTGTAACGCCGAAAGGCGTCATTGCGGCGGCTCCCCCAGGCTACGCTAACGCCAATAGGTGTCATCTCGCGTGAGCCGAGATTTCCTGTGAACGCGCGCACACAGGCGCGCGCGCTCACAGGAACGGAAGGTAAGAGAGTTGATCTCCAGCCTGCCAGCGGCGATCGTTCGCTGGCAGGCTGGAGATGTGTTTTTTTTAACCCCTAACAGGTATATTAGACGCTGTTTTGATAACAGCGTCTAATATACCTGCTACCTGGTCCTCTGGTGGTCCCCTTTGTTTGGATCGACCACCAGAGGACACAGGTAGCTCAGTAAAGTAGCACCAAGCACCACTACACTACACTACACCCCCCCCCCCGTCACTTATTAACCCCTTATTAGCCCCTGATCACCCCTGATCACCCCATATAGACTCCCTGATCACCCCCCTGTCATTGATCACCCCCCTGTCATTGATCACCCCCCTGTAAAGCTCCATTCAGACGTCCGCATGATTTTTACGGATCCACTGATAGATGGATCGGATCCGCAAAACGCATCCGGACGTCTGAATGAAGCCTTACAGGGGCGTGAACAATGACTGTGGTGATCACCCCATATAGACTCCCTGATCACCCCCCTGTCATTGATTACCCCCCTGTCATTGATTACCCCCCTGTAAAGCTCCATTCAGACGTCCGCATGATTTTTACGGATGCACTGATAGATGGATCGGATCCGCAAAACGCATACGGACGTCTGAATGAAGCCTTACAGGGGCATGATCAATGACTGTGGTGATCACCCCCCTGTCATTGATTACCCCCCTGTAAAGCTCCATTCAGATGTCCGCATGATTTTTACGGATGCACTGATAGATGGATCGGATCCGCAAAACGCATCCGGACGTCTGAATGAAGCCTTACAGGGGCATGATCAATGACTGTGGTGATCACCCCCCTGTCATTGATTACCCCCCTGTAAAGCTCCATTCAGATGTCCGCATGATTTTTACGGATGCACTGATAGATGGATCGGATCCGCAAAACGCATCCGGACGTCTGAATGAAGCCTTACAGGGGCGTGATCAATGACTGTGGTGATCACCCCATATAGACTCCCTGATCACCCCCCTGTCATTGATTACCCCCCTGTCATTGATTACCCCCCTGTAAAGCTCCATTCAGACGTCCGCATGATTTTTACGGATCCACTGATAGATGGATCGGATCCGCAAAACGCATCCGGACGTCTGAATGAAGCCTTACAGGGGCATGATCAATGACTGTGGTGATCACCCCATATAGACTCCCTGATCACCCCCCTGTCATTGATTACCCCCCTGTAAAGCTCCATTCAGATGTCCGCATGATTTTTACGGATGCACTGATAGATGGATCGGATCCGCAAAACGCATACGGACGTCTGAATGAAGCCTTACACGGGCGTGATCAATGACTGTGGTTATCACCCCATATAGACTCCCTGATCACCCCCCTGTCATTGATCACCCCCCCTGTCATTGATCACCCCCCCTGTCATTGATCACCCCTCTGTAAGGCTCCATTCAGACATTTTTTTGGCCCAAGTTAGCGGAATTATTATTTTTTTTTTCTTACAAAGTCTCATATTCCACTAACTTGTGTCAAAAAATAAAATCTCACATGAACTCACCATACCCCTCACGGAAACCAAATGCGTAAAATTTTTTAGACATTTATATTCCAGACTTCTTCTCACGCTTTAGGGCCCCTAGAATGCCAGGGCAGTATAAATACCCCACATGTGACCCCATTTCGGAAAGAAGACACCCCCAGGTACTCCGTGAGGGGCATATTGAGTCCATGAAAGATTGAAATTTTTGTCCCAAGTTAGCGGAACGGGAGACTTTGTGAGAAAAAAATTAAAAATATCAATTTCCGCTAACTTGTGCCAAAAAAAAAAATTTCTATGAACTCGCCATGCCCCTCATTGAATACCTTGGGGTGTCTTCTTTCCAAAATGGGGTCACATGTGGGGTATTTATACTGCCCTGGCATTCTAGGGGCCCTAAAGCGTGAGAAGAAGTCTGGTATCCAAATGTCAAAAAATGCCCTCCTAAAAGGAATTTGGGCACCTTTGCGCATCTAGGCTGCAATAAAGTGTCACACATCTGGTATCGCCGTACTCAGGAAAAGTTGGAGAATGTGTTTTGGGGTGTCATTTTACATATACCCATGCTGGGTGAGAGAAATATCTTGGTCAAATGCCAACTTTGTATAAATAAATGGGAAAAGTTGTCTTTTGCCAAGATATTTCTCTCACCCAGCAAGGGTATATGTAAAATGACACCCCAAAACACATTCCCCAACTTCTCCTGAATACGGCGATACCACATGTGTGACACTTTTTTGCAGCCTAGGTGGGCAAAGGGGCCCATATTCCAAAGAGCACCTTTAGGATTTCACAGGTCATTTACCTACTTACCACACATTAGGGCCCCTGGAAAATGCCAGGGCAGTATAACTACCCCACATGTGACCCCATTTTGGAAAGAAGACACCCCAAGGTATTCCGTGAGGGGCATGGCAAGTTCCTAGAATTTTTTATTTTTTGTCACAAGTTAGTGGAAAATGCTGATTTTTTTTTTTTTTTTTTTCATACAAAGTCTCATATTCCACTAACTTGTGACAAAAAATAAAAACTTCCATGAACTCACTATGCCCATCAGCGAATACCTTGGGGTCTCTTCTTTCCAAAATTGGGTCACTTGTGGGGTAGTTATACTGCCCTGGCATTCTAGGGGCCCAAATGTGTGGTAAGGAGTTTGAAATCAAATTCTGTAAAAAATGACCTGTGAAATCCGAAAGGTGCTCTTTGGAATATGGGCCCCTTTGCCCACCTAGGCTGCATAAAAGTGTCACACATCTGGTATCCCCGTACTCAGGAGAAGGTGGGGAATGTGTTTTGGGGTGTCATTTTACATATACCCCTGCTGGGTGAGAGAAATATCTTGGCAAAAGACAACTTTTCCCATTTTTTTATACAAAGTTGGCATTTGACCAAGATATTTATCTCACCCAGCATGGGTATATGTAAAAAGACACCCCAAAACACATTCCTCAACTTCTCCTGAATACAGAGATACCAGATGTGTGACACTTTTTTGCAGCCTAGGTGGGCAAAGGGGCCCATATTCCAAAGAGCACCTTTCGGATTTCACAGGTCATTTTTTACAGAATTTGATTTCAAACTCCTTACCACACATTCGGGCCCCTAGAATGCCAGGGCAGTATAACTACCCCACAAGTGACCCCATTTTGGAAAGAAGAGACCCCAAGGTATTCGCTGATGGGCATAGTAAGTTCATGGAAGTTTTTATTTTTTGTCACAAGTTAGTGGAATATGAGACTTTGTATGAAAAAAAAAAAAATCATCATTTTCCACTAACTTATGACAAAAAATAAAAAATTCTAGGAACTTGCCATGCCCCTCACGGAATACCTTGGGGTGTCTTCTTTCCAAAATGGGGTCACTTGTGGGGTAGTTATACTGCCCTGGAATTCTAGGGGCCCGAATGTGTGGTAAGGAGTTTGAAATCAAATTCTGTAAAAAATGACCTGTGAAATCCGAAAGGTGCTCTTTGGAATATGGGCCCCTTTGCCCACCTAGGCTGCAAAAAAGTGTCACACATCTGGTATTGCCGTACTCAGGAGAAGGTGGGGAATGTGTTTTGGGGTGTCATTTTACATATACCCATGCTGGGTGAGAGAAATATCTTGGCAAAGGACAACTTTTCCCATTTTTTTATACAAAGATATTTATCTCACCCAGCATGGGTATATGTAAAATGACACCCCAAAACACATTCCTCAACTTCTCCTGAGTACGTAGATACCAGATGTGTGACACTTTTTTGCAGCCTAGGTGGGCAAAGGGGCCCACATTCCAAAGAGCACCTTTCGGATTTCACTGGTCATTTTTTACAGAATTTGATTTCAAACTCCTTACCACACATTTGGGCCCCTAGAATGCCAGGGCAGTATAACTACCCCACAAGTGACCCCATTTTGGAAAGAAGAGACCCCAAGGTATTTCGTGATGGGCATAGTGAGTTCATAGAAGTTTTTATTTTTTGTCACAAGTTAGTGGAATATGAGACTTTGTAAGAAAAAAAATAAAATAAAAAGAAATCATCATTTTCCGCTAACTTGTGACAAAAAATAAAAAGTTCTATGAACTCACTATGCCCATCAGCGAATACCTTAGGGTGTGTACTTTCCGAAATGGGGTCATTTGTGGGGTGTTTGTACTGTCTGGCCATTGTAGAACCTCAGGAAGCATGACAGGTGCTCAGAAAGTCAGAGCTGCTTCAAAAAGCGGAAATTCACATTTTTGTACCATAGTTTGTAAACGCTATAACTTTTACCCAAACCATTTTTTTTTTACCCAAACATTTTTTTTTTATCAAAGACATGTAGAACTATAAATTTAGAGCAAAATTTCTATATGGATCTCGTTTTTTTTGCAAAATTTTACAACTGAAAGTGAAAAATGTCATTTTTTTGCAAAAAAATCGTTAAATTTCGATTAATAACAAAAAAAGTAAAAATGTCAGCAGCAATGAAATACCACCAAATGAAAGCTCTATTAATGAGAAGAAAAGGAGGTAAAATTCATTTGGGTGGTAAGTTGCATGACCGAGCAATAAACGGTGAAAGTAGTGTAGTGCCGATTTGTAAAAAAGGGCCTGGTCTTTAGGGGGGTATAAACCTGTGGTCCTTAAGTGGTTAATCCCAAAAAAACCTTTCCACTGCATTTTATTGCTGTCATTAAAGGACCTGCTGAGATCATTTCAGTAATCGTCTTGTTAACTCAGGTGAGAATGTTGACGAGCACAAGGCTGGGGATCATTATGTCAGGCTGATTGGGTTAAAATGGCAGACTTGACATGTTAAAAGGAGGGTGATGCTTGAAATCATTGTTCTTCCATTGTTAACCATGGTGACCTGCAAAGAAACGCGTGCAGCCATCATTGCGTTGCATAAAAATAGCTTCACAGGCAAGGATATTGTGGCTACTAAGATTGCACCTCAATCAACAATTTATAGGATCATCAAGAACTTCAAGGAAAGAGGTTCAATTCTTGTTAAGAAGGCTTCAGGGCGTCCAAGAAAGTCCAGCAAGCGCCAGGATCGTCTCCTAAATAGGATTCAGCTGCGGGATCGGAGTGCCACCAGTGCAGAGCTTGCTCAGGAATGGCAGCAGGCAGGTGTGAGCGCATCTGCACGCACAGTGAGGCGAAGACTTTTGGAAGATGGCCTGGTGTCAAGAAGGGGAGCAAAGAAGCCACTTCTCTCCAAAAAAAAACATCAGGGACAGATTGATGTTCTGCAGAAAGTATGGTAAATGGACTGCTGAGGACTGGGGCAAAGTCATATTCTCCTATGAAGCCTCTTTCCGATTGTTTGGGGCATCTGGAAAAAGGCTTGTCCGGAGAAGAAAAGGTGAGCGCTACCATCAGTCCTGTGTCATACCAACAGTAAAACATCCTGAGACCATTCATGTGTGGGGTTGCTTCTCATCCAAGGGAGTGGGCTCACTCACAATTTTGCCCAAAAGCACAGCCATGAATAAAGAATGGTACCAAAACACCCTCCAACAGCAACTTTTTCCAACAACAGTTTGGTGAAGAACAATGCATTTTCTAGCACGATGAAGCACCGTGCCATAAGGCAAAAGTGATAACTAAGTGGCTCGGGGACCAAAACGTTGACATTTTGGGTCCATGGCCTGGAAACTCCCCAGATCTTAATCCCATTGAGAACTTGTGGTCAATCCTCAAGAGGCGGGTGGACAAACAAAAACCCACTAATTCTGACAAACTCCAAGAAGTGATTATGAAAAAATGGGTTGCTATCGGTCAGGAATTGGCCCAGAAGTTGATTGAGAGCATGCCCAGTCGAATTGCAGAGGTCCTGGAAAAGACCAACACTGCAAATACTGACTCTTTGCATAAATGTCATGTAATTGTCAATAAAAGCCTTTGAAACGTATGAAGTGCGTGTAATTATATTTCACTACATCACAGAAACAACTGAAACAAAGATCTAAAAGCAGTTTAGCAGCAAACTTTGTGAAAACTAATATTTTTGTCATTCTCAAAACTTTTGGCCACGACTGTACATGTCCCCTGAGCTGTGATAAGTAGAGAGATGCAATGGAAAGGAAACTCCTCTTGAGAAATAACACGCCCCCTGAGTTGCTAGCTTGAAGAGAATCTAGCAAACCTATTGGAGCAATGCAAAAGGAGATCTCTGGATCTCTGTTAGAGATTGTTACATACTATACAATATCTGATTTCTCATTTTTTACATTAATCATGTGAAAACACCTTTTATACATGCTTGATAAATTTGAATGCATAAATAATCAAGAATGACTATTCAGTAATTAACGTGCATGTACATCTATGCTTTCTTTAAATGTAGAATTGATAAATGTGGTGAATACTTTGAAGTTTGTTTCTATAAAAAGGTTGGTCTGACATTTCATTTATTCTTCAGAATAATTAAACATAAATATCAGCTCAAGGCAACAGCTTTAGGTCATCCCATAGGACTTTGCCTGAATCACTTTAATGTTTCAAGTGTTCACTTTCTGCATAGTACTATCCTTAGTTCTTGAAACTATGTTTTATTCAACCCATTAAGGAATTGACTAATGATTAAAATCACAAGATATCTAATTGTCTTAAAGTGTAAAATTCCTGTTGGTGAGTTGTAAAACCGAATAATTACTTTAATCAGTTGCCATGATCAGCTAAAAATTGCAGGAGCCTGTAGAGAATTGTTTTTTATTTTATTTTAGTTGGATAATAATTGGTAGTAATTGAAGCTATTTTTAAAGTAAATACCTAGGCTTATAACCCATTTGGGTGTCATATTACAGTCATAGCTAGTGATGAGCGAGCACCTAAGTGTTTGTGTGTTCGGTCCGAACACATCGCGATATTCGTGCGCTCGGCCGAGCACCCGAGTATAATGGAAGTCAATGAGAGGCGACCAGGCACCCCCTGCTCGGATGAAAGGAGGGTGCCTGGTTCATAGGAAAAGGTCTGAAAGTGATGGAAACACCTCTGAAATCGATCAGGAACAGCAGGGGGACCATGTCTGGAAGCATCTTGGACACCAATGTCGCTGCTGGGAACCATGTTGTCCGAGTTGTACGCCACTTTTACAAACTGACAAAAAAACGCTCAAAACCCTGCCCCCCCCCAAAAAAAAAATCCTTTTTAGAGGCAAAATTGTTAGGAAACATTCTTTCCTGTAGATTCAATTGTATATACAGACCATATGAAACATTGGAGGTGAGGGCCTACAGGTGAGCAAACCCCATAAAACATTGTAATGAGGGCCTTATGGTGAGAAAACCCCATAAAACATTGTATTGAGGGCCTACAGCTCAGCAGACCGTATTAAACATTGGAGGTGAGGGCCGGAAGGTGAGCGAACCCCATAAAACATTGTAGTGAGGGCTTACAGCTGAGCAGACCGTATGAAACATTGGAAGTGAGGGCCTGATGGGGAGAAAACCCCATAAAACATTGTAGTGATGGCCTACAGCTGAGCAGACCGTATGAAACATTGGAGGTTAGGGCCTACAGGTGAGCGAACCCCATAAAACATTCTAGTGAGGGCCTTATGGTGAGCAAACCCCATAAAACATTGTAGTGATGGCCTACAGCTGAGCAGACCGTATTAAACATTGGAGGTGAGGGCCTACAGGTGAGCGAACCCCATTAAACATTGTAGTGAGGGCCTACAGCTGAGCAGACAGTATGAAACATTGGAGGTGAGGGCTGGAAGGTGAGCAAACACCATAAAACATTTTAGTGAGGGCCTACAGCTTAGCAGACCGTATGAAACATTGGAGGTGAGGGCCTGATTGTGAGCGAACTCTATAAAACATTGTAGTGAGGGCCTTATGGTGAGCAAACCCCATAAAACCTTGTAGTTAGGGCCTACAGCTGAGCAGACCATATGAAACATTGGAGGTGAGGGTCTGAAGGTGAGCAAACCCCATAAAACATTGTAGTGAGGGTCTACAGCTGAGAAGAACCGTATGAAACATTGGAGGTGAGGGCCTACAGCTGAGCAGACCGTATGAAACATTGTAGTGAGGGCCTACAGCTGATCAGATCGTATGAAACATTGTAGTGAGGGCCTACAGCTGAGCAGACCATATGAAACATTGGAGGTGAGGGCCTACAGGTGAGCAGACCGTATGAAACATTGGAGGTGAGGGCACACAGGTGACCAGACCGTATAAAACATTGGAGTGAGGCCCTACAGGTGAGCAGACCGTATAAGACATTGTACTGATGGCATATATACTTTATGGAACAGGAGTGGAGGAGGAGGAGTAAACAAGATTCAATCATATACCCTTTTTTGGAGGTGAAAAGGGTGCATCTGAATCTTGTGGATTAAGTACATTGTAAAGCATACATTTAAATTCCGTGTTTGTTTCTCATTAGATCAGCGTTCCTCTGGTGGAGTGGAGTAGTCAGGGGCAATCCAAGCCTTGTTCATTTTTATCTGAGTCAACCTGTCAGCATTGCCAGTAGACAAGCGGATACGCTTATCTGTTATGATGCCACCAGCAGCACTAAATACACGCTCAGACAAAACGCTGGCGGCAGGGCAGGCCAACACCTCCACAAGTTCGTGCCATGTGTCCAGCTTGGACACCCAGTAGTTGTAAGGCACTGAGGGATCATTTAGGACGCTGACACGGTCTGCTATGTATTCCTTCACCATTTTCCAAAACTTTTCCCTCCTTGTACCACTAGGCCATGCTTCAGGGTGAGGTTGCTGGCGGGGTGTCATGAAAGTGTCCCATGCCTTGGAGAGTGTTGCCCTGCCTTTGTTGGAACTGCTGTGTGTTCCCATTGTCTCCCTTCCCCGTTTGCCTAAGGAAGTACGGACTCTGCCGCCAGCTTTATCAGATGGAAAATTCTGGAGCAATCTCTCAACAAGTACCTTCTGGTATTGCACCATTTTACTCGTCCTCTCCACCACAGGAATGAGAGATGAGAAGTTTTCTTTGTAGCGGGGGTCGAGAGGCGTGAACACCCAGTAATCCGTGTTATCTAAAATGCGTATAATGCGAGGGTCGCGGGTAAGGCAGCCTAACATAATTTCAGCCATGTGTGCCAGAGTACCAACAGGTAAGATTCTCCTTCTACTCCTCCTCTTTGGCTCATCCACGCTGAACAGATGGAATTAAAGTTCCGCGGGTACTAGCCTCAGTAGCAGAGTCATCCTTAATTGTGAGCAGCGATCGTTTGAGTAGACACAGCAGTGGGATGGTTACTCATAATCGCATTATCGACACTAACCATCTGTGTGGATTCTTCAAAGTTTTTTAAAACCTCACACAGGTCTGACATCAATGCCCACTCCTCGCTTGTGAATAGTGGCAGTTGACTTAAAAGGCGACGACCATGTTGCAGCTGGTGTTCAACAACTGCCCTCTGCTGCTCACAAAGCCTGGCCAACATATAGAACGTAGAGTTCCAGCGCGTGCTCACGTCGCAAAACAGTCGGTGAGCTGGAAGCCGCAAGCGCTGCTGCAGCGTTGACAGGCCGGCTGAAGCTGTGGACAACTTGCGGAAATGGGCACACACGCGGCGCGCCTTCACTAGTAGCTCTGGCAAATTGCGGTATGTTTTAATAAACCGCTGAACCACTAAGTTTAAGACGTGGGATAGGCATGGGATGTGTGTCAGGTGCCGAGCTCCAAAGCCGCAACCAGGTTACGGCCATTGTCAGACACAACCATGCCTGGTTGTAAGTTGAGTGGAGACAGCTCGGTCTGGTCCCTTATACCCTGCCAAAGCTCTGTGGCGGTGTGCTGTTTGTCCCCTGGGCAGATCAGCTTCAGGGCCTGTTGATGTTTCCCCACAGCAGTGCTACACTGCTTCCAGCTAGCGACTGATGGCTGACTGCTGCTGGAGGTGGAAGTGGAGGAGGATGAGGCAGAAGAGGAGGAGAAGTGGGGGTTGGAGCCAGTTAAATAGCTGCTTGCGGAGACCCTGATGGATGTAGGGCCCTTAATCCTGGGCGTGGGTAGCACCTGTGCCATCCCAGGGTACGACTCACTCCCGGTCTCCACCACATTCACCCTGTGTGCGGTCAGGGAAATGTAGCGTCTCTGGCCACCAGCACTTGTCCATGTGTCCTTGGTTAAGTGGACCTTCCCAGTAACTGCATTGGCCAGGGCACGGGTGATGTTCTGGGACACATGCTGGTGTAAGGCGGGCACGGCACACTGTGAAAAATAGTGGCGGCTGGGGACTGCGTACCAAGGGACTGTGGCCGACATCAGGCTGCGGAAGGCCTCAGTGTCCACAAGCCTATATGGCAACATTTCAAGGGCCAGTAATTTTGAAAGTTGGCAATTAAGTGCTATGGCCTGTGGGTGGGTGGGTATGTGCGCTTGCGTTCAAATGACTGTGGTATGGACATTTGGACGCTGCACTGGGACAGGGAAGTGGATGTTGTTGCTGCTGGTTCATTCGAAGGTCCAGGTGCAGGGCGAGAGGCATCCGGGCCTGCGTCTTGGACAGGGGATTGGACAGCACGTAACACAGGGGAAGAGGAGGCAGTGGTGTGACCCGCAGACCCAGATTGTGGACCCAGGCGTTCGGCTCACTTAGGAGGGTGCTTGGATGCCATGTGGCGGATCATGCTGGTGGTGGTTAGGTTGCTAGTATTCATGCCTCGGCTCATTTTGGTACCGCACAGGTTGCAAACTACCACTCTTTTGTCCTCTGCACTTTCCTCAAAAAAGCGCCCTACTGCGGAACACCTACCTCTTGCTAAGGTTGATTTATGCATGGGGGTCATCGTTGTAATGGTTGCGGGCCTGTCTGGTGTGGGCCGACTTCTCCCTTTTGCAACCCCACTGCCTCTTCCAGCCTGTTGCGGTGCTGCGGATCCCTTTCCCTCTGTACTGCTGTACTCGCTCGGCTTTTCACCTTCCCATGTTGGGTCAATGACCTCAACGTCCAACACCTCCTGTTCCACTTCCTCACTCTGATCATCCTCCTGTCTTGACCTAACCACAACCTCAGTGATTGACAACTGTGTCTCATAGTCATCCACCTCGTGAACTAATGATTGACGTTCACCACTGTCATCTTTTTGAGGTCCCTCTTCAAGCATGCTGGCCGCGAGGGCCTAATAGTGGAGCTGAAAAGAGCTCCTCGGAATATCCGAGTGTGGGATCACTCGTTTAGCAGGCCTCTACATGGTGGGAGGAAGGATGATCTGAGCGAGGAGTTGGCTGACCAGACTCTTGGCTACAGAGACTGGAGTTGGTGGAAGAGAGGGTGGTGC
This sequence comes from Bufo bufo, assembly GCF_905171765.1. Lineage (NCBI taxonomy): Eukaryota > Metazoa > Chordata > Amphibia > Anura > Bufonidae > Bufo > Bufo bufo. The sequence continues at coordinate 154,451,837 of NC_053390.1, read as the reverse complement.
TTAGCCGACTGGAAGCATTATAGTCAGCAAGCCAACCGACCAACTGTTCGCACTGGTCTGACTTGGACAGTGTTGTCGTGCGCCGCCTAGCTAAGTTGGACATGAAGCTGGGTACGGTTTTATAATTTTATTTTTTTTGTGCACTGGCAGCAGGCACAGTTTCATTGCGCCGAGTGCCACGACCACTGTCTGAACCATTAGTATAACGCCCACTTCCACGTCCCTTAGTGCTGGCCTTCTTCATATTTATGGATTTTTATATGGTTGTGACGCTGTTTTTTTTTTACTGTCCACAAAAGACAGTATTCAGATATAGGGCAGTATATGACACAGAACAGCACAGATTTTGGACAGTATTTTAGCCACAGATTATTGCAATCTGCAGTACAGACACTGTTTTATGATGTTGTTTATATTTATGACTATATTATTCCCAATATATGGGCCTGAAGTGCACAGACGGTACAGAAATGCAATGCACTGCGATTTAAGGTTTTAAACTGCAGACAAGAAAACTGGGTGCTGATTTAGTGAAATATGTATATGTGTATATATATATATATATATATACGGATTTTCAATTTTTCCCAATATATGGAATTGAAGCACTCAGACGGTATAAAAATGCAATGCGCTGTGATAAACGGTTTCTACCGCAGACAACAAAACTGTGTGCAGATTAAGTGAAATTGTGTGCAGATTCAATATATGGGACACCTTCTATTAAGATAGCCAATGAAGCGATTTTTTTTTTTTGTAAATTGCTGCCAACACACACAGTAGTCCTTAACCGCCTCCGGACCGCCTAACGCAGATTCGCGTTCCGGAGGCGGCAGCACTGCGCTCAGCGACGCATATACGCGTCATCTCGCGCGAGCTGAGATTTCCTGTGAACGCGCGCACACAGGCGCGCGCGCTCACAGGAATGGAAGGTAAGAGAGTGGATCTCCAGCCTGCCAGCGGCGATCGTTCGCTGGCAGGCTGGATATGTGATTTTTTTTAACCCCTAACAGGTATATTAGACGCTGTTTTGATAACAGCGTCTAATATACCTGCTACCTGGTCCTCTGGTGGTCCCTTTTGTTTGGATCGACCACCAGAGGACACAGGTTGCTCAGTAATATGTTGCACCAAGCACCACTACACTACACCCCCCCCTGTCACTTATTAACCCCTTATTCACCCTTGATCACCCCTGATCACCCCATATAGACTCCCTGATCACCCCCCTGTCATTGATTACCCCCCTGTCATTGATCACCCCCCTGTAAAGCTCCATTCAGATGACCGCATGATTTTTACGGATCCACTGATAGATGGATCGGATCCGCAAAACGCATACGGACGTCTGAATGGAGCCTTACAGGGGCGTGATCAATGACTGTGGTGATCACCCCATATAGACCCCCTGATCACCCCCCTGTCATTGATTACCCCCCTGTAAAGCTCCATTTAGACGTCCGCATGATTTTTACGGATCCACTGATAGATGGAGCGGATCCGCAAAACGCATACGGACGTCTGAATGGAGCCTTACAGGGGCGTGATCAATGACTGTAGTGATCACCCCATATAGACTCCCTGATCACACCCCTGTCATTGATTACCCCTTTGTCATTGATCACACCCCTGTAAAGCTCCATTCAGACGTCCGCATGATTTTTACGGATCCACTGATAGATGGATCGGATCCGCAAAACGCATGCGGACGTCTGAATGGAGCCTTATAGGGGGTGATCAATGACAGGGGGGTGATCACCCCATATAGACTCTCTGATCAGCCCCCTGTCATTGATCACCCCCCTGTCATTGATCACCCCCCTGTCATTGATCACCCCCCTGTAAGGCTCCATTCAGACATTTTTTTGGCCCAAGTTAGCGGAATTTTTTTTTTTTTTTCTTACAAAGTCTCATATTCCACTAACTTGTGTCAAAAAATAAAATCTCACATGAACTCACCATACCCCTCACGAAATCCAAATGCGTAAAATTTTTTAGACATTTATATTCCAGACTTCTTCTCACGCTTTAGGGCCCCTAGAATGCCAGGGCAGTATAAATACCCCACATGTGACCCCATTTCGGAAAGAAGACACCCCAAGGTATTCCGTGAGGGGCATATTAAGTCCATGAAAGATTGAAATTTTTGTCCCAAGTTAGCGGAAAGGGAGACTTTGTGAGAAAAAAAAAAAATATAAATTTCTGCTAACTTGTGCCAAAAAAAAAAAATTTCTATGAACTCGCCATGCCCCTCATTGAATACCTTGGGGTGTCTTCTTTCCAAAATGGGGTCACATGTGGGGTATTTATACTGCCCTGGCATTCTAGGGGCCCTAAAGCGTGAGAAGAAGTCTGGGATCCAAATGTCTAAAAATGCCCTCATAAAATGAATGTGGGCCCCTTTGCGCATCTAGGCTGCAAAAAAGTGTCACACATGTGGTATCGCCGTACTCAGGAGAAGTTGGGCAATGTGTTTTGGGGTGTCATTTTACATATACCCATGCTGGGTGAGATAAATATCTTGGTCAAATGCCAACTTTGTATAAAAAAATGGGAAAAGTTGTCTTTTGCCGAGATATTTCTCTCACCCAGCATGAGTATATGTAAAAAGACACCCCAAAACACATTACCCAACTTCTCCTGAATACGGCGATACCAGATGTGTGACACTTTTTTGCAGCCTAGGTGGGCAAAGGGGCCAACATTCCAAAGAGCACCTTTAGGATTTCACAGGTCATTTACCTACTTACCACACATTAGGGCCACTAGAATGCCAAGGCAGTATAACTACCCCACAATTGACCCCATTTTGTAAAGAAGACACCCCAAGGTATTCCGTGAGGGGCATGGCGAGTTCCTAGAATTTTTTATTTTTTATCACAAGTTAGTGGAAATTTATGTTTTTTTTTTTTTTCTTACAAAGTCTCATATTCCACTAACTTGTGACAAAAAATAAAAACTTCCATGAACTCACTATGCCCATCAGCGAATACCTTGGGGTGTCTTCTTTACAAAATGGGGTCACTTGTGGTGTAGTTATACTGCACTGGCATTCTAGGCGCCCAAATGTGTGGTAAGGAGTTTGAAATCCCATTCATTTTAATGGCAGGCGAACATGAAAAACCTCCAGGTCATATTTGCAGCCACAAAATACTTAGTAGATGCTCACACATAGTCCCACGACATGAACACTGACATACCAGAAGCATTAAGCGAATCTGCGATCTACAAGCATTCTTTTTTTATCTGCAAAATTTCGTCAAAGTATTAATCGCAAGAGAACATGCGCTAGAAAGGCGTGGCCTACAGCAACTGGTTTGCACCGACTAGCAATTAGATGGATGCGATGGTTGGAACGAAGTTCAGCGACGAAGAGGAAGTAAGTAATCTTACATCAAAGTAGTGTATTTAATTACATTTCACCTGCATGTCTGAACAATCGCTTTATATGCATAAAGAGTGTTATAAAAAAATCACCAGTGCGACCTTCTGCGATTCTCACTAGATATTATTGATTTTTGCACTAAGTATTCCTGTGACATCACACCCACTATGTTAGTAGCATATTTGTATGGAAAGCATAGAAATATTTTTAACATGCACGTTGCACATCCATTGTCATGCCGCACACAATATTCCGCACACACACAAACTATATACCGCACACACACACACACTATATACAGCACACACTATACAGTATACCACACAAACACTATATAACGCATACACACACTATATACCGCACACACACAGACACACACTATAAACCGCACACACACACAGTCTATAGATTATAGTTTGTATCCTGTTGGTCAGGACTCAGGAGAAGCTTTCTTTGTCAGACCGCCAGTATTTGCTTGTTCATTTAGAGTTACCCAGGGTGCACCACGGGCAGGCGAACCAGCTGTACACCCCATACTGTACCGTCACTTCACTAGACAGGTACATCTCTGCTTAGCTGGACAGTATCTGATAGCTCAGACGCCACCCACATACAGTCGTAATACAATCCCATCTTCTAACCGTAACAGTAAGGCTGCATGCACACGGGCGTGTTTTTTCACAACTACGGACCGTAAAAACCCGGGCTGCTGTCCTGCAGAGTGGACCAGCGCACTGTGTCATTGGTTGCTAACTCGCTATGACGCTGTGTGCTTCTTGCCACCACCGCTGTACAGTAATACACTTGTATAGATCATACAAGTGTATCACAGTACAGCGGTGGTGGCCGGAAGCGCACATCATCATAGCAACCAATGACGCCGTGCGCTCGTCCACTCTGCAGGACGGGTTTGTACAGTCCGTAGTTGTGAAAAAACACGCCCGTGTGCAGGCTGCCTAAATCTAATATTTCCACTTCAAAGCATTAAATACTTTTTGCAGTTTACTTGAGTAAATTATTTTCAATACTATTATTGTTAAAAATTGGGATTATATGCTTGCATTTTTATCTTGCAGCGGATGTTGGGGCGGGGATATGACCGCACCCGGTCCCACGCCGAGAAGCAGTGAATTGTGCAGGAGCTGGCCTATGAAATCTGGCGCCATACGGGTGTAAAACACAGCCGTCTGGCCATCATAAAAAAATGGTCAGACATGAAGCGAAGACACCCCCGTTTATAAAAAGAATCCGGGACGAAAAATGCCCACATACATGCGTAAATAACTTTTGTATGTTTTGCAAACACTCTGTAATGTATACAGTGCTAAGCAAAAGTATTCACCCCCCTTGACTTCGTTCTTTTTTTGTTGTCTCACATCCTGGAATTAACATGGATTGTTTGAGGATTTGCATCATTTAATTTGTAGAACATGCCCACAACTTAGACCTTTTTTTAAATTGGTTAATTGTGAAGCATACAACTATTAGGACAAAATAATAGAAAAGGTCAATGTGCATAACTATTCACCCCCTAAAGTCAATACTTTGTAGAGCCCCCTTTTGCGTCAATCACAGCTTCAAGTCGCTTTGGATAAGTCTCTATTAGTGTTGAGCGCGAATATTCGAATATCAATTTTTTTTTGCGAATATCGGCACTTCGCTAATTCGCAAATATTTCAAATATAGTGCTATAAATTAGATATTTCGAATATTCTTTTTTTTATTTTTTTATTGTTAGATTTTTTTCTTTCCCACTTCCCAAAAGTAGTTCTTACCTGTCCTTAGGATTCCTGGCTTCCTGGTTGCTCCAGTCAGTGCCCGTTGCCGCTTCTGACGACTTTCGTGCTCATGGAGCGTCCCCATCACCATGGGAACGTCTCCATACTAGAATGTACTGTCGGATTTGAGAATTATGTTGAAATCGCAATTCGATTAATTCAAGTTATAATAATTGAATTTCGATTTTAACTTAGCACTGCTATATTCCATATTAGGCTAGAATTAACGAATATGGAATATAGCAGTGCTAAGTTAAAATCGAAATTCGATTATTATAACTTGAATTAATCGCATTGCTATTTCAACTTGGACCTGGTTTACTATGGTTGGCTTGGTAGAATTAGCGAATATGATGAATGTATTCGTCATATTCCTCAAAATGAAGATAACAAAGTATTCTCCATCTTCGTTTTAGCTCCATATTCGTCAACTTCGCTAATTCTAGCAATCAAATAGAAAGGTTGACTATAGAGACAGCTGTGTTTAATTCGCTATGCGATTATATTACTTTGCTTTTTTTTAAAAAAAATTGAATAGTTAAATACTTGATTATTATAGTGATTCTATTTATATATAAAAAAAAAAAAGTAATATAACCGCAAAGCGAATTAAACACAGCTGTCTCTATAGTCAACCTTCCTATTTGATTGTTAGAATTAGCTAAATTGACGAATAGGTAGCTAAAACAAAGATGTAGAATACTTCGTTATCTTCGTTTTGAGGAATATGACGAATATATTCGTCATATTCGCTAATTCTACCACGCCAACCATAGTAAACCAGGTCCAAGTTGAAATAGCAATTCGATTAATTCAAGTTATAATAATCGAATTTTGATTTTAACTTAGCACTGCTATACTCCATATTAGGCTAGAATTGACGAATATGGAATATAGCAGTGCTAAGTTAAAATCGAAATTCGATTATTATAACTTGAATTAATCGAATTGCTATTTCAACTTGGACCTGGTTTACTATGGTTGGCGTGGTAGAATTAGCGAATATGATGAATATATTCGTCATATTCCTCAAAACGAAGATAACAAAGTATTCTACATCTTCGTTTTAGCTACCTATTCGTCAACTTCGCTAATTCTAGCAATCAAATAGGAAGGTTGACTAAAGAGACAGCTGTGTTTAATTCGCTATGCGATTATATTACTTTGCTTTTTTTTTTTATAAATAGAATCATTATAATAATCAAGTATTTAACTATTCAATTTTTTTTTTAAAAAGCAAAGTAATATAATCGCATAGCGAATTAAACTTAGCTGTCTCTATAGTCAACCTTCCTATTTGATTGCTAGAATTAGCGAAGTTGACGAATAGGTAGCTAAAACGAAGATGTAGAATACTTTGTCATCTTCGTTTTGAAGAATATGACGAATACATTCGTCATATTTGTCATCTTCGCTAATTCTAGATATCAAACCAATAGGAAAGTAGCCTTAAGTTAAAATCGCAATACGCGATTATTTAAATCGCATAATAATCGCGATAACTAGAATAATGACGAATATTCGATTTAGACGAATATTAAACAAATATTCTATCGAATATTCGCGAATTTCGTCGAAATCGAATATGGCACCTGCCGCTCATCATTAGTCTCTATGAGCAGTTGCCACATTTTACCACTGGGATTTTTGCCCTTTCCTCCTTGCAAAACTGATTCAGCTCCTTCCGATTGGATGGTTTGCGCTTGTGAACAGCAATCTTTAAGTCTGACCACAGATTTTCTATTGGATTGAGATCTGGGCTGTGACTAGGCCATTCCAACATATTTATATGTTTCCCCTTAAACCACTCAAGTGTTGCTTTAGCAGTGTGTTTGGGGGCATTGTCCTGCTGGAAGGTGAACCTTTGTCCTAGCGTCAAATCACGCACAGAGTGGGACAGGTTTTGCTCAAGAATATCCCTGTCCATGTTTCCCTCAACTCTGACCAGTTTCCCAGTCCTGGATGCTGAAAAACATCCCACAGCATGATGCTGCCACCACCATGTTTCATTGTGGGGATGGTGTTCTTTGGGTGATGTGATGTGTTGGCTTTGTGCCAGACAAGTGACGGACTGAACCATCACTGTGTCTGCAGTAGAAGCCTGAGCCTCCTTCCTACAGGCTATTGACCCAGGACTATGGAGACCCCCACTCTGACCTATTTGGGTTAGAGTGAATTATAAACCATTATTTTTTGGTTGAGTTTATAGGCCACATCTGTGTGTTTCAGGCCCTGCCAGTGCACAGTGTCACACCAGTGCAACTCATATCTGGTGTCATAGTAGATTACATTTAAAAAATAAACAACAAATAAAGACTGTAATAGAATAGCAGTCAGTTGCCTGCAAGTGTGTGTGTTTCAGGCCCTGCCAGTTCACAGTGTCACACCAGTGCAACTCATATCTGGTGTCACAGTAGATTACATTTAAAAAAAACAAAAAACAAATTTTGACTGTAATAGAATAGCAGTCAGTTGCCTGCAAGCATGTGTGTTAAAGCCCTGCCAGTGCACAGTGTCACACCAGTGCAACTCATATCTGGTGTCACAGTAGATTACATTTTAAAAAACAAAAACAAATAAAGACTGTAATAGAATAGCAGTCAGTTGCCTGCAAGCGTGTGTGTTTCAGGCCCTGCCAGTGCACTGTGTCACACCAGTGCAACTCATATCTGGTGTCACAGTAGATTACATAAAAAAACAAAAAAATGTTTTTGACTGTAATAGATTGGATAGCAGTTAGTTGTCTGCAAGCGTGTGTGTCAGGCCTACAGCGTCTACTCTGCCAACTTCTGCCAGTGCACAGTGCCACTCATATCTGGTGTCACAGTAGCTTGCACGCAAAGTACAACTAAACTAATCAAAAAAAATGACAGGCAGAGGCAGGCCACCCTGCAGGGGCCGTCCTGGTCGTGGTGCTGTGATTCCCTTTGGCCCTAGAATAATGCCCAGTGTTCAGAGGCCACGTACCCTGAACTCGAAAAGTTCTGAGGACATAGTTGACTGGCTAACACAGGACACCCAATCTTCTACAGCTTCCTTGATGCACCATCCTCCTCCACTCAGCTTCGGGCACCTCTCAAGTTACCACTCGCCCGCCTGCCGCCACCACCAACACTAGCACCACAGCTGCTTCACTTGATCTGTCAGAGGAGTTATTTACACATCAGTTGGAAGAAATGAGTGATGCGCAACCATTATTGCCAGAGGATATAGATAACAGGGATATGTCTCAGTCAGGCAGCATTACACACATGGATGTACGGTGTGATGATGATGATGTTGTACCCGCTGCTGCTTCCTTTGCTGAGTTGTCAGATACAAGTGAAGCGGTTGATGATGACGATGTGTCCGTGGATGTCATGTGGGTGCCCGCTCGAAGAGAAGAAGAACAGGGGGAAAGTTCCGATGGGGAGACAGAGAGAAGGAGGAGACGAGTTGCAAGGGAGAGGTCGTCAAAAGGAGCTAGTGGCACAGTCAGACAGCATTCATCGGCACCCGGGGTCAGCCAGATAGCACGCCAATCAACGCATGCTATTGCCACCATCAGAATGCCGTAATTGCAGAGCTCAGCAGTGTGGCATTTTTTTTGTGTGTCGGCCTCTGACAACAGCGATGCCATTTGCAACCTGTGCCAAAAGAAACGGAGTCGTGGGAAGTCCAACACCCACCTCTCAACCATCCGCCACTCCGTCTCTCGCCTTGAGCAGTTCCTTCTCATCTGCCCACAGTCAGGTGTCTGTCAAGGACATGTTTGAGCGTAAGAAGCCAATGTCAAAAAGTCACCCCCTTGCCCGGCGTCTGACAGCTGGCTTGTCTGAACTCTTAGCCCGCCAGCTTTTACCATACAAGCTGGTGGAGTCTGAGGCCTTCAAAAAATTTGTAGCTATTGGGACACCGCAGAGGAAGGTACCCGGCCGAAATTTCTTTGCACAAAAGGCAATCCTCAACCTGTACTCGATTGTGCAAAAGGAAGTAATGGCATGTCTGGCACACAGTGTTGGGGCAAGGGTCCATCTGACCACTGATACCTGGTCTGCAAAGCACGGTCAGGGCAGGTATATTACCTACACTGCGCATTGGGTAAACCTGCTGACGGCTGCCAAGCATGTAATGCGTGGGTCTGCGGAGGAGTTGGTGACACTGCCACGACTTGCAGGCAGGCCTGCTGCCACCTCCTCTACTCCTCCTACTCCATCCTCTTCGATAACCTCAAAAGCTGAGTCCTCTTCTGCTGCTGTGTCTTGCTCCACATCAACGGCACCCCCCCCCCAGCTCCCCAGGTGCTATTCAACATCCCGGATACAACAGTGTAACGCCGTCTTGGGGTTGACTTGCCTGAAAGCAGTGAGTCACACCGGACCAGCACTCCTGTCCGCCCTGAACGCACAGGTGGATCAGTGGCTGACTCCGCACCAACTGGAGATCGGCAAAGTGGTGTGTGACAACGGAAGCAATTTGTTGGCGGCATTGAATTTGGGCAAGTTGACACATGTGCCGTGCATGGCACATGTGTTGAATCTGATTGTACAATGCTTTGTGCATAAGTACCCAGGCTTACAGGATGTCCTCAAGCAGGCCAGGAAGGTGTGTGGCCATTTCAGGCATTCCTACACGGCCATGGCGCACTTTTCAGATATCCTGCGGCGAAACAACATGCCAGTGAGGCGCTTGATTTGCGACAGCCCGACACGTTGGAATTCAACACTCCTAATGTTCGACCGCCTGCTCCAACAAGAAAAAACCGTCAACGAGTATTTGTATGACCGGGGTGCTAGGACAGCCTCTGTGGAGCTGGGAATTTTTTTGCCACATTACTGGACACTCATGCGCAATGCCTGACAAACCTAGTCAGTCGCACTGAAGGCACCATCAGCGACATCATCCCATTTGTTTTCTTCCTGGAGTGTGCCCTGCGAAGAGTGCTGGATCAGGCCGTAGATGAGCGTGAAGAGGAAGAGGAAGAGTTGTGGTCACCATCACCACTAGAAACAGCCTTATCAGCATCGCTTGCTGGACCTGCGGCAACGCTGGAAGAGGATTGTGAGGAAGAGGAGTCAGAGGAGAAATGTGGCATTGAGGAGGAGGAGGAAGACCAACCACAGCAGGCATCCCAGGGTGCTCGTTGTCACCTATCTGGTACCCGTGGTGTTGTACGTGGCTGGGGGGAAGAACAGACTTTCAGTGAGATCAGTGAGGACGAGGATCGGGACATGAGTAGCTCGGCATCCAACCTTGTGCAAATGGGGTCTTTCATGCTGTCGTGCCTGTTGAGGGACCCTCGTATAAAAAGGCTAAAGGAGAACGACCTGTACTGGGTGGCCACGCTACTAGACCCCCTTTATAAACAGAAAGTGCCTGAAATGTTACCGAATTTCCGCAAGTCGGAAAGGATGCAGCAGTTCCAAAATAAATTAAAAAGCATGCTTTACACAGCGTATAAGGGTGATGACACAGCACAACGGGAATCTAACAGGGGAAGAGGTGAAAGTAATCCTCCTCCTTCCACGACCACGCTGGCAAGGACAGGACGCTTTACAGACGTGTTGTTGATGGAGGACATGCAGAGCTTTTTAAGTCCTACGCATCGCCACAGCCCTTCGGGGTCTACCCTCAGAGAACGACTCGACCGACAGGTAGCAGACTACCTCGCCTTAACTGCAGATATCAACACTCTGAGGAACGATGAACCCCTTGACTACTGGGTGTGCAGGCTTGACCTGTGGCCTGAGCTATCCCAATTTGCGATAGAACTTCTGGCCTGCCCCGCTTCAAGTGTCCTGTCAGAAAGGACCTTCAGTGCAGCAGGAGGTATTGTCACTGAGAAGAGAAGTCGCCTAGGTCAAAAAAGTCTAGATTACCTCACCTTTATTAAGATGAATGAGGCATGGATCCCAAAGGGACTGACAGTGGGCGATACATTTGACTAAAAAAGGCCTGGTGATGAGATGAGCTGCCTTGGGCTAAAAATGGTCCACACTCTGCTGTATTTTATCTCTGCATGCCGGATGACTTGCGTGACTTATCCGCCACCAACTAGGGTTCAAGCCGCAATGTTTTAGTGCTTTTTCTGCCTGGAAAACATAAAATTTTCTGGCCGCTGCTACAGCAGCGGCTGCAACAATACCTATTTTTTCAGTCATGTGTACATGCCTAATTTTTCTGGCCTCTGGTGCTGCACTGTGGTTGCAAAAACAAAACAAAAAAAAGGCACATACATGTGTCAATTCCCCTTCGTGATCGTTACCTTGTTGTGGTGAAGGGGCTTGCGTATCACAATGAAGTGACCACCTCTATGAGTGTGTTGGCAATGGCAATGTTGGCACACCCCAGATGATAAGGTCGTTGCTTCATTGTGAACAGACCAAAAGCGATCGGCTGAATAATTTTGCATAGAAAAAACATTAATTTTCTTTGTGATCATCTAAGGTGATCATTAAAGCCTACTAGGCCAACAATGGGCCCACACTGCAGAACATTGTTTTCTGGGTCACTTAACTGTCACTGAACTACCTCAGCATGACCATAGACTTTGAAAAAAAAACTGCAATCTCCCAAACGTGCGCATGAGCACAGTCATCACTACACCAAGATTGTCGCATAGAGGAATAAAATTTATGTCATAAGTGTATCAACTATTGACAACTCTTTGCGGTTGTCTAAAATGTATTCCATACACGTCCCCTGATAGGGGACGAAACAGGGATTAAACTAATAGGAATAGTACTACTTAACACACCACTCATATCTGGTGGCACAGTACATTGCACGGCGCACGTGCAGTGCCCCAAATTAGAAGTAGGAGGACCAACCAAGCATCTTTTTCCATCTCCCAGTTCCTAAAATCTATTACATACACCAGCCCCTCATAGGAGACGTAACAGGGATTAAACTGATAGGAATAGTACTACTTAAACACACCACTCATATCTGGTGGCACAGTACATTGCAAGGCGTATGCACAGTGCCCCAAATTGGAAAGAAGAGGACCGACCAAGCATCTTTTTCCATCTCCGGGTTCCTAAAATCTATTACATACACCGGCCCCTCATAGGAGACGTAACAGGGATTAAACTAATAGGAATAGTACTACTTAAACACACCACTCATATCTGGTGGCACAGTACATTGCAAGGCGTATGCGCAGTGCCCCAAATTGGAAAGAAGAGGACCGACCAAGCATCTTTTTCCATCTCCGGGTTCCTAAAATCTATTCCATACACCAGCCCCTGATAGGGGACAAAACAGAGATTAAACTGCTAAGAACAGATTTTTTTTTATTTAAAAAAAAAGAGGACAGCCTCTGCGGAGCTGGGTATTTTTTGGCCGCGTTACTGAACGCTCATGCAAAATGGCTGTAGGCTCATGCGTCCTTTTGCGGAGGTGACAAACCTGGTCAATCAAACCCAAGGCAACATCATCGACCTCATCCCATATGCGTTTTTTCTGGAGCGTGCCCTGCGAAGAGTGCTGGATCAGGCCGTAGATGAGCATGAAGAGGAAAAGTTGTGGTCACCATCACCACCAGAAGCAGCCTTGTCGTCGTCGATTGCTGGACCTGCGGCAACGCAGAGAGAGGAGTCTGAGGAAGAGGAGTCAGAGGAGGAAGGTGGCTTTGAGGAGGTGGAAGACTAACCACAGCAAGCGTCCCAGGGGGCTTGTTGTCACCTTTCAGGGACCCTTGGTGTTGTACGTGGCTGGGTGGAGGAAGAGACCTTCAATGACGTCAGTGAGGACAAGATACGGGACATGGCTAGCTTGGAATCCAACCTTGTGCAAATGGGGAGTTTGCGGTTGTGCAAATGGACTGTTTGCGGTGCATTAAACTGGGAGTTTGGTCTGTCACTGTGAAGCGGGAATAACTTTTACACTACCTAATCGATACAACATCATACCTGATGTTTTAAAGCACATTATTCCAAACCACTGCGCTCCACCCTCACCCCTGGCCCTGCCTACTTGCTTCCCGAGTCCTGATGACAGGGGACAACTGGACGACAGTCCCTAACTTAGGATATGTGCAGGGAAGACAGACAAGACAAAATACGGAACATGAACGGACCGGGTCAGAACCAAGAGAGCTACGCAGTACAAAGGGTTAAGCAAAGAATGGTCAGGAGAAGCCGGGGTCAAATACCAGGAGAGTAGAGAAGTACAAGAGGAGTCCTAAGAGAGTAGTCAGGTGGGAGCCGAGGTCACAATACCAGGACGGATACGCAGTACAGGAGGAGCAGGCAAAAGGATCGTCAGGGAACGGAATCAGGTGAGTATTCAGTAGTCCAACAAATAGCCAGGAACCTAGAAATTAACAGGCAAACTGTGGCTAGCAGGCTGCCTGTATTTATAGTGGGGAGTGAGGGTCATGTGACGTGGCCAGCGTCACATGACCGACAGACCAACCAGTTGAGCACCGAGTGATCAGCTTCGCGCTCAAGGCAGACTTAGGAGCAGGGAGCCACCCAGCTAGTAAAGCCGCCCTGGGAATGAGGTCAAACACAGATCCTCATTCCCAAAGCTAAGCAACAGTTTTGCGGGCAATGGGGGACTGAGTGCACCTTCGGAACCCCGTTACAGTACCCCCCCTTTTACGAGGGGCCACCGGATCCAAGACTTCAGGCGATGGCTTTTCAGGGTGTTCTAAATTAAATTTACGAACCATTCTAGGAGCATGAACCTCGCTGACAGGTACCCAAGATCTCTCTTCAAGTCCATACCCCTTCCAGTGAATCAGGTACTGCAAGGAGTTACGCACCTTCCTGACATCCACTATTTTAGACACAACATACTCGACAGCATCATTAACAAGAACCGGCGGAGGCGAGGCTTTCGATGGTACTACCGGTTCAAAATATTTTTTAAGTAGACATTTATGGAACACATTATGAATGTGGAATGACTCGGGCAGCTCCAACCTAAATGATACCGGGTTAATCACCTCCATGATCTTATATGGTCCAATTAAACGAGGAGCAAATTTTCTAGAAGCTACCTTGAGAGATAGATTTTTGGAGGACAACCATACTTTATCCCCAACCTGAAAGTTCACCCCCCCTTGAACGTCTACTATCGGCCTTGAGTTTTTGAGATCTTTGAGCCTTTTCTAGATTCGATTGAACCCGGGCCCAAACTGCACAGTTCGGAGGAGAGTTTATCAGCTTCAGGGTTAGAGGAGGAGACGGACGACCCAGAATGAAAACGGGGATGAAAACTTTGGTTACAAAAGAAAGGGGAGACCCCAGCAGAAGAATTGACATGGTTATTCAAAGCAAATTCAGGCAACGGAAGGAATTTGACCCATAATTGCTGGTCATCAGCAACATACAACCTCAGGAATTGTTCCACAGACTGATTAAGGCGTTCAGTCTGCCCATTACTCTCAGGATGGTAAGCGGAAGAAAAAGACAACAAAATTTTACATCTTTGACAGAAGGCCCTCCAGAATTTGGACAAAAACTGCACACCACTGTCTGAAACAATATTTTCCGGGATGCCATGTAAACGAACAATCTCTCTCACAAAAATAGACGCCAGGGTTTTAGCATTCGGAAGTTTAGACAGGGGAATGAAATGAACCACTACCCAAATCACAGTCTTGCCCTCTGCCAGCGGTAGGTCAGTTATAAAGTCCATCGAGATATGGGACCAGGGTCTACTGGGAATGGGTAGGGGTCGTAGGTTACCAGCAGGGCAAGTCCTAGGTGTCTTAGACCTGGCACAAACCTCACAGACTGACACATAGGACTTGACATCCCTGGTCAGAGTGGGCCACCAATAAGATCTAGAAACCAGATCCTTAGTGCCCTCAACACCCGGATGTCCACAAAAGGCAGAATCGTGACACTCACCCAACAGCTGGAGACAAAATTGTAGGGGAACAAACAACTTATCTGTTGGGGTGGATGCCGGTGCCAGATGTTGTTCAGCCTTAATGCGAGCCGAGATATCCTGGGTTAGAGCCGCTAAGAAGATGTTTGCTGGTAGGATGGATTCAGGCGGCGTCTCAGTGGGTTGAAAAGCATGGAAGCTCCGAGATAATGCGTCTGCCTTCACATTTTTACTTCCCGGCCTGAACGTTATGGAGAAATCAAAACGGGTAAAAAACAGAGCCCATCTGGCTTGTCGGGGATTCAACCTCTTAGCGGACTCGAGAAACATTAGGTTTTTATGATCAGTGACAACAGTTACTCGATGCCTTGCCCCCTCCAAAAAATTCCTCCACTCCTCAAATGCCCATTTAATAGTCAGCAGCTCCCTATTCCCTATGTCGTAGTTTCTCTCCGTGGGAGAGAATTTCCTAGAGAAGAAGGCACACGGTCTTAGGTTAGTGAGGCTAGCAGGACCTTGTGAAAGGACTGCTCCTGAGCCGTCCTCGGACGCATCCACCTCCACAATAAAGCGTCTCTCCTGATCAGGCTTGATCAGAATGGGAGCGCTACTAAATGCCTTTTTTAATGTTTCAAATGAAGAACTGGCCTTGGTAGACCAATTCTCTAAATCCGCCCCTTTCTTAGTAAGGTCGGTCAAAGGCTTAGCAATTACAGAAAAATTCATGATAAATTTACGGTAGTAATTAGCGAAACCCAAAAAACGTTGTAAAGCCTTTAAGGATGAAGGCCTTACCCATTCCTTAATTGCTAAAACCTTACCAGGATCCATCTTAAAAGCGTGAGGAGTCAAAACATGCCCTAGAAACAGTATCTCCTGTACACCAAAGACACATTTCTCTTGCTTAGCGGTTAGCTGGTTCTCCCTCAACACCTCTAATACTTGTTTGACATGGGACACATGAGATTCGAAATCAGGAGAGAATATCAAAATGTCGTCAAGATAGACAATAATAAATTTACCTAAGAACTCCCTAAGAATATCGTTCATTAAGTTTTGGAACACAGCTGGGGCATTGCTGAGTCCAAAAGGCATCACCTGATATTCAAAGTGTCCTATCGGAGTATTGAACGCTGTCTTCCATTCGTCTCCCTCCTTGATTCGGATTAGATTGTATGCCCCTTTCAGGTCAATCTTGGAAAACCAGGTTGCCCCCAAAACCTGGTTAAATAGATCCGGAATCAATGGGAGAGAGTATCTATTTTGGACAGTGATTTTATTTAATCTCCGGTAATCAATACAAGGCCTAAGACCACCATCCTTCTTTTTAGCAA
The DNA here is from genome assembly GCF_905171765.1 of Bufo bufo. Classification (NCBI taxonomy): domain Eukaryota; kingdom Metazoa; phylum Chordata; class Amphibia; order Anura; family Bufonidae; genus Bufo; species Bufo bufo. The sequence goes on along the minus strand of NC_053390.1, from coordinate 154,435,518 downwards.
AGAAAAACCCTGCTCCCATAGGAGAGACTGAAGGTCTAATATGCCCTTTAGCAAAGCTCTCCTTAATATAATCTTCCATAGCCTTGCGTTCGGTCCCTGAAAGATTATAAATTCGACCTTTAGGAAATTCGACACCCTCAATTAGCTCTATGGCGCAATCATAAGGTCTATGGGGGGGTAGAACCTCTGGAGTAAGGGACGAGAACACATCAGAATATTCCTTAATAACAGAGGGTAATGTATTAGACCTTACTGAAACCCCAGCCTGGACCACGGACAAGCATGAGTCACACTTAGGTCCCCATTTCACCAACTCTCCTTTGGACCAATCAATTGTGGGGTTATGTAAACGGAGCCAAGGCAACCCTAGTACCACCTCAACCGGTAGGTTCTCCAGGACTAGAAGAGAACATCTCTCAGAGTGGCACACACCCACGGACAGAGAAATTTCAGAGGTACATGACCTCACCGTACCACCAATCAGGGGAGTAGCATCAATAGCCATGACATGGATAGGTGTAGGTAAAGCAAACATTGGAATACCCAATTTACAAGCAAACTCAAAGTCAATAAAGCTGGCCACTGAACCGGAGTCAATAAAGGCCTTACCCGGCCACTTATTAACCCCCAGAGAAATTGTTATGGGTACCAAAAGCTTACCTTTAGAAAAATCAGGGTGTACCTGGTCTTTAGGTTGTCTTGCCTTAGGAGACTTGTCAGAGAGGACCCTCTTAGGACACTTGTTGATCCAATGGCCAGGATCTCCACAGTAGAAGCACTCTCCACGTCTGCGACGAAGATTACCCCGGGTCATGCCAACCTGCATGGGTTCCTCGGTGGAGACCTCAGTGTTGTCCCTGGAAAAGGCCTCTGGCTGGACCACCATCTGAGAACAGAACTGTCATTCTTGTCGTCTCTCTAACTCGTCTGTCAAGTCGGACAACTAGGGTCATCATCTCCTCTAAGGTCTCAGGAATTTGGTAATTGACTAATAGATCTTTTAAATTATCAGATTGACCAGACCTAAACTGACTCTTCAGGGCTGGTTCATTCCATCCTGAGGGGACACACCACCGTCTGAATTGGGTGCAATACTCCTCCGCAGGGAGATGGCCCTGAACCAGTGCCCTAAGAGCCGTCTCGGCTACCAGGGCCCTGTCTGGTTCGTCATAGAGGGTACCCAGGGCCTGAAAAAACCCCTCCACAGAAGTTAGACAACTGGCCCCAGGAGGTAACGAAAATGTCCAGTCCTGGGGATCACCCTGTAGTAGAGAAATGATAATCCCCACGCGTTGGCTCTCGGGACCGGAGGACACGGGGCGCAAACGGAAGTAGAGTTTGCAATTCTCCTTAAAGGAGAGAAACCTCTTCCGGTCTCCAGAAAAGGGTTCTGGGAGCTTGATCTGGGGTTCAAAATGTGGACTGGAGGACAGAGGAGTGGAAGAACCTTGCCCTAACTCACAAGAACGGAGTTTCTCTCCTAGCTCCTGCACCCTCTGTGTCAAGTTAGAAACATGGTCAGTCAGGGTAGTAAGAGGATTCATGATACAGTGGTTATTTGGCCTGTTAATCTGTAACGGTCACGTCCACACACACACACACACAGGAAGGATAGTGACCACTGCGCTCCACCCTCACCCGTGGCCCTGCCTACTTGCCTCACGAGTCCTGATGACAAGGGACAACTGGACGACAGTCCCTAACTTAGGATATGTGCAGGGAAGACAGACAAGACAAAATACGGAACATGAACAGACCGGGTCAGAATTAAGAGAGCTACGCAGTACAAAGGGTTAAGCAAAGAATGGTCAGGAGAAGCCGGGGTCAAATACCAGGAGAGTAGAGAAGTACAAGAGGAGTCCTAAGAGAGTAGTCAGATGGGAGCCGAGGTCACAATACCAGGACGGATACGCAGTACAGGAGGAGCAGGCAAAAGGATTGTCAGGGAACGGAATCAGGTGAGTATTCAGTAGTCAAACAAATAGGCAGGAACCTAGAAATTAACAGGCAACCTGTGGCTAGCAGGCTGCCTGTATTTATAGTGGGGAGTGAGGGTCATGTGACGTGGCCAGCGTCACATGACCGACAGACTAACCAGTTGAGCACCGATTGATCAGCTCGGCGCTCAAGGCAGACTTAGGAGCAGGGAGCCACCCAGCAGTAAAGCCGCCCTGGGAATGAGGTCAAACACAGATCCTCATTCCCAAAGCTAAGCAACAGTTCTGCGGGCAATGGGGGACCGAGTGCACCTTCGGAACCCCGTTACATTAGGAATGTTAGGTGATTTATGCCCTTTATGGATTAAAACCCGACTGCGTAAACTACGTAATTTTCCATGGGAATTTTGCCATGGATCCCCCTCCGGCATGCCACAGTCCAGGTGTTAGTCCCCTTGGAACAACTTTTCCATCACTATTGTGGCCAGCAAGAGTCCCTGTGGGTTTTAAAATTCGCCTGCCTGTTGAAGTCTATGGCGGTTCGCCCCGGTTCGCCCGTTCGCGAACATTTGCGAAAATTCGCGTTCGCCGTTCGCAAACGGAAAATTTTATGTTCGCGACCTCTCTAGTGTTAATTTGCTGTTGGGGGAGGAGCCTTTGTGGGAGTGTGTGTATATATAGCAACATAGTATTAGCTTGCTAATTATAGCTTGCTGCTTTTCCAAGGCTGCTATTCCAAGTGCTGATTTATAAGTGCATTGGAGATATTCAGGAGACTAACTTAGTCTAACTCAGAGTTTTTCCACTGTAGCAGAACTTCAGTGGTGTTTCTGGTGGATACTCAGACACTGTGTTTCAAAAGAGGTAAGGAATTTGTTAGACAGGGTATCACTATTGTCTGATTGCAAATGAGCATAGGCGAGTAAGGTGTTAATTTGCTGTTGGGGAGGAGCCTTTGTGGGAGTGTGTGTATATATAGCAACATAGTATTAGCTTGCTAATTATAGCTTGCTGCTTTTCCAAAGCTGCTATTCCAAGTGCTGATTTATAAGTGCATTGGAGATTTTCAGGAGACTAACTTAGTCTAACTCAGAGTTTTTCCACTGTAGCAGAACTTCAGTGGTGTTTCTGGTGGATACTCAGACACTGTGTTTCAAAAGAGGTAAAGAATTTGTTAGACAGGGTATCACTATTGCCACTGAGGAAGGGGAAAGCGTCTCCCCGAAACGCGTCTGGTGTGGAATCTTGGATAAATACCCCGCTTTTCATGAACATGAGTGCACTATAAAGAAGAAGAAAAAGGAATTTTTCCACCTTACAAAGACCTCAAGACGTCATTAACCTGCGCCTGAAGTCGTAAGTACGTGACCCTCACACCGAGTTAATCTCGGAATCAGCTGTGAGATACACGTGGGACGCGAGGAACTCCATAGCCGGGACGCCGGCATTCAACACGGAATAAAGGCTTACTCGCGAGTCCCAGCAAACCAAAAATCCAGGCAAAGGTAAGCCCACACAGTGGGTAAAAACTTATGAGGCATCACATTAAGTTATTCGAAGGGGAAATAACGAATTATACATACTAAGGACTTTTTTTGCCAGTAATTGAATCCGGATGAATCGCAACAATGTTGTGCTAATACAATAGAGACTGGATAGATTTTTTGCAAAGAGCATCAAGCGCAGAGGAATGCCACATATGTGCAGCGCTATTTGTATATTTACCCTTGGATATACCTTACATTAATTAAGGACATTCAGCGGCATTTCAGCACATACGTGCGTCTTTTATTCAAATATAGAACTGACCTGTACCACCATATCTGGTGTGTTTTTAGGATTGGTGTGTAATTGTTTTATGATATTCACCGTATGCAAAATTTGTAGGAGATATATCACCCATTAGGGCGAAGGCTGACCACGCAATTTATCCTCTTCCCTATTAAATCTAGGATCCAGCGGATCCACATTGTGGAAATTGTAGTGAGGATATTTTGGGTCATCGACCTCTGCCCAAACGGTGCAAGCATCCATTTCTCCAACTGTGTTTTATTATATTGTATTTTACCATATTGTTGTTTTATATTGTAATTTTATTACATGTCTTAATAATAAATTTGTCCTATATTTCCGTATATGAGTGCCCATCCATACTTTTTTACATTTAAATCTAATTTTGAGGGGTGTCTCAAACTCTGGTTGGTGCACCTACCCTGAAAGGACAGGGGTGAGTGGATATCTGAATTATTTTCTCAGGGTATCACTATTGTCCAAACAAGTAAGATTTGTTTGTTTAAAAATGTTCCCCTCTTTACAATAACAGACCTGTTTCTGTGCAGGAATTGTTGTGCTTTTATTTCAGGTTCAACTCTTCAGAGGTTTGGATACTGTCTGATCTGTAGACAGCTCTCCATAATGCAGCAGGAAATTACTTTTTTGAAATATGAGATTTGTAAATTAACCATTAAACAAACTCCGGCTGAGAATATTGCAATGCCACTGCTACAGAGGCCCCCTAGAAATGGAAGATGGGTTACTGTAGGTTCTGGTAGACTGAGAGTTGTGGATAGAAGACATGTCCCACAGTCTGTGGCTCTCCATAATTCATTTGCAGCACTTTCAGAGTGCAAGAGCAACATGGAGGATGGCTCAAGCACAGTGGGTGAGAAACAATCATCTCCCATGCCTAAAGTATGCAAGACTGCAGCCAAAGACAAAAAGGAGAAGGTGAGGATTGATAGTAAGCAGCTGTTGGTGGGCGATTCCATCATAAGAGGTGTGAAGTTTGAGGAGAATGGTGTTGTGAGATGTCTCCCTGGTGCTACCGCTAGCAGGGATAGATGACGGATCCTTAATATTGTTAGGCAAGCAAAGCAGGAAAGGGAGGTGGATGTTATTATCCATCTTGGGACAAACGATCTGGCTTGCAATGAGGTTTCAAAGGTGAAAGAAGCTTTTCACACACTTGGAAAGGATATACGGGAGGTTGCATAAACTGTTTCATTCTGTGCATAACCTTCAGCATGACAGGAAGATGCGCATTAAGGAATTTAATGTATGGCTTGGTGAATGGTGTCTGAACCAAGGGTTTGACTTTGTGTCTCATGTTAGCTCTTGTTGCAATGGAAAGGAACTGTACAAGAAAGATGGTTTGCATCTTTCTCTCAAGGGAACAAATGTCCTCGGTGAACTGTTCCAAGTATTTGCTAAGGAGCATTTAAACTAGGAAAGGGGGGCAAAAGAGTGATAATCCAGCAGTCCAACTTCCCCCCGGAACAATGCCAGAAGATGCCAGTAGCACAAAGGTTAAGAAATGACAAGCTCAGATTCTTGTCTACAAATGCTCGCAGTCTAGGGAATAAGATCAATGAACTTGAGGCTATAATGGCATCTGAGAATATAGATGTAGTGGCTGTTACTGAGACGTGGTTCAATGGGAGTAATGAATTGGGTAATACCAGGGTTCTCTCTATACAGGAAAGACAGAGAAGGCAAGAAGGGGGAGGGGTGGCCCTGTATGTGAAAGATAGCATAAAATCTAATTTGATACAAGTTAGCGAGAACAATTTAGAGTCAGTTTGTGTTACCTTGCAGCTTGATAATCATAAGGTAACTCGTGTAGGTGTGATATATAGACCACCTAGCCAAGTCAAAGAATTAGATGATCTACTAGTTGAGGAAATAGCTAAAATGACTTTGAAGGGGGAAGTTATCATTATGGCAGACTTCAATGTTCCTGATGTAAACTGGAAAACCAAAATAGCTAGTTCTGCCAGGAGTACAGATATTCTAAATTCCCTACTGGGATTATCTCTACAGCAAGTAGTTGAGGAGCCAACCCGGAAGGAGGCCATTTTACTTTCAATAGTTTTTTATTGTCAAAGTAATTACTCAAAGTACATAGCATCATTTGCTAGAAATTACAATGAGATTTAAGCAAGAAGTAATACTCCAGATCATCTTTTGATAGGAGAAATTCAAAGGAAAACAAAATCTAAATCAAAGAAAGCAATTGGCTTATTAAAGAACATATCCAGATCTAATGAATCATTGCAATAAATAATACAAATCATAACAAAACATAACACAGTCTAAGTCATGTCCTCACATGAATAATGATATACATACTTATGCACGCCAGCTACGTTATACTTCTACCTACATCAGCAAGGTTATATAAATAATTCTATACCCTTCATACCATGACACTCCCCTCAAGCTCCTAACCCAATCCCAATCTTTCCGGCATTGTAGGGATCGGACCCCTCCAAACCTCCCATGCCCGAGTGTGGCGAGGCACTTGGAAGGACTGGTGCGCTAACATATACTCATAAGATCTTGTCGTATCTACCATACTGATAATCTCCTGTATATCAGGTATATTTTCACTTTTCCAGTTTTTGGCGATTTAAATTTTGGTAGCAATCAGTAAGTGGATTATGATGACCCTATATTTAGATGGTAGTTTGTCTAGATCTATAAGAAGTAAAGCTAGAGCTGGGTCTGGAGAGATCTGGTGGCCCATAATCCCAGAGATCTTAGTAAATACCTGCATCCATAGAGCATAAATCCTTGAACATGACCACAGAATGTGTAACAATGTCCCTTTACAACCACACCCCCTCCAACATTGCACGCTTACATTGGGGAAAATTGCGTGTAGCCTAACTGGAGTAAAGTACCATCTAAGTGTAGTTTTAATGTATGCCTCCAAGTGAGAGGAGCATTTAAGGGTTGAAATGGCGATTTTGTTTGCAGCTGTCCATTGTGCAAGAGTGAATGACTGCATCAAATCAGTTTCCCAAGCCAAGAGTGGAGCCATTTTGAGAAATTTGTCCTTATCCCCTAAAAACATATATAGGAATCTTATTCCAGAAAATACTGAATTCGCTGCAGACCATCTGATTAACAGTTGAGTATGACCTCTAAGGCTAAAGGTTGGGTTGTTCCCCAGTGTATGTCTTATTTTAAGATAGGAAAAGACTTCTTTTTGAGGTATGTTTAAAGTTCACATAACAGTGTCAAACGATTTCAAGGTTGACCCTGACACAAGATCTGCTACTGTTCCTACTCCTCTATCTTTCCAACCCTTCATGTTTAGGTCTGTGGATAAGCATTGAAGGGATTCAATAGGAGTGAGATGAGCTAAAGATACCGGTCCGTTTGTACTTTTGTCATGATATGTTTTCCATAAAGCTATGGAGGTAGAGACATAATATGCAGGATGGATGCCTAAATAACTATCATGTAGTGCAGCCATGAGGAGGGCTCGCAAATTACGTCCTGGGATTTGTGACTGCTCAATGTGCACCCAATGTTTTCCCTCTTCTCCCTTCCACCAATCCTTGAGTTGGTTAATTCTGGAAGCTAAGAAATAGTCATATATATTGGGCAATCCTAGTCCCCCAGATCTTTTATGTCTATACATGATACTTCTTGCTATTCTCGGCCTAGTCTTACTCCAGATGAAGCTATTAAACATTTTATTGGCTGAGTTAAAGAAGGAAACTTTGGGAGTGAGTGTTGTTGAAACGCTGCGATGCGTCCCAGCCATGATAACTCCGATTTGGCCATATGATTCAATTCTGGTTGGAGAGACTGTAGAGGAGGTGGGAAGTTTGCTTTATATAACTCTTGGGGAGTGGCTGTTACCTTGAAACCCAAATATTGAACCATAGACTCCTGCCAATCCAAAGCGAATTCTCTTTTCATTTGGGTCAGTGTTTCCACTGAGATCCCTAGAGGAAGGGCCTGAGATTTACTTTCATTTATTTTGAAGTATGAAAGGGCTCCATAAGAACGTATGATATTCATAACTTTCATCAATGACACTCTAGGATTTGTTAATGATAAAATTATGTCATCTGCATACATAGATATACAATGCTGCCTGCCACCAATTTTAACTCCTGCCACCTCTGTCTCTTGTCGGATTGCCTGCGCCAAGGGTTCCAGGGATAGTATGAATATTAGTGGCGATAGGGGGCAACCCTGTCTCGTGCCATTAGACAATGTGAACGGGTCAGATAACACCCCATTAGTCAGAACACGGGCCGAAGGGCCAGAGTACAGAACCCATATGGCTTGTAATATGGGCTCAGGGAAGCCCATTTTATGGAGTACCGAGAAGACAAACGACCAGTTAACTCGGTCGAAAGCCTTCTCAGCATCCAATGTTACCAAAACCGTCGGTGTTCTCGTTCGGTTCACAAAATCAATCAGATTCAAGACTCTCCTGGAATTGTCAGTGATTTGCCGTCCTTTCACAAACCCTACTTGATTAAGGTAGGGATGATATATCAGCTAACCGGGCCGCTAGAATCTTTGCATAAATTTTCAGATCTGTGTTCAGTAAAGATATAGGACGGAAGTTTTGCGGGACTGAAGGTTCCTTCCCTGGTTTTGGCAGAGTAGCAATAACCGCCTCTAGCATTTCTTTAGGCATATTTACGGATGTCATGGCACGAGACAGGGCAGCATGTAAATGAGGGAGTAGGCTTTCAGCAAATATCTTATAATACGAGTTTGGGAGACCGTCTGGGCCAGGGCTTTTGTTTTGTGGCAGACCTTTGATTACCTTGGAGATCTCCTCCTGCGAGATAGGGTCCGAGAGGGAGGCTTTATGGACTTCATCTAAGGAGGGGATAGCCAATGAGCTCAAGAAATTCTCAATATCATCTGGGGAGGCAGGGATGAATCCTGATTCATCCTTTAGGTTATACAATTTTGAGTAATAAAACCTAAATCTGTTAGCTATGGCTTTTGGGTCATATAATTTGTGTGACTTAGATGAATCCCATAAGAATGCTATCTTTGATTTTAAGGATCTTGCTTTTACCCTGTTCGCCAACAATTTTCCTGCTTTATTAGCCTGCGAATAATATCTGGCCTTTATCTTTTTGAGCGAGAGTTCATAGGAATGCAAGCAACTTTCTCTAAGTTGAAGTCTAAGGAGTCTATGCTTGTCAGAGAGTTCAACTGAAGGAGAGGACTTGTTTTCTGCTTCCACAGCTTGGATTTGTGCTATGATATCGGTCTGATGTTTCTCTCTTAATCTTTTATGTATATGTCCTAGCTTTAGTAATATGCCCCTAATGTACGCCTTATGGGTAGGGATGAGCGTAACTTCGGCCTTCCCGCTCACCGCCTCATATGCGACGTGCCCACCAGGTGGAACTCTACCTTGCACATGCTGGACAGACTGTGCGAGCAGCAGCAGGCCATAGTGGAGTTTCAGCTGCAGCACGCACGGGTCATTCGCACTGCGGATCAGCCCCACTTCACCACCAATGACTGGGCCTCCATGCGAGACCTGTGTGCCCTGTTGCGCTGTTTCGAGTACTCCATCAACATGGCCAGTGGCGATGACGCCGTTATCAGCGTTACAATACCACTTCTATGTCTCCTTGAGAAAACACTTAGGGCGATGATGGAAGAGGAGGTGGCCCAGGAGGAAGAGGAGGAAGAGGGGTCATTTTTAGCACTTTCAAGCCAGTCTCTTCGAAGTGACTCAGAGGGAGGTTTTTTGCAACAGCAGAGGCCAGGTACAAATGTGGCCAGACAGGGCCCACTACTGGAGGACGAGGAGGACGAGGATGAAGAGGAGGTGGAGGAGGATGAGGATGAAGCAGGTTCACAGCGGGCTGGCACCCAACGCAGCTCGGGCCCATCACTGGTGCGTGGCTGGGGGGGGACACAGGACGATGACGATACGCCTCCCACAGAGGACAGCTTGTCCTTACCTCTGGGCAGCCTGGCACACATGAGCGACTACATGCTGCAGTGCCTGCGCAACGACAGCAGAGTTGCCCACATTTTAACGTGTGCGGACTACTGGGTTGCCACCCTGCTGGATCCCCGGTACAAAGACAATGTGCCCACCTTACTTCCTACACTGGAGCGTGATAGGAAGATGCGCGAGTACAAGCGCACGTTGGTAGACGCGCTACTGAGAGCATTCCCAAATGTCACAGGGGAACCAGTGGAAGCCCAAGGCGAAGGCAGAGGAGGAGCAAGAGGTCGCCAACGCAGCTGTGTCACGGCCAGCTCCTCTGAGGGCAGGGTTAGCATGGCAGAGATGTGGAAAAGTTTTGTCACCACGCCACAGCTAACTGCACCACCACCTGATACGGAACGTGTTAGTAGGAGGCAACATTTCAATAACATGGTGGAACAGTACCTGTGCACACCCCTCCACGTACTGACTGATGGTTCAGCCCCATTCAACTTCTGGGTCTCCAAATTGTCCACGTGGCCAGAGCTAGCCTTTTATGCCTTGGAGGTGCTGGCCTGCCCGGCGGCCAGCGTTTTGTCTGAACGTGTATTCAGCACGGCAGGGGGCGTCATTACAGACAAACGCAGCTGCCTGTCTACAGCCAATGTGGACAAGCTGACGTTCATAAAAATGAACCAGGCATGGATCCCACAGGACCTGTCCATCCTTTGTGCAGATTAGACATTAACTACCTCCCCTTAACAAAATATTATTGTACTCCAGGGCACTTCCTCATTCAATCCAATTTTTATTTTAATTTTACCATTTTATTGCTGGGCATCCCAAAGTTGAATGAACCTCTCCTCTGTCTGTGTGCCGGGGCCAAAATATGTGACAGTGGCCTGTTCCAGTGGTGGGTGACGTGAAGCCTGATTCTCTGCTATGACATGAAGACTGATTCTGTGCTGACATGAAGCCAGATTCTCTGTTACGGAACCTCTCTCCTCTGCCTGGGTGCCTGGGCCTAAATATGTGACAGTGGCCTGTTCCAGTGGTGGGTGACGTGAAGCCTGATTCTCTGCCATGACATGAAGACTGATTCTGTGCTGACATGAAGCCAGATTCTCTGTTACGGGACCTCTCTCCTCTGCCTGGATGCCTGGGCCTAAATATGTGACAGTGGCCTGTTCCAGTGGTGGGTGACGTGAAGCCTGATTCTCTGCCATGACATGAAGACTGATTCTGTGCTGACATGAAGCCAGATTCTCTGTTATGGGACCTCTCTCCTCTGTCTGGGTGTCGGGGCCTAAATATGTGACAGTGGCCTGTTCCAGTGGTGGGTGACGTGAAGCCTGATTCTCTGCTATGATATGAAGACTGATTCTGTGCTGACATGAAGCCAGATTCTCTGTTACGGGAACTCTCTCCTCTGCCTGGGTGCCTGGGCCTAAATATGTGACAGTGGCCTATTCCAGTGGTGGGTGACGTGAAGCCTGATTCTCTGCTATGACATGAAGACTGATTCTGTGCTGACATGAAGCCAGATTCTCTGTTACGGGACCTCTCTCCTCTGTCTGGGTGCCGGGGCCTAAATATGTGACAGTGGCCTGTTCCAGTGGTGGGTGACGTGAAGCCTGATTCTCTGCTATGACATGAAGACTGATTCTGTGCTGACATGAAGCCAGATTCTCTGTTGCGGGACCTCTCTCCTCTGTCTGGGTGCCGGGGCCTAAATATGTGACAGTGGCCTGTTCCAGTGGTGGGTGACGTGAAGCCTGATTTTCTGCTATGACATGAAGACTGATTCTCTGCTGACATGAAGCCAGATTCTCTGCTATGGCATGAAGAGACTGATTCTCTGCTGATGTGAAGCCAGATTCTCTGCTATGGGACCTCTGTCCAATTTGATATTGGTAAAAAAAAATAAAAAAAATATTTTAATTAATTTCCCTATCCACATTTGTTTGCAGGGGATTTACCTACATGTTGCTGCCTTTTGCAGCCCTCTAGCTCTTTCCTGGGCTGTTTTACAGCCTTTTTAGTGCCGAAAAGTTCAGGTCCCCATTGACTTCAATGGGGTTCGGGACGAAGTTCGGGTCGGGTTCGGAACCCGAACCCGAACATTTCCGGGAAGTTCGGCCGAACTTCTCGAACCCGAACATCTAGGTGTTCGCTCAACTCTAGTCTTCAGATCAGGAGAATAAATTAAAATGTCATCCAGGTAAACTACTACGAACCTCCCCACCAAATGATGAAAAATGTCATTGACGAATCGCTGAAATACTGCTGGCGCGTTCGTCAACCCAAAAGGCATAACCAGGTTCTCAAAATGACCCTCGTGCGTATTGAAGGCCATTTTCCACTCATCCCCCTCCTTGATTCTGATCAGAATGGCAAGAAACCTGACCCAACTGCATGGGTTCCTCCGCTACCCTAGAGTTACCTGTAACATCACCCGGGGAGGCAGTAGAGACGAAACCACTCACAGAAGGGGTACCTTGAGCGGAGGGATCCCTATACCTCTCTCTGATACGTCTATCTAGCCGTACTGTTAAAGACATGGCGTTCTCCAAAGAGTCTGGGTATTCATGAAAAGCAAGGGAATCCTTCAATCTTTCCGATAACCCCTGACAAATCTGACTACGTAACGCGGGATCATTCCACTCTGATTCAGTAGCCCACCTCCTAAACTCAACACAGTAAGCCTCTGCAGTAAGTTCCCCCTGAAACAAATTACGTAATCTCGACTCTGCCATCGAGACCCGATCTGGGTAATCGTAGATTAATCCCAGAGCCTTAAAAAATTCCTCCACCGACCGGAGGGCCCGAGAACCAGGTGGCAGAGAAAAGGCCAAGGATTGCGCGTCCCCTTTAAGCAGAAAAATAACTATACCTATCCTCTGACTCTCATCACCTGACGACGATGGACGCAGACGAAAGTACAATTTGCAGGATTCTCTAAAACGGATAAAGTCATCCGTACCTCCTGAAAATCGATCAGGAAGAGCCACTTTAGGCTCCACACAAATTTGACCTGCACCAGCTGCCAGAGCATTCTGACACCGTGTGACCGAACCCCATAGCTCACAACCTCTAGGGATACCCCCTGCATGCGGTCAACTAATGCTTCAATTGATGCAATCACAAAACCGCTGAGTAATGGCAGTCACAGTATGGCGGATTATAATGTCACGGCGGGCGTGCACTCAGACTCACAGATAACCCACCAACCAGGCTCTGGGCGAGAGACAGGGGAAGGGTCACCTCCTAGCTAATCCCTGACCTCTTTCCCTGCACTGCTCAGCCGACATGCAGACCTTTATGGTAGGTATGATGTGTCCCCGTGCCTGGGCTGAAACACCCTAAATTCCCTAAGATGGTGAAGAGGGGAAATAGGAGCAACCTGCTCGCACAGAACTTGGATGGGGGAGATGACACAAAACAACCAAACTAGAAATCACACTTATCTTTCTGAGCTGGAACAGACAACCTTCCTTCCTAGCTTCCAAGACCACAATGATTCCTATAATCCGCTCAGAGCACTGGGATGGTGTGCTATTTAAAGTAATGACCCCACCCAGTGCAAATGATAAGAGGCGGATCCAGCACGGCTCCAAAACAAACACTAAACTCGTGCTGCTATCCTGGCCGACCTCCGCACATCGTCAGAGCGGGGCATGACAGCACACCTGTGAAGTGAAAACCATTTCAGGGGACTACCTCTTGAAGCTCATCAAGAGAATGCCAAGAGTGTGCAAAGCAGTAATCAAAGCAAAAGGTGGCTACTTTGAAGAACCTAGAATATGACATATTTTCAGTTGTTTCACACTTGTTTGTTATGTATATAATTCCACATGTGTTAATTCATAGTTTTGATGCCTTCAGTGTGAATCTACAATTTTCATAGTCATGAAAATAAAGAAAACTCTTTGAATGAGAAGGTGTGTCCAAACTTTTGGTCTGTACTGTATATATATATATATATATATATATATATATATCCAGAAAAAAGAGCGGCACTCCGGTAGGTAAAAGCAAGTTAACCCTTTATTCACCCAGGTGGTGCAACGTTTCGGCTCCAAACATGAGCCTTCCTCAAGCAAGGATACAACTCAAGTGGTGACAATTATATAGGAAAATACAAATCATGTGATCACATATCACCCAGTGGGTGTGTTTACAAATCATGACAACAATAAGATAAATACATATAGTGTCACATAGTACATTGAAAAAATACAAATCGTTAATAAAAGCATGATCATGCGTGCTGAATATATCAGAATAGTGCAAAGTATATATAGATCAGTTACATTAAACTTGATCAAATGATGTGTCCACATTAATTGTACATAGGTGTAAATGATAAAAGGGGAGGAGCAAGGAAGTGGTATCGCAGACATACCCGATCAGCAGGGAGGCTCATTCAGCGCCACTGTGTTGGCGTTGTAGACATCGCTATGCGCAGGCGTGGCACAGCACCAATAGCAGACGTTAAACATGTGGGAGACGCTATGCGTCATCAGAGCTGGCCGGCACTCTTCTTCTTTTAGATCACTCACACTCAGCACCGCGGGGGATGGAATACACGGATGGTGTGTACGCAGCATACCACAGGAGGGGGCTACTCTATTATATTATGCATTTTGTTTATTTACATTATGGCATCCTTTAGTTTTGTTTTTGCTAGGTATGGCAGGCACCGGGGCATTGGCTTCAGTGGCATTACAGTACCGCTGATGTAATTTTTTTCTAATTTCTTTAGTATTATGTGTTGGGCCATTTACACTCTGCAGCATCTGTGTACCTTTAAGAGGAGATCCCTCTCGGGTTAGATGGTGGTTTGGAATCCGCGGCGAGACCCCTGCAGATACTGCGGATTCCGTGGTTGCGGTGGACTTTTTGCCTGGGTTGGGCATGTAGGCACCCTGATATTAGGGGAGCTTTGTGCCTTTTTCAAACCACCTATGCCCGATTTTGTTTTAGGTTGGATGCGCTATACAGAGTGATGATCTATGGGCAAGTCTCCAATTACCAAAATGGCGCATTCAGCTGAGCTCTCTACTGAGCATGCGCATGGGGCAATACATCGTGGCTGACTGGAATGACGTCCGAGTGAGGTATGAGTGCCGGCCAGCTCTGATGATGCATAGTGTCTCCCGCATGTTTAACGTCTGCTATTGGTGCTGTGCCACGCCTGCGCATAGCGATGTCTACAACGCCAACACAGTGGCGCTGAATGAGCCTCCCTGCTGATCGGGTATGTCTGCGATACCACTTCCTTGCTCCTCCCCTTTTATCATTTACACCTATGTACAATTAATGTGGACACATCATTTGATCAAGTTTAATGTAACTGATCTATATATACTTTGCACTATTCTGATATATTCAGCACGCATGATCATGCTTTTATTAACTATTTGTATTTTTTCAATGTACTATGTGACACTATATGTATTTATCTTATTGTTGTCATGATTTGTAAACACACCCACTGGGTGATATGTGATCACATGATTTGTATTTTCCTATATAATTGCCACCATTTGAGTTGTATCCTTGCTTGAGGAAGGCTCATGTTTGGAGCCGAAACGTTGCACCACCTGGGTGAATAAAGGGTTCACTTGCTTTTACCTACCGGAGTGCCGCTCTTTTTTCTGGATACATTAATTGGGGTTTCAAGTCCATTCCCCTTGAGACGTGCACCCGTACCTCTCCTCTGGAGCCAGTGCCGCCATTTTTCTTTATATATACACTCACCTAAAGAATTATTAGGAACACCTGTTCTATTTCTCATTAATGCAATTATCTAGTCAACCAATCACATGGCAGTTGCTTCAATGCATTTAGGGGTGTGCTCCTGGTCAAGACAATCTCCTGAACTCCAAACTGAATGTCAGAATGGGAAAGAAAGGTGATTTAAGCAATTTTGAGCGTGGCATGGTTGTTAGTGCCGGACGGGCCGGTCTGAGTATTTCACAATCTGCTCAGTTACTGGGATTTTCACGCACAACCATTTCTAGGGTTTACAAAGAATGGTGTGAAAAGGGAAAAACATCCAGTATGCGGCAGTCCTGTGGGCGAAAATGCCTTGTGGATGCTAGAGGTCAGAGGAGAATGGGCCAACTGATTCAAGCTGATAGAAGAGCAACGTTGACTGAAATAACCACTCGTTACAACCGAGGTATGCAGCAAAGCATTTGTGAAGCCACAACACGCACAACCTTGAGGCGGATGGGCTAAAACAGCAGAAGACCCCACCGGGTACCACTCATCTCCACTACAAATGGGAAAAAGAGGCTACAATTTGCACGAGCTCACCAAAATTGGACTGTTGAAGACTGGAAAAATGTTGCCTGGTCTGAGGAGTCTCAATTTCTGTTGAGACATTCAAATGGTAGAGTCCGAATTTGGCGTAAACAGAATGAGAACATGTATCCATCCTCTGATGGCTACTTCCAGCAGGATAATGCACCATGTCACAAAGCTCGAATCATTTCAAATTGGTTTCTTGAACATGACAATGAGTTCACTGTACTAAAATGGCCCCCACAGTCACCAGATCTCAACCCAATAGAGCATCTTTGGGATGTGGTGGAACGGGAGCTTCGTGCCCTGGATGTGCATCCCTCAAATCTCCATCAACTACAAGATGCTATCCTACCAATATGGGCCAACATTTCTAAAGAATGCTATCAGCACCTTGTTGAATCAATGCCACGTAGAATTAAGGCAGTTCTGAAGGCAAAAGGGGGTCCAACACCGTATTAGTATGGTGTTCCTAATAATTCTTTAGGTGAGTGTGTGTGTGTGTATATATATATATATATATATATATATATATATGCAGCGAAAATTTGAGGAACATCCACTATCAAGACACTACATGGAAAAACATGAAGGGAAATTTGAGGGTTCAGGTTTTTGTGGAGTAGAAATAGTGGAGGTAAATGAACGGAGGGGAGACTATATTAAAGCTATGTTAAAAATGGAAAGTGGATTTTTAATATTGACACACTGATACCAAAAGGCTTGAATTTGAAATAGAGTTGTTTGCGTTTTACTAAAGTGCAGGCAAATGAGACACGATACATGAAGAGTTAAAGAAAGAGCAACATCAGTAGATATAAAAGGCAGGTATTGGGAAGTGTCAAAGTGATTCCCTGACGAAGGACAACGCATTGTCCGAAACACGTTGATAGTTTGGCACTTGCAGTGATCTGTAGTTCGATTAGTGACGTCACTAGATTGCTCTAGGTAAGCGTGAGTCTATAAACCTAATAGCACGGAGCAATGTCACTGGCCGGGACGCGCTCCAGCAAAAAGCGATACCAGAACCGGATATATCCTGAAACGAAAGTCTGCAACAGGAGTGAAATAGAGATCACAAAAGAAAAGTCAACAGCAAGGTAATGTTGTTGTAGTATTGACATATGAATGTGGTTTCTTTCCAGCTAGGTTGTCAGGGATATAGCAGGGTAGGTAGTGCGCAGTACCTTGCAATATTGTGTTTGTGGTTTTTTTTCTTAGGCAGCAAGTCTTTGCGGTATTGTTGCAGTACTGCAGCTTACACACAGACACACCTGAGGAATCAGCGCCAGTGAATTATTGAAGCCTACTTTTTGTGAAAAAAATGCAATTTTTAATTTTCACTGCCAAGTGTTTCCTAATTCTAGGATACACCTTTGAGGTCAAAGTGCTCACTACACACCTTGAAAGATTCCTTAGGCCTCATGCACACGACCGTTGTGTGCATCCGTGGCTGTTGTGCCGTTTTCCCTTTTTTTTCGCGGACCCATTGACTTTATGCAGCCGCATCCGTGATCCGTGTTTCCTGTCCGTCAAAAAAATATGACCTGTCCTATTTTTTTGACGGACAACAGTTCACGGACCCATTCAAGTCAATGGGTACGTGAAAGAACACGGATGCACACAAGATTGGCATCCGCGTCCGTGATCCGTGGCCGTAGGTTACTTTCATACAGACGGATCCGAAGATCCGTCTGCATAAAAGCTTTTTCAGAGATGAGTTTTCACTTTGTGAAAACTCATATCCGACAGTATATTCTAACACAGAGGCGTTCCCATAGTGATGGGGACGCTTCTAGTTAGAATATACTACGAACTGTGTACATGACTGCCCCCTGCTGCCTGGCAGCACCCGATCTCTTACAGGGGGCTGCGATCCGCACAATTAACCCCTCAGGTGCTGCACCTGAGGGGTTAATTGTGCATATCATAGCCCCCTATAAGAGATCAGGGGCTGCCAGGCAGCAGGGGGCAGACCCCCCTCCCTCCCCAGTTTTAATTTCATTGGAGGCCATTGCGGCCCCCCCCGCCCCCCTCCCTCTATTGTAATATCATTGGCGGCCAGTGTGCGGCCTCCCCTGGCACCCCTCCCTCCCTTTATTGTATTATCATTGGTGGCCAGTGTGCGCCCCCCCCGGCCCCCCCTCCCTCCCTCTATTGTATTATCATTGGTGGTCAGTGTGCGGCCTCCCCCGGCCCCCCTCCCTCCCTCTATTGTATTATCATTGGTGGCCAGTGTGCAGGCCCCCCCTCTATTGTATTAATATCATTGGTGGCCAGTGTGCGGCCTCACCTCTCCCCCTCCCCCCGATCATTGGTGGCAGCGGAGATTCCGATCGGAGTCCCAGTTTAATCGCTCTGGGGCTCCGATCGGTACCCATGGCACCCAGGACGCTACTGCAGGCCTGGTTGTCATGGTTACTTAGCAATATTACAATATTAGAAGCATCATACTTATCTGCTGCGCTGTCTGTGACCGGCCGGGAGCTCCTCCTACTGGTAAGTGACAGATCATTAATTAATGCGCCGCACAGACCTGTCACTTACCAGTAGGAGGAGCTCCCGGCCGGTCACAGACAGCGCAGCAGGTAAGTATGATGCTTCTAATATTGTAATATTGCTAAGTAACCATGGCAACCAGGCCTGCAGTAGCGTCCTGGTTGCCATGGTTACCGATCAGAGCCCCAGCGATTAAACTGGGACTCCAATCGGAACTCTCCACTGCCACCAATGATCGGAAGGGGGGGAGAGGGGAGGCCGCAAACTGGCCACCAATGATATTACAATAGAGGGAGGGAGGGGGGGCCGGGGGGATCGCACACTGGCCACCAATGATATTACAATAGAGGGAGGGGGGGCCGGGGGAGGCCACACACTAGCCACCAATGATAATATAATAGAGGGAGGGAGGGGGGCCGGGGGTGGGGGCCGCACACTGGCCACCAATGATATTCAAACTGGGGAGGGAGGGGGGTCTGCCCCCTGCTGCCTGGCAGCCCCTGATCTCTTACAGGGGGCCATGATATGCACAATTAACCCCTCAGGTGCAGCACCTGAGGGGTTAATTGTGCGGATCACAGCCCCCTGTAAGAGATCGGGTGCTGCCAGGCAGCAGGGGGCAGTCATGTACACAGTTTGTAGTATATTCTAACTAGAAGCGTCCCCATCACTATGGGAACGCCTCTGTGTTAGAATATACTGTCGGATATGAGTTTCACGATCTAGCTCATATCCGACAGTATATTCTAACATAGAGGCGTTCCCATGGTGATGGGGACGCTTCAAGTTAAAATATACCATCGGATTGGAGAAAACTCTGATCCGATGGTATAATAGGGACTCCTGACTTTACATTGAAAGTCAATGGGGGACGGATCCGTTTGAAATTGCACCATATTGTGTCAACGTCAAACGGATCCGTCCCCATTGACTTGCATTGTAATTCAGGACGGATCCGTTTGGCTCCGCAAGGCCAGGCGGACACCAAAACGACTTTTTTTTCATGTCCGTGGATCCTCCAAAAATAAAGGAAGACCCACGGACGAAAAAATGGTCACGGATCACGGAAAAACGGAATCCGTTTTTGCGGAGCGCAAAAAAAACGGTCGTGTGCAGGAGGCCTTAAAGTGTGTAATTTCCGGACAACACATGAATGTTAAATAAACTATCCATTTCTAATTATTTATGGCTCATTCAGACGACCATATGCAGATCCATTCATTTTATTTTATTCCATAGTTCCATTCCGCGACCCCGCAAAAAAATATTGAGAATGTCCTATTCTTGTCCACAATTGCAGACAAGAATAGGCATTTTCTATGATAGTTCCAGCCATGTGCGGTCCGCAAAATATGGAATGCACACAGGCCAGAATCTGTGTTTTGCGGATCTGCAATTTGCGTCTCGAAAAACTCTGCAACCATTTGAATAAGCCCTTAATTGAATACCGTTTTGGCTTGCATGGTCATGCAGTCCTCACTGCAGGGTGGTAGCTTTTTGGCCACATCATGGTTATACCATGTGACAGAACCATAACAAAAACTGATGAATGAAAACTGCACCAATTTGACAGGATATTGAACTTTCATTTACTGCAAATTTTCTTGTTTTTGGTGCAAATGCTCTTCCGTTCTACTCAAGTGTATGACTTCATCATAAGATGCATTATTCTCACACACCTGACACTGAAGATAAAAACAGGTAAGGGATGAATATTCCATATTAAATGGATATAAATACCCAGTAACCAACGCTATCTCTGCAAGCAAAATGCTGATAAATAAGAAAACTATCGAAATGACAGCAATTAACTGAATGTTTTAGCTGTAAATGTTGCACATAGTTTGTAAATTGATGCAATTATTATATTATGTTGCTTGTATCTGATTCTGCACATGATAATGTTATCTTTGCTGTTCCAAAGAGGCAAAATCCCTTTTACAATTAAAGTATTAGTAGGAAGCAGATTATTGATAGGGATTTGAGCTTTTCCAATCTACAGTTAATGGGATTTGTGACACACTGCAGGCCTGCTTATTTTTGCCCTTTTTGACCATAACAGGCTAAGAGAAAATATGTGATAATGTGTTCTAATTTTATAATGAACTTGCAATATTATATTATTTAGCATTTGAATTTTATATTTCAAAAATATTTTATATCCTAGTAGTGAAACTTAGATTCTATGGATTGTGAGTTTTTCAGAACAGGAGCCTTTATCATTCTGCATTAAAAAAAAGGAATTATCTATACACAGTAATTAGTATTTAGTGAAGCTTCTCATCCACTTGTAGAATTATAATATAATGTTACATACATACATACAGTTTACATTAAAGGGTTGTCCAGATCTAGGTAGCCCACCTCCACAAATGTCCTTTCAAAGGGACAGTAAACCTAGAAAGAAAATAATAAAAGGGAGCATAAGATACCCTTGGCCACACTAAGTATGCATTATTTTCTTCAAGTTCTAAAAACAGGTAGTCTTGTAAAAGTCCTAGTTTTAACATGAATTTTAAGATTTAAGAATAAATAGGTTTACATAGTCAAAATGATAAAAATATTTATTAAGTGTGATTAAATATATATAAGGTAAAACAGACAATTCACATACAGAGTAGTAAAAGTAAATAATAATAATCACCTGGCATGCAACACATTAGGGGTTGCCACGCTACCAATGTAACACATGGCAAATGCCCCATGGTAATATAAGAGAAAAATAGTGACCTACAACATCCTACCTGGATGATGTTTCCATTGGAGCTGAATTATTTGTATTTATGCAGAAAGGTGTACATACCTCTCAGCCCTTCTTCTCTCATGTGTCCTGTGAGTTAACCACTCTGGGATGTGGCCTACTAGTCATCTGAGACAGAACAATGACTTTGTATGTGTTAACTAATCCTAACTAACCCTAACTCACTACATTACAAGGAATATAGAAGATAATATAATTATTAAATGGGAAGGAACCAATCAATATTTTATTTAAAAAAAAATTCTCTACACAATTTCGCTGAGAATACAGGGCTGTTCATTCCTTTTTGTTGGGCTGTCACTTGAGGCTTAGCTGAGGGACAAAGCTTAAAGTTCATACGTTCATTGTCACCTAATGCAGAGAGAGCGGTGGGGAAAGCGTCCTGGCTGATCTCCTATGAAACGTACAAGCGGTCTTAACTGGGCAGAAGAACATGGTTTCCAAACTAATTATCTGTTTACTCTAGGCAGCTTATAAGGTTCTTTTCATGGCCCAGATTTTTTATAGGAATGGTAGGATGGGTGGAGTGGGTCTGCCATTCCCTTCCCTACAGTAGAGGTTTTCTGGGTCAATCTCCAAAAGCTCAAGTGGTACTGGTGTATAACACTGGGTTTTCATGTAGCGGCAGCACTGGAGCCCCCACTTGTGGGCAAAGGCCTGCCCACATGTGGACGTCAAAGGACACATGGTTTGGGGGGCAGTACTGCACCTCTCTCAAATTCATGCTAGAATATAGAACCAAAGCTGCTATAAAGATAGACACAATATATATATATATATATATATATATATATATATATATATATAATCAATATATAAATATATACTTGTGTGTGTGTTTATATATATATATATATATATATATATATTATGATAAAGTGAGGGGTTTTGTCTGGGAAGGCAGGTATTTTCCTCCCAACATGTGCGGCTGGGCTGGCTGTCCTTAAATAGGCAGCTTTGCTCAGCAGCTGGGTCTCTGTTTTTAGGATCTGAGGCTTTGTGCCGTGCTGGGGGGTTGAGAGCCTCATGCTGGGGAAACAGGCCCCCTAAAGCCTGCTGTGGACTACTGGAGGCAGAACTGCCAGCAAGGTGACTTGTGTTATATGAACTTTCCATTGTGTGTGAATTAACACCAAGACTGCAAAGTTACGTGCTGTTTTGTGCAATTGCCTCAAGTGTGAATAAACACTGACGCTTTGAGTTAAGAACTTGTATTTTTGCCTCTGTACATGCGCCCGCTTACCCTATCTACCAGAGCTAAACCCCATAATTAGTGGAGGATGCGGGCAACAGTGATGGCCGAACATTGGCCGGGACGGTTCACGAATGCACATTCGCTAAAATGTTCGCGAACCGTGTGTTCGCGGCGGGCCCCATAGACTTGAATGGCAGGCGAACCTGAAAAACCTTCAGGTCATATTTGCACCCACCAAATAATTACTAGAAGTACACAAATAGTCCCACAACATGGACAGTGACATACCAGATGTATTATGCAAATTTGTGATCTCCATTCATAATTTTTTTCATTGCTAAATATCGGCAATGCAATTTCCGCTCATGCGTAAAATAGGCGTGGCCTACTTCAGCAACTGGTTTCCACCGATCCGAAGTTGGATGCGATCAGAAAAGATAGTTGGCAGCATTTTTCGCGACGTTGAGGAAGTACTCCTGATCACTGTAAGTAATTTGACATTAAAGCAGTGTATTTGATTAAATTTCACATGCATGTTATAACAATCACTTTATATGCAGATAGAGTGTTTAAAAAAAATGTGCCATTGTGAAAATCCCTCATGATGCGATTTTTTTTTTTCCGCAGTGCACACAATTTCACATTTTATAAGGTCTCAGTAGATATTAGTGATTGGTGCACTAGTTATTGTTGTAACATCACAGCACTATGTCTGTAGCATGTATGCACATCCATTTTCTTGCCGCACACTATATACCACACACACATATACACAGTCTATAGATTATAGTTTGTGTCTTGTTGGTCAGGACTCAGGAGAAGCTTTGTCAGACCGCCAGTATTTGCTGGTTCATTTAGAGTTACCCAGGGTGCACCACGGGGAGGCGAACCAGTTTTACGCCCCATACTGTACCTTCCCTTCACTAGACAAGTACATCTCTGCTCAGCTGGACAATATCCGATTGCTCACTCAGACCCCACACACATACAATCGCAATACAATACAATCTTCTAACCATAACAGTAAATCTAATATTTCCCCTTCAAAAACTTAAATACTTTTTGCTGTTTTGTTGAGGACATTATTTTCAATACTAGTATTTAAAAAAAAAATTGGGATTATATGCTTGCATATTTATCTTGCAGCGCATGTTGGGCGGGGATATCATCTGACCCGGGCCCATGCTGAAAAAAGAGGATAGTCCGACGAGCTGTTGCGGAATTTCAAAGTTAAGCACCACAGAATGGCCCTTATAAAAAAATTGTCCGATTCAGGAATCCAGAGCGGATCAGAGAGATCCGAGGCCGAACATGCCCAGGTACAATGCGTACATTACTTTTGTATCTCTCGCCAACACTCTGTAATGTATATATACAGTTATGCAAATAAGTATTTAATCCCTTTGCAAATGACTACTTAGTACCTGGTGTGACATGTAGCAAATCAGCAGGTTACATCATACATCTCTACCTTGCCATGAATATATACAGTACAGACCAAAAGTTTGGACACACCTTCTCATTCAAAGGCCTCATGCACACGACCGTTGTGTGCACCCGTGGCCGTTGTTTCGTTTTCTGTGATTTTCTGCGGACCCATTGACTTTCAATGGGTCCGTAGAAAATTCGGAAAATGCACCGTTTGTCATCCGCCTCCGTGATCCGTGTATCCTGTCCGTCCAAAAAATAGGACCTGTCCTATTTTTTTGATGGACAACGGTTCACGGACCCATTCAAGTCAATGGGTCCGTGAAAAAACACGGATGCACACAAGATTGGCATCCGTGTCCGTGATCCGTGTCCGTAGGCTACTTTCATACAGACGGATCTGATGACTTCGTGAAAACTCAAATCCGACAGTATATTCTAACACAGAGGCGTTCCCATAGTGATGGGGATGCTTCTAGTTAGAATATACTACGAACTGTGTACATGACTGCCCCCTGCTGCCTGGCAGCACCCGATCTCTTACAGGGGGCTGTGATCCGCACAATTAACCCCTCAGTTAGCGCACCTGAAGGGGTTAATTGTGCATATCATAGCCCCCTATAAGAGATCAGGGTCACACCCCCCTCCCTCCCCAGTTTTAATTTCATTGGTTACCAGTGCGGCCGGCCCCCCTCCCTCCCTTTATTGCATTATCATTGGTAGCAAGTGTGCGGCCCCCCCCGGCCCCCCCTCCCTCCCTCTATTGTATTATCATTGGTGGCCAGTGTGCGCCCCCCCGCCCCCCCTCTATTGTATTACTATCATTGGTGGTAAGTGTACGGCCTCCCCTCTCCCCCCCCGATCATTAGTGGCAGCGGAGAGTTCCGATCGGAGTCCCAGTTTAATCGCTGGTGCTCCGATCAGTAACCATGGCAATCAGGACGCTACTGCATCATACTTACCTGCTGCGCTGTCTGTGACCGGCCGGGAGCTCCTCCTACTGGTAAGTGACAGATCATTAAGCAATGCGCCGCACAGACCAGTAGGAGGAGCTCCCGGACAGTCACAGACAGCGCAGCAGGTAAGTATGATGCTTCTAATATTGCTAAGTAACCATGGCAACCAGGACTGCAGTAGCGTTCTGGTTGCCATGGTTACCGATCGGAGCCCCAGCGATTAAACTGGGACTCCGATCGGAACTCTCCGCTGCCACCAATGATCGGGGGGGGGGAGAGAGAAGAGGCCGCACACTGGCCACCAATGATATTAATACAATAGAGGGGGGGCCGGGGGGGCGCACACTGGCCACCAATGATAATACAATGGAGGGGGGGCCGCACACTGGCCACCAATGATATTCAAACTGGGGAGGGAGGGGGGGTGTGCCCCCTGCTGCCTGGCAGCCCCTGATCTCTTACAGGGGGCTATGATACACACAATTAACCCCTTCATGTGCTGATCACATCCCCCTGTAAGAGATCGGGTGCTGCCAGGCAGCAGGGGGCAGTCATGTACACAGTTCGTAGTATATTCTAACTAGAAGCGTCCCCATCACCATGAGAACGCCTCTGTGTTAGAATATACTGTCGGATGCGAGTTTCACGATCTAACTCAAATCCGATGGTATATTCTAACATAGAGGCGTTCCCATGGTGATGGGGACGCTTCTAGTAAAAATATACCATCTGATTGGAGAAAACTCCGATCCTATGGTATATTAACTCCTGACTTTACATTGAAAGTCAATGGGGGACGGATCCGTTTGCAATTGCACCATATTGTGTCAACCTCAAACGGATCCGTCCCTATTGACTTGCATTGTAATTAAGGACGGATCCGTTTGGCTCCGCACGGCCAGGCGGACACTAAAACGACTTTTTCATGTCTGTGGATCCTCCAAAAATCAAGGAAGACCCACGGACGAAAAAACGGTCAAGGATCACGGACCAACGGAACCCCATTTTGCGGACCATGAAAAAATACTGTCGTGTGCATGAGGCCAAAGAGTTTTCTTTATTTTCATGACTATGAAAATTGTAGATTCACACTGAAGGCATCAAAACTATGAATTAACACATGTGGAATTATATACATAACAAATAAGTGTGAAACAACTGAAAATATGTCATCTTCTAGGTTCTTCAAAGTAGCCACCTTTTGCTTTGATTACCTCTTTGCACACTCTTGGCATTCTCTTGATGAGCTTCAAGAGGTAGTCCCCTGAAATGGTTTTCACTTCACAGGTGTGCCCTGTCAGGTTTAATAAGTGGGATTTCTTGCCTTATAAATGGGGTTGGGACCATCAGTTGCGTTGAGGAGAAGTCAGGTGGATACACAGCTGATAGTCCTACTGAATAGACTGTTAGAATTTGTATTATGGCAAGAAAAAAGCAGCTAAGTAAAGAAAAACGAGTGGCCATCAATACTTTAAGAAATGAATTCAGTCAGTCAGCCGAAAAATTGGGAAAACTTTGAAAGTAAGGGCTATTTGACCATGAAGGAGAGTGATGGGGTGCTGCGCCAGATGACCTGGCCTCCACAGTCACCGGACCTGAACCCAATCAAGATGGTTTGGGGTGAGCTGGACCGCAGAGTGAAGACAAAAGGGCCAACAAGTGCTAAGCATCTCTGGGAACTCCTTCAAGACTGTTGGAAGACCATTTCAGGTGACTACCTCTTGAAGCTCATCAAGAGAATGCCAAGAGTGTGCAAAGCAGTAATCAAAGCAAAAGGTGGCTACTTTGAAGAACCTAGCATATGACATATTTTCAGTTGTTTCACACTTGTTTGTTATGTATATAATTCCACATGTGTTAATTTATAGTTTTGATGCCTTCATAGTCATGAAAATAAAGAAAACTCTTTGAATGAGAAGGTGTGTCCAAACTTTTGGTCTGTACTGTATATATATATATATATATATATATATACAGTGGGGGAAATAATTATTTGACCCCTCACTGATTTTGTAAGTTTGTCCAATGACAAAGAAATGAAAAGTCTCAGAACAGTATCATTTCAATGGTAGGTTTATTGTAACAGTGGCAGATAGCACATCAAAAGGAAAATCGAAAAAATAACTTTAAATAAAAGATAGCAACTGATTTGCATTTCATTGAGTGAAATAAGTATTTGAACCCCTACCAACCATTAAGAGTTCTGGCTCCCACAGAGTGGTTAGACACTTCTACTCAATTAGTCACCCTCATTAAGGACACCTGTCTTAACTAGTCACCTGTATAAAAGACACCTGTCCACAGAATCAATCAATCAAGCAGACTCCAAACTCTCCAACATGGGAAAGACCAAAGAGCTGTCCAAGGATGTCAGAGACAAAATTGTAGACCTGCACAAGGCTGGAATGGGCTACAAAACCATTAGCAAGAAGCTGGGAGAGAAGGTGACAACTGTTGGTGCTATTGTTCGAAAATGGAAGGAGCACAAAATGACCATCAATCGACCTCGCTCTGGGGCTCCACGCAAGATCTCACCTCGTGGGGTGTCAATGGTTCTGAGAAAGGTGAAAAAGCATCCTAGAACTACACGGGAGGAGTTAGTTAATGACCTCAAATTAGCAGGGACCACAGTCACCAAGAAAACCATTGGAAACACATTACACCGCAATGGATTAAAATCCTGCAGGGCTCGCAAGGTCCCCCTGCTCAGGAAGGCACATGTGCAGGCCCGTCTGAAGTTTGCCAATGAACACCTGAATGATTCAGAGAGTGACTGGGAGAAGGTGCTGTGGTCTGATGAGACCAAAATAGAGCTCTTTGGCATTAACTCAACTCGCTGTGTTGAGAAAAATGCTGCCTATGACCCCCAAAACACCGTCCCCACCGTCAAGCATGGGGGTGGAAACATTTTGCTTTGGGGGTGTTTTTCTGCTAAGGGCACAGGACAACTTATTCGCATAAACGGGAAAATGGACGGAGCCATGTATCGTGAAATCCTGAGCGACAACCTCCTTCCCTCTGCCAGGAAACTGAAAATGGGTCGTGGATGGGTGTTCCAGCACGACAATGACCCAAAACATACAGCAAAGGCAACAAAGGAGTGGCTCAAGAAGAAGCACATTAAGGTCATGGAGTGGCCTAGTCAGTCTCCGGACCTTAATCCAATCGAAAACCTATGGAGGGAGCTCAAGCTCAGAGTTGCACAGAGACAGCCTCGAAACCTTAGGGATTTAGAGATGATCTGCAAAGAGGAGTGGACCAACATTCCTCCTAAAATGTGCGCAAACTTGGTCATCAATTACAAGAAACGTTTGACCTCTGTACTTGCAAACAAGGGTTTTTCCACCAAGTATTAAGTCTTTTTTTGTTAGAGGGTTCAAATACTTATTTCACTCAATGAAATGCAAATCAGTTGCTATCTTTTATTTAAAGTTATTTTTTCGATTTTCCTTTTGATGTGCTATCTGCCACTGTTACAATAAACCTACCATTGAAATGATACTGTTCTGAGACTTTTCATTTCTTTGTCATTGGACAAACTTACAAAATCAGTGAGGGGTCAAATAATTATTTCCCCCACTGTATATATATATATATACACACACACACACAGCGAGGTAGAGATTTATGATGTAACCGGCTGATTTTGTACATCCCCCACTTAATTTGCATATATAAACTGTAAGGCAGTGACAGGCCTCACGGCTGCTAGGGGAGAGATATGGCAGGAGTTTCCATTTCTTCGCTGTCAATCAGCAGGTCAGAGGCCGCACCAAGTGGAACAATCAGTCTGGGATAAGAGCCCAGTCCAGACTGTTAGGAGGGGGAAGAGTTTGTGTGCAGCAGAGGCCTGGGAAGGCTCTGTACAAGTGGGCTAGATGTTAGCCTGAACTTTGGGGGACTCCGCGAGGTCTTGAAATCGATGGTCGTTAGGTCAGAGTCAGGAGGACTTCTGGGCCACAATCCCCCAAAAGGTACTGGACTTTGTTACAGCCTGGAAGTGCTGGATTGTTAGGCTGGGAAAAGCCGCATGTTCTTCCCGTGTGTGAACGGGGCTTTCAGTGAGGTAGGGAGTCCACATGTTTAGTTAGAGCCCAGCCGGGAAGGTGTTTTATTTGTATTGTTTGTTTTGGTTTTGCTGAGGTGCCAAATAAAAGCAATGTTTGGCCCCTAACCCTGTGGTCGATGAAGATCATTGTGAGAATGACCCCCGAATAATAGGCGATCCCTTACATATGGTGGAGGATGTGTAGTGTCCCACTAGGTAAAGGTGGGCGCTACACAAGGGTTAACATGTCTTTTGCATTACTGTGAAGTTTAATTATGCATTTCCCTGTGTTATCTGGGTGTCAGGCCCGTTAGGGTGTAGTTTAGCCTCCTAGACATTAGAGGGAGCTAGAGAGCCCTAAGTATATATAGGTAGGCCCAGACAGGGGAGAGTTAGTTCATTTTCAGGTGGCTAGAAGGGTAACCTAGTCAGCCTGAAGCTCCTGAGGCTAAGCTTAGCTCAGTAGAGTCACCCCAGAAGAAAAATCTACCTCCTGGGAGAAACCTGCAGCTTCCCTCACAACAGGAACAGCACAACCAGCTCAGATAAGTAAGCTGATGGGCAGAGGTACTATAAAATAGAAGCAAGAGTCAATACGGGAGGAGGATTATTTACCAAGGATTAAAGCCAGCATTTAGGCATCCGGGCCTTGGGATACAGCCAGCCAGAATAGCTGTGGAGATAGTGCAGCCAGGGCTGTGAAGCATTAATTGTATACCCTCCAAGTATCTTGCAAGATTATTACCTGCCATATTGAAAGTAAACCTGCTTGTGGAATGTTGTCATAAGGGACTGCATCATCATTATCAACTGTCTGTATAAAGTTGGGACTGTTTTCCAAGTAAAGCAACGTTTTGTTTACCATACCAGCTGTGTACCTCCATTACTACTCCTACAAATCGGTGTGCCACCGTTACAGGCACTGGCGTCACGATCCTTAAAGGCACTCAAAATACCTGCAACATCCAGGGCACCTCATCCACCATCAGGTCTGGTCCCTACATCCAGAGTGTGCCCCAGAGGAACTTGTGTCTACCTCTCCTTCACTGCCGCATTCCTGACCAGGGTCCTCCAAAAAGTGAGTAACCCTCGATTGCCCATAACCGTGACCTCACTAATCGCAATACCCTGCAGGTCTGCCGTGCTGCATAAATTGGCGTCACGAACAGGATACGATCATATCCGCGCCGTGTTGGATTACAAAACTGTGTGCCATTATCCACCCAAAAAGTGACTAAGCCCCACTGTTTATTAAAAATTGCTGGGCCAAAGAGAACTGTAATAATTTGCGGTGTGAAGATTATAGTGCATGGACTGTTTGCCATTTGTGTAAGCCACCGCCTGCTGTCAGTGAATAGACAGCGATTTGCTCAAAGATGGCCGCTTAACCTGACTAGATTACAAGTGCGCCTCGTTGTACCCGTTTGGCGCGAAAAAGGACAAGGTGAAGTTACCGCCCAGCCTGCAAGGAGGAAGAAACGCCGTCCTGTCGGGAAAAAGTACCGCCTACCTGAATCCCGGAGCTGCAAGAGGCCGCGCCTACCTTCTGACGCTGAACGTGGGACTCCCGTCTGACGTAGCGCCGCATCTCGCGAGACTTGGAGCGAGCACCGCCGGAGTAAGTACTAACTTTATGCTTAACCGGCCCCCTTCTGATTACTATACCGGAGCAGCTCCGACCCCTGCTAGGATACTGGGAAAAATCCTCCCTTAGCAGCCGGAGACTTCATTAAAAAAATAAATAAATAAGAACTCTGACATTTTAGATCCGGTCCGCTCCGCTGTCATTTAAAGGGCCATAGCCATCTAGCAACACTATGTCCGCACCTGAAGGAGCAGGGCAGGCGGCCCCAGAAATGCCTTTTGAAGTGCCCGCAACTGACAATAGGGCACCTGCCCCGCGGCAGCATCAAGCCTGATGCCATTAACCATGCCGTATTATTTTGGGGCCCCCTGGTTTCCACGATATTCAGGAGAAGCCCACAAATTAAAGAACTTTAGGGACCAGATACTGGCCTTATTCTGGCTCTATCCTATATCTGCTGAACAACAAATGGAGATCCTCCCCAGCTCAGTTAGAGGGGGCCGCCCGCAGGAAAGTCATGTCCTGGCCCCGTTCCGAAAAGAGTACCCTGAAGCAAATTTTTGATCGCCTCGGCACCACATTTGAGGCCAGAACGGTGTCCGAAGTTAAAATGCAATTCTTCAGCAGGAAGCAGCAACCTGGGGAGTCGCTCCGCGATTTTGCACTGTCCTTGCAAGAGGCCCTGAGGGCTATAGTCCAAGTGGACCCCAAGGAAGCTGAGGATCAGGACAGGACTCTTAGAGAATAGTTCATTGCAGGTATAAGTACGGAGCATTTAAAGGGCCAACTGAGGATGCTGTCAGCCCAACACCCCAATTGTGCATTCTTGGACTTTAAAGAGCTGGCCATCAGCATTCTAGGCCAACACCCGGCCGCAGGGCCAGCAGCCTTGCCTGAATCTCAGGTTTGTCAACCAAAGACTGTCAATATGGGGCCGGCTGGAGTCAGTCAAGCCACTCAGGCTCCAGTAACAGATGTAGTGGCAGCACTAATGGAGCAAGTGAACCACCTCACTCTGAGCTTAGAAAAAGTATGCAAGAAAATAGAGGAGTGGGAAAGACCAATACTGTTGGAAGATGAAGGTCCTTTTCCTCCAAGGCTCCCACCTGCATATAGGGATGTCTACCCAAAAGAACCTGATGGATGGCCAAATTATCGGTCTAGAAATCGAAAGCAGCCTGTTTGCCACTATTGCAAAAAATATGGACATACTGAATCAATGTGCTGGCAGTTAAACGGGCAACCCCTGAGGCAGAGGACCGCCCCTCGGGAGGTAGAACAGTAGGTCCAAAGGATCCAAGCTGGATGCCTAAATACGTGGGATCCCGTCCAAAAATTTTAATATGTATCAACGGGATACCCTTTGAAGCCCTTCTGGATGTGGGGTCACAGGTCACCACCATCCAAAGACCTGCCTTTGACAAGTTCTGGGATCCAAGTCTCCTCACCCTGCCACCAGAGTCCTGGCTAGATATCATTACCAGCAACGGGAAGCCAGTGAAAGTCCATGGATACTGGGAACCTACTCTTCAGGTGGGAGAGGCCACCTTACCACAGCAAGGTGTAATTGTGGTGCAAGCAGGAGACAAAGGAGGACACCCTGTTATCCTAGGGACTAATGTCCTTAAAAACTGTTACTCTGAAGTGCTTGAGGCATTGAACCAAACTATATCCTCGGCCTCGCCTGCTTCCAGAAGGGTCATTCAAAAGACTATCAGCGTGCTGTGCGCTCAACAAAGGTTCGCCAACAAAAAAGGGGAGATTTGTACTGTTCAGATCCAGGACAACCGGCCAGTAATCCTGCCTCCAAACTCCCAGATCATCCTTTGGTGCCGTGCAGTGTTGGGAATCCAGGGTCAGGACTATCAAGCCCTAGTGGAACCCATACAGATTGAGAATCATCCCTTTGTACGGACAGCCAAGAGTCTGGTGACCGTGTCCCAAGGTAAAGTGCCTGTCCGTTTAATTAATTTTGGTGATCACCCCGTTACTCTTTTTAAGCACTGCCCCGTTGCTCAGCTTTTCCAGGTGTCTTTCCAGGATGTGATTCGTCTGCCTGCCACGGAGGCGTTTCAGACCACACAGAGCAGCAGCACCACCGCCAATACCTCGACAACATCCTGGTGGGAAGAGCTTCATGTGGGGAACGAATCCACCCCGAAGGAGCAAATAGAGGGCGTTCTGAAGTTGGTGAGAGAACATCACAAGGCTTTCAGCAAACACTCCATGGACTACGGAGAGGTCAGTGTAATCAAACACACCATACCCACTGGTTCTCATCCTCCTATTAAGGAGAGGCACAGACCCATACCACCTACTACCTATCAGTCTGTGAAAGAGATGATACAAGAGATGAAAGACTCTAACATAATTCGGGACAGTCACAGTCCCTGGGCTGCGCCCCTAGTCCTCGTGCGAAAAAAAGATGGCAGTATAAGGTTCTGTGTGGACTATAGAAAGATCAATCAAATCACTCACAAAGATGCCTATCCACTACCACGCATTGAGGAGTCCTTGACTGCCCTGGGGTCATCAGCCTATTTCTCCACCTTGGACTTAACTAGTGGGTACTGGCAAGTACCTATGGCCCCAGAAGATCAAGAAAAGACTGCTTTCACTACCCCTATGGCCCTGTTTGAATTTAACTACATGCCGTTTGGACTGTGTAACGCTCCAGGGACATTCCAACGGCTGATGGAACGTTGTTTAGGCCATAGGACTTTTGAAACCGTATTGTTATATCTAGATGACGTCATTATACACTCCAAGATGTATGAGGACCACCTAGAACACCTGGCGGAAGTGTTCCAAGTCCTTACCAAATATGGTCTCAAAATTAAGCCATCTAAGTGTCACCTGCTGAAACCAGCGGTAAAATACCTAGGGCACGTTGTCAGTGCCGAAGGAGTACAGCCTGATCCTGATAAACTTGCTGCTGTCCGCAATTAGCCTACTCCTACCACCGTAAAAGAGGTGAGAAGCTTTCTCAGCTTTGCAGGGTATTACAGGTGTTTTATACCCCATTTCGCACAAATTGCGGATCCAATCCAGGAACTCCTGAGGGGGCACCCTAAGAAGAGTCCAAAGACTCCTCTTCCTGTAGAGTGGAGCGAAGAACGGGAGATTGCCTTCCAGCTCCTCAAGAAGAAGCTGACCGAACCCCCTGTTCTGGGTTACCCAGATTATCAGAGGCCGTTCCACCTCTACACAAATGCCAGTAAAAGAGGCCTGGGGGCTGTGTTGGCTCAAGTGCAAGATAACAAAGAGAGGGTAATTGCCTACACCAGCAGATTCCTGAAGGGAGCTGAGAAAAACGACCAGAACTACAGTTCCTTCAAGCTGGAGTTTCTTGCCTTAGTGTGGGCTGTGACTGAGAAGTTCAAAGACTATCTCGCTGCCACGCCATTTGTGGCCTTCACGGACAATAACCCCCTGGTGCATCTGAATACCGCCAAGTTAGGGGCTCTGGAGCAAAGATGCGCCTCCCGCCTTACCAACTATGACTTTACTGTGAAATACCGGGAAGGCCGCTCCAATGACAATGCTGATGCCCTGTCTCGGCTGCCCACTACAGAAGCCCCAGATGAACCAAAAGATGCCTGGGAAGAAGTGGAAATGCCAGCGTTCTACAATAAATTTGCCCAGCAGGATAATATCTGCACTGAGAACCATCCTGCTGCTGATCCTTCCTCACCAGATATCCCTGAGTCCAGAGGCGACCAAGAAAGGTGGATTAAGCTCCAGTCCGAAAGTAGAGTCCTCGGTGAACTGCTCGACATCCTTACCAGTGGGAGAAGTCCTGATAGAGTCCGCAGGAAAAGTGCAGACCCAGAACTGATGAGACTGTGGAGACATCGCCACCTACTTTTCCTTCAAAAAGGCCTGTTGCTTAGAAGGAGCCTGGACCCAGTGTCCTGTGATAGAATATATCAAATCCTCCTACCACGTCTAGATGCCAGTCTGGTGCTAGAAATGTATCACAACCAGTCCGGACACTTTGGCGTGCAGAAGACTGAGGCCACTATTTGCAGAAGATTCTATTGGATTGGGATGAGAGATGATATTGAGAAATGGTGCCGAGAATGCACTGCCTGTGCAGTGGGGCGAACTGGACGTCATGACCAGAGGGCGCCTCTCCATCCTATCGTAAGTAAAACTCCTTTAGAACTTGTTGCTATTGATCATGTGAAGTTGGAGCCGAGTCGCTCAGGGTATACTTATGCCATGACCATTATTGATCACTTCACTAAGTTTGTCGTAGCAGTGCCTGTGAAAGACCTGACAGCTAAGACTACAGCAGAGGCGTTCTGGAAGCATTTTCTTCTGCCCTACGGCTGCCCAGAGAGAATCCTCACTGACCAGGGGTCTGCGTTTCAGTCACAGCTGTTCCAAGAGATGTGCCTGCTGCATAACTGCCAGAAAGTCCGGACCACCGCCTATCATCCACAAGGTAACGGACTCTGTGAAAAGATGAATCAAACTCTCATCGAGATGCTGAGAGCAGTACCCCCAGAGACAAGGGGTAATTGGCCTACTCTGCTGCCACAACTCATGTATACCTATAACAACACAATTCACTGCTCCACTGGTTACACACCTTTCTATCTGATGTTCGGCCGTCAAGGGAGGTTGCCTGCTGATCACTCCCTAGATATACAAGTGCCCGATGTCATTAACCCACTACCAAAAACTGATTGGGTAGTGGAGCACCAAAGACGTCTCCTCAATGCCAAAGAGATCGTTCAGGAACGCATGGAAAATGCCCGGGAACGACAACAAAGAGACTATGACCTGGCTGCTCATGCGGAACCCTTAGCTCTGGGAGACCTGGTGTGGTTGAAGAACAACCATAGAAACAGTAAATTAGAAAGTAAGTGGGAAAGGATTCCCTATGTTATTTCGGCCAATCCTAACGCTGAGGCTCACATCTACCAAATCTCCAGAGAAGGTAAAGGCTCTCAAGTTGTGCATAGAAATCGGTTGAAACCCTGTATAGAAGGAGAACCTGCAGCAGAGGACATTGAACCAGAATCTCCTGAGCCAGAGTTGCCAGACCAACCTGCGGATCCTATGCAGGCTGTTGAGAACCTGATACATGATAAAGATCCACTTCATTGGTTTCTCACTCCCTGGTTAAACCTGGTAGTACCTGCTCCTGTTCCAGTTGTTTCTCCATCTCAGGATGAACCCACTTCAGTTCCTGTTATTTCTTCGCCTCAGAGTGTACCTGAAGGAGCTCCAGAGTCTGTGGACTCCTCCAATCCCCCTGAACCAAGTCAGGAGGAATCTCCGCCAGTAAGAAGATCCACGTGGTCTATTAAGGGGCACCCACCTGTGAGATTTGGAGACTACATTATGGGCCCAGGTAGCCCCTCACGGGAAACCCCTGTTTAATCCTCTACAAGCCTTGGGTACGGACTCATTGTGTTCCTTGAGCCTCTTAGAATTGTTATTTTGTTCTACATTTTCTATGGACTATCCTGGTATTATTGATACGCTGCACCAGGTCAGCGCCCCTGTTCCCTTACATTATCCTGAGAGAAGAGAACGACGCCCCTTTTCTCCGCACTTTCAGTGAAACTGTTTATTATATTTCAATTGCTAAAGTGGTGATTACTGTGTATGCCTGTTCTCTATTTTGTCTTTCAGTCTGCAGTATCCAGCTGGGCAGGGCCCCTCCATGTTGCGCTGAGGACGGGCAACGTTGTAGCATGAGTGTATGTAGTGTCCCACTAGGTAAAGGTGGGCGCTACACAAGGGTTAACATGTCTTTTGCATTACTGTGATGTTTAATTATGCATTTCCCTGTGTTATCTGGGTGTCAGGCCTGTTAGGGTGTAGTTTAGCTTCCTAGACATTAGAGGGAGCTAGAGAGCCCTAAGTATATATAGGTAGGCCCAGACAGGGGAGAGTTAGTTCATTTCCAGGTGGCTAGAAGGGTAACCTAGTCAGCCTGAAGCTCCTGAGGCTAAGCTTAGCTCAGTAGAGTCACCCCAGAAGAAGAATCTACCTCCTGGGAGAAACCTGCAGCTTCCCTCACAACAGGAACAGCACAACCAGCTCAGAGAAGTAAGCTGAAAGGCAGAGGTACTATAAGATAAACGCAAGGGTCAATACGGGAGGAAGATTATTTTTACCAAGGATTAAAGCCAGCATTTAGGCATCCGGGCCTTGGGATACAGCCAGCCAGAATAGCTGTGGAGATAGTGCAGCCAGGGTTGTGAAGCATTAATTGTATACCCTCGAAGTATCTTGCAAGATTATTACCTGCCATATTGAAAGTAAACCTGCTTGTGGAATATTGTTATAAGGGACTGCATCATCATTATCAACTGTCTGTATAAAGTTGGGACTGTTTTTCAAGTAAAGCAACGTTTGGTTTACCATACCAGCTGTGTACCTCGATTACTACTCCTACAAATCGGTGTGCCACCGTTACAGGCACTGGCGTCACGATCCTTAAAGGGACCTTGCCTCAGGCACTCAAAATACCTGCAACATCCAGGGCACCTCATCCACCATCAGGTCTGGTCCCTACATCCAGAGTGTGCCCCAGAGGAACTTGTGTCTACCTCTCACTTCACATGCCTGCCCAGGGTCCTCCAAAAAGTGAGTAACCCTCGATTGCCCATAACCGTGACCTCACTAATCGCAATACCCTGCAGGTCTGGCGTTCTGAAGATGCGGGCAATAACAACAGCAGGTTGCTAGGGGCAATGACCTGACGGAAAAGAGCAGGTGCTGCTGAAGGTTGCCAAGGAATTGCTGTGTTGCTGTGCAGTGATTTAAAGGGCCGGAAGCCTGCTTGTTCGCTGGAGCAGGTGCTGCTGGAAAACTGATGGTTAATCTGGACTTATTTTTCTGAGGTGCAAGCTGGCGGCAGTCCAGGCCAAGTGTTGGTGGACACCGAAAGCCAGGTGAGCCTGGTACATGCCAGCTTGATAGCTGGGGACTATGCCAGGAAGCTGCACAATGGTTTTAGTGATATGACCATTGAAAAAAATGGTGCCAAGTTTGCGGATAGGCATAATGGCAATGTGGATACTAGTGAAAAATATTATGATAGTGGTGATGATGATGATGATCCTTTTCCTTTGCAGGCTGTGATTTAGCATGGCTGGATCTTAACAAGGTTCCAAGTAGAGCTTCAACATGCAACAAGATGAAATGAGAATGAGACAAAACATTTTTTAAGCATTCAATTAATTGAAAATAACGATTAAACTGAAACAGGCTGTTTTTCAGCTGATCCAAATTTTAGGACCACATGCCTTTAAAAGGCCAAATCTGTGCAAAGATGTGGACTGCATTCATTGTCATTTTCTGTCAGGTAGTCACACGTTGTGATAGCAAAGGCAAAAAAACTCTCCCTTTTTG
Source organism: Bufo bufo (assembly GCF_905171765.1). Taxonomy (NCBI): domain Eukaryota; kingdom Metazoa; phylum Chordata; class Amphibia; order Anura; family Bufonidae; genus Bufo; species Bufo bufo. The sequence goes on along the minus strand of NC_053390.1, from coordinate 154,397,706 downwards.
AACGTGGTCGGGTTGTTGAACTGCATAAGCAGAGTCTCTCACAGCGTGCCATGGCTGCTGAGGTTATGGAACAAAAAAGTCAAATGGAAGACCCAAAAAAATTTAATCAGCACTCAGCCGGAGGATCCCATTGTCTGTCCGGCAAGACACTGGACGATCCTCGACCCAAATTAAGGCCCTTACTGGTGCTGACTGCAGCCCCATAACCATCAGACGGCATCTGAGACTGAAGGGCTTCAAAAACAAAAAAATGTCTTCAAAGACCTCGTCTCCTTGAACGCCACAGAACTGCTCGTTTGGACTTTGCAAGAGAGCACCAAACATGGGACATTCAAAGGTGGATGAAAGTTTTATTCTCTGATGAGAATTTTTTTTACATTGATGGTCCTAATGGTTTCCAACGTTACTGGCATGACAAGCAGATCCCACCTGAGATGTTTTCTACACGCTACAGTGGAGGGGCGCCATAATAGTCTGGGGTGCTTTTTCCTTCAGTGGAACAATGGAGCTTCAGGAAGTGCAGGGGCGTCAAACGGGCGCTGGCTATGTCCAGATGTTGCTGAGAGCATTCCTCATGACTGAGGGCCCTCAACTGTGTGGTAACTACTGGGTTTTTCAACAGGACAATGCTACAGTCCACAATGCCCGCAGGTCAAGGGACTTCTTCCAGGAGAATAACATCACTCTTTTTGCCCATCCTGCGTGTTCCCCTGATCTAAATCCAATTGAGACCCTTTGGCGATGGATGGCAAGGGAAGTTTACAAAAATGGACAACAGTTCCAGACAGTAGATGGCCTTCGTGCGGCCGTCTTCACCACTTGGAGAAATGTTCCCACTCACCTCATGGAAACGCTTGCATCAAGCATGCCAAAACTAATTTTTGAAGTGATAATAACGGCGGAGCTACTCATTACTGAGTTCATGTTTGGAAGTTGGATTTCTGTTTTGGGGGGGTTTAAGTTTTTTTTGGAGGTATGGTCCTAAACTTTTGATCTGCTAAAAAAACAGCCAGTTTCAGTTTATTCGTTGTTTTCATGAAATTGAATGCTCAAAATTTTTTTGTCTCACTCCCATTTCTTCTTGTTGCATGTTGAAGCTGTACTTGGAACCTTGTTAAGATCCAGCCATGCTAAATATGATTTTTTGCCATTTTTGAAGTGGTCTTAAACTTTTGATCAGGACTGTACCAGAGGTGGATGTGCAGTCTCCACAGGTTTCTATGATTAATAAAATGTCCCAGGTGGGGACTGACTCATGGGTGCCACTAGAGGTCAGGGTTAATAATGATACGAGCAGTATAAGTGGCATATGTGCCGTGACAGTTAGCAACTCCGAGAGTGAGGCTACCATGTCAAGACCCAGCAAAACTAAAGTGGTTACTAATAGCGACCAGATGACAGTTATATCTGACAAGACGAGAGTTCAGTCGGGTGACAGCCTAGTGTCTGAAGCTCATATCCAGACAGTTGTAGATGACCTGACAGGACAGTACAGCTACAAATTTGAAGATGTTTTCGCTCGCTCTGCACAGTCCCTAGATACACTAGAGATGGGGCTAGCGGTTCTCGCAGAGCAACTGCAGGAATCTCCAGAGGAGTCACAGAAAGAGATGAATGAACTGAAGGAACTAGAGTCACTAATTGAAGCGGAAATCCTCCAACTTCAAGAGGAACTTGCAGCTTCTGAGCGATCCAGACTTCATGCAAAGCAGGAAAGAGATGTGCTGGCTGATGAGGTTCTAAACAGCGCCTCAGAAAAATCTTCTCTCTTGGAGGAGAAAAGACATTTGGAAGCCAGGATGGCTCAACTTGACCAAGAGTTGCGTGATCGGATGGTAGACCTGGACCACCAGAAACAAATTGTGTCTAAATTGGAGAAGAAACAGAAGATGTTGGACAAGCTCCTGGCTGAAGAGAAAACCACCTCGGCCAGATATGCCAAAAAGAACGTGACAAAGCGGAGACTGATGCTCGAGAGAAGGTGACCAAGGCCCTCTCCTTGGCCAGAGCTCTTGAAGAAGTACTTGAGGAGCGAGATGAATTTGAGAGGCTGAACAGGCAACTCAGAGCAGAGAAATAAAAGATCTCATGAGCTCAAAAGATGATGTCGGGAAGAAAGTCTATGAGTTGGAGAAGTCTAAGCGTGCTCTCGAGCAGCAGGTGGAAAATGAGAAACCTGAAGAGGAGAGTCCTCTGAAGGATGCCAAGAGGTCTAAGCCAGAGCCTGTTAGAAAGCGGTCTGGAGATGGTGGCGCTGTAGTACCGCCCGAGGCAGAGAAGATGGAAGGTCTTTCTGCTGAACCCGTTGATGGGCCTGATGTGGATGCAGAGGCCAAGAATCTCATGATAGTGTGTAACCAGGACCAGGTCGCAAAAGACGTCCCCTCCGTCAACAAGGCCTTCCGAGTAGCCAGCAGCCTGCTGCGGAAGAAATATGAGGAGATGGACGACCAGTATGCAGATCCTGTCTACTACTGTGGGCTGGCTCTCCCGAATTCCTCCCAAAAGGAGAACAGTGTCCTGGGTGAGCCTCTGGAGAAAGAGGAGAAGGACTTAAAAGGGCAAGTATATGATGCCGGGTCCAAGGAAACAAAGGCTGAAGAAGTTACGGCCGAGGTGTTGGGGGACGTGAAGTCCTCAGGTGCTGCAGAGACCGAAGGAGTCGCTACTGATGTGGAAAAAGCCACTAAAGAAGCAGAGGTCTCTGAAACTGCTGCCAAAGGGGGGGAAACCACAGCTGGGAAGATGGAAGATGTGCACCAGAGGCACTTTAAAAAAGCGTGCGGGGACAAGCCTGCTCTGCTGAAGGAGAAAGGGTCGAGACACAACCATGAACTGGAACCGTTCAGTCAAGAGTTGCAGCAGTTCAAGAAAGGACATGAGGAGCATGTACAGAAGCCCGAGAATCAAAAAATAGAGCTTGAGAAGTTGCAGAGGCCGAAGGCCAAATGTGGAGAGAAAAAGAAAGAAAAGAGAGAGGCCACGGGTGCGAAGGCGTAACATCCTCAATCTTGAAAGAGAGTACCTGCTCGTGAGATGGCGAAGAAAGTCCCATAGATATGATCTACTCCATAATAAACTCATGTTCATGACAAACCAAGTGCTGTTGTCCTGGGTCTGGCAGAATAAAGGGAAGACTGTAGGCCAGGTAGATGCCCTCTCACAAGCATCTGGGTTTGGTGCTAGTGTTCACCCCTACGGGCTTGAACAAAGGTAGGGGGGATATGTGAGGCAGTGACAGTCCTCACGGCTGCTAGGGGAGAGATATGGCAGGAGTTTCCATTTCTTCGCTGTCAATCAGCAGGTCAGAGGCCGCACCAGGTGGAACAATCAGTCTGGGATAAGACTGTTAGGAGGGGGAAGAGTCTGTGTGCAACAGAGGCCTGGGAAGGCTCTGTACAAGTGGGCTAAGTGCTAGCCTGAACTTTGGGAAACTCTGCGAGGTCTTGGAATCAACGGTTGCTAGGTCAGAGTCAGAAGGACACCCAATCTTCTACAGCTTCCGCTCTGAACTTTGACGCTCGATCCTCCTCCAGCTCAGCTTCGGGCACCTCTCAAGTTACCACTCGCCCGCCTGCCGCCACCACCAACACTAGCACCACAGCCGCTTCACTTGATCTGTCAGAGGAGTTATTTACACATCAGTTGGAAGAAATGAGTGATGCGCAACCATTATTGCCAGAAGATGTAGATAACAGGGATATGTCTCAGTCAGGCAGCATTACACACATGGACGTACGGTGTGATGATGATGATGTTGTAGCCGCTGCTGCTTCCTTTGCTGAGTTGTCAGATACAAGTGAAGCGGTTGATGATGACGATGTGTCCGTGGATATCACGTGGGTGCCACCACGTAGAGAAGAAGAACAGGGGGAAAGTTCAGATGGGGAGACAGAGAGGAGGAGGAGGAGATGAGTTGGAAGCAGGGGGAGGTCATCGCAAGGAGCTAGTGGCACAGTCAGACAGCATGCATCGGCACGCAGGGTCAGCCAGACAGCACGCCAAACAACGCATGCTGTTGCCAACACCAGAATGCCGTCATTGCAGAGCTCAGCAGTGTGGCATTTTTTTTGTGTGTCTGTCTCTGACAACAGCGATGCCATTTGCAACCTGTGCCAAAAGAAACTGAGTTGTGGGAAGTCCAACACTCACCTAGGTACAACTGCTTTGCGAAGGCACATGATCGCACATCACAAATGCCTATGGGATCAACACATGAGTACAAGCAGCACACAAACTCAAAGCCCCCATCCTCCTCCTGGTCCAGCATCTTCAGCCACGTCAACCACTGCTGTCCTCCTTGCCCCCTCTCAACCATCCGCCAATCCGTCTCTCGCCTTGAGCAGTTCCTGCTCATCTGCCCACAGTCAGGTGTCTGTCAAGGACATGTTTGAGCTTAAGAAGCCAATGTCACAAAGTCACCCCCTTGCCCGGCGTCTGACAGCTGGCTTGTCGGAACTCTTAGCCCACCAGCTTTTACCATACAAGCTGGTGGAGTCTGAGGCCTTCCAAAAATTTGCAGCTATTGGGACACCGCAGTGGAAGGTACCCGGCCCAAATTTCTTTGCACAAAAGGCAATCCCCAACCTGTACTCGATTGTGCAAAAGGAAGTAATGGCATGTCTGGCACACAGTGTTGGGGCAAGGGTCCATCTGACCACTGATACCTGGTCTGCAAAGCACGGTCAGGGCAGGTATATCACCTACACTGCACATTGGGTAAACCTGGGTGAGTCCTCTTCTGCTGCTGCTTCTTGCTCCACATCAACGGCACCCCCCCAGCTCCCCAGGGGCTATTCCACATCCCGGATACGACAGTGTCACGCCATCTTGGGGTTGACTTGCCTGAAAGCAGAGAGTCACACCGGACAAGCACTCCTGTCCGCCCTGAAAGCACAGGTGGATCAGTGGCTGACTCCGAACCAATTGGAGATCGGCAAAGTGGTGTGTGACAACGGAAGCAATTTGTTGGCGGCATTGAATTTGGGCAAGTTGACACATGTGCTGTGCATGGCACATGTGTGTAATCTGATCGTACAACGCTTTGTGCATAAGTACCCAGGCTTACAGGACGTCCTCAAGCAGGCCAGGAAGGTGTGTGGCCATTTCAGGCGTTCCTACACGGCCATGGCGTACTTTTCAGATATCCAGCGGCGAAACAACATGCCAGTGACGCGCTTGATTTGCGACAGCCCGACACGTTGGAATTCAACACTCCTAATGTTCGACCGCCTGCTCCAACAAGAAAAAACCGTCAACGAGTATTTGTATGACCGGGGTGCTAGGACAGCCTCTGCGGAGCTGGGAATTTTTTTGCCACGTTACTGGACGCTCATGCGCAATGCCTGTAGGCTCATGCGTCGTTTTGAGGAGGTGACAAACCTAGTCCGTCGCACCGAAGGTACCATCAGCGACATCATCCCATTTGTTTTCTTCCTGGAGCGTGCCCTGCGAAGAGTGCTGGATCAGGCCGTAGATGAGCGTGAAGAGGAAGAATTGTGGTCACCATCACCACCAGAAACAGCCTTATCAGCATCGCTTGCTGGACCTGCGGCAGCGCTGGAAGAGGAGTGTGAGGAAGAGGAGTCAGAGGAGGAATGTGGCTTTGAGGAGGAGGAGGAAGACCAACCACAGCAGGCATCTCAGGGTGCTCGTTGTCACCTATCTGGTACCCGTGGTGTTGTACGTGGCTGGGGGGAAGAACATACCTTCAGTGAGATCACTGAGGGCGAGGAACGGGACATGAGTAGCTCGGCATCCAACCTTGTGCAAATGGGGTCTTTCATGCTGTCGTGCCTGTTGAGGGACCCTCGTATAAAAAGGCTGAAGGAGAACGACCTGTACTGGGAGGCCATGCTACTAGACCCCCGGTATAAGCAGAAAGTGCCTGAAATGTTACCGAATTACCGCAAGTCGGAAAGGATGCAGCAGTTCCAAAATAAATTAAAAAGTAGGCTTTACACAGCGTATAAGGGTGATGTCACAGCACAACGGGAATCTAACAGGGGAAGAGATGAAAGTAATCCTCCTCCTACCACGACCACGCCGGCAAGGACAGGACGCTTTACAGACGTGTTGTTGATGGAGGACATGCAGACTTTTTTAAGTCCTACGCATCGCCACAGCCCTTCGGGGTCCACCCTCAAAGAACGACTCGACCGACAGGTAGCAGACTACCTCGCCTTAACTGCAGATATCGACACTCTGAGGAGCGATTAACCCCTTGACTACTGGGTGTGCAGGCTTCACCTGTGGCGTGAGCTATCCCATTTTGCGATAGAACTTCTGGCCTCCCCCGCTTCAAGTGTCCTGTCAGAAAGGACCTTCAGTGCAGCAGGAGGTATTGTCACTGAGAAGAGAAGTCGCCTAGGTCAAAAAAGTCTAGATTACATCACCTTTATTAAGATGAATGAGGCATGGATCCCGAAGGGACTGACAGTGGGCGATACATTCGACTAAAAACGGCCTGATGAGATGAGCTGCCTTGGGCTAAAAATGGTCCACACGCTGCTGTATTTTATCTCTGAATGTCGGATGACTTGGTTGACTTATCCGCCACCAACTAGGGTTCAAGCCGCAATGTTTTAGGGCACTTTCTGCCTGGGAAACATTAATTTTTCTGTAGCAGCGGCTGCAACAATACCAAATTTTTCAGGCATGTGTACATGCCTAATTTTTCTGGCCTCTGGTGCTGCACTGTGGCTGCAAAAACAAAACAAAAAAAAAGGCACATACATGTGTCAATTCCCCTTCGTGATCGTTACCTTGTTGTGGTGAAGAGGTTTGCGTATCACAATGAAGCGACCACCTCTATGAGTGTGTTGGCAATGGCAATGTTGGCACACCCCAGATGATAAGGTCGTTGCTTCATTGTGAACAGAGCAAAAGCGATCGGCTGGATAATTTTGCATAGAAAAAACAATAATTTTCTTTGTGATCATCTAAGGTGATCATTAAAGCCTACTAGGCCAACAATGGGCCCACACTGCAGAATCATTGTTTTCTGGGTCACTTATCTGTCACTGAACTACCTCAGCACGACCATAGGCTTTAAAAAAAAAACATCGCCTGCAATCTCCCAAACGTGCGCACGAGCACAGTCATCACTACACCAAGATTGACACATAGAGGAATACAATTTATGTCATGAGTGTGTCAACTATTGCCAACTCTTTGCGGTTGTCTAAAATCTATTCCATACACGTCCCCTGATAGGGGACGTAACAGGGATTAAACTGATAGGAATAGTACTACTTAACACACCACTCCTATCTGGTGGCACAGTACATTTCACGGCGCACGCGCAGTGCCCCAAATTGGAACTAGGAGGACCAACCAAGCATCTTTTTCCATCTCCCGGTTCCTAAAATCTATTCTATACACGTTCCCTGATAGGGGACGTAACAGGGATTAAACTGATAGGAATAGTTCTACTTAACACACCTTATAATAATAATAATAATACTAGTGGACGTAACGGGGATTAAACTGATAGGAATAGTACTACTTAACACACCACTCCTATCTGGTGGCACAGTACATTGCACGCGCAGTGCCCCAAATTGGAAGTAGGAGGACCGACCAAGTATCTTTTTCCATCTCCCGGTTCCTAAAATCTATTCCATACACGTCCCCTGATAGGGGACGTTACAGGGATTAAACTGATAGGAATAGTACTACTTAACACACCTTATAATAATGCAGAGAGAGGCAACGCAGAGAGAGGAGTCTGAAGAAGAGGAGTCAGAGGAGGAAGGTGGCTTTGAGGAGGTGGAAGACCAACCACAGCATGCGTCCCAGCGGGCTTGTTGTCACCTTTCGGGAACCCTTGGTGTTGTACGTGGCTGGGTGGAGGAAGAGACCTTCAATGACATCAGTGAGGACAAGGAACAGGACATGGCTAGCTTGGTATCCAACCTTGTGCAAATGGGGAGTTTGCGGTTGTGCAAATGGACTGTTTGCGGTTGTTTGCGGTGCGTTAAAAGGGGAGTTTGGCCTGTCACTGTGAAGCGGGCGTAACCCTTAAACTACCTATTCGATACAACATCATACCTGATGTTTTAAAGCACGTTATTCCAAACAATTTAGGAATGTTAGGTGATTTATGCCCCTTATGGATTAAAACCCGACTCTGTGTCAACTCCGTAACTCCGGCATGCAACAGTCCAGGTGTTAGTCCCCTTGAAACAAATTTTCCATCACTATTGTGGCCAGAAAGAGTTCCTGTGGGTTTTAAAATTCACCTGCCTATTGAAGTCAATGGCGGTTCGCCCGGTTTGCCCATTCGCAAACATTTGCGGAAATTCGCGTTCGCCCTTTGCGAACGGAAAATTTTATGTTCGCGACATCTCTACCCTCAATTAGTATTTGCCGAAAAATGGTGTATTGCACTCCTCAATCAGTATTTGGTGGAAGAAGGTATATAGCAATAGTACCCCTCAATCAGTATTTTGTAGAAGAAGGTATATGGCACCCCTCAATCAGTATTTGGCGGAAACAGGTATATGGCACCCCTTAATCAGTATTTGGTGGAAACAGGTATATAGCACCCCTCAATCAGTATTTGGCGGAAACACCTATATGGCACCCCTTAATCAGTATTTGGCAGAAACGGGTGTAACGCAGCCCTCAATTAGTATTTGGTGGAAGAAGGTATATAGAAATAGCACCCTTAAATGAGTATTTTGTGGAAGAAAGGTATATAGCACCCCTCAATCAGGATTTTGTGAAAGAATGTATATGGCACCCCTCAATCAGTATTTGGTGGAAACAGGTATATGGCACCCCTCAATTAGTAGTTTGTGGAAGCAGGTGTATTGTAGCCCTCAATCAGTATTTAGTGGAAGAAGGTATATGGCACCCCTCAAACAGTATTTTGCGGAAACAAGTATATAGCACACCTCAATCAGTATTTGGCAGAAACAGGTATATAGCACCCCTCAATTAGTATTTGGTGGAAAATGGTGTATTGCAACCCTCAATGAGTAATTTGTGGAAGAAGGTATATAGCAATAGCACCCCTCAATCATTATTTAGTATAAGAAGGTATATGGCACCCCTCAATCAGAATTTGGCGGAAACAGGTATATAACACCCCTGAATCAGTATTTGTCTGAAACAGGAATATGGCACCCCTCAATCAGTATTTGGTAGAAGAAGGTATATAGCAATAGCACCCCTCAACCAGTATTTTGTAGAAGAAGGTATATGACACCCCTCAATCAGTATTTGGTGGAAGAAGGTATATAGCAATAGCACCCCTCAATCAGAATTTTGTGGAAGAAGGTAAATGGCACCCCTCAATCAGTATTTGGCTGAAACAAGTATATAGCACCCCTCAATTAGTATTTGGCGGAATTACGTTTATGGCACCTCTCAATCTGTATTTGGCGGAAACAGGTATATAGCACCCCTCAATCAGTATTTTGTGGAAGCAGTTATATGGCACCCCTTAATCAGTATTTGGTGGAAACCGGTGTAACGCAGCCCTCAATTAGTATTTGGTGGAAGATGGTATATAGAAATAGCACCCCTAAATGAGTATTTTGTGGAATAAAGGTATATAGCACCCCTCAATCAGGATTTTGTGAATAAATGTATATGGCACCCCTCAATCAGTATTTTGTGGAAGCAGGTGTAACGCAGCCCTCAATCACTATTTGGTGGAAGAAGGTATATAGAAATAGCACCCCTCAATTAGTATTTTGTGGAAGAAGGTATATAGCATCCCTCAATCAGGAGTTTGTGGCAGAAGGCATATGGCACGCCTCAATTAGTTTTTTTGGGGGGCAACCGGTATATTTCACCTGTTGCAATTAATTACTTGCAATTAAATAGCGTTTGTCCCTCTATCTAGCTGCGATATTGTAGGAGAACCGCACACAACTTCTGCACAATACAAATACACTATGATATAATTTCTATGTTAGAAAGTACAGTCGTGGCCAAAAGTTTAGAGAATTAGATAAATATTGGAAATTGGAAAAGTTGCTGCTTAAGTTTTTATAATAGCAATTTGCATATACTCCAGAATGTTATGAAGAGTGATCATATGAATTGCATAGTCCTTCTTTGCCATGAAAATTAACGTAATCCCAAAAAACCTTTCCACTGCATTTCATTGCTGTCATTAAAGGACCTGCTGAGATCATTTCAGTAATCGTCTTGTTTTTTTTTATTTTTTTTTTAAGTTTTTTATTTTAATTTTCATAGTAATAAAACACGACAGAAGGTTACAGGGTATAATGTAACATGGAAAAAGGTACATAATATTCGATAGCATAAAATTCAAGCATATATAGAGGAAGCAAGCACATCAGTGACCAATAGGAGACGGACGGATACTTTGTTAGGTTAGCTGACCATATTCACTACAAGTTGTGTATGGGAAGTGCTATCCCATCAGGTTCAAAGGTCTGAACCTATGTATGGGCATGTCCAATCCAAAGAGGTTTGGATGTTGTTTGAATTATGATATCAAAGGCATACATAAAAGTATAGGCATGTCTAAACTTAGAAAGCATGGAATTAGTGTAAGTTATGGCAACAAAGCCCAGAGATAGTAGGTATAAATATCTAGGGGAGGAAGAGTGGATTAGCGCCACTGGAAAACCTAAAACTGGACCAGATTGACCAACGCTTCATGAAGGCTGGATGCGTGCGTGATTCCCACAGTAATCGTCTTGTTAACTCAGGTGAGAATGTTGACGAGCACAAGGCTGGAGATCATTATGTCAGGCTGATTGGGTTAAAATGGCAGACTTGACATTTTAAAAGGAGGGTGATGCTTGAAATCATTGTTCTTCCATTGTTAACCAGGGTGACCTGCAAAGAAACGCGTGCAGCCATCATTGCGTTGCATAAAAATGGCTTCACAGGCAAGGATATTGTGGCTACTAAGATTGCACCTCAATCAACAATTTATAGGATCATCAAGAACTTCAAGGAAAGAGGTTCAATTCTTGTTAAGAAGGCTTCAGGGCGTCCAAGAAAGTCCAGAAAGCGCCAGGATCGTCTCCTAAAGAGGATTCAGCTGCGGGATCGGAGTGCCACCAGTGCAGAGCTTGCTCAGGAATGGCAGCAGGCAGGTGTGAGCACATCTGCACGCACAGTGAGGCGAAGACTTTGGAAGATGGCCTGGTGTCAAGAAGGCCAGCAAAGAAGCCACTTCTCTCCAAAAAAAACATCAGGGACAGATTGATCTTCTGCAGAAAGTATGGTGAATGGACTGCTGAGGACTGGGGCAAAGTCATTGTAACGGACCGTTTCAGCAGACAAGGGGTTAAAATCCGTTTAGGCGATAAGCCCCTTTCTGAGAGACAGGCACAGCTACTGCAGGATACACCAAACTCCCGAACTGGATACAAAGTAGCACTCCAAACTGGAACCTCACGAATAGCTGCTAGCAGACGAACAGGAATCAGCTTACACTTCTGGCAATCGGTCTTCTAACAGCATACAGAGAATCCCCCCAATAACGAGACAAGGCTCCGTGTTGAGGGTCAAGCAGTGGTCTGACTGTAGTTAACGTACAGCCTCTTTTATTCATAAACCACAAACATAGTACTGCCCACAGGGGTTTGAAATACAACCAATCAGTAATTTACAACACATACAATGTAACTACAGCAACCAATCGTTCACACCCCCAGAGGACCAGAATGAAGACTGTGACATAGGACAGATACAACATATCCCCACTATGCATCATGGTCTCCTCCTCTCTGTCCCGGAGACAACCTGAGGAGCAATCCAATTATCTCTGAGGACAAAGGGAGATCGCCAATACACATGTGAGGACAACAGAACAGACATCACCATTTAAACACACAATGGGACAATGGCACAATAGAAACACACCCAGCATTTTCCTCCCAAGCTGACAAGTTACACTTATTATAAATTGTTACAACTTGGTGAGTTTACATTGGCCATACATATAACTTACATCAATTTAAACAGTATAACTTGGGGACAAACCAATCCCAAATTCACCCGAATAGGTTCAGGGGCCCAAAAGTTAGTATATGGCCCACAATCCAGGGGCAAGAGGCCAGTAGCCAGTCCTCTCCAAAACCCAGTGGCGAGGCCGGCCCCGCCACACACCTCCCCCCCCCCAGGGAAGACTAACCAGATACCTGACCTCATGCCGGTCGGTACCTGAGTTAGTCTGGCAGCCCACCCACAACCCAATACTGGACCTGTTGAATTCAGTAGCCTGTCTCTGTCCAGTGAGTCCACCAAGGTTATGTTGGAAGCTGGTACTCCCGGTCTCTGTGTTGCTCCCTGGCTTGGAGTGGAGGTTGCTTTGTGGGCAGGGATCAGCGGTACTCTGCCCTGGTGCCAGCGCTACCACGGAAGAAGCCTGGTTGGAGCCTGGTTGTTGGAGGGGGAGACCGACTGTCTCTACCCCCCTGTGCTGTAAGTGCAGAGACCACGGTCCCATCTGCACTGTTGTGGGGCTTACTGTCTCCCCCTGGTGCGTTAAGCTGCCGCTGGGGAGAGGGGGTAACAAGCTCCTCTCCCATACATACTTCCAGCCGCTGGGGAGGGCGACCGACCTTCTCCGCTCCCAATACAGTGTCCTGTTGCTGGGGAAAGGAGACTGGGCTCTCTATTCCCTGCTGGAAACTCTGCCGCTGGGGAACAGGACCGACTGTCTCTGCCCCCTGTAACTCCGCCTGCCGCTGGGGAATGGAGACTGGGCTCCCAATTCCCAAAAAATCATGCTGCTGCTGGGGGGCAGGAGCAACTACCTCTGCCCCCTGTAACTCAGCCTGCCACTGAGGAGGGAGGACGCTGCTCTCCTCTCCCTGCATTTCACACTGCCTTCCCGGCATATCACTCTGCTGCTGGGGGGCAGGAACAACTACCTCTGCCCCCTGTAACTCAGCCTGCCGCTGAGGAGGGAGGACGCTGCTCTCCTCTCCCTGCATTTCACACTGCCTTCCTGGCATATCACTCTGCTGCTGGGGGGCAGGAACAACTACCTCTGCCCCCTGTAACTCAGCCTGCCGCTGGGGAGGGAGGATGCTGCTCTCCTCTCCCTGCACTTCACACTGCCGCTGGGGAATGGAGACTGGGTTTGTCACCTTACTGTCCTGCTGAGCCTTCTCACTGGCGTGGAACAGCTGCTGGTAGCCCTGTTCCAGCTCCATCTCCCGGGTCACCAGGTGGACCAGGTCCTGCTCAATCTCATGAGTGTCGTCCCAGTCATACCTGCTCTCCCTCCATTCCAAGAGATCATGGAACCGGGCTTGTGTAGGGCTCCCAAACTCCAGCTCTGAAAAAGTCTCCCATAACAAGCCAGGACCATCAAACTCCTCTCCCTCCGGCTTGTCATGCTCAGCTGTCCTGGGTAGGTACTGTGCCCCATACCACCAGAGCGCCTGGTAGGCATCTTCTAGCCACAGCTCCCGCCATGCTAGGAGTTCTAATTCCTTTACCCATTCCTCCCGGGGCTGCTCTCCCAGGAAGGGCATCCGCAGGGCTACTTGCTTCTGCAACCGCTGGTCTTCCGTGGGGAGTCTCTCGTCCTGCATATACTCCACAATACCCAGTACCTGGTACCAGATGCCTTTGCGGACTGCATCTCGGTCATCCATGACACCCTCATCGTACTCCACTGCTGTTTCCATTCTGGTGCTGTCAGGGTCGCTGTACTGGGACATGCATTGCCCTCAAATTGTAATTCCAGGGAATGATGTTTCTTTGTAGCTGTCCTTCTGGGCTGTGGGAACGATCCCGCTGCTTGCCACCAATGTAACGGACCGTTTCAGCAGACAAGGGGTTAAAATCCGTTTAGGCGATGTGCCCCTTTCTGAGAGACAGGCCCAGCTACTGCAGAACACCAACATCCCGAACTGGATACAAAGTAGCACTCCAAACTGGAACCTCACGAATAGCTGCTAGCAGACGAACAGGAATCAGCTTACACTTCTGGCAATCGGTCTTCTAACAGCATACTGTGAATCCCCCCAATAACGAGACAAGGCTCCGTGTTGAGGGTCAAGCAGTGGTCTGACTGTACTTCACGTACAGCCTCTTTTATTCATAAACCACAAACATAGTACTGCCCACAGGGGTTTGAAATACAACCAATCAGTAATTTACAACACATACAATGTAACTACAGCAACCAATCGTTCACACCCCCAGAGGACCAGAATGAAGACTGTGACATAGGACAGATACAACATATCCCCACAATGCATCATGGTCTCCTCCTCTCTGTCCCGGAGACAACCTGAGGAGCAATCCAATTATCTCTGAGGACAAAGGGAGATCGCCAATACACATGTGAGGACAACAGAACAGACATCATAATTTAAACACACAATGGGACAATGGCACAATAGAAACACACCCAGCATTTTCCTCCCAAGCTGACAAGTTACACTTATTATAAATTGTTACAACTTTGTGAGTTTACATTGGCCATACATATAACTTACATCAATTTAAACAGTATAACTTGGGGACAAACCCATCCAAAATTCACCCGAATAGGTTCAGGGGCCCAAAAGTTAGTATATGGCCCACAATCCAGGGGCAAGAGGCCAGCAGCCAGTCCTCTCCAAAACCCAGTGGCGAGGCCGGCCCCGCCACAGTCATATTCTCCGATGAAGCCTCTTTCCGATTGTTTGGGGCATCTGGAAAAAGGCTTGTCCGGAGAAGAAAAGGTGAGCGCTACCATCAGTCCTGTGTCATGCCAACAGTAAAGCATCTTGAGACCATTCATGTGTGGGGTTGCGTCTCTTTCAAGGAAGTGTGCTCACTCACAATTTTGCCAAAAAACACAGCCATGAATAAAGAATGGTACCAAAACACCCTCCAACAGCAACTTCTTCCAACAATCCAACAACAGTTTGGTGAAGAACAATGCATTTTCCAGAACGATGGAGCACCGTGCCATAAGGCAAAAGCGATAACTAAGTGGCTCGGGAACCAAAACGTTGACATTTTGGGTCAATGGCCTGGAAACTCCCCAGATCTTAATCCCATTGAGAACTTGTGGTCAATCCTCAAGAGGCGGGTGGACAAACAAAAACCCACTAATTCTGACAAACTCCAAGAAGTGATTATGAAAGAATGGGTAGCTATCACTCAGGAATTGGCCCAGAAGTTGATTGAGAGCATGCCCTGTCGAATTGCAGAGGTCCTGAAAAAGAAGGGCCAACACTGCAAATACTGACTCTTTGCATAAATGTCATGTAATTGTTGATAAAAGCCTTTGAAAAGTATGAAGTACGTGTAATTATATTTCACTACATCACAGAAACAATTGAAACAAAGATATAAAAGCAGTTTAGCAGCAAACTTTGTGAAAACTAATATTTGTGTCATTCTCAAAACTTTTGGCCACGACTGTATATTATAAGTATATCACACCCCTCTATATCACACCTATCGATAGTACAACTATACCAGTCCTTAAAAGGACTTTTGTGGCCCTATTAGCTGGGGTTTGGTGTCCATAACTGTCCCTGCTCCAAAATGCAACCTCTCCCTACACTGGCAAAACACATAATGTAAAATGGCTGCCAGATCGGGTTCTGTTATAAGGTTGGGGGGTGTCTATGTGCTGAAACGTCTCAATTGGCTGTCCTGTCACACCTGATGGATGTGTCATGGTTTAAACTTCGGCGCTATGGAAAAAAATAAGGCGCGTGCGAATATCTCCATATGTTTGCATGTTCGGTGAATCGCGAACAAGCAAAGTTCGCCGCTAAGCAACCGACGGATGAACCGCAAGGCCATCTCTAGCGAGCAAGAGCAGTGAGGCTGGTGTGAACGCCAATATTTTTGGTTTCTGCATTTTTCAGGCACGGTTGTATGTCATACATTAAACCAGCTGTATTAAAATCAGTGCCCCACGACAAAATGAAGGCTGTTGTGAAGGCCCTCATGGAGGGTAATCTGCAGCAGCGAGAGACAAACCTGCAGCAATGCGAGGCTAATAAGCAGCAGCAAGAGACTAACCAGTTCCTGCTACAACATGTGATGGCTTTGCAGACAGCAGGAGCAACCGCGAGCGTCCACGATGCCCGGAAAGAAGTTCGTTCTGCGATTCCTACGATGACCCTTGCAGATGACATCGAAACCTACCTGACGATGTACGAGAAAGTGGCCATCAGGGAAAAGTAACCCCGTGACCAGTGGGATGAGGTTGTCGCTCCATTCCTGGCATCCAATTCCCAGTGAGTGTATTTTGACTTGCCGGACGATCAAGCGTCCGACTACAAAAAAGTAAATGGTGAGATTTTGGCAAGACTGGGGGTGAATGTGTTGGTCCGGGTTCAGTGGGTACATCAGTGGGGATTTAAGTTGGCTGAGTCTGCGATGACCCAGTATTATGACTTACTCCACTTCTTGCAAAAGTGGCTACAGAATGATGTGCTGAGTCCCACGGCTTTTCTGGACAGACTATTGGCTGATATGTTCTGGAGGGCTCTGCCACCCCCTCTCCTGCACTGGATCGTCCAGGTGCCTTCTGGCAACGCCCTAGAAATGGTGGACCTGGTGGAGCACTACAAGGCTACAAAGACTGTAACAGCGGGTTCTTTTGGGAGGGGCACAGTCAAACCCTTTAAATATCCATCCCAGACCCGGCAACTTGTACCAACCAAACCCACCCGGGGTGTACCCTCTACAGACCTGGCTCAGATAGTCTGCTGGCGGTGTCAGGAGCTGGGCCATGGAAGAGCTGAATGTCCCCTTTAGGTGAAACTCATGGATACTAACTATGGCTACTGTCAGTCGCTATATGCCAGGAAGCTGTGTGCAGCAGGTACCCCAAAAACTTTAAACTACCTGTGCCAGATGGAGGTAGGAGACACTCCAGCGGAGGCTCTGCTGGACTCAGGGAGTCTGGTGTCCCTAGTTAGTGCTCCCCTGGTACGGTCAGTGGAGTATACTGGCCGGAAAGTCGGGGTCATGTGCATCCATGGAGACTTAAAAGACCATCCCACCGCCCTGTTGTCTCTAACCTCAAGGGCTGGCAGATGGACTCACGAAGTGGCAGTTGCCCCAAATTTACACTACAAACTTATAATAGGGAGAGACTTCACAGGTTTCCCGGCACTGTGGCCTGCTATGAGAGTGACTGATACCCATGAGACAGGGGTAACCCCAGAAGAGTGGCCTTGCTCCGGGTGGGAGGCCAGAACCCTAGGAACCCGAGGCCGAAGGGCCAGCGGTAGGGGTGACCACCACTTTGGTGGAAGAGGGGGAGACTTCTCCGCTAAGTGTGATGGGAGACATAGAGGACTTGCCGCCAGGTCCTGAATTGGCAGACCTCAATTTTTTTGAGGATAATTTTGGTACTCCCCAATGTCGGGACCCAACCCTATCCCCCGCCTAGGAAAATGTGTTAATAGTAGATGGTGTACCACAACAACCTGGGGCAGAGTCAGTGTTTCCCTGTTTTGTGGTTTATCAGGATATGTTGTATCGGGTAAACCAACCATGAGGCGAGCCTATTGAACAGTTGGTGGTCCCCAAGGCTTATCGCAAGCTTGTGTTAGATCTAGCCCGCCAACACGTTCTTAGGGATTACCTGGGGCTGCAGAAAACTCAGGATCATATTTTACAGCGGTTTTACTGGCCCAGCATATTCAAAGAAGTGAAAGAGTTTTGTAAATCTTGCCCGACCTGCCAGATAACTAGCCAGCAGCCACATTTCCGTAGTCCCTTAGTACCTCTCCCGATTATCAAAGTACCGTTTGACTGAATAGCTATGAACCTCATAGGCCCAGTACCGAAGTCCGCCAGAGGGCATCAACACATCTTAGTCATTCTAGACTACGCCACGCTGTACCCATAGGTGGTGCCACTGTGACATACATTGGCCAAACTCATAGCTAAGGAGTTCATGGAGATGTTTTCCTGAGTAGGACTACCTAAAGAGGTTCTGGCCGACCAAAGGACCCCTTTTATGTCCAAGGTGATGAAGGAACTCTGTAAGTTGCTGCACATAAAACAACTATGGACGTCCAATTGCCATCCGCAAACGGACGGCCTGGTAGAACGGTTTAACCAAACATTAAAAAATGTTTAAAAAGGTAGGGAAGGACTAGGACCTCCTTCTGCCCTATCTCATGTTCACAGTGCGAGAGGTTCCCTAGGCATCTACTGGGTTCTCCCCCTTCGAACTGCTATATGGCAGACACCCTCACGGTCTCTTGGACGTGGCCAAAGAGGCGTGAGAACAACAACCCACTTTACATAAGTGTCATTGAGTACGTTACCCAGATGCAAGATCGGATAGACACAGTGTTGCCTCTTGTTAGGAAGCATATGGAGGCAGCTCAGTGAGCCCAGAGTCGGGTCTATAATCGGCAGGATCGGGTCCGGATCTTTAACCCGGGAGATCGGGTTTTGGTTCTGGTGCCGAGCGTGGACAGTAAGTTCCTGGCTAGGTGGCAGGGGCCCTACGAGGTACTCTAGAAAATTGGAGATGTAAACTACAAAGTACACCAGCCAGGGCGGCTAACGCCAGAGCAGGTTTACCATTTGAATTTACTCAAACCGTGGAAAGATAGGGAAACCTGAACAGAAGACAGCCCGCGGCCGGGTTTTTTAGGAGAAGAAGTACCGGCCTCTCTGTCTGATGCAAGAGAGGTGGCTGCCAGACGGGTCACACCCGCTCCCTGAACCAACCTGGTGAAATGGAGAAATTCATTAAAAAGGCGGCGGTAGCGGCAGTGAAAAGAGAATCCAAGATGGCGCCCGGAACACCTCGCTCCAGCCACAAACAAGCACCGGCTGCAGGCGCCGATAAGGTAGGGGAAGATCCCAGTGATACAGACTGCCTACCCATCTCCAGAGCTTACCTTAAAGAAGCTCTGGCAGACGCCCTGAGACCCCTTAGCCTAGATCTCTCCTCAATAAAGGAGGATGTGCACCACATAGGTCGGAGGGTGGAAGCCTTAGAAGACACCCAGGCCGCAATTTTACAACATCAAAGTGAAGTGTCCTCCAGCCTATCACTAGCTCAGAATCATATCAACTCCCTATATACTGCAATGGAAGATCAAGAAAACAGGAGTAGGCGGAACAATCTCCGCTTCAGGGGCATACCTGAAACGAGTTCGGCAGTAGATATTCCTGAAACAGTTATCCAGATCTGTCTTAAATTACTGGGCCCTGATTCTGCACACAAGGTCCTAATTGAAAGAGCTCACAGAGCACTTCGCCCTAAGCCTCAAGCTAGTGAACCACCCAGAGATGTGATTTGCAAGTTTTTGCACTTCCAAGTGAAAGAAGCTATATTGGCAAGCTCTAGAAACTCCAACTCTGTAGAGTGGGAAGATAATTCCATCACTATCTTCCAGGACTTAGCTCAGTCAACGCTCAGAAAACGGAAAACGATGAAGCCACTCACAGACTGGCTACGCCCCCACAAGAATATTTATAGATGGACATTTCCATTTGGACTTTCCTTTCTTCATGATGGTCGCCGCATCCATATTTCCTCCTTTAGTGACCTGGATAAAGCTTATGACCTTCTTCAGATCTCTCCATTACCCATAGAAAATTGGGACATGGTCCAGAATATGACCACCTTGCCTGACCTGCCTTCAGTGACACCCTGGGAGCCTCCCCACACCCCAAAACCTTAAAGGTCCAGAAGAGGGAACTTTTCTTCCACTCCTAAGCGCCTAGCTCTGGCTGATAAGTAACCTGCCTCCAACCTCCTTACCTGTGAATAGGGAACTACAGGACTCACTCCACGGGTCTTTATATCACTACTGTATTTGTTTGATATACTCCACATGATTCTGCTTTCTACACTGAGTAGGGATACAGTTATTCTCACTTTCACTGCTTCTAACTACGCCATATCTCCACTCAGTATTGGAGGAAGAGACAGTAGGGATCCTCTTCCGATCTGTTTGTAGGCTAAAACAGTTTTATACCTGAAAAGTAGTCTATGAGATAGATGTGTTAATACCCGTATCATGACGTCCTACCTCCCTCCCCTCTCGTCCTACCCCCTTCCCCCACTTCCTACTAGTACAGTTTTAAATTGAGAGTGTCTCCCAGGTTCAATATAATCTTATGGGTTTCCCACTATTACCATTCTCCAGTAATACTGACTTCATAGAGGGAGTCGCTGTGTCTAGGTATATTTACCTTATCCCCCCATGTCATATATCCAGGGAGACAAAGTTGTCAAGTTCTCCCATGCATGGCGATTAACTAATCATTTTTGGTTTCTATTTCTTGTTACACTCCATGTGTTTTACCTTTATTGTTTTGACAGGTACTCACAATCTCCCTTGGCAATTTTCCATATGTGTGAATCAGAGATAATGCTGAGAAAGAAAACGTGGAGTTGGGGCGGTCTGGGACGGTGGCTATGGGAATGCTCTCCTCGAGGTGGCACCCTCTCTCTCCTTCTTTTGCCGGTTGGTCAATGCCCTTCCATTAAGTTATTTGAAGCTCACAATACACCCTTTGACATACCCAAATATGTCTGATCTCAAATTAGTATCTTACAATGTCAAGGGATTGAGATCCCCCTCTAAAAGATGCCAGATCTTCTCTCTGTTAAACAAAGAGAAATGCTCAGTAGTTTTCCTCCAGGAAACACATTTCAAACATGATAAATATCCCAATCTCTCTCACTCTAAGTTTCCCAGCTGGTATCATTGTGGGGCTGGGGGTGCTGCCTCGAGAGGAGTTAGCATAGGCTTCCATAGAGGCCTTCCCTTTCAATATAAATCCCACTTACAAGACCCAGACGGCAGATATCTCATCCTCAAAGGCGGGACAATCACTGTACACATTTGTGAACATATATGCTCCCAATATAGATCAGATCAATTGGCTCTCAGCTATCCTTGCTATAGTAGAAGCCCACGGGGAAGGTTTTCTGATCATAGCCGGAGACTTTAATTTAGCCTTCAACCCACTCATCGACACATCATCAAAGAAATCCCCGGTATCAGTGAGAGCCCTTAAATTGTTACATACTAAGCTCTACAATTTAGGTATGGTAGACTCATAGATTACTCCTTTTATTCCCCAGCAAATAACTCATATAGCAGGATAGACTATATTTTAATTCCAAAAGAGAAATTACAATTCTGTTCTTCCTCTCAGATAGGTGACATTACCTTATCTGATCACTCCCCCATATACTGCAACATACGCCCAGATGTCAAGTCTGACAGACACATAGGTTGGAGGTTCAATGAGTCCCTGCTGGGCAATGCCAAACATAAACTAAAAATATCCTCCTTCCTAGAGAAGTATTTTTTAATCAACAATACCCCAGAGATATCCCCCCAGATCCTTTGGGATGCCCACAAGCCATTTATTTGAGGCAGATTAATCAGTCTCTGCTCCTTTCTAAAGAAGGAATCTGAAAGAAAACTCACTACATTACTATCAAAAATACACATGGCAGAAAAAACCCATAAGAAATCTGTACTCGCCCACCAATTATCGGAACTCTCTTCTCTCAGAACTCAATTGAAAAACTTATTAAATGAATGTTCAGCCAAGTTCTTCTTGTCTGCTCAGCAAAAAATCTTTGCTCACGGCAATAAAGCCTCGAAGTATATGATGCAAAGAATAAAACAGAGAAGAAACTCCCGATATGTTCAGTGCATCAAATTCCCCTATGGCACCCAGCTATTCAAATCAGAAGAGATTGCTGAACAATTTAGGCTCTTCTATGAGTCTCTTTACAATCTCCCATCTCCTGATCTTCCAAACCCTCATCTGGGAAGAGAGGCCAACATTGAATCCTTCTTAGCCACCCTCAACCTTCCGTCCCTAACTTCATTACAACAGAAATCTCTGTCCAAACCATTTACTACCTTAGAGCTATCAACAGCTATTAAATCAACCCCTAAGGGAAAAAGCCCCGGCCCCGACGGTCTCCCCATATCCTACTATTCGGCCTTCAAAGAAATACTACTGCCATATATGCTCCCTATTTGTAACCGTGCGTTAGCCAGTCACCCACTCTCCTCAGATATGACAAAAGCCACTATCACAATTATTCCTAAAGAGGGTAAAGACCCCACCTCCTGTTCCAATTATCGTCCTATATCTTTACTCAGTGTTGATCTCAAACTTTTAGCTAAAATGCTAGCCACAAGATTGCAAAACTTACTCCCTGACTTGATCCACCCAGATCAAGTGGGATTTGTTAAGGGACGTGAAGGGAAAGATAACACCACTAAGATATTAAATGATCTATATTATGCTTCCTATAAAGTCACTCCCCTGGTCATGATTGGCACGGACGCTGAAAAAGCATTCGACAGAGTGGATTGGACATACATAAAGCTGGTCCTCTCAAAATTTCAGCTAACAAGACCCATACATTAATGCAGTGTTCTCTATGTATACCCACTCTTCAGCGTCCGTGTCAGTTAATGGACTTATGTCCTCTCACTTAACAATAAGAAATGGAACGAGACAAGGCTGCCCATTATCACCTCTTATATTTGTCTTGGTGATGGAGTCGCTTTTACAAGCACTAAGACAGGACAAGGAGATCAGAGGTTTGACCGTTGGAGATCACGAGTTTAAATTGGCGGCATTTGCAGATGACTTATTGATCCTGACCACCAACCCCCATAAATCCATGCCCAAAATAATATCATAACTTGACCTTTTTGGTTCCCTGTCCAACTTTAAAGTTAACCCATCGAAATCCCAAATCTTACATGTTGGCCTCTCTCCCCCTAGTCTCTTGTCCCTCCAGATAAACTCCCCATTCAACTGGAATACCCAACTACTAACATACTTAGGAGTAAAGATCTCTTCCCACTTGCCAGATTTGTTTAGACTGAACTATAAACCCCTTCTAATATCCATACAGACCCAGTTGCACTCAGTGGACTTTCCATATCTTTCCTGGTTTGGGAGAAAGAACATTCTTATGTCTTTAATCATACCTAAACTAACTTACTTGATGCAAGTGCTCCCTATTGAGATCCCTAAATCCTATTTTGCTTCCCTGAATAAGCTCATACGTAAGTTTATTTGGCAAGGTAAAAACTCTTGCATCTCCTTTAGTATGTTAACCAGACCTAAAGCTAAGGGGGGAATTGGACTTCCTGACCCAGAGAAATACATGAAGGCTATCCAACTTTCGAGAGTCGTGGATTGGATCAGAAACCCGACCTATAAATCTTGTCTCATTCTGGAAAATGCCTTTCTATCCTCCCCCATCAGGGCCCTTCTGTTTGCCGACAAGCTACCTCCAGTACCGAGCTCAATATCTAACCCCCTCATCCAGAATACTTTAAAGGTCTGGAGGTGTTTCTCGTCCTGCCCCAGGGCCTTAACTCTACCCTCTCCCCTTATGCAGATAAAAGATGTTATCAATCTGGCTCCCAAGGATCTGAGGGAAAGCTGCCCTATAGCCCTGAGATCTTCGGAGACTGCCATTTCACAAATTCTAGATCAGGATGGCTGTATACGCCCAGACCTTGAAATATGCAAAGCACTTAACACGCAGATTCATAACCCTATCCTTATGCGCTTCCTTAGATCAGAATTCCTCCTCCTCACAAGAAAAACTCCTCCTTCTAATGACAATAGCTGGTTTGAGGAGATGATAAGTACCAAGAAATACCCACCCAAAACCATTTCCACAATATATAAACATCTGATATCCCCCTCTTCAACACCCACACCTGCAGTAATTGGTCTTTGGAAGAAAGACCTTCAGCGGACCCTGATGCCTCCCGAGATAACTAAGGCACTGATCTCTCCTCACAGGATTTCTAGGTGTATATGTATCCAAGAAAAAAGTTATAAAGTCCTTACGAGATGGTACAGGACTCCAGATAAGACATGTTTGTATAAACTGTACTAACCTAGAGGGGAGAATCGTGGATGGTCAGTACGTCTCACTGAGAATGTATGCCTCAGTGATATAATTCCCTGAAATAAGTATACCAGTAACATTAGGTTGCTGGGAGGTTTTCGTTAAAGTGGATTTTGGGTCCGGGTTTTAGGATTGACCAGAGAGCTTGGGTGGGACAGGTCACTCCCGTACTTCATCCAGGGTTTTCCTACTGTGTGGTTAAAAAGGGTGTGGGAATCTCAGCTGAGGAGATAAAGTGTGCACAGGCTAACTAAAGCTGAACAAGCTAAGAGGGAGGACTTGGTTTCTGAAAGACCCCAGAGAGTGGTGAGACCATATTGTTGTTACCTGATTTGGACTGAACACAGAATGTGGGACTTTATGTTATGCAATATTTGTGGGCTGAAGAAAGCTTAAAGCTAAAGTTTGGACATGTTTACCTTTGTTTGCTGAAATAAACACTGCTTGTGGTGAAGAGGGAACTGACACACGTGTATGTGTGCACAGTGACGGAGTTAAAACCCCCACAAAACCTAATGCCTCTGATACCTGCTGGAGGTGTAACAAGGCCAAAGGCTCCTTTCTGCACATCTGGTGGTCTTGTGAACTAATTAACCCCTGGTGGCATAACATAATCAGATTGAGAAATCAGATTTGTCATACCTCCTTCCCCTGCTCCCCGGATCTAACTTTGCTATCCTTAGGAATAGGTGGAGTGGACCCTTATAGATCTTCACTCTTCTCTCTCTTAGTAGCAGCAGCCAGACTACTTTTACCGACTCATTGGCTATCCCCAGAGATCCCTTGCACTGAGCACTGGATTAACAAAGTAGACCAGATGTATAGGTTGGAAGAGATCTCTCACTGGGAGTCACGCTCTAGACCCACTTTCCTCCAGATCTGGTCCCCTTGGAGAGTTTATAGAAAATTCTCCTAGCTTTCATCCTTCACTAACCGCAGAAATGTACCCTAAACCTAAGATCTTCCTACGCTAGTAATTCTCTGTCTCATAACACATTAATTTTGCCTCAGTACTCCTGTCATGTTGTTAATTTAATTAAGTGTTTATGTTCACTTTTACTTGATACCTGTTTTTATGGGGCCTTGCCGGCCTTCTTATACATATACAAATGTTAATTGTACTTGTGACTGTTACTTTTAAGCATTCCTTATGTAAAGTTATTTTACTATGTTTTTGGCAATGACCAAATCTATGAAAATGAAAAACAATAAAAATTGTCAATATAAAAAAAAAAAAACATACCAGGTACCCGAGGCTCGGCGACAAGCCATATCGGAGGAGGTGCAGCTAATGTTGCAGCTAGACGTGATTGAGGAGTCAAAAAGTGAATTGGCCAGTCCTATAGTATTGATATCCAAGCCGGACGGGACGTTGCGGTTTTGTAACTACTTTCAAAAACTTAACGAGGTTTCCAAATTCGATGCATATCCCATGCCCCGGGTGGTTGAGCTCATCGAGTAGTTAGGACAAGCCCGGTATTTTTCTGTTTTGGACCTCACGAAAGGGTACTGGCAGGTGCCCTTAACAGAGGCTGCCAAAGAGAAAACTGCCTTCATCACACCTGAGGGGCTGTATCAATATAAGGTCTTACCTTTTGGTCTGCATGGCGCCCCAGATATTTTTCAGCAACTAATGGACGTCGATACGCTTTGGCTTACCTGGACGATATTGTCATCCACAGTACCAACTGGGAAAGTTGCCTACCAAATGTGTAGGCTGTAGTGGACTCCCTTCGGAAAGCTGGCCTAACCGTTAACCCCCAAAAAATGTGCGATATGTACCTTGGGTATGTCATTGGGTGCAGAGTCATCAAACCCCAAGTGAACAAAATAGAGGTGATACGGAATTGACCCCGACCTGTTACCACTAGGCAAATAAAGTCATTCCTGGGAATGGTGGGCTATTACATGAGGTTTGTTCCCCACTTTGCTATTTTACCCGCACCAATGACAGGGCTCTTGAAGGGAGACAAGTCAGTGATAGTTCGCTTGGATGATCGGGCGGAAGAGGCTTTCTCCGCTTTGAAGTCGGCCCTGTGTGGGTCCCCGGTTTTGGTGACGCCCGACTTCAAAGGGGAGTTTATAGTACAGACCGATGCCTCCGAATTAGGCCTCGGCACTGTACTGTCTCAGAAAGTCAACGGGGAGGAGCATCCTGTTGTCTTTCTCAGTCATAAGCTAACCCCAGCCAAAAACAGGTATAGTATAGTGGAGAGAGAATGCCTGGCTATCAAGTGGGCACTTGAGTCTCTCCGCTATTATTTGTTGGGGAGAAAGTTCCGCCTGGTGACTGACCACTCTCCTCTCAAATGGATGAGCCAGGCCAAGGACAGAAATCCCCGGGTCACCCGATGGTTTCTGTCCTTAAAAAAAACTTTACATTTTCGGTGGAACACAGGGCAGGCCGGTTACAGGGAAACATAGATGCCCTGTCCAGTGTACACTGTCTGGTGTGTGTTCACCCCCTCAGGGCTGAACAAAAGGGGGGGTTATGTGACACAGTGAGGGGTTTTGTCTGGGAAGGCAGGTATTTTCCTCCCAACATGTGCGGCTAGGCTGGTTTCCAGCCAGCTGAGGTCAAATAACAGACCATAGTTTAAGTGCTGGTCTGGGTTTTGGCAGCACCTGGCTGTCCTTAAATAGGCAGCTGGGCCTCTGTTTTTGGGATCTGAGGCTTTGTGCCATGCTGGATGGCTGAGAGCCGCACGCTGGGGAAACAGGCCCCCTAAAGCCTGCTGTGTCTACTGGAGGCAGAACTACCAGCAAGGTGACTTGCATTATATGAACTTTCCATTGTGTGTGAATTAACACCACAACTGCAAAGTTACGTGTTGTTTTGTGCAATTGCCTCAAGTGTGAATAAACAGTGACGTTTTGAGTTAAGAACTTGTATTTTGCCTCTGTACATGTGCCCGCTTACCCTATCTACTAGTGTTAAGCGAGCATGCTCGGTCAAACTACTGTTCGGCTCAAGCAATGCTATGCTCGGCCAAATACTTTGGGTGCTCGAGTACAGTTTAATGCAATGGAAGTCATTGGTAGAACCCCAGGCACCCCCTGCTCAGAAGACAAGAGGGTGTCTGGTCCATAAAAAAAGGTTACAAATTGATGGAAACCCCATCAAAATGGTTTGGCAACAGCATTAAGAGGACAACTGGATGCGTCTTAGATTCCTATTATGTACGACATACAATAGACAACCACACAAAGGCTATATGCCAAAAGCCAGGTATGTGCAAGCCATCAATCTATCCATGAGACAGTTAACAGTCATCTGGATGCAACAGTCAGATTATTATGATCAAGCCCCATTGGACTTAGAGACAGTTTGAATTTAACTTCATTCAAAAAATTGTGAGGTAAAAAGAGCACACAGCACATATGAAATGGCTGTAATTTACTCTTTTAATATATTTTGAATTTAAACGTGAACTAATATATTCAGATTCCACCATGAGTAGCATATAAATTAATATTTTTTTTTCGGTACTGTACATTTAAATCAGAAATTGGAATTCAGAACCACTTTAGATATTTATTCCAGTGTCTGGATCAGGTTTTATCAGCTGAACCGATATTAACATTTGAAGAGGACAGCAAGGTGGCAGTGCTGCTACATGATCTGTCATTAATTCTAGCTGCTTTTATAGATCACATTTTAAATGAAACAAAACGTTTTAATCAATAAAACAAGGAGAACAGTGACCCATATCAAAGAACACACTTCATCTCGAAGATGACGTTAATGTAAGCAACTCACTACTGTAGAAAAGCCTGTGTGCTCACAAAAAGGGGACGATTTTGAAAACTACTGAACTGTGAAGCAAATGTACCGGCAATTACAGCAACCAATAATTATTATTATTTTTTTATATATATTTTTGCTTTGTTAGCTATATTGGTATTGATTTACATAATCAGATACATCTATAGCATTCATCATATCTGTAGAAAATACTAGTCTACAATGTAGCAAAATAAATAGAAGTATTGATACAGTAGAACAGACAAATTTACGTTGAATGCCATACTTACTATCATTTTATTGCATTTTTCTTCTAGGAAAAGTAGGAGAAACCATATTGGGGCCAAACTGACATTGCTATGACACATTCATGAATTGTGGAGAGACTAGCAGCATGGTGGCTCAGTGGTTAGCAATGGTGCCTTACAACGCTAGGGTCCTGGGCTGGGTTCAAATCTGACCAAGAACCACCTCTCATTGTGTTTGTGTGGGTTTCCTCCCACACTGCAAAGACATACTGATAGGAAACTTAGATTGTGAGCCCCACAGGGGACAGCTTATTGCTAATGTCTGTAAAGGGCTATGGAAAATAGCAGCACTATATAAGAGCATAAAATAAATCATTTAGTGATTTCATACAGAAGTATTAAATGATCACAATTTAAAGTCCCATAAGGGGACTGAAAACTATTTAAACTTAAAGAAAAAAATAAATGCAAAAAGGGAAATAATAGAAAAACAATATTTTAAAAAATGTAAATAATTAAAAATAAATAAATATGTCTGGTATTGATGTGTCCTAAATATTAAAATATTATGTTTATCAGGCATAAAAAAAATCAGATTGCAGTTGTACATACCCCTGTAATAAAAAAAAGTTATGGCTGTTAGAATGTGGTGTCACAAAGCAATTTTTTAAAAGTTTTATTTTTAAAACTCGATCTGTAAATAATATAACATACAGTATGTTGTGAAAAAAAATCTTTCTTTTGTTGTATTTCCATCGTTTGACTACTCTGAACCTACTGTAACTTTGAATAATATATTTGAAGAATAATGTGGAATCTACTGTATAACAAAAGATAAACGCATACCTAAGAAAATCATGAAATCTGGCAGTTTTATGACTGAAGTACAGGTCTCATCAGAGAGTATTGTGCAGTAATCACAAAAGGTGGGAAATATGAGTGCAACAATGTTAAAGTTGCATTATATTATATGTTGTGTCAGTATTAACTTCCTTTTATAATTATGTTCACCTGTCTTCTTTGACCTTGAGATAGTCTGCAGATGCTCTATCATGATTCTGTGAAGCGCCCCAGTTCTGGGCGTGCAGCCAAAGAGTGAACAAGGAGACAAAAACATAGATAAGGGGAGTACAAGGAGTTTAGGTGATAATCCCTCTTCTGTACCAATCAATGTAAATGTCAAATGTTATGTTTATGAAGGTTGGCTTGTATCCACCACCTTACGTATCTGTAAGTATTATATAATATTATATACTGCTTCATTAAAGTGGAATGATCTTGTTGGACACATACTGTTTGTGTCTCAAATTATTCTCCGATCCGATCTTGGTAACTTTCTACTAAATGGATTTTACATGATAATCCATGGAACCTGATTAAGGTTCGATAACACTACTACACATTGATGGTCATGTTTTAATGAATTAATTTTAGGCTGAAAATAATTTTTTAAATTGGTCATTATTAAAAATATTCAGTGGTTCTGTCACAAAGGGTTAACTGTTTGTCTAGCTGTGTGAATTATATTTTCCCTTTGTGCAGGTCATCTTATAAACCTTATCTCTAAATAAATAAAAGATCATAAACAGTTATTTAAGCCACATCCTTATCAGAATGATAAGATGTGAGCTATAATGAGTGTTTATAAGGTCATAATCAGAGATAAGGAGCCATCAGCTAAGCTGTCTGACAGAACAGAGTGAAAGTACAGAGCATGCTATTAGACAACTTTAAAACTGTAGAAAGAAAGGGGTTTAACATTTTTATTAAACATTTTATTAACATTTATTGAAAAAATAATTTTTAGCTTAAAATTACTATGATGCAACAATAAAACCTTTAAAGTAATAGGATGGCAATATTGTCCCAAAATTGGATATGTCCACCAAATATGGATAAGAATTTCTCAAATATTTTGATACCATCATAATATAGAAAAGATAGTTGGGTAAACTCTGAGTATTTGGAAGTTCAGACTACCGCAAGTCTGATTCAGGAAGTAGTATACACAGTGGCATTCCCACAGAGCAATGAATTTAGTAGTCATGTGTCCTAAAGTTTGTCTCCAGAGATGATACCCACCTACATAATGAGGAACAGAGGATGATTAGTATTAATAGTCAAACTAGGATATCTAAAGATAGCTGAAAATAGATGTTTGCTGCATATGCATTTATATAGTTCTATGAAGCTACATATATCTACATAAAATCTAATTTTATGGACATAGGAAAGGAAGCAGATTTGAAATCTGAAGATCAGAATAATAGAGATTAAAACTGTCAACTCAGAAGCTTTAAGTATTTAAACAAAAATAATTTTATACAACCCCTCTACTGTCCTAGAAAACCACAAATAATTATTATTTACCTTCCCAAATCACTATGGGCCTTTACGGCATTAGGTCATATGAATTATAGAGAATGAGCATTGATCTGGATGGTTACCCATTTATTTAAATACGCTTTGTGTAATGCATCAACACTGGTGATAATCTCTGATAATTGAAGAGTTAGAGGGGTTCTCTGCTTTAGCTATATTGATGACCTATCCTTATAATAGGTTATCAATATTATATCTGCTGTTTGAAGAGAATGCCGTATTTTCTTCAATGTCAAAGGCGAGCAGGTGTAATTGTGTCCAATTTACTTGAGCTATAATTACACTTACTCGCCACTGCAATGTCAACAGTGAGCAGGTAAACAGAGAAGAGAACACAGCGCTTATATGAGTGCTGCATTCTCTTCAAACAGCTGATTGCTGAAGGTGCCACCAGTCCCGCCCCCGCTGATCTGATATGAATGTCCTATCGTGAGGATAGGTCATCAATATAGCAAAAGCAGAGAACCCCATTATGCTTATTGACAGAACTGTCTTCAAAGGGGTTATCTCATGACTAATGTAAAACATGAAAATCAGACATCATATATTACATGATAAGCTCTTTCTAACAAAGCTATAACCAGACCTGTACCTCACACGGATCCAGATCTCCCCATTCATTGTTCTGCTAGATTTATATCAAGCTGACAGCTCAAGAGGAGTGCCTTTTTTTGTGTAGCCCAGGGAACGTTTCCATTCTGCTGCAGCTATCTCCCTATCACAGCTTAGGAGGAAGTTAAAGAATCAAACCAAGCATGTGCAGCCATATCAGTGAGCTGGATACAAAGATAAGAAAAAAAGCAAACAGCAGGTGGTGCTATACATATACAGGGTGGGCCATTTATATGGATACACCTTAATAAAATGGGAATGGTTGGTGATATTAACTTCCTGTTTGTGGCACATTAGTATATGTGAGGGGGGAAACTTTTCATTTTTCAATAGGAAGAGGGTCATGTGACACATCAAACTTATTGGAATCCCACAGGAAAAACAATGGTGTGCTTGGTTTTAACGTAACTTTATTCCTTCATGAGTTATTTACAAGTTTCTGACCACTTATAAAATGTGTTCAATGTGCTGCCCATTGTGTTGGATTGTCAATGCAACCCTCTTCT
The DNA here is from genome assembly GCF_905171765.1 of Bufo bufo. Taxonomy (NCBI): domain Eukaryota; kingdom Metazoa; phylum Chordata; class Amphibia; order Anura; family Bufonidae; genus Bufo; species Bufo bufo. The sequence continues at coordinate 154,366,356 of NC_053390.1, read as the reverse complement.
CCCACTCTTCACACACTGATAGCAACACCGCAGGAGAAATGCTAGCACAGTAGCTTCCAGTAGTTTCAGGTGCTGCACATCTCGTATCTTCACAGCATAGACAATTGCCTTCAGAGGACCCCAAAGATTAAAGTCTAAGATGTCTCAACAGAGTCCAAAAACAGACTAGGACAGATTTTTTGTGCTATAGTGGGCGCCCTGCGAACAATGCAGGTGATACCTGGGCGCACTATTTCTGACCATTGTGAATCATGACATAGCATAGATAGGTTTTCGGATGATGAGGCAGATTTTGAAATACTCCAAGCTGTAACTAGTGGCAAAAGTAGGATTCTTACAATGTGTGTGTTTACCTTTTGATATTCTGCCTCTATCATCCGGGAAGACCAAATCTGTGCATTTTTTGGATGAAATATAAGACCTAGCAGCCTCTAGGGAATCATTAGAATATCCACGTGCCCTAAGGTGATCAGAGGCTGAATCCAACTCTCTGGAAAACGCTTCATCCTTGGAGCAGTTTCTCCTGAGACGTGTGAACTCGCCCTTAGGAATGTTGCGTGTAACATGACCTGGATGACAAGAAGAGGCTAGCAAGGTAGTATTTCCCGCAGTGTCTTTACGGAAACTGTGAGTAACAACCTTGTGAGCAAAATTGTCCCCTACCAACTTCAAGTCCAAAAAGGAGATTGAAGCCCTGTCAGAATGGATGGTAAATTTAAGTTTAAGAGGATTGTCACTGAGGAATTGTCCAAACAGTGGTACGGCATCATGGTCGCCTGACCATACAAGCAGCAAATCATCAATGAAGCGCCCGTACCACTGTATGGAGGTTGCCCATGGGTTGTTCTCTGAGAACAGGTATGTGTGTTCCCACCATGCCATGTATATGTTAGCTAATGAGGGCGAAAATTTCGCCCCCATAGAAACACCTGACCATTGTAAGTAGAAGCGGTTATTGAACAATGAACATAAACACATTATGCAGTAAAAGAAAATTAACCACATCACAGATAAAGTTCTGAAATGCTGCACCATAGTCTGAATATACATTAAGAAACCACTTTAATGTGTTAATGGCCAGTTGATGTGGAATTACTGTATAGAGCGAGATGACATCTGCAGTGATCCAGACAAAATTTGGCTCCCAAATAAAATTATGGAATGACTGTAAAACAGTTGTGGTGTCTAACAGGAAACCAGGGATTGTCTGGACCAATGGCTGCAGGATGCTATCCACCCAAGCTGACAGTCTTTCGGAGAAAGATCCGATACCCGCGACAATAGGTCGCATAGGAGGGGGGAAACCAGGTTTATGGATTTTGGGTAGCGAGTGGAAAATAGGAGTCACAGGATGAGGTATGTAGATATAATCTGCCTGTTTTTGATCCCTGAATCCACTCGTCAGACCAACCGATACTTTGAAACAGTATGTCAATTGCAATACCACATTTGTGGTTTACTGCATCACTTGCACATTGTGTCAACTACAATACATTGGCTGCACTACCAATAACCTCAAGGTGAGGATACGGAGACACATTTCCGATATACCCTTTGTGTTATCCAGAAATGTGTTTGCGGTCAGTGCGCACTACGCGGCATGTCATGCTGCTGATGTTACGGGCTTCAAAGTACAATCAGTGGAGAGAGTTAATTGTCCTAAGCGAGGTGGCGACCACAGGCGTGCTCTCCTAAATAGAGAATCCTACTGGATTTTCTCTATGGATACACGCACACCAAAGGGACTCAATCGCAGACAGGATTTAATTTTGCATTTCTGATCCTAGCACATGTTGTCTTTTTTGTCTTTTACTGGTTTTCCAGAAATTTTTTATTTGCATGTAAGAAGGAGTGGTTATTGCTAATTATCTCCACCTGAGTTGTCCGACCTCTTTCTATTTAAGACCGGCACTCAGCATATACTATTGTCATGAGTAAGGATCAGAACCTGACGATCCGAAATGCGTAGATGAACGTGTTGTATTTTATTCTGCACCCATGAAATAAAGATTATCACGTATTACTACTGCCATATTGGAAGCTGGATCACTTTCTTCTGTTGCCTTCATCCACACCTGGCATTCCTGGCGTTTTTTCCGGGCTTCCTTGGTGGTGATTCAGGTGAGCTCCACCACACTCCATTGTTTCCAAGCTTTTAACACCAAGACAGCATTAGTAATGCCAAAGTGACAGTGACATACGTACATTGGCGATCAAAATTAGAGAACAATTTATGAACACTTGATTTTTTCAGAAATAATGTAATCTACATTGATCATCAAGGAAAATTAGAAATGTTTTCCAAAATAACCAAAGTATATCAACATAAAACCTTTATTTTTCAAAAAACCTGATGATCATTACTAGAGAACAGCAATGACTGTAGCACAGAGAAAGATTCTAACAAAATTTTCTGAAGGTTACACCAGTCAGCAATCAGTAGAAGTGTACAGGCCCTTGCTTCTAATGACTTCAGCACATCTGCGGCCACAGGACATCACTAGTCTCTCACACTGCTCTGGTGTGATTTTGGTCCACTCTTCTTCCAGTCTCTTCAACAGTTCTGTGAAGGTTTTCTATTGGGTTTAGATCAGGACTCTGGGCTGGCCATTTCATTGTTTCAATGTTTTCAGTTTCAAGGAACTGCTTTACCCATTTTGCTGTGTGACATGGGGCATTGTCCTGCATGAAAATTGCTGGCTGATTGAGTGATGAACGCAAGGAAGGAACCATGTGTTGTTGAAGAAGGTTCTGATACACACTTGCATTCACTCTGCCATGTAGCTGTATGAGAGGTCCAACTCCTGCTGCAGAAAACATTCCCCAAACCATGACACTTCTTCCTCCACCTTTCACTGACTTCTTTACACACTTTGGGTACAGTCTTTCCCCAGTTTGTCGACGAACATAATGTTTCCTATCAGACCCAAATAAATTAACTCGCTTTCATCACTAAAATGAACTCTGGACCACTTCTCCTCCGTCCACCCAACATGCTCCTCAGCAAAGGTGAGTCTAGCCTTTTGATTCTTTCTACTAATGAGAAGTTTGGTCACTGCACAGTGGGCTTTCAGTCCAAATGCTCTTAAACGTCAAGACCCTGTATGACAAGACACATCCTTACCCTGTTCAGTGCTGAACTGGCGAGCAATTCCAGCTGCAGTGTTAAAACGATTACCCATGGAGATTCTCCGCATTATCCTGTCCTCTCTTGCGTTTGTCTTTCAAGGGCGACCAGCCTTCTTGGGGGACTTCAATGAGTTTGTGATGTTATATAGATGCAATATTCTCGAAATCACAGACTTGGAACGACCAACTTTCTTGCTATGGGATAGGGTCACCCCTTTGGCCTTCATTTGGACAACCTGCTGCCAGAGGGTTTCAGTCATTTTGGAATGGCACACCATTTTGGCCAAATCTGTGAAAACTGGAAAGTTAGGCTGCCAGTTAAATAAGGTTTGTCAGATCATTAAGGAAATTAGCATCAGTTGCCAGATTAACACCAATAACTTGCAGGTATCTGAAAGTCTTCTCTAATTTTGATCAGTGTTATTTTTCAATGATCTCATTTACATTTTTATTCTGTGCTTTAGAATAAATACAATTTATGAAATAATCTCAAAATACTACTATTTTACTCATGTTAGGATATATTGACATAGGACTACACTATGACCTTGACATTTCAACAAGTCTGTGTTGTTCTTTAATTTTGATCGCCACTGTATGGCTATGGGTAAATGAAGAGCATATGATAACACACAGCCTGTTTAACCTATAGGATACCAGCAACGTTGCTGTACGGCGCTGGGGACTGTGCCTTAAATCCCAGCGCCATAGAGCTTTGGCGTGCTGATCAGGTGGGTACAGGAGCTGTGCCTACCCAATCAGAAGCAGGGGTCTGGCAGTCACAAATAGCTGGGCCCCTGCTATATGAGCTGGCATCAGTGAAAACACTGATGTTGGCACATTAACCCTTCTCTATGCTGCGGTCAACACTGACTGTGGCATGTGCAATGTCCTTGTCGGGTCCCTGTGCCCATCGGTGCCCTTCCATAGGCATTGTGATGCCTTCTATGTAAGTCTGTGAGGCTCAGCCCCCATTTTTGTTGTAAAAAATGCTTTTACTGTATAACACTTAATAAAAATAAAAATAGACATATTAGGTATCATTGCCTCCATAACAACCTTCTACCACATGATATACCTTATCAGGTGAATGCTGTAAAAATATAAAAATAAAAATTGTGCCAAAACAGAATTTTTTTTCACCTTGCTTCACAAAAAGTCTAATACCAAGTGATCAAAAAGTCATTCATACTCCTAAATGGTACCAATCAAACCATCAAATTATCTTGCAAAAATAAGACCCTGCCTAAGACAATTGCCCAAAAACAAAAAAATGTCTCTCAGAAAATGGCAACACAAAAACAAGATATTTTCCTCGTCAAAAATGCTATTACTGTGTAAAGCTTAACAAAAAAATAAAAATCATCAACATATTAGGTATCGCCATGTCAATAACAATCCCATAATATACCCTGCTAGGTGAACACTGTAAAAAAAATAAAAATAAAAACTGTGCCAATACAGCCATTTTTTGTCACCTTGCTTCACAAGAAGTGTAATACCAAGTGATCAAAAAGTTGAATGCACTCTAAAATGGTACCAATCAAACCGTCATCTCATCCTGCAAAAAAATAAACCCTACCTAAGAAACTCGCCAGAAAAATAAAAAAATTATGGCTCTGAAAAAATGGCAACACAAAAACAATATTTTATGCTCTTTAAAAATGCTTTTACTGTGTAAAACTTATCAAAATTAAAAATAATAGACATTAGGTATCACCGCATTCGTATCAACCTGCTCTATAAAAATATCACATGATGGATATACTCTGTCAGGTAAACGTTGTAAAGATAGAATAAATAAAAAACTAAGCCAAAACAGACATATTTGTTTCACAATCAACTGTTTCCAAATTCCGTAAACCGCCTATTGGGTCCAAGTGCTCAGTACACCCCTTAGCATTTTCTTTGAGAGGTGTAGTTTCCAAATGGGATCACTTTTTGAGGGTTTCCACTGTAGGGGTACATCAGAGTCTCTTCAAATACAAAATTGTGCCTAAAAACCATTCTATCAAAATTTGCCTCCAAAAACCATATGGAGCTCCTTTCCTTCTGACCACTGCCATGTGCCCCTACAGCAGTTTACTACCCCAGATAAATCTTTTGATTATGAATTTCTAGATAGAGATTCTCTTGGTTATATGGCAAACATAGGGTAAGTTTGTTTATGACTCCATATAATTTCTAAAGAAAGCAAAATGGTCATAACAGGTATTGAATGTATGGGTCAAATAGCTATTGATACATCTGAGAAGAAAAGGGTGTATATATGACCCGAAATTAGAGTTGAGCGGACACCTGGATGTTCGGGTTCGGCCGAACTTGAAAAAAAAGTTTGGGTTCGGGACCCGAACTTGACCCTAACTTGACCCCGAACCCCATTGAAGTCAATGGGGAACAGAACTTTTGGGCACTAAAATGGCTCTAAAATAGTCCTGGAAAGGGTTAGAGGGCTGCAAAGGCATCAAAATGTGCTTAAGAGCATGACAACTGTTCTGCAAACAAATGTGGATAGGGAAATGACTTAAAATAACATAAAATACAGAAAAATTTATAATACAAATCTGGATCTAGGAGTAGGAGGTTGAGGAGGCGGTGGATGGGTGTATGTGGCGGTGTAGGTTGATGTGGCGGTTTAGGTGGAAGCGGTGGTGAAGGAGGAATAGGTAGCCAACACTGATTTGTGTTATTTATTTTTAAATTAGGGTATCCCTCAAAATATTGGGACATATAACAAAATAAAACTAAGAATAAGTGCACTTGAGTACAAGAATGGATGGTTGAGGCTGGTATAAATGTCTATTCTGCACAAGGTAAGGACAAGTCCTGTGGGATCCATGCCTGGGTCATTTTAATAAACGTAAGCTTGTCCACATTGGCTGCAGCCTGTGATAATGCTCTCTGCCATGCTAAACACACGTTCACACTATACACTGGCTGCAGGGCAGGTCAGCACCTCCAAGGCTGACAAAGCTTTTCCACATTTTGGCCATGCTAACCCTGCCTTCTCAGGTGCTGGTGGTGCCCCAGCTACATTGGCAACCTCTTCCTCCTCCTCTGTTTTCGCCTTGTGCTTCCACTGTGCCCCCGCTGTCAGGTGGGAATGCTATCCTCAGCGTGCGCTTGTAGTCGCGCATCTTACGATCAGTAACAGATGTTTTCACAAAATTTAGTTCCCTGTCAGCAATGCAGAGCAGGGGTTCATTCACGGCAAAAGGGGGTTCATGTCACCCAGCAATAGAACAGAGGATTTTGAGAGATGTAGGCCCCTGTCAGAAATGCAGAGCAGGGGTTCATTCACGGCAAAAGGGGGTTCATGTCACCCAGCAATTGAACAGAGGATTTTGAGAGATTTAGGCCCCTGTCAGCAATGCAGAGCAGGGGTTCATTCACAGCAAAAGGGGGTTCATGTCACCCAGCAATAGAACAGAGGATTTTGAGAGATTTAGGCCCCTGTCACCCAGGCACAGCAGGGGTTCATTCACGGCAAAAGGGGGTTCATGTCACCCAGCAATACAACAGAGGATTTTGAGAGATTTAGGCCCCTGTCAGAAATGCAGAGCAGGGGTTCATTCACGGCAAAAGGGGGTTCATGTCACCCAGCAATACAACAGAGGATTTTGAGAGATTTAGGCCCCTGTCAGCAATGCAGAGCAGGGGTTCATTCACAGCAAAAGGGGGTTCATGTCACCCAGCAATAGAACAGAGGATTTTGAGAGATTTAGGCCCCTGTCACCCAGGCACAGCAAGGGTTCATTCACAGCAAAAGGGGGTTCATGTCACCCAGCAATACAACAGAGGATTTTAAGAGATTTAGGCCCCTGTCAGAAATGCAGAGCAGGGGTTCATTCACGACAAAAAGGGGTTCATGTCACCCAGCAATACAACAGAGGATTTTGAGAGATTTAGGCCCCTGTCACCTAGGCACAGCAGGGGTTTGTATACGCCAAAAATTGTAAAATGTCACCCGACAATTGAAAATAAGAATTATTTCAATTTAGGGCACTAAAATTTGAACTTTTTTAAATTAAAATGGCTCTAGAATAGTCCTCGAAAAGGCTAGAGGGATGTAAAAGGCAGTAAAATGTGTTTAAGAGCATGGCAACTGCTCTGCAAACAAATGTGGATAGGGAAATAACTTAAAATGAAATAAAATAACTAAAAATTACAAATTATTAACCGGCAAATCAGAGAAGGAGGTGGATATGGAGTCGGAGGTTGAGGAGGCAGTGAATGTGGTGTTGTAGGTGGAGACAGCAATGGAGGAGGAACAGGTAGCCAACAATGTTTTTTTATTTTTTTTTAATGGGGTAGGTAGCCCCCAAAATATTGGGAGAAAAAAAATAAAAAGAAAACAAAGAATCATTGCACTTGACTTGAGTACAAGAATGTATGTTTGATGGTGGTATAAATGTCTATTCTACACAAGGTACAGACAAGTCTTGTGGGATCCAAGCCTGGTTCATTTTAATGAACGTGAGCTTGTCCATGTAGGCTGTGGAAAGGCGGCTGCGTCTGTCTGTAATGACGCCCCCTGCTGTGCTAAATACACGTTCAGAGAGTACACTGGCTGCAGGGCAGGCCAGCACCTCCAAGGCATACAGGGCAAGCTCTGGCCATGTGGACAATTTGGAGACCCAGAAGTTGAATGGGGTAGAACCATCAGTCAGTACGTGTAGTCGTCTGCACAGGTACTGTTCCACCATGTTGTTCAAATGCTGCCTCCTGCTAACACGCTCCATATCAGCAGTTGGGGCCGGTTGTTGCGGCGAGGTGACAAAGCTTTTCCACATGTCGGGGATGTTAACCCTGCCTTTTGAGGTGCTGGCGCTGACACAGCTGCGTTGGTGACCTCTTCCTCCAACCCTGCCTTCGCCTTGTGCTTCCACTTGTCTCCCGGCGTCAGTCGGGAATGCTCTCAAGAGCGCGTCTACCAGCGTGCGCCTGTAGTCACGCAACTTCCGATCACGCTCCAGTGAGGGAATTAAGGACGGCTCTTTGTAACGGGGATCCAGCAGGGTGGCAACCCAGTAGTCAGCGCACGTTAAAATGTGGGCAACTCTGCAGTCGTTGTGCCAGGCTGCCCAGAGGTAAGGACAAGCTGTCCTCTGTGGGAGGCGTATCGTCTGCGTCCTCCGTATCCCCCCAGGCACGCACCAGTGATGGGCCCGAGCTGCGTTGGATACCACCCCGCTGTGAACATGCTTCATCCCCATCCTCCTCCTCATCCTCCTCGTCCTCCAGTAGTGGGCCCTGGCTGGCCAAGTTTGTACCTGGCCTCTGCTTTTGCAAAAATTCTCTTTCTGAGCCACTTCTAAAAGACTGGCCTGAAAGTGTTAGAGATGACCCCTCTTCCTCCTGCTCGTCCTGGGTCACATCCTCTTCCATTATCGCCCTAAGTGTTTTCTCAAGGAGACATAGAAGTGGTATTGTAACGCTGATAACGGCGTCATCGCCACTGGCCATGTTGGTGGAGTACTCGAAACAGCGCAACAGGGCACACAGGTCTCGCATGGAGGCCCAGTCATTGGTGGTGAAGTGGTGCTGTTCTGCAGTGCGACTCACCCGTGCAATCTGCAGCTGAATCTCCACTATGGCTTGCTGCTGCTCGCACAGTCTCTCCTGCATGTGCAAGGTGGAGTTCCACCTGGTGGGCACGTCGCATATGAGGCGAAGGCCGAAGTTACGCTGTAGAGCAGACAGCCGAGCGGCGGCAGTATGAGTATGCCAGAAGCGCGCACACACGGCCCGCACTTTATGCAGCAGCTCTGACATGTCGGGGTAGTTGTGAATGAATTTCTGCACCAACAAATTCAGCACATGCACCAGGCAAGAGATGTGCGTCAAACCGGCTAGTCCCAGAGCTGCAACAAGATTTCGCCCATTATCGCACACAACCAGGCCGGGCTTGAGACCCACTAGCAGCAACCAGTCGTCGTTCTGTTGCACGTCTTATCCTACATGTGCAGTATATTAGAGGGTTTTTTCACCCCAGTAACCAAAAAGCTGTATTTCTGTCCTAAATGTGACAGTGACTTATGCGCGTGTTATCCCAGATGTGCAGTATATTAGAGGCTTTTTTCACCACAGTATGCCAAAGCTGTATTTATGGCCTAAATGTGACAGTGACTTATGCACGTATAATCACAGATGTGCAGTATATTAGAGGGTTTTGTCACCCCAGTATGCCAAAGCCGTATTTATGGCCTAAATGTGACAGTGACTTATGCACGTGTAATCACACATGTGCAGTATATAAGAGGGTTTTTTCACCCTAACCAAAAAGCTGTATTTTTGTCCAAAATGTGACAGTGACTTTTGCACGTGTAATCACAGATGTGCAGTATATTAGAAGGGTTTTTCACCCCAGTAACCAAAAAGCTGTATTTCTGTCCTAAATGTGACAGTGACTTATGCACGTGTAATCACAGATGTGCAGTATATATTCGAGTTTTTTTTCACCCTAACCAAAAAGCTGTTTTTCTGTCCTAAATGTGACAGTGAATTATGCACGTGTAATCACAGATGTGCAGTATATTAGACGTTTTTTTCACCCCAGTAACTAAAAAGCTGTATTTATGTCCTAAATGTGACATTGACTTATGCACGTGTAATCACAGATGTGCAGTATATTAGAGAGTTTTTTTCACCCTAGTAACCAAAAAGCTGTATTTCTGTCCTAAATGTGACAGTGACTTATGCACTTGTAATCACAGATGTGCAGTATATTAGAGGGTTTTTTCACCCTAACCAAAAAGCTGTATTTCTGTCCTAAATGTGACAGTGACTTATGCACGTGTAATCACAGATGTGCAGTATTTTAGAGGGTTTTTTCACCCCAGTAACCAAAAAGCTGTATTTCTGTCCTAAATGTGACAGTGACTTATGCACTTGTAATCCCAGATGTGCAGTATATGAGAGGCTTTTTTCCCCCAAGTATGCCAAAGCCGTATTTATGGCCCAAATTTGACAGTCACTTATGCACGTGTAATCCCAGATGTGCAGTATATTAGAGGGTTTTTTCACCCTAACCAAAAAGCTGTATTTCTGTCCTAAATGTGACAGTGACTTATGCATGTGTAATTTCAGATGTGCAGTATATTAGAGGGTTTTTTCACCCTAACCAAAAATCTGTATTTCTGTCCTAAATGTGACAGTCACTTATGCTTGTCTAATCCCAGATGTGCAGTATATTAGAGGGTTTTTTCACCCCAGTATGCCAAAGCTGTATTTCTGGACTTGCAGATAGCCTATGCTGGTGCACTATTGTTGCATAAAATGGCTGCCGATCTTGTATTGATATTGACTAACTGAAGAAAAAAAAGTTCGTTTTAAGCAGTAGTTGGCTCAGGGCAGGTTTAAAAATATTGTGCACTGCACCAACAAAACACTTTTTCTGTAGATCGCTGAGTACATAAACCAGTTCTTGATAAGATTTCTCCCTGATCTCTCCCTCACAGCAGCTGCAGCCTCTCCCTACACTAAGCCGAGCAGAGTGACGGGCGGCGCTACGTGACTCCAGCTTAAATAGAGGCTGGGTCACATGCTGCAGTTGGCCAATCACAGCCATGCCAATAGTAGGCATGGCTGTGATGGCCTTTTGGGGCAAGCAGTATGACGCTTGTTGATTGGCTGCTTTGCAGCCTTTCAAAAAGCGCCATAAAAATTGCCGAACACCGAATCCTAACCCAAACTTTTACGTAAATGTTCGGGTTCGGGTGCCGAAAACCCTAAAGTTCGGTACAAACTCGAACTTTACAGTTCGGGTTCGCTCAACTCTACCCGGAATACTTGTCTTGAGGCCATTTGGGGGTTGGGCCCTTGGTTTTGGATACCTCCGCATTAGCCAATACACTAGTAGAATGAATGGCCCCTGAGGTGTGTTCGGAATACACAGGGGTCTCCTGAAGATGACTCTTAGATCCGGGACACTTAACAGGGTGAATGAACACTTGGACCCTCCGTTTGGTAGGTCGGTGTCTTATGATTAAGGATCACCGAACCTCATGGGAGGCCCCTGTGGGTTAGCGGATACCCGTGAAGGGGATTGGGGGTCACTCAAATGTTGATCCCATCCTCAGGGATCCTGTAGCCTGAATAATAATAATCCTGACACCCTGCATTTGTGTTAAGGACCCTGGTTTTTGGGTCTATTTTTCATCATTTGTTGGGTCAAATGTGGCCAAGGGATTCTCCATCTTTAGGATCGGAGTATTTCTAATGGTAAATCTAGGTATATATTGGGAATAGTTATCCCCTTTGGGAGAACATAAAAGCCCTTGTTGGATTATTTTGTGGTAATAGCTGCTATATATATATATATATATATATATATATATATATATATATATATACCGATTCTTATTGTTAAAAGTTCTGATCGTGTGATTTGATATCTGGCGCATGCGCAATTATTTACCATTTAGGTCAGGTGACTTTGTTTTGGTCACGGGATGGTTGACCACTTCAGTCATGTGATTTAATAACCGGCGCAGACGCAGCCGCCATCTAGTGACGACGCTCGGGTCACGTGATTGTTAGCTGTTTCGATGATGTGACCCGGATCTAGTCATGTGATGGTTGGCGCAAGCGCAGTAACATCAGAGGTACGTCGAGTGATTATGTCGGCGCAGCCATAACAGGAGCGCACCATATATGGCGGATCTTTGGCCTAGGATGAGGATGCCTGGGGATCACATGGATGGCCACCTGATGTGAGTTTACTATAATTATGATTTATGTGGAGCAAGGGTGTTTTTACTTTTAGATTAATTATGGAAACACCCCCTCACCCCCCCCCCCCCCCCCCCCGATTGATTGGGGGAGGCACTTATCTGTCACGGCTGTATGTGGGCAACAATAGTAATACACAGTACAGAGCTACTGACTGGACCCAGAACTAGGGAGGATAACGGGTGACCCCTGTCCGACCCTCAACGCTCTCCCTATTCTGCTAAAGCACATGCCCGGATCCAAATGGCGGAAAGAGGCATGCCCACGTGCCTAAGACTAATGACCACTGTAACCCCTACAATAGTGGAAGGGGCACGGCCACCAGTGCCCTACTCAGTATATGGAGGGAACCGTGGCCACCTCAGATCCAGTCAGAAAATAAACAGGAACACAACAATGTCTGCACACTTAGCTGACGGTGTTGCAGCCGCAGAGAAGACGGATCCAAGGACAGGCTGGCAATATCCAGAGTGCTAGCTGCAGCAGAACACAGGTCCAGTGAACTGATAGCTACAAGTGAAGAAACTAAAGCCAGAGCTACAACTGAAGTGAGAACTATAATCCACATCCTATCATAGGAGGAGGGGTGATATAAAGAGAGGAAAATCAAACACATGAAGGACAGCTGTGGTGAAAGAAACCAAAAGTAAACAGAGTAGTGAGAACTCCTCCCAGCTCTAGTAGTGACATCATCACAGGGGTGGAGAAACAGAGCTGTGAGAACGTCCCAAAGCTCTGGTAGTGACAGTACCCCCCCCTCTACGGGTGGACTCCGGACACCCAGGACCCACCTTCTCAGGATGAGCCCTATGAAATGCCCTGATGAGGCGAGTGGCTTTAATGTCCGACACCGGAACCCACATCCTCTCCTCAGGACCATAACCCTTCCAATGAACGAGGTACTGAAGAGAACCGCGGACCATGCGAGAGTCCACAATTCTGAAAACCTCAAACTCCAGATTGCCATCAACCAAAATCGGAGGAGGAGGCAAAGAGGAGGGTACCGTGGGCTGGACATATGGTTTTAAGAGAGATCTGTGAAATACATTATGTATCTTCCAAACCCGTGGAAGATCAAGACGGAAGGCAACAGGATTGATGACTGACAAGATTTTATAAGGCCCAATAAACTTGGGACCCAATTTCCAGGAGGGAACCTTCAACTTAATGTTTCTAGTAGACAACCACACCAGATCACCCACATTCAGGTCCGGACCAGGCACACGTCTCTTATCAGCCACACGCTTATACCTCTCACTCATCTTTTTAAGATTACCCTGAATCTTTTGCCAAATGGTAGACAAAGACGAGGAAAATCTCTCCTCCTCAGGTAAACCAGAAAGAGCCCCTCCCGAGAATGTCCCAAACTGTGGATGGAACCCATATGCACCAAAGAATGGTGACTTATCAGAAGATTCCTGACGACGGTTGTTCAGAGCAAACTCAGCAAGAGGGAGAAATGAACACCAATCCTCCTGGTTCTCTGAAACAAAACAGCGCAAATATGTCTCCAGATTCTGATTGAGGCGCTCAGTCTGACCATTCGACTGCGGATGAAAAGCAGAAGAGAAGGACAGCCGAACCCCCAGGCGAGAACAGAAAGCCTTCCAGAACCTGGACACAAACTGCGTGCCTCTATCGGAAACAATATCAGAGGGAATGCCGTGCAATTTAACAATATGGTCGACAAAAGCTTGCGCCAACGTTTTAGCATTAGGTAAACCAGGGAAAGGTACGAAATGAGCCATCTTGCTAAAACGGTCCACCACCACCAGGATCACCGACTTCCCCGAGGAACGAGGAAGATCCGTGATAAAGTCCATGGACAGGTGTGTCCAAGGACGGGAAGGAATGGGTAACGGGAGAAGGGAACCTGAAGGCCGTGAACGAGGGACCTTAGCGCGAGCGCACGTCTCACAAGCAGCCACAAAACCCTCCACCGACTTACGAAGAGCCGGCCACCAAAATCTCCGAGCAATCAGATCCACCGTGGCTCTACTCCCGGGGTGACCAGCAAGAACCGTATCATGATGCTCCTTAAAGAGTTTGTGACGTAGCTCAGGAGGCACGAACAACTTCCCAGAAGGACAACGGGCAGGTGTCTCAGTCTGGGCAGCCTGGACCTCGGCCTCCAAATCGGAATATAGAGCAGAAACAACTACCCCCTCCGCCAAAATGGGACCCGGGTCCTCGGAGTTTCCTCCTCCCGGAAAACAGCGAGAGAGAGCATCAGCCTTCACATTTTTTATCCCAGGTCGGAATGTAACAACAAAATTGAATCTGGAGAAGAACAGAGACCATCTGGCCTGTCTCGGATTCATATGCCTGGCCGACTCCAAGTATGCCAGATTCTTATGGTCGGTAAAAACGGTGATAGGGTGCCTGGCCCCCTCCAACCAATGGCGCCATTCCTCGAAAGCCAACTTGATGGCCAACAACTCCCTATCGCCCACATCATAGTTTCTCTCTGCCGGGGAGAGTTTTTTAGAGAAAAAGGCACAGGATCGCCACTTGGCAGGGGAAGGGCCCTGGGACAAAACCGCACCCACACCCACCTCGGAAGCATCCACCTCAACAATAAAAGGTAAGGAAACATCGGGATGCACCAAGACGGGAGCAGACGCAAAATTCTCTTTAATCTTAGAAAAGGCTGCAAGCGCCTCCTCGGACCAAGAGGAAAAATCCGCCGCCTTTTTTGTCATGTCAGTGAGGGGTTTGACAACAGAGGAATAATTCAAAATGAACTTTCTGTAATAGTTCGCAAAACCCAGAAAGCGCATCAATGCCTTCTGATTCTCAGGAAGCTCCCACTCAAGTACAGCACGGACCTTCTCGGGATCCATGCGAAAACCAGAAGCAGAGAGGAGAAAACCCAGAAATTGAATCTCCGATACCATAAAAAGACATTTCTCCAGCTTGGCGTACAATTTATTTTCCCGCAGAATCTGCAGAACCTGAAAAAGATGATCCTGATGGGTCTGAACATCAGGGGAAAAAATCAAAATATCATCAAGATACACCAATACAAATTTCCCCATTAAATGATAGAAAATACTATTAACAAAATGCTGAAAGACGGCCGGAGCATTCATCAGGCCGAAAGGCATAACGAGATTCTCGAAATGCCCGTCAGGGGTATTAAAGGCCGTTTTCCATTCATCCCCCTCTCTGACCCTGACCAGGTTGTACGCGCCTCTCAAATCCAATTTGGAAAACACCTTGGCCCCAACAATTTGATTGAAGAGGTCCGGGATCAGAGGAAGGGGATAGGGATCGCGAATCGTGATACGGTTCAGCTCCCTAAAATCTAGGCAAGGTCTCAGAGAGCCATCTTTCTTTTTAACAAAAAAAAAACCCGCGGCCACAGGTGACTTTGAGGGACGAATATGCCCCTTTTCGAGACTCTCGGAGATGTAAGTTCGCATAGCGATTCTTTCCGGTTGTGAGAGATTGTAGAGGCGTGCTTTTGGCAGCTTGGCGCCGGGAATGAGGTTAATGGGACAGTCAAACTCCCGGTGAGGAGGTAGCTCCTGAACACCGCTCTCGGAAAACACGTCCGAGAAATCAGAGAGAAATGATGGCACCGTTTTAGTAGACACCTCTGCAAAAGTCGCTGTGAGACAATTCTCTCTACAAAAGTCACTCCACTCATTTATTTGCCTTCCTTGCCAATCAATAGTGGGGTTATGTCTAGTGAGCCAGGGTAACCCCAAAACTAGAGGAGACGGCAATCCGTTAAGGACAAAACAAGATATATCCTCCACATGAGTGTCACCTACAGCTAGCCGGATATTGTGAACAATGCCTTTCAGAGATCTCTGTGAGAGTGGAGCAGAGTCAATAGCAAAAACAGGTATATCTTTATCTAATGTGCAAACCTGAAAACCATGCATGGCTACAAATTGAGTGTCAATAAGATTGACGGCCGCTCCACTATCGACAAAAATCTCACAAGAAATGACTTTGCTCTCTAGCGCCACCCTGGCAGACAGGAGAAAACGGGAACTGCAGGTCAGAGGAAAAGCATCAAATCCTACATCAACTTTGCCCAAAGTAGCAGATGAAGCAGAACTTGATGATTTACCTTTTGAGATTTTTCTCTTATTATCGCTCTTAGTACGGTTCAAGAATCTCCTAGATGGACAAACATTTGCCAAATGACCTATGCCCCCACAACAAAAACACACCATACTCTGAGGACTAAATCCTCTTTTATCAGGGGCAAGTCGAGCTAGCTGCATGGGCTCCTCCTCAGAGGGGAGCGAGACAGGATGAGGCCCTTCCCCTAGACTGACAATGGCTGGACAGAGAGGTCTCGTTTCTTTCTCTTAGACGCCTGTCAAGGCGTACCGCCAATGACATGGCAGACTCTAAGGACGTTGGTCTCTCATGGAAAGCAAACGCATCTTTTAATCTCTCCGAGAGACCATGACAGAACTGACTCCGGAGTGCAGCATCATTCCAACCCGAATCAGCTGCCCATCTCCGAAATTCAGAACAATAAAGCTCCGCAGACCGTTTGTTCTGGCATAAAACACGTAGGTTAGATTCGGCCAGAGCAACACGATCCGGGTCATCATAAATCTGCCCCAGGGCCACAAAAAATCCCTCCACGGATCGAAGGGAGGGATCCCCTGATGGCAGCGAAAAAGCCCAAGTCTGAGCATTACCCCTGAGCAGGGAGATGACAATCCTCACCCTCTGCTCTTGATTACCAGAAGAGTGAGGACACAAGCAAAAATGGAGTTTGCATGCCTCTCTGAAACGAACAAAATTCTCACTGCCCCCGGAGAACGTCTCCGGAAGTGAGACCTTTGGCTCGCAACAGACTCCATGAGCCGGAGCAGGGCCCAATGCTTGAAGCTGAGTCATAGATTGACGGAGATCCGCTACTTCCAAAGAAAGACCCTGCATGCGGTCAACCAGGCCAGAAAGCGGATCCATGTCAAAAAAGGACGGTTTTGGTGGATTATAATGTCACGGCTGTATGTGGGCAACAATAGTAATACACAGTACAGAGCTACTGACTGGACCCAGAACTAGGGAGGATAACGGGTGACCCCTGTCCGACCCTCAACGCTCTCCCTATTCTGCTAAAGCACATGCCCGGATCCAAATGGCGGAAAGAGGCATGCCCACGTGCCTAAGACTAATGACCACTGTAACCCCTACAATAGTGGAAGGGGCACGGCCACCAGTGCCCTACTCAGTATATGGAGGGAACCGTGGCCACCTCAGATCCAGTCAGAAAATAAACAGGAACACAACAATGTCTGCACACTTAGCTGACGGTGTTGCAGCCGCAGAGAAGACGGATCCAAGGACAGGCTGGCAATATCCAGAGTGCTAGCTGCAGCAGAACACAGGTCCAGTGAACTGATAGCTACAAGTGAAGAAACTAAAGCCAGAGCTACAACTGAAGTGAGAACTATAATCCACATCCTATCATAGGAGGAGGGGTGATATAAAGAGAGGAAAATCAAACACATGAAGGACAGCTGTGGTGAAAGAAACCAAAAGTAAACAGAGTAGTGAGAACTCCTCCCAGCTCTAGTAGTGACATCATCACAGGGGTGGAGAAACAGAGCTGTGAGAACGTCCCAAAGCTCTGGTAGTGACATTATCACATTGCATTTATGGTTATTTAAGGATGCTATTGTTCACTTTTGTATTGCTTGATAAAGACTTGTTTAAGTCGAAACGTTGCTGTAATTGTATGCTGCTTGTCTAAATAAAGAACAGGATTTGATAATGGAAGAGTACTGTGTATCTCTTTAAACTACTATGCCAACATATCGTAGACATATGTAAAATATAAAGTAATTATTTTGTGAGGTATCACTTTCTGCCATGGAAGCAGAGAAATTCATATTTAGAAAATAGTGAATTTTTCCAAATTTTCTCTAATTTTGGGATTTTTTAATAAGTAAAGGTAAAACATATTGACTCAAATTTATCGCTGGCATGAAGTACAATGTGTCACGAGAAAACTGTCTCAGAATGGCTTGGATAAGAAAAACCGTTCCAAAGTTATTACCACATAAAGTGACACATGTCAGATTAGCCAAAACTCGGCCTGGCATTTAAGGTGAAAAGTGACTCGATACTGAAGGGGTTAAAAACACACTAAAGTGCACAGATTTTTTTAAAAATTAAACATTGTCCAAAAATGATTCTTTTTAGCAGCAGATAACTTATTTTCTGTCTTCTGAACTACAAAATGATGGTTGCCATTTTGAGTGATTCGCGTGGATAGAATCACAAAAGTTTTGGATTCGCCAAAATTCCACTCTTTTGGGATATTTGAAACAGATTTGTGTAGAAAAGATTTACTAATCTCTAGATAGAACTACCTTGGGCACCATTGGGCACCATTATTATATATAAACTGTAAACTTCAAGAATCGCATTTCATTCAAGTAATGTAGAAAAGTAGATTAGATTAGTGTTCCTTGTCGGCTTGAATATATAGTCAGCTATTACTATAGGTATATGGCAAGATCTAAGGCCTGATGAAATTAAATCTGACCATGCCATTTAGATAGTTGTTGTTCAACCAAGTGTGCATTTGATCTGAACAGGAAAAGGTGGTGGTGACTTTTCTGCTTTGAAAACAGAGGCTTTTAACATCCCCAACCTGTCTTTCTCCTGACATGTGGTGAGGTTTGGGACATCACAATATACATTAGGTCTGTAGGTCCCTCTGAAATCATCTGGTCCAGCTGATACTAATGTCTTGGGCCATCTTAAGTGGAAACTTATCATATCATAACTAACCTATGTATTGAAGATTTAGGACTGCTATACAGTCTGAAGGATTAGGATTCATAATACCATGTTCATTTCTCACTCTAGTATCGTCTTTTTTAGGCATTCACTGAACTTGTGTTTTGAAATGCTCTAATATAATAACATTATTACAATTGTCATCACCATGAAATCTTTATTCGCTTATAAATAAACTTATAAAGTGATGATGTTTAATACTTGTTAATACTCTCAACAAAAAAGAGAACATTTTATAGAATCATTACATTGTTGTTATTGAATCCTGATAGCATGAGAAATAGTGGAAATTGCTTACCTAATGCCATTCTAATTAGATTATCACACTGTTGACAATGTTCATGGAAAACAGATTTTTATGTTACGTTGAGACTGCATCTGCAGAGCATATTAATTTAATATCCACATAATGACAAATGTTATCCATGAAACAGTAATATACTGCAGCATTCCTTATCTGACAATCTGGCAAACATTCTATGCTAATGTCAGAGTCTGTTCTGCTTTATTCAATTTGTACCATGCCTCGGTTAAATAAAATATCAAAAATTTTAGGACCTACAGGCATTGTGGTGAGGCTGATCAGTTGACCAGTAGTAATGATCGAGCATACTCGGCCGAACACCAGTTCGGCTCGAGCATCTCGATGCTCGGCACATGCCGGAATTCAGCCGTATACCGCATGTGCTCGAGCGCAATGCTAGAGTCTCCCCCACGCAAGTTTCTTGGCTGCTACGCAGCCAATAAACGTGCAGGTAAGTACTGCCCTCCCTGTAATGCCGTAGCCATGTTGGCTGATGGAAATACAGTGATTGGCTGACTGGAACGCGTCATCGGGTGCTATATAGCACCCGATTTATTTTACACTCTTGAATACCCTGCACATGTAGAGGCACTTATAATGTATTTACATTTAGTCAGATGACTACTAGTTGCCTGCTCTTGACATGTACATTGTGATTTTGTTAGTCTTAATTTACTTAAAATTTAACTTTTATTAGTTATTTGTTTAATATATTGTGAACTCTTTATTCTAACCTACTATGTTAAAACTTTCAACAGTCGACCCTTTGTGTGTAGTCTGACTGCCCGATCCCCTGAAGACGCCATGTATATGGCGAAACATGTCGGGGGGCAGTGATTAGGTTTTAGATCACAGCCGACCCAGAATCAGTGTGCTAGCTACTGAGTAGCTAACAGGTAGCTCAGCAAGTGAACGCGCCGCCATTAGAGATCAAGCAGTTCATTTGAATAAGTAAAAGGAGGCATTTAGATCACAAGTGTAGCGATTCAGTAGCTACCATCACAGCTACAAAGTAGAATGATATGTTACAATAATGTGTCAGCAAGCATAGACAAAGACTAGTTAGTAGGCAGTATAGGAAGCAACAGTGCTATCACAACAGCCCAGAGAGTGTATACAGAGGCATATAGTAAAAAAGATAGATAGTCATGCAATACGCTGCCAATCTAATACAAGCTAACACTATAAGAAAATTAATAGAAGTATAGCACACAAAGGGTCGACTGTTGAAAGTTTTAACACAGTAGGTTAGAATAAAGAGTTCACAATATATTAAACAAATAACTAATAAAAGTTAAATGTTAAGTAAATTAAGACTAACAAAATCACAATGTACATGTCAAGAGCAGGCAACTAGTAGTCATCTGACTAAATGTAAATACAATATAGCACCCGATGACGCATGTTTGGCTCATTCTCAGTGTACTATCACACTAGCGTAGCTGGATTCTGGCAGGCAGTTCAGTCACCGGAACTGCCTGCCGGATCCGCCAATCTGTATGTAAACGGATACCATTTGTAGATGGATCCGGATGCGGATCCGTCTCACAAATGTATTGCAATACCGGATGCGTCTCTCCGGTTGTCATCCGGAAAAACAGATCCGGTATTTATATTTGCGCAGGCCGCAAAATCGAATCCATTTTTCTGGAACACTTAGGGACGGATCTGGCATTAATGCATTTCAATGTAAAATAATGCGCTGGATCCGGCTTTCCGGCAAGTGTTCCAGAATTTTGGACGGAGAAAATACTGCAGAATGCTGCGGTATTTTCTCTGTTCAAAACCGTACAGTGACTGAACTGAAGACATCCTGATGCATACTGAACGGATTGCTTTCCATTCAGAATGCATTAGGATAAAAGTGATCAGTTTTTTTTCCGGTATTGAGCGCCTAAGACGGAACTCAATACAGGAAAAGAAAAACGATAGTGTGAAAGTACCCTTAGTCAGGGAGAGCTGTGCTGAGGAAGGGACAGACAGTGTAGGGAGTTATTTAAGAATATTATTACAGCCAAAACTTTTCAGAGACCCAAAAGTCCGTTTAAAGACTATTGTGTGTGGCAGAAGCAATCTATTTTTTTAGCGCAACCTGCGCTAAATAGCTAAAACTTTACAGACCCCAAATTCCTTCTAAGGACTATTGTGTGTGGCAGCAATATCTATTTTTAGCGCATCCTGCACTAAATAGCGTATGATAGGCCACTGCAGACAGTGACATTAGCTGCTCCACTTCTCCGGTGTAAAGTGTGCGCATCCCAAAAAAAACAGTTTTTTAACCCCTCCAGCGCTAATTTACTATGCATTCTGTATACAGAATGCTATTATTTTCCCTTATAACTATGTTATAAGGGGAAATAATACAATCTACAGAACACCGATCCCAAGCCCGAGCGTCTGTGAAGATGTTCGGGTTTGGGTACCAAACATTCACGATTTTTCTCACGCGAGTGCAAAACGCATTACAATGTTTTGCACTCGCGCGGAAAAATCGCGGGTGTGCCCGCAATGCACCCGCACATTTTCCCGCAACGCCCGTGTGAACCCAGCCTTAGGGACACCAAAGGCTAGCTAACAGGGCCACAAAAGTCCTTTTAAGGACTGGTATAGGTGTGCTATCGATAGCTGACTTACTGAGGGGTATGACATATTTATAATATACTTTCTAACATAGAAATGATATTATAGTGCATTTGTATTGTGCAGCAGTTGTGTGCGGTTCTGCTGCAATACTGCAGCTAGATAGAGGGACAAACGCTATTGGAATAACTTATTGCAACTAGTGTGATATACCCGTTGCCCCCAAAAAAACTGATTAAGGGGTGTGATATACCTGCTTCCACAAAATACTGATTAAGGGGTTTGATATACCTGCTTCCACAAAATACTGATTGAGGGGTGTGATACACCAGCTTCCACAAAATATTGATTATGGGGTTTGATTTACCGGCTTCCAGCAAATACTCATTAAGGGGTTCTATACACCTGCTTCCACAAAATACTGATAGTGGGGATAGATAAACCGGCTTCCACGAAATATTGATTGAGGCCTGCGATATACCGGCTTCCACCAAATATTGATTAAGGAGTTTGATATACCAGTTTCCAGCAAATACTCATTAAGAGGTTCTATATACCTGTTTCCACAAAATACTGATATAGGGGATTGATATACCGGCTTCCACCAAATATTGATTGAGGCCTGCGATACACCAGCTTCCACCAAATATTGATTAAGGGGTTTGATATACCAGCTTCCAGCAAATACTCATTAAGGGTTTCTATAAACCTGTTTCCATAAAAAAATGATAAAGGGGATTGATATAACGGCTTCCACCAAATATTGATTGACGCCTGCGATACACCAGCTTCCACCAAATATTGATTAAGGGGTTTGATATACCAGCTTCTAGAAAATACTCATTAAGGGGTTCTATATACTTGTTTCCACAAAATACTGATTGAGAGGATTGATATATCGGCTTCCACCAAATATTGATTGAAGCCTGCGATACAACAGCTTCCACCAAATATTGATTAAGGGGTTTGATTTACCAGCTTCTAGCAAATACTCATTAAGGGGTTCTATATACCTGTTTCCACAAAATACTGATAGAGGGGATTGATATACCAGCTCCCACCAAATATTGATTGAGGCCTGCGATACACCGGCTTCCACCAAATATTGATTAAGGGGTTTGATTTAACCGGCTTCCAGCAAATGCTTATTAAGGTGTTCTATATACTTGTTTCCACAAAATACTGATAGACAGGATTGATATACCGGCTTCCACCGAATATAGATTGAGGCCTGTGATACACTGGCTTCCACCAATTATTGATTAAGGGGTTTGATATAACGGCTTCCACCAAATATTGTTTGAGGCCTGCGATATAACCTGATCCACAAATACTGCTCTTCTATTGTAATGACCGGCGTCACGCAAAGGGAGGGAAATGGGAAGGCCCTGTCCAAGGGAGAGGGAAAGATGGTGACCCCTGACTCACCTTGCGGCTGGCACCTGACTGCCCTGACGTCCCTAGACGGGTTCCTCACCCGTACGCCGATCACGTGCCTGAACCCTGGCTTTCCCTAAGATGAGCCCTATGTAGTGAACGGGGCGGTGGGATCACTAGTCCGCACCACTGACACTAAGAGGAAAACACCAAGGAGAGGACAGACAATACAGACAAACATATATCCCAGGTGGGCGACAACAGCAGACCACCAAGGCCCAACAGGGATCCGGAGGGTAACGTTCTGGAACAACAACCAGGGAACACAGCTACACAGCTCCAGTGGGTTAGTATAGAAGTCCAGGCAGGAAGCTCTATATCTGGCAACCAGAGAAGTGAGAGATGGGAATATAAGGAGGTTGGGAATGCTGGACAAGAAACAGCTGAGGAGGAGAAGCTACGGATCCCTGAGTGAGCCAAAAAGGATTGCAAGGCAAACCCAGAAAGCTACCATTAATAAACAGCACTGTCATTAGACATAGAGCGCGCAGCTACCCACTGCGACTTCCTGACCCCGGGTATAACGGAGTCAGGCGTGGCTCTTGACACCTTCGTGACAGTACCCCCCTGTCTACGAGGGGCCTCCGGACACTCAGGACTAGGTCTCTCAGGATGAGAGGCATGAAAAGCCCGAACTAACCTGTCGGCGTTTACCTCAGACACTGGAACTCACATTCTTTCCTCGGGACCGTAACCGCTCCAATAGAAGAGAGCGGCGGACCCGACGAGAATCAACAATTTTGGATATTTGAAACTCTAGATTACCATCCACAACAACAGGAGGAGGTGGCAGCGGTGACGGTTCTAGAGGTGGAACATACTTCTTGAGTAACGACTTATTGAAGACGTTATGGATTTTAAAAGTCTGAGGTAGCTCCAGGCGAAAAGCCACGGGGTTAATGATGGCTACTATTTTGTAAGGGCCAATGAACCTAGGACCCAGTTTCCAAGAGGGAACCTTTAATTTAATATTCCTAGTAGACAACCACACATAGTCATTCACTCCTAGGTCCGGACCTGGCGACCGTCTCTTATCAGCCATGCATTTATATTTACCTCCCATATTTTTCAAATTAGCTTGCACTTTCTGCCATACAGAAGAAAGAGATGACGAAAACCGTTCCTCTTCGGGAACCCCAGAAGACCCCCCCTCTTTGAAAGTACAGAATTGGGGATGAAAACCATATGCACCAAGAAATGGTGACTTGCCAGTAGATTCCTGACGGCGATTATTTATGGCAAACTCGGCTAACGGTAAATATGATGACCACACCTCTTGGTTTTCAGACACAAAACATCTTGGATATCAAGGTCTCAAGGTTTTGGTTGGTACGCTCAGTCTGTCCATTCGACTGAGGATGGAAAGCTGAGGAAAAGGACAAGTGTACCCCCAAACGGGAACAAAAAGCTTTCCAAAATTTAGAAATAAACTGGGTTCCCCGATCCGAAACAACATCGGAAGGGACCCCGTGAAGCTTCACGATTTCACTGATGAATACCTGAGCAAGAGACTTAGCATTAGGTAGTGCGGGTAACGCAATGAAGTGTACCATTTTGCTAAACCTGTCCACTACTACCAAGATAACTGTTTTACCCGCAGACAAAGGTAAGTCAGTGATAAAATCCATTGACAGATGTGTCCATGGCCTATTGGGAATGACAAGTGGCAATAAAGACCCTGCAGGACGTGTATGAGAGACTTTTGCGCGCGCACAAGTAGAACAGGAAGACACAAAATCCATTACATCCTGACGCAACCTTGGCCACCAAAAACAACGAGACAATAGCTCTTTAATAATTCGAGACGCAGGTTTAACGGTACAAACAATTTCTTTGAGGGGCAAGAGACCGGGGCGTCCCCCTGGGCCTCTAACACCTTCCCCTCCAAAACAGAGTGTACCGCAGAGACAACCACTCCTCTTTGTAGAATGGGTACCGGATCACTCACATTACCCCCTCCAGGGAAACAACGAGATAGTGCATCTGCCTTGGTATTTTTTGACACCAGGACGATAGGTAATAACAAAGTTAAACCTGGTAAAAAATAGCGACCACCTAGCTTGTCTAGGGGTGAGACGCTTAGCTGATTCGAGGTACAGAAGGTTTTTGTGGTCCGTAATCACAGTGACGGGGTGGATTGCCCCCTCTAAAAAGTGACGCCATTCTTCAAACACTAGTTTAATAGCTAATAGTTCCTTATTGCCAATATCATAGTTCTTCTCTGCTGCAGATAGTTTTTTAGAAAAGAACGCACAAGGACGCCATTTGCCAGGAGACGGACCCTGAGACAGCACAGCCCCCACTCCCACCTCTGACACATCAACTTCAACAATAAAAGGCTGGGAGACATCAGGTTGGATTAGTACAGGTGCCGAGGTAAACCTCTCTTTTAGAGAGGAAAAAGCAATTTTTGCGGCGTCAGACCATTTAGAAAACTCAGTCCCCTTCCTAGTCATGTCAGTAAGGGGTTTTACAATCACCGAATAATTTTTAATGAACTTTCTATAGAAATTTGCGAAGCCCAAGAACCGTTGCAGTGCTTTGAGGTTCTCAGGAAGATCCCAATCTAAAATTGCCTGGACCTTCCTAGGATCCATACGGAAACCTGAAGCAGATAATAAATAACCTAGGAACTGTATTTCCTGAACGGCGAAGCCAGACTTTTCAATTTTAGCATATAATTTATTCGTCCGTAGGACCTGCAGTACCTGTCTGACATGCACCTCATGTGTTTTCAGATCAGACAAATAAATTAAAATATCATCTAGGTATATCACCACAAACCTGCCGATAAGATGACTAAAAATGTAATTAACGAAATGTTGGAAGACAGCAGGAGCATTGGTCAGACCGAAAGGCATGACTAGATTTTCATAATGCCCCTCAGGGGTGTTAAAAGCTGTCTTCCACTCATCCCCTTCCTTGATACGAATCAGATTGTAGGCCCCCCTAAGATCAAGTTTGGAGAACCACCTAGCACCCACAATCTGATTAAACAGGTCAGGAATGAGAGGAAGAGGGTATGGGTCTCGGATGGTTATCCGGTTTAATTCGCGAAAATCTAGGCAAGGACGCATGCCCCCATCTTACTTTTTAACGAAGAAAAACCCTGCAGCCACGGGTGAAGAAGAGGGTCTGATGTGTCCCTTAGCCAAGCTCTCGGAGATATAATCTTTCATGGCTTGTCTCTCCGGACCCGAAAGATTATATAACCTGGTCTTGGGTAATTTTGCACCGGGAATCAGGTTAACCGGGCAATCATAAAGACGGTGAGGTGGTAACTTCTGGCAACCCTTTTCAGAAAAAACGTCCTCAAAGTCCGAAACAAATGTAGGTAGGGTAGCTATGGAGGTGACTAAGCAATTGCTATTTAAGCAATTTTCTCTGCAATGCTCACTCCACTCCAATATCTCCCTGGCCTGCCAATCCACCACTGGATTGTGCGCTACCAACCAGGGAAGACCCAACACCACAGGAGTGGGAAGCCCCTCCAGAACATAACATGAAAGCCACTCGTTATGGTGGTCCCCTACAATGTGGGTGAGGTTTCTCTGAGACAGAGGAGCAGAATCAATAGCGAATATGGGAATAGGTCTCAGTAGCGTATAGAGAGACAAACCCATAATGTGGGCAAAATGGGCATCTATCAAATTTACTCCTGCTCCCCTGTCTAGAAAAAAAGAAATAGTCTCCGTCTTAACACCAAAAACAACAACCGCTGGCAACACAAATTGCGATGTTCGTATGGAGGAAACGTATACCCCCCGGCTGACAACCTCCACACAGCCTGGGGTTAGTAGTTTTCCGACGGTCTTTTGTTTTTGAGAAAGGAAGGACAGACATTAATAACATGACCCCTCTCCCCACAGAAAAAACAAACCCCATGCCTACGGCGAGCCTCAGGAGGACGGACCTGACGAGTAGTTCCTCCTAGCTGCATAGGCTCGTCTAAGTCTGTACAGACTAACTGCTGCTTGGGAGGGGTTACCAGTTGCTCCGGATTTTTCAATCTGTCCCGAAGACGTCTATCTATCCTGATAGAAAGGGACATAACCGCATCAAGGCAAAAGGGAGTCTCATACAGCGCAAGCACATCCTTAATCCTTTCGGATAACCCAGAGCAGAACTGACTCCTGAGAGCCGGGTCGTTCCACTGGGTATCCGTAGCCCACCTACGGAACTCTGAGCAATACTCCTCTACTGGCCGCTCTGCCTGTAGGAGTCTCCATAACTTTGATTCAGCCAGTGCGATTCGGTCAGGGTCATCATATATGAGACCCAAGGCCCCAAAGAATTCATCCACTGACCGGAGAGCCTGGGAATCAGTGGGTAAAGAGAACGCCCAGGATTGCGGGTCCCCCTGAAGCAGGTAAATAACAACCCCCACCCGCTGTTCTTCATTACCAGAGGAGTAAGGGCGCAGTTTAAAATATAATTTACAGGCCTCACGGTATGTCACAAATTTGTCCCTTCCCCCAGAAAATCTGTCAGGAAGAGCAACCTTGGGTTCCGCAACATACTGATTACCTGTAGCAACCGCTGGGCTTGTGGTCTGTAGCAATTGCTGCTGTTGCTGGAGGACCGACGCCTTCAATCCTGCCACCTCCAAAGACAGGCCTTGAAGTTGCTTTGACAAAGCAGCAATTGGATCCATACTGGATTCTAAGTAGGTAGAAAGAAATTTTTTTATTTTTTTTTTACCTACACAAAATAAGGGCCAGATATAATGTAATGACCGGCGTCATGCAAAGGAAGGGAAATGGGAAGGCCCTGTCCAAGGGAGAGGGAAAGATGGTGACCCCTGACTCACCTTGCGGCTGGCACCTGACTGCCCTGACGTCCCTAGACGGGTTCTTCACCCGTACGCCGATCACGTGCCTGAACCCTGGCTTTCCCTAAGATGAGCCCTGTGTAGTGAACAGGGCGGTGGGATCACTAGTCCGCACCACTGACACTAAGAGGAAAACACCAAGGAGAGGACAGACAATACAGACAAACTTATAATCCCAGGTGGGCGACAACAGCAGACCACCAAGGCCCAACAGGGATCCGGAGGGTAACGTTCTGGAACAACAACCAGGCAACACAGCTACACAGCTACACAGCTACACAGCTCCAGTGGGTCAGTATAGAAGTCCAGGCAGAAAGCTCTAAATCTGGCAACCAGAGAAGTAAGAGATGGGAATATAAGGAGGTTGGGATTGCTGGACAAGAAACAGCTGAGGAGGAGAAGCTACGGATCCCTGAGTGAGCCAAAAAGGATTGCAAGGCAAACCCAGAAATCTACCATTAATAAACAGCACTGTCTTTAGACATAGACGCGCAGCCACCCGCTGCGACTTCCTGACCCCGGGTATAACGGAGTCAGGCGTGGCTCTTGACACCCTCGTGACATCTATAGGGACTTTGTCACAGAGTCATTTTGAAAATCATAGGCAGAGGAAGAGGCAGGCCATTCCGCAGGGGTGGCAGGTGTCGGACAGGTGCACCCTGCCAGAGCCTAAGTGGGAAGTTGGAGAAGGTGCGTGCGATTACATCAAATGACGCACCAGAGTTGATTGAAGTGGCTCACTCAGACTTCCGCTTCTGCACCCTCCTTATCCTCTGTATCCTCACTCTCTGCTGTGTGCACCCCCAAAGACACCACCACCACCACCATAGCCCCTCCACTAAAGTCAGAGGAATTATTTTCCCATCTATTCCCAGACCTTACCGATGTGCAGCCAATCTTGGCATTGGATCAGGAAGAGGAGGTAGCAACGACCGGCACCCAGCGGTCTGAAAACAGAACGAAGATCAGCCCAAGGACGGAGGTCCCCGCTGTTGCTGCCTACTCCGAGATCTCTAATGTCAGTGGTGGTGAAGATGATGATGATGATGTGTCGATGGATGTCAAGTGGGTGCCCACAAGAGAGGAAGAGGAGGAGAGTTTAGAGGGAGAGACAGAGAAGCAGATAGGGGGTAGAAGAAGAAGAAGCAGGCAAAAATCGCAATGCACAGGAGACAAAAAGCAGACTGCTAATGTATCTGGAGCGAGCCATCCACCATGCACGGTCACATCTGGATCTCCCAGGACGCCGACACATGGCTCCGCAGTGTGGGCTTTTTTTAACGTGTCAGCTGCTGACAATAGTGTTGCCATCTGCAGCCTGTGCTGTCAGCGCATAAGTCACGGTAAGCCCAACACTCACCTAGGGATGACCGCCTTAAGAAGGCACCTGGCCTCCCATCAACAAGCCCATTGAGAGCAATGCCGTCAGAACCCACAAAGCCACACTCCCGGCACTCCAGGTCCTGCCTCTTCGCCTTCTCCTGTCATTTGTCCTCCACTCCACCTTCCACAGTGACGTTGTCGCGTTCATCTGGCACAAAGCAGTCTTCCGTGGCCCAAATGTTTGAGCGTAATAAAATGATGACGCCAGATAATCCTCTTGCCCAACGAATGACCGCTAGCTTGTCGAAACTGCTAGCCCGCCAACTACTGCCATATAAATTCGTGGACTCGGAGGCCTTTAGAAAATTTGTAGCCATTGGCACACCGCAATGGAAGGTCCCCGGAAGGAAATATTTCTCCCAGAAGGGCATTCGTGAACTATATGGCCACGTTCTGCGGAAAGATAATATATCTCAGGCATACAGTGTCGGTATCAATATACATCTGACCGCAGACACGTGGTATAGCAAACACGGGCAGGAAAGGTACATAACTTTTGCTGTCCACTGGGTGAACCTTTTGACGGCCATCAAGCATGTAACCCGTGGCACCCGTGTGGATTTGGTCTTACCGCCATGGATTGCATGCAGGCCTGCCTCTTCTTCTCCTCCTCCTACTCCATCCCCTGTCTCCTCCTCGGCTGACTCCTCCTTTTCCATTTCTACCGCCTCTTCCGCTGCACCCCCGAAGCTCCCCAGAACCTATTTGACATGCCAGGTGAGACGTTGCCATGCTGTGCTGAGGCTGTTGTGTCCGGAAGCCAAGAGCCACACCGATCCTGCACTGCTTTCAGCTCTGCGGTCATCAGTGGCTAACTCCGCTCAATTTGACAGTTGGTAAAGTGGTGTGCGACAACGGTGTTAATCTGCTGAGAGCACTGAAACAGGTCAAAATGACACACATGCCTTGCATGACACACGTCCTGAACTTAGTCGTGCAGCGATTCGTTGCCAAATACCCTGGGTCCAGGACGTCTTGCGGCAGGCCAGAAAATCTCTGGCCTTTTTTGAAGATCTTACAGGGCCATGGCTCGCCTTGCTGATGTTCAACGGCAACACCAATTGCCAGTCAGACGTCTGATTTGTGAATGCCCGACGCGCTGGAACTCCACCTTGTATATGCTTGATAGGCTGCTCCAGCATGCAGTTTACGACTACTTGTACGAACTCTGCAGCAGGACAAGTTCTGGGAGCTTGGTTTCTTTTCACCGCGCAAGTGGCTGCTCATGCAGGACTCATGCAGACTTCTGCGGCCATTTGATGAGATCACCAAACTGGTCAGTCGCAGCCAGAGTGCCATCAGTGACATCGTACCTTGCGCCTTCTTTCTGGAGCGTGCATTGCGTCCTGACATTGATCAAGCTGTCAAGGAGCAGGAGCTGGAAGATGAGGAAGTCGCAATGATAAATGAATTCCCAGGGGAGGCTACTCCATCTGATACAAGTCAGCAGGAGTCTGAAAAGGAGTTAGAGGAGGATGGTGGCTGGGGGGAGGAGGAGCAAGAAGAGCAGGCTTTAAACTTTTTGGGGATCCCTGGTGTTGTCCGTGGCTGGGGGGAGGAGACCGAAGACATTCTCCTGGGCGATGAGCAGGAGCCAGGGCGCTCCACCACTTCCAATTTAGTGCAAATGGGGGCCTTCATGCTCCAGTGTTTGAAGAGGGACCCCCGTATAAAAAGCATAAAGTTCAAGGACCTGTACTAGGTGGCAACGTACTTAGATCCCCGGTATAAACACAAAATGGCGGACATGTTATCAGCATCACAGAGGGCTGTCAGAATGCAGCATTTCCAGGACTTGCTGTGAGAGATGCTGCATTCTGCTGTTGTGGGCAGTGGCAGAGAAATTTCTACCGACAGCGAAACAGGTGCCGGTACCAATCTTATCACTCCTGCAAAAAGAGGGCGGTTTGAAGATGTGTTGGTCGCTTTGGATATGAGATCATTCTTGCAAGCAACCCATCAACAGCCACCCTCTGGATAGAGCCTCAGGGAATGCCTAGACCGACAGGTGTCCGACTACATTGGGTTAACAGCCGATGTGGACGCTCTGACTGAGAAGCAAGGATCCCCTGGATTACTGGGTGTGCAGGCTTGACCTATGGTCAGAGCTGACACAATTTGCCATGGAACTCTTGGCTTGCCCCTTGTTGAGTGTCCTGTTGGAAAGGACGTTCAGTGTAGGAGGGGGGATCGTGACCGATAAGCGCACTCCCCTAGCTCACGTCAGTGTGGACTACCTCACATTTTTTTAAATGAACAAGGCATGGATCGCGGAGGAATTCAACATCTGTGATGACAACGTGTAATTGAATTTCCTTATGCCAGCCCACACATATCCGCCACCACTCAGATCAAACAATAATCCTTGCCTTATGTATATACAGCGGCATAAAAGGCTTTTTATATCAGGTGAATGCCTAATTTTTTGGGCCGGGACTGGCCGACAGTTACATATTTATCCTGTGACCCCCTAATGTATGTACTTTCAGCCACAGAATCCAAAGTTCTTTGCTGTCAGGTGAATGCCTATTGCCTAATTTTTGGGGCCTGTACTAGCCGACAGTTAGATATTTATCCTGTGACCACCTAATGTACCTCCATCCACAGAATCAAAAGTTCTTTGCTGTCAGGTGAATGCATACTGCCTAATTTTTGGGGCCTGTACTGGCCGACAGTAAATTTTTTTATCTCTAGCCACATAATCACACCCTTGTCTCACTCCTCTGTCTCTCATTATGGTGGTGTATGAACCGCATTCACTATAAGGACCTACTAATGACACAGGGTCATGTGACTGTGCCCCCCACCCCGTAGTGTGCCCCCTTATACCCTGTATTGTGCCCTCTTACCACACCCTGTGCAGTGCCCCATGTCATTTATTGTACTGTTCCCTCTTATACCCTTTTATCCGGTCATGGTATGGTGGTGTTATCCGGTCACTGTACAGAGGTGTTATCCGGTCAATGTGGTACTCAATAACTGGATGGCCATAACTGTATCCCTTTCCCTGCCCATGCCATCCTTTTTTAGACCTGGCATGAGCGGGAAAAATATACGGATTGCTGTGCTAAGGACCTTTGCGCCACAATCTGTGTCAGAAATACGTATTTCTATATAATAAATGACGACCTAATTGTATTATTATTCGGGGATAGGGATAATATCTTCATATTATATAGATTCTAGTGTATTATACTGTGCCCTGTATTTCCCAGTAGAAAATGATCCTTGGGAAACACAGTCCTCATCCCTGACCACTAGGACCAGGTAGCACTCTGTCAGTACATGGCGGCCTCCCCTCTCCACCACGCTGCTCCGCTGTGTACTGGTGCTTATTCTGAGACTAGGGCTGGATCCACATCCTATTTTTGCCATCCATTTAATGCATACCAAAAATGTATGCGTTAACAGATGCCTCAGAGTGATGCCATACAGTTAGCGTCCGTTCACCATACAATTCCATTGTAGAAAAAATAATTATGTTAACATATGCATTTTTTTTATGGACTCTGCAGGATCCAAAAACGTGGAGTGCTTCACATTTGTATGCATCAAACCGATAGGAAATAACATTTTTCTAGGCTCCAGCAGGTCACATTTTTGATAGTTTCACTTTAAGACGCATAAAAATGGCCCCTGATTAAAATACATATTTTTTGTGGGAATTTTTGCCAATGATCCCCCTCTGATATACAGTATCACTGTCCATGTTGTGGGACTATTTGTGTAATTCTAGTAAGTGTTTGTTGGTTTTTCAGGTTCGCCTGCCATTAAAGTAAATGGGGCCCGCCGCGAGGGCGCTGTTCGCAAAAATTTGATTGCAAAAGTAAATTTGCAAATCGTCCCGGCCGATGTTCGTCCATCTCTATTCAGCTACTTTTGCTAATAAAAGGAGGAATCGGCTTGGTTGCTATCGCCAACTATGACATTTCTAATTTACCAATTGTTAAAAATCACATTACCAACATAGTCAACAGACAGTATGTATCGATAAACATGTAGTGGTCAGTGTTTATAATTTACTTACGGGCGCAGCTCCATGACAGCATGCAGATACATGAGTTGTTCCCTAAACATGTATGGCCATTTCTTGGGTGGCCCGGAACCACTACGCCCTTGATGCTGGATCTCCTTGCGGAACTGGTCCTTTCAGCTACGCCACCGATTCTTAACTTCATTCACTTTTAATAAAAAGAAGAGAAAGGAAAATTTAGACAAATATACAATCCGACAGAGGACAATGTATGACATGTACTATGCTAGGGAGGACAACGTATGACATGTGCTATGCTAGGGAGGATAACGTATGACATGTGCTATGCTATTGAAGATAACGTATGACGTGCTATGCTAGGAAGGATAACGTATGACATGTGCTATGCTAGGGAGGACAACGTATGACATGTGCTATGTTAGGGAGGACAGCAAGGATCACACATTTATAGACTGGCTACTTATCCAAACTCTGGCGACTCTGGCCTTTGGTTTTCTCCCATAAGCTGACAAACAGCTCCTGGGTTATCTCCACCCATGCTGCATCCTTTTTGTACCGGGAGTGGTACGTCTCCGACCTGGCATCCCAAATGCAGGGCCTCTCCTGCATGAGGACAATGAGCCTCTCCACATCCATGGACTCACCAAACCAACTTCTCTCACTGCACTGCCTGGAGCCAGATGCTGAGAAACTCAACTTCCTGTCTAAAATACCTTCACTGTTGCTAAGTTACTTGCATTTACAATGCAACGCAACAAATTGCATCAGGCTGTGATGCGTTTTTCACGCAGCCCCATTCACTTCAATGGGGCCAGGGCTGCGTGAAAAATGCAGAATATAGAACATGCTGCGATTTTCACGCAACTCAGAGTGATGCGTGAAAAACAATGCTTATGTACACAGACCTATTGAAATGAATGGGTCTAGATTCAGTGCGGGTGCAATGTGTTCACGTCATGCATTGCACCCGCGCGGAAAACTCGCTCATCTGAAAGAGGCCCAAGTGTGCAGTAGAGTGAAAATTATCATAGCTAATCCCTTCTGTTAGCTGTATAATTGTTGGATTTTACTAGTTTATGACGTAAAGTCATGATTTTATGAAAGACACGGAGGCGAGTATTGCATTATCTCTGTTTACTGACAGCCACAGCAGCAAAGAAAAAATTAAGCCAAATTAACATATTGCCATAGCAACAGTCCCCTCCCACCTTAGTCCCCTATATAATGTCCACCAGACCATAGTACTTCCTCTTTCTTGGCGAATGCCACTCCAACCGGAAACGGACACAGGACACTCCAAACTGAACCGCATAAAAATGGAACCATCCGAACTTGAAAAAACCCAAAAGGGACAACAACAGAACCTTCCTCCGGAACATCTGGAAAAAGGAGGGTACTCTTCTGAACCCGCAACCGTTGAGCTGGAACAAGAAGAAACTACTCCACAGGAACCAAAGGGTAGAACCCATCAGCGAACTCATCCTGCAAAGAGAATAAAATGCATGAAAGAAAATGCTCCATTCGTACGACACGTGCAAACACGATAAACTAGCAAAAAATCCACAATAATACAGATCAGCACAAATGAAACTATACATAATAATAAGCAATAACCCAAGGGAGGGAAGACACCCAGGGCGGGCAATACTCGCCTCCGTGTCTTTCATAAAATCATGACTTTACGTCATAAACTAGTAAAATACAACAATTTTATTTCAAGACACGGAGGCTCCTATTGCAAGTTTAACCTCCTCAGGACCGCCGTACGCAGGATTGCGTCCTGGCGGCGGCCCTGCTCTTCTGGGTGGACGCATATACGCGTCCTCTCGCGATAGCCGAAATTTCCTGTGAACGCGCGCACACAGGCGCGCGCGCTCACAGGAACGGAAAGTAAGCGAGTGGATCTCCAGCCTACCAGCGGCGATCGTTCGCTGGCAGGCTGGAGATGTGATTTTTTTAACCCCTAACAGGTATATTAGACGCTGTTTTGATAACAGCGTCTAATATACCTGCTACCTGGTCCTCTGGTGGTCCCTTTTGTTTGGATCGACCACCAGAGGACACAGGTAGCTCAGTAAAGTAGCACCAAACACCACTACACTACACTACACCCCCCCTGTCACTTATTAACCCCTTATCAACCACTAATCACCCCTGATCACCCCATATAGACTCCCTGATCACCCCCCTGTCATTGATCACCCCCCTGTCATTGATCACCCCCCTGTAAGGCTGCATTCAGATGTCCGTATGATTTTTACGGATCCACTGATACATGGATCGGATCCGCAAAACACATACGGATATCTGAATGGAGCCTTATAGGGGGGTGATCAATGACAGGGGGGTGATCACCCCATATAGACTCCCTGATTACCCCCTGTCATTTTTCACCCTCCTGTCATTGATCACCCCCCTGTAAGGCTGCATTCAGATGTCCGTATGATTTTTACGGATCCACTGATACATGGATCGGATCCGCAAAACACATACGGACATCTGAATGGAGCCTTACAGAGGGGTGATTACCCCATATAGACTCCCTGATCACCCCCCTGTCATTGATCACCCCCCTGTCATTGATCACCCCCCTGTAAGGCTGCATTCAGATGTCCGTATGATTTTTACGGATCCACTGATACATGGATCGGATCCGCAAAACACATACGGATATCTGAATAGAGCCTTATAGGGGGGTGATAAATGACAGGGGGGTGATCACCCCATATAGACTCCCTGATCACCCCCCTGTCATTTTTCACCCCCCTGTCATTGATCACCCCCTGTAAGGCTCCATTCAGACATTTTTTTGGCCCAAGTTAGCGGAAATTATTTTTTTTTTTTCTTACAAAGTCTCATATTCCACTAACTTGTGTCAAAAAATAAAATCTCACATGAACTCACCATACCCCTCACGGAATCCAAATGCGTAAAATTTTTTAGACATTTATATTCCAGACTTCTTCTCACGCTTTAGGGCCCCTAGAATGCCAGGGCAGTATAAATACCCCACATGTGACCCCATTTCGGAAAGAAGACACCCCAAGGTATTCCGTGAGGGGCATATTGAGTCCATGAAAGATTCAAATTTTTGTCCCAAGTTAGCGGAAAGGGAGACTTTGTGAGAAAAAAAAAATAATATATCAATTTACGCTAACTTGTGCCAAAAAAAATTTTTTTTTATGAACTCGCCATGCCCCTCATTGAATACCTTGGGGTGTCTTCTTTCCAAAATGGGGTCACATGAGGGGTATTTATACTGCCCTGGCATTCTAGGGGCCCTAAAGCATGAGAAGAAGTCTGGGATCCAAATGTCTAAAAATGCTCTCATAAAAGGAATGTGGGCCCCTTTGCGCATCTAGGCTGCAAAAAAGTGTCACACATCTGGTATCGCCGTACTCAGGAGAAGTTGGGCAATGTGTTTTGGGGTGTCATTTTACATATACCCATGCTGGGTGAGATAAATATCTTGGTCAAATGCCAACTTTGTATAAAAAATGGGAAAAGTTGTCTTTTGCCGAGATATTTCTCTCACCCAGCATGAGTATATGTAAAAAGACAAACCAAAACACATTGCCCAACTTCTCCTGAATACGGCGATACCACATGTGTGACACTTTTTTGCAGCCTAGGTGGGCAAAGGGGCCCACATTCCAAAGAGCACCTTTCGGATTTCACAGGTCATTTACCTACTTACCACACATTAGGGCCCCTAGAATGCCAGGGCAGTATAACTACCCCACAATTGACCCCATTTTGGAAAGAAGACACCCCAAGGTATTCCGTGAGAGGCATGGCGAGTTCCTAGAATTTTATATTTTTTGTCACAAGTTAGCAAAAAATGATGATTTTTATTTTTATTTTATTTTTTCTTACAAAGTCTCATATTCCACTAACTTGTGACAAAAAATAAAAACTTCCATGAACTCACTATGCCCATCACGAAATACCTTGGGGTGTCTTCTTTCCAAAATGGGGTCACTTGTGGGGTAGTTATACTGTCAAAATCTGTAAAAAATGGCCGGTGAAATCCGAAAGATGCTCTTTGGAATGTGGGCCCCTTTGCCCACCTAGGCTGCAAAAAAGTGTACACATCTGGTATCCCCATACTCAGGAGAAGTTGGGCAATGTGTTTTTGGGTGTCTTTTTACATATACCTATGCTGGGTGAGAGAAATATCTTGGCAAAAGACAACTTTTCCCATTTTTTTATACAAAGTTGGCATTTGACCGAGATATTTATCTCACTCAGCATGGGTATATGTAAAATGACACCCCAAAATCAAAATCTGTAAAAAATGGCCGGTGAAATCCGAAAGGTGCTCTTTGGAATATGGGCCCCTTTGCCCACCTAGGCTGCAAAAAAGTGTCACACATGTGGTATCTCCGTACTCAGGAGAAGTTGGGCAATGTGTTTTGGGGTGTCATTTTACGTATACCCATGCTGGGTGAGATAAATATCTTGGTCAAATGCCAACTTTGTATAAAAAAATTGGAAAAGTTGTCTTTTGCCGAGATATTTCTCTCACCCAGCATGGGTATATGTAAAATGACACCCCAAAACACATTGCCCAACTTCTCCTGAGTACGGCGATACCAGATGTGTGACACTTTTTTGCAGCCTAGGTGGGCAAAGGGGCCCACATTCCAAAGAGCCCCTTTCGGATTTCACCGGCCATTTTTTACAGATTTTGATTTCAAACTACTTACCACACATTAGGGCCCCTAGAATGCCAGGGCAGTATAACTACCCCACAAGTGACCCCATTTTGGAAAGAAGACAGCCCAATGTATTCGCTGATGGGCATAGTGAGTTCATGAAAGTTTTTATTTTTTGTCACAAGTTAGTGGAATATGAGACTTTGTAAGGAAAAAAAAAAATCTTCATTTTCCGCTAACTTGTGACAAAATATAAAAAGTTCTATGAACTCACTATGCCCATCAGCGAATACCTTAGGGTGTCTACTTTTCGAAATGGGGTCATTTGTGGGGTGTTTGTACTGTGTGGCCATTGTAGAACCTCAGGAAACATGACAGGTGCTCAGAAAGTCAGAGCTGCTTCAAAAAGCGGAAATTCACATTTTTGTACCATAGTTTGTAAACGCTATAACTTTTACCAAAACCATTTTTTTTTACCCAAACATTTTTTTTTTATCAAAGACATGTAGAACAATAAATTTAGAGAAAAATTTATATATGGATGTTGTTTTTTTTGCAAAATTTTACAACTGAAAGTGAAAAATGTCATTTTTTTAAAAAAAAATCGTTAATAACAAAAAAAGTAAAAAGGTCAGCAGCAATGAAATACCACCAAATGAAAGCTCTATTAGTGAGAAGAAAAGGAGGTAAAATTAATTTGGGTGGTAAGTTGCATGACCGAGCAATAAACGGTTAAAGTAGTGTAGGTCAGAAGTGTAAAAAGTGGCCTGGTCATTAAGGGTGTTTAAGCTAAGGGGGCTGAGGTGGTTAAAGCTGTAAAATAACCGAGGAAAAAGCATGCAGAGAAGGGCGAAAGTAGAATTCTTTAAAAGTCGAAGCCAGAGACCAGTCGGCAATCCTCATGATGTCCTCCAAACGAGCCCCCGATACCAACATGGAGGTGGAAGCAGCACTCCTAGCAGAATGGGCCGTGAATACTGAAGTGTCTACACCTGCTAAAGACATACTCCATTTAACCCAACGCGCCAGAGTAGGGGTAGAAACCGGGGCAAACGGTCGTCGATACGAGAAAAACAACTGAGGGTTCCCAGCAGATCTATGCATGGAGGTCCTAGCCTCATATTCCTGGAGACAAGCGACCGGGCAAAGGTTTGGAAGAGCCGGAAAACAGGGATAAGAGACTGACTGAAAATGTGTCTTGGTCCGGCGGGAGATATTGAAAGTGACCCCTTCAGGCGAAAATGACCTGGCATCAAAATCGAATGCCCTGACATCAGAAACTCTTTTGCAAGAGATAAGGCAAAAGAGCGTAACCAGTTTGGCCGAAAGCTGGCGCAGGGAAAGTTGAGAGTTAGATGGCCACGTCGTGAAAAGATCCACGACCAAAGAGACATCCCAGGTGGAAGAAAAGCGCGGCCGAAGGGGCCGCAACATACGAGATCTCTTGAGGAGTCAGCATACTAGGGGATGCTGACCCGCAGGACGTCCTTCGAATCCCTGGTGAAAGGAGGAAATCGCTGATCAGAAGAGATTGATCGTACAATATGCCTTACCCTCCTCAAATAAGGTCGTCAAAAACTCTAGGACGTCCGATACAGGGGCACATGTCGTGCGACGCACCAACTAGTCCATGATCTACAGGCCGCTCTATAGGTCCTCCTGGTGCCAGGATCCCATTACTGCTCCAAGAGTCTTCTAGCTGCGTCCGAAAGATCCTCGCTTTGGCCGAGACGCCCGATATTCTGCAGGCCAGCAGACGGAGAGATCCCTCTAACAGCAGTGGGTGTCGCGCGCCTCCGGAGTCTAGGAGAAGTTCTGGGTAGTCCGGAAGAAGAAGTGGCGGCAGGATTAGCAGGTCCAGCAGGTGAGGAAACCACGACTGGGAGGTCCAAAAGGGCACAATCAACACCAACTCCGCTTGCTGACAACGCACCTGAGTCAACACCCGGGGAAGCATCGCAAACAGTGGGAATGCGTAGAGGAGAGGTCCGCACCAATCTTGCAGGAATGCGTCCACCGCCTCCGCGTCTGGGTCCGGTCGCCAACTGAAAAAACGTGGTAACTGAGCGTTCAACCGAGAGGCAAACAGGTCGATATAGAATGGACCCCAGAGGGAGGAGATGTCTGAGAACACCAGCCTATCTAACTTCCAATCGCTGCCATCCTTGAGGTACCGAGAGTTCCAGTCCGCCTGGACATTCTGCAGACCAGGCAGATACTCCGCCACCACCGTAACCTCCTGGTTGAGACAGAAAGACCAGAACTCCTTGGCCAAATGAGATAACATGCTCGAATGCGTACCCCCCATGGAGTTGACATATCGGACAGCAGAGACGTTGTCCATGCGTAGGCGAATGCAGGCACTGGCGATGTTCTTGGCAAAACTGCGGATGGCAAAAGATCCGGCCAACAGCTCCAGGACGTTGATATGGAGTGAAGCTTCCTCCTGAGACCAACGTCCTCCGGTGGAGACTCCGTCGCAGTGGGCCCCCCATCCGAGCAGGCTGGCGTCCGAGTCGATAGTGAAGTCCGGACGCGGACCGCAAATCGCCTTCCCATTCCAAGCTTGAAGATTCGAGATCCACCAACGCAACTCGTCTCGAGTCTCCGAATCCAGCGAGATCATATCCGCGTATGAGGCACCGGTCTGAAGGTGTGCATGCTTCAGGCACTGAAGAGCTCGGTAATGGAGAGGGGCCGGAAACACCGCTTGGATGGAGGAGGAGAGGAGTCCTATGATCCGTGCCAGATGGCGAAGTGTAATCCGAGGGGTAACCAGCGTCTTGCGCAGTTCCTTGCGGATGGACCGGAGTTTCGACTGAGGAAGGCTGAGAGTTTCCGAGACGGAATCCACCGAGAAACCGAGGAATTCCATAACCCTGGAGGGGATCAACGAAGACTTCTCGCGGTTGATGAGGAAACCCAATCGGGGATACGAGGGTATCGAGAACCACGCCTGACTCCGTTATACCCGGGGTCAGGAAGTCGCAGCGGTTGGCTGCACGCTCTATTTAAGATAGGGCTGTTTTCCTTATGGTAGCTTTCTGGGTTTGCTTTGCAAACCCTTTTGGCTCACTCAGGGATCCGTAGCTCCTTCTCCTCAGCTGTTCCTTGTCCAGCACTCCCAAACCTCCTTATATTCCTCTCTCACACTTATCTGGTTGCCAGAGATAGAACTTCCTGCCTGGACATCTATTCTGACCTTCTGGAGCTGTGTTGCTGCGTTCTCTGGTAGTTGGTCCAGAACGCTACCCTCCGGATCCCTGTTGGACCTTTGTGGTCTGCTGTGGTCGCCCACCTGGGTGTATGTGTTTGTCTGTTTTGTCTGTCCTCTCCCTGGTGTTTCCCTCTTAGTGATAGTGGTGCGGACTAGCGATCCCACCGACCCGTTCACTATCTAGGGCTCATTTTAGGGAAAGCCAGGGTTTAGGCACGTGATCGCCGCACGGGTGAGGAACCCGTCTAGGGACGTCAGGGCAGTCAGGTGCCAGCCGCAAGGTGAGTTAGGGGTCACCACCTTTCCCTCTCCCTTGGGCAGGGCTTTCCCTTTTATCCTCCCTGTGCGTGACGTCGGTCATTACATTATCTCTGGCCCTTATTTTGTGTAGGTAAATTTTTTTTTTTACCTACTTAGAATCCAGTATGGATCAAATTGCTGCTCTGTCCAAACAACTTCATGGCCTGTCTTTTGAGGTGGCCGGATTGAAGGCGTCGGTCCTCCAGCAACAGCAGCGATTACAACTAACCGCAAACCCAGCGGTTGCTACTGGTAACCAGGTTGTTGCGGAACCCAAGGTCCCTCTCCCTGACAGATTTTATGGGGGAAGAGACAAGTTTTTGACATTCCGTGAGGCCTGTAAGTTATATTTTAAACTGCGCCCTTACTCCTCTGGTAATGAAGATCAGCGGGTGGGGGTTGTTATTTCCCTGCTGCAGAGGGACCCGCAGTCCTGGGCGTTCTCTTTACCTACTGATTCCCAGGCTCTCCGGTCAGTGGATGAGTTTTTCGGGGCTTTGGGTCTCATATATGACGACCCTGACCGAGTCGCACTGGCTGAATCAAGATTACGGAGACTCTTACAAGGAGAGCGGCCCTTTAGAGGAGTATTGCTCTGAATTCCGTAGGTGGGCTACGGATACCCAATGGAATGACCCGGCTCTCAGGAGTCCGTTCTGCTCTGGGTTATCCGAAAGGGTTAAGGATGCGCTTGCATTATATGAGACCCCCTTTTCCCTTGATGCGGTTATGTCCCTTTCTATCCGTATAGAGAGACGCCTTAGGGACAGGTTGAAAAAACCAGAGCAATTGGTAACCCCTCCCAAGCAGCAGTTAGTCTGTACGGACTTAGACGAGCCTATGCAGCTAGGAGGAACTACTCGTCAGGTCTGTCCTCCTGAGGCTCGCCATAGGCGTGGGGTTTGTTTTTTTTGTGGGGAGAGGGGTCATTTCATTAATGTCTGTCCTTCTTTCCTCAGAAACAAAAGCCCGTCGGAAAAACTACTAACCTCAGGTTGTGTGGAGGATGTCAGCCGGGGGGTATACGTTTCCTCCATACGTACATCGCAATTTGTGTTGCCAGCGGTTATTATTTTTGGTGATAAGACGGAGACTATTTCTTTCTTTCTAGACAGTGGAGCAGGGGTAAATTTGATAGATGCCCATTTTGCCCGCACTATGGGTTTGTCTCTCTGTACGTTACAGAGACCCATTCCCATATTCGCTATTGATTCTGCTCCCCTGTCTCAGAGAAACCTCACCCACATTGTTCATAATTTACACCTTCGGGTAGGGGACCACCATAACGAGATGCTTTCAGGTTATGTTCTGGAGGGGCTTCCCACTCCGGTAGTGCTGGGTCTTCCCTGGTTGGTAGCGCACAATCCAGTAGTGGATTGGCAGGTCAGGGAGATATTGGAGTGGAGTGAGCAGTGCAGAGAAAATTGCTTAAATAGCAATTGCTTAGTCGCCTCCATAACTACCATACCTACATTTATTTCTGATTTTGAGGATGTTTTTTCTGAAAAGGGTTGTCAGAAGTTACCACCTCATCGTCCTTATGATTGCCCGGTTAACCTTATTCCCGGTGCAAAATTACCCAAGAACAGGTTATATAA
This sequence comes from Bufo bufo, assembly GCF_905171765.1. Taxonomy (NCBI): domain Eukaryota; kingdom Metazoa; phylum Chordata; class Amphibia; order Anura; family Bufonidae; genus Bufo; species Bufo bufo. Next base: position 154,323,406 of record NC_053390.1, on the reverse strand, counting down.
TCTTTCGGGTCCAGAGAGACAAGCCATGAAAGATTATATCTCCGAGAGCTTGGCTAAGGGACACATCAGACCCTCTTCTTCACCCGTGGCTGCAGGGTTTTTCTTCGTTAAAAAGAAAGATGGGGGCCTGCGTCCTTGCCTAGATTTTCGCGAATTAAATCGGATAACCATCCGAGACCCATACCCTCTTCCTCTCATTCCTGACCTGTTTAACCAGATTGTGGGTGCTAGGTGGTTCTCCAAACTTGATCTTAGGGGGGCCTACAATCTGATTCGTATTAAGGAGGGGGATGAGTGGAAGACAGCGTTTAACACCCCTGGGGGGCATTATGAAAATCTAGTTATGCCTTTCGGTCTGACCAATGCTCCTGCCGTCTTTCAACATTTCGTTAATGACATTTTTAGTCATCTAATCGGCAGGTTTGTGGTAATATACCTAGATGATATTTTAATTTATTCGTCTGATCTGAAAACACATGAGGTGCATGTCAGACAAGTACTGCAGGTCGTACAGACGAATGAATTATATGCTAAAATTGAAAAATGTGTCTTCGCCGTTCAGGAGATACAATTCCTAGGTTATTTTTTATCTGCTTCAGGTTTCCGTATGGATCCTAGGAAGGTCCAGGCAATTTTAGATTGGGATCTTCCTGAGAACCTCAAAGCACTACAACGGTTCTTGGGCTTCGCAAATTTCCATAGGAAATTCATTAAAAATTATTCACTTATTGTAAAACCGCTTACTGACATGACTAGGAAGGGGACTGATTTTTCTAAATGGTCTGACGCCGCTAAAGTTGCTTTTTCCTCTCTAAAAGAGAGGTTTACCTCGGCACCTGTACTAGTCCAACCTGATGTCTCTCAGCCTTTTATTGTTGAAGACGATGCGTCAGAGGTGGGAGTGGGGGCGGTGCTGTCTCAGGGTCCATCTCCTGGCAAATGGCGTCCTTGTGCTTTCTTTTCTAAAGAACGATCTGCAGCAGAAAAGAACTACGATATTGGCAATAGGGAACTATTAGCTATTAAACTTGCGTTTGAGGAGTGGCGTCACTTCTTAGAGGGGGCAGTCCACCCCGTCACTGTGATTACGGACCACAAAAATCTTCTGTACCTCGAATCAGCTAAGCGTCTCACCCCTAGACAGGCTAGGTGGTCGCTATTTTTTACCAGGTTTAACTTTGTGATTACCTATCGTCCTGGGGCAAAGAACACCAAGGCTGATGCACTATCTCGTTATTTCCCTGGAGGGGGTAATGTGAGTGATCCAGTGCCCATTCTTCAAAGAGGAGTGGTTGTTTCTGCGGTACACTCTGTTTTGGAGGGGAAGGTGTTAGAGGCCCAGGGGGACGCCCCGGTCTCTTGCCCCTCAGAGAAATTGTTTGTACCGTTGAACCTACGTTTCAAATTATTAAAGGAACATCATAGTTCGGCACTTGCTGGGCACCCGGGTAGTAAAGCAACCTTGGAGCTGTTGTCTCGTCGTTTTTGGTGGCCAAGGTTGCGTCAGGATGTATTGGATTTTGTGTCTTCCTGTTCTACCTGTGCGCGCGCAAAAGTTTCACATACACGTCCTGCAGGGTCTCTATTACCACTCGTCATTCCCAATAGACTGTGGACACATCTGTCAATGGATTTTATCACTGACTTACCTTTGTCTGCGGGTAAAACAGTTATTTTGGTAGTAGTGGACAGGTTTAGCAAAATGGTACACTTCATTGCGTTACCCGCACTACCTAATGCTAAGACTCTTGCTCAGGTATTCGTCAGTGAAATCGTGAAGCTTCACGGGGTCCCCTCCGATGTTGTTTCGGATCGGGGTACCCAGTTTATTTCTAAATTTTGGAAAGCTTTTTGTTCCCGTTTGGGGGTACACTTGTCCTTTTCCTCAGCTTTCCATCCTCAGTTGAATGGACAGACTGAGCGTACCAACCAAAACCTGGAGACATATCTAAGATGTTTTGTGTCTGAAAACCAAGAGTTGTGGTCATCATATTTACCGTTAGCTGAGTTTGCCATAAATAATCGTCGTCAGGAATCCACTGGCAAGTCACCATTTCTTGGTGCATATGGTTTTCATCCCCAATTCTGTACTTTCAAAGAGGGGGGGTTTCTGGGGTTCCCGAAGAGGAATGGTTTTCGTCATCTCTTTCATCGGTATGGCAGAAAGTGCAAGCTAACTTGAAAAATATGGGAGGTAAATACAAATGCATGGCTGATAAGAGACGGTCGCCAGGTCTGGACCTAGGAGTGAATGACTATGTGTGGTTGTCTACTAGGAATATTAAATTGAAGGTTCCCTCTTGGAAACTGGGTCCTAGGTTTATTGGCCCTTACAAAACTGTAGCCATCATCAACCCCGTGGCTTGTCACCTGGAGTTACCTCAGACTTTTAAAATTCATAATGTTTTTCATAAGTCGTTACTTAAAAAATATGTTCCACCTCTAGAACCATCACCGCTGCCACCCCCTCCTGTTGTCGTGGATGGTAATCTAGAATTTCAGATATCCAAAATTGTTAATTCTCGTCGGGTCCGCCGCTCTCTTCAATATCTGGTGCATTGGAGAGGTTACGGTCCCGAGGAAAGAATGTGGGTTCCTGCGTCTGAGGTAAACGCCGACAGGCTAGTTCGGGTTTTTCATGCCTCTCATCCTGAGAGACCTGGTCCTGAGTGTCCAGAGGCCCCTCGTAGAGAGGGGGGTACTGTCAAGAGGGTATCGAGAACCACGCCTGACTCCGTTATACCCGGGGTCAGGAAGTCGCAGCGGTTGGCTGCACGCTCTATTTAAGATAGGGCTGTTTTCCTTATGGTAGCTTTCTGGGTTTGCTTTGCAAACCCTTTTGGCTCACTCAGGGATCCGTAGCTCCTTCTCCTCAGCTGTTCCTTGTCCAGCACTCCCAAACCTCCTTATATTCCTCTCTCACACTTCTCTGGTTGCCAGAGATAGAACTTCCTGCCTGGACATCTATTCTGACCTTCTGGAGCTGTGTTGCTGCGTTCTCTGGTAGTTGGTTCAGAACGCTACCCTCCGGATCCCTGTTGGACCTTTGTGGTGTGCTGTGGTTGCCCACCTGGGTGTATGTGTTTGTCTGTTTTGTCTGTCCTCTCCCTGGTGTTTCCCTCTTAGTGATAGTGGTGCGGACTAGCGATCCCACCGGCCCGTTCACTATCTAGGGCTAATTTTAGGGAAAGCCAGGGTTTAGGCACGCGATCGCCGCACGGGTGAGGAACCCGTCTAGGGACGTCAGGGCAGTCAGGTGCCAGCCGCAAGGTGAGTTAGGGGTCACCACCTTTCCCTCTCCCTTGGGCAGGGCTTTCCCTTTTATCCTCCCTGTGCGTGACGTCGGTCATTACAAAAAGATCCATCGTTACCTGCAACTGGGAGAGAAGGATAGAAGGATCCTGAGCCATTAGAAGGATGTCGTCTAGGTAGATGATTAACCTGATCCCGCGACAGCGGAGCCAAGCGACAACCGGACGCATGAGCTTGGTGAAGCACCAAGGGGCCGCCGACAGGCCGAAGGGAAGGCAAGAGAAACGCCATACCTGTCCTCTCCAAAGGAAACGGAGAAGGTCCCTGGAAGGAACTGCGACTGGAACGGTGAGATAGGCATCCGTCAGATCAAATTTTACCAGCCAATCTCCCTGGAGGAGGAGATCCCTAAGGAGGTGAATACCCTCCATCTTGAAATGCCTGTAACGCACAAATCTGTTTAGAGGTTTGAGATTTATGACGGGGCGCATCTGCCCACCCTTCTTCCAGACGAGGAAGATACTGCTGAGCAGGCCCTCTGAGGGGTAAAGGGTCAGCTCGATGGCGCTCTTGTGAAGGAGTTCTGTGAGTTCCTTGTCTATAGCCCGAGACGCGGCTACGGAGGATAGGATAGGAGGGGAAACGGAATATGATGTGGGCACTGCACCAGTTCTATCTGGAATCCCCGTATTGTGGATAGAACCCAACCGTCTGATGTGATTGATTCCCAGACATGAGAAAAATGTTGGAGTCTGCCCCCTACACAAACTGGAGAAAAAGGAAGATGAGGGACACTTACCAAGGGGACAACGGAAACCGGAACCTCCTCTGAAAGGCCTGCGGCTAGGTGCACCTCGGGACGGGAAGAAACCTTGCGATTGCCTGCTATCCTGGAATGAGGATCGCTGAGTGAAGGGTCGTAGGAGCCTCTGCCCGTACCACGGGCGTGGAATGAAGAGCGGCCGGCCGAACGGCCCCTGGAACTGCCGGCCCTCGGGGAAATACAGCCCTGGAACACCCTCCTCATGGACGACTGTGCCTTGTCCAGAGCTGTAAAGGCACCAACGAACCTGCCCATGTCCTTAATGAAGGACTCTCCAAACAGGAGGCCCCGTGCCTCTCTCCCGGCCTCAGTGAGAGCTAAATTCACTAACTTTGGCTCTATTTTGAATAGAATAGCTTTACGCCGTTCGATTGACAGGGAACTATTCACATTGCCCGCTATACATATGGCCCGCTGGACCCATCCCCGGAGTGCCTCCGAATCCACGGGCGTATTAGCCTTTCTTGCGATTTCTGCCATCTCAAAAATCTTAGTCAATGGGCCGAAGACATCCAGGAGTTTGTCCTGGCACGCTTTTAGCGCCGATTCCATCCCCCTTCTAGGGTTCCACCCTGATTTCGCTAAAAACTGGACCATTTTGGGGTCCACAGACGGGGTCTCGCAAACCTTGTTTGCAACAATGGGTCTTGGGCACTCGGCCTTCAATTTGTTGCGAGCCTCCTTAGTCAGAGGGCAACGAACACGCGCTTTAAGGTATTGAGCCACGTGGTCAAGGGGAAGCCATTCGGCAGATCTGGGGTGGTGAAGACTGTCAGGATCGAAAAGGGGTTCCCCTAGAGGATCGGTTAAGACACCCGACGGTCCCTGCAATGCGTCCGAAGACGAAGCGCCAGGAGGCGTCGGGATGGGTGTCGGAGTAGGGTCGGCAGGGGCAGAATCAGACAGATCTTTCTCAGGGAAATCAATATCCTCAAACCTAGCCTCCTCCTCAGAGTCGACCTCAGAGTCGATCTCTAAATCAGTTTGCGCTCTGGCGCACTTCCAATTCCTCGCCCGTTCTGCCTGCCGGGATGAGGCTCTTTTGCGCGAAGTCACGCTCTCTGGGGTGGCATTAGACTCACCAATCAACTGGGTTCTGGAGGCATGAGGTACAGGCAAGTCGGGCTGTGCCGAGACACTGGAGACACTAGGGCGAGCTGAGAGGGCATCCGAGATGGATTTGGTGAGGGAGTGGGTTACGGACCCCATAGCGGCCATAATGGCCTCAGAAACAGAGCGCTGGAAAGCATCCGCAGAAAAAACGGAACCACCAGGCGCAGGTGCCGGAGAGGATACTGTGTCACTGCCTGCCTCTAAACTCTGTGAGGGGGTATGGCCAGATGGGTGAGACATGACTGCAGTGAACTAATGCACAGTCTGGATATCAGGATTCAACTAAACAGCCAGAGGGGCAGTCTAAAAGGGCTACCCAAATGCCGAGGGCAGCAAAAATCCCCAGTGGAATTTAGCCTAACAAGGAGAGCAAACCTGAGGGTAGAAACGCTAACTCACAGTGGGTAGTCACCCAAACAGTGAGTCGCAGCAAGGAGAGGGAGCCGAACAGTGAGAGGGCGCAAGGCGGAAGGCGTGGCCAGAAACCGGAAGGAAGAAAGCCAACGCCGAGGGAAGGAGCCTGAGAAAAAAGGGAGCAGAAAGCAAAAAGACTACAACAAAATGGCCGCCGAAACCACGCAGCCGGCCGAAATCCCGCGAGACTACGGCACAGCGCAGCAGACGGCGGGAAAGATGGGAGAAGAAGAAACAGAACAACTCCAAGAAGCGAGCGCTCTGTCGTCGTCCCCCCACCACCCAAGTAAGTGAAGGGAAGGGGAGGAGAGGAAGGCGCAGATCCACAGGGAAGAGGAAACCAAAATTAACCCCTTCAGACCACCCCCGCTGCAGGGGCAGGGCAACAGGAGAAGCTGGTCACAGCAAGCCGATAACCTGGGGAAAACAGATAAACCTATATACCCTAGTACAAAGAACAGGGAAATCAAAGCCTAAATAAATATAAAGCCCATAAAATACATAACACACTGTAAAATATCATAAAATCTAAGCTGCTAAACCATAGGGTACTTATCTTTGTGGCAGCAGCAAAGAAAGAGGAAGTACTATGGTCTGGTGGACATTATATAGGGGACTAAGGTGGGAGGGGACTGTTGCTATGGCAATATGTTAATTTGTTTTCATTTTTTCTTTGCTGCTGTGGCTGTCAGTAAAGAGAGATGATGCAATAGGAGCCTCCGTGTCTTGAAATAAAATTGTGTTGCGTCCATATTAAGGACAGGTGTAATTTATTGCAATTTACATGAGTGTGCAGTAGAAAGAAATGTATCCCTTCTGTTAGCGATACAGTTGTTATGCACTCTGGCCAACAGACAGTTGCCTGGGCCCTCCAAAAGAATGGGCAGTGGCAAAAATGTTGCTGTAGCAGCAGCAGAAGAGGGGGTGGTAGAAGCTGCAGAAAGAGGCCAGAGCTGCCACTGTCATCCAGCGGTCATATTTTGACTAAATCTATAATGGAATGGTTGACTTGCTCTTCAACATCATGTCAACTGACAACAGATACACACAACCAGGAATTGGTGGGTTCCTCTGGCACCACGCTTAGTGGGCATGGTCCAGGAACTGCCTCTATGTCCTCGCCTGTTCTTGAACCTGCATTTTGCTGCTCCTTCTGCTAGCCAAGTACTAGTAGCCACCAGCTCTGCTCTGCCTTTCAGTGAGAAGTCAGGGATTTGTGCAAGAGACAGGTGAGGGTGACACAAGTGATGACCAGTGATGTACGCCAGGTACAATATTTGAATTTGAGATATTTTGCAAATATTTGGGCGAATATTCATCATACATTCACAATTTTGAGAATTTGTGATCTCCACTCATTTTTTTCTTGATTGCGAATATCGGCAATCTGAAAATTTGCGATAAAAATTTGCAATACGAATATTCGCGATCAACACTACTCCTAAAGTCAAAGATATTGCAGCCTTCTCATTGGCCCACAAGCAAGAAGCAGTGAGGGATCAAAAATTCCTGAAAGATATAACACTATATATGTGCCAATATTTGCAGTACAAATTTGCGATTAGAATATTTGCGATCAACACTAGTGATGACCAAACATTTGTAGATGATTATGTAGCCGATTGTACATGGGAGCCAGGCGAAGTGGGGGCATCATCATCATCATGGGGTGAGGGTGGCAGCATGCCCATAAAACAGCATGGTGGCAGCATGCCTATGAGAAAGCAGGGTGGCAGCGTGCTCATGAGACAGCAGGGTGGAAGCTGTATTAGATCTGGAGTGAAATGCGGGAGGGGTACACCGTTTGCTACTTGGGAAACTACCATAGAGAAACACACTAGCAGTGCATGGTTCATAAAAGCAGCGGTAGGCAGGCATCACACAATGGAAAAGGGAAAATGTCATATTTGGTAGTGTAGGAATTTTCCACCAAGTCACTGGGGGACATTAACATGGGACTATGCATGATGTGCGGGCAGAAGGTGAGGCGCGGTCAGGGTGCTAATGTTGGTGCAACAGCCCTGCGTCAACACATGGAACATCACCATAAAGTGGTGTGGGAAAACCATGCTACCCATATAGTATTACAGCCTGATGCAGCAACCTCGAATTGGCCCGCCACCCCCTCCAGCAGTCAAGGCTCGACAATGTCAGCAGAAGGAGGCTGTAGTTCCTTCCCATCAACTTCAATGTCATCTATTGCTCCTGATGCTCCTCCTCCTGCTATACCTTGTCACTTGTTTCGACAACAATCGTTCACTGAGGCTATTGCACACACTTATCCAACAATGCAGAAACTGACCATGTACCTGGCCAAGTTGCTGGTACTACAGTCCTTCCCTTTCCATGTAGTTGACTCTGCACATTTCAGAGAACTGATGGCTTGTGTCCACACAAGGTGGAGAGTCCCAGGTTGACATTACTTTTCCAAAAATGCTGTACCAGCCCTGCACACAAATATTGAGCAGAAGTTGGGCCAGTTCTTGGGCCACTCACTGACGTATGGAGTTACAATTATGGTCAAGGACAATTTATGTAGTTCAAAGCCCATTGGGTAAATTTGGTTCTAGACCAGACCAGGTAATGACAATTCTGCCTTCACGTTGTAATGCTGGAATTTCTGTGCCAATGTCCTCCTCTTCTTCCTCATCCTCCACCTTATCCTCACCGTCCCCTCTAGGCACAGTTCACAGTGGTGCCCTAGCATATCATCTATGCAAAGCGGTTCTGCATCTGGTCAGCCTTGGTGAACAGAGCCACATCAGGGAGGAACTGCTTGGTGTCATCAATAAAGAATTTGAACACTGGCTGTCTCATTGCCAACTGGAGATAGAAACCATGGTTACTGATGAGGGAAGAACAATTTGTCTGCGCTGTATCTTCAATTTTGTTGTCACCTGGATCCTCAAGTTTTCCTCTGATCTGCAAGGACTGTTAAAAATGTCCAGGAAACTATGCAAGCACTTCAGTCACTCTGACCGTGCAAAACACGTCCTCTTTGAGCTGCAAAGGCAAAATGCTCTTCCCCAACATTGCTTGATACGCGACGACCCATCGGAACTCCACGCTCCATATGTTAGATGGTAAACGGTTTCTTAATGCTGCAGACGGACAGGTCTACTCCCCGGTGTAACTTCCACATTAGCCAGGGGTGGCCCATGCTTGACATGGGCCGTTTTCTGAGGCACTTTGAGAAGGCCACTTTATTTGTCATTCAGCAGAATTACAGGATTTATGATGTCATTCCACTCCTTCACATCCTGGAGGGGATGCTGACAAATCTGAATGGTGAGTTGACATAAGACGTGGCACCTACATTTCACAGCCCCCTGAGCCCTGAGGAGGATTAACTGGCAGAGGAGACTGAGGATGAGGAGGGGGACATAAACGCCCAGGAATTTTATACACAACTAGGTGCTTTATTTGGCTAAGCGACAGGAGATGAGCACGAGGAGCATGAGAAGTTGGAGGTCAACGATGAAGATGATGCAGATGGCCACAACAGACAGTTGCAGTATGAAGTGGAGATGGAGGCAGGGAGGCCCTCCGAGTCTATTGCCAAATAGCCAGATGCATGCTTTCTTGTTTGTGTAGTGACAGTCGCATTGTCAGGATTCGGCAGAGGGATGACTACTGGCTATCCACATTGTTAGACCCTTCCTACTGGTCAAAAATTGGGACATTTTTTGTATCTTCTGAGAGGGATGGAAAAATTGATTACTATAGAGACATGCTGTATTAGTTAGTTGGTCGCTGTCCAGTTCTTAGTATGATCTAATGTCTGACCACGGGGACCCTCTATGCTCACGCTCCACTGCCATGACTGGTAGGGGGAGGCAGGAGCAGCACCAGCTCTATAAGCAGCAACTTAAGTCTGGAGTCTCTGCTGAGCAATTTTCTTCAGCCGTCTACTGAAGAAATCATCCAGCAGCAGGAGATCCAGCAGAACTTCAACCAGCAGGTGGTGGCATATTTGGAATGCACCGTCACCCATGATTCAAGATCCATTGGACTACTGGGCAGGCAAACTTGAAGTGTGGCAGCAACTGTCTGAGTTTGCAATGGGCATGCTATCCTGCCTGGCCAGTAGTGTGGCATCAGAACAGGTGTTTCCCCACAAAATGTTGAGAGACTAACCTTCATAAAGATGAATCAGGAGTAGATCAGGATTTCCAGACACCATTGCCTGATGCAGCAGAATAGATAATTCTGCCAATAATTATTATAGTGTAGTTTGCTGCCACACTAAAATACTGTGTAAAATGGTGCCTGACTGGCCCCTTTGACTAAAATGGGATCTGTTGGGTTTCCATTAGAAAATCTAGTGTTTAACCAGACAAATTACTGCAGCATACTGTACTGTATTATCCCCTATCCTTAAGGGAACCTGCTCCTAACAGAGCTTTAGATGCAAATGTGAGCAACCTGTTAAGCTCATTCAATGTCCCAGCTTGCAATATATAATCTTACATAAATATTATGAAAGCATCAGGCATTCCAGAAATGTTAAAAATTATTTTCATTAGCTAATATTTAATGATTCACATAATGGGGCCACTTAAGAGATTCATTTTCTCTGTAATTATCAGAGAATTAAATGATTATTTTGTATCGCATCAATAAGTTATTACACCTTTGTCAACAAGGTCAGAGGAAAGTACAAGCTCAGAATTAATTTCAAGGTAAACATAGAGGTGAAGGAACTGATACTGTCATTTTCTTAGAAATGTTGTGAATCAATTTGAACGAAGCCAGATGACTAATGAGCTGTATTAGGTCACTCTGTAAATCCCCAAGAGGAGAACAGCAGAACAAAGATGAGGCGAGATAAAGACGCCATGAAATGATGAACTGATTGTGATCACACATGGTAACCATGTCATGAAAACGGATTGCAACATTTTTCTCCAAGTTCAACTGAGTAGCTTTGTAATTTCCTGTAATAAAAAGAAAAATATTCATCACATATATTGTTTATTAAAGTGTTTGCCAGCATTCTATCTCTGACATTTGAAATATAACATTTCATACAGCCAAAGTTACATGTTCTGAACATGCTATAGATGCATCTGCAATAAAATGCCTTTTATTTGTTTTTCATGGGTATGCATGCTATGTAGCTTCTATGAGGCCCCATAAGGAGGGATGCCCACCGCAGGCTTACTCCAAAGGTTTTTAAAGGAACTTAAAAGGTTGTGTAACATTATCAAACAAGGTTGATATAAACCAGATCAGACAAAGTAAGCACCAAGTCTCTCTCCTGCAAAGAGACATGTGATGGAAAGACCCACATATAAGGAATCCAATTGTAAATTGAGCTACAAAGTGTGATTATAGATATTCTTGAAACTTAATATTGTTTCATAATCATTTTTCTTTAAATTTGGTTGTATTTAGATATGAGCGAATTATTGAAAAGTTAAATTTGCCGCATTTTTTGTAAGTAGCGGGTGCAATGACAGGGAGGCTGCGATAGCGCCACCCCCTGTCATTGTACCCCTCAGATGCCACGTTCATACATGATTGCGGCATCTGAGTGTAAAAACTGTGTAAAATTAACATTAAAAAAAATTAAACTTACCGCCTCTATTTGCTCGCGACGGGCCGGCTGCCGCCATATTGCTTGACGATTTGGAGCAAAATCTGCAGTTTACAGAAACACCCTATATGTGGTCGGAAGCTGCTGTATGGGCACACAGCATGTCTCAGAAGGGAAGAAGTGTCATAGGGTTTTTGGACGGTAGATTTTGCTAGTTTTTGGGCATCAAAAACATTTTGCTGGTTTTTGGGCACCATGTCACATTTGAAGAGATCCTTAGGTACCTCTAGAGTGGAAACCCCTCAAAAAGTGACCTATTTTGGAAACTGCAATACTCAAATAATTTATTGAAGGTTGTGCTGACCGCTTTGACTCAACAGTAGTTTCATAGAATTTAGAAACATGGCTGTGAAAATGAAAAATTTTATTTCTTCCAAAAAAATGTTGCATAAGCCCCACATTTTTCATTTTCACAATAGGTAACAGGAAAAAAAAAAACACATGTTGTTAAGCATTTTCTCCTGAACATTGCAATACCACATATGTGGTCGTAACCTACTGTTTGGCAAGGTTTAGAAAGAAAGGAGCACCGTGTGGTTTTTGGAGGGCAGATTTAGCTGGAATGGTTTTCGGGGGCCATGCTACATTTGAAGAGACCTGGAGGTACCCATAGAGTGGAAACCACCAAAATGTGACCCAATTTTCAAACTACACCCTTCAAGGAATTTATTGAAGGGTGTAATGACCACTTTGACCCCACAGTATTTTGCAACAGATGGCTGCTAAAATGAAAAAAATAAATAAATTCCTATAAAATATTGCTTTAGCCCCAGATTTTTCATTTTCGCAAAATACAAATAAACAATTAGAAAAACAATATCATGGACATTGCCGCCTGTGAAAATGCCTGTAGTATTAAAGCATTAAAAAAATGCCATACTTTGAATGGTGTAACACTGAATCACTATTTTTTCATCAGTTTACTTCCCCAAAAAATTGAATAAAGAATTATCAAAAAGTCATACACACCGCAAAATTGTATTAGCAAAAACTACAGATCATCTTGCAAAAAATGAGCTCCCACAAATCCCTCTAGATATAACTATAAAAACTGTACATATGTGGTATCACTGGAATCATTAGTGTTGAGCAAATTGAAGCATTTATAACGGAATTCAATCAGAATTTCCTAGAGCTTCGTGGTAATGAATAGATTTATTTTTAAAATGACAGCAACATGTGTTAAAAAGTGAAAGTAAGATGCCCAAGAACAAGAGATCATCCATAATACACTGCAGCCAGCCAATCAGCAGCTAGCCAGCCCCTGTGATGTCACAGCCCTATAAAACCCTCATCCTATCCGGTCCCCGCCATTTCCCCTGCACTAAGTGCAAGGAGAGATATGACATGCGGTAGGGACAACAAAAAGCCTTTAATTGTGCAATATTGGATAGGGATAGTTCAGGGGCAGCGCAAAGACAGTGTAGGGAGATCATAGGGAGAAAATTTACACAGTATAGGGTGAGCATAGGGAGAGCGCAGGGACTAAATGAATTGTGTCCACCTTGGTTAATAGATAAGCAATTCTATTACAACTTGATTCAGTAATTAGGATGAAAAAGCTGTCTATTCTACTACTATTGTGGTGTCCACATTTATTTATACATATATAATTCTATTATGCCTTGATTCTCTAATTGCAGGTTAAAAAGCAGTCTAATACTATTGCTTTTGGGGTGTCCACATTGTACTATAGATAAGTAATTCTAAAATTATTTTTATTCCGTAAGTAGGGTGAAAAAGGCTCTAATACTACTGATTTTGGGGTATCCACATTGTGTTATAGATAAGTCATTCTATAATGTCTTGATTCTGTAATTGGGTTTAAAAAACACTGTATTTTTTCCATTCTTTGGTTTTACACCTTGTTTTATAGATAAGTTATTACATTAGGCCTTGATTCTGTATTTGGGCTGTAAAAGTGCTCTATTTTTTAAGTTATTTTTTTCCCACCTTCTTTTATAGATAAGTAATTCCATTAGGTCTTGATTCTACAGCTAATACTACAGCTATTGGGGTGGCCACATTGTTTTATACAGGGAGTGCAGAATTATTAGGCAAGTTGTATTTTTGAGGATTAATTTTATTATTGAACAACAACCATGTTCTCAATGAACCCAAAAAACTCATTAATATCAAAGTTGAATATTTTTGGAAGTAGTTTTTAGTTTGTTTTTAGTTTTAGCTATTTTAGGGGGATATCTGTGTGTGCAGGTGACTATTACTGTGCATAATTATTAGGCAACTTAACAAAAAACAAATATATACCCATTTCAATTATTTATTTTTACCAGTGAAACCAATATAACATCTCAACATTCACAAATATACATTTCTGACATTCAAAAACAAAACAAAAACAAATCAGTGACCAATATAGCCACCTTTCTTTGCAAGGACACTCAAAAGCCTGCCATCCATGGATTCTGTCAGTGTTTTGATCTGTTCACCATCAACATTGCGTGCAGCAGCAACCACAGCCTCCCAGACACTGTTCAGAGAGGTGTACTGTTTTCCCTCCTTGTAAATCTCACATTTGATGATGGACCACAGGTTCTCAATGGGGTTCAGATCAGGTGAACAAGGAGGCCATGTCATTAGATTTTCTTCTTTTATACCCTTTCTTGCCAGCCACGCTGTGGAGTACTTGGACGCGTGTGATGGAGCATTGTCCTGCATGAAAATCATGTTTTTCTTGAAGGATGCAGACTTCTTCCTGTACCACTGCTTGAAGAAGGTGTCTTCCAGAAACTTGCAGTAGGACTGGGAGTTGAGCTTGACTCCATCCTCAACCCGAAAAGGCCCCACAAGCTCATCTTTGATGATACCAGCCCAAACCAGTACTCCACCTCCACCTTGCTGGCGTCTGAGTCGGACTGGAGCTCTCTGCCCTTTACCAATCCAGCCACGGGCCCATCCATCTGGCCCATCAAGACTCACACTCATTTCATCAGTCCATAAAACCTTAGAAAAGTCTTGAGATATTTCTTGGCCCAGTCTTGACGTTTCAGCTTGTGTGTCTTGTTCAGTGGTGGTCGTCTTTCAGCCTTTCTTACCTTGGCCATGTCTCTGAGTATTGCACACCTTGTGCTTTTGGGCACTCCAGTGATGTTGCAGCTCTGAAATATGGCCAAACTGGTGGCAAGTGGCATCTTGGCAGCTGCACGCTTGACTTTTCTCAGTTCATGGGCAGTTATTTTGCGCCTTGGTTTTTCCACACGCTTCTTGCGACCCTGTTGACTATTTTGAATGAAACGCTTGATTGTTCGATGATCACGCTTCAGAAGCTTTGCAATTTCAAGAGTGCTGCATCCCTCTGCAAGATATCTCACTATTTTTGACTTTTCTGAGCCTGTCAAGTCCTTCTTTTGACCCATTTTGCCAAAGGAAAGGAAGTTGCCTAATAATTATGCACACCTAATATAGGGTGTTGATGTCATTAGACCACACCCCTTCTCATTACAGAGATGCACATCACCTAATATGCTTAATTGGTAGTAGGCTTTCGAGCCTATACAGCTTGGAGTAAGACAACATGCATAAAGAGGATGATGTGGTCAAAATACTCATTTGCCTAATAATTCTGCACGCAGTGTAAATAAGTCATTCTTTAACGCCTTTATTCTGTAATTGAGGTAAAATATCTCTTTATATTTTCAGTTGTTTGGTTTTACACCTTGTGCTAATTAATCCATTAGGCCTTGATTCTCTAATTGGGGTTGAAAAGTAGGCCAATATTACTGCGATTGGGGTGTACACATTCTGTTATGGATAACTAATTCTATAACGCCTTGATCCTGTAATTGGGTTGTAATAGAACTCTATTTTTTCAGATATTTGGTTTTATATCTTGTATTATAGATAAATAATTCCATTGGGCCTTGATTCTCTAATTGTGGTTAAAAAACTAGTTCTACTGCTATTGGGCTGTCCACATTGTTTTATACATAAATAATTCTATAACGCATTGATTCTGTAATTGAGTTAAAAAAGCGCTCTATTTTTTCAGTTATTTGCTTTTACACCTTTTACACCATCCGCTTCCTCATTAGGTCTTGATTCTGTAATTGGGTCTATAAAGCGCTCTATTTTTTAAGTTATTTTGTTTTCCAACTTCTTTTATAGATAAGTAATTCCATTAGGTCTTGATTCTCTTAAAAACTAGTAATACTGCTATTGGGGTATACACATTGTTTTATACGTAAGTAATTCTACAACGCCTTGATTCTGCAATTGGGGTGAAACAGTGCTCTATTTTTACAGTTATTTGTTTCTTTACCTTGTTTTATAGCTAAGTAGTTCCATTAGGCTTTGATTCTCTAATTGGGGTTAAAAAGAGGGCTAATACCACTGTTATTGGGGTGTCCACATTATGCTATAGATAAATAATTCTATAACGCCATCATTCTTTAATTGAGTGAAAAAGTGGTCTAATACTACTGCTATTTTACAGTTACTGTTATTGTACAGTATGTGCAACAGGTAGATGACAGGGCCTTCCAAGGGAATGGGCAGTGGTAAAATTGTTTCTGGAGCTGGCAGAAGTAGCAGCAGAACAAGGGCAACGGGCCAGAGCTGCCAGTGTCATCCAGTGGTCATGTTTTGACCAGCAACCCAGCTGTCCTTGAATGGTTGTTTCTGTCTTCAACATCATCTCAACTGACATCAGACAGGAGTCGGTGGGCTCCTCTAACACCATGCTTAGTTGGCATGGCCAAGTAACAAGCTATGTGCCCCCACCTGTCCTGAACCTGCCTCTTTCTATTTCTGTTCCTTCTGCTCGAGAAGTATTGTATGCTGCCCTCTCTGCTCTGCTTTTCAGCGAGGGCGAGGTTTTAAAGAGGACCTTTCACCTGTATAAACTATATGAACTGAGTATGCTGCCATATAGAGCGGCGCCCGGGGATCTCACTGCACTTACTATTATCCCCGGGCGCCGCTCCGTTCTCCCGTTATAGGCTCCAGTACCTTTGCTTCTTAAGTTATAGTAGGCGGTGTCTTCCCTTGTCCTGTGGGCGTCTCCTTCGCCTAGGCTGCAGCGCTGGCCAATCGCAGCGCACAGCTCACAGCCTGGGAGAAAAAAAACTCCCAGGCTGTGAGCTGTGCGCTGCGATTGGCCAGCGCTGCAGCCTAGGCGAAGGAGACGCCCACAGGACAAGGGAAGACACCGCCTACTATAACTTAAGAAGCAAAGGTACCGGAGCCTATAACGGGAGAACGGAGCGGCGCCCGGGGATAATAGTAAGTGCAGTGAGATCCCCGGGCGCCGCTCTACATGTCAGCATACTCAGTTACCATAGTTTATACAGGTGAAAGGTCCTCTTTAAGGACAGTCAGCAGCTACTGCCCAGCCCAGTTTTGGAGGAGAGATCCGCTGCTTCCTCCTGTCGGTGGGCAAGTAGCAATGATAAGATTCGCATCGGAGCAGGTATTGCGATGGGTCAGGGATGAAGCCATGAGACTGGTAAGGGTGACATCAGTGACGTACAGACAGTAATGGATGATGATGTAATCGATCACATGTGGGAGCTGGGTAAAGAGGAGGCTCCATCATAATCAAGGGGTGAGGGTGGCAGCTTGCATGTGAGACAGCAGCTGAGCCAACAGGGTGCAAGCATGGACGTGAGTCAGCAGTATGGCAGCAGTGTGAGATCCGGAGCCAAATGTTCCCTGGGTAAACCATCTGCTACTCAGGAGCCTATCTGTCCAGAAATAACTAGCGGTGCACGGGTTCATATAAGCAGCAGCAGGCAGTCAGCACACAGTGGTGGGGGTAAAATTCTCTACTCACTGGTGTGGAAAATTTTCTTCAAGTCGCCGGAGGACGTCAGTGTGGTCATAGGTAGAATCTGTGTGCAGAAGGTGAAGTGTGGCAAGGGTGCCAATGTTGCCACCATGGTCCTGGGTCAATGCATGGAGCGTCACCATAAAGTGACCTGGGAAAACCGTGGCGCTTATGTTGTGGTACAGTCTGAGGAATGTCAAATTGTCCCGCAACCCTTTTCTAGCAGTCAATACTCCACCACCTCAGCAGAAGCGAGCTGTGTTTCCTTCCCATCATCCTCTGGTCCTTATGCTCCTCCTACTCCTCCTACTCCTCCTATTCCTCGTCACTCATTTTGTCAGCAATTGATCAGGGAGGTGATTGCAAAGAGACAACAGTATACATGCACTCATCCAACGGTGCAGAAGCTGAATGTGCTCCTGTCCAAGTTGCTGGTACTACAGTCTCTCCCTTTCCAAGTGGTTGACTCTGCACTTTTCAGAGAACTGATGGCTTGTGCCAAGCCAAGGTGGAGAGTCTCAAGCCATCATTACTTCTCCAATGATGGCAGAAGGTGGACCATTCCTTGAGCCTGTCGGTGTCTAGTACAGTTCATGGCAGCTCTGACGTGTGGAGCTGCAACTATGGTCAGGGACAATATCTGTCCTTTATGGCCCACTGGGTGAATGTGGTTCCTGCCCAGACACACCAGCAACTTAGTCAGGTGATGGCAATGCTGCCTCCACATTCTCAAGCTGTGATTCCTGCACCAATGTCCTCATCCGCTTCCTCATCCTCCACCTTGTCCTCAGCCTCCACTGTAGGCACAGTTCTGAGTGGTCCTCCAACATACCACTTATGCAGAGCATGGCATGTCATGCTGTTTTGCACATGGACTGTCTGGGCGAACATAGTTACACTGGGGAGAAACTGCTTTGCGTCATTTAACAAGAAATTGAATCCTGGCTATCTGTTTGCCAACTGAAGATCATAGCCATGGTCACCAATAATGGGAAGAACATTCTGTTGGCACTGTGACAAGGAGAGCTGACCCATGCGCCCTGCATGGCGCATGTTTTTAATCTGGTTGTAAAGCAGTTCCTGAAGTCTTCCAATCGACTGCGAGACATCTTAAGAATGGCCAGGAAACGGCATGCATTTCAGCCACTCTTACCCTGCAAAACACACCCTCCTTGAGCTGCAAAGGCAGAATGTTTTTCCCCAACATCACCGGATATGCGACGGTTCTACGCGTTGAAACTCCACCCTCCACATGTTGGACTGACTACATGAGCAGAGGAAGGCCATAAACGATTTCTTGATTATAAAAGCAGACAAGAGTACACCCCTGTGTAACTTCGACATTAGCCAGTGGCAACTCATGCGTGACACCTGCCGTTTGCTCAGCCCCTTTGAGCAGGCCACTTTATTTGTCAGTACTTAGGACTACAGGATGAATGATATAATTCCACTCTCTCACATCCTGGAGCAGATGCTGATAAATGTGGTTGGCCAGGGGAAAGAGGCGTGGTGCCTACATCTCATGGGCAACTGAGCCTTGTGGGGGCTGAACTTGTGGAAGAGCAGGATAATGATGAGAATGATATTCACACAAAAGCAATGTATACAGAAATGGGTACATTCACACAAAAGCAACGTATGCAAAAATTGGTGGTTTATCTGCATAAGAGACATGAGAGGAGCAGAAGGAGCATGAGGAGCTGGAGGGCGATAAGGAAGACCAGGCGGATGAGCCAGACAGACCTTGGCAGTATACAGTGGAGATGGAGACTGGGAGTTTATTTGATTCCCTTGTGTAAATGGCCAGATGCATGCTGTATTGCTTGTGTAGTTACAGCATTATTATCACCATTCAGTAGAGGGATTACTACTGGCTCTCCAACATGTTAGACCCTCGCAACCCGTCCAAAATGAGGGCCTTTTTTCCACTTGCTAAGATGGGGGATAAACTCAAATACTATCAAGACATCCTATGTAGTCAGTTGGTCGCTGCCTATGTGCGCCATCACCCATCCTCATCCACTGCCATGACTGCTAGAGGGAGCTGGGGGGTGGGGGGTCAGGAGCACCGGCTCCATCAGCAGCAACTTAATTCTTGAGTCTCTAATGAGCACTTTTCTTCACCATCCTACTGAAGAAACCATCCAGCAACAGCAGCAGCAGGACATGGAGCAGAATCTGAACCAGTAGGTGGTGGCCTAATTGGACTGCAACCTGCCACCCTAGATCTAAGATCCCCTGGACTACCGGGCAATAGTGATGAGCGGCAGGGGCAATATTCTAATTTGCGATATTTTGCGAATATTTTGTAGAATATTAGTGAATTCACGAATTTGAGATTATATTCTTGATTGCGAAAATCGGCAATGTATGATTCGCGTAATGCGCGCAAAATATCGGCTTGGGGTAGGCAACTTTTCTATTGGTTGCTAGGGATGTTGCTAAGCTGTGACAAAGCCTTCTCATTAGCCCACAAGCTAGAAGAAGGGAGGATGATCACCTAAAATGTACTGTGTAAAAAAACAAAAAAAAAAAACACCTGAATATTCGTCATTACGAATATATAGCAATATATTCAAAATATTTGCAAATTCTCAAAGTGGCGAAAAATGTTTGCTTTTCGAATATTCACGCTCAAAACTACCGGGCAATTTAGTGCAGCGGGGGGGGGGGGGGGGGGGCATAGTTACCCCGAGGAGAACTTACTGAGATACTGCCTGTGCCGCTCATCACTAATGTTTACTCCTCAGGCTGTTGCTACCCCCCATTCTGTGACTGGACCAAAATGTTGACTCCTTATGCAGATGCAACCCTCGCCACTCTGTTACTGGGTCACTATGTTTACTTCTCACGCTGTTGCTACCGTCACCATTCTGTGACGGGGCCACATCCCTGTTTGGCCTTGTTGACATCACCATTTATTTTACCCTTCTTCTGATCTGTCAGAAGAACAAAAAAATGCAAAACACAACGGATCACTTCTTTGGAGCATCTATCACACAGTCAATATTTTGCATCAGGATTTAATCCTGATTTGGAAGCCAAAAGCAGTAGTGGGCACAAAACTCAGTAAACATGCAAATATTTCCATCACACGTTATCTCTGTTTTGGACCCACTTCTGTTTTTTTTTGTTTTACCAACACTGATGAAATACTGAAAAAATATGACAGAGGCCACCAAAAGTCCTGCATGCAGGACTTCTTTTCCATCTAAATGAAACAAATTTCAGAGTCAAATTGCCAAAACACTTGCAAATTGAGCATGAGGACTGTATCACACGGTTAGTATTTTGCATTAGGATTTGCTCATGATTTGGAAGCCGAAAGCAGGAGTGGGTACAAAACACAGAAAACCATACAGTCAGGTCCATAAATCTTGGGACATCGACACAATTCTAACATATTTGGTTCTGTACACCACCACAATGGATTTGAAATGAAACAAACAAGATGGGCTTTACCTGCAGACTGTCAGCGTTAATTTGAAGGTATTTACATCCAAATCAGGTGAACGGTGTAGGAATTACAACAGTTTGCATATGTGCCTCCCACTTGATAAGGGACCAAAAGTAATGGGACAATTGGCTTCTCAGCTGTTGCATGGCCAGGTGTGTGTTATTCCCTCATTATTCCAATTACAATGAGCAGATAAAAGGTCCAGAGTTCATTTCAAGTGTGCTATTTGCATTTGGAATCTGTTGCTGTCAACTCTCAAGATGAGATCCAAAGAGCGGTCACTATCAGTGAAGCAAGCCATCATTAGGCTGAAAAAAACAAGACAAACCCATCAGAGAGATAGAAAAAACATTAGGCATGGCCAAAACAACTGTTTGGAACATTCTTAAAAAGAAGGAACGCACCGGTGAGCTCAGCAACACCAAAAGACCCGGAAGACCACAGAAAACAACTGTGGTGGATGACTGAAGAATTCTTTCCCTGGTGAAGAAAACACCCTTCACAACAGTTGGCCAGATCAAGAACACTCTCCAGGAGGTAGGTGTATGTGTGTCAAAGTCAACAATCAAGAGAAGACTTCACCAGAGTGAATACAGAAGGTTCACCACAAGATGTAAACCATTGGTGAGCCTCAAAAACAGGAAGGCCAGATTAGAGTTTGCCAAACAACATCTAAAAAAGCCTTCACCGTTCTGGAACAACATCCTATGAACAGATGAGACCAAGATCAACTTGTACCAGAGTGATGGGAAGAGAAGAGTATGGAGAAGAAAAGGAACTGCTCATGAAAGTTGCTGTTTTTACTACCAAAAGCTTTTCAAAGACCCTAAAGTCCTTTTAAGGACTACTGTGTGTGTGTTTGAGAGCAGCAAGATATTTTTCTTTAATACCTATTAGTGACATGTACTGTACATCATCCGCAGACTGTGTCTTTTTGTGCAAATTCAAATAATCAGCGGCACATTTATTGTCTATAGTGTGCGTTTAATACACATCCGTGACATATACAGTACTCCATCCGAAAACTGTTTCTTTAGCGTAAATTTAAGTAATCAGGGGCCAGTTCTCATCTACTGTATCTGTAGTGTGTGCGTGTAATACACATCCGTGACATATACAGTACTCCATCCGAAAACAGTTTCTTTAGCATCAATTTAAATAATCTGGGCCTAATCTAGTGTCCATAGTGTGTTGTTTTCTGTGACATATACAGTACGCTATCCGAAAACTGTTTCTTTAGCGTAAATTTTAATAATCAGGGGCCAGCCTTCACCTACTGTCTCTGTAGTGTTTGTGTGTAATACAGTACTCCATCTGAAAACTGTTTCTTTAGGGCAAATTCCAATAATCTGGGCCTAATCTAGTGTCCATAGTGTGTTGTTTTCTGAGACATATACAGTACGTCATCTGAAAACAGTATCTTTAGGGCAAATTCCAATACTCTGGGCCTAATCTAGTGTCCACATTTTGTGGCTTTCTGTGACATATACATTACGCCATCCGAAAACTGTTTATTTAGGGCAAATTTAACTAATCAGGGCCTAATATAGTGTCCATATTCTGTGGTTTTCTGTGACATATACTGTCCTGCATCCGAAAACTGAGTTTGTATTGCAAATTCCAATAATCTGGGCCTAATCTAGTGTCCAAATTGTGTGGCTTTTTGTGACATATACAGTACGCCATCCGAAAACAGTTTCTTTAGGGCAAATGTAATGTCACGACCATGGTCATGGTCGTGACTCCTAAACCGCATGCTGTTGCCTGCGGTCTTGTCTGGTTGTTTCAACCACAGGTGAGGGCCGCTAGTATGGTGCCTCACTTGTGGTTGCCGTTGGCAACCTGTTCGTATGATGTTTTGGCAGTAGAGCGGCCTGAGCGGTTGCTAGGCAGCTTGCTGTCAAGTGCATGCGGTTGCACCTGACTTGGTGTGTTTATGTGTGCATGAGGTTTTGTATGTGTGATTGTTGTTTGTGCACAAGGTTATTTATATGTGCACGTCCCCTTTAAATGTCTTTTTCCCTTGCCTGGTGTTGGAAGGGTTAACTCCCTTCTTAGTGTGTCAACACTGGGTGTGTGTGTGGGTGTGGCCACTTGGGGCTATTTAGCTCCTGCTGGATGCCAGACTCTGAGGGGTACTTCAGCCATGGTTGGCTGATGTCATCCTTCTAGTTTATACCATCTGCCAGTGAGAGCCACCCTTGTGGTCATAAACTTGTTAGGGGTCATATTCGAATTTGCGATATTTCGCAAATATTTCGTAGAATATTCGTTGAATATTCGCAAATTCGAATATTCGTTATATTCTACGATTTTTTTTACTCAAAAAATCGGCAAGGTAATGATCGTGTAATATGCGAATTTTTTGTATTCAAATTTATTTTTTTTTATTGTGAATTTTTCAACTTTTAGACAAAGAATATTATAGCACTATATTAGCATATATATTCGTAATATTCTAAAACAAGAATATGTAGCAATATAGCGAATATTCGAAAAAAACGAATATAGAGCAATTTAGCTAATATAGTGCTATAATCTTCTTTCTCTAATAATTGTAATTTTTTTCTCATCTAAAGTTCAGATTGGAAAAAAATTACAACTATAAAAAAAAAAGATTATAGCACTATATTAGCTAAATTGCTCTATATTCGTTTTCATTCGAATATTCGCTATATTGCTAAAACAGGAATATATAGCAATATAGCGAATATTCGAAAAAAAAAAAGAATATAGAGCAAGATTCGCAAACAACACTACTCCTAAAGTCAAGTATATTGCAGCATTCTTATTGGCCCACAAGCTAGAAGCAGGGAGGGATCATGTGTACTGATAAAAAAATAAAAAAATAAAAAAATCGAATAAAAAAAAATGAATATTCGAAATTACGAATATATATCACTATATTCGAAATATTCGCGAATTTTCGAAGTACCTATATTCGCGATAAAAATTAGAAATTCAAATATTCGTGATCAACACTACTCCTGTTCCCCTGTGTTACAAACTGCTGGCCAATTCCCTGTTGAAGGTGCAGGCCCAAATGCCCCTCATCCTGCACCTGGACCTTCAGCACTTAACCACGGACACATGGAAAAGTACTTTTGGCCAGGGACGCTACATTTCCCTGACCGCACACTGGGTGAATGTTGTGGAGGCCAGGAGTCGCTACCCACGCCCAGGATTGCGGGCCCTACGTCCATCAGGGTCTCCGCCAGCATAGAAACATGGAAACATAGAATGTGTCGGCAGATAAGAACCATTTGGCCCATCTAGTCTGCCCAATATACTGAATCCTATGAATAGCCCTGGCCCTATCTTATATGAAGGATGGCCTTATGCCTATCCCATGCATGCTTAAACCCCTTCACTGTATTTGCAGCTACCACTTCTGCAGGAAGGCTATTCCATGCATCCACTACTCTCTCTGTAAAGTAATACTTTCTGATATTACTTTTAAACCTTTGCCCCTCTAAATTAAAACTGTGTCCTCTTGTAGCAGTTTTTCTTCCTTTAAATATCCTCTCCTCTTTTACCTTGTTGATTCCCTTTATGTATTTTAAAGTTTCTATCATATCCCCTCTGTCTCGTCTTTCTTCCAAGCTATACATGTTAAGGTCCTTTAATCTTTCCTGGTAAGTTTTGTCCTGCAATCCATATACTAGTTTAGTAGCTCTTCTCTGAACTCTCTCCAAAGTATCAATATCCTTCTGGTCTCCAGTAATGCGCACAATACTCCAAATGAGGTCTCACTAGTGCTCTGTAGAGCGGCATGAGCACCTCCCTCTTTCTACTGGTAATGCCTCTCCCCATACACCCAAGCATTCTGCTAGCATTTCATTATCAGCATTACCATCCCACTACCATAGGCGTGCACAGCCTATTGCATTAGGGTGTGCACCCTAAAGCACTAACACACGCCACGCGCGTGTGTAAATATATGTATACATATACATATACTGTACATGCCCACATACCTAAGCTGAAACACACTGGACCAAACCCTCAGCAGTAGGGAAAAGGGAAAAAGACTACCAGCTCCTTCAACCACCAAAGGAGCTAGCATCACTCTAGGGGCCTAGTAAAAACAGACACAAAAGGAAAAAGGACTTATCTTTAGATGAGCTGGCACAGACAATCCACCAAAACTTCCAGCACTATAACCCGCAAAGGCTATAGGGAGCGGGAGGAATAAATAGCCTCACCAATTACCAAACGAACCACACCTGATGGGAGGTGGGATTCTGTTCAAACCCAAAACAGTCAGATCGAGTCACATGCAGCAACTCTGACAGATCGTCTCAGAACACCCACAGAGCAGGGCATGACATATGGGCATCTGTGGATGACGCACTGTTATGGGCATCAGTAGATGACACTATTATGGGGGCATCTGTGGATGATGCACTGTTATGGGCATCTGTGGATGACACTATTATGGGGGCATCTGTGGATGACGCACTGTTATGGGCATCTGTTGATGACACTATTATGGGGGCATCTATGAATGACGCACTGTTATGGGGGCATCTGTGGATGACACTACTATGGGGGCATCTGTGGATGACGCACTGTTATGGGGGCATCTGTGGATGACGAACTGTTATGGGCATCTGTGGATTACGCACTTTTATGGGGGCATCTGTGGATGACACACTGTTATGGGCATCTGTGGATGACACTATTATGGGGGCATCTATGGATGACGCACTGTTATGGGGGCATCTGTGGATGAAACACTGTTATTGGCATCTGTGGATGACACTATTATGGGGGCATCTATGGATGACGCACTGTTATGGGCATCTGTGGATGACGCACTGTTATGGGGACATCTGTGGATGATGCACTGTTATGGGCATCAGTGGATGACACACGGTTATGGGCATCAGTGGATGACACACGGTTATGGGGGCATCTGTGGATGATGCATTGTCATCCACAGATCCCCCCATAACAGTGATCCACAGATATCCCCTTAATACACTGTTAAGGGGATATCTGTGGATGGCACTGTTATGAGGGCATGATCATTTGTGTGGAATCTGACACAGATGGAGGGGGGGATCTGTGGATGACACTGTTATGGGGGTCCGGGGGGATCTGTGGATGACACACATATATAGCAGCGCCAGCATCTTGTGCTATATGTGTCATGATCATCCACAGATATCTACCCCCCCATAACAGTGTCCCTGACAGTGACTGACCCCCAACAGGGGGTGGAGGCCGGCAACTATTGTAAGACGGACCCCGCGTTCCTTATGTAAGTGAGCTTAAGTTGTAAATAATAAACTTGTGCAAAGTATGTACTAGTATTACTACTATCTAATAATCCTTATCTATCACTTCACTAACTTACTGGGACAGTCAGGACTGTAGACAAGATCAGGATCCATTCACTGGGGCAGTTAGGCGCGGGCAGGCAGGCTCCCACTCTTCAAACATTCAAAATAGGCACTGGCAGCCGGCGGCAGCATAACGTGACGTCACTCACTCCGTCACGCCGCACGCTCCTCCCACTTTATTAATGAAGCAGGTGGAGCCGGCGCGTGACGTCGGAGTGAGTGACGTTACGCCGCCGGCCGCCGGGAGACTGAGACGAGGAGCACAGCGGAGCAGTGGGGGTGGAGTCTGGATTACACTACAGACCAGCACGCAGTATGTATGTATGTCACTCTCATACATGACATGAAGCTGTGCGGTCGGACACTAGTGGGGCGCGGCTGGCAGGCGGCAGTGCAGTAGGCGGAGCACAGGGGTGTGATTAGGGTGTGCCCAGGCACACCCGGCACACCCCGTGCGCACGCCTATGCCCACTACTGTGTCTACTCAAACGATCGCTGCTCACAATTAAGGACGATGGTCTGAATGTGGCAGATGAGGAAATGGGGAGGGAAATTACATAGGGTGATAGCCAGCCCACCTTCAGTTCGTCTTCTCAGCGCGAATTGGACCATGAGGAGGATGAGGAGCTGGAGAGTCATCCTGATGTCGACATCAACGTCTTACCTGTTGGTACTCTGGCACACATGGCTGACTTCATGTTAGGCTGCCTTTCCAGCGACCCTCGCAGTATACGCATTTTAGATAACACGGATTACTGGGTGTTCACCCTTCTCGACACCCGCTACAAAGATAACTTCTCATTTCTCATTCCTGTGGTGGAGAGGGTGAGTAAAATAGTGCAATACCACAAGGTACTTGTTGAGAGATTACTCCAAACTTTTCCATCTGACAACGCGGCCGGCAGAGTCCATACTTCCTTAGGCAACCGAAGAAGGGAGACAAGGGGAACACACAGCAGTTCCAACAAAGGAAGGGCAACACTCTATAAGGCATGGGACACTTTCATGACACCCCGCCAACAACCTTACCCTGAAGTGCGGCCTAGTGGTACAAGGAGGGAAAAGTTTTGGAAGATGTGAAGGAATACATAGCAGACAGTGTCAGCGTCCTAAATGATCCCTCAGTGCCTTACAACTACTGGGTGTCCAAGCTGGACACGTGGCACGAACTTACGCTCTACGCCTTGGAGGTGCTGGCCTGCCCTGCCGCTAGCGTTTTGTCTGAGCGTGTATTTAGTGCTGCTAGTGGTATCCTAACAGATAAGCGTATCCGCTTGTCCACTGGCAATGCTGACAGGTTGACTCAGATAAAAATGAACAAGGCCTGAATTGCCCCTGACTTCTCAACTCCAACAGAGGAGAGCTGAGGTGATGATGAACATAAAGGCAATTTCAATCTATCATTTATAATGTACTCAACCTACTGTAGTGTATTTCCTTGCACCTTTTCCACCACAAAAAAAAGACTATATGGTTGAATCTTGTTTTCTCCTCCAGATTGTATATATTCCCTCCACTCTATTTTTTTTAATAGGGTCAGCTGAGCAGCATGCACTCACATATTATGTTTTACAGCGTCAGCTCACCTGCAGGCACTCACATATAATGTTTTACAGCGTCAGCTCACCAGGAGGCACTCACATATAATGTTTTAGAGTGTCAGCTCACCAGCAGGCCCTCGCCCCTAATGTTTTAGAGGGTCAGCTCACCAGCAGGCCCTTGTATATAATGTTTTACAGGGTCAGTTGAACTGCAGGCCCTCGCATATAATGTTTTTCAGGGTCAGCTCACCAGCAGGCAATCGCATATAATGTTTTAGAGCTTCAGCTCACCAGCAGGCAATCGCATATAAGGTTTTACAGGGTCAGCTCACCAGCAGGCCCTCACCCCTAATGTTTCAGAGGGTCAGCTCAGCACGATCTAATTTGGGGAAGAAAGCGGGCAAGACTTAAAGGGAGTCTGTCACCAAAATATGATGTTATACACCAGTTACATGGCTCTCTAGCATACCTATCCATGATTCAAATGGTACCTTTGTAATTTTCTTCTGACTTTCACCAGCAGGAAAAACAATGTTTAATCCATATGTAAATGAGGGCTCGCAAGTGCCCAGGGGTGGCGTTCGGTGTGTAGGAGCCCAGGCTGCTCTGCCTTCTTGTTACAAAAATCCTCCCGAGCCTTTTCCTCGGCTCGCCTTGCAAGTCCCTTGCTTCATCCACAAGACTAGCCGATATCCTGCGCGCGTGCGCAGTACACCGCTGGCTCGGTCATGCATGTAGTGCGCATGCGCCAGCAAATGCTGTGAAACCAGTGACAAGGGTGCGGACCAGAAGCAAACAGGAGGACTGGAGGCCAGCGTATGCACACTACATGGGCATCACAGTGCGCATGCCCGGACCAGCGGAGCACTGCGAACCCGCGGGATATCGGTCACTCCTGTGGATGAAGCAAGGGACTTGCAGGGCAGGCCAAGGAAGAGGATGGGGAGGAGTTATGTAACAAGAAGGCAGAGCAGCCTGGGCTCCTACACACCTTTTTCCTACTAGTAAGAGTCAGAAGAAAATTACAAAGGTGTACCATTTGAATCATGGATAGGTATGCTAGAGAGCCATGTAAGTGGTGTATAACATCATATTTTGGTGACAAACTCCCTTTAAAGTGGATTACCTTTATAAGTCAATAGAAACTGGAGAGCTGAACCTTCCATATTTCAAGGGTTACTTTATAGCTGCAAATGGTTTTATTGTGAATGGAAGAAAAGCCCCTATGTAGGACCCTGGTAAATAGATCTTCTTATGATAGTATGTCTACCTTATTGGAATCTGGACAGCTATCTAATATACAACAAGTTTACAGAGAGACGGGGAAATTGTTTAGTAAGTCTTGGTGCACTATTAGAGGCTGGATGGGGATAAAGGGCTCTTTGGGCTGTAGCTTTCTTATGGCACAATTATAATTTACAGGTTTTAGACGAATTGGCAGGGGATCACTATTGGCAAAAAAATAATATTTTTTATGTGGCACAGGTAGTGAGGAATTTTTTGACTTAGCACAAAGAGAGAATATACTGAAAGTAATTTATCTTGGTTTAGGTATTTTCAGTTATGTTTGGCTCTGCACAGTATTAAAGGAAATTTTCTGCTAGAGGTAGATGTGTATACATCTTTAAATCAACTAATGGAGAGTGTAGGTCACAATGTTAAGATTGCTTAAATTTATAAATTACTAGTTAAAACACTATTTAACCCCTTCCCGCAAAATGATCGGGCGGGTTACCCATAGCCGGGCCCCTGCTGCATCCCAGGCATCGCTGTATGCTGTGATACTGGCGGATTAACACCTTCACATGCCGCAGTCAGAACTGACCACGGCACGTGCGGGGTTTACAGAGGGAGTGGGCTCCCTCTGACTCCATCAGCCCCCCATGCTGTGCTGGAAGGGGGCCGATAATGTATTGTACTGAATTAAAACAGGGATAAAACCCTGAATACGTAAAGTCCCACAGTGAGACAAAATTTAAAAAGTAAATAAAGTGGGATAAAAAAGGTTTTTTATTAAAAAAAAGAAAGTTTCAAGTAAAAAAAAAGCATCCTTTTCCCAAAATAAATTAATATATATTCTTTTTAAAGAAGGGAAAATAAGAAAAGTAGACATTTTAGGTATTACCGCGTCTGTATCGACCGGATCTATAAAAATATAACATGTTTGTTTAATAACTGAATATGACAGCAGTACATAACCCTGGAATTTCAAACGTCTTGATGCTGCAAGGGCACAACAATTGTGTATTTTGCCTAAAAAAGGGTGTTTTATTAATAGAAGAATATAAGCCCTGTATATACAGGGTGTATCTCACACGCCCTGACCCACACTAGGCCGCAATTAAAGATTTGTGCCAAAATGGCTGTATTTCAAATACCTGAATTGAACCCCTGTATTTAAAGGGTGTATCTAACATGCCCTGACCCACACTAGACCACATTTAAAGATTTGTGCACAAAATGGCTGTATTTCAAATATCTGGATATAACCCAAATATATAAAGGGTGTATCTCACAATGACATCTGCAGCAAAGGCTGCAAAATAAAAAAAAATTGCCCAATAGGGTGTTTGTTTAATAACTCAATATGACAGCAATATATAACCCTGAAATTTCAAACGTCTTGATACCGCAAGGGTGCAACAATTGTGTATTTTGCCCCAAAAAAGGTGTTTTTTTAATAGAAGAATATAAGTCCTGTATATACAGGGTGTATCTCACACGCCCTGACCCACACTAGGCCGCAATTAAAGATTTGTGCACTAAATGGCTGTATTTCAAATATCTGAATATAACCCAAATATATTAAGGGTGTATCTCACAATGACATCTGCAGCAAAGGCTGCCAATTATAATTTTTTTTGCCCAAATGGGTGTTTGTTTAATAACTGAATATGACAGCAGTATATAACCCTGGAATTTCAAACGTGTTGATGCTGCAAGGGCGCAACAATTGTGTATTTTGCACAAAAAAAGGTGTTTTATTAATAAAAGAATGAAACCCCTGTATATAGATTCAGAAATTTCCCCATTCATTGCTCTGCTTTGGCACTGTACAGATACATTTTATTGAACAACTCACTCACTATGCTAAATTTTTAATTACATGCAAATACAAATGAACTAATAAAGAAAAGTGGTCTCCAGAGGCAGAGAAATACTCAAAACCCCAAATGCTGTTGCACATGTATAACTGGGGGAGAAGATCCTGCCCATGTGATCAGTTGCTAACAGCAATCCCCAGAAAAAATGCATACAATGGAGGATGCCTGCAATGGACCACATGTGCCACAAGAACATCCTACACAGGATAGCTAATTGTGTGGGAATTGTATGTGTGATTTCACGCTGGAGGTAACTGGGAGTCGATTCCTGTGTGTCAGACCTTATGCTCCTGTAATAACCCATACGGCTCCTGTAATTGCCCATACGGCACAGGTAGGTTAGCGTGCCACTATGAGAGACCTTGACGAGGTGCGCGGGCTCCGGTATGTTCTTGATTTAAGAATATATTGGTAAAAGTCTCATTTTTAATATCAGAGTGAGGGTTTAGCCATATATTGTCAATTGCATTTATTATTGTAGTGCATCAAAATTTTTGCAGTGTTTTGTTTTACATAATCAATCACATCCACACAATTAGTTATACTGTGTAGGATGTTCTTGTGACAGAAGTGGTCCGTTGCAGACATCCTCCATTGTATGCATTTTTACTGGGGATTGCTGTTAGCAACGGATCACATGGGCAGGATCTGCTCCCCCAGTTATAAATGTGCAACAGCATTTGTGGTTTTGAGCATTTCTTTGCCTCTTGAGACCACTTTGCTTTGTTAGTTTGCTTGATTCATTTTTCCATACACTGCTTGTTTCCATGGTTATGACTACCCTGCAATCTAGCATCAGTGCCTGTCCTTGCACAATATAGAAAAAAAAGCAGTTGCCTTTCTGATGTTCGGGACCATGGGAGTGCACATAGGCTGGCGCATTTTTCTATAGTGTGCAAGCACGGCCACCGCTGATGGATTGCAGGGTGGCCATAACCATGGAAACAAGCAACACATAATGTGATGGAAAAATGAATACAGCCAGTAAAGGAGGAAATATGGATAATAACAATACATTAGTAAGTGCCTTGTATTAGCAATGCATTTATTATGTAGTAAAAAGTTATTTGCTGAAGTGACACAACCCCTTTAAAAGAATGCTGAAAAGTAACTAGGAAGTCCTGATATATTATTTGGTCTACTGGCCAGTATGAACACTACGGGATTTTAGGTATGCATTTTGTAAAATATAGATTGTGACTTTACAAATATTGAACATAAAAACTTGATTTAAACAATAGGTCATTCCCTTTGAAACCGAAAAAAATAAAAAAAAGTATAATAGAAAGCAGTATGCATTTTCATTATGCAAGAATTAAGATTTATTCAAAACTGGAAGGTGATTTTAATTCATTAACTCAACTAGATTATTTCATATTCCAATCATGCACCTCATAAATAAATTTGCCAGTTGGATTTTGCGCATATTTTGGCATGGAACATAAGAAATACATCTGTTCGCAACTACTGAGTTGTTTGCTTTGTTCTAGATTTCTAATAGTGGATTCAAAAATTTCTGGCTTTTTTAACCCCTTAAGGACCACTCTATTTTGGGTTTTTAGGATCAGGAGATTTTCTTTTTAATATTTTAATCTGCGCATTCATAACTTTTTATTTTTCCATCGCCAAAGCTGTATGACGGCATACATGAAAAATACAAATAGTACTTTTTACTGACACCATATTGAGGAGCATGCTGGGGCCTACATAAAAATCATTGGGCCCCATAGCAAAAATCTGAATTGGACCACCATGTCCGGATGTGTCATATTTGGAACTACCGTGATTTTCTTTGTTATGCGCCTATGACAGTGAAGAACAGTGAACTTCACTCGTGCAGATGTGAACAAAGCTTAATACACACCTGGGCTGCTGCATAACATCAGAATAGTAATAAGAGAACTACAAGTCTCATCATGGCCAGTTTAGGCCTGTTTCACACTGTCGGCAGCAGTTCCAACAGAGAACAGTCCGCTGGAGCTCTCTGGGTACAATGGGGTCAGGCACTCCAATAACCTCTAGTAATGCCGAATCCAGAGAGCTGCCAGAATATTTTGCTGGAACTATTGGCATTGGTAAAACAGATGAAAATGAGTGAGCAATACATTGAGAAGCAAGAGGAGAGAACTATAACTTCCAGCAAGTCTAGGCAGTTATTATGGAACACAAGTTGACATTTAAGGGAGGGGATATAAGAGGAGAGAACTACAAACCCCAGCATTACCAGACTGTTATTATACATCATCAGTGGATATTATAAGAGTAGAAAACTACATCTCACTGCATGCCCAGACTGTACTTGTAAGGAATCAGTGAACATTAAATGGAGGGGGATACAGTAGGACAAAACTACATCTCTCAGTATTAGGATGTTATGAACTATCTCAGGACACCACTTACCTCTC
Organism: Bufo bufo; assembly: GCF_905171765.1. Taxonomy (NCBI): domain Eukaryota; kingdom Metazoa; phylum Chordata; class Amphibia; order Anura; family Bufonidae; genus Bufo; species Bufo bufo. Next base: position 154,290,565 of record NC_053390.1, on the reverse strand, counting down.
CTCCAGGCACAGCACAGAAGTTCTTCCCCATGTAGTTTCACTAAATTTTCCTCTCCACCGCTGAGCTCCATCTTCTTGCCCTGTTCACACGACAAGATCACATAAAAAGGTCAGAAATTTATGAAAACACCACTGAAATGGTTCGGGAATAGCATGGGGAGGATGTCTGGAAGCATCTTGGACTCCCAGGTCGCTGCTGGAAACGATGTCGTCCGAGTAGCACGCCAATTTTACAGACTGACAATAATATGCACAAAACCAAAGATGAAATCAATTTTAGAGAAAAATTTTTTAGCAAACATTCTTTACTGTATATTTATATGGAAGAGGTACTCCGATACAACCTGTACAGTCGTGGCCAAAAATTTTGAGAATGACACAAATATTAGTTTTCACAAAGTTTGCTGCTAAACTGCTTTTAGATCTTTGTTTCAGTTGTTTCTGTGATGTAGTGAAATATAATTACACGCACTTCATACGTTTCAAAGGCTTTTATCAACAATTACATGACATTTATGCAAAGAGTCAGTATTTGCAGTGTTGGCCCTTCTTTTTCAGGACCCCTGCAATTTGACTGGGCATGCTCTCAATCAACTTCTGGGCCAATTCCTGACTGATAGCAACCCATTCTTTCATAATCACTTCTTGGAGTTTGTCAGAATTAGTGGGTTTTTGTTTGTCCACCCGCCTCTTGAGGATTGACCACAAGTTCTCAATGGGATTAAGATCTGGGGAGTTTTCAGGCCATGAACCCAAAATGTCAACGTTTTGGTCCCCGAGCCACTTAGTTATCACTTTTGCCTTATGGCACGGTGTTCCATCGTGCTGGAAAATGCATTGTTCTTCACCAAACTGTTGTTGGATTGTTGGAAGAAGTTGCTGTTGGAGGGTGTTTTGGTACCATTCTTTATTCATGCCTGTGTTTTTGGGCTAAATTGTGAGTGAGCCCTCCCTTGGATGAGAAGCAACCCCACACATGAATGGTCTCAGGATGCTTTACTGTTGGCATGACACAGGACTGATGGTAGCGCTCACCTTTTCTTCTCTGGACAAGCCTTTTTCCAGATGCCACAAACAATTGGAAAGAGGCTTCATCGGAGAATATGACTTTGCCCCAGTCCTCAGCAGTCCATTCACCAAACTTTCTGCAGAAGATCAATCTGTCCCTGATGGGTTTTTTTTGGAGAGAAGTGGCTTCTTTGCTGCCCTTCTTGACACCAGGCCATCTTCCAAAAGTCTTCGCCTCACTGTGCGTGCAGATGCGCTCACACCTGCCTGCTGCCATTCCTGAGCAAGCTCTGCACTGGTGGCACTCCGATCCCGCAGCTGAATCCTCTTTAGGAAACTATCCTGGTGCTTGCTGGACTTTCTTGGACGCCCTGAAGCCTTCTTAACAAGAATTGAACCTCTTTCCTTGAAGTTCTTGATGATCCTATAAACTGTTGATTGAGGTGCAATCTTAGACACAGACAATATCCTTGCCTGTGAAGCCATTTTTATGCAACGCAATGATAGCTGCACGCGTTTCTTTGCAGGTCACCATGGTTAACAATGGAAGAACAATGATTTCAAGCATCACCCTCCTTTTAACATGTCAAGTCTGCCATTTTAACCCAATCAGCCTGACATAATGATCTCCAGCCTTGTGCTCATCAACATTCTCACCTGAGTTTACAAGACGATTACTGAAATGATCTCAGCAGGTCCTTTAATGACAGCAATGAAATGCAGTGGGAAGGTTTTTCTGGGATTAAGTTAATTTTCATGGCAAAGAAGGACTATGCAATCTGATCACTCTTCATAACATTCTGGAGTATATGCAAATTGCTATTATAAAAACTTAAGCAGCAACTTTTCCAATTTCCAATATTTATGTAATTCTCAAAACTTTTGGCCACGACTGTATATCACATAAAGGAGGGCCTCATTCACATTGTGGTGCAATTGTTCAGATAGTGGGAAGCTGACTGGAAAGGAAACTACCATGTTGCAGCTGGTATTCCACTATTGCCCTCTGCTGCTCACAAAGCCTGGCCAACATGTGGAACATGGAGTTCCAGTGCGTGCTCATGTCGCACAACATTTGGTTAGCTGGCAATTGCAAGCGCTGCAGCGCTGCTAGACTGGTGGCAGCTGTTATTGACTTTCGGAAATGTGCACACACGCGGCGCTCCTTCACTAGTAGCTCAAGCAAATTGGGGTAGGTTTTAAGAAACCGCTGAACAACTAAGTTTAACACATGGGTAGGCATGGTATGTGTGTGAGCTTGCCGAGCTCCAAAGCCAGCACCAAGTTGCGCCCATTTTCAGACACAACCATGCCTGGTTGTAGGTTGAATGGCTAGAGCCACAGCTTAGTCTGGTTCCTTAAACCCTGCCACAGCTCTGCGGCGGTGTCCTGTTTGTCACCTAAGCAAATTTGTTTCAGCTCGGCCTGTTGCCGCTTCCCCACTGTAGAGCTACACTGCTACCAGCTACTGACTTTTGGCTAATTGGTGCTGCAAGATGACAATTCAGAGGTGGAAGTGGAGTAGGAGTTGGAGGAGGAGAAGGGGGGTTGCAGCCAATAATGTAGGCGGTGGAGGAAATCCTGATGGAAGTAGGGCCCGCAATCCTTGGCGTCTATAGCACCTGTGCCATCCCAGGGTATGACTTACTCCCAGCCTCCGCAACGTTTACCCAGTGTGCCGTCAGGGAAATGTAGCATCCCTGGCCACAAGCACTTGTCCATGTGTCAGGCGTTAAGTGGACCTTCCCAATAACTGTGTTGATCAGGGCACGGGTGATGTTATGGGACACATGCTGGTGTAAGGCAGGGATGGCACACAGGGCAAAATAGTGCGGCTAGGGACTGAGTAACTAGAGATGGCCTTCGCCATCCGGCTACGAAAAGCCTCAGTGTCCACAAGCCTAAATGGCAACATTTTCAGGGCCAGCAATTTAGAAAGGTGCACATTTAGTGCTATGGTCTGTGGGTGGGTGGCTGGGTATTTGCGCTTTCGTTTAAAGGCCTGGGGTATAGACAACTGTATGCTGCGTTGGAACACAGAAGTGGATGTGCTAGCTGATGGTGCTTGCAAAGGTCCAGGTGCATGGTGGGAGACATCCGGACCTGCATCTTGGACAGGGAATTGGCCAGCACGTAACACAGGGCAAGAGGAGGCAGTGGTGCGACCCGCAGACACTGATTGTGGACCCAGGTGTTCGGCCCACCTATTAGGCTGCTTTGATGCCATGTGGCAGATCATGCTGGTGGTGGTGAGGTTGCTAGTGTTCACGCCCCTGCTCATTTTCGTACGGCACAGGTTGCAAAAGGCAATTATTTTATCGTCGCACTTTTATAAAAAAAAGCCCCAGACTGCGGAACACCTACCCATTGTCAAGGGAAATTTCCTCCAGGGGGAGCTCCAGGGAACAGTTGCAGGCCTGTTTGGTGTGACCCGCCTTTGCCCTTTTGCCACCCCACTGCCTCTTCCAGCCTGTTGCGGTGCTGCAAATCCCTTCCCCTCTGTACTGCTGTCCTCGCTTGGCTTTCCACCTTCCCAGTTTGGGTCAGTGATTTCATCGTCCACCACCTCCTCTTCCACTTCCTCACTCTGGTCATCCCCTTGACTTGTTGACCTCACTTATTGACAACTGTGTCTCATCCTCTTCATTCACCTTGTGAAACACTAATTGCCGTTCCCCACCGCCATCTTCTTCTGAATATGAATGCTCAAGAGTTTGGGAATCAGGGCACAAGATCTCCTCATGTCCCACTTCAAGCAGGCTTGGCGAGAGGCCCAAATTAAGGAATGGCGATGAAAAGAGCTCCTCGGAATATCCGAGTGTGGGATCACTTGTTTTCAAAGACTCTCCATGGTGGGAGGAAGGAGGATCAGGGCGAGGATTGTGTTGACCAGACTCTTGGCTACTAAGACTGGACTTTGTAGAAGACAGGGTGGTGCTTAACCGACTGGAAGCATTATCTGCTGCAATCCAACAGACCACCTGCTCGCATTGGTCTGACTTCGAGTGTGGTGTCCTGCTCCGCCCTGCAAACTGGGACGTGAAGCTAGGTATCATGGATGAGTGTGTTTATTGTGGTCTGCCAGCAGGCACAGTTTCACTGCGCCCAGGTCCACAGCCTCTGCGTGCTCCATCAGCAGCATGGCCACTTCCCCATACCTTACTACTCGCTTTTATCATATTAAATGGTATATATGCATGCAAGTATGTCACACGTACAGTAGCGCAGTTTTTTAAGTGCATGTACAAATAAATTATAGTCAATGTCACAGATATTTGGGATGCGGAAACGTTATATAGGAAAGGTACCAGAGGTAATGGAGCTGCTGTCACCAGCGGCTAATAAAAATTACAGTCCATGTCACAGATATTTGGGATGCGGAAACATTATACAGGAGAGGTACCACAGGTAATGGTGCTGCTGTCACCAGCGGCAAAAAAAAAATTAGTCACTATCACAGATATTTGGGATGCGGAAACGTTATACAGGAGAGGTACCACATGTAATGGCGCTGCTGTCAAGAGCGGCTAAGAAAAAATTACAGTCAATGTCAGATATTTGGGATGCGGAAACGTTATAGAGGAGAGGTACCACAGGTAATGGCGCTGCTGTCACCAGCGGCTAAGAAAAAATTACAGTCAATGTCACTGATATTTGGGATGCTTAAACGTTATACAGGAGATGTAGCGCAGGTGAAATCACTGTCCGCAGCGGACACCATCTACGGAGAAAGTACACTGGATGTCACAGATACTTTTAGGCTGCACACACATTAAACAGGAGTTGAAGCACATGTAATGTCACTGTCCGCAGCATCTACGGAAAAAGTACATTGGATGTCACTGATATTTTTAGGATGCGCAAACGTTATACAGGAGATGTAGCGCAGGTAATGTCATTGTCCGCAGTGTCTCTGGAAAAAGTACACTGGATGTCACAGATATTTTTAGGATGCTCAAACGTTATACAGGAGATATAGCGCAGGTAATGTAGCAGTTCGCAGCGGACCCCGCCTACGGAAAAAGTACACTGGTCGTCACAGATATTTTTAGGCTGTGCACATGTTAAACAGAAGATGTAGAGCAGATAATGTCACTGTCCGCAGCATCTACTGAAAAAGTACACTGGATGCCACAGATATTTTTAGGATGCGCAAACGTTATACAGAAGATGTAGCGCAGGTAATTTAGCTGTCTGCAGCGGACACCATCTATGGAAAAAGTACACTGGATGTCACAGATATTTTTAGGCAGCGCACACGTTACACAGGAGATGTAGCACAGATAATGTCGCTGTCTGCAGCGGCCAAACAATCGCAAGCTATTTAGCGCAGGTTGTGCTAAAAATATATATTGCTGCCAGATACAACAATATTCCTTAAAATGACTTTTGGGTCTCTACAATTGCACGCAATTTAGCACAGGTTGCGCTAATAATATACAGGGTGGGCCATTTATATGGATACACCTTAATAAAATGGGAATGGTTGGTGATATTAACTTCCTGTTTGTGGCACATTAGTATATGTGAGGGGGGAAACTTTTTAAGATGGGTGGTGATCATGGTGGCCATTTTGAATCCAACTTTAGTTTTTTTAATAGGAAGAGGGTCATGTGACACATTAAACTTATTGGGAATTTCACAAGAAAAACAATGGTGTGCTTGGTTTTAACGTAACTTTATTCTTTCATGAGTTATTTACAAGTTTCTGACCACTTAGAAAATATGTTCAATGTGCTGCCCATTGTGTTGGATTGTCAATGCAACCCTCTTCTCCCACTCTTCACACACTGATAGCAACACCGCAGGAGAAATGCTAGCACAGGCTTCCAGTATCCGTAGTTTCAGGTGCTGCACATCTCGTATCTTCACAGCATAGACAATTGCCTTCGGATGACCCCAAAGATATAAGTCTAAGGGGGTCAGATCGGGAGACCTTGGGGGCCATTCAACTGGCCCACGACAACCAATTCACTTTCCAGGAAACTGTTCATCTAGGAATGCTCGGACCTGACACCCATAATGTGGTGGTGCACCATCTTGCTGGAAAAACTCAGGGAACGTGCCAGCTTCAGTGCATAAAGAGGGAAACACATCATCATGTAGCAATTTCGCATATCCAGTGGCCTTGAGGTTTCCATTGATGAAGAATGGCCCCACTATCTTTGTACCCCATATACCACACCATACCATCATTTTTTTTGTTCCAACAGTCTTGAAGGGATCTATCCAATGTGGGTTAGTGTCAGACCAATAGCGGTGGTTTTGTTTGTTAACTTCACCATTCACATAAAAGTTTGCCTCATCACTGAACAAAATCTTCTGCGTAAACTGAGGGTCCTGTTCCAATTTTTGTTTTGCCCATTCTGCAAATTCAGTGCGCCGATCTGGGTTATCCTCGTTGAGATGCTGCAGTAGCTGGAGTTTGTAAGGGTGCCATTTTTGAGTAGCTAATATCCGCCGAAGGGATGTTCGACTAATGCCACTCTCCAGTGACATGCGGCGAGTGATACGCTGTGGGCTCTTGCTGAATGAAGCTAGGACAGCCACTGATGTTTCTTCATTAGAGACAGATTTCATGCGTCCACATTTTGGCAAATCCAACACTGAACCAGTTTCACGAAACTTAGCAAGCAGTTTGCTAACTGTAGCATGGGAGATAGGTGGTCTCGTAGGATGTCTTGCATTGAAATCTGCTGCAATGACCCGGTTACTGCGTTCACCAGACATCAACACAATTTCTATCCGCTCCTCACGTGTTAACCTCGGCGACATGTCAATGGCTGTAAACAAAGAGAAACTTGTAAATAACTCATGAAATAATAAAGTTACGTTAAAACCAAGCACACCATTGTTTTTCGTGTGAAATTCCCAATAAGTTTGATGTGTCACATGACCCTCTTCCTATTAAAAAAACAAAAGTTGGATTCAAAATGGCCGACTTCAAAATGGCCACCATGGTCACCACCCATCTTGAAAAGTTTCCCCCCTCACATATACTAATGTGCCACAAACAGGAAGTTAATATCACCAACCATTCCCATTTTATTAAGGTGTATCCATATAAATGGCCCACCCTGTATATTGCTGCCAGATACAACAATAGTCCTTAAAAGGACTTTTGGGTCTCTAACACCAACCCTGCCTAATAAAAAATAATATTAATTTCCCTACACTATCTGTCCCTTCTACAGCACAGCTCTCCCTGACTAAGACTGAGCCGAACCACGTGTCATTGGGTGCTTTATAGCACCCAATGACACATTCCGGCCAGCTAATCACTGTAATGCCAGTAACCAACATGTCTAAGGCATTACAGTGAGTGGCAGTACTTACCTGCACGTTTATTGGTTGCGTAGCAGCCAAAAAACATGCCAGGAGGAGACTCGAGCATCGGGTTCGAGCACACGCGGTATTCGGCTGAACACCGCTATGTCCGAACTGGTGTTCGGCCGAGCATGCTCGCTCAACACCACTAGTAACCCTTCAAATGTGTACCCAGGTGTGCCAAAAAAAATCTGTGCCCATTCTTGATCTTATAGTGTACATTTGAAGACACCTTCAGAGATCTTGTGGAGTTCATACTTCAGTAGATCAGCACTGTTTTTGTGACATGAGAGGGTCCACCATCATATTAGCTAGGTCAGTGTTTTCCAACCAGTGTGCCTCCAGCTGTTGCAAAACTACAACTCCCAGCATGCCCGCACAGCCAAAGGCTGTCCGGGCATGCTGGGAGTTGTAGTTTTGCAACAGCTGGAGGCACACTGGTTGGGAAACACTGAGCTAGGTGACTATACACTGCGTGCAGAATTATTAGGCAAATGAGTATTTTGACCACATCATCCTCTTTATGCATGTTGTCTTACTCCAAGCTGTATAGGCTCGAAAGCCTACTACCAATTAAGCATATTAGGTGATGTGCATCTCTGTAATGAGAAGGGGTGTGGTCTAATGACATCAACACCCTATATTAGGTGTGCATAATTATTAGGCAACTTCCTTTCCTTTGGCAAAATGGGTCAAAAGAAGGACTTGAAAGGCTCAGAAAAGTAAAAAATAGTGAGATATCTTGCAGAGGGATGCAGCACTCTTTAAATTGCAAAGCTTCTGAAGCGTGATCATCGAACAATCAAGCGTTTCATTCAAAATACTAAAACAGGGTCGCAAGAAGCGTGTGGAAAAACCAAGGCGCAAAATAACTGCCCATGAACTGAGAAAAGTCAAGCGTGCAGCTGCCAAGATGCCACTTGCCACCAGTTTGGCCATATTTCAGAGCTGCAACATCACTGGAGTGCCCAAAAGCACAAGGTGTGCAATACTCAGAGACATGGCCAAGGTAAGAAAGGCTGAAAGACGACCACCACTGAACAAGACACACAAGCTGAAACGTCAAGACTGGGCCAAGAAATATCTCAAGACTGATTTTTCTAAGGTTTTATGGACTGATGAAATGTGAGTGAGTCTTGATGGGCCAGATGGATGGGATTGGTAAAGGGCAGAGAGCTCCAGTCTGACTCAGACGCCAGCAAGGTGAAGGTGGAGTACTGGTTTGGGCTGGTATCATCAAAGATGAGCTTGTGGGGCCTTTTCGGGTTGAGGATGGAGTCAAGCTCAACTCCCAGTCCTACTGCCAGTTTCTGGAAGACACCTTCTTCAAGCAGTGGTACAGGAAGAAGTCTGCATCCTTCAAGAAAAACATGATTTTCATGCAGGACAATGCTCCATCACACGCGTCCAAGTACTCCACAGCGTGGCTGGCAAGAAAGGGTATAAAAGAAGAAAATCTAATGACATGGTCTCCTTGTTCACCTGATCTGAACCCCATTGAGAACCTGTGGTCCATCATCAAATGTGAGATTTACAAGGAGGGAAAACAGTACACCTCTCTGAACAGTGTCTGGGAGGCTGTGGTTGCTGCTGCACGCAATGTTGATGGTGAACAGATCAAAACACTGACAGAATCCATGGATGGCAGGCTTTTGAGTGTCCTTGCAAAGAAAGGTGGCTATATTGGTCACTGATTTGTTTTTGTTTTGTTTTTGAATGTCAGAAATGTATATTTGTGAATGTTGAGATGTTATATTGGTTTCACTGGTAAAAATAAATAATTGAAATGGGTATATATTTGTTTTTTGTTAAGTTGCCTAATAATTATGCACAGTAATAGTCACCTGCACACACAGATATCCCCCTAAAATAGCTAAAACTAAAAACAAACTAAAAACTACTTCCAAAAATATTCAGCTTTGATATTAATGAGTTTTTTGGGTTCATTGAGAACATGGTTGTTGTTCAATAATAAAATTAATCCTCAAAAATACAACTTGCCTAATAATTCTGCACTCCCTGTATATCAATTCTGTATTACTTAGATTTTTTACAAATGTCATAAAAATTTATTCGCTAAATGAGTCAGAAGTTATTGTGTAAAAATGTTACCTAGAGCTATTTTACTTTGAAAATTGGAGGAGAAAACTAAGAGGGAGGTGTAAGTAGTGTTGAGCACGAAAATTAGAATCGCAAATTTTAATCCCGAATATCACCACTTCGAGAATTCGCAAAAATTTAGAATATAGAGCTATATATTTGTATTCGTGAATAGTGTTGAATATTCTAATTGTGAATTTATCGCAAATTTATAGCAAATATATTACATTGCTGATTTTCTCAATCAAGTAAACAATGACTGGAGATCACAAATTCTTGAATTTGCAAATTTATGGCGAATATTCGGCCAAAAATTTGTGAAATATCGCAAATTCGAAAATTGCCTATGCCGCTTATCACCAGGTGTAAGATAGAGGACCATATGACACTGGGAGGAAGTGGGGGGAAGGGCTTGCTCTGATTGTCTCAGAGGCTGAAAGAAAGCCTGATCAGCCAAGCAGGAGTTGGTCAAATTACATACCAATCATATGTAGTTGTTTTTATGTTTTAGTAATTTTGCTGATAAATGGACATTTTATGTGGGGGGAAAAAATTTTTTTTTTTGGATGTCACTTTCTGAGAACCATAACTTTTGGATTTTTATTGTCAGCATAGCCACATGGGGGTTTAATTTTTCACTATTTTGAATTTTGTACAATTTTTATGGTGGAGATGGAGAAACAGTGATTCTGCTTTAAAAAAAAAAAATCACAATATGCGATCTGTTTGAAATAATTTCTTAAAAAATGTTTTTTGTGATTATTTTATTACAGTTTTTGAACTTGAGTTAACTTTTTGTCCTCCTGGGGAACTTGAAGTTGCAATTGTTTGATTGTTTTCAGAATAATTTGGTATACATAGTATTTCATTCAAAGTTAGTGTAAAACTAAAAGACAAACTGTTAGGCCATGTCTTTGAATAGCCAAAGATATAGATAGATACATCTGGCAGACCTGGGGCATAATCAAGCCCCGACTGCCGTTGTTAAGCATCTGGATTTCACTAGATATAGTATTTGTTGCTCACATTACAGGTTATATTTCATTCAAATTTTTATAACATTTTAAAACAAAATCACATAAACTAGTTATATACAGTGATTGTGTTTCAGTGCACAAACTCCAAACCAATACATGTCAATAATACATAAAAAGTAATGATACAGCGCTAGGATCATAAAAAAAATCATACTTTATATTAAATATCTCAGAGTAAGTGTGGTTATTAAAAGCTACCTTTATTATAAATCATAGACAGGTAAATGAGCAAAAATTGCCCCAGTAATAAGAAATATCAGAGGAAACTCCCACCAAAACAAAAAAAGAAGCAAACATAGGAAGATAAAAATGGTATAGGAAACAGGAGAGGGGGATAAGTGGAATCCCTGTAACACCCTAAATGGTCCTATGCCCAGGGACACCCCCTGATGGTAGAGGTTCCCTGTCCTCTTACCTAAACCTGATCCTTACCCTATTTTGAACCTACATAAATGTATGATAATAATAAATACATATCAGATGGCGCCTAGTAGGTATGAAAGAGAAAATAATATAAGAATAGAATAAGACTCCAACGTGTTTCACCTGCAGCTGGTGGTTCATCAGGTGGTGATAATGGAGAAAAGATACATCGGAAAACTGTACGGTGGAACAAACTAATAGATAGAGAAAGATATGGGAACGATACTTAGCTCAAAAAACAAATAGTGGGAAGGGAATATGCCCAAATATGGATAACCCAGCCAGCAGATGACCATCTCTGTAAACCGACTGAGAATAAATGCAGTCAGTATACAAGATACTGATTATTTACTGGCAGGGGAACCCACAACTTATGTCCGATAGATAAGGAGCTGATGCGGCTAGTGAGTGGACACCAGCGCTCAGAATTTAAGCGCTAGGAAACACATGGAACTTCCGCACGCAGAGAAAGTTACTTCCGGCTAGATGGAACACAAGGATGGAGCGCAACACGTGACTTCCGGCAAATGGAACGCATGTGTGGAATGCACACACGCCAAGCCATTGATACAAAGTGCACAGGCAAATAAGAAGTGCTGGAGGGGCATATACGAAAGCGTTGAAGAAAAATAGGTGAATTCACTAGCAACTGAATTTTAGAGGGAGACAGCACATATTCTTAAGTATAAACAAGGATAAAAGAAAGGGGTTAACTCAAAGGATAATGAGAAACCAAAGATAACAGTATCCAAGATACAATGACAGATGTATGTCACCGAAGGAAGGTGCTTCTCGCACTAAAAGGTCCAGATAAGGACACTACATGATATCAGAGAAGGAGCAACCTTATTAAAGAGACAAGAAGGCATCAGGAGAGTCGACATATCAGATAAAGCAAGTGAAAGTCAATCTTTCATTGAAGCCCCCTGGCGACTGGGAGCAAAAGCGATAAATTCATTTAGTCTCCCTCTGGAGAATCTTTCGATCCCAGCCGCCCTTCCTAGGGGGCAAAGGGACAGCCTCAAGTGCAGAGAACCTAATAGATTTGAGGTTACCAGTATGGTATTCATTAACATTATTGGCAACAGGAGTATTATTAAGTTTGACAATATCATAAATGTGTTCGCAGACCCGCCGTCTGAATTCCTGATAGGTTTTACCAATGTAATCCCTGGGGCATGTACATTGGCAGATGTAGATAACACCCTTCATTTTGCAGTTAGTGAAATCCCTAATTGAGTAAGTACAACTGGTGACTGAGCAAGTTACGGTTTTTGTAGTGCAAATAAAGTTACAAGCCTTACAAGTTTCACATTTGAAGACCCCAAAGGTTTTTTATCAAGCCAGGTGCCCTCTCTCTTAGGGCTGGTGAAATGGCTATGCACCAAGCGATCTTGTAAGCTTCTACCCTTACGATAGGTAATCCGTGGGAAGGGGGAAAGAGTCTTCAAGAGGTCAGGATCCATAGTTAGGATGGGCCAATAGGTCTTTAAAATGTTTTTTGATTTCTCTATTAGCTACATCAAATGTGGAAGTCAGGCGGATCAAATTGCCTTCTTTATTATCTCTCATACTAGGCACTAGGAGGTCATTCCTGTTTCTTTGTTCTGCTAGCTGAAAGACATCCCTTAGAATAGGTCGAGGGTATCCCCCCTGAAGGAGTCTATTTTGTAATTTTCTGGATTCTAGATGAATATTTTCTTTGTTGGAGCAGTTCCTGCGCATATGTAAGTATTGTCCTCTAGGGATTCATCTTTTAACTGTAGGGGGGTGATAACTACTTTAATGGAGGATGTTATTGGTGGCGGTGGGTTTGCGAAACACAGAAGTGACCACATTTCTTAACCTCAGATGTAAAACTCAGACCGACATTACTATCATTGATGGTTTCAATGAATCTGCCAAAGTCATCCCTACTCCCATTCTAGATCAAAAAAATATCATCAATATAACGGGTCCAGAAAAGAATATTATTACTCCACCAGACTTGATGGTCTGGGAACACATGTTTATCTTCCCCAGCCCAGGAGGAGATTAGCATAGGTGGGGGGCACATGGACTCCCCATAGCTGTCCCTCTGAGCTGGTGGTAGAAAGATCTGTTAAAAAGAAAAAAATTATGCTTTGAGAGTATATTCAAGAATACACAGGATAAACTGATTATGATTGCGAAACTGAATGCCTCTAGACTTAAGCTAATATGAAGTTGCTGCTAAACCTTTATCATGTGGTAGTGACGTGTATAGAGATTCCACGTCGATACTCGCTAGAAAGCAGGTGGAATTAACTGAGATGGTTTCAATCTTATGCAAAAAATCCATTGTGTCTCTCGTTAAAGATGGTAGGGATGAAACAAAATCTCTCAAAACTTTATCAAGATAAATCCCACAATGGTGAGTTAGAGAATCGACTCCAGCAACGATGGGGCGACCTTAAGGGGGTGTAGTCCTTTATGAACTTTAGGGAGACCATAAAAGGTCGCAAGTTGTGGAGATTTGGGTAACAGGAAGGTGTATTCAGTTTCACTAATGACTCCCTGCTCCAGCCCATGATGAAGAATGGATTTAAGCTATGCATGAAAAGCAGGGGAGGGATCACAGAATACAATCCTATAGCTATTTTTGTTGTTTAAGAGATCTAGACACATTTTCTGGTATTAGGTATGATCAAGAATAACCAGGTTACCTCCTTTATCGGAGGGTTTTATCACAATCTTGTTATCAGTTGCAAGGTTCCTGAGTGCTGTTCGTTCTCACTGAAACAGGGTTTGATAAATAGGGTGATTTATTCTTAATTGTTCGAAATCATAAACTACCAGGCGTAAAAAAATATAAATGTGTTCAGAATTTGACGGATGGCGGCAATTTAGTGCTAGTAGGACGTAAATTGGTGAAGGGACCCTCACCAGGTTTTCTCGACCCTTCCTCCCAAAGATCCATAAGGGTCTGGAGATCAGGGAAGTCATCAAGATTTACCCCTAGTTCAATACAGGTTTGTCTATTAGTGTTCTGAAAGAATTTGTGCCATTTTAGTCTTCTACAGAAAAGATTCAGGTCCTTAATCCATGTAAACACATTAAATTTGGTGGTAGGTGCAAAATAAGGCCTCTCTGTAATAAGTTAACTTCAATTTCAGTTAATACACATGAAGAAAGGTTAATAATTTTAAGGTTATCCACTATGGGCGGTTGTCGCCACCCTTTGTACGATCTCTCAACTGGTAGGGACTTTGGCTGCTGGATAAAAAAGGAGACAAAGGCTGATGAGTGGAGGGAGTGAGTGACGAAGAGGATGAGGAGGGGAGGCGGATGGCCCCCCACCTTCTCGACCAACATTCCCTCGCTGTCTGCCCCACTTCTGCCATCTGCGTCCGGGTCTACGGGTAGAGGAGTTATAACCGGCTCTACTATAGTTATTGGTTTTAAATTACCCTGATGGTTCTGAGTCAGAAAGTTCCAGCTCAGAGGAAGATACCTCAGACTCAGAGTGGGCAGTTGCTTTCATATCAAAGTTATAAGCCTTATTGTCCCTGAATTCGCCTAGGTCTTTAGTAAATTGTCTTGTTTTCTTTCCTTGAGGAGGTTCTGAAATCTTTCAACTGATGTCTATAGAGAAGATTCTCTCTTATTAAAGTTAGAATCAGATTTGTATTTAAGTGCAGTATCAGTAAGTTCTCTTAGTTTAACAGTGGTCTGTTCAAAAACCTTATTTTCCTCCTCAAGGAGAAGAAACATTAATTTCAGTGAACTGTTGGTCAGTTCCTGTTCCCATCTAATCATAAGTTGAGAGGAGTAAATAGGTGCGGCTGGCTTAATCGGAATACATAGTCCTTTGGGGACTATTTGGTGTTCAAGATAGCATTCTAGGGACTTGATCTCCCACCAAGATTTTATATTTTCTTTGTAACCAGAATACAGATGTCTGAAAGCTATCTTACACATCGCTGATGAAGCCAGACCTGGTATTGTCAGAGAAAATATCTTGCGCTTCTTTTGACAATGCCTTTGTAAAAATGGTGCCTGAAAAAAAAAAAATGGCCATATCAAATACATATAAAACAAAACATATAAACATGTTTTATTTTAAATGTTCCATTAAAAATTCTACTTATATTAGAAAAAATGCAGCAATTATAACCTACACGTTTCGATTGTCAAAGAGATCTTTAAATCATGGCATGGATACTTTATCACAAATAATGCTATAAAAGATTAAATACAATAACATAAAAATTACCTATGCAGAATTTATGACTGCAATTTCTATAAAAAGTACTTGAAAAATCTTATCCAAAAAAAGACAAAATCTGCATCGAGCCCATAATATCTACACTTTTTAACAGGAATCCTTGCTATAATCGTGGTAAATGAGTAAGAAATATGCTACAGCTATGGAAATAACATAACACCACATAAAAACAAGGAATTAATAGAATAGCATACTCTCATGTCTGATATTGAAACCCATTGGAACTCAGTGGAAAGTGGAATATTCTTCTCTATTTAAAAACATTAATTTATGGTCTCGCTCTCTGTGGTTTTTTCACTTTCTCAATTCCCATCACTTTAAAATGTTTGACAGATTTATTATATATAGAAATAACATGTTGGGAGACACTAGATAATTTTTTTTGTTCTTATAATTTGTAATACCATTCTACAATGTTTTTAATCACCTAGATGTTTCATTTTAATGTAAATAGATATCGCTAATGGTGTTATGTTTTATCTTTAGAATTGAAGAATACAGTACAACTCTATATTCCAATTCCCAGAAATCCATAAACTGTGATGGCTATCATTATAATCACACAGACTAATATACAGTAATATTTTAACAATATTTCAGGGTTCATATGTGAAAAGCCTGCAGAGGCTTGTAATAACCGAACATGAGGAATTGTGAACACTGTATTACACCTGTGGCCAAAATCGTTGTTATCCTTTTAAAGAAAAGAAAACCCACAATGGTCAATGAAATAACTTGAAACTGGCAAAAATAAATAATAAATCAAAAATTTATGAAAATCAGCTAAGGAAAATCAGACATTGCTTCTGAATTGTGGTTCAACAGAATAGTAATAATAAAAAATAATAATGAAACTGGCTTGGACAAAAATGATGGTAACCCAAGAAAAGATTGAAAATAATTTGACCATAGGGATATGTTAAACTAAGGTGTATCCTGTCATTTGCATCACAGGTGTCTTCAAACTTATGATCAGTCAGTCTGCCTATTTAAGCCTCATTCACATGTCCGTGTCCATTCTCAAATCCGTGAGCAGGTGGTCAGTGATGCATCCGTGAAGCAGTCCGTGAAGGATCCGCATTGGGTCCACGTGTCTGTTTTTTACTGTCCGTGTTGCATTTGTGTTTCACTGACACTGAACAGCTGAAAAACTATTTTCAAAACCTCTCTTCTTAATGATCCATGGCATCCACGTTGCATCTGTGGTTTTCACGGACCAATAGACTATAATGGACGTGATGGATCCGTGAACACGAAAAAAATAAAGCATGCATTCGTGCTAAAAACACTGACTCACGGACCTTGGTAAAACACTGATGTCTGAATACACACATTAAAATGAATGGAGTGGTCTGTCCGTGGATAACATGTGCAGCACACGTCAGTGAAATACTGACGTGTGAATGAGGCTTTAAAAGGTGAAAAGTAGTCACTGTGTTGTTTGGTATCATGGTGTGTACCTCACTGAACATGGGCCGAAGAAAGCTAAAGAGAGAGTTGTTTCTGGAGAATAGAAAGAAAATTATAAGCAAACATGTTAAATAATAAAGGCTATAAGGCCATCTCCAAACAGATATTCCTGTTACTACATTTGCACATATTGTTCAGAAGTTTAACCCTTTAGTGACCACCAATACCACCCTTTTTATGGCGGTCACTAAGGGGCCTTAGGCTCCTTTTCAATGCGGCCCGGTCTAAGCAATGCATCGGAGAGCGGGGGCTCCACTCTCGCATTGAGTATTCTCCAGCACGCTGCACTTCTTTGGCACAGCCTGCTGATCAATGTAATTAAAATGCAGTGACCTTGAAATGCAATGCAGTATAGGGATAGTGCATTGTATTTTAGAAGCAATCAAAAGATTGCATGTTATAGTCCCCTTGTGGAACTATTAAGTGGTTAAAAAAGTAAAAAAAGAAAAGTTAAATAGCAAAAATCCAATATACAAAAAATATACTTTTTTCATGGAAAATACGCTTTTTAATGAAAAAAAAAATGCTAAAATGAAATCTCCCTCACATGTTTGGTATTGTCGCTTCCATAAAGACACATACTACACAAATATCATGTTATCCCTTATGACTGGAGTAATGAACCTCCAGCACTCCAGATGTTATAAAACTGCAACTCCCAAGATGTACACTTGCTTTACTGTTCTCAGAACTCCATAGAAATGAATGGAGCATGCTGAAAGACATAGTTTCACCACAGCTGGAGTGCCGGAGGTTAGTCATCACTGCCATATGGTGAATACCATAAAAAAAAGAAAAAAATGCCAGAATTGCTAATTTACTTTTAGAGCACCTTCACCAGTATAAAACGTACCTTTAATGCAATTTGTTAAAAATACCCCAATTTGTGCCTAAAATCTGTATCTACTTAGGCTGGGTATATATGGACTATTTCTGGTGGTGCAGTGGCTGCCTTCATGATGGATAGTCTGGCACCAGATGAATGCAGAATTTGATGCAATTTGGTGGGGGAAATATCTGTATACCTTCCCTAAATACATGGTTTATTTATAAGTTCATCAAGAGTATTTGCTATATGTACAATTTGCATCTCAAGTGGATCTATTGGATCCATGCTTCAGCATTAGATATGAGTTATTTATTATGGTAAATTAACTATTGCTACAGTGGTTCTTTCTGGTTAATATATGTGACAAATGATTTTATGGGCAATTATTCACTAAAATAATATATATATATATATACAGTACAGACCAAAAGTTTATAAACACAACCAAAATGAAAGTCTGGTCAGACTGGTGCTAGTATATTGGGCTAAACCCTTTAATCCAATGAAATTTAACAATATGGGTAGCTAGATAATACTTAACATTTAATAGTATCAATAATTAAAATAATAGGCCCTTGGGTATAGATAAAAGATCTTTAATATATGCAATCAAAATGCTGCCTATATATATCCTATTGGCGTGTGCCCATATAGGAATGAAAAAAGGGGGGGGGGGCAAAAAATGAGGGATAGAGTAAAGGATAGATAGAGGGAAAGGAATGCACGGTGAGAGGGACACACTGCTGGGACAAAGGCCCTAGGAGTCCCTAGTGCTAACTCCTAACCAATCTATAACTCTCCACTAGCCCTATGTTCCCCTGCCTAAACGTGGACTGCCCAGCTTTGTCCGAAAGATAGAGTGTGGTCCCAGAGATCTAAAAAGGGCAAATATCTATCAGAAAAAGGAGGGCGGAAGATATGGACTGACGAAAAAACAGGTGTGAGGTAAACTAAGTTATGTATCAGTATGGTGAAATGTACATACATAGTCCTCTGGGGTCATGATAAATCCTAATGGTGAACAAAAACAGATGTCCCGACGCGTTTCCTTGAAGGTTGACAATTCTTCAGGGGACTATAACCTTAAAGTATATAGGTCACTATTTCAACTGGATTGCAAACAGATATAATTCATCACAAATTCAGTCAAATATCTCAGGCTCTGTAAGTATAGCCCTAAGATAGCCGACCAACGGCCAATCTCATGGTGTACAGAAATCGATAGATTCTAAGTCACTCTAGTCCAAGTGGCTCAGGATCAACAGTGACCACTTATTTCAGGGTCACCAGTTACATTGGTCATCAATCAATCAAACTGATCTGGAGCCACTCCAGTCCAAGTGGCTCTAAATCTCCAGTGAACACCTCATTCAGGGTCACTTTTTAGATACGGTGTACTAGATGGATCACCGGTATAATCAAAGTCCAGGTTAAAGACAACATAGATAGCCTGGATTGAATTGCACTCGAATCAAAGAAAAAGCTGGCTCTCCAGTGTTGAATCGGCTTTCTTGGTGTAATATGACCCACCAACTTAAGTTCACAGCCGTTCAATACTGTGTGCAGAAAAAGCGCTAGGCAATGATGATATACAGGCACAGAGTCAGCTGAATACTTAGCTGTGCAGTCTTAATGAAACGACTGGTCACAGAGAGGTGCGGATGTCACTCCTTGGCTTCCCGCATATGGCAGCAGCAACAAGGGTGAGTTCGCGGCATGTTTAAATAGCCGTACTGTTCCGCCCATTTCCCGCCCCGTGACATCATTAGTTCATCTGATCGGGTCATGTGATGACAACACATGATCGTTCCCCGGTCAGGTGACCCGGCAAGAGGTGGGAGGCGCTCGGCAGGCAGTTCTATTCCTGGCAACCGCCCAAGCAACATTCGTCTCCAGGAGGTGGAGATAACCGTCAGTAAGCTATCAATATTGCGGCTGTCACTGCCATAGCGCCACCTTCAAATTGCTCAGGATTGTCGACGTCACAGTGATGCGGGTTTGTTCCAATGTATCAGTTACACCAGCAGGCATGACAGGTTCACCAAATACATTGAACAATATAGTCATATCACGGAGATTCATAGAGTCATAGATCTCCAGATAATTTATTGAAGTTTTTATGGTTGAGCCTCAAAATAGCTGGCGTGATTAAGCTAAAAGGGTGCACCCCCCTTTTTTTTTTTTATATAAAATTTTTAAATTTAAAAAAAAATTTTTTTTGAAAAGTTCCAAACAAGAAACGAAGAGGGACAATGAGATAGCCTCATTATATACAAAAAGTCAGAGATGTATATACATGATGTCAATGAGGGAGAAAGGTGGACCCACAAAACGGTGGTCCAAATGGTAATTCAGGGCTCAATGTAACAACTGAATGACAATTGCTCATTTAACCCCATCGGAGCCACCGTCTTTAGTTGAAAGATCCACCAAGTCTCCCTCTGTAAGACCTTCCTATCCCAATCACCTCCTCGCTTTGGTCTTTGGACCACTTCAATTCCCATGAACTTCAGGCCAGAGGTGTCACCACCATGTACAGTATTCACGTGTATGGCTAACGATGTATCCCTGCCATTTCTAATGTCGCCCAGATGTTCACCCACCCGCCGTCGTAACTCGCGGGTGGTCTTGCCTATATATTCCAGGCCGCATATGCAGTTAGCTTTATATATCACGCCCACTGTGCGGCAATTCACAAAATGTCTAATTTGGTGCATAGTCCCAGTGACATTACCACAAAATGAGCGTCCTTGAGAAATGTACGGGCACGCTACACAGCCACTACAGCGAAAACTACCGATAGGACGTCGGAGCCATGTTGCTCCACCCTCCTGGTCCTCGCTGAAGTGGCTGTGGACTAGGCGATCCTTGAGGCTCAAGCCCCTACGATACGTGATTTGTACTGTGTCTGAGACAACATTTTTAATATCAGGGTCAAGCAAGAGAACCTCCCAATGATTTTTCAATACCCGTTTAACTTGATCTGCGGCGCCATCAAAAGTGCCTATCAAGCGTATAGGGCCACTTGTAGTTGTTTTTGGTTTGGGGTACAGTAGTTCATCCCTATTGCTCTCACAAGCTCTCTTGTATGCTGATCGTAGAACAACATCCGGATACCCCCTCTCACGAAATCTACACCGTAGATCTTTCGCTTGTTCTTTAAAGTCACCCCAGGTGGAGCAGTTCCTTCTGATACGTAGGTACTGCCCCACCGGTATCCCTCGCTTCAAGGGTTGTGGATGGTGACTCGTCCAATGTAACAATGAATTCGTGGAGGTGGGCTTCCTGAATGTTTTAGTCCGCAACATGTTGTCTTTGTCTCTTGATATTTCAATATCGAGGAAGGGCAAGGTGTTAATTTTAAATTCTGCCGTGAATTTCATATTGATGGAATTTAAATTAAGTTCCTGTATAAACCCAATAAATTCACTTTCATTGCCCTTCCAGACGACAAAAATGTCGTCTATAAATCTGGCCCACGTTATGATACATGGGATGTATCTGCCGGGTGTGTCACTGAAGACCAGGGTCCTTTCCCACCAGCCCAGGAACAAATTTGCATACGACGGGGCACAGGAACTCCCCATCGCGGTGCCCCTGAGCTGGTGGTAAAGGACCCCGTCAAATAGGAAATAGTTCCTTGTCAAGACAAAGTTCAACAAGCATAAAACAAACGTATTGTGTTGATGGAACTGACGTCCCCTCATGCTAAGGTATGTTTCAACTGCCCTCATTCCCAGAGTGTGGGGTATTGAGGAGTATAAGGCCTCCACATCAATTGAGGCCAGAGAAGTACCTTCCTCCAAAGATATCCCCTCCAGGCGGCCCAAGAGGTCACTCGTGTCTCTCAGGTATGAGGGCAGTGTCTTGACAAAAGGTGCCAGGATGCGATCTAGATAGATCCCCACATTTTGTGTCAGGCTGTTGACACCTGACACAATGGGGCGTCCTTTCATGGGGGTGCCACCTTTGTGAGTTTTTGGTAAACTATAAAAGGTGGCTAAAGTTGGATATTTTTTATATAAGAAATCAAATTCTTCCCCTGAGATCAAGTCATTTGACTTGGCCTCACGTAATATAAGGACTAGTTCTTGCTGAAATAGGCTGGTGGGATCACTGCTCAGTCTTTCATATGTGTCTCTATCGCTGAGCAGAGTCTGACACATTGCCCTATAATCAGTGGTGTCCATCAAGACAATGTTTCCTCCTTTATCAGAAGGTTTGATGGTCAAGTTTTTCTTGTGTTCTAGGTCTTGCAGTGATTTGTACTCGGCCCTACTACAGTTGAAGCCATGTGAGGATGGAGTAAGATTCAATAAGTCACGACATACCTGGTTGACAAATACGTCTATACATGTGGGGTCCCCTGAGGGAGGAGTTTTAACACTTTTATTTTTGAGGCAAGTGAATGGGCCCTTACCCTCCTGAGGTGTACTCTCACTCAAACTAAATAATAAACGAACATCCTTCAGAATATCGGGTGAGACACCCATCTCTCTGCTTTCACGTCTCTCAGTTAATGCAAAATGTTTCCGCCACTTGAGTTTCCTCGCAAAGAGGTGGATGTCTCTAACCCAATTAAAAAGGTTGAAATTTGACACAGGAACAAAGGATAAGCCCTTGCTTAGGATACATAACTCTGAATCCTGCAACGGCTGACTAGAAAGATTGACTATTTGGTTGGATTTCCCTGCGGCCTTGTTGTTTGTGACGGTAATTTCTGAGGGCCCCGACTGCGGAGTGGATACGGTGTCTCTAAAAAATCTAGCCCACCACCAGTCTGACCCCCTCTTTGGTTGTTCCTATCACTTCTACGGCCTCTTGTCCTTTGTCGACCTCTGCCCCAGGGACAAAGGACAAGAGGCCGTAGAAGTGATAGGAACAACCAAAGAGGGGGTCAGACTGGTGGTGGGCTAGATTTTTTAGAGACACCGTATCCACTCCGCAGTCGGGGCCCTCAGAAATTACCGTCACAAACAACAAGGCCGCAGGGAAATCCAACCAAATAGTCAATCTTTCTAGTCAGCCGTTGCAGGATTCAGAGTTATGTATCCTAAGCAAGGGCTTATCCTTTGTTCCTGTGTAAAATTTCAACCTTTTTAATTGGGTTAGAGACATCCACCTCTTTGCGAGGAAACTCAAGTGGCGGAAACATTTTGCATTAACTGAGAGACGTGAAAGCAGAGAGATGGGTGTCTCACCCGATATTCTGAAGGATGTTCGTTTATTATTTAGTTTGAGTGAGAGTACACCTCAGGAGGGTAAGGGCCCATTCACTTGCCTCAAAAATAAAAGTGTTAAAACTCCTCCCTCAGGGGACCCCACATGTATAGACGTATTTGTCAACCAGGTATGTCGTGACTTATTGAATCTTACTCCATCCTCACATGGCTTCAACTGTAGTAGGGCCGAGTACAAATCACTGCAAGACCTAGAACACAAGAAAAACTTGACCATCAAACCTTCTGATAAAGGAGGAAACATTGTCTTGATGGACACCACTGATTATAGGGCAATGTGTCAGACTCTGCTCAGCGATAGAGACACATATGAAAGACTGAGCAGTGATCCCACCAGCCTATTTCAGCAAGAACTAGTCCTTATATTACGTGAGGCCAGGTCAAATGACTTGATCTCAGGGGAAGAATTTGATTTCTTATATAAAAAATATCCAACTTTAGCCACCTTTTATAGTTTACCAAAAACTCACAAAGGTGGCACCCCCATGAAAGGACGCCCCATTGTGTCAGGTGTCAACAGCCTGACACAAAATGTGGGGATCTATCTAGATCGCATCCTGGCACCTTTTGTCAAGACACTGCCCTCATACCTGAGAGACACGAGTGACCTCTTGGGCCGCCTGGAGGGGGTATCTTTGGAGGAAGGTACTTCTCTGGCCTCAATTGATGTGGAGGCCTTATACTCCTTAATACCCCACACTCTGGGAATGAGGGCAGTTGAAACATACCTTAGCATGAGGGGACGTCAGTTCCATCAACACAATACGTTTGTTTTATGCTTGTTGAACTTTGTCTTGACAAGGAACTATTTCCTATTTGACGGGGTCCTTTACCACCAGCTCAGGGGCACCGCGATGGGGAGTTCCTGTGCCCCGTCGTATGCAAATTTGTTCCTGGGCTGGTGGGAAAGGACCCTGGTCTTCAGTGACACACCCGGCAGATACATCCCATGTATCATAACGTGGGCCAGATTTATAGACGACATTTTTGTCGTCTGGAAGGGCAATGAAAGTGAATTTATTGGGTTTATACAGGAACTTAATTTAAATTCCATCAATATGAAATTCACGTCAGAATTTAAAATTAACACCTTGCCCTTCCTCGATATTGAAATATCAAGAGACACAGACAACATGTTGCGGACTAAAACATTCAGGAAGCCCACCTCCACGAATTCATTGTTACATTGGACGAGTCACCATCCACAACCCTTGAAGCGAGGGATACCGGTGGGGCAGTACCTACGTATCAGAAGGAACTGCTCCACCTGGGGTGACTTTAAAGAACAAGCGAAAGATCTACGGTGTAGATTTCGTGAGAGGGGGTATCCGGATGTTGTTCTACGATCAGCATACAAGAGAGCTTGTGAGAGCAATAGGGATGAACTACTGTACCCCAAACCAAAAACAACTACAAGTGGCCCTATACGCTTGATAGGCACTTTTGATGGCGCCGCAGATCAAGTTAAACGGGTATTGAAAAATCATTGGGAGGTTCTCTTGCTTGACCCTGATATTAAAAATGTTGTCTCAGACACAGTACAAATCACGTATCGTAGGGGCTTGAGCCTCAAGGATCGCCTAGTCCACAGCCACTTCAGCGAGGACCAGGAGGGTGGAGCAACATGGCTCCGACGTCCTATCGGTAGTTTTCGCTGTAGTGGCTGTGTAGCGTGCCCGTACATTTCTCAAGGACGCTCATTTTGTGGTAATGTCACTGGGACTATGCACCAAATTAGACATTTTGTAAATTGCCGCACAGTGGGCGTGATATATAAAGCTAACTGCATATGCGGCCTGGAATATATAGGCAAGACCACCCGCGAGTTACGACGGCGGGTGGGTGAACATCTGGGCGACATTAGAAATGGCAGGGATACATCGTTAGCCATACACGTGAATACTGTACATGGTGGTGACACCTCTGGCCTGAAGTTCATGGGAATTGAAGTGGTCCAAAGACCAAAGCGAGGAGGTGATTGGGATAGGAAAGTCTTACAGAGGGAGACTTGGTGGATCTTTCAACTAAAGACGGTGGCTCCGATGGGGTTAAATGAGCAATTGTCATTCAGTTGTTACATTGAGCCCTGAATTACCATTTGGACCACCGTTTTGTGGGTCCACCTTTCTCCCTCATTGACATCATGTATATACATCTCTGACTTTTTGTATATAATGAGGCTATCTCATTGTCCCTCTTCGTTTCTTGTTTGGAACTTTTCAAAAAAAAAATTTTGAAAAATTTAAAGATTTTATATAAAAAAAAAAAAAGGGGGTGCACCCTTTTAGCTTAATCACGCCAGCTATTTTGAGGCTCAACCATAAAAACTTCAATAAATTATTTGGAGATCTATGACTCTATGAATCTCCGTGATATGACTATATTGTTCAATGTATTTGGTGAACCTGTCATGCCTGCTGGTGTAACTGATACATTGGAACAAACCCGCATCACAGTGACGTCGACAATCCTGAGCAATTTGAAGGTGGCGCTATGGCAGTGACAGCCGCAATATTGATAGCTTACTGACGGTTATCTCCACCTCCTGGAGACGAATGTTGCTTGGGCGGTTGCCAGGAATAGAACTGCCTGCCGAGCGCCTCCCACCTCTTGCCGGGTCACCTGACCGGGGAACGATCATGTGTTGTCATCACATGACCCGATCAGATGAACTAATGATGTCACGGGGCGGGAAATGGGCGGAACAGTACGGCTATTTAAACATGCCGCGAACTCACCCTTGTTGCTGCTGCCATATGCGGAAAGCCAAGGAGTGACATCCGCACCTCTCTGTGACCAGTCGTTTCATCAAGACTGCACAGCTAAGTATTCAGCTGACTCTGTGCCTGTATATCATCATTGCCTAGCGCTTTTTCTGCACACAGTATTGAACGGCTGTGAACTTAAGTTGGTGGGTCATATTACACCAAGAAAGCCGATTCAACACTGGAGAGCCAGCTTTTTCTTTGATTCGAGTGCAATTCAATCCAGGCTATCTATGTTGTCTTTAACCTGGACTTTGATTATACCGGTGATCCATCTAGTACACCGTATCTAAAAAGTGACCCTGAATGAGGTGTTCACTGGAGATTTAGAGCCACTTGGACTGGAGTGGCTCCAGATCAGTTTGATTGATTGATGACCAATGTAACTGGTGACCCTGAAATAAGTGGTCACTGTTGATCCTGAGCCACTTGGACTAGAGTGACTTAGAATCTATCGATTTCTGTACACCATGAGATTGGCCGTTGGTCGGCTATCTTAGGGCTATACTTACAGAGCCTGAGATATTTGACTGAATTTGTGATGAATTATATCTGTTTGCAATCCAGTTGAAATAGTGACCTATATACTTTAAGGTTATAGTCCCCTGAAGAATTGTCAACCTTCAAGGAAACGCGTCGGGACATCTGTTTTTGTTCACCATTGGGATTTATCATGACCCCAGAGGACTATGTATGTACATTTCACCATACTGATACATAACTTAGTTTACCTCACACCTGTTTTTTCGTCAGTCCATATCTTCCGCCCTCCTTTTTCTGATAGATATTTGCCCTTTTTAGATCTCTGGGACCACACTCTATCTTTCGGACAAAGCTGGGCAGTCCACGTTTAGGCAGGGGAACATAGGGCTAGTGGAGAGTTATAGATTGGTTAGGAGTTAGCACTAGGGACTCCTAGGGCCTTTGTCCCAGCAGTGTGTCCCTCTCACCGTGCATTCCTTTCCCTCTATCTATCCTTTACTCTATCCCTCATTTTTTGGTCCCCCCCCTTTTTTCATTCCTATATGGGCACACGCCAATAGGATATATATAGGCAGCATTTTGATTGCATATATTAAAGATCTTTTATCTATACCCAAGGGCCTATTATTTTAATTATTGATACTATTAAATGTTAAGTATTATCTAGCTACCCATATTGTTAAATTACAGACCAAAAGTTTGGACACACCTTCTCATTTAAAGAGTTTTCTTTATTTTCATGACTATGAAAATTGTAGATTCACACTGAAGGCATCAAAACTATGAATTAACACATGTGGAAATATATACATAACAAAAAAGTGTGAAACAACTGAAAATATGTCATATTCTAGGTTCTTCAAAGTAGCCACCTTTTGCTTTGATTACTGCTTTGCACACTCTTGGCATTCTCTTGATGAGCTTCAAGAGGTAGTCCCCTGAAATGGTTTTCACTTCACAGGTGTGCCCTGTCAGGTTTAATAAGTGGGATTTCTTGCCTTATAAATGGGGTTGGGACCATCAGTTGCGTTGAGGAGAAGTCAGGTGGATACACAGCTGATAGTCCTACTGAATAGACTGTTAGAATTTGTATTATGGCAAGAAAATAGCAGCTAAGTAAAGAAAAACGAGTGACCATCATTACTTTAAGAAATGAAGGTCAGTCAGCTGAAAAATTGGGAAAACTTTGAAAGTAAGGGCTATTTGACCATGAAGGAGAGTGATGGGGTGCTGCGCCAGATGACCTGGCCTCCACAGTCACCGGACCTGAACCCAATCGAGATGGTTTGGGGTGAGCTGGACCACAGAGTGAAGGCAAAAGGGCCAACAAGTGCTAAGCATCTCTGGGAAATCCTTCAAGACTGTTGGAAGACAATTTCAGGGGACTACCTCTTGAAGCTCATCAAGAGAAGGCCAAGAGTGTGCAAAGCAGTAGTCAAAGCAAAAGGTGGCTACTTTGAAGAACCTAGAATATGACATATTTTCAGTTGTTTCACACTTGTTTGTTATGTATATAATTCCACATATGTTAATTCATAGTTTTGATGCCTTCATAGTCATGAAAATAAAGAAAACTCTTTGCATGAGAAGGTGTGTCCAAACTTTTGGTCTGTACTGTATATATATATATATATATATATACATACACACATATATGGATTATTTTTTTCCTCTGAATTAAATCGGAAAGGTTAAAAATTTATGGTTAGTCCCCTGATGAACTGATACCTGCAAAACGTATCAGGGAAACGTGTTGGGACGTAGGCTGTTACATCATGGATACAGTATTATATATATTAACTTAATGGGCAAACTGATATATATGGAGTTTGTGTGAAACTATTATTTATTGATAGGGTTGAGCGAACCCAAACTGTAAGGTTCGGGTTCTTACCGAACTTTAGGATTTTTGGTCCCCGGACCCGAACATTTCAGTAAAAGTTCGGATTCAGGTTCGGTGTGCCGCGATTTCTCTCCGCTTTTTGAAAGGCTGCAGAGCAGCCAATCAACAAGCGTTTAACTCTGTGCCCTTAGAAGCCATCACAGCCATGCCTACTAATGGCATGACTGTGATTGGCAAATGCAGTATGTGACCCAGCCTCTATATAAGCTGGAGTTACGTATCGCTGCACGTCCCTCTGCTGTTACTAGTGTAGGGAGAGGATGCGGCTGGTGATTTCAGGGAGAGAATAGAAGAGAATCTTTGGTTCAGAACGTGAATCAAACTCAGCGATCTACATACATCTAGTTGTGTGGGTGCAGGGCACAATCTTTTTACCCTGCGACTGAAAAAAACAAAAACTTTTATCCGTCAGTTAGGTGGGCAGCGGCGGAGGCCATTTTATGCAAGCTCAGTGCACCAGCACTGCATCTGAGCTTTTGTGACATTGAAATCCAATCTTGGAAAACTGCACTAATAATCTGGTTGTAAAAAAATCTTCCTTTTTTGGCAATATACAACATCTGGTGCATTTGCAGGATTAGTCAGTGTGCAATTTAAGCTAGAAATACAGCCATAATTTTCTGAGTTTTTTAAAACACCCTTTTTGTGCAAAATACACTATTTTACATCCCTATCTGCATCTGGACGTGTGAAATTCAAATGTTATATACAGCTTTCATATTCTATTAGTAAAAAAACATACTTTTATGGCAATATACAAAATCTGGATTGGTCAGTGTGCAATTTAAGCTAGAAATACAGCCATAATTTTTTGGGTTTTTAAAAGCACACTTTTTTGCCAAAATACACCATTTTACAGCCCTTGCAGCATCAGCACGAGTGAAATTCAAGGGTTAGATACTGATGTCATATTCAGTTATTAAACAAATACACATTTGGGGGAAAAAAGTTTATTTTTCAGCCTTTGCTGCAGATGTCATTGTGAGATACACCCTTTATTACAGGAGTTATATTCAGTTATTTGAAATACAGCAATTTTGGGCACAAATCTTTAATTGCGGCCTAGTGTGGGTCAGAGCGTGTGAGAAACACCCTTTATATACAGGGGTTATATTCAGTTATTTGAAATACAGCCATTTTGGGCAAAAATCTTTAATTGCGGCCTAGTGTGGGTCAGGGCGTGTGAGATACACCCTTTATATACAGGGGTTATATTCTTCTATTAATAAAAGACCCTTTTTTGGGCAAAATACACAATTTTTCCGCCCTTGCAGCATCAAAACGTTTGAAATTCCAGGGTTATATACTGCTGTCATATTCAGTTATTAACCACCTCCGGACCGCCTAACGCAGGATCGCGTTCCGGAGGTGGCAGCCCTGCGCACAGTCACGCATATACGCGTCATCTCGCGAGACGCGAGACTTCCTGTGAACGCGCGCACACAGGCGCGCGCGCTCACAGGAACGGAAGGTAAGAGAGTTGATCTCCAGCCTGCCAGCGGCGATCGTTCGCTGGCAGGCTGGAGATGTGTTTTTTTCAACCCCTAACAGGTATATTAGACGCTGTTTTGATAACAGCGTCTAATATACCTGCTACCTGGTCCTCTGGTGGTCCCCTTTGTTTGGATCGACCACCAGAGGACACAGGTAGCTCAGTAAAGTAGCACCAAGCACCACTACACTACACTACACCCCCCGCCCGTCACTTATTAACCCCTTATTAGCCCCTGATCACCCCTGATCACCCCTAATCACCCCTGATCACCCCATATAGACTCCCTGATCACCCCCCTGTCATTGATTACCCCCCTGTCATTGATCAACCCCCTGTAAAGCTCCATTCAGACGTCCGCATGATTTTTACGGATCCACTGATAGATGGATCGGATCCGCAAAACGCATCCGGACGTCTGAATGAAGCCTTACAGGGGCGTGATCAATGACTGTGGTGATCACCCCATATAGACTCCCTGATCACCCCCCTGTCATTGATTACCCCCCTGTCATTGATTACCCCCCTGTAAAGCTCCATTCAGACGTCCGCATGATTTTTACGGATCCACTGATAGATGGATCGGATCCGCAAAACGCATCCGGACGTCTGAATGAAGCCTTACAGGGGCATGATCAATGACTGTGGTGATCACCCCATATAGACTCCCTGATCACCCCCCTGTAAAGCTCCATTCAGATGTCCGCATGATTTTTACGGATGCACTGATACATGGATCGGATCCGCAAAACGCATCCGGTCGTCTGAATGAAGCCTTACAGGGGCATGATCAATGACTGTGGTGATCACCCCCCTGTCATTGATTACCCCCCTGTAAAGCTCCATTCAGATGTCCGCATGATTTTTACGGATGCACTGATAGATGGATCGGATCCGCAAAACGCATCCGGACGTCTGAATGAAGCCTTACAGGGGCGTGATCAATGACTGTGGGGATCACCCCATATAGACTCCCTGATCACCCCCCTGTCATTGATTACCCCCCTGTCATTGATTACCCCCCTGTAAAGCTCCATTCAGATGTCCGCATGATTTTTACGGATGCACTGATAGATGGATCGGATCCGCAAAACGCATCCGGACGTCTGAATGAAGCCTTACAGGGGCATGATCAATGACTGTGGTGATCACCCCATATAGACTCCCTGATCACCCCCCTGTCATTGATTACCCCCCTGTCATTGATTACCCCCCTGTCATTGATTACCCCCCTGTAAAGCTCCATTCAGATGTCCGCATGATTTTTACGGATGCACTGATAGATGGATCGGATCCGCAAAACGCATCCGGACGTCTGAATGAAGCCTTACACGGGCGTGATCAATGACTGTGGTTATCACCCCATATAGACTCCCTGATCACCCCCCTGTCATTGATCACCCCCCTGTCATTGATCAACCCCCCTGTCATTGATCAACCCCCCTGTCATTGATCAACCCCCCTGTCATTGATCACCCCTCTGTAAGGCTCCATTCAGATATTTTTTTGGCCCAAGTTAGCGGAATTTTTTTTTTTTTTTCTTACAAAGTCTCATATTCCACTAACTTGTGTCAAAAAATAAAATCTCACATGAACTCACCATACCCCTCACGGAATCCAAATGCGTAAAATTTTTTAGACATTTATATTCCAGACTTCTTCTCACGCTTTAGGGCCCCTAGAATGCCAGGGCAGTATAAATACCCCACATGTGACCCCATTTCGGAAAGAAGACACCCCCAGGTATTCCGTGAGGGGCATATTGAGTCCATGAAAGATTGAAATTTTTGTCCCAAGTTAGCGGAACGGGAGACTTTGTGAGAAAAAAATTAAAAATATCAATTTCCGCTAACTTGTGCCAAAAAAAAAAAAATTTCTATGAACTCGCCATGCCCCTCATTGAATACCTTGGGGTGTCTTCTTTCCAAAATGGGGTCACATGTGGGGTATTTATACTGCCCTGGCATTCTAGGGGCCCCAAAGCGTGAGAAGAAGTCTGGTATCCAAATGTCTAAAAATGCCCTCCTAAAAGGAATTTGGGCACCTTTGCGCATCTAGGCTGCAAAAAAGTGTCACACATCTGGTATCGCCGTACTCAGGAGAAGTTGGGGAATGTGTTTTGGGGTGTCATTTTACATATACCCATGCTGGGTGAGAGAAATATCTTGGTCAAATGCCAACTTTGTATAAAAAAATGGGAAAAGTTGTCTTTTGCCAAGATATTTCTCTCACCCAGCATGGGTATATGTAAAATGACACCCCAAAACACATTCCCCAACTTCTCCTGAATACGGCGATACCACATGTGTGACACTTTTTTGCAGCCTAGGTGGGCAAAGGGGCCCATATTCCAAAGAGCACCTTTAGGATTTCACAGGTCATTTACCTACTTACCACACATTAGGGCCCCTGGAAAATGCCAGGGCAGTATAACTACCCCACAAGTGACCCCATTTTGGAAAGAAGACACCCCAAGGTATTCCGTGAGGGGCATGGCGAGTTCCTAGAATTTTTTATTTTTTGTCACAAGTTAGTGGAAAATGCTTATTTTTTTTTTTTTTTTTTCATACAAAGTCTCATATTCCACTAACTTGTGACAAAAAATAAAAAGTTCCATGAACTCACTATGCCCATCAGCGAATACCTTGGGGTCTCTTCTTTCCAAAATGGGGTCACTTGTGGGGTAGTTATACTGCCCTGGCATTCTAGGGGCCCAAATGTGTGGTAAGGAGTTTGAAATCAAATTCTGTAAAAAATGACCTGTGAAATCCGAAAGGTGCTCTTTTGAATATGGGCCCCTTTGCCCACCTAGGCTGCAAAAAAGTGTCACACATCTGGTATCTCCGTAATCGGGAGAAGTTGGGGAATGTGTTTTGGGGTGTCATTTTACATATACCCATGCTGGGTGAGAGAAATATCTTGGCAAAAGACAACTTTTCCCATTTTTTTATACAAAGTTGGCATTTGACCAAGATATTTATCTCACCCAGCATGGGTATATGTAAAAAGACACCCCAAAACACATTCCTCAACTTCTCCTGAATACAGAGATACCAGATGTGTGACACTTTTTTGCAGCCTAGGTGGGCAAAGGGGCCCATATTCCAAAGAGCACCTTTCGGATTTCACAGGTCATTTACCTACTTACCACACATTTGGGCCCCTAGAATGCCAGGGCAGTATAACTACCCCACAAGTGACCCCATTTTGGAAAGAAGAGACCCCAAGGTATTCGCTGATGGGCATAGTGAGTTCATGGAAGTTTTTATTTTTTGTCACAAGTTTGTGGAATATGAGACTTTGTATGAAAAAAAAAAAAAAATCATCATTTTCCACTATTTTGTGACAAAAAATAAAAAATTCTAGGAACTCGCCATGCCCCTCACGGAATACCTTGGGGTGTCTTCTTTCCAAAATGGGGTCACTTGTGGGGTAGTTATACTGCCCTGGTATTCTAGGGGCCCAAATGTGTGGTAAGGAGTTTGAAATCAAATTCAGGAAAAAATGAGGAGTGAAATCCGAAAGGTGCTCTTTGGAATATGGGCCCCTTTGCCCACCTAGGCTGCAAAAAAGTGTCACACATCTGGTATCCCCGTACTCAGGAGAAGTTGAGGAATGTGTTTTGGGGTGTCTTTTTACATATACCCATGCTGGGTGAGATAAATATCTTGGTCAAATGACAACTTTGTATAAAAAAATGGGAAAAGTTGTCTTTTGCCAAGATATTTCTCTCACCCAGCATGGGTATATATAAAATGACACCCCAAAACACATTCCCCACCTTCTCCTGAGTACGGAGATACCAGATGTGTGACACTTTTTTGCAGCCTAGGTGGGCAAAGGGGCCCATATTCCAAAGAGCACCTTTCGGATTTCACAGGTCATTTTTTACAGAATTTGATTTCAAACTCCTTACCACACATTTGGGCCCCTAGAATGCCAGGGCAGTATAACTACCCCACAAGTGACCCCATTTTGGAAATAAGAGACCCCAAGGTATTCGCTGATGGGCATAGTGAGTTCATAGAACTTTTTATTTTTTGTCACAAGTTAGTGGAATATGAGACTTTGTAAGAAAAAAAAAAATAAAAAAAATCATCATTTTCCGCTAACTTGTGACAAAAAATAAAAAGTTCTATGAACTCACTATGCCCATCAGCGAATACCTTAGGGTGTGTACTTTCAGAAATGGGGTCATTTGTGGGGTGTTTGTACTGTCTGGGCATTGTAGAACCTCAGGAAACATGACAGGTGCTCAGAAAGTCAGAGCTGCTTCAAAAAGCGGAAATTCACATTTTTGTACCATAGTTTGTAAACGCTATAACTTTTACCCAAACCATTTTTTTTTTACCCAAACATTTTTTTTTTATCAAAGACATGTAGAACTATAAATTTAGAGCAAAATTTCTATATGGATGTCGTTTTTTTTTGCAAAATTTTACAACTGAAAGTGAAAAATGTCATTTTTTTGCAAAAAAAATCGTTAAATTTCGATTAATAACAAAAAAAGTAAAAATGTCAGCAGCAATGAAATACCACCAAATGAAAGCTCTATTAGTGAGAAGAAAAGGAGGTAAAATTCATTTGGGTGGTAAGTTGCATGACCGAGCAATAAACGGTGAAAGTAGTGTAGGTCAGAAGTGTAAAAAGTGGCCTGGTCTTTCAGGGTGTTTAAGCACTGGGGGCTGAGGTGGTTAAACAAACACCTGTTTGGGAAAAACATTTTTATTGGGCAGCCTTTGCTGCAGATGTCATTGTGAGATACACCCTTTATATACAGGGGTTATATTCAGTTATTTGAAATACAGTCATGTTGGGCACAAATATTTAATTGCGGCCTAGTGTGGGTCAGGGCGTGTGAGATACACCCTTTATATACAGGGGTTATATTCTTCTATTAATGAAACACCCTTTTTTGGACAAAATACACAATTTTTCCACCCTTGCAGCATCAAGGCGTTTGAAATTTCAGGATTATATACTGCTGTCATATTCAGTTATTAAACGAACACCCATTTGGGCCAAAAAAAATATATTTGGCAGACTTTGCTGCAGATGTCATTGTGAGATACACCCTTTATATACAGGAATTATATTCAATTATTTGGTATGCAGACATTTTGGGCAAACAAATTTAATTGAGGCCTAGTCTGGTTCAGGGCGTGTGAGATACACGGCCTAGTCTGGATCAGGGCGTGTGAGATACACCCTTTATATACAGGGCTTCTTTTCAGGTATTTGAAATACAGCCATTTTGGGCAAACAAATTTAATTGAGGCCTAGTCTGGTTCAGGGCGTGTGAGATACACCCTGTACATACTGTCGTTCTATTCTACTATTAATTAAACACCCATTTAGGGCAAGATTCTAAATTCACGAAATATGAGGAGAGCGTAAAATAAGGGACGTGGCCCAGGTCGAGTGCTGCTGGTGGAGCTCCTGTTGCAGGGAGAGGACGTGGTCGATCTGTGCCATTTACAC
The DNA here is from genome assembly GCF_905171765.1 of Bufo bufo. Lineage (NCBI taxonomy): Eukaryota > Metazoa > Chordata > Amphibia > Anura > Bufonidae > Bufo > Bufo bufo. Next base: position 154,255,761 of record NC_053390.1, on the reverse strand, counting down.
GCACAAGTGAAACCCCTTCCTCCAGTGCGAGTAGGCGACAGAATCTGCAGCGGTATTTGGTCGGGCCAAATGCGGCTCTACGAATGGTGAGGCCTGAACAAGTACAGGCGATAGTAGATTGGGTTTGCTGACAGTGCATCTAGTTACTTCACATTGTCTCTTACCCAGTCTCCTGCTGAAAGATCAGAAATGGCACCTGCAGCCGATGTCTATCAGTCTTTCACCTGACCCCCTTGCAAATCAGCCAAGCAGTCTGAGCCCCAAGTCAGTCATGCAGCAGTCTCTTCTGCTTTCTGATGACTCTGTTAGCAGGGTTTCCCAGGGCCATCCACCTAGCCCTGCCCCAGAAGTGGAAGAGATTTAGTGCTGCACTGATGCCCAACCACTTATCTTTCAAGATGAGTACATGGGAGGACCATGGCAGCACGTCTCAGATGATGACGAAACACAGGTGCCAACTACTGGGGCTTTCTGCAGTGTGCAGACCGATAAGGAGGGCAGGGGTGAAGACTGGGTGGAAGATTATGTGGAGGACAATGAGGTCCTCGACCCCACATGGAATCAAGGTCATGCGAGTGACCTATGTAGTTCGGAGGAAGAGGCGGTGGTCACACAGAGCCACCAGCACAGCAGAAGAGGGAGCAGGGTGCAAAAGCGGAGCGGCCATCCTCTAGACAGTACGCCTGTTACTGCCCACCGCAGCAAGGGACCGAGCACACTTAAGCCAGCTCCAGGGAGTTCCCTGGCGTGGCAGTTTTTCAGACAATGTGCTGACGACAAGACACGAGTGGTTTGCACGCTGTGCAATCAGAGCCTGAAGCGAGGCATAAACGTTCTCAACCTGAGCACAACCTGCATGACCAGGCATTTAGGTGCTAAGCATGAGCTGCAGTGGAGTAGACACCTCAAAAGCCAAGAAAGGTCTCTGGCTCCTCCTGCTTCCTCTTCTGCTGCAGTCTCGGCCTCTTGATCCACCTCTGGAGTGACAGTGCCACCTGCCACCCCGCAAACAGAGGATCTTTCAGCAACACCACCACCTGGGTCACCAAGCATCTTCACAATGTCCAACGGAAGCGTTCAGCTCTCCATCTCCCAAACACTGGAGAGGAAGAGGAAGTACCCCTCTACCCACCCGCGATCCCTAGCCCTGAATGCCAGCATTTCTAAATTACTGGTGTTTGAAATGATGTCATTCGGTCTGGTGTAGACGGATAGTTTTAAAGGCCTTATAGCAGTGGCTGTCCCACAGTACGTCGTGCAGAGCCGCCACTACTTTTCCAGATGAGCCATCCATTCCCTACACAACCAAGTAGGGGAGAAAATCAGGTGTGCACTGCACAACGCCATCTGTGGCAAGGTGCACCTCACTACGGATACGTGAACCAGTAAGAACGGTCAGGGCCGTTATATCTCCATAACAGCACACTGGGTAAATGCAGTGGCAGCTGGGCCTGAGGCAGATAGCAGTTTGGCGCATGTCCTTCCACCACCGAGGATTGCAGGGCACTTCAGTTTGCCTCCTGTTGCTTCCTCCTCCTACTCCGCTTCCTCATCCGGTCAGCGTAAGCCCTTCTCCACCAACTTCAGCACAGCCAGGGGTAAACGATAGTAGGCAGTTTTAAAACGTATCTGTTTGTGGGACAAACCCCACACCGCGCAGGAGCTGTGGACGGGCCTTAAGAACATACCGATGAGTGGTTTGTGCCAGTGAGCCTCAAGCCCGGCCTGGTGGTGTGCAATAATAGGCAAAATCTCGTAGCAGCTCTGGGACTAGCCGGTTTGACCTACATCCCTTGCCTGGCGCATGTGCTGAATTTGGTGGTGCAGAGAGTCCTTAAAAATGACCCTGATATGTCAGAGCTGCTGCATAAAGTGCGGTCCGTCTGTGCGCACTTTTGGCATTCTCACCCTGCTGCTGCTTGCCTGTCAGCACTGCAGCGTAGCTTTGGCCTTCCCGCTCACCACCTCATATGCGACGTCCACACCTTGCACATACTGGTCAGACTGTGCGAGCAGCAGCAGGCGATAGTGGAGTTTCAGCTCCAGCACGCACGGGTGGGTCGCTGTAACGGGGCGCCCTTGGTCTCCCATCAACCGCAGACCTGCTGCTTTGCTTCAGGAGCGAGGATCTGTGTTCAGCCTCGATCCCAGGGTGGCTTTTTCTAGCTGGGAGGCTCCCTGCTCCTAGGTCTGCCTTGAGCGCCGAGCTGATCACTCGGTGCTCGACTTGTTTGTCTGTCGGTCATGTGACGCTGGCCACGTCACATGACTCTCACTCCCCACTATAAATACAGGCAACCTGCTGGCTACAGGTTGCCTGTGATTTTGGTCCCTTAGGCTGTGTATTATTATTGTTATTTAGCTTGCCTTCGGATTTGACCCTTGATCTGCTTCCTGATACCTCTTCTGCCTGCTCCCTGAACCTTGACACTACCCCTCGGATTTTGACCTCGGCTTGCTTTTGGATTTTGTCTTTGCCTCTTCTCTGGTACTGACGTGACCTCCTGGACTGACCCCGGCTAGTTGACCCGCCTCGCCCTTCCGTTTTTGGTGGTACCTTGCTCTTTCTACCTCTCTGTCCGCTCTAGTGCTACCTCTCTTTGGCTAACCGCCTCCCTGCTGTTTCAATCTCTCTGCTTGCACCTACTCAGGTCAGGGACTGTCGCCCAGTTGCGCCCTGTCACCTAGGGCGGTTGGTGCAAGTAGGCAGGGACAGGGGACCGGGTAGCAGCTCAGGGGGTGCACCTCCACTCTATCTTTATACCCGCGACTCTACCTCGTGACAGAATCACAGGCCTTAATTTAGCATGGACCCACTACAGAGCCTCACCGAACATGTGCAGGGTCTTGCTCAAATAATACAGGAACTTGGGGAGAGACTACAGGTTCAGGAGACCGTCTGTACTCCCCCCATTCTTGCTCCCGCCACCGTTCAGGTAGACCCACACATTAAATTACCCGATCGGTTTTCGGGTGACCACCAAAGTTTTTTAGCTTTCAAGGAAAGCTGTAAACTTTATTTTCGACTACGTCCTCACTCCTCTGGTCCTGATCCACAGAGGGTTGGTATTATTATCTCCCTGCTTCAAGAGGACCCCCAGGAATGGGCCTTTTCTTTGCCTCCAGATTCCCCTTGTCTTAATTCTGTGGACCTCTTTTTCCAGGCGTTAGGAGTTCTTTATGATGAACCAGACCGAGCCTCTGTGGCAGAATCCAATCTTAAGGCCCTGGGAGGATTATTGTACGCAGTTCCGCAAGTGGTGCGTTCCCTCAGATTGAAACGAACCAGCGCTCAAATGGCAATTTAGGGCAGGCTTGACTGAGAAGTTAAAAGACATGTTGGTTTGTTATCCCTGTCCTGACTCTTTAGAGGAGACCATGACGCTGGCCATCAGACTAGATAGAGACTAGATAGACGGATCAGAGAGAGACAGCGAGAGCATTTGTTTTCTCCTCATACCCTTCTTCAACCTGAGGTTTCCCCCACTGAACCCAAGATGGAGCTCTTGTTTTTATTGTGGGGATCCCGACCACTGGATCCGTCAGTGTCCTAAAGCTCCACCTTCTGGAAAGTCATTCAAGTCTGAACTATCCAAGGACAAGGTACTCCTGGAGGTGGTAAGAAGTAAATTATTGTTGCTATTTTTTATTGCCTTTGGAGTCTTAAAGGGGTCAGAAAAATGCCTTTGTGGATTCAGGGTCAGCTTTTAGTTTTATTGATTACAAATTTGTTGAAAAAATGGGAATTCCTATACTAGAATTGTCCACCCCAATGCACCCCTAAATCACCGGAACTTAGCGCTAAAGGACGAGCGTTCTCATCCTGCAGTCGTCCCTCCCCCCTCCCGCGTGCGGTCCCCCGATCAGCAGCAGAGATCCAGCGGTTACTGACAGCCGGATCCCTGCTGCATCCACCAGCATCGGCGATAACGCCGATGCCGGTGGATTAACCCCTCATATGCCGCGGTCAGCGATGACCGCGGCATATGGGAGGTTTGCGCTCCCTCACCTCATACATCGGGTGCCCGTGCTGCTGTTGCGGGGACTCGATGGTTGCCATGGCAGCCCCAAGCCATTCCAAGGCTTGGGGCCTGGCATGTACGGAGGCCTAGGAGGCCCAGCCCCCAGGCTGGGTCTCCTAGGCAACTGTTAGCGTCTTGCAGTGTAAGACACTAACAGTTCAATACAGCACAATACAGATGTATCGTGCTGCATTAAAACAGGGATCAGACCCTGTAATGTTGAAGTCCCAGAGTGGGACAAATAATAAAGTGAAGAAAAAAAGTTATTAAAAGTTTCAAGTAAAAAAAAAAAAGCGTCCTTTTCCAAAAAGAAAGTAAAAAAAAATGTAAAAATAAGATTAGGGAAAAGACAAAAAGACATATTAGGTATTGTCGCGTCCGTATCGACCAGCTCTATAAAAATATCACATGACCTAACCCCTCAGATGAACACCGTAAAAAATAAAAAATAAAAACTGTTCTACATTTTTTTTAAATTGTCACCTTACATCATAAAAAGTACAACAGCAAGCGATCTAAAAGGCATACGCCCACCAAAATAGTACCAATCTAACCATCACCTAATAACGCAAAAAATTAGCACCTACCTGAGACAATTGTCCAAAAAATAAAAAAACTATGGCTCAGAATATGGAGACACTAAAACATATTTTTTTTTTAAAAAGCTGTTATTGTGTAAAACTTACATAAATAAAATAAAAAATATACAAATTAGGTATCACTGTGTCCGTATCGACCGGCTATATAAATATATCACATGACCTAACCCCTCAGATGAACACCGTAAAAAAAAAAAAAAAAAAACTGTGCTAAATAAACCATTTTTTGTCACCTTACATGACAAAAAGTGTAATAGCAAGCGATCAAAAAGTCATATGCACCCCAAAATAGTGCCAATCAAACCGACATCTCATCCCGCAAAAAATGAGACCCTCCTTAAGATAATCGCTCAAAAACTGAAAAAAGAAAACTACTGAGAAATTTCAAGATTTACTTCTAAACTTCTAAGCCTTGTAACGTCCCCCAAAAATAAAATGTCATTCCCAAAATGATCCTAACATGAAGTAGACATATGGGAAATGTAAAGTAATAACTATTTTTGTAGGTATTAATATGTACTATAGAAGTAGAGAAATTGAAACTTGGAAATTTGGCAATTTGGTATTTTTTTTATAAATAAAAATGAATTTTTTTGACTCTACTTTACCAGTGTCATGAAGTACAATATGTGACGAAAAAACTATCTCAGAATGGCCTGGATAAGTCAAAGCGTTTCAAAGTTATCACCACATAAAGTGACACTGGTCAGATTTGCAAAAAATGGCCTGGTCCTGAAGGTGAAAATGAGCCCGGTCCTTAAGGGGTTAACCGTAGTTCAAGCTGTGGTTTCATCAGATATTATTCCTCATTTTATTTCTGATTATTCAGATGTTTTTTCCACCACTGAGACAGATACTCTCCCTCCCCATAGGTCTTATGACTGTTTTATCGACTTGGTACCCGAGTCCAAATTTCCTAAAGGACAGATTTATAATCTTTCCGGTCCTGGGCGCAGGGCCATGAAAACTATATCCAGGAGAGTTTTAAAGGCTTTATAGCAGTGGCTCTCAAGAAGGGACATATTAGGCCCTCCACCTCTCCCCTGGGAGCACGATTCTTTTTTGTTAAAAAGAAGGACGGTGGTCTCAGGCCCTGCATTGACTATAGAAATTTGAATAAAATCACTATTAGGAATCAGTATTCCATCCCGTTGATTCCTGATTTGTTTAACCAGATTTTGGGTGCTTCGTGGTTTTCTAAATTTGATTTGAGAGGAGCGTATCACCTATTTCGCATTAAGGAGGGAGATGAGTGGAAAACTGCTTTTAATACTCCAGAGGGACACTTTGAGTATCTTGTTATGCCATTCGGTCTTTGCAATGCCCGAGCTGTGTTTCAGAATTTCATGAACGACATTTTTAGAGAACTCATCGGCAAAGTTATGATTGTTTATCTCCATGATATTCTTGTTTTTTCACCTGACTGGGATTCTAATGTGTCTCACATTAGATTGGTTCTTAAAATCCTCAGGGAGAATCATCTGTACGTTAAATTAGAGAAATGTTTGTTTGGAGTTCAAGAGATTCCTTATCTCGGCTATATTCTTACTCCTCATTCATTTAAAATGGATCTCAGTAAGGTTCAGGCTATCCAAGACTGGGTAAGACCATTCTCCTTAAAGGCACTCCAACACTTTTTAGGATTCGCCAATTTTTACCGTAAATTCATAAAGAATCTTTCTGTTATTGCCAAGCCCCTTACTGACTTAACTAAAAAAGGTTCTGATCTGGTTAACTGGTCGTTGGAGGCCTGTCTGGCCTTTGATACCCTTAAAAAAAAAATTCTGATGGCTCCAGTCTTGGTTCAGCCCGATACCGAGAAACCTTTTGTGGTGGAGGTTGATGCCTCAGAGGATGGTGAGGGGCCATCCTTTCTCAGGGGTCTTCTAACCTCACTAATTTAAGGCCATGCACCTTCTTCTCTCTTAAGTTCTCTCCTTCGGAGAGAAATTACGATATTGGAAACCAAGAATTACTGGCCATAAAATGGGCATTTGAGGAATGGAGGCTTTTTTTTAGAAGGGGCTAGACACCGTATTACTGTCATCACCGATCATAAGAACTTAGTGTTTCTTGAGGCGGCCAAATGCCTTAATCCTAGACAAGCCAGATGGGCCCTGTTTTTTACTCATTTTAATTTTTCTGTTACTTTCAGACCAGGTAGTAAAAATATTAAGGTAGATGCCTTATCCCGGAACCCATCTTGCCGGCAAGCATCTTTGTGGCAGCAGTTTCTGCGGATCTTTCCTCTGAGATTCAACGGGCTCATCAACTTACTCCTCCACAAACACCAGCAGATAAGTTATTTGTTCCTGAGTGCTTTCGTTTTCAATTATTGGGTGAATGTCATGACTCTGTGCTCTCTGGTCATCCAGGTATTGCTGCCACTAAGGAATTGCTGCTGAGGTTTTTCTGGTGGCCCACTTTGTCTAAGGATGTTTGGTCTTATGTTTTGGCTTTCGATGTTTGTGTCAGGTCTAAGACCCCGAGAACACTTCCCGCTGGTGACCTACAACCACCACCCATTCCCTGGAAGTCATGGTCTCACATTTCCATGGATTTTATTTCTGATCTGCCCCCTTCTGAGGGGAAATCAGTGGTGTGGGTAGTCGTTGACCGTTTTAGCAAGATGGTGCACTTTGTTCCTTTAAGTAAGTTCCCTGATGTTCCCATGTGGTACGTCTGCATGGTGTCCCTGAGAATATCGTCTCTGATAGAGGCGTTCAGTTTGTTTCTGGTTTCTGGAGGGCTTTTTGTCGAAGATGCGACATCTCTTTATCCTTTACGTCTGCTTTCCAATCCACAGACCAATGGGAAGACGGAACGGTTAAATCAGGCTGTGGAGCTTTTTCTTAGGTGCTATGTATCACATAACCAACTCTTATGGGTGAGATACCTCCTTTTTTTTGTAACAGTGGTTTGCATCCTCGCTTTTGTTCTAGTCCCTCTGTATCCTCACTCAACCCGCAGGCAGATTCTTTTACCTCTAGACTGTGCACAGTCTGGGCACAGGTTCAAACGAACCTGAAAAAGGGCCAGGAAACCCAGTGTAAACATGCCAAAAAGAGACGTTTCAAGGGGGTAAATTATGTACTCGGCGATAAGGTGTGGTTGTCGACTAAGAATCTTGCTTTGAAACAGTGTTCTAGGAAATTCTCTCCGTGTTTCATTGGACCATACAATATTATTGAAGTTGTTAACCCAGTGTCCTTTAGACTTAATCTACCCGACTACTTTCATATTCATGATGTGTTTCATAAGTCGTTGCTTAAGAGATATGCGTCACCAGTGCTTCCGGTTAAAAAGCCTCCTCCACCTGTGGAGGTTGAAGGTCAGGAGGAATTCATCATCTCTAGAATTATTGATGTTAGAAAGGTTAGGAACTCCTTTCAATACCTGGTCCACTGGAAAGGCTATGGACCCGAGGAGAGGTCTTGGGTCCAGCTACTATGATCCACGCCCCGAGGCTCATCAAGAAGTTTCATGATGAGCATCCTGAGAGATGTCCAAAAACAAGTGTACAAGAAAATATTTATGGGAAGCTCACCAAAATAGAGCACGGCCTGCTACCATCCAATAGCTAGACAATGGATATACAAAGAAATTACCAGCTCACAAGAAGTTAATTACATCCAATTTAATCCCAACCTATAAAATTATGCCAGATATTGGCCAATCATACATACAAATATACGCTCTTATGCTGACATAGATGCACCATATGGCAGCACAAAATCAAATACAATATTGAATCTAAAATTAGCAATAAAAATACATAAATATAAATAATTGATAGTCACAGTCCCTCCTTTATACTAAGCTGCTTTCTCTATAATGTGTGGACTGCAGCCGTACGTTTTTTCTTTTAGATTTTCTTAATTGGTGTATTTTCCATAGGATGGTAGAATGTTCTATGGAGCGTATGTGAGTATCCAGTGTTTTAATAGATATTAACAGTAGTGGTGCGCAAGTCCACTTGCATGTCCGGTCGCTTCGGCGCATTTGTAGTATAGCGGGTGGTTTTCTTTTATAGCGCTTGTGCGCCTCTTACCCGATGTCGGTGGTGTCTGCATGGTGGCATCTGTTGGCATGCAGTCCAGATATCATCCGCTCCACGGATAGTCTCCAGTTGTTAATGACTCTGCGCGCCTGCGCAGTGTTTTTTTCCGGACGCTGGCTGTTCTACATGTGGTCTCTGGTTGCTGGCAATGCTAGACACCTGTGTGATACAAAGTTTCGGACGCTCACAGCCCACAGATTATTGCAATGCGCTGGTTCAGCTTCACACTTGCGAATTTTCAATTCCCAATCATAGGAATATTACACCAATTGTAACGGGTGCAGTCCCTTTTCTAGCCAGACACGTTTCAAAACCGCATGGGTTTCTTCCTCAGTGGCAATATGTTGAATGAAAAAAGGGGGACAAATTGCTCCTTATATGGAGCCTAAGTTAAAATCAAAACCTGGATCGGACCGTGACTAATCATGGCATATACTGAACAATCCAATATCAAGTACTCATTCAATCATAAAATATAGGTTATTCACCTAATACATATTGGTGTTATATACTGAATGCTACCATCAAAGCAATATATGGTAGTGATATTATATTATGTAAATATCATATACAAAATCTTGATCCAGCAGACTTGGTTTTCATTGATGTAATAACTGGATTCGGTGGGAGGGTGCAGGACATGTCAATGCGCTGATAAAACAGCCAGGTATCGTCACGTCGTGTACTAACATCAATGAAAACCAAGTCTGCTCCATATAAGGAGCAATATGTCCCCCTTTTTTCATTCAACATATTGCCACTGAGGAAGAAACCCATGCGGTTTTGAAACGCATCTGGCTAGAAAAGTGACTGCTCCCCTGTTACAATTGGTGTAATATTCCTATGATTGGGAATTGAAAATTTGCAAGTGTGAAGCTGAACCAGCGCATTGCAATAATCTGTGGGCTGTGAGCGTCCGAAACTTTGTATTGCGCAGGTGTCTAGCATTGCCAGCAACCAGAGACCACACGTAGAACAGCCAGCATCCGGAAAACCACACTGCGCAGGCCTGCAGCGTCATTAACAACTGGAGACTATCCGTGGAGCGGCTGATATCTGGACTGCATGCCAACAGACTCCACCGGGCAGACACCACCGACATCAGGTAAGAGGCGCACAAGCGCTATAAAAGAAAACCACCCGCTATACTAAAAAGGCGCCGAAGCAACCGGACATGTAAGTGGACTTGCGCACCACTACTGTTAATATCTAACGCACCCATCAGTGTGAATTGAGACACTGGATACTCACACACTCTCCATAGAACATTCTACCATCCTATGGAAAATACACCATAGGGCTGCAGTCCACACATTATAGAGCAAGTTGCGAGTGCTCCGCAGCTTAGTATAAAGGAGGGACCGTGACTATTAATTATTTATATTTATTTTTATGTATTTTTATTGCTAATTTTAGATTCAATATTGAATTTGATTTTGTGCTGCCATATGGTGCATCTATGTCAGCATAAGAGAGTATATTTGTATGTATGATTGGCCAATATCTGGCATAATTTTATAGGTTTGGATTAAATTGGATGTAATTAACTTCTTGTGAGCTGGTCATTTTTTTGTATATCCTGGGAGACTTGTACCCAAGGGCTTGGGTCCGGTGGCCCCTTGTAAAAGGGGGGGGGGGGGTACTGTAAGGGGGCGTCGAAGGCGCACTCGGTCTCCCATCAACCGCAGACCTGCTGCTTAGCTTCGGGAGCGAGGATCTGTGTTCAGCCTTGTTCCCAGGGCAGCTTTTGCTAGCTGGGAGGCTCCCTGCTCCTAGGTCTGCCTTGAGCGCCGAGCTGATCACTCGGTGCTCGACTTGTTTGTCTGTCAGTCATGTGACGCTGGCCACGTCACATGACCCTCACTCCCCACTATAAATACAGGCAACCTGCTGGCTACAGGTTGCCTGTGATTTTGGTCCCTTAGGCTGTGTATTATTATTGTTATTTAGCTTACCTTTGGATTTGACCCTTGATCTGCTTCCTGACACCTCTTCTGCCTGCTCCCTGAACCTTGACACTACCTCTCGGATTTTGACCTCGGCTTGCTTTTGGATTTTGTCTTTGCCTCTTCTCTGGTACTGAAGTGACCTCCTGGACTGACCCCGGCTAGTTGACCAGCCTCACCCTTACGTTTTTGGTGGTTCCACCTCTCTGTCCGCTCTAGTGCTACCTCTCTTTGGCTGTCCGCTTCCCTGCTGTCTCTATCTCTCTGTTTGCACTTACTTAGGTCAGGGACTGTCTCCCAGTTGCGCCCTGTCACCTAGGGCGGCTGGTGCAGATAGGCAGGGACAGGGGACAGGGTGGCAGCTCAGGGGGTGCACCTCCGCTCTATCTTTATACTCGCGACTCTACCTCGTGACAGTCGATTTGCGAAATAGCACCACTTCACCACTTTACCACCAGTGACTGGGCCTCCATGCGAGACCTGTGTTCCTTGTTGCGCTGTTTTGAGTACTGCACCAATATGGCAAGTGCCGATAACGCCGTTCTCAGCGTAACTATCCCACTTCTATGCCTCCTTGAAAAAATGCTGCTGGCGATGATGGAAGAGGTTCTGGCACAGGAGGAGGAGGAGAAGAGGGATCATTACGTAGGGTTTCCGGCCAGTCATTCACAAGTGGCTCCGAGGGTGGGTTCCTGCACACACAAACGCCAGGTACACAATTGTCCAGCCAGGGCACAGTTCTGGAGGATGACGAGGTGGAGGATGAGGAGGAGGAGATGGAGGAAGAGAAACCGTGTTCACGGCAGGGTGGCACCCAAAGCAGCTCATGGCCATCACTGGTGCGTGGCTGGGGGGATACAGAGGGCACAGACGATACACCTCCCGCAGAGGACAGCTTTTCGTTGCCTCTGGGCAGCCTGACACACATGAGTGATTACATGCTTAAGTGTCTCTGCAACGACCTCCGAGTTGCCCACATTCTAACTTGTGCTCATTACTGGGTGGCCACGCTGCTGGTTCCCCTTTTCAAGGACAACGTACCATCCTTAATTCCGTCAATGGAGCGTGATCGTAAGATGCGCGAGTACAAGCACACGCTGGTAGACTCGCTGCTTGTGGCATTCCCACCTGACAGCGCAGGCACAGTGGAAGCACAAGGCGAAGGCAGAGGAAGAGGTTGCCAACGCAGCTGGGGCACCTCAGAAGGCAGTATTAGCATGGCCAAAATGTGGAAAAGCTTTATCAGCACGCCACAACAACCATCACCACCAGCTGATATGGAACGTCTTAGCAGGAGGCAGCATTTCAGCTAATATGGTGGAGCAGTATGTGTGCACACACCTACACGTACTGAATGACGGGTCTGCCCCCTTCAACTTCTGGGTCTCCAAATTGGGCACATGGCCTGAGCTTGCCTTTTACACCTTGGAGGTGCTGGCCTGCCCTGCAGCCAGTGTATTATCTGAACGTGTGTTTAGCACGGCAGGGGGCATTATCACAGACAAGCGCAGCCGCCTGTCCACAGCCAATCATTAAAATGAACCAGGCATGGATCCCACAGGACTTGTCCGTACCTTGTGCAGAATAGACATGTATACCTGCCTCAACCAGCCATTGTTATACTGCAGCGCAATTGATCATTCTTGTATTTTGGATATTTCACACTCTTTTGTAGTGTACCCTAATAAAAAAATAAAAAATTTAAACCAAAACCAGTGTTGGCTACCTCATCCTCCTCCACCTCCACTTCCACCTACACTGCTACGTCCACCGCCTCCTCAAACTCCTACTCCATATAGAACTCCACCTCATAAATCAAATTTTTCTTTTTTTTATTTGTACGTATTTTATTTTATGTAATTTCACTACTTTGTCAGTTACATTTTCTGGTGAAATTCACCAATTTTTGGGTGTGATGTACCACTGCTATACTTAGTAGCCCGGTAAAAAAAAAAAAAAAAAAAAAAAAAAATTCCCAGTTACATTTTCGGTTGAAATTCACCAATTTTTGGGTGTGATGTATCACTGCTATACCAAGTAGACAGGTAAAAAAAAATACAATTGTCAGTTACATTTTTGGGTGAAATTCACCAATTTTTGGGTGTGATGTACCACTGCTATACCAAGTAGACAGGTAAAAAAATTAAATAATTTTCTTTTACATTTTCGGGTGAAATTCACAAATCTTTGGGTGTAATATACTTCTCCTCTACCTAGTTGACAGCTTAATAAATTTAAATAATTTTTCTTTTACATTTTCATAGACCCCTGCTCTACCAAGTAGACAGTTTAATACATTTATGTAATTTTTCTGTTACATTCTTGGCTTGACATTTTCAAATTTTAGACGTGAATAAACCCCTGCTCTGCATAGGTGACAGGGAATTAAATTTCAGAAATTCTTCTTTAATTGATGCGCGCCACCTCCTTTCATTCATTGATTAAACTTTAACAAGTTGTACCACATTTGCGCTTCAATAACTTTTCCCACATTTGCGCTTCAGTAATTTGTCCCACATTTGCGCCTCAATAGCTTTTCCCACTTTTGCGCTTCAGTAATTTGTTCCACATTTGCGCCTCAATAGCTTCTCCCACATTTCCTCTTCATCCCATTGCAGCCATTGACCTCACTTGGATGAGGTCTCCCTTTCTCACGCTCCCTCTCTGGCGTGGAACTCTGATTCGCCGATAACCGTGATCAACATGGTAGGCTCAGAAAAGAACATCGGAAGTTGATAGAGAAAATATCCAAATGGATGGTGAATGTCACTGGGGCACCACTACATAGGTGACAGGAACATAAATTTCAAAAAATCGTCTGTTACATTGTCAGGTGACATTTTTCTAATTTTGCCGGATAGAAACCCCTGCTCTGCATAGTTGACAGGGAATAAAATTTAAGAAATTCTTCATTAATTGATGAGCGCCACATCCTTTCATTCAATGCTTAAACTTAAAAAAGTTGTCCCACTTTTATGCTTTAATACTTTGTCCCATATTTCCGCTCTATAATTTTAAATTTGAAAAAATGTATCCTCCCTTGGATGTGGTCTCTCTTTCTCACGCGCCCTCTCCGGCGTGGAATTCTGATTTGCCGATAACCGTGATCAACATGGTAGGCTCAGAAAAGAACATTGAAAGTTGATAGAGAAGATATTTAAATGGATGGTGGACATCACAGGGACGTGGGATCAGGCAGAAGTTAGCTAGAGTCCACAATGCGGCAGCAGGGACTCTCCTGGCTAAAGTTTAAAAATCAAAAATACCACAGTGACATTCCCTATAATTTTTTATTAATCATTCCAATAGCTGTGCATCTTAAGAGTCCTGCATTGTTATTTATCTTCACTATCTCCTCGAGTCTGAAGTGGGTAATTGCCGTTTTAACAGCTTGTCCTACATTTCCGCTCGATCACAATTACATTTCATCTATTGATCTCCCTTGGATGTGGTCTCTCTTTCTCACGCTCCCTCTCTGGCGTGGAACCCTTTTTCGCCGCTAACCATGATCAACATGGTAGGTGCAGAAAAGAACATCGAAAGTTGATAGAGCAGATATCCAATTAGATCGTGAGCATCACGGGGACGTGCGACATGGTGGGGCAGTATGTTTGCACAGGCCTACACAAACTGACTGATGGGTCTGCCCCCTGCAACTTCTGGGTCTCCAAATTGGGCACATGGCCTGAGCTTTCCCTTTACGCCTTGTTGGTGCTGGCCTGCCCTGCAGCCAGTGTATTGTCTGAACATGTGTTTAGCACGACTGGAGGGATTTATCACAGGTTATATTTCCCAATGTTTTGGGGTGTACCCTAATTTAAAAAAATAGAAATAAATAAAAAAACAAAAGTGTGTAGGCTACCTCCTCCTACTCCACCGCTGCTTCCTCCTACACCGCCACATCCACCGCCTCCTCAACCTCTTACTCCATATGGACCTCGTCCTCCTACATCAAGATTATTATTTTCTATTTTTATGTATTTTATGTTATTTAACCCCTTAAGGACCGGGCTCATTTTCACCTTAAGGACCAGGCCATTTTTTGCAAATCTGACCAGTGTCACTTTAAGTGCTCATAACTTTAAAACGCTTTGACTTATCCAGGCCATTCTGAGATTGTTTTTTCGTCACATATTGTACTTCATGACACTGGTAAAATGAAGTCAAAAATTTATTTTTTTTTGCACAAAAAAATACCTAATTTACCAAAAATTTGAAAAAAATTAGCAAATTTCAAAGTTGCAGTTTCTCTACTTCTGTAATACATAGTAATACCCCAAAAAATTGTGATGACTTTACATTCCCCATATGTCTACTTCATGTTTGAATTGTTTTGGGAATGATATTTTATTTTTTGGGGATGTTATAAGGCTTAGAAGTTTAGAAGCAAATCTTGAAATTTTTCAGAAATTTACAAAAACTCAATTTTTAGCGACCAGTTCAGGTCTGAAGTCACTTTGCGAGGCTTACATAATAGAAACCACCCAAAAATGACCCCATCTAAGAAACTACACCCCTCAAGGTATTCAAAACTGATTTTTCATACATTGTTAACCCTTTAGGTGTTGCACAAGAGTTATTGGCAAATGGGGAGGAAATTTGAGAATTTCATATTTTTGTCAAATTTTTCATTTTAACCCATTTTTTTCCACTAACAAAGCAAGGGTTAACAGCCAAACAAGATTGTATCTTTATTGCCCTGACTCTGCCGTTTACAGAAACACCCAATATGTGGCCATAAACTACTGTACGGCCACACAGCGGGGCGTAGAGTGAAAGGTGCGCCGTTTGGTTTTTGGAAGGCTGATTTTTATAAACTGGTTTTTTGACACCATGTCCCATTTGAAGCCCCCTGATGCACCCCTAGAGGAGAAACTCCCTAAAAGTGACCCCATCTAAGAAACTACACCCCTCAAGGTATTCAAAACTGATTTTACATACGTCGTTAACCCTTTAGGTGTTGCACAAGAGTTATTGGCAAATGGGGATGAAATTTGAGAATTTCATTTTTTTGCCTAATTTTCAATTTTAACCCATTTTTTTCCACTAACAAAGCAAGGGTTAACAGCCAAACAAGATTGTATCTTTATTGCCCTGACTCTGCCATTTACAGAAACACCCCATATGTGGCCGTAAACTACTGTACGGCCACACAGCGGGGCGTAGAGTGAAAGGTGCGCCGTTTGGTTTTTGGAAGCCAGATTTTGCTGGACTGGTTTTTTGACACCATGTCCCATTTGAAGCCCCCCTGATGCACCCCTAGAGTAGAAACTCCATAAAAGTGACCCCATCTAAGAAACTACACCCCTCAAGGTATTCAAAACTGATTTTACAAACTTTGTTAACCCTTTAGGTGTTGCACAAGATTTAATGGAAAATAGAGACACAATTTCAAAATTTCACATTTTTGGCAGATTTTCCATTTTAATTTTTTTTTCCAGTTACAAAGCAAGGGTTAACAGCCAAACAAAACTCAATATTTATGGCCCTTATTCTGTAGTTTACAGAAACACCCCATATGTGGTCGTAAACCGCTGTACGGGCACACGGCAGGGTGCAGAAGGAAAGGAATGCCATACGGTTTCTGGAAGGCAGATTTTGCTGGACTGTTTTTTTTGACACCATGTCCCATTTGAAGACCCCCTGATGCACCCCTAGAGTAGAAACTCCAAAAAAGTGACTCCATTTTAGAAACTACGGGATAGGGTGGCAGTATTCTTGGTACTAGTTTAGGGTACATATGATTTTTGGTTGCTCTATATTACACTTTTTGTGCAGCAAGGTAACAAGAAATAGCTTTTTTGGCACGTTTTTTTTTTTTGTTATTTACAACATTCATCTGACAGGTTAGATCATGGGGTAATTTTATAGAGCAGGTTGTCACGGACGCGGCGATACCTAATATGTATACATTATTTTTTATTTATGTAAGTTTTATACAATAACTTCATTTTTAAAACCAAAAAAATGTTTTAGTGTCTCCATATTCTAAGAGCCATAGTTTTTTTCAGTTTTTGGGCGATTATCTTGAGTAGGGTCTCATTTTTTGCGGGATGAGATGACGGTTTGATTGGCACTATTTTGGGGTGCATATGACTTTTTGATCGCTTGCTATTACACTTTTTGTGACGTAAGATGGCAAAAAATGGCTTTTTTTAGACTGTTTTTATTTTTATTTTTTTACGGTGGTCATCTGAGGGGTTAGGTCATGTGATATTTTTATAGAGCCGGTCGATACGGACGCGGCGATACCTAATATGTATACTTTTATTTTATTTATGTAAGTTTTACAGAATGAGTTCATTTTTGAAAAAAAAAAAATCATGTTTTAGTGTCTCCATAGTCTAAGAGCCATAGTTTTTTCAGCTTTTGGGCGATTATCTTGAGTAGGGTCTCATTTTTTGCGGGATGAGATGACGGTTTGATTGGTACTATTTTGGCGTACATGCGACTTTTTTGATCACTTTTATTACCTTTTTTGGAAAGTAAGGTGGGCAAAATTTCAATTTTCTCATAGTTTTTATTTTTTTATTTTTATGGCGTTCACCGTGCGGGGAAAGTAACATGACCATTTTATAGATCAGGTCGTTACGGACGCGGCGATACCTAATATGTGTAGTTTATTTTATTTTTTTAATTTTTATTCAGTGATAAATGTTTTTTTTTTATCTTAACTTTTTTCACTTTTTTTTACATTTTTTTTGACCCAGACCCACTTGGTTCTTGAAGATCCAGTGGGTCTGGTGTCTGTATAATACAGTACAGAACAATATATATTGTTCTGTACTGTATTTTACTTACACTGAACAGATCTATGCTTTCAGCACAGATCTGTTCAGCACCATGGACAGCAGGACGCCTGAGCAGGCGTCCTGTTGCCATGGGAACCCTCCCCGTCTGCTCAGAACTTCGCAGACGGGGAAGGGTAAGCACAGGGCTGAGGGGGGCTCTCTGGGGGCTCTCTCCCTCTCCATCGGGGGGCTGCAAAGGCACAGCAGCCCCCCGATGGAGAGGGAGGGAGCTCCCTGACCGATGACAGTTAACTTTTTCCATACAGCGGTCCGTACGGACCGCGGTATGGAAAGGGTTAAACGGCTGACATCTTCACACATGTCAGCCGTTTATACCAGGGTGCCAGCAATGTGCTGGCACCCTGGTACAACCACTAGAAGCCAACGATCGTTCATGGGGAGGCGGGCGGGGGATCGCGATCCCGCCTGCCGCACCGCCCGCCTCCCGCACCGCCCCCACCGCATGCGACACCCTCCGGCATAAAATCGTGCAGGGGTGCAGGGGGGGGTGAAAAATATTTATTTTAGCCACGCTAAAGTTTCTGATCGCCGCGGTCAGGGACCGCGGCGATCAGAAACTGCAAAAAGCGCAGCAAACCGCAGGTCTGAATTGACCTGCGGTTTGCTGCGATCGCCGATACGGGGGGGTCAAATGACCCCCCCTGGCGTTGTCACAGGATGCCGGCTGAAGGATTTCAGCCGAAATCCCGTTCCAATTAACCCCTGGGGCGCCGGAATACAGATTTTAAGTCAGGACGTACCGGTACGTCCTGGGTCCTTAAGGACTCGGGAAATAGGGCGTACCGGTACGTCCTAGGTCCTTAAGGGGTTAAAGTCATTTCCCTATCCACATTTGTTTGCAGAGCACTTGCCATGCTCTTAACCATATTTTGATGCCATTTGCAGCCCTCTAGCCCTTTCCATGACATTTTTACAGCCATTTTAGTGCTCAAAAGTTCGGGTCCCCATTGACTTCAATGGGGTTCGAGTTCGGAGTCAAGTTCGAGTCAACATCCAGGTGTCCGTTCAACTCTATTTATTGATAAAATATCTTTATTTATCTTTTTTGTTTTTGATGTATATTTAGACCACTGACATTTGACACCAGACAGTTGTATAGTGGGTCTCTGTAGTTGGTGGAATCTATCCCTTTTTAGGGCCATACAGGGTGATTAGAAGGTTTCTGGCAAGGGATCGCCCCTACTGGGGCAGATATTCTGTTTTGGTAGGCAGGGTTAATAGATTATAGGGCAAGCTGGTGGGTCAAATATTTTTCCTTTCACCAGCAATATTCCATATATACCAGCCTAAGTAGATAGAGATTTTAGGCACGAATTGGGGTATTTTATGCATAAAATTACATTTTATGGGGGCGGAGCCTGCGGCCAAGCTGAATGGCTGTGTGAAGCAGGAGCTCCGTTTGAAAAGTGCCCTTACAGCTTGGATTTCTGCCTGAATAGGTCCAATAATGGTGAAAATCGGAGGCTCTAAAGCGGGGGAACCCGCCGCTCACCCGAAAACATCCGCTACAAGCGGCGATATGGATAAATTTATAAAAAAGGTTGCTGCCACCTACGTTAGCAGGGAGACCAAGATGGCGCTGGCGTCTCCACATGCGGCCAGCCGAAAACAGGGAGAACCTTCTCTCGGTGCACATGGAGGTGAGGATGAATCTGACTCCCTCCCGATATCCCGTTCCTACCTCAGAGACACTCTGACCGCCTCTCTAGCGATGGCTTTAGAACCAATCAGTGTTGACATAGGCACGATTAAGCAGGATGTCCGCCACATTGGTCGCAGAGTTGAGGCCCTAGAAGACACAAATCGTCCTGTTAGATCACCAAGCAGCAGTTACACAAAAACTGCAAGCAGTCCAGCTAAACCTGAATTCGCTATATAACGCGATAGAAGATCAGGAAAACAGAGGCCGCCGCAATAATCTCCGCTTTAGAGGGATACCAGAAACGGTCGCCCAGGGAGACATCCCTAATGTTATTGTGCAAATCTGCCTTAACATACTGGGTCCCGACTCGGTACATGAGGTACTATTAGAGAGAGCTCACAGAGCCCTGAAGCCCAAGCCGGCACCTACAGCACCACCCAGAGATGTCATTGTTAAATTTCTGAGCTTTCCAGTGAAAGAAGCGGTGATGACAAAAGCCAGAGATATGCAATATGTGAAGTGGGATGACCATGGCATCCTAGTATTTCAAGACCTGGCACAATCTACGCTCAGGAAAAGAAGGGCTCTTAAACCGCTAACAGATTGGCTCAGGAGAAACAACACCATGTACAGATGGACCTTTCCCTTTGGCCTCTCGTTTGTCTTTGAGGGACGCAGGATGACCATCTCCTCACATCTGGACTTAGACCCAGTTTATGAACACCTGAATATTGCCCCTCTGGATATACAGGACTGGGATCCAGTACAAGATCTTTGCGGTTTACCTGTTCTCCCCCCTGCTGAATCATGGGATAAACAACACACGCCCAAGCAGCAAAAAACCAGAAGAGGCAACCTGAAAACAACTCCAAGAAGACTTCCTCTAGGAGAGTAAAATCTCAACTCACTGACGCTTATTATGTCACGTATGTTCTTTGTCTCTCCTCTCTCTGAAATATTTCCCTAACACCTTCAATAGATTCACCTTATACTATCTTATCCCCTTCTCCTTGCCTCTGTCGTCTATACCCTCCTTCTGGTATAAATGGACCTTCTTCATGAAACAAGGGCACAAAAACAATTCCTTGTTTTCCCCCCTACCATACTACCTTACTTTTCTATTACCCATTTCCCACTCACGGTTCTACCGGGAGTACTTCATATTTTATATATTAGTTTCCTTTTTGCCTACCTTCTTGTTCTTATTTTTTACCATTTGACCTATATGCTGAATGTAAAGCATAAGAGATTGTGGTACTGTTATTATTTGTTCTCAGTATGAGTAGATGTCCTGCTGTCTTTACCATGGTAACATATCTTTCTAAGATTGAAGATGACGGGGTGGTCAATACACTCTGGGGGGCACACCTATTCCCCTGGTCCCTAGACTACCCAATTTTGATAGAAGAATTAGCAGCCTCATTAATATGGAAAGGAGATGGCAGATTTAACTGTAGTCTCGTATAATGTGAAGGGCTTTAATGCGCCCTCCAAAAGATGCCAGATTACTCTCATTCCTCAAAAAAAAAGACTGCTCCATTCTGATGCTGCGGGAAACGCACTTTAAATTTAACCATTATCCAAACCTATCCCACTCAAAATTCCCAGTATGGTTCCACTGTGGCTCAAACTCCTCAGCTTCCAGGGGAGTCAGTGTGGGCATCAGGGGAGATGTGCCCTTTCAGTTAAGTGCCCATATACAAGACCCAGATGGACGCTACATCCTAATTAAGGGCTATATTGCTAACCAAATGTATACGCTTATCAATATTTATGCCCCAAATACTAATCAACAGAACTGGTTTAACAGTCTCACCCCAATTATTGATTCCTTTAAAGAAGGCGTTACTATACACTGCGTGCAGAATTATTAGGCAAATGAGTATTTTGACCACATCATCCTCTTTATGCATGTTGTCTTACTCCAAGCTGTATAGGCTCGAAAGCCTACTACCAATTAAGCATATTAGGTGATGTGCATCTCTGTAATGAGAAGGGTTGTGGTCTAATGACATCAACACCCTATATTAGGTGTGCATAATTATTAGGCAACTTCCTTTCCTTTGGCAAAATGGGTCAAAAGAAGGACTTGACAGGCTCAGAAAAGTCAAAAATAGTGACATATCTTGCAGAGGGATGCAGCACTCTTAAAATTGCAAAGCTTCTGAAGTGTGATCATCGAACAATCAAGCGTTTCATTCAAAATAGTCAACAGGGTCGCAAGAAGCGTGTGGAAAAACCATGGTGCAAAATAACTGCCCATGAACTGAGAAAAGTCAAGCGTGCAGCTGCCAAGATGCCACTTGCCACCAGTTTGGCCATATTTCAGAGCTGCAACATCACTGGAGTGCCCAAAAGCACAAGGTGTGCAATACTCAGAGACATGGCCAAGGTAAGAAAGGCTGAAGACGACCACCACTGAACAAGACACACAAGCTGAAACGTCAAGACTGGGCCAAGAAATATCTCAAGACTGATTTTTCTAAGGTTTTATGGACTGATGAAATGAGAGTGAGTCTTGATGGGCCAGATGGATGGGCCCGTGGCTGGATTGGTAAAGGGCAGAGAGCTCCAGTCCGACTCAGACGCCAGCAAGGTGGAGGTGGAGTACTGGTTTGGGCTGGTATCATCAAAGATGAGCTTGTGGGGCCTTTTGGGGTTGAGGTTGGAGTCAAGCTCAACTCCCAGTCCTACTGCCAGTTTCTGGAAGACACCTTCTTCAAGCAGTGGTACAGGAAGAAGTCTGCATCCTTCAAGAAAAACATGATTTTCATGCAGGACAATGCTCCATCACACGCGTCCAAGTACTCCACAGCGTGGCTGGCAAGAAAGGGTATAAAAGAAGAAAATCTAATGACATGGCCTCCTTGTTCACCTGATCTGAACCCCATTCAGAACCTGTGGTCCATCATCAAATGTGAGATTTACAAGGAGGGAAAACAGTACACCTCTTTGAACAGTGTCTGGGAGGCTGTGGTTGCTGCTGCACGCAATGTTGATGGTGAACAGATCAAAACACTGACAGAATCCATGGATGGCAGGCTTTTGAGTATCCTTGCAAAGAAAAGTGGCTATATTGGTCACTGATTTGTTTTTGTTTTGTTTTTGAATGTCAGAAATGTATATTTGTGAATGTTGAGATGTTATATTGGTTTCACTGGTAAAAATAAATAATTGAAATGGGTATATATTTGTTTTTTGTTAAGTTGCCTAATAATTATGCACAGTAATAGTCACCTGCACACACAGATATCCCCCTAAAATAGCTAAAACTAAAAACAAACTAAAAACTACTTCCAAAAATATTCAGCTTTGATATTAATGAGTTTTTTGGGTTCATTGAGAACATGGTTGTTGTTCAATAATAAAATTAATCCTCAAAAATACAACTTGCCTAATAATTCTGCACTCCCTGTATTGGGCGGAGATTTTAACCTAAGCCTAGACCCTTTGATGGACTCAACCTCCCATAAATCTGCCCTTTCTCACAAGGCCTTAGTGTCCATTAAAAAACAGTTTCATAACCTAGATCTTATGGATGTTTGGAGATCCCTTAATCCAGAGTCTAAAGACTATTCCTTTTTCTCTCATGTCCACGGGTCTTACCATAGAATAGACCATATCATGATATCTAGGGAGCACATTCATCTTTGCCCTAAAGATTGACTCCATCCACTTATCTGACCACTCCCCTGTGCTGGCTATCATATCCACACCCCAACTGTCCCCCAAAACCTTCAACTGGAGGCTCAATGAGCAACTTTTATCCTCAAAAGAGCAGATTTTGGACATACAGAAATCCATGGAGGAATTTTTTACTTTAAACGCTCTCCCAGAAACCTCCCCGCACGTAGTTTGGGATACACATAAAGCCTACATGAGAGGCCAATTTATCAGGGCTGGTTCTATACTTAAAAAGAAAAGGAAAGCACATGTGGACCTTCTCTTGCTAGAAATCCGTAAAATAGAAACCCTTCACAAGAAATCTCTCCAAGATTCCCAGCTTTCTAGGCTTAGTGAACTGAGAGCAGAATTAAAAAACTACCTTAACACACAATCAGCCAAGTTTTACTTGCATTCTCAATACAAATTTTTCGCACACGGCGACAAAACATCTAAATTCATGATGAACAGGATTAAAAAGAGAAGAGCCCTTAATTATATAAATAAAATCACCAAGGCCGATGGAAGCCAAGCCATATCAACTAAAGAGATTGCCCAACAATTTCAAGAATACTATGAAGCCTTATATAATATCCCACAAACAAATTGTGATGTAGATCTCACGTCATCCTCCCATCCAATTAAACAATTCTTAGATCAAATCCCTCTTCCTAAGCTCGACGACCTCCAAAGAGAAAAGTTGAACGCCCCATTCACTTCGGAAGAACTACTTTCAACTATTAAGAACCTTCCTAAGAACAAAGCTCCTGGTTCTGATGGCCTCCCTGCCCTCTATTACCGCATCTTTGGTAAAACTCTATCCCCCCACTTACTAAAAATATGTAACATGTCCTTAAAGAACATCCCACTGTCCCCAGAAATGACTAAAGCTCATATAACTATCATCCCCAAGGAAGGGAAAGACCCCTCCTTCTGTTCAAACTATCGCCCCATTTCCCTCCTGAACCTAGATCTAAAGCTCCTAGCAAAAATGATGGCCAACCGCCTGTCTCCACTTCTCCCTATGCTAGTTCATAGAGACCAAACTGGCTTCGTTAGTGGAAGAGAAGGCAAAGACAACTCAGCTAGACTAATAAATGCCCTGTTCTACGCCAAAAAACACTCTACTCCCCTTGTCCTTCTCAGCACTGATGCTGAGAAGGCATTTGACAGGGTCAGATGGGATTTTATGACCTTAACGTTGGGAAAATTTGGCTTACCCCCAGAGTATATAGATGCTATCCTTTCAATGTATACTAAGGCTTCAGCAGCAGTATTAGTTAATAACTCCCTCTGTTCTCCCTTTTCTATTAAGAATGGAACGAGACAGGGATGTCCCCTCTCCCCTTTTTTGTTCGTTTTAATCATGGAACCACTACTCCAAACTATTCGCCAAGAAAACAAAATAAAAGGCATCAAGTTAGGGGGTCAAGATCACAAAGTTGCCGCATTTGCCGACGACCTTATGATTACCACAACAAATCCTGAAACATCATTACCCATTGTCTATAAAATAATAGAAACCTTCAGCCCACTTTCCAACTTCAAGGTTAACTTAAAAAAATCCAACGTTCTAGCCATTGGTATAAAGCCATCAGTTAAACTAAAACTGGCTAAAATTTCCCCTTTTAATTGGGACACCCCTTTCCTTTCTTATATAGGCATCAAAATATCAGATGACGTGGACAAACTATACTCCCTCAACTATATCCCACTTCTTAAATCTATACAAGATCAACTTACCAATTTACACTCACCCTTTTTATCCTGGTTTGGCCGGAAGAATATGGTAATGTCCCTTGTCATTCCCAGACTCAATTACTTACATCAGGTCCTCCCTGTCCCTATTCCAAAAAATTACTACATCTCCTTATCTAAAGCAATTAGATCCTTCATCTGGAATAAAAAGAAATCAAGGATTTCCATGTCAGTTCTTCAGAGACATAAAACATACGGAGGTATTGGCCTCCCAAATCCGCTTCTATACAATAGAGCTATTCTTTTAGCGAGAGCCCTGGACTGGTTTAGACAACCTCCCCACAAATCATGGGTAGGTATGGAAACTTCCCAATCAGGATACTCGTTTAGAGGTCTCCTTGTAGATACTCCTAGCTATCCAACCCAAAAACAAAATGCTAGTCCCTCTGTTAAAGCTACAATGGAGGCATGGAAATGGTTCCAGGACTCCAACTTGGGCATTCCCACTCCCTCTCCGATAGTACAGATCAGAGATGTGCTAGATTTCGCTTCTAAAGAGCTGAAACAACATATTCCTACAGCCCTCCGCTTTTCAGTCACCCCCATCATCTCTCTGTTCTCTGAATCGGGGAATTTGTTAGAAGGTGAGGCTCTTTTGTTGGCCCTGAATTCCCCCCACATTAACCCTCTTATTGTCTCTTTCCTAAGAACCCATATTATTAAACTCATCTCTTACCACTCTCTACTTAGACCTCTCACGTGGTTCGAACATATGATCCAGTCTCAATCCTCCCCTGTCAAACCCATTTCTCTATTATATAAAAAGCTTAATTCACTGATTTTACCACCAAAACCAGCTTTCATTAGTTTGTGGGAGAAAGATCTTAAATATAGCTTCTCCCCCAGTGAACAAGCTCGCATTCTTATTGCTCCCCACTCCTCATCTCGCTGAGTGAGGATTCAAGAAAATGGTTACAAGATATTGACGAGGTGGTACAAGACTCCCGACATAACATGTAGATATGGAGAGGGAAATTTGGATACTTGTTGGCGTTGCAGTCAAGAGAGAGGTACTTTCTATCATATTTGGTGGTCATGCCCAATTATACAGAATTGGTGGGAGGGAATCTTCACGAAAAGCAATAAGATATGCAATTCAAAAATTCCAATGTCTCCCCAAATGGCCCTCCTGGGTAGTCACACAGGTGACAAACAAATTAAGATCCCTTTTCTATTTAACAAACTGATCATGGCTGCACGCCTTCTGGTACCTAGGTTTTGGCTTTCCCCAGATGCTCCCCCTGAAGATTTATGGATAAACAAAATAGATACTATCTATAGATTTGAGGAGATTGCTGCTTGGGAAAACAGATCCCATCCCAGATTTAAAAGCAACTGGTTGGTTTGGGAAAGATATAGAAATTTCAAATAGGAATGTTTCCTTTTATTCATGTCTTACCTATCACTTTTATGCTGGCCGAATTGCTCATATGTAATCAAACGACTGTGACATCTACCTATATACTGTATTTGTTCTTGTTCAACTTTGTTCGTTCAATGTACTTTATTTCGCATAATGTTATGTATCAACTTTATTCAGAAATAAAATTTATAAAAATTAAAAAAAATAATAATAAATTACATTTTATACTGGTAAAGGTCCTCAGTGACTTCTTTGAATAAAACGAAACTAGTGACAAATTTGGACTTCTGATATCCATATTGATCAGAACTGTGATTTAATTTATTCTTAGTCACCACTGAAAAAACTTAATAACAAGCGATCAAAAAGTGATATTTACCTCAAAATGATACCAATGAAAAATACAAGTTGTCCTGCAAAAATCAAGCCCTCAACAACTCCATAGAAAATAAAATCAAATAAAATGTCTTGGGAAGTGGTGAGGCAAAAATATATTTTTCAAATTATTCACAAAAGTAGCAAAACAAACAACAATATGCATTTGGTTTCACTGTAATCATTCTGTGCAAATAAAGATGTTATGTTATTAATGCCAATAATGAACCCCGCAAACTTTGTAACGTAAAAACTGAGTGGCAGTATTGATGTTTTTTCGTTCTCCCTCCCAGAAAGAGTTAATAAAAGTTAATCAGAAAGCTATGTGTACCCCAAAATGGCACCATTAAAAACTATAACTTGTCCTGCAAAAATCAAGCCCTCATACAGCTATATAATTGGAAAAAAAAAAAAAAAAAATTGTTGTTGGAAGGCGATGATGAAAAAAGGAAGAAAAACACTTGGTCAGTAAGGCCCAAAGCAGGCTGGTCACTAAGGGGTTAAGGTCTACTTGACTGTAGCCAACCTCCCTGGACATGGTCGCAAAAGGAAAACTGATGAAAAATTTAAGACACAGATAATACAAATGGTAACCAAACAGCCCAGAACAACTTTGAAAAAGATTACAGATGAACTTCAAGGTCAAGGTATATAAATTTCAGATCTGTCGCTGTCTTAGCCAAAGTGGAGTAATGGAAGATGGCAAAGGAGGAAACAACTGTTGAAGGCAAATCATAAAAAAGTGATACTAGAATTTGCCAAAATGCATATTGACAACCCTATAAGCTTCTGGAAGAATGTTCTTTGGGCAGATGAGACAAAACTGGAGCTTTTGGCAACTCACATCAACTATGTTCTCAAACGCAAAAATGAAGCATACAAAGAAAAGAACAGTCTTAATATGAAACATGAATGAGGTTTGGTTAGGTTTTGGGGCTGCTTTGCTGTATCTGGCACAGGGTGTTTTGAATCTGTGTAGGGTACAATTAAATCATAAGACTATCAAGGCATACTGAAGTGAAATGTGCTGCCCAGTGTCAGAAATCTTGGTCTCAGTCATAGGTCATGGGTTCACCAACAGGATAATCATCCAAAACACACTGCTAAATGCATCTAAGAATGGCTAAGAGCAAAGCATTGGACCATTCTGAAGTAGTCCTCTATAAGCCTTGATCGAAATCCTATTGAACATTTGTGAAGGAGCTGAAACATGCATGAAAAGTCACCCTTCAAAACTTAGACAGTTGGAGCAGATTGTTCATGAAGACTGATCTAAAGCACATGTAGTCAGGTGCAGAAGGCTCATTAAGAGTTATAGAAACTCCTTGATTTGCAACAAAATATTTATTTAAGGGTATCATTTTTTTCTGTTAATTTTTATTTTATTATTTTTGTCAGTTACAAGTTATTTCATTGTGGGTTTTTCTTTCTTTAACAGAAGACTACTAACATTTTTTTCCACATGTGTATGATCTTTTGCTGGAGCAGTATACAATACTTAGTATAGATCATAAAGCCTATCTCAGAAAAACATTGTAGCAACGGCTTTCCTGAACTTAGAGGACAGTATCAAATTTGTCCTGGTCAAAGACACATTGTGAAGCTTCTGGACTCCCTTGCAAAATCTGTAATTGAACCACTACCGTAAACTATTTTGAAAAATACACATTTGCCTACTGAGGAAGGAACTACGGTTCCGAAACGCGTCTAGTGCGAACTAGTGTGAACCTGACCCAGCTAGTGGTGCGTTATTTTTGTTTCTGCTTTCATTTTTTTAAAAAGATTTTTGCCTTGACCATCTCATCTGGATGCAGTTTGAAAAGGGTGAGCATGATATCAGCCATAACCTCAAGCGGTGCAAGCGGTATAATACCATTATAGTGGACTGACTTATTGGTGTGCTAATATTGACGTCTTTTCCGAATACACCGGCGCGGCTCTGCTACATCAACTTCCGCTACTTCGATCGGCGCAGGTGGATACCATCACCGACCAGCAAACCACTCTCTGGTCGGATCACGTGAGACGCCGCGAAGAACGAGCAGAGTGACTACCTCGTGGCAGGAGGTAGGAAACTAACCGCAATATTAAGAAACATAGTTGCTGAGACTATCTATCAGCGACCGCTAACGGAATAGTGGCTGAACAATTTATGTTTAGATCAAGGCAAATCAACAGATAAACTATCTGAACACTAGAGATATTCTATCTCAATACGTAGCAGACGGACACCACATAGCAAAACCAGAGGTCATATTTGGAGTACTCCTGTCATTTAGGTATATGCGAGAGCTCCGCATTTAAAGTACCTATTTATATATGCTGTTATGTTGACAATTAACTAGGATATGTGTAACATTGTATTGGGTCAATAAAGTAATTTTAATAAATGCAAAAATACTGTGAGCCAGTCTGATTGTTTTTTACGGATTTACTTGGTTTTCAGTTGGTAACTGAAAGACTGGGCTCCAGTAGGTTGCTGGTGCAGCTTCTCTATATTGGTATATTATTTTGAAAATTAATTTTTAAAATCTTATATTATGTGTGAATGTGTGAATATATGCCAACTCTCCAGTAAAGTGGGAGGCTCCAGGAAAAAAATAAGACTTTCTGGACTCCCATAAGAGTTGGTAAATCTCCCACACTAGAGACGAGTGAAGTTTTGAAAAATTAGATTCGGCAACTTCGACAATGTTAGCGAAGAAATTTGAATTGTTACAAATTAATTAGTCAAAAATCATTATAAATAAAGTATACCCAGGTCACTTTGCCTTAGGATATGGTCACACAGAGCGGCCATGCTGCAGGTGGGTTGCAGCCATGCTGCGTTGAACAACCGCTTGGCCAATTAGCCGACAGTTGCTTTTCATTTAATAATTAAAACTGCACTGTATAGTCCTAAACAGGGGTTGTTGCAATCTCCTGCAGGTTATTTGATAGTAAACCCAGAATATTAATCAGCTTTGGCATACCCACTTCTCTAATCCCAGTGCTTTCCTGCCCTACAGGATGGAGCACTTCTACTGAATCTGATTTTCTTCCCTTTCCACATAATCTAATGTCATTAGCTCCTCCTCTCTGTAGATTTTACTGACTTTTCTAGGACTGTCATGCCCTGCTCTGACTATGTGCGGAGGTCGGCCAGAATATCAGCACGTGTTTAGTTTTTTGTTTTGTGTTGGAGTCGTGCTGGATCCGCCTCCCTTCAGGTGCACTGGGTGGGGTCATTGGTTTAAAGGGTTTCTACCACTTAGTTTTCACAAAATTAGCTTTCAGACACTAGCGATCCGCTAGTGTCTTCTCTACCAAACAATCCTAATATAATTGCTTTTTGTGCAGCCGCTTCGCAAAAAAAAGAACTTATATTGATATGCTAATGAGCCTCTAGATGCTATGGGGGCGTCATTAGCACCTAGAGGCTCGTTCTACCTTCACAAAATGCCGCCGCCCAGCGCGTCCCTCCAGCCCGCCCATCTCCTCCGGAATGCGATCCTCCCTGTGAGCCAGCGGACGAATTCTCGTGCATGCGCCGTGCGCGTCTGTATTCAGCGCATGCGCAGTGAATGTCTGACCGCTTCCCTGCTCAGACATCTCCACTGCACCTGCGCTGATCACGTCATAGTGCTCCGAGGAACAGGCGCAGTGGAGATGTCTGTGCAAAAAGCGGTCAGACATTCACTGCGCATGCGCCGAATACAGACGCGCACGGCGCATACGCGAGAATTCGTCCGCTGGCTCACAGGGAGGATTGCATTCCGGAGGAGATGGGCGGGCTGGAGGGACGCACTGGGCGGCGGCATTTTGTGAAGGTAGACCGAGCCTCTAGGTGCTAATGATGCCTCCATAGCACCTAGAGGCTCATTAGCATATCAATATAAGTTCTTTTTTTAGTGAAACGGCTGCACAAAAAGCTATTATATTAGGATTGTTTGGTAGAGCAGACACTAGCGGATCGCTAGTGTCTGAAAGCTAATTTTGTGAAAAAAGGAAGGGGTAGAAACCCTTTAAATCTCACTCAATCATAGTGTTCTGTGCGGGTTATAGAAATCAGTCTGGCCTTGGAAGCAAGGAAGGAAGGATTGTCTGTTCCAGCTCAGATAAGATAAGTGTGGTTTCTGTTTTTGTTGTTTGCTGTCTAGGTTGTTTGTGTGTCATCTGTCCCCTCCAGGTTCTGAGGGAGCAGGCTGCTCCTATTCCCCTTTTCACCATCTCAGGGATTCTAGAGTATTTTAGCCCAGGCACAAGGACACATTATTCCTACCATCAAGGTCTGAATATGGGCTTAGCAGTGTAGGGAGAGAAGTCAGGGATTTGCTAGGAGGTGACCCTTCCCTTGCTTCTCGCCTAGAAACTGGTTTGTTGGTTTATCTGTGTATCTGAGATCCCGACCGCCGTGACAAGGACATGAAGACTTTAAATGATGATTTAAAAGAAGTAAAAGGTAGCAAAAGATAAGGACTTGGACCCCCTAAGGGGTGCAGACTGGATGGTATTGATTGGCACGCTGGCACCGGAATAATAAAGGCTTCAATCTACTGTACATTTACAGCTGATGGAGGAAAAAGTAAATGTAGGAATAAATAAATAATAATGACGCAGCATAAGTCTCCCTGCACTCTCCCTGTTAAATATTCCTCTATTAATCATTTTCAGAAACACTGTCCCTAGTGCATGAGTGTTTGCCATGACTCTCCCTATGCTCAGCTCACAGGAGAATGGGGGAGACTTTGCAGGATGAGGGTTTTATAGGTCTGTGACATCACAGAGGATGGCTAACTGCAGATTGGCTGGCTGCACGGCATTATGGGTGATCTTGCATTCCCGGGCTTCTTACTTGCACTTTGTAAAATGTGCAGCCAGCATTTAAAAAAAAACTGATTCATTACCATGAGGCACAAGGAAATATGGATTTGTTGTGAATTTAAGTTTTCCTTTGGACTGAAATCCAATTTGAATGATTCATATCGCTCAACCCTTTCTCGCTCACTGCCAAAGACTATTAAAAATCGCACCCAATGTACATTTCCTGTGCGTGGCACCACAATGCTACATCATCAAATTCAGCACCAGCTTCCAAATACACATACAAAAAAAAAATCTCTCTTTTCCAGAATCAAGTCACACAATATTAGAGTTCAATACAATCAGAACTTTGTGGAAAATTCAGGCGGAAATCTACTAGACTCTTTTGTGGTGGTGGAGTTGCCTGGAGGGTGCTAGGCTATACTCTATTGTGATGATATCCCACTAGTGTTTTTCTTTATATCTAGGCTATGTTCTGTTTTATTATGATTAGTGTTGAGTGCAGCAAAACATCCGAAGTGGAATTCGGTCCAGGAAAAAATTGATTCTAAATGAAGCCTAATTTCATCAAGCTTCATGGTAACGAATCATCTTTTCTAAAATGGTGGCTGGACAACGTCACTGTGTGCTCCCAGCATGATCATGTGGGAGAGTCATCATGCTCAGGTCAGGTCCTTCGGAAGGTCTTTTTCAATCAAGAGAGAAGCAGACTGCCTCTGCGCGAGCAAGTGGATGAAGTGTTTATTTTATTTTTGCTTAAACCCAAAAAGGCCATATTTCACTAGCATATTACAGTTTTTAATGGCCATTAGACAGGTGCACTTCTGTCTAAGCGGCCTCTAAAAACAGTCCCATTGATTGATAGGCTAAATTGGTTTTAACATCTCTTTTCGTGACAAATGAATCGAATATATTGTCAAACTTCAGTGAAGCAGCCGAATCAAATTTTTCTAAATTTCCCTCACCTCTACTTATGATGTTGGTATAGTCTCTGTCTTTATATTATTAGGCTGTCCATATATGTCTTAGATGCTTCTGTGCATTCCAACAGCTGTAGGGGTACACAAGGTGAAACGTTTTCTTTTAGTGGTCTTCATTATTACAATCCTTGACACAATCAAGCACTAACAAATTTTTGAGGAAGTTTGAAAATAACTTGTAATTCTCCAAATGCCTCAAATGACAGCAATGCCACCCCCACCCCCACCCCCACCCATTTATTTCAGCTGTTTTGGGGTAATTTTAACCTACAGCAAATATAAATGACAAATGCCGTTCTAATCTGATAGCTGAAGATCAGACAAATGTCATGAAGACCATTTATCAGGAAAGTTCAGTTTTACTATTGTTTTTATTATTTTCCCAAAATCCCTAGGGTTTTATAGTAACAAAAAAATAAATGTAATAAAAGTAAAATTTTTGGTTATTTTGCCATGTTCTTTTAGTCTTGATACAGATATTCTTTTTTAAATGTTAACAGAATTTTGGATTATTGTAAAAAAAAATTATTGAAAGATTACAATGATTTTCTTTGAAATGTACAATACAATATTTTATACAAACAACTTTTTTTTCAACTTGAGACTAAACTGCTCTGTGGTAGATCTATTAAGTATGTATGTACCTTATGTAAGAGGATTGATTTGCTTCATTGGAATTCCTAACTGAAAATATCTGAGTTCTCCCATGGAGAATGCATATTGCTCATGCTGTTAAAAATACATCTTAACTGGTATGTCTTGCTTTAAATGCTCAATTGCTTGCTACATGTATCAGCTGGAATGCCCTAAAGTGCTTAGCACAAATATTTTTGAATGATACAGTCATTGATAAATGTATATTTTTCTCAAAGGCATTTGAAAGGTTATGTAAATCTATCATATTTGCAGCCACCAAATACTTACTAGAAGTGCACAAATAGTCCCACAACATGGACAGTGACATACCAGAGTGGATCAATGGCAAAAATTCCCACAAAAAATATGTATTTTTAGTCAAGGGCCATTTTTCTGCGTCTTAAAGGGAAACTCTCAAAGCTGTGCACTGCTGAAGCCTAAATTTTTTTAATTTTATGCCACAGAAGTACAGGCCCTAAAAATTAGGCATTCACCTGACAGAAAAGAACAAGTGACTATGTGGCTGGAGGTATATTAGACGGTCAGTGGATAACAATTTTACTGTAGGCCAGTACAAGCCCCCAAAATTAGGCATTCACCTGACAGAAAATAACTTGTGATTATATGGCTGGAGGTACATTAGGTGGTCACTGGCTAAAAATTTTATTGTAGGCCAGTACAGACCCCAAAAATTAGGCATTCACCTGACAGAAAAGAACTAGAAATTATGTGTCTGGAGGTACAGTTAGTGGACTGGATAAAAGTTTTGCTGTAGGCCACAGGAGGAGAGGCCCCTAAAATTTGGCATTTACCTGACAGAAAAGGCCTTTTATGCCGCTGTATATACATAAGACAAGGACAATTTTTTGTTCTGAGTTGTGGCAGATATGTGTGGGCTGGCATGTGGAAATTCAATTACACGTGGTTGTCACAGGTGTTGAATTCCTCTGAGATCCATGCCTCATTCATTTTTAGAAATGTGAGGTAGTCCACATTGTTGTGAGCTAGGCTAGTGTGCTTCTCAGTCACGATCCCCCCTGCCTCGCTGAACATCCTTTCGGACAGCAAACTCGACGAGTTGCAATCCAAGAGATCCATGGGAAATTGTGCAAGCTCTGGTCACAGGTCAAGCCTGCACACCCAGTAGTGCAGGGGTTCCTCGCTTCTCAGAGCGTCCACATCGGCCGGACACCTGTCGGTCTAGGCGTTCCCTGAGGCTAGATCTGGAGGGCAGCTGTCGATAGGTTGCATTCTGACAGCCCACTGTGATGCTGGTAACATGTCCGCCATCTTGTGTTTGTACCGGCGGTCTAAGTACGTTGTCACCCAGTACTGGTCCTTGCCCTTTATTCTTTTTATACGGTGGTCCCTCTTCAAACACTAATGAATGAAGGCCCCTATTTACACTAAATTGGAAGTGGTGGAGTGCCCTTGCTCCTGCTCATCGCCCAGGAGAATGACGTCCTCGGTCTCCTTCCCCCAGCCACGTACAACACCAGGGATCCCCGAAAAGTTTAAAGTCCCCCTCAAAGCCTACTCTTCTTGCTCCTCCTCCCCCAAGCCACCATCCTCCTCTGACTCCTCTTCACACTCCTGCTGACTTGTCTCCGATGGAGTACCCAACTGGGAATTCATTTAGAGACTTCCTCATCTTTCAGCTCCTGCTCCTCGACGGCTTGATCAATGACACGACGCAATGCATGCTCCAGAAAGAAGCTGTAAGGTACGATGTCACTGATGGCGCCCTGGCTGCGACTGACCAGTTTGGTGATCTCATCAAATGGCCGCAGAAGATTGCATGCATCGTGCATGAGCAGCCACTGGTGCAGTGAAAAGAAACCAAGCTCCCCAGTATCTGTCCTGCTGCAGAGTTCGTATAGGTAGTCGTTAATGGCACGCTGCTGCTGGAACAGCCTATCAAGCATATACAAGGTGGATTTTTATCACGTTGGGCTGTCACAAATCAGATGTCTGATTGGCAGGTGGTTTGGTGCTGAACATCAAGGTGAGCCATGGCCGTGTAAGATCTTCTAAAATGGCCAGAGATTTTACTGGCCTGCTGCAAGACATCCTGGACCCCGGGTATTTGGTAACAATCACTGCACGACTAAGTTCATGACGTGTGCCATGCACTGCACCTGTGTCCTTTTGCCCTGTTTAAGCGCGCTCAGAAGATTGGCACCGTTGTAGCACACCACTTTACCAACTGTAAAATTGAGCAGGGTAAGCCACTGATCGGCCTGTGGCCGCAGAGCTGAAAGCAGTGCAGGACCGGTGTGGCTCTTGGCTTCCAGGCACAACAGCCGCAGCACAGCATAGCAACGTCTCACCTGGCACGTTGAATAGGTTCTAGAGAGCTTGGGGGGTGCAGCGGAAGAGGCGGTAGCAGTGGAAAAGGAGGAGTAAGCCAAGGAGGAGACGGGGGATGGAGTAGGAGGAGGAGCATAAGAAGATGCAGGCCTATATGCAATCCGTGGCAGTGACTCCAAATCCACACGGGTGCCATGGGTTACATGCTTGATGGCCGTCAGAAGGTTCACCCAGTGGGCAGTAAAAGTTATGTACCTTCCCTGCTAGTGTTTGCTAGACCACGTGTCTGTTGTCAGATGTATCTTGGCACTGACACTGTGTGCCAGACATATACTCAATTGCCGCTGAACGTGGCCATATAGCTTTGGGATGCCCTTCTGGGAGAAACATTTCCTTCCAGGGACTTCCTATTGCGGTGTGCCAATGGCCACAAATTTTCTAAAGGCCTCCGAATTCACCAGTTTATATGGCAGTAGTTGGTGGTAGTGATGGACAAACATCGGCCGGAACGATTCACGCGTTCGTGATCAAATGTTTGCAAACAGTGCGTTCGTGGTGGTCCCCATTCACTTTAATGGCAGGCGAACCTGATAACCTTCAGGTCATATTTGCATCCAGCAAACACTTACTAGAAGTACAGTACACAAAATAGTCCCACAACATGGACAGTGATATACCAGAGGAGGATCATTGGCAAAAATTCCCACAAAAAATATGTATTTTAATTAGGGACCATTTTTATGCTTCTTAAAGGGAAACTCTCAAAACTGTGCCCTGTTGGAGCCTAGAAATTTTTTATTTCCTATCGGTTTGATGTATACAAATGTGCAGCACTCCACGTTTTTGTATCCTGCAGAGTCCATTAATAAAATGCATACTTTAACATAAATAATTTTTTCTGCCATGGAACTGTATGGTGAATGGATGCCACTATACGGCATCAGTCTGATGCATCTGCTAATGCATACATTTTTAGTATGCATTAAATGTATGGCAAAATAGGATGTGAACCCAACCCTAGTGTCAGAATAAGCACCAGTACACAGCGGAGCAGCGTGGTGGAGAGGGGAGGCTGCCATGTACTGACAGAGCACTACCTGGTCCTAGTGGCACTCAACTTTGTGGTACAAAAGATCTTACTCTCATTCCCAGGGTTGAGTGACATTGTGCAAAGGGTATGGAGGATTGCCAGCCACTTCTTTCACTCCCCAACCGCCACCGGGTCCCTGTCCAAACTGCAGCAGGAAAACAGCCTGCTCCTCACAGGCTGATTGTGGACAGCGTGACGCGGTGGAACTCCACCATCCAACATGCTGGAGAGGTTGTGGGAGTAACGACGGGTGGTGAGGGAATACCTGCTAGATCTAGGCACTCCAGGGCCATCACAACCACTCCCCTACATCACTAATATGGAGTGGGGGCAGATACAGCAGGTCTGTCACGTGTTGGCCCCATTTGAACAGGACTGTCAGCAATAAGTACCTTCATATAGCCCTCCCCTGATGAGTTTTTGTGAAATGAAAAGTGACAAGTCAGGAGTTTTTTAAATGTGTACTAGGGATACCGCCCGGTACTAGGGACAGGTATCCGGACGGGGTCGCCGCTTGCGGGGCAAGCACTCCGTATAGATAGGTAGGGTATTACCAGTCCCTTTCCTGATACAGAGTTTACTAGGGAACAAACTCCTGATTCCTATCAACACTAAAACAATATTCGTGGCATCATCTCCGTATGGTTTCCAGTATCTGCATCAACATCGATTTGGAAGATGCACTCCGTTGCATCCTGTCATGGCATTCATTTTCATGGGCGAATCCCATCTCGACCACAACCATTGATGGGTGAGAGTGTTCCTTATATGCATTATTTCAAGAAGGCATAGAAGTTGGATAATAACGCTGATAACGGTGTTATCAGCACTGGCCATGTTGGTGGAGTACTCGAAACAGCGCAAAAAGGAACACAGGTCTCGCACGGAGGCCCAGTCATTGGTGGTGAAGTGGTGCTGTTCCGCAGAGCGACTCACCCGTGCGTGCTGCAGCTGAAACTCCACTATCGCCTGCTGCTGCTCGCACAGTCTGGCCATTATGTGCAAGGTGGAGTTCCACCT
This sequence comes from Bufo bufo, assembly GCF_905171765.1. Classification (NCBI taxonomy): domain Eukaryota; kingdom Metazoa; phylum Chordata; class Amphibia; order Anura; family Bufonidae; genus Bufo; species Bufo bufo. The sequence goes on along the minus strand of NC_053390.1, from coordinate 154,218,682 downwards.
TGTGGGCACGTCGCATATGAAGCGGTGAGTGGGAAGGCCAAAGCTATGCTGCAGCACTGACAGGCGAGCAGCAGCAGGGTGAGAACGCCGAAAGCGCGCTCAGACGGCCCGCACTTTATGCAACAGCTCTGACATATCGGTGTAATTTTTAAGGAATCTCTGCACCACCAAATTCAGCACATGCACCAGGCAAGGGATGTGCATCAAACCGGCTAGTCCCAGAGCTGCTACGAGATTTCGCCCATTATCGCACACCACCAGGCCGGGCTTGAGGCTCACTGGCACCAACCACTCATTGGTCTGTTGTTCAAGGCCCATCCACAGCTCCTGCGCGGTGTGGGGTTTGTCCCCCAAACAGATAAGTTTTAAAACTGCCTGCTGTCGTTTCCCCCTGGCTGTGCTGAAGTTGGTGGTGAAGGTGTTACCCTGACTGGATGAGAAGGCGGTAGAGGATGAGGAAGCGGAGTAGGAGGAGGAAGCAACAGTAGGCAAACTGAAGCGCCCTGCAATCTTCGGTGGTGGAAGGACATGCGGCAAACTGCTATCCGCCTCAGGCCCAGCCGCCACTGCATTTACCCAGTGTGCTGTTATGGAGATATAACGTCCCTGACCATGCTTACTGGTCCACGTATCCGTAGTGAGGTGCACCTTGCCAGATGGCGTTGCGCAGTGCACACCTGATTTTGTCCCCTACTTGGTTGTGCAGGGAAGGGATGGCTTGCCTGGAAAAGTAGCGGCGGCTGGGCATGACGTACTGTGGGACAGCCACCATCATAAGGCCTTTAAAACTCTCCGTCTCTACCAGACGGAATGCTAGCATTTCAAAGGCCAGGAATTTTGAAATGCTAGCATTCAGGGCCAGGGATCGCGGGTGGGTAGGGGGGTACTTCCTCTTCCGCTCCAGTGTTTGAGAGATGGAGAGCTGAATGCTTCCATGGGACATTGTGGAGATGCTTGGTGACCCAGATAGTGGTGTTGCTGGCAGATCCTCTGTTTGGGGGGTGGCAGGTGGCACTGTCACTCCAGAGGTGGATGAAAAATCTGAGACTGCAGCAGTCGAGGAAGCAGGAGGAGCCAGAGACCTTTCTTGGTTTTTGAGGTGTCTACTCCACTGCAGCTCATGCTTAGCACTTAAATGCCTGGTCATGCAGGTTGTGCTCAGGTTGAGAACGTTTATGTCTCGCTTCAGGCTCTGATTGCACAGCGTGCAAACCACTTGTTTCTTGTCGTCAGCACTTTGTCTGAAGAACTGTCACACCAGGGAACTTTTGGAGCTAGCAACAAGTATATACTGCTGTTATATTCTGTTATTAAAAAAACACCCATTTTGGACAAAAAACTTAGTTTTGCAGCCTTTGCTGCATATGTCATTGTGAGATACACCCTTTAGATACTGTGGTTCTATTCTGCTATTATTAAAACACCCATTTTGGCCAAAAATCTTTAATTCTGTTTTAGTTTTATTAATAGCAGAATAGAGCCACAGTATCTAAAGGGTGTATCTCACAATGACATATGCAACAAACGCTGCAAAATTAAGTTTTTTGTCCAAAATGGGTGTTTTTTTATAATAGAATATAAAAACTGTATATAACGCTTGAATTTCACACGTGTAGATGCAGCAAGGGCTGTAAAATTGTGTATTTTGCCAAAGAAGGGTGTTTTTAAAAATGCAGAAAATTATGGCTGTATTTCTAGCTTAAATTGCACACTGACTAATTTTGCAAAGGCACCAGATGTTGGATATTGCCAAAAATGGGTGTTTTTTCAATGCCAGAAAATTATTGAAGTTTTAAAACTTGTTTTTAACAATCACAGATGCAGCAAGGGCTGCAATATTAAGTATTTTGCAAAAAAAGTTAGTTTTTTTGCTAACAGAATAGGAAAGCTGTATATAACGCTTGAATTTCACACATGAAGATGCAGCAAGGGCTGTAAAATTGTGTATTTTGCCAAAAAAGGGTGTTTTTAAAAACCCTGAAAATTATGGCTGTATTTCTAGCTTAAATTGCACACTGACTAATCCTGCAAAGGCACCAGATGTTGGATATTGCCAAAAAAGGGTGTTTTTTAAAACCAGATTATTATTGCAGTATTTCAAGCTTGGATTTGAATGTCACAAAAGCACAGATGCAGTGCTGGTGCACTGAGCTTGCATAAAATGGCTGCCACCGCCCACCCAACTAACAGACGGATAAAAGTAATTTTTCTCTGTCACTGGGCTCAGGGCAGGGTAAAAAGATTGTTTACTGCACCCACACAACTAAATCTATGTATAAGGCTAAGTTCAATTGGAGTTCTGATAACAGATTTTGTCCTATTTTCTTCCTCACAGCAGCATCCTCTCCCTACACTAAGCACAGCAGAGTTACATGCAGCGCTACGTGACTCCAGCTTATATAGAGGCGGGGTCACATGCTGCACTGGCCAATCACAGGCATGCCATTAGTAGGCATGACTGTGATGGCTTCTAAGGTCACACAGTTAAACACTGCTCTGCAGCCTTTCAAAAAGTGCCAAGAAATCGCCGAACACTGAACCCGAACTTACTGAAATGTTCGGGTTCGGGTCCGGGGTCCAAAAATCTTTAAAGTTCGGGTTCTCTCAACCCTACTCATAAATCAAATTTTTGGGGGGTTTTTTGTACGTATTTTATTTTATGTCATTTCACTAATTTGTCTGTTACATTTTTGGGTGAAATTTATCAATTTTTGGGTGTGATATACCACTGCTATACCTAGAAGACAGGTAAAAAAAAAATCACTAATTTTTCTGTTACTTTTTTGGGTGAAATTCATAAATTTTTGGGTGTGATATACCACTGCTCTATCTAGTAGACAGGTAAAACAAATTCACAAATTTGTCTGTTACATTTCCGGGTGACATTCAACGATTTTTGGCTGTGAAAGACCCCTGCTCTACGTTGTAGACAGGTTAATAAATTTCACAAATTTTTCTGCTACATTCTTTGGTTGACATTTTACAATTTTTGCCGTGAATAAACCCCTGCTCTGCATAGGTGACAGGGACTTAAATTTAAAAAATTCGTCTTTAATTGGCCCTTTCATTCGATCCTTCTGATTTAATAACTTGTCCCACATTTCCGCTTCATCCCATTGCAGCCATTGACCTTCCTTGGATGAGGTCTCCCTTTCTCACGCTCCCTCTCCGGCGTGGAACCCTGATTCGCCGATAACCGTGATCAACATGGTAGGCTCAGAAAAGAACATCGAAAGTTGATAGAGAAGATATCCAAATGGATCGTAGACGTCACACGACCTGCGATCAGGCAGAAGTTATCTAGAGTCAACAAAGCGGAAGCAGGGCCTCTCCTGGCTAATGTTTACAAATCCAACTTACCCCAGTGACATTCCCTATAATTTTTTATTAATCATTCCAATAACAGGGCATCTTAGGAGTCCTGCATTATTATTTATCATCACTACCTCCCCGAGTCGTGAGTGGGTAATTGCTGCGCGCCCCCTCCTTAACTTGGAAGCTTATGCTTCAATACTTTGTCCCACATTTCCGCTCGATTACATTTAATTTCATCCATTGACCTCCCTTGGATGTGGTATCCCTTTCTCAGGCTCCCTCTCCGGCCTGGAACCCTGATTCCCCGCCACCGGAGATCACCATGGTAGGCGCATAAAAGAACATCGAAAGTTGATAGAGAAGATATCCAATTGGATCATGGACATCATGGGGACGTGCGATATGGTGGAGAAGTATGTGTGCACATGCCTACACGTACTGAATGATGGGTCTTCCTGCTTCAACTTCTGGGTCTCCAAATTGGGCACATGGCCTGAGCTTGCCCTTTACGCCTTGGAGGTGCTGGACTGCCCTGCAGCCAGTGTATTATCTGAACCTGTGTTTAGCACGACGGGAGGAGGTTATCACAGGTTATATTTCCCAATGTTTTGGGGTGTACCCTAATTTAAAAATAATATAAATAAATTTCAATCCAAAAAACTGTGTAGGCTACCTCCTACTTCACATGGACCTCGTCCTCCTAGATCAAGATTATAATTTTTTATGTTATTTAAAGTCATTTCCCTATCCACATTTGTTTGCAGAGCACTTGCCATGCTCTTAACCACATTTTGATGCGATTTGCAGCCCTCTAGCCCTTTCCATGACATTTTTACAGCCATTTTAGTGCTCAAAAGTTTGGGTCCCCATTGACTTCAATGGGGTTCGGAGTCAAGTTCGGGTCCCGTACTCAAACTTTTTTGTGAAGTTCGGCCGAACCCGTCGAACCCGAACATCCAGGTGTCCGCTTAACTCTAATTATAACATCTGATTGTATTGACATTGTATGTGTGTGGGGTATGAGCAATCGGATATTGGTCATCTGAGGAGAGGTGTACCTGTCTAGTGAAGTGACGGTACGGTATGGGGTGTACATCTGGTTCGCCTCCCTGTGGTGCACCCTAGGTAACGCTAAATGAACCAGCAAATACTAGAGGTCAAACATTACTTGTCCTGATCAACAATACACAAATTAGAATCTATAGACTGTGTGGGTGGTTGTGTGTGTGTGTGGGTGGTTGTGTGTGTGGGTGGGGGTATATAGTGTGGGTCAGGAAAATGGATGTGTAATGTGCAGATGACAGATATTTGTCTGCTATCCATACATACATGCTACAGACATAGTGGTTTGATGTCAGATAAAAATGTTCTAAATATTCGTGATCTCGAAAAAAATAAAAAATTCGGAATACATACAAATTGACATTTTGTCATGTTTGAGTCACAACAATACTTATTGACCCAAATCATGTATATCTACACAAACAATATAAAATGTCAATTTGTATGTATTCCAAAAACTTTTAGTAAACATTTTAGAGCTCACAAATATTTTGGCTAACTTTAGCAGCATATAAATAGTTGAATACAATTAAATATTAAGCATGTTATACTACTTTACAGTGCTATTAAGTTTAATTACTTACAGTGATGATATCTAGCTCGGCGTCTGTGAAATTGCTCCCAACCATTTTTATTCAAATACTATTACTTCACAAACAAATCTTTTAAAACGCTTGCCAGACTAAGATACGCCCGTATATATGCATGCGTACACTAATATTTAAATGACAAATTAGCGAGTGTAAAAAATATCACGAATATAACAAATTCCTGAATATAGCGAATATATCACGAATATTTGCCGAAATATTCGTGAAATATCGCAAATTCAAAAATGGGACCTGCCGCTCATCACTATTCATCATATATTGTCAAGATTTATATGTATGTAAACATTTGTTTGAATAAAATACAATCATGCGGTGTTGCGCTTCATTCACCCAAAAACATTTTTTTCATTTATTTTATTTTATATGTATAATTTTGCTTTACTTGGGTTTTACGAAAACTATGTGGGGACCGCATGTGGGCTTCCCTTGTCAAAAGGTCTTGTGCAGTTAACATTGTACAGGACTGATTGAGAAACCTAATTACATTTTATTATTTTATTATTTTCTGTTTTGTTTTAATTAGGATATAGATTCAAACATGGTGTTGTCTGTCGTCCTGAACAGGATGCCTGACTTCCATGTTGACCTCTCCACATGGTTGGGTGTCCTTAACGTTATACTCATCTGTGTGGTAATCCTCTTTTGTGAATGGAGCGTTATTGCCACATGTATATATCTAAATATATATTTTTATTTCATGTTACTTCTTGACAATAATGTAATGATAATTTGCACATGAGATTTTTATAGAATCAATGCTTTTCAATTTACAATAAAAAACTGTGGTATATACAGTACAGACCAAAAGTTTGGACACACCTTCTCATTCAAAGAGTTTTCTTTATTTTCATGACTATGAAGGCATCAAAACTATGAATTAACACATGTGGAATTATATACATAACAAACAAGTGTGAAACAACTGAAAATATGTCATATTCTAGGTTCTTCAAAGTAGCCACCTTTTGCTTTGATTACTACTTTGCACACTCTTGGCATTCTCTTGATGAGCTTCAAGAGGTAGTCCCCTGAAATGGTCTTCCAACAGTCTTGAAGGAGTTCCCAGAGATGCTTAGCACTTGTTGGCCATTTTGCCTTCACTCTGCGGTCCAGCTCACCCCAAACCATCTCGATTGGGTTCAGGTCCGGTGACTGTGGAGACCAGGTCATCTGGCGCAGCACCCCATCACTCTCCTTCATGGTCAAATAGCCCTTACGTTCAAAGTTTTCCCAATTTTTCGGCTGACTGACTGACCTTCATTTCTTAAAGTAATGATGGCCACTCGTTTTTCTTTACTTAGCTGCTTTTTTCTTGCCATAATACAAATTCTAACAGTCTATTCAGTAGGACTATCAGCTGTGTATCCACCTGACTTCTCCTCAACGCCACTGATGGTCCCAACCCCATTTATAAGGCAAGAAATCCCACTTATTAAACCTGACAGGGCACACCTGTGAAGTGAAAACCATTTCAGGGGACTACCTCTTGAAGCTCATCAAGAGAATGCCAAGAGTGTGCAAAGCAGTAATCAAAGCAAAAGGTGGCTATTTTGAAGAACCTAGAATATGACATATTTTATGTTGTTTCACACTTGTTTGTTATGTATATAATTCCACATGTGTTAATTCATAGTTTTGATGCCTTCATTGTGAATCTACAATTTTCATAGTCATGAAAATAAAGAAAACTCTTTGAATGAGAAGGTGTGTCCAAACTTTTGGTCTGTACTGTATAATATTATTGAAGCCATGTCACCATTTTGGGAGTTAGTGTACTCATTTCCTTGTTTGCTATTATGTAACCACATAGACAGGATGCTCTTGTGGCTAAGCTTGCGTTCAATTTCAGGTGCAAATACGTGATCTGTTATCATGTGGACGCCCTGTCTATGGACACTTGCGGCTTGTGTGTGTTCCTCCGTCGATGCGATCACATGAGTGCATCACATTTTTCTTTATGTAATGCGAAAGTAATGCGCCAAGATGCCCAGTTAACCTAACGGGACGCTATATTGCATCCATGCTGGTTAGTTCTTGGTCCCCTTCATTATGTTTTTAATCGGTACACCTGATATTTTAATGACAAAATTGCTTTTTGACATTTTTTTTAAAATCTGGAATTTTGATGAATTAAGGAGATAAAATGAACGAGGGGGGCGGAGCTTGCGCCTGAACTGCATGGCTGCTTCTGGCTGAGCTCCGTACTTAGACCTGCTGGGAAAACAGCTAACGCAAGCTACAGAGACCTTCAAACATGGTCAAAATCGGAGGACAGAGACCCACCGACCCAGGAGCTATTCCTAAAGCTCCGAATACAAATTCGGGGATGGCCAAATACCTCAAAAAGCAAACGGCTGCTCCTGGGATTAAAGAATCCAAGATGGCGACGCCGAGCGAACGCACCTCTGATGGCGGAGATGAAGGTCAGTCAGAGGTAGAAAGTGAGGCAGGAGACGTAGGATCCCCTCGGACATTGCCTGTGTCCAGGAGATTTATAAAACAAGCATTGGCTGAAGCCTTAATGCCTCTGCGACAAGATATATCGAGCCTTACGCAGGAAATGCAGCATGTGGGCCACAGAGTGGAAACTCTGGAAACATCTCAGGCCGCTATGATTGAGCACAGTACAGCAATCACCCAGTCCCTTTCTATGTGCCAGTCACACATTAATACCCTCTACAATAACCTGGAAGACCAAGAAAATCGCGGACGTAGGAATAACCTGCGCTTTAGAGGGCTCCCAGAACACATTGCAAATGAAGAAATCTCACCTGCGATCCTGACCATTGCATCCTCACTTCTGGGCTGCGAGGATACCTCAAGCATCTTAATAGAAAGAGCCCACAGGGCCCTTAGGCCCAAACCAAAGGGTAATGAGCCCCCAAGAGACATAATTTGTCGCTTTCTAAATTTTGCTGACAAAGAAAAAATCCTCTCTGCTGCAAGACAGGCTAAGAATGTTACCTATAACAACATACCTATCTCAATATTTCAAGATTTAGCTCCTGTTACGCTCCAGAAGAGAAAGATCCTAAAGCCCCTTACTGATCTTCTCCGTGAAAAACGGATCCTTTACAGATGGACATTTCCATTTGGAATAGCTTTCAACTTTTCCGGGAAGTTCATCAGAGTCTCGTCTTATGAGGACCTGCAAGAATTTCTCTCATCCTCAGATGTTCCTCCTCTGGATATAGCCTGCTGGGACACTGTATCAGATATCACCTCCCTTCCAGAATTGCCGAAAGTAACACCTTGGGAAAGAGCAGGCACTCCTAAACAGCAAAGAGCAAAGAGAAGAAACAGCCCCATGGCACCAAAAATAATTGCATGGTCCACCTCTTAGTAAATAAAGGACAGTCTGAGTCATTACCCTGATGATTCTTTCAAATGAGACCTCTTCTGTCCTCCTTCCCTCCTCCCTCCTTCCTCCCTTCCCTCTTTTCCTTAATTTTCCCTTAATTTTCCTTCTTCCCCCCTTTTCACCCCTTACCTTCTCCACCTCCCTGCCTATCCCCCCCCCCCCACTTTTTCCCTCCCTGTCAATTTATTATCCTAAAGGTCTTACCACTTAATTCCTTAAATTTCCCTTTGCAGGTCATCCTATATGGGGTTATAACCTCTTTTCCCCCCTCTCCTCTTATTCTTCTGATTGATAAATATCACTTAGAACCTACATTATTGTTGGTTGCCCATACGCGACCTTGTTATAGTTGTTTCATGTTTAAACTTTTTCCTTTTCTTTTTCTTTTTCCTTTTTTATTATTTCACAGTCAAGGCACATTGATAAGCTGTACAGATGTTCCTGGTAATGTGACATACTGCATCCTGACTCCTCTTGGGGCCGCCGATCATATCCTTTTCTCCTTTCTGATACCAAAAATCATAGCGAACCTCCCCCCTTTATTCCCTCCCCTCCCATTTAACCCATTATGGTAGATTTTAAACTAGCATCCTTTAATGTGAAGGGGTTAAGATCACCTTCTAAAAGATCCCAAATATTCTCCCTCCTATGGAAAGAGAAATGCTCAATTATCTTCCTTCAAGAAACCCACTATAAACAGGGAAAATTCCCTGATTCCTCTTATTCTAGATTCCCTGAATGGTATCACTCTGGTTCTGATGGGGCGGCCTCCAGGGGAGTCAGCATTGGCTTTAAGAAAAATTTCCCTTTTCAATACTCCTCCCACATTGCAGACTCAGAGGGGAGGTATGTTATATTAAAGGGTCTTATTGGCCATAAAATGTTTACTTTAGTAAATATCTATACCCCTAACCATGACCAAGTCTCTTGGCTCTTAGAAGTCCTTTCTATTGTAGAAAATGTTAGAGAGGGAACAGTCATTCTAGCTGGAGACCTAAACTTAGCTTTACTTCCAACCTTAGACACCTCCTCCAAAAAGTCTTCCACCTCAGGTAGACTTTTAAAAAAAATAAAGGGCAAGCTACATGATATGGGTTTGATTGATATATGGAGATGTATGAATCCAACAGGTATTGATTACACCTTTTATTCGGCTCCTTCTCATTCTTACAGCAGAATCGACTATATATTCGTACCAAAAGACTTCCTGCACCAGTCCTCTGACCCCCAGATTGGAAACATTACCATTTCTGATCACTCTCCAATTTTCTGTTCCTTCCACCCACAACCTGGATCTGGTAAGTTCTCCGGTTGGAGACTTAATGAGTCCATATTGAGCGACCCTAGCCACGTAGCCTTCTTCACCTCTCTCTTAGAACAATACTTTAAATCTAATGACTCCCCTGAAATTTCCTCACAGACACTGTGGGATGCCCACAAAGCTTATATTCGTGGACACTTCATAAGCAAAGGTTCCCACCTAAAAAAATTAGCTGACAAATACTTTTCATCCCTTTTAGACCGTATCCATATTTTAGAAAGCCTACACAAACAGTCATTAGATCCTCAACAACTCTCTGAGCTATCAGCCCTTAGATCTGAACTCAAAAACGTTTTAAATAAAAAATCAGCTAAGTATTATCTTTCCTCCCAACAAAAATTTTATGCCCACGGTAATAAAGCCTCAAGATTCCTGATGAATCGTATAAAACAAAGAAAAAATGCTAGATACGTAACCTCTATCAAATCCCCCCAAGGCCATCAACTCTACTCCCCTGAATCCATTGCAGAACAATTCCGTCTTTTTTACAAAGACCTCTACAATTTACCTCCCCCTCTGACATTCAACTTGCCACTGGATCTCACCGCCACCCTAAATCTTTTTTAGACACCCTCAAATTACCCTCTTTGACTCCGACACAGAAGGTCGACCTTTCAAAGCCCTTTGACTTAGCGGAGCTTTCCAAGGCCCTAAAATCCTCCCCAAAAAACAAATGTCCCGGCCCAGATGGTCTCCCGACTGTTTATTATTCAACCTTTCATAACATACTGGCCCCTTATCTCCTCCGAGTCTGTAACCAAACTCTCCTAAACTTTCCTCTCTCCTCGGACATGACGAGAGCTGTGATCTCAATCATCCCTAAGGAGGGAAAAGATCTTACTAACTGTGCCAACTTCCGTCCAATTTCACTCCTGAACATAGATATAAAATTATTAGCAAAAATGTTAGCATCTAGAATACAACATATTCTTCCTGTCTTGATCCACCCCGACCAAGTAGGTTTTGTCAAAGGAAGAGAAGGAAAGGACAATACTACTAAGATTTTAAACGCCTTGTACTATGCCTCTAGTAAAAAATTACCCTTGGTTCTCCTAGGTACCGACGCGGAAAAGGCATTTGACCGCATTGACTGGTCTTATATCAAACTTACGCTACAGAAATTTGGATTTCCTGATCCCTATATCCAAGCAATCTTTGCAATGTATACTAATGCTTCCGCGTCGGTCCTAGTGAATAACTATATCTCAGATAATTTTCAGATTAAAAATGGAACTCGCCAAGGTTGCCCCCTCTCACCCCTTATTTTTGTATTAGTTATGGAAACCCTTATGCAAGCACTTAGACAAGAAGAATCCATCAAAGGGTTAAGGATTGGCTCTCAGGAATATAAACTAGCCGCTTTTGCGGATGATCTCTTAATTTTAACCACAAATCCCAATACCTCCATGCCCAATATACTCCATACATTAGATGTTTTCAGTTCTTTTTCTAACTTTAAGGTCAATCCTCAAAAATCTCAAATTTTACATATTGGTTTAACCCCTACGTCAGTTAAAAAGCTTCAAACAAATTCCCCTTTTAATTGGAATACCCAATGTATAACTTATTTAGGTATAGAAAATTAATGCCCACCTACCAGACCTTTTTCATTTGAATTATACCCCCCTTTTAAAATCTATAGCCGCTCAACTGGACTCTCTAGAAAAACACTTTCTCTCTTGGTTTGGAAGAAAGAATATGATAATGTCATTGGTCATCCCAAGGCTTACTTACCTTCTCTAGGTTCTTCCTATCACGATTCCCCGTTCATTTTTCAGTAAATTAAATGCACTAATAAGACGGTTTTTATGGGATAAGAAAAAACCAAGAATCTCTCTTTCCTCTCTCATCAGACCGAAACACCTAGGGGGTATAGGCCTTCCTGATCCCGAACTATACATGAAGGCTATACACCTCTGTAGAGTGATAGATTGGATACGTTCTCCTACACATAAACTGTGGCTCCGGATCGAAAACTCCAACTTTACCTCTTCTCTTAGATCCCTTTTGCTCGCAAACAAGCTTTCAATTCCCCTTCCTCATATGACTAACCCTTTGATAAAGACTACTATCAAAATATGGAAGTGGTTTTCTTCCAATTATGACAGCCCATCTTCTTTATCCTCCCTCCTCCAAATCAGGGACATATATTCACTTGCCCCTAAAGAAATAAAAGCCTCCATCCCCTCCAGTCTTAGATCCTTATCTACTCTTATATCTAAACTACTGGATAGTGATGGTTGTGTTCCTCCTGAAACCAGCCTAGCATCCATAAGTGGTATTCAGCCCTCTAACTTTCTTGCTATTAAATATCTTAAAGACGAATTGCTCAGTTACGCCAAAAATATCCCCACGAACCATACCTCGGGATGGTTTGAAAACTTATTATCCACTAATACTTACCCCCCAAAATTAATCTCCTTCCTTTATAAGAGACTTATTCAGCCTCATACGAAAATTAAACCCTCTTACATAGGATTATGGGAAAAAGATTTGTGCAAACAATTTTCTGATAAGGAAATTAATACACTATTGATCACCCCTCATAGGTCTTCAAGGTGCGTTCGGGTACAGGAGAATAGTTACAAAATACTGTCCAGATGGTATAGAACTCCGGATAAAATAGCTCTCATGTACCCTGGCGTACCAGATTTGTGTTGGAGATGTGGTTCAAATAAAGGCTCTTTCATCCACATTTGGTGGAACTGCCCTCCCCTATTAAGTTGGTGGGAACAAATACTCCGTGTTAGCAACTCCATATGCAGTTCCACTGCCCCATGCACACCTGAAATTGCCCTTCTATCTCTAAACACATTCAAGTATGATAAAAGTCACGGGCTACTCATACACCTTTTATCAGCTGCTCGCCTCCTAATTCCCACAAAATAGCGCTCTGATGAAATCCCCTCCATTGACCAATGGACGAACAAGGTTGATCAAATATATCGCCTTGAAGAATTATCTAATTGGGAGTTGAATGCCAGAAAGAAATTCCTTTTGACCTGGTCGGCTTGGATGAGATATAGAAACTTCTCCTAAACTATTCCTTCTTAAATAAAAATGAGCTATTAACCTTTGGTTATTTGAGATATATGTGAACATTACAACTACTAACCTAGCGATTTCCGGTTATGCTATTACTCCCTGGAGTTGGAATGTTGCTTACCTTCTCTGTACAACTAGTGCAATGATTGCTCATGCACTGATTGCTCATTTACTATTTCCTGCTGCGTCAGGATATAACATTTATTCCTTGTACTGTGATGTATTCCTTTATTCCTTTTTTCCTTTTCTTTGTATTAAGAACTAAAAATCAATAAAAATTGTTTAAAAAAAAAAAAAAAAAGAAAGGAGATAAAATGAACTTTAATGGAAGTTAGTAATCTCTTCAGAGTATGGATATTATTGTTTCTATTATTATTATTTTTTCTTTTTAGTAACAATATGAATCAAACACATTAAATCTAATTCAATTACTAATAGTTTACATTAAATAATCACCTGAGTTTGTATTTGTACTTTGCACCATTCACTATTGTTACTGCTTGGTTTAATAAAACGCACATTTTCTTGAGGTTTTGCCGTGTCATGTGCTTATATAAATATATATATATATATATATATATATATATAGTATAACAAAAACAAAAAATAAATAAACGGGAGGCAGCACCGATACAGTATAAAGTAGCCGGGTGCACGCTAGCGAAAAAAGAGCAGCACTCCAACGCAGGATAAAACAAAATCCAAATGTTTTATTCACCCATGGTGTGGCAACGTTTCGGCTCTACAATTGAGCCTTTCTCAAGCAAGACAAGGGACTCAGTGAATCAAATATATACACCCACATCATTAACAAAATGTCACATGGTCATTACAATACATACATTTTTTTTGACCATCTGTTGTGTCATAATTACAAAAGATAAAAAGATACACGTGTACAAATCAATAATTACAATATCTCCATAAATATATATATATATATATATATATATATATACACAATTAATCTACTACTGTGTTTAAATAAAACAATCATAAAATACCCATGTAAAAGTGCAAGTGCTTATGTGCATCAGTACATAATGTGTTAAAAGTGCAAGTGCTGTTGATTATTGTTCGCTGGGAGTGGGTAACTAGCCATTCATATGTAAACTCACTGACATATGAGACGGCAATGGCGTCCTTGGCGTGTTGAGATTCCTATTGCGCATACTCCGGATTGCGTCTACGTCATCAACATCATGCTAATAATGCAGAACTTCCGGGATTGCGCAGTTGAGTTCTTGCATACATCAGCCATTTTAATTGAAGTTCATGCCCATACTTGTTGTAACCCGGACAAACGGGTAACGATGTATTTCAGCAGAGACCCATAGGCTGATATCATTCATGTCATACACATCTATCGACTGTACTGTATAGATCATTGTAGGGTCCAGCTGATCACTTGTCAAGTGCATGCCGTCACCAACATACGGAAGAGTGAAGTGGGCAGACCTCAACAATAGAGTTGAGCGGACACCTGAATATTTCTATTTTTCATCTTACTGTTCCCACTTGTCAACAACCTCCTGAAATACCCCCACGTTCATTTACCCAGCAAGGAACTATTCATCTCTCCCTCCATCTTACCTTCTCATCTGACAGCTTGCACAAACCTACTTGGCAACATAAAACACTTCCTTCCCAAACACACACAGATGCCCTCACCTATTCTCACCTATTAACACTTTCTCTGCTTCTCCTTACTGCTGGTGATATAGTAACATAGTAACATAGTAACATAGTACATAAGGCCGAAAAAAGACATTTGTCCATCCAGTTCGGCCTGTTATCCTGCAAGTTGATCCAGAGGAAGGCCAAAAACCCTGTGAGGTAGAAGCCAATTTTCTCCACTTTAGGGGAATAAAAAATTCCTTCCCGACTCCAATCATGCAATCAGAATAACTCCCTGGATCAACGACCCCTCTCTAGTAGCTATAGCCTGTAATATTATTAAGCTCCAGAAATACGTCCAGGCCCCTCTTGAGTTCCTTTATTGTACTCACCATCACCACCTCCTCAGGCAGAGAGTTCCATAGTCTCACTGCTCTTACCGTAAAGAATCCTCTTCTATGTTTGTGTACAAACCTTCTTTCCTCCAGACGCAGAGGATGTCCCCTCGTCACAGTCACAGTCCTGGGGATAAATAGCTGATGGGATAGATCTCTGTACTGACCCCTGATATATTTATACATATTAATTAGATCTCCCCTCAGTCGTCTTTTTTCTAAAGTGAATAACCCTAATTTTGATAATCTTTCAGGGTACTGTAGTTGCCCCATTCCAGTTATTACTTTAGTTGCCCTCCTCTGAACCCTCTCCAGCTCTGCTATGTCTGCCTTGTTTACAGGAGCCCAGAACTGTACACAGTACTCCATGTGTGGTCTGACTAGCGATTTGTAAAGTGGTAGGACTATGTTCCTATCACGGGAATCTATGCCCCTTCTGATGCAACCCATTATCTTGTTGGCCTTGGCAGCAGCTGCCTGACACTGGTTTTTGCTGCTTAGTTTGCTGTTTATTAAAATTCCTAGATCCTTTTCCATGTCAGTGTTACCGAGTGTTTTACCATTTAGTATGTACGGGTGACTTGCATTTTTCCTTCCCATGTGCATAACTTTACATTTATCAGTGTTAAACCTCATCTGCCACTTATCTGCCCAAGCCTCCAATCTATCCAGATCCCTCTGTAGTAGTATACTGTCCTCATCAGTGTAAATTACTTTACACAGTTTAGTGTCATCTGCGAAAATTTATACTTTACTATGCAAGCCTTCTACAAGATCATTAATAAATATATTGAAGAGAATAGGGCCTTATTATCTCTTCAAATCCAGGCCCCCCTCAGCAAATCCCCACTATCACCTCTACGTCCCAATACAAATCTCCATCTACAAACTTCTGCAACCCCTATAACCATTCCTCTGACCCCTGCTCCTTTGGTTCCTCTTGCAGGAGCATTATGGAACGCACACTCTGTCTGTAACAAACTGTCGTACATTCATGAACTTTTCATCTCTCAAAACCTTTCCTTTCTGGTTCTCACAGAAATATGGCTGACATCCTCTGACACGTCCTCCCCTGCTGCACTCTCATATAGTGGATTTCAATTCACTCACACCCCCCGCCCCGGCTGCAAACATGGTGGAAGAGTTGGTCTTCTCCTATCAGACACTTGCTCCTACAGTCCAACTCCATTGCCACCCTCCATTACACTCACCTCATTTGAAGTACACTCTGTTCGCATCTACTCTCCCTCCAACCTCCAAGTAGCCGTCATTTACCGCCCCCCAGGCTCAGCCACCATCTTTCTTGACCACTTTAACACCTGGCTACTACACTTTCTTTCTGCCGACATCCCCACTATCATCATGGGTGACTTCAACATCCCTATTGACACCTGCCACTCAGCCGCCTCTAAACTCCTATCGCTCTCTTCCTCCTTCGGCCTATCACAGTGGTCTTCAGTTCCCAACCACAGAGATGGTCACACTTTGGATCTTATCTTTACCCGCCTCTGCTCCCTATGTAACCTTTCTAATTTGCCTCTCCCCCTATCCGACCACAACCTACTCACCTTCTCTTCATTGGTCTCTTCTGCTGCTCCCCTGGTCCACACACTAGCACACCCCCGCAGGAACCTTAAACATCTAGACTTTTGCTTGCTTTCTGACTCTCTTCTCCCACTCTCTACCATCTGTTCCCTCCAAGACCCAGATGTGGCTACCACCCTATATAACACTACAATAAGTACAGCTCTGGACACTGTTGCCCCCCTCACACACAACAAAACCCTAAAAATCTGACAACCCTGGCACACCAACCTGACCAAAAAACTCAGACAAGCTTCCAGGGCTGCTGAGCGGCGATGGAAGAAATCCCATTCTACAGATCATTTTACCGCATACAAGCAATCCCTCCTCATATTCAAATCCTCACTCGCTGATGCAAAACAGGCCTACTTCTCATCTATTATATCTTCCCTGGCCCACAGCCCTAAACAACTTTTTAGCACTTTTAACTCCCTTCTCCGTCCCCCAGCACCCCCACCCTCTCCTCTCTTCTCTTCTCAGCTGAGAACTTTGCCAAATATTTCAAACAAAAGATAGTCAACATCAGAGAAAGCTTCACTACACAGTCCCTACAGACCCTCTACACAACTGCTCGGTCCTCTTCCCCCAAAACCCGCTTCTCCACCATTACAGAAGAAAAACTCTCCACTCTACTCTCCAGACCACATCTCACCACCTGTGCACTTGACCCAATCCCATCCCACCTCATCCCTAACCTCACCACAGTGTTTATCCTAGCCCTAACTCATCTCTTCAACCTATCACTAACCTCTGGTTTCTTCCCCTCTGCTTTTGAACACGCTACCATTACACCCATCCTCAAAAAGCCTTCACTTGACCCATCTTCTTTGTCCAGTTATCGCCCCATATCACTGCTTCCGTATGCCTCAAAGCTACTTGAACAACATGTCAATTCTGAACTGTCCTCTCACCTTTCCTCCTGCTCCCTCTTTGACCACCTACAATCTGGCTTCCGACCCCACCATTCGACTGAGACTGCCCTCACCAAAGTCACCAATGACCTACTGACAGCCAAAAACAAGAAACAATATTCTGTCCTCCTTCTCCTTGACCTGTCCTCTGCCTTTGACACTGTTAACCACTCGCTTCTGTTGCAAACTCTCTCATCTCTTGGCATCACTGACCCGGCCCTCTCCTGGATCACATCATACCTCACAGGCCGGACGTTTAGCGTCTCCCACTCCCGCACCACCTCCTCGTCTCATTCCCTCTCTGTTGGTGTCCCGCAAGGCTCTGTCCTAGGACCCCTGCTCTTCTCTATCTACACTTTTGGCCTGGGACAGCTCACAGAGTCCAATGGCTTTCAGTATCACTCCTACGCTGACAACACACAAATCTACCTCTCTGGTCCAGACATCACCACCTTGCTATCCAGAATCCCACAATGTCTATCTTCTATATCATCCTTCTTTTCCTTTTGCTTTCTAAAACTTAACATGGATAAAACAGAATTCATCCTCTTTCCCCCATCTTGCTCAACCCCCCCCAACAGACCTATCTATCACGATCAATGGCTGCACACTCTCCCCGGTCAACCAAGTCCGCTGTCTTGGAGTGACCTTGGATTCTGCCCTCTCCTTCAGACCGCACATCCAAGCACTTTCCACCACCTGCCGCCTCCAACTCAAAAACACTGGGACCGATTTTGTTTAATATCTTCATAAGTGATATTGCAAAAGGCCTCGCTGGTAAGGTTTGTCTTTTTGCTGATGACACAAAGATATGTAACAGGGTTGATGTTCCTGGAGGGAAACGCCAAATGGAAAAGGATTTAGGAAAACTAGAAGAATGGTCAGAACTCTGGAAACTGAAATTTAATGTGGATAAGTGCAAGATAATGCACCTGGGGCGTAAAAACCCAAGGGCAGAATATAGAATATTTGACACAGTCCTGACCTCAGTATCTGAGGAAAGGGATTTAGGAGTAATTATTTCAGAAGACTTAAAGGTGGGAAGACAATGTAATAGAGCAGCACGAAATGCCAGCAGAATGCTTGGATGTATAGGGAGAGGTATAAGCAGTAGAAAGAGTGAAGTGCTTATGCCGCTGTACAGAACACTGGTGAGACCTCACTTGGAGTATTGTGCGCAGTACTGGAGGCCATATCTCCAGAAGGATATAGATACTCTAGAGAGAGTTCAGAGAAGAGCTACTAAACTAGTACATGGATTGCAGGATAAAACTTACCAGGAAAGGTTAAAGGACCTTAATATGTATAGCTTGGAAGAAAGAAGAGACAGAGGGGATATGATAGAAACTTTTAAATACATAAAGGGAATCAACTCGGTAAAGGAAGAGAGCATATTTAAAAGAAGAAAAACTACCACAAGAGGACACAGTTTTAAATTAGAGGGGCAAAGGTTTAAAAGTAATATAAGGAAGTATTACTTTACTGAGAGAGTAGTGGATGCATGGAATAGCCTTCCTGCAGAAGTGGTAGCTACAAATACAGTGAAGGGGTTTAAGCATGCATGGGATAGGCATAAGGCCATCCTTCATATAAGATAGGGCCGGGGGCTATCCATAGTATTCAGTATATTGGGCAGACTAGATGGGCCAAATGGTTCTTATCTGCCGACACATTCTATGTTTCTATGTTTCTATCTCCCGCATCCATGCTTTCCTTAACTTTGAATCTGCGAAAATGCTTGTACATGCCCTCTCCTCTGTGGCCTTCCATCTAGCACTCTCGCACCCCTCCAATCTATCCTCAACTCTGCTGCCCGACTAATCCACCTCTCACCCTATTACTCCTCTGCCTCTCCACTCTGCCAATCCCTTCGCTGGCTCCCCATTGCCCAGAGAATTCACTTCAAAGTACTAACAAATACATACAAGGCCGTCCACAACCTGTCCCCTCCCTACATCTCTGTGCTACTTTCCCGATACACCCCCACACGCACTCTACGATCCTGACAAGACCTCCTTCTCTCCTCTCCTCTTATCGCCTCTTCCCACAATCGCCTCCAAGATTTCTCCCGTGCATCCCCCATACTATGGAACTCGCTACCCCAACATATCAGACTCTCACCTACAGTGGAATCCTTCAAAAGAAACCTGAAAACCCACATCTTCAGACAAGCCTACAACCAGTGACCCTGCTGCCTCCATACCGCCATGACCAACTTCACCCACACCTACTGTGTCATTCTCCCATACCATGTAAATTGTAAGCCCTCACGGGCAGGGCCCTCTCTCCTTCTGTACCAGTTTGTAACTCGTCTTGTTTATGATTAGTGCAATTGTCTGTATTATGTATGTATACCTCTTCTCATATGTACAGCGCTATGGAATGAATGGCGCTTTAATAATAAATAATAATAATAATATTTGGGTTCAGAACCCGAAATTGACCCGAACTTGACCCCATTGAAGTCAATGGGGACCCGGACTTTTGGCCACTAAAATGGCTCTAAAATAGCCCTGGAAAGGCAGCAAAATGTGCTTAAGAGCATGGCAAATGCTCTGCAAACAAGTGTGGATAGGGAAATGAATTAAAATAACATAAAAGACCTTAAAAAAAAAATTAGGAATGATCTAGGAGGAAGAGGTTGAGGAGACGGTGAATGGGTGGATGTGGCGGTGTAGGCTCACGTGGCAGTCTAGGTGGAAGTGGCGGCAAAGGAGGAATAGGTAGCCAACAGGTTGTATTTTTACATAGGGGTATCCCCCAAAATATTGGGACATATAAAAAAAAATGAATAAGTGCACTTGAGTACAAGGATGGATGGCTGAGGCTGTTAGAACTGTCTATTCTGCACAAGGTACAGACGAGTCTTGTGGGATCCAGGCCTGGTTCATTTGAATGAACGTGAGCTTGTCCACATTGGCTGTGGACAGGCGGCTGTGTCTGTCTGTAATGATGCCTCCTCCTCACATTCAGAGAGTACACTGGCTGCAGGGCAGGCCAGCACCTCCAAGGCATACAGGGCAAGCTCTGGCCATGTGGACAATTTGGAGACCCAGAAGTTGAATGGGGCAGAACCATCAGTCAGTACATGTAGTCGTGTGCACAGGTACTGTTCCACCATGTTGGTCAAATGCTGCCTCCTGCTAACACGATCCATATCAGCAGTTGGAGCCGGTTGTTGCGGCGAGGTGACAAAGCTTTTCCACATGTCGGCCATGATAACCCTGCCTTCTGAGGTGCTGGCGCTGACACAGCTGCGTTAGTGACCTCTTTCTCCTCCCCTGCCTTCGCCTTGTGCTTCCACTTGTCCCCCGGCGTCAGTCAGGAATGCTCTCAGGAGCACCTCTACCAGAGTGCGCCTGTAGTCACGCATCTTCCTATCACGCTCCAGTGAGGGAATTAAGGACGGCACATTGTCTTTGTAACGGGGATCCAGCAGGGTGGCCACCCAGTAGTCAGCACATGCTAAATGTGGGCAACTCTGCAGTCGTTGCGCAGGCACTGCAGCATGTAGTCGCTCATGTGTGCCAGGCTGCCAAGAGGTAAGGACAAGCTCTTCCTCTGTGGGAGGCGTATCGTCTGCATCCTCCATATCCCCCCAGCCACGCACTACTGATGGGCATGAGCTGCATTGGGTACCACCCTGCTGTGAACATGCTTCATCCTCCTCATCCTCCTCATCCTCCTCCTCATCGTCCTCCAGTAGTGGGCCCTGGCTGGCCAAATGTGTACCTGGCCTCTGCTGTTGCAAAAAACCTCCCTCTGAGGCACTTCTAAAAGATGGCTTGAAATGACCCCTCTTCCTTCTGCTCCTCTTCCTCCTCCGCCTGGCCCATATCCTCTTCCATCATCGCCCTAAGTGTTTTCTCAAGGAGACATAGAAGTGGTATTATAATGCTGATAACGGCGTCATTGCCCATGTTGGTGGCGTACTCGAAACAGCGCAACAGGGCACACAGGTCTCGCATGGAGGCCAGTCATTGGTAGTGAAGTGGTGCCGTTCCTCAGTCCGACTCACCCGTGTGTGCTGCAGCTGAAACTCCACTATGGCCTTTTGCTGCTGCTGCTCGCACAGTCTCTCCAGCATGTGCAAGGTGGAGTTCCACCTGGTGGGCACGTTGCATATGAGGCGGTGAGCGGGAAGGCCGAAGTTACGCTGTAGAGCAGACAGCCGAGCGGCAGCAGGATGAGAACGCCGGAAGCGTGCACAGACGGCCCGCCCTTTATGCAGCAGCTCAGACATCTCGGGGTAGTTGTGCATGAATTTCTGCACCACCAAATCCAGCACATGTGCCAGGCAAGGGATGTGCGTCAAACTGGCTAGTCCCAGAGCTGCAACGAGATTTCGCCCATTATCGCACACAACCAGGCCGAGCTTGAGGTTCACTGGCAGCAACCACTCATCGGTCTGTTGTTCTATACCCTGCCACAACTCCTGCGCGGTGTGGGGCCTGTCCCCCAAACACATCAGTTTCAGAACGGCCTGCTGACGTTTAACCCTGGCTGTGCTGAAGTTGGTGGTGAAGGTCTGTCGCTGACCGGATGAGGAGGTGGTAGAAGAGGAGGAGGAAGCCGAGTAGGAGGAGGAGGCAACAGAAGGCAAATAATGATGCCCTGCAATCCTTGGCGGCTGAAGGACGTGCACCAAGCAGCTCTCCACCTGGTGCCCAGCCGCCACTACATTTACCCAGTGTGCAGTGCCGTGCTTACTGGTCCACGTATCTGTGGTTAGGTGGACCTTGCCACAGATGGCGTTGCGCAGTGCACACTTGATTTTATCTGATACTTGGTTGTGCAGGGAAGGCACGGCTCTCCTGGAAAAGTAGTGGCGGCTGGGAACAACGTACTGTGGAACAGCAAATGACATGAGCTGTTTCAAGCTGTCCATCTCCACCAGCCTGAATGACAGCATTTCAAAGGCCAGTAGTTTAGAAATGCTGGCATTCAGGGCCAGAGATCGATGGTGGCTAGGTGGGAATTTACGCTTTCTCTCCAAGGTTTGGGAGATGGAGAGCTGAACGCTTCCGTGTGACATGGTGGAGATGCTTGGTGACGGAGGTGGTGGTGTTGGTGGCACATCCTCTGTTTGCTGGGTGGCAGGTGCCAACGTTCTTCCAGAGGCGGAGGAAGAGGCCGAGGCAGCAGCAGAGGGAGCAGGAGGGGCCTGGGCCCTTTCTTGGTTTTGAAGGTGCTTACTCCACTGCAGCCCGTGTCTCGCATGAAGATGCCTGGTCATGCAGGTTGTGCTAAAGGTCAGAACGTTAATGCCTCGCTTCAGGCTCTGATGGCACAGCGTTCAAACCACTCGGTCTTGTTGTAAGCACATTGTGTGAAGAAGTGCCATGCCAGGGAACTCCTTGAAGCTGCCTTTGGTGTGCTCAGTCCCTGGTGGCGGTGGCCAGTAGCAGGCGAACTGTCTTTGCCACGGCTGCTCTGCTTTTGCACCCTGCTCCCTCTTTTGCTGTGCTGTTGGCTCGGTCTCACCACTGCCTCTTCCTCCGAACTCTGAAAGTCAGTGCACGGCCTTCATTCCATGTGGGGTCTAGGACCTCATCGTCCCCTGCATCGTCTTCCACCCAGTCTTCCTCCCTGACCTCCTTTTCGGTCTGCACACTGCAGAAAGACGCAGCAGTTGGCACCTGTGTTTCGTCATCATCAGAGACGTGCTGAGGTGGTATTCCCATGTCCTCATCAGGAAACATAAGTGGTTGTGCGTCAGTGCATTCTATGTCTTCCACCCCTGGGGAAGGGCTAGGTGGATGCCCTTGGGAAACCCTGGCAGCAGAGTCTTCAAACAGCATAAGAGACTGCATGACTTGAGGCTCAGACAGGTTTCCTGATATGCACGGGGGTGATGTGACATACTGATGGGCATGGGTTTCAGGCTCCACCTGTGGGCTTTCTGCAGAAGACTGGGTGGGAGATAATGTGAACGTGCTGGATCCACTGTCGGCCACCCAATCGACTATCGCCTGTACTTGCTCAGGCCTTACCATCCTTAGAACGGCATTAGGCCCGACCAAATATCTTTGGAAATTCTGGTGCCTACTGGGACCCGAAGTAGTTGGTTCACTAGGACGTGTAGCTGGGCCCAAACGGCCACGTCCTCTCCCTGCAGCAGTGGCTCCACCAACACCACCACCACGACCATGATAGCGTCCCTTATTAGAATTTTTCCTCATGGTTAGCGTTCCGCCAAGCAAGAAATAAAAAATAAAGGGAACAGTATATATGGGCTGGTTAATATGACAGATTCCCAGCAAAATAGATTTATTTCAGCTACTTTTAAATGGTTTCGGTCACACACATATAGTGTCACAGCGATGTATATGGGCCGTTAATATGACAGATTCTCAGCAAAATAGCTTTAGTTCAGCTACTTCTAAATGGGTTCGGTCACACACAGATAGTGTCACAGTGGTGTATATGGGCTGGTTAATATGACAGATTCTTAGCAAAATAGCTTTAGTTCAGCTACTTCTAAATGGGTTCGGTCACACACAGATAGTGTCACAGCGGTGTATATGAGCTGGTTAATATGACAGATTCCCAGTAAAATAGATTTATTTCAGCTACTTATAAATAGGTTTGGTCACACACAGATAGTGTCACAGCGGTGTATATGGGCTGATTAATATGACAGATTTTCAGCAAAATAGCTTTAGTTCAGCTACTTCTAAATAGGTTCGGTCACACACAGATAGTGTCACAGCGGTGTATATGGGCTGGTTAATATGACAGATTCTCAGCAAAATAGCTTTAGTTCAGCTACTTCTAAATGGGTACGGTCACACACAGATAGTGTCACAACGGTGTATATGGGCTGGTTAATATGACAGATTCTCAGCAAAATAGCTTTAATTCAGCTACTTCTAAATGGGTATGGTCACACACAGATAGTGTCACGGCGGTGTATATGGGCTGGTTAATATGACAGATTCTCAGCAAAATAGCTTTAGTTCAGCTACTTATAAATAGGTTTGGTCACACACAGATAGTGTCACAGCGGTGTATATGGGCTGGTTAAAATGACAGATTCCCAGCAAAATAGCTTTAGTTCAGCTACTTCTAAATGTGTACGGTCACACACAGATAGTGTCACAACGGTGTATATGGGCTGGTTAATATGACAGATTCTCAGCAAAATAGCTTTAATTCAGCTACTTCTAAATGGGTATGGTCACACACAGATAGTGTTACAGCGGTGTATATGGGCTGGTTAATATGACAGATTCTCAGCAAAATAGCTTTAGTTCAGCTACTTCTAAATGGGTACGGTCACACACAGATAGTGTCACAACGGTGTATATGGGCTGGTTAATATGACAGATTCTCAGCAAAATAGCTTTAATTCAGCTACTTCTAAATGGGTATGGTCACACACAGATAGTGTCACGGCGGTGTATATGGGCTGGTTAATATGACAGATTCTCAGCAAAATAGCTTTAGTTCAGCTACTTATAAATAGGTTTGGTCACACACAGATAGTGTCACAGCGGTGTATATGGGCTGGTTAATATGATAAATTCTCAGCAAAATAGCTTTAGTTCAGCTACTTCTAAATGGGCATGGTCACACACAGATAGTGTCACAATGGTGTATATGGGCTGGTTAATATGACAGATTCTCAGCAAAATAGCTTTAATTCAGCTACTTCTAAATGGGTATGGTCACACACAGATAGTGTCACAGCGGTGTATATGGGCTGGTTAATATGACAGAGTCTCAGCATAATAGCTTTAGTTCAGCTACTTATAAATAGGTTTGGTCACACACAGATAGTGTCACAGCGGTGTATATGGGCTGGTTAATATGACAGATTCTCAGCAAAATAGCTTTAGTTCAGCTACTTCTAAATGTGTACGGTCACACACAGATAGTGTCACAACGGTGTATATGGGCTGGTTAATATGACAGATTCTCAGCAAAATAGCTTTAATTCAGCTACTTCTAAATGGGTATGGTCACACACAGATAGTGTCACAGCGGTGTATATGGGCTGGTTAATATGACAGATTCTCAGCAAAATAGCTTTAGTTCAGCTACTTATAAATAGGTTTGGTCACACACAGATAGTGTCACAGCGGTGTATATGGGCTGGTTAAAATGACAGATTCCCAGCAAAATAGCTTTAGTTCAGCTACTTAAAAATTGGTTCTGTTACACACAGATTGGGTCAGAGCGGTATGGCCTAAAGACAAGCGTCAGATCATGAAATGCTGTGCTGGTGCACTGCAATTGCGGTAAAATGGCTGCCGATGACCACTGAAAAAAGTGTCTGAAAAAAAACGCTCAGGGCAGGCACAAAACCTATGTGCTCTGCACCCACAAAAGATTGATGATTCTCAGCTGTAGATGTGCAGAATTTCAGGACTTCATTGTATTTCTCCCTGCCTAATCTCTCCCTCACAGCAGCAGCAACCTATCCCTACACTAGTGAAGAGCAGAGTGACGTGCACCGCTACGTGACTCCAGCTTTTAAGGAGGCTGAGAAACATGGTGCACTTGGCCAATCACAGCCATGCCAATAGTAGGCATGGCTGTGATGGCCTCTTGGGGCAAGTAGTATGATGCTTGTTGATTGGCTGCTTTGCAGCCTTTCAAAAAGCGCCATAGAAATCGCAGAACACCGAACTTGAACCCGAACTTTTACGTAAATGTTCGGGTTCGGGTGGAAAAAAACGTAAAGTCCGGTATGAACCCGAACTTTACAGTTCGGGTTCGCTCAATTCTACTCAACAACTGATACATTCTATGTGCAGAAACGTGGTGTGGCGATGGGGTCGAATGTGGCCCCAACTTATGCCAACATATACATGCGGACCTTTGAGGAGGACGTCGTCTATCTGTTCCACTACTTCGGACATGTCCTGAGGTGGTGGAGATACATAGACGATGGCGGATTGCATACTGAATTGTATACAAAACCAACGGATAAAAATACCTTACTTCCATACAGCAGTAGTCATCCCAGAAATATGATCAAATATTTGCCATTCTCACAAATGCTAAGGGTTAGACGCATATAATCAAAACCAGATAGGATAGAGGATGCACTAGATAGAATGTTCAATAAATTCTTACAACGAGGATACCCCAAGAAACTGTAAGAAAATTGGATAGGAACATGACATTGACTAGACATAGATCTGAATCTGTGGTGACTAGACTTCCGTTTATTTCCACATACACAGAAGCTAGTAAGGACATTTGTAACATTGTTAGGCGACGTTGGCATATCTTGAAGGGGTGTGCCTGAATTTGCATCTCCTCCACTTTTTTCCTATTGTAGGTCCAAGAGTCCGCGTGACCAGTTGGTCAGGGCAGACGTTGGTACAAATAGGACTGTTAGACAGGGCACATAGACGCAGCCCGGGCTGAGTTGTTTCCCCTGCCTAGGCTGTGTCAATTGCCGATATATGTGCAAGGGTAGATCCTTTGTGCATCCTGGCACTAGGGAAATATATCCAATCTGTTTCCATCTTACATGTAGTTCAGAACTTGTAATATATGTTCTATCATGCCCATGTAATATGCTATATGTTGGAGAAACTTTGACAGACTTCAAAACCAGATTGAATAATCACCGTAATACAATAAGAAAAAAACATCTTGACTTGCCGGTCTCTAAACATTTCTCTGAACAAAAACATCAGGAAAGAGATTTAAAATGTTGGGTTATAGACCAAGTACCTATGCCCAGGAGAGGGGGCAATAGAATAAATATGCTTAAAAAGAAAGAATTGCAGTGGATCTTCATACTCAACACATCGAGACCAAATGGACTCAATGTGGATTATAGGATTGTGAGCGCTTAGGGTGGGTGCCTTGCCCCCCATTCTCCTGTTCGTGAATCTTGAGGCTATATGTGTGAGGCAGAAAATGTTTGTTTGGGACACATTTTTTTATTTTTTATTATACAATTATTATTTTTGTTTTTATTATATATTTATAATATAATTATAATTTTTCTTCTTTTCCTTTTTCACAGATGATTATACACATGTTTCGCTGGGACAGAGTGACATGAAGCTGTACCTGTTGAATTTACACCTGGTGATGTTGCGGATCTG
This sequence comes from Bufo bufo, assembly GCF_905171765.1. Lineage (NCBI taxonomy): Eukaryota > Metazoa > Chordata > Amphibia > Anura > Bufonidae > Bufo > Bufo bufo. The sequence goes on along the minus strand of NC_053390.1, from coordinate 154,191,387 downwards.
GTTATCATTTATTATTGTTTTTTCAGAAGTATGTGTATGTATCTGGATTGAATTAGGGAGACATCGATGGTTCCGTGTATGGGATGTGTGTCAGCATGCATGTAATGGAGGAGATCCCTTCTCGACTGCAATTTTGGATCCGGAGGATGATGGGGGTCAGACACGGCATTTATTTGTTGAGGTCTTCCCACTTCACTCTTCCTTATGTTGGTGACAGCATGCACTTGACAAGTTATCAGCTGGACCATACAGTGATCTATAACAGTACAATCGATAGATGTGTATGACATGAATGATATCAGCCTATGGGTCTCTGCTGCAATACATCGTTACCCGTTTGTCCGGGCCACAACAAGTATGGGCATGAACCTCAATTAAAATGGCTGATGTATGCAAAAACTCATCTGCGCAATCCCGGAAGTTCAGCATTATTAGCATGATGTTGATGACGTAGATGCAATCCGGAGCATGCGCAATAGGAATCTCAATACGCCAAGGACGCCATTGCCGTCTCATAGGACCGCGCCTGCACTATGTCAGTGAGTTTACATATGAATGGCTAGTTACCCACTCCCAGCGAAGAATTATCAACAGCACTTGCACTTTTAACACATTATGTACTGATGCACATAAGCACTTGCACTTTTACATGGGTATTTTATGATTGTTTTATTTAAACACAGTAGTAGATTAATTGTGCATATATATAAATATATATATATATATATGTTTATGGATATATTGTAATTATTGATTTGTACACGTGTATCTTTTTATCTTTTGTAATTATGACACAACAGATGGTTAAAAAAAAATTATGTATTGTAATGATCATGTGACATTTTGTTAACCACCTCCGGACCACCTAACGCACAGATGCGTCCGGAAGGTGGTTGATTCATTCCTCCTGGACGCATCCGTGCGTCATCTCGCGAGACGCGAGATTTCGGTCAGAGCCGGCCCGCGCATGCGCATCGCGGGCCGGCAAAAGTTAAAGAAGTATTTCGTCAGCAACCTGCCAGCCAATGATCGTGGCTGGCAGGTTGCTGATTTTTAAAAAATCGAATCACAAGCCATATAACAGATCATATTAGTAAATATGATCTGTTATTTGGCTTGTCTGCTCCTCTGCTGGTCCTTTTCGTCGGTTGGATCCAGCAGAGGAGCAGAGATCACTGTGAGTAGCACCAACAGTACACTTTAGCCCCAGATCACCCCCTTCACCCCAATTAACCCTTTGATCACCCCTTTGATCGCCCCTGTCAATCACTAGTGAAAGGAAAAAAGTGATCAGTGTAAACTGTCATATTTTTTTTTTCACTGGTATTGACTGTTAGGTTTTAGGGATAGTTTAGGCCCCTTGGTTAGGTAGTTTAGGGATCAGTTAGCGCCCAGCCCACCGCACCGCAGTCACTTATTCGCTGATTAGCGTATCACTAATCAGCATTTGTACTTTTATAGTATCTGTAAGTGATCAAAACTGATCACGGTCAGATCTATAATAGTATTAGTGTCACTTTAGTTCGCCCTCCGCCCAAAACGCAGTGTTTGCCCGATCAGGCCTGATCGGTCACCCACACGTGAGTTCACCCACGCCCGCCCCACCGCAGTGACAAAAAATTATTATTTTTTGATCACTGCACATTCACTTTACACGCGCTGCGGCAATAAAAAAATCAGTTTTGATATTTTCTATCAACCGCAGCGGCCTCCGGTACTTCGCTAGCCTCCCATTTGTAAGACAGGCTTGCTTTTTTTCTTGGGTAGTCTCAGGGAATACCCCTAAATTTAGTTGCCCAAATGTCAAACAGGGGGTATTCTTCTGAAGAGGCCTACAGGATTCTGACCCAGTCGGATGAGGAGTGGGAACCCTCATCTGATGAATCTAGCGGGTCAGAATATAAACCTGTAGAAAGCAGTGGCTCTCTGACCCAAAGTTCGGACGAGGAGGCTGAGGTCCCTGATAGCACCAGGCATACCCGGCCCCGTGTCGCTAGACCACAGGTTGCGCAGGATCCGCTTCAAGAGCAGCAGAGTGGGGCTGGCGCTGTCGGATTACGTGGCGAGGCATACACCAGCAGCGCAGCCCTTCCTGGACCTAGTACCAGCACTGTCGTACAACATGGTGAAGTGGCGAGCACCAGAAGGGCAGTTGAAGCTGGTACGGTGGCACGTGCAGTAGTTACCCCGTCGCAGCCACCGCAAAGACGGGCCCGTAGAGCCCCTAGAATCCCTGAGGTGCTGGCAAAGCCTGATTGGCAGTCCCCAACTTCAGCCGCACCAGTAGTTCCCCCTTTCACCGCCCAGTCTGGAGTTCGGGTTGAGACAGCTCAAATCGGTTCGGCCCTGGGATTTTTTGAGCTGTTCTTGACTGCGGAGCTCTTAGACTTAGTTGTGGCAGAAACAAATCGGTATGCCACACAATTTATAACCGCCAACCCGGGAAGCTTTTATGCCCAGCCTTTCCGGTGGAAACCAGTCCAAGTTTCCGAAATTAAAATTTTTCTGGGCCTTCTCCTGAACATGGGTCTAACTAAAAAGCATGAATTGCGGTCATATTGGTCCACGAACCCAATTCATCACATGCCCATGTTCTCTGCTGCTATGTCCAGGACATGATTTGAGACCATCCTGCGTTTCCTGCATTTTAGCGACAATACCACCTCCCGTCCCAGAGGCCACCCAGCTTTTGACCGGCTCCACAAAATTCGGCCCCTCATAGACCATTTCAACCAGAAATTTGCAGATTTGTATACCCCAGAGCAAAACATCTGCATAGACGAGTCCCTAATACATTTTACCGGGCGCCTTGGCTTCAAACAATACATCCCAAGCAAGTGTGCCCGGTATTGGGTCAAATTGTATAAGCTCTGTGAAAGGGCCACAGGCTATACCCACAAATTTCATGTCTATGAGGGAAAAGATCAGACCCTGGAGCCGGTCGGTTGCCCTGACTACCTGGGGAGCAGTGGGAAGACAGTCTGGGACTTGGTGTCACCCTTATTCGGCAAGGGGTACCATCTTTATGTGGACAATTTCTACACAAGTGTGGCCCTCTTTAGGCATTTGTTTCTAGAACACATTGGCGCCTGTGGCACCGTGAGAACTGGTCGCGCGGGCTTCCCCCAACGGCTCGTTACCACCCGTCTTGCAAGGGGAGAGAGGGCTGCCTTGTGTAACGAAGAACTGCTCGCGGTGAAATGGAGAGACAAGCGTGACGTTTACATGCTCTCCTCCATTCACACAGACACGACAATCCAAATTGAGCGAGCAACCCGTGTCATTGAAAAGCCCCTCTCAGTCCACGACTATAACCTTCACATAGAAGGGGTGAACTTCAATGACCAGATGTTGTCTCTGTATTCAGTGTCCCACAGAACCAGACGCTGGTATAAGAAGGTGTCTGTATATTTGATTCAATTGGCTCTGTATAATAGTTTTGTTCTCTACAGTAAGGCTGGGAGAACACGATCCTTCCTCAAATTTCAGGAAGAGATCATCGAGAACCTCCTGTATCCAGAAGGTTCCGTGGCCACATCCACCAGTGTAGTTAGCTGTCTACACGAGCGACATTTCCCCAATGTCGTTGCCGGTACCTCAACCCAACGTCACCCCGAAAAAGATGACGTGTCTGTAGCAGGAGTGGAATAAGGCGTGACACCCGCTATTTCTGTCCTGACTGTCCTGACCACCCTGCCCTATGCTTAGGGGAGTGTTTCCGGAAGTACCACACACAGGTACACCTAGCATAGGGATCACATCTCACCAGGACAGGCACACAGGGCTATTAGGGCCCATTCACTCACAGCTGCTGCAAACGTCTCCTTTCACCTGGGACAAAGTGCATAACGCACTTCGCCACATCTTTGGGCGATTTGCGCTTTGCACATTGACCCATGGGGAAGGAGAGGTTTGTTCTATAAAGGTAAAAAAAAAAAACACCAGTAAGCAAAAAGGTTAATGTTCAGTTCAAAAAGTTAAAGTCCGATCGACTAGCTGCAGCACTGATGTGCATTCTGACAGAAGCATTGCGCTGCTGTCAGATTACACGCAAGTCGGTGTATGCGGCGCTGCAAGACGAGATTTCTCCTCTGCAGTAAAAGATACGTTTGCCGAGGCATATGAGCTGAGGAGGTGCCGGTGTTCATATGCTTTGGCAAACACTTTGTATATAAAAAAATATAAAAAATCCCGGCAATGATTTATTTATCCACATCGATTGATGTGAATGGAGAAATCTGGTTTGCCAGGGCATACGAGCTAAGTGGGTATGGATGTTGGGCGGAGCTCCTATGTCCTGGCAGACGCCTTTCCCCTCCTTTTTTTTTTTGGCAGAGATTTTTTCATCCACATTGATCGATGCGAATGAAGAAATCTGTGCCGTTCATTTTTTCTTTCAGCCCAGAGGCTGAACGAAAAAAAAAAAACTCATTACCTGTATGCTCAATATAAGGAGAATAGCAGAAACTCCTAATGCTGGCCATACATGTAATGATTGTGGAGACCCTCAAATGCCAGGGCAGTACAAACACCCCACAACTGACCCCATTTTGGAAAGAAGACACCCCAAGGTATTCGCTGAGGGGCATATTGAGTCCATGAAAGATTTAAATTTTTGTCCCAAGTTAGCGGAAAGTGAGACTTTGTGAGAAAAAAAAAAAAAACAATTTCCGCTTACTTATGCCCAAAAAAAAAAATTCTATGAACTCGCCAGGCCCCTCATTAAATACCTTGGGGTGTCTTCTTTCCAAAGTGGGGTCACATGTGGGGTATTTATACTGCCCTGGCTTTTTAGGGGCCCTAAAGCGTGAGAAGAAGTCTGGGATCCAAATGCCTAAAAATGCCCTCCTAAAAGGAATTTGGGCACCTTTGCGCATCTAGGCTGCAAAAAAGTGTCACACATGTGGTATCGCCGTACTCAGGAGAAGTTGGGGAATGTGTTTTGGGGTGTCATTTTACATATACCCATGCTGGGTGAGATAAATATCTTGGTCAAATGCCAACTTTGAATAAAAAAATGGGAAAAGTTGTCTTTTGCCAAGATATTTCTCTCACCCAGCATGGGTATATGTAAAATGACACCCCAAAACACATTGCCCAACTTCTTCTGAGTATGGAGATACCACATGTGTGACACTTTTTTGCAGCCTAGGTGGGCAAAGGGGCCCACATTCCAAAGAGCACCTTTCAGATTTCACCGGCCATTTTTTACAGATTTTGATTTCAAACCACTTCTCACGCATTCGGCCCCTAAAATGCCAGGGCAGTATAACTACCCCACAAGTGACCCCATTTTGGAAAGAAGACACCCCAAGGTATTTCGTGAGGGGCATGGCGAGTACCTAGAATTTTTTATTTTTTGTCACAAGTTAGCGGAAAATGATGATTTTTTTATTTTTTTTCTTACAAAGTCTCATATTCCACTAACTTGTGACAAAAAATAAAAACTTCCATGAACTCACTATGCCCATCAGCGAATACCTTGGGGTGTCTTCTTTCCAAAATGGGGTCACTTGTGGGGTAGTTATACTGCCCTGGCATTCTAGGGGCCCAAATGTGTGGTAAGAAGTTTGAAATCAAAATGTGTAAAAAATGACCGGTGAAATCCGAAAGGTGCTCTTTGGAATGTGGGCCCCTTTGCCCACCTAGGCTGCAAAAAAGTGTCACACATGTGGTATCTCCGTACTCAGGAGAAGTTGGGCAATGTGTTTTGGGGTGTCATTTTACATATACCCATGCTGGGTGAGAGAAATATCTTGGCAAAAGACAACTTTTCCCATTTTTTCATACAAAGTTGGCATTTGATCAAGATATTTATCTCACCCAGCATGGGTATATGTAAAATACATTGCCCAACATTTTCCACTAACTTGTGACAAAAAATAAAAAGTTCTATGAACTCACTATGCCCATCAGCGAATACCTTAGGGTGTCTACTTTCCGAAATGGGGTCATTTGTGGGGTGTTTGTACTGTCTGGCCATTGTAGAACCTCAGGAAACATGACAGGTGCTCAGAAAGTCAGAGCTGCTTCAAAAAGCGGAAATTCACATTTTTGTACCATAGTTTGTAAACGCTATAACTTTTACCCAAACTATTTTTTTTTTTACCCAAACATTTTTTTTTATCAAAGACATGTAGAACAATAAATTTAGAGAAAAATTTATATATGGATGTCGTTTTTTTTGCAAAATTTTACAACTGAAAGTGAAAAATTTCATTTTTTTGCAAAAAAATTGGTAAATTTAGATTAATAACAAAAAAAGTAAAAATGTCAGCAGCAATGAAATACCACCAAATGAAAGCTCTATTAGTGAGAAGAAAAGGAGGTAAAATTCATTTGGGTGGTAAGTTGCATGACCGAGCAATAAACGGTGAAAGTAGTGAAGGTCAGAAGTGTAAAAAGTGGCCTGGTCATTAAGGGTGTTTAAGCTATAGGGGCTGAGGTGGTTAATGATGTGGTTGCATATATTTGATTCACTGAGTCCCTTGTATTGCTTGAGAAAGGCTAAATTGTAGAGCCGAAACATTGCCACACCATGGGTGAATAAAACATTTGGATTTTGTTTTATCCTGCGTTGGAGTGCTGCTCTTTTTTCGCTATATATATACAGTACAGACCAAAAGTTTGGACACACCTTCTCATTCAAAGAGTTTTCTTTATTTTCATGACTATGAAGGCATCAAAACTATGAATTAACACATGTGGAATTATATACATAACAAACAAGTGTGGAAAAACTGAAAATATGTCATATTCTAGGTTCTTCAAAGTAGCCACCTTTTGCTTTGATTACTGCTTTGCACACTCTTGGCATTCTCTTGATGAGCTTTAAGAGGAAGTCCCCTGAAATGGTCTTCCAACAGTCTTGAAGGAGTTCCCAGAGATGCTTAGCACTTGTTGGCTCTTTTGCTTCACTCTGCAGTCCAGCTCACCCCAAACCATCTCGATTGGGTTCAGGTCCGGTGACTGTGGAGGCCAGGTCATCTGGCGCAGCACCCCATCACTCTCCTTCATGGTCAAATAGCCCTTACTTTCAAAGTTTTCCCAATTTTTCGGCTGACTGACTGACCTTCATTTCTTAAAGTAATGATGGCCACTCGATTTTTCTTTACTTAGCTGCTTTTTTCTTGCCATAATACAAATTCTAACAGTCTATTCAGTAGGACTATCAGCTGTGTATCCACCTGACTTCTCCTCAACGCAACTGATGGTCCCAACCCCATTTATAAGGCAAGAAATCCCACTGATTAAACCTGACAGGGCACACCTGTAAAGTGAAAACCATTTCAGGGGACTACCTCTTGAAGCTCATCAAGAGAATGCCAAGAGTGTGCAAAGCAGTAATCAAAGCAAAAGGTGGCTACTTTGAAGAACCTAGAATATGACATATTTTCAGTTGTTTCACACTTGTTTGTTATGTATATAATTCCACATGTGTTAATTCATAGTTTTGATGCCTTCAGTGTGAATCTACAATTTTCATAGTCATGAAAATAAAGAAAACTCTTTGAATGAGAAGGTGTGTATAAACTTTTGGTCTGTACTGTATATTTATATATATATATATATATATATTTTTTTTTTTTCTAGTGGGCTTTACAATCAAAAAAATCCTTTAAAAACAAATTGTCAAAGGAATATATTGCAATATGTATGCATGGGAACACATTCCTGCTGCCAACAAATAACATGCTGCTGTCAGAGGTGTATAAGTTCATATTTGCTGTTGCCCTGGTCTGGTGTGGGCCCATTCCTCGGAACAAATTCCAGCTGCAAACAAAGAACCTGCTGCTGTCTGTTCTTGCTGCACTATGTGTAGGCCTTACACTCAACCATTAACATGTACCTGGAGCTGCCTGTCCTGATCATGCGTAGTTATGTGTAGGCCATAGACTCCACTACCTACGTTACCATTACCTGCTGGTGCCTGTCTGTTCTGATCCTGATGAGTTTGCCCTGGACTAAAGGGGCCTTACTGTAACCTTATTGGTTAAAATTACACAAAAACTTAACAATATGCAAAAAACAAAAGCACACGTTTTAACTTGGAAAACTATGTATTTACAAATTAGACACACTTAAATAACTCTATGGCATTTCTTTGAGTTGGTGAACAAGGTCCACCAACTCCTGAATCCCATTTTTGTGATGTTCCTCCAGCTGCTTCATTTTGTGCACGAAGTTTAGCTGCAGCTCCCGAATCTTGCGCTGCTGATGCTCCCAGAAATCATTAATTGATTTCTGGTGTTCCTTCTGCAGCTGTGCAATTTTTTTGTTTAATTTAATTATTACTGTTTGGATAAAAATAAAAAGGAAATTACTTTCAATTCAAATTAAGAGCCAATTAGTGCTTTGTGTGGATTATTGTTTAAAGCACTGACGATTTACATTTCAATTTGTTAGTTAATGATATTTATGACGATTATAGAGTTGGTTAGTTAGTGATAGTTCAGTAGAGTACAGTATAATGTTATTTAGTTGATAAATTAATGGATTTTATATAGATTACATAGTCAGTGTCCAGTGATCTTGTTTTCTATTACTGTAGTGTGTGTTGTCCCCTCATTGTTGGCCCATTTAATGTTTATGTACATTTTATGGATATATAATTATATTGCTGTGTGTACATATTTCCCCTTTTGGCGGGGGCTGGTGACATCCTCCTCATCCTCCTCCTCATTATGAGTTGGGGGGGATCCAGCTGCTGGGAGGGTCCGGCCTGTTCCGCTTTCACCTCCACTACTTCATCAACTTCAGGTGGGGAGAACCACAGGATGGGAGGGTCCGGCCTCCTCTCCCTCCTCCTCCTCCTCTGCGGAGACCTCCACCACCTCCATATCATTGGTCGAGGTCCTGTGCCGGACCGAGGGAAGGGGAACACCTGTAATCACACAATTTTGAGAATTTAGACAAACAACTCATGACTCATAACAACTTACAATATCCAGAAATTCTAATATGTAGTGATATGGATGGGATTAGGATTATCCCACTGGTGTTTAGGCTCGTTTTGGTGGTAAATTAACCACCAAAAACAATGGTAAACAATATAAATCACCTATGTTACTAGGTAGGATGAGGTAGCAGGGGATTTGTTAGGAAGTTGTAGTATAGTGTACTGTTTCTGGGTTATTGACGTTTAGGGGACCCCAGCAACAATTAGAAGATTGGATAAGCGGTCATTGGGTGGTGTTATGGTGGGCACTGTTATGACACTGATTCTGTAGTTTACAGAAACAACCCATATGTGGTTGTAAACTGCTGTACGGGCACACGGCAGGGTGCAGAAGGAAAGGAATGACATACGGTTTTTGGTAGGCAGATTTTGCTAGACTTTTTTTTTTACACCATGTCCCATTTGAAGCCCCCCTGATGCACCCCTAGAGTAGAAACTCCAAAAAAATTACCCCATTTTGGAAACTATGGTATAGGGGGGAAGTTTTGTTGGTACTAGTTTAGGGTACATATGATTTTTGGTTGCTCTATATTACACTTTTTGTGAGGCAAGGTAACAAGAAATAGTTGTTTTGGCACCGTTGTTTTTAAATTTTTATTTACAACATTCATCTGACAGGTTAGATCATGTGGTATTTTTATAGAGCAGGTTGTCACGGACGCGGTGATACCTAATATGCATACAATTTTTTCCAAAAAAACTTTTACACAATGATTAAATTTTTGAAACAAAAAAAATCATGTTTTAGTTTCTGCATAGTCTGAGAGCCATAGTTTTTTCAGTTTTCAGATTATCTTAGGTAGGGTCTCATTTTTTGCGGGATGAGATGACGGTTTAATTGGCACTATTTTGGGGTGCATATGACTTTTTGATCGCTTGCTATTACACTTTTTGTGATGAAAGATGACAAAAAATTGCTTTTTTTACACCGTTTATTTTTTTTTTTACGGTGTTCACCTGAGGGGTTAGGTCATGTCATATTTTTATAGAGCCGGTCGATATGGACAGGGCGATACCTAATATGTATACTTTTTTTAGTTTGCTTAAGTTTTATACAATAACAGCTTTTTTAAAACAAAAAAAATGATGTTTTAGTGTCTCCATATTCTGAGCCATAGTTTTTTTTTTTTTTTTTTTGGGTGATTGTCTTAGGTAGAGGCTCATTTTTTGCGGGATGAGGTGATGGCTAGATTGGTACTATTTTGGTGGGCATACGCCTTTTTGATCGCTTACTGTTTCACTTTTTGTGATGTAAGGTGACAAAAAAAAGGTTTATTTAGCACAGTTTTTATTTTTATTTTTTTACGGTGTTCATCTGAGGGGTTAGATCATGTGATATGTTTATATAGCCGGTCGATATGGACGCGGCGATACCTAATATGTCAACTTTTTTTTCTTTCCTATTTTTTACCAATTTTTTTAACTTTATTTGGGGAAAATGACGGTTTTGTTTATTTTCATTTGAAACTTTAATTTTTTTTGGGGGAAAACTTTATTTTTTAACTTTTTTTTTACTTTATTTTTTGTCCCACATTGGGACTTCAACTTTTGGGTGTCTGATACCTTTTACAATGCATTCCAATACTTCTGTATTGGAATGCATTGGCTGTATGAGCAATACTGCGTGTATTACTCATACAGCTTCCGGCCTGTGAGATCCAGGGGGCTGGATCTCACAGGCTTGTCACCGGAAGGCAGCGCTGATGCCTAAGGAAGGCATAACGCTGCCTTCCATGCCATCGGGTCCTCCCTACAGCCGCATGGGGACCCGAAGGCACCGCCGCCCACCGCCGCTGCATAAGGTAAAAGCCGCAAACCGCAGGTCTGAATAAACCTGCTGTTTGCGGCGATCACCGACACGGGGGGGTCACGGGACCCCTCTTCACATTTGCCAAGGTGCCTGTTTAATTATTTGAGCAGGCACCGGATTCCGATCACCGCCCGCCGCGCGTCGGTGATCGGAAATACACTGTGTCCTTAAGTACCAGGACATCAGGGCGTACCTGTACGCCCTGTGTCCATAACAGGTTAAAATAACGTATTTTATTGTGATTGTATGTATGTGGGGTCTGAGCAATCGATTATTGGCCAGCTGAGCATAGATGTACCTGTCTAGGGAAGTGACGGTACAGTATGGGATGTAAAGCTGGTTTGCCTTCCCGTTGTGTACCCAGGGTAACTCTAAGGCCTCTTTCAGACTGGCGTTGCGGGAAAAGGTGCAGGTAGGTAGCGGGAACACGCACGATTTTTCAGCGCGAGTGCAAAACATTGTAATGCGTTTTGCACTCGCGTGAGAAAAATCGCGCATGTTTGGTACCCAAACCCGAACTTCTTCACAGAACTTCTTCACAGAAGGGAAAATAATAGCATTCTGAATACAGAATGCATAGTAAAATAGCGCTGGAGGGGTTAAAATTTAACTCACCTTAGTCCACTTGATCGCGCAGCCCAGCATCTCCTTCTGTCTTCTTTGCTGAACAGGACCTGTGGTGAGCATTCATTGCAGGAATAGGACCTGTGGTGACGTCACTCCGGTCATCACATGATCCATCACATGATCTATCACCATGGTAAAAGATCATGTGATGAACGGAGTGACGTCACCACAGGTCCTGTTCAGCAAAGAAGGAGACAGACGAGATGCCGGCAGCGCGAGCAAGTGGATTAAGGTGAGTTAAATTTTTTATTTATTTTTTTAACCCCTCCAGCGCTATTTTACTATGCATTCTGTATTCAGAATGCTATTATTTTCCCTTATAACCATGTTATAAGGGAAAATAATAATGATCGGGTCTCCATCCCGATCGTCTCCTAGCAACCGTGCGTGAAAATCGCACCGCATCCGTACTTGCTTGCGGATGCTTGCGATTTTCACGCAACCCCATTCACTTCTATGGGGCTTACATTGCGTGAAAAACGCAGAATATAGAGCATGCTGCGATTTTCAAGCAACGCACAAGTGATGCGTGAAAATCACCGCTCATGTGAACAGCCCCATAGAAATGAATGGGTCGGTATTCAGTGCGGGTGCAATGCGTTCAACTCACGCATCGCATCCACGCAGAATACTCGCCCGTCTGAAAGGGGCCTAAATGAACCAGCAAATACTGGCGGTAAGACAAAGAAAGCTTCTGCTGAGTACAGTGAACAGGACACAAACTATAATCTATAGACTGTGAGTCTCTGAGTGTGTGTGTGTGTGGGGGGGGAGGGGGGGGGAGGGGTGGGTGTATAGTGTGCGGCAGGAAAATGGATGTGCAATGTGAATGTGAGTGATATTTCTATGCTCTCCATACATACATGCTACAGACATAGTGCTGTGATGTCACAACAATACTTAGTGCAGCAATCAGTAATATCTACTTAGAGCTGATAAATTATGAAATTGTATGTATAGCGAAAAAGATATTCGCATCATAAGTGGTGATTTTCGCAATCACTAATATTATATAACACTCTATCTGCATAGAAAGCGATTGGTCTGACATGCATGTGAAATGTAATCAAATACACTGGTGTAATGTGAAATTACTTACAGTGTTCAGGAGCAGTGCGGGCCAACAAACACATGCGGGCTGCCATCTTGACTCACAAGCCCTTACCTGTGCCTGTGCCGCGAGCCGGTCTGAAATCAAATGCGGTCACTGGGAGCAGGCAGTTCCGAGAACAGCCGCCGGGGGCCTTTATCGGGCTGTTCTCGGAACTGCCTGCTCTCGGTGACCACATTTGTTTCAGACCGGCTCCCGGCACAGGTAAGGGCTTAACTGTGCTTTGCCGGACATGTGGGTCAAGATGGCAGCCTGCATGTGTTTGCTGGCGAACACTGCGAACTGGCTATCACTGATCAGGAGTTCTTACTCACTGTTGCGAAATTAGCTTCCAACCATCTTTTCCAGTCGCCTCAAACTTCTGGTAGTTCAAACTGGATGCTAAACTAAACCATACACTTTTTGCGCATGCGCACTATACAAATTTTATTTTACGATTTTTGCATGTGAAAAAACAATACACAAAGATAGCGAATTCGCAAATTAGCGAATATATGACGAATATTAGCCCATATATATTCGCAAAATATCGCAAAATCGAATATTGTTCCTGCCGCTCATCACTAGTCACAGGATAAATATGTAACTGTCGGCAAGAACAGGCCCCAAAAATTAGGCAATAGGCATTCACTTGACAGCAAATAACTTTGGATTCTGTGGCTGGAGGTACATTAGGCGGTCACAGGATAAATAAGTAACTTTCGGCCAGTATAAGCCCCAAAAATTAGACAATAACCTGACATAAAAGGCCTTTTATGCTGCTGTATATACACAAGGCAAGGACCATTCTTTGTTCTGGGTGGTGGCGGATATGTGTGGGCTGGCATGAGGAAATTCAATTACAGGTGGTCACCACAGGTGTTGAATTCCTCCAAGATCCATGCCTCATTCATTTTTAAAAATGTGACGTAGTCCACACTGTTGTGAGATAGGTGAGTGCGCTTATCGATCACGATCCCCCCTGCTGCGCTGAACGTCCTTTCGGACAGGACACTCGACGAGGGGCAAGCCAAGAGTTCCATGGCAAATTGTGCCAGCTCTGGCCACAGATCAAGCCTGCACACCCAGTCGTCCAGGGGTTACTCACTTCTCAGAGCGTCCACATTGGCCGTTGACCCAATGTACTCGGACACCTGTCGGTCTAGGCATTCCCTGGGGCTGGATCCAGAGCGCGGCTGTCGATGGGTCGGCTGCAAGAATGATCTCATATCCGAAGTGACCAGCACATCTTCAAACTGCACCTCTTCTTGCAGGCGCGGTAGGATTGGTACCAGCACCTGTTTTGCTGTGGGTGGAAATTCCTCTGCCAGTGAACAGCAGAATGCAGCATCTCTCGCAGCAAGGCCTGGAAATGCTGCATTCTGATAGCCCTCTGTGATGCTGCTAACATGTCCGCCATTTTGTGTTTGCACCTGGGGTCTAAGTACGTTGCCACCCAGTACAGGTCCTTGACCTTTATGCTTTTTATATGGGGGTCCGTCTTCAAACACTGGAGCATGAAGGCCCCCATTTGCATCAAATTGGAAGTGGTGGAGCGCCCTGGCTCCTGCTCATCGCCCAGGAGAATGTGGTCCTCGGTCTCGTCCCCCCAGCCACGGACAACACCAGGGATCTCCGAAAAGTTTAAAGGCTGCTCTTCTTGCTCCTCTTCCTCCGCCCAGCCACCATCCTCCTCTGACTCCTCTTCAGACTCCTGCTGACTTGTATCAGATGGAGTAGTCCCCTATGGGAATTCATTCAGCATTGCAACTTCCTCATCTTCCAGCTCCTGCTCTTCTATGGCTTGATCAATGACACAATGCAATGCACGCTGCAGAAAGAAGGCGTGATGGCACCCTGGCTGCGACTGACCAGTTTGGTCATCTCATCAAATGGCTGCAGAAATCTGCATGCATTGCACATTAGCAGCCACTGGTGCAGTAAAAAGAAATCAAGCTCCCCAGAACCTGTCCTGTTCATATAGGTAGTCGTTAATGGCACGTTTCTGCTGGAGCAGCCTATCAAGCATATGCAAGGTGGAGTTCCATTGCATCGGGCAGTCACAAATCAGACGTCTGAAGTACAAGTGGTGTCGCCGCTGAACGTCAGCAAGGCGAGCCATGGCCATGTATGATCTTCTAAAATGGCCAGAGATTTTCCTGGCCTGTCGCAAGACGTCCTGGACCCCGGGGTATTTGGCAACGAATCGCTGCACGACTAAGTTCATGATGTGTGCCATGCATAGCACGTGTGTCATTTTTCCCTGTTTAAGCTGGCTCAGGAGATTGGCACCGTTGTTGCACACCACTTTACCTACTTTCAAATTGAGGAGGGTTAGCCACTGATTGGCCTGTGACCGCAGAGCTGAAAGCAGTGCAGGACAGGTGTGGCTCTTGGCTTCCAGGCACAACAGCCGCAGCACAGCATGGCAATGTCTCACCTGGCACATTGAATAGGTTCTGGGGAGCTTGGGGGGTGCAGCGGAAAAGGCAATAGCAGTGGAAAAGGAGGAGTAAGCCTAGGAAGAGACGGGGGATAGAATCCATGGCGGTAATTCCAAATCCACACTGGTGCCACTGGTTACATGCTTTACGGTCGTCATAAGGTTCACCCAGTGGGCAGTAAAACTTATTTACCTTCCCTGCTAGTGTTTGCTAGACCATGTGTCTGTGTTCAGATGCAACTTAGTACCGACACTGTGTGCCAGAGATATATTAACTTGCAGCTGAACGTGGCCATAAAGTTCAGGGATGCCCTTCTGGGAGAAATATTTCCTTCCCGGGATCTTCCATTGCGGTGTGCCAATGGCCACAAATTTTCTAAAGGCCTCCGAGTCCACCAATTTATATAGCAGTAGTTGGCGGGCTAGCAGTTCCGACAAGACAGCGATCATCCGTTGGGCAAGAGGATTATCCGGCGTTATAATTTTTTTTACGCTCGAACATTTGGGCCACGGAAGCCTGCCTTGTGCCAGATGAATGCAATGATGAAACACTGGAATTTGCAGTGGAGGACAAATGGGAGGAGAGAGGAGAAGGAGAAGAGGCAGGACATGAAGCGCCGGGAGTGCGGCTTTGTGGGTTCTGACGGCGTTGCTGCCACTGGGCTCAGTGATGGGAGGCCAGGTGCCATCTTAAGGCGGTCGTCCTTAGGTGAGTGTTGGGCTTATTGCGACTTATGCATTGACAGCACAGGCTGCAGATGGCAACACTATTATCAGCAGCTGACACATTAAATAAAGCCCACACTGCACAGCCATGTGACGGCTTCCTGGGAGCGCAAGAAGTGAACGTGCATGGTGATGCTCCAGATACATTTGCAGTCTGCTTTTTGCCTCCTGTACACTGCGAGCTCTGACTGCTTCTCCTTCTCCTCCCTATCTGCTGCTCCGTCTCTCCCTCTGAACTTCCCTCCTCTTCCTCTCTTGTGGGCACCCACAAGATGTCCATCAACACGTCATCATCGTCACCTTTACCACCACTGACATTAGAGATCTCGGAGTAGGCATCAACAGTGGGGACCATCCTCCTTGGGCTGATCTGGGTACTGTCTTTAGACTGCTGGGTGGATACCTCCTCTTCCTCATCTGATGCCAAGGATGGCTGTGCATCGGTAAGGTCTGGGAAAGGATGGGAAAATACATCCTCTGACTCAAGTACAGGGGCTATGGTGGTGGTAGTGTCTTTGGAGGTGCACAGAGCAGAAAGAGAGGAGGGTGCAGATACAGAGGACGAGGAGGGTGCAGAACCGAAAGGCTGAGTGAGCCACTCAACCAACTCTGGTGCGCTCTTTGAAGTTATTGCACGCGCCTTCTCCAAATTCCCACTTATGCTCCGGCCTGGTGTAGCTGCCCGACCAATACCATCCCTGCGGAATGGTCTGCCTCTTCCTTTGCTTGTCATTTTCTAAAGTCCCTAGAGAAGACCACCATTTCTGGTAGAAAGTATATCGTAGTCCTCAATCAGTATTTGGTGGAAAAATGTAAATAGCAATAGCACCCCTCAATCAGTATTTTGTGGAAGAAGGTATATGGCATCCCTCAATCAGAATTTTGTGGAAACAGGTATATAGCACCCCTCAATCACTATTTGGCAGAGAAAGGTATATGGCACCCCTCAATCGGTATTTTGTGTAAGAAGGTATATAGCACCCCTCAATCAGTATTTTGTGTAAGAAGGTATATAGCACCCCTCAATCAGTATTTGGCAGAAAAAGGTATATAGCAGCCCTCAATCAGTATTTTGTGGAAGCAGGTGTATTGCAGCCCTCACTCAGTATTTGGTGGAAAAAGGTAAATAGCAATAACACCCCTCAATCAGTATTTTGTGGAAGAAGGTATATGGCACCCCTCAAACAGTATGTGTCTAAAGCTATAGCTCAGTGGTAAGACACTTGCTTTGCATGTAGTGTTCATGGGTTCAAAACCTATTCCAGGCAGTCGCTTAGCCGACTCCAAGTAGGCCAGATTCTTGTGATCCGTAATTACCGTATTAGGATGAATTGCCCCTTCCAACCAAATGCCGCCACTCCTCAAACGCCAACTTAATGGCCAGCAATTCCCTATTCCCCACATCATAATTCCTTTCAGCAGTTCGAGAGTTTTTTAGAAAAAAATGCACATGGGTGCCATTTACTGGGTGAAGGACCCTGCGACAATATTGCTCCTACCCCAACCTCAGACGCGTCAAACTCAACAATAAATGGCTGAGACGCGTCCGGTTGCACCAGAATAGGGGCCGAAGCAAAACATTCTTTCACAGCAGAAAAAGCCTGTAATGCCGCATCAGACCATATAGAAATATCAGCACCCTTCCTAGTCATGTCTGTTAAAGGTTTAACCACCTATGAATAGTTCAAGATAAATTTACGGTAGTAGTTGGTAAACCCCAAAAAACGCATAAGCGCTTTCAGATTTTCGGGTCGATCCCAGTCCAACATGGCATGGACCTTCTCGTGATCCATATGAAAACCTGAGGATGAGAGCAGGTAACCCAGAAATTGCACTTCCTGTACAGCAAATACACACTTTTCCATCTTAGCATACAACTTATTCTCTCTTAGGATCTGTAACACCTGTCTTACATGATCCTGATGAGTCTCCATATTAGGTGAATAAATTAGTATGTCATCAAGGTATACAACAACAAATCTCCCTACTAGATGATGAAAGATGTCATTGACAAAGTGTTGAAAAACCACAGGAGCATTGGTTAACCCAAAGGGCATGACCAGGTTTTCAAAATGACCCTCAGGGGTATTAAATCCGGTCCTCCACTCATCCCCCTCCTTAATCCTTAGCAGATTATATGCCCCCTCAGATCCAATTTAGAGAACACCTTGGCACCGACAATCTGACTAAACAAATCCAGAATCAAAGGAAGGGGGTAAGGATCACGGACGGTAATACGATTGAGCTCACGGAAGTCCAGATATGGTCTCAAGGTACCATCCTTTTTATTTACAAAGAAAAATCCAGCAGCCACTGGGGACTTGGATGGTCTAATATGTCCCTTTGCCAAACTCTCTGTGATATATTCTCGCATAGCCTTTCTTTTGGGTTCCGAAAGATTATACAACCGAGATTTGGGCAATTTAGCTCCGGGAATAAGATTGACGGGACAGTCATACTCCCGGTGTGGAGGCAACTCCTGATTACCACTCTCAGAGAAAACATGAGAAAATTCTGAAATGTACGAGGGTACAGTTTTAGTGGTAACCATAGAGAACGATGCATTAAGACAGTTGTTCATGCAAAGATCACTCCAATCGAGAATCTGTCTCGCTTGCCAATCGATGTTAGGGTTATGTTTGCTTAACCATGGTAAGCGCAACACCAACAGAGCAGGCAGACCCTCCAAAACATAACAGGAGATAGATTTCTGATGCAAATCACCCACTCTTAATTGAATTCACTACCTGCGACAGGCATTTTTGGGTGAGAGGTGCTGAGTCAATTGGAAATACAGAAATACTATTCTCTAATGCATTAGTAGTCAACCCGTGAATGCGTACAAACTGTCATCAATCAAGTTAACTCCTGCCCCACTGTCGATAAATGCTTTGATTTTCACAGTTTTGGACTCTAGTGCCACCTCGGCAGACAGGAGAAAACGGGTACTACGAGTGAAAGACAAAAGTAGGTTTTCTTGCTCCCCACCCATACTACCAATAGTAATTTGGGGAGTAAACGTTTTTTTTTTTTTTTGTTTACACCTTGATGCTGCAAGTATGGACAAATATTCACCAAATGACCCTTCTTGCCACAACAAAAGCAGACTCCTTTCACATGACCCAAGCTTTTGCCAATAGTTCCAGGAGTAGCTCCTCCTAACTGCATAGGCTCATCACAAGGCACAACCACCCGTGTCTCTCCACCATAATTGTCAAAGGAAGCAGTATCCTTATTGGACAGTACGTCCTGAGGATGAGGACCCCTAGATCTCTCCCTCAGGCGTCTATCAAGATGTACAGCAAGAGACATAGCTGCTTCCAATGACTCAGGATTTTCATGAAAATCCAATGCGTCCTGCAGTCTCTCAGAGAGACCCTGGCAGAATTGTCGACGGAGAGCAGAATCGTTCCACTCTGTATTCGTAGCCCATCTCCTAAATTCTGACCAATAGGTCTCCGCAGAATGTTCTCCCTGCCGCAAACCCCGTAACTTGGTCTCGGCCTGAAAGATCCGATCCTGGTCATCATAGATAAGACCCAAGGCTCTAAAGAATTCATCTACCGACCGGAGGGACGGTGATCCGGTCGGCAGAGAAAAAGCCCAAGATTGGGCGTCCTTTTTTAGTAATGAAATAATCATACCCACCCGTTGACACTCATCCCCAGAAGAGTATGGACGCAACCTAAAGTATAATTTACACGACTCCCTGAACTGGATGAAATTGTCACTACCCCCGGAAAACCTGTCCGGGAGAACTACCTTCGATTCAGGGCAGGCCTGGAACCCACCACCGGAACCAGCAGCCTGTGGACTCTGAATCTGCAAAACCATCGCACGGAGGTCTGTTACCTCCAAAGTCAAATTTTGCAGCTGTTTGACCAGTGCAGTCATAGCATCCATAGCTGCACAGATCAGAACAAAAAATGGCGGTATTGGCTCTGGATAATGTCACGGATGTTGTAGGGGAGAACACCTAAGGACAACAAGAAGGAAGGGAAAAGACACTAGGCCTCACTGCTAGGGAAGGAAAAGGGTCACCACCTATAAAACCCTGCTCCAGGCCCTAACTCCTATCCGTATGGGCACCACTCGATGGTAGAGATGCCCATACACAGGAACCTAGAAAACCCTGGTGGCCCTCAGTTGGTGAAGGAACCAGCGTCTCGCTGAGGCCTAGTAAAAAACAAAGGTGGGGGGAATACAAAACCCAACAAGCGGAACACTTAACTTCTGAGGCTGATGGATGATGGACGAACAGGACTTCACCATGAACCACACTCCAACTCTTACAAAAAACAAATTAAGCTATCCAGAGCAAGGAGTGATGGGTAAAGTCAGACTAAATAGGGGGAGGTGAAGGTCACATGATCCACACCTGAACAAGGGGTGTGGACATACCAGCAACACACAGTGAAACCAAAAGAGGCTGTCAGATAACTAATGTGCAGACCTTCTCAAACCTGTCACCCGCGTGACAAGCACCCCTCAATCAGTATTTGGCGGAAACAGGTATATGGCACCCCTCAATCAGTATTTTGTGGAATCAGGTGTATCGCAGCCCTCAATAAGTATTTGGTGGAAGAAGGTATATAGCAATAGCACCCCTCAATCAGTATTTTGAGGAAGAAGGTATATAGCACCCCTCAATCAGTATTTGGCGGAAACTGGGATATAGCATCCCTCAATCAGCATTTGGCGGAAACAGGTATATAGCACCCCTCAATCAGTATTTTGTGGAAGAAGGTATATGGCACCCCTCAATCAGTATTTGGCGGAAACAGGCATATAGCACCCCTTAATCAGTATTTGGCAGAAACAGGTATATGGTACCCCTCAACCAGCATTTTGTGGAAGCAGGTGTATTGCAGCCCTCAATCAGTATTTGGTGGAAGAAGGTATATAGCAATATCACCCCTCAATCAGTATTTTGTGAAAGAAGGTATATGGCACCCCTCAATCAGTATTTGGTGGAAGAAGGTATATAGCAATAGCATCCCTCAATCAGTATTTTGTGGAAGAAGGTATATGGCACCCCTCAATCAGTATTTGGTTGAAACAGGTATAGAGCACCACTCAATGAGGATTTTGTGGAAGAAGGTATATCACAGCCCTCAAGCTGTTTTGTTTTTTTGCAGCAACAGATATATCACACCCATTGCAATTAGTTACTCCAATAGCGTTTGTCCCTCTATCTAGCTGCGGTATAGCAGCAGAATCGCACACAACTGCTGCACAATACAAATACACTATAATATAATTTCTATGTTCGAAAGTATATTATAAGTATATCATACCCCTCTATATCACACCTATTGATAGCACACCTATACCATTCCTTAAAAGGACTTTTGTGGCCCTATTAGCTAGCGTTTGGTGTCCCTAACTGTCCCTACTCCAAAACACAACCTCTCCCTACACTGGCAAAACACATAGGACCAGATTTATCACTACTCTGATAGCTCACGCCACTTTCACATATGGCTAAAGTCAGTTTTAGCTAAATCAGATTTATGATCGGCCCTTTAAGACTGTGATAAATGTGGTTTGACGATAGCAGTTTATCCGCCAAAAAAGTCGCATAAGATAAGCATGGTCCATACTGGAGTGACTTTGCGCATTTTTTTGCGACTTTTTAAATTGTCACAATAGTAAATCTGTCTAGAGATTCATTTACATAAGAAAACATGCCCACTTTCAGAAAACTGGCGAGCATCACTCCATTATTCTGACTTGAGCTAATAATAAATCTGGCCCATAATGTAGAATAGCTGCTAGATCGGGTCCTGTTATAGGGTTGGTGGTGCTTCCATGTGCTGAATTGTCTCAATTGGCTGTCCTGTCCCACCTGATGGATGTGTCATGGGTCAAAGTTTGGCGCTATGCAAAAAAATATGGCGCATACGAATATCACTATATGTTCGCATGTTCGGCAAATCGGGAACAAGCAAAGTTCACCGCGAAACGACCGCCAGGCAAACCATAAGGCCATCTCTGGTTGGCGGGCTAGCAGTTATTACAAGCCAGCGGTCAGCTATTGGACAAGAGGGTTATCCGGTGTAATCAACTTTTTACGCTCGAACATTTGGGCCACGAAAGCCTGCCTTCTGCCAGATGAACTCGAGAACGGCACGGTGTAAGGGGGAGTGGAGGACAAATTGGAGGAGAGAGGAGTAGGAGAAGGAGAAGAGGCAGGACATGGAGCGCCTGGAGTGTGGCTTTGTGGGTACTGACGGCATTGCTCCCAATGGGCTCTGCAATGGGATTCCAGGTGCCTTTTTAAGGCGGTCATCCCTAGGTGAGTGTTGGACTTACCGTGACTTATGCGTTGACAGCACAGGCTGCAGCGCCATATGCCAAGGTCCTGGGAGCACAAGATGTAACCGTGCATGGTGGATGGCTCGCTCCAGATAAATTTGCATTCTGCTTTTTGCCTCAAGTGCACTGCGAGTTCTGCCTGCTTCTCCTCCTTCTCCTCCCCATCTGCTGCTCCGTCTCTCCTTCTGAACTCCCCTCCTCTTCCTCTCTTGTGGGCATCAACACGTCATCATTGTCACCTTCACCACCACTGACATTTGAGATTTCGGAATAGGCAGCAACAGCGAGGACCACCCTCCTTGGGCTGAACTGGTTACAGTTGTCAGACTGCTGGGTGGCGGCTGTTGCTACCTCCTATTCTTCATCCGATGCCAAGAATGGCTGCGAATAAGTAAGGTCTGGGAATGGATGGAAAAATTATTCCTCTGACTCGAGTGGAGGGGCTATAATGGTGGTGGTGGTGTCTTTGGGCGTGCACACAGCAGAGAGTGAGAAGGATGCAGAAACAGAGGATGAGGAGCGTACAGAAGCAGAAGTCTGAGTGAACCTCTCAACCAACTCAGATGCGTCCTTTGACACACGCACCTTTCCCAACTTCCCACTTAGGCTCCGGCCTGGTGCACCTGCCCGACCCCTACCACACCTGCGGAACGGCCTGCCTCTTCATATGCCTGTCATTTTCAAAATGACCCTGTGCCAAAGTCCCTAGATAAGTATTTGTGGAATCAAGTATATCGCAGGCCTCAATCATTATTTGCTGGAAGCAGGTATATCAACCCACCTAATCAGTATTTTGTGGAAGCAGGCATAGGCTTTAAGCAATATTTGGTGGAAGCAGGTATATCAATCCCCTTAATCAGTATTTTGCGGAAGCAGGTGTATCATAGGCCTTAATCAATATTTGGTGGAAGCAGGTATATCAATCCCATTAATCAGTATTTTGTGGAAGCAGACATATCGCACCCCTCATTCAGTATTTTGTGGAAGCAGGTGTATCGCAGACCTCAATCAATATTTGGTTGAAGCAGCAGGTATATCGCACCCCTCAATCAGTATTTTGTGGAAGCAGGTATATAGAACCCCTTAATCAATATTTGGTGGAAGCAGGTATATCGCACCCTGAATCAGTATTTTGTGAAAGCAGGTATATAGAACCCCTCAATTAATATTTGGTGGAAGCAGGTATATCGCACCCCTCAATCTGTATTTTCTGAAAGCAGGTATATCAAACCACTTAATCAGTATTTTGTGAAAGTAGGTATATCGCACCCCTCAATCAGTATTTTGTGGAAGCAGGTGTATCTCAGGCCTGAATCAGTATTTGGTGGAAGCAGGTACATCGCAACTCTCAATTAGTATTTTGTGGAAACAGGTATATAGAACCCCTTTATCAGTATTTTGTGGAAGCAGGTGTATCGCAGGCCTCAATCAATATTTGGTGAAAGCAGTTATATCGCACCCCTCAATCTGTATTTTGTGGAAGCAAGTATATAGAACCCCTTAATCAATATTTGGTGGAAGCAGGTATATTGCACCCCTCAATCTGTATTTTGTGTAAGCAGATATATCAAACCACTTAATCATTATTTTGCAGAAGCAGGTATATCGCACCCCTCAATCAGTATTCTGTGGAAGCAGGTGTATCGCATGCCTAAATTAGTATTTGGTGGAAGCAGGTGCATCGCAACCCTCAATTAGTATTTTGTGGAAATAGGTATATAGAACCCCTTTATCAGTATTTTGTGGAAACAGGTGTATTGCAGTCCTCAATCAATATTTGGTGGACGTAGTTATATTGCATCCCTCAATCTGTATTTTGTGGAAGCAGGTATATAGAACCCCTTAATCAATATTTGGTGGAAGCAGGTATATAGCACCCCTCAATCAATATTTTGTGGAAGCAGGTATATAGAACCCCTTAATCAATATTTGGTAGAAGCAGGCATATCACACCCCTCAAACTGTATTTTGTGGAAGCAGGTATATCAAACCCATTAATCAGTATTTTGCGGAAGCAGGTATATCGCACCCCTTAATCAGTATTTTGTGGAATAAAACAATAAATAAATAAACCGTCTCTAGTACGTTGCCTTTTTCCTTGTCGCAGGTCCCAATCGTGAAGTGGGTACAGTTCACATATATCAATTCTTTTCCAGTTCCAATTCCAAGGGAATTTTATCTTAGAATGTGTGGCTTTCTGCCTCTGTTATAATTATTTTTGGTATAAGGAGAACTACTATCTCCAGCGAACTGGGACTGCGATGGAATTCGCCCCCCTTTTTGCCAATATATTTATGGGTTACTGGGAGCGTATGACCATTGAGCCCATCTTTGGGAAAGTAACATATTTGGGTGAGCTTTTAAGTTGGAAGAGATATATCGATGACTGATTATCTGGAGAGGAGAGAAGCAGGGTGTTCTGGATTTCATTGATCAGCTTAATGTGAAGCAATGGAACCTTTCCTTTACCAGTACGGTTAGCGATGTCTCTATTAACTTTTTGGATTTGACGATTTTTGTGGAGAACCATCAGCTTAGAACTAAAACCTTTTTCAAGGAGACGGACGTTAATGGTTATATAGACACTTCCAGTTGTCACTATACCCATTAGATAAGAAACATACCAAAGGGACAAATAAAAGGTATTTTTCGGAACTGTTCAAAAATTGAGGATTTCAGAACACAGAGTGAGATCATCAAGGAATTTTTTTTGGGAGAAAGGCTACTGTAAGGAGGATTTAGATAGGTGTGGAAAAGAAATAGAGGAACAGGCGAGTAGAGAAGTAGATCGGAATAAGCCCCAGACAAACAATAGAGACTCCCGGTTTTCTTTTATTACACAATTTAATGTACATGCCGGTTTGATCAAGAATGTAATAAGGAAAAATTGGGCTGTCTTGAAGAACGATCCTGTTCTTGGGTTAGAAATTCCAGAACATCCACAGATGATATTTAAGAAAGTCGCAAATTTAGGTACCAAAATAGTCCATAGTTCAATCCATCAAGATCCTCAGAAAGCTGGGAATAAGTTTACCTGGTGTAGTTTTTGTATACACTGTAGAAATAGGAAGAAAGTAAATAGAAGAAGGGACACACAGAGTGTGCATTCGAATCAGAAAGATTTAGATTGTAAGGTTCAAAGATCTATGTCCTGCGAGAGCATGGGGGTCGTCTACATGTTGAAGTGCCCTTGTGGCCTCCAATATGTGGGCCGAACACTGAGGAAACTTGATGAAGTGAGGATCCAAGAACACGTGAGGAATATCAAAAAGGGTCTGGAAACACAGTGTTTCTATGCACTTTAAGATAGCGCACAAAAAGGATCCCAGGGGTTTGCAATTTGTAATGTGTCGAACTTGTAAAGCCACACTGGCGAGGAGGTAATAATATAAAACAAATTACCCAAAAAGAGATTGAGTGGATTTACAGATTGGACACACTGCAACCGAGAAGTATGAATGTGGATTTTGATCTTAAACCATGCCTCGTATGAATATAGTTTTTTTGTTCTAGGACCTTTGGGAGTAAGATGTAAGGGGTGTTGCTTGGCTGGAAGGGGTCATGTGGTTTCTGATGTAATCTCATGTTCTGAATGAAAGGGGGTGTGGTCTGTGGGTTAGCGGTCTATGATTGGTCCCATTTTTAAGTTGTAATGATTTGTGGGAGTGGTAATGAATATGAATGAAAAACTACTACGAAGTTTTTAAATAACATTATGATTTTAGAATAACATTATGGCCTGTTATGCAATTTGAAACAATTAGTTTTTTTGTCTGTATTGTATTTATATTAATTTTGTAATGGATTTTTGGTGGATGTGAGAGGTGGAGTATACACCCTCTTGTGGGTTAAATAGACCGCCCCGGAATGGGCGGATTAGATGCCCCTGACAAAGCTTTTCGGAGCGAAACCCAGGTCGGGTGTATGATATTGGAAAATTGTATATACTGACTGTTTTTTATTCACCTTTGTGAGTATAATAAATTTTGTCTATTCAGTTATATGTGATGGAGCTTCACTATTGCGGCTATCCTTTGGTCTCTGACAGAGGCGAATAAGTCGAGGATTTTGTGGCTTTCTGTGGCCTGACTGCTTCCCTATATCCACGGACTATTGGAATGAGTCTAGAGTGGTGATGTTTCTGTCTTCTGGAGCAGCGCAGTCCAACTGGAAAAGTATTTTGTGGAAGCAGGTGTATCGCAGGCCTCAATTAATATTTGCTATAAGCATGTAGATCAGTCCCCTTAATCAGTATTTTGTGGAAGCAGGTGTATTGCAGGCTTCAATCAATATTTGGTGGAAGCAGGTATATCAATCCCCTTAATCAGTATTTTGTGGAAGCAGCTATATCGCACCCCTCAATCAGTATTTTGTGGAAGCAGGTATATAAAACCCCTTAATCAATATTTGGTGGAAGAAGGTATATTTCACCCCTCAATCAGTATTTTGTGGAAGCAGGTGTATCGCAGGCCTCAATTAATATTTGCTATAAGCAGGTATATCAATCCCCTCAATCATTATTTGGTGGAAGCAGGTATATCAATCCCTTTAATCAGTATTTTGTGGAAGCAGGTATATTGCACCCCTCAATCAGATTTTTTGGGGGCAACAGGTATATCACACCTGTTGCAAATAGTTGTTCCAATAGCACTTGTCCCTCTATATACCTGTGGTATCGCAGCAGAACCGCACACAACTGCTGCACAATACAAATGCACTATATACTTTCTATGTTAGAAAGTATATTCTAGGTATATCACACCCCTCAATCAGTTTTTTGGGGGGCAACAGGTATATCACACCAGTTGCAATTAGTTATTCCAATAGCGTTTGTCCTTCTATATAGCTGAGGTATCGCAGCAGAACCGCACACAACTGCTTCACAATACAAATGCATTATAATATACTTTATATGCTAGAAAGTATATTATAAGTATATCACACCCCTCAGTATATCACGCCTATCGATAGCACACCTATACCAGTCCTTAAAAGGGACTTTTGTGACCCTATTAGCTAGCATTTGGTGTCCCTAACAGCCTGTCCCTGCTCCACAAAGCAACCTCTCCCTACACTGGCAAAACACAGAATGTAAAATGGCTGCCAGATCGGGTTCTGTTATAGGGTAGGGGGTATGTCCATGTGCTGAAACGTCTCAATTGGCTGTCCTGTTCCACCTGATGGATGTGTCATGGGTCAAAGTTCAGCGCAATGCAAAAGAATATGGCGCATGCGAACATTGCCATATGTTTGCATTTTCGGCAAATCGCGGACGAGCAAAGTTCGCGGCAAAACGACCGCTGGGAGAATCCACAAGGCCATCTCTATCTATAAATATGCAGTGTAAGTTTCACAGAATACAAAGTACAAAGTAATGATGATTGTAGAAAAAAAAGATAATATCAGATTTATCCAGGAGATAAAGATGTATTAGTATGCTTAGTATTTAATAGGAACTATTATTAGATAGACTATTTCTGTTTTAGACTGATCTTTACTAATTCATTTAGCACTTATTAAATCTATTTACTCAACATTACTATGGGAGGCATGATGGATGGAGATGGGGTTGTTGCTTTTTAGGACTTTTTCTACGGACTATTTTCTGTAACCATGTCTTTGGACAGTATTGCTATCAAATAATACATCTCCCCTGCTCTGTCTAGTATAGGGGATTGCCGTTTAATCCCCATGTCTGCTCTGTATGACCTCTGGAAAATTGCAAGAAGAAAGGGAATATCACAAGTTCTTCTCTCCTGACTTTCCTATAGACTAGATATTTCTTAGATTAGGGCTTTAAAAAGGATTCTCAACAAGAAGACTTACCTAAATTAATTTTCAAGATTTATAAAATAGAATAAGCTACAACCTAGAATAGGTTTTTGCTACTATGATTATGAGCAAAATAAAGGTTGAGTAGCTATGGCAAACAAGAATTTTGCATGCAGTGTTAATACGTATCCATCCATATAGATCAGTAATATGGCTTGCGTAGCCTTCTACGGAACTATACTGTCTCTGATTTTACTAAAGCCAAGCAGATTGTTTTCACGGACTCCAGACTTGGGACCCATAGGGACTAGTGCATAACATTATACAGCTTTTATGCTCTCACCTTGCCTTACAATATGTGTTACAAAGCTTTACAAAGTGGTGATGTTGAAAAAAAAAAAAAAATTATAATTCCATACTGACTGTAAATCCTCAGCATCTGTTACTTTTGTTGTCAGACGGTGATTTTCAGGATCATACAAGCTATGCAGCAAATCTCTGGCAGGGGAATGTCTACCTTTTATTATTGGGTCCGTTTTAGGTAAAAAAATAAAAACAACAAAAATCTTGCTTTGTTTTTCTTATACAGAGTTGCCAGTAGCATGTAGATTATTTCTAGCATGCACAAATATGAGAGATACATAATGCTGCCACTAGAGGGAGCAAAGGTAATACAGAATTAGCCTTACCCCCCTCACAACAAGTGACATACTATTACATTGCATGTTGGGTCTTTAAAGATGGTACCCCCACCAATGCAGAGCAAGTGCCATAGCAACCGGGTGCCTGCTGCTTCAGATAGCAGACACCTGGACCTAATGTCCATGACCGCCAGTAGTGCCGATAGTGGACATTTAACCCCTCAGATGCCATGGTCAAATGTGACCATGGCATCTGAGAGGCCGAAAACCCGGAAGCGCATACGTCCCATGCAGAAATGCCCGCTCCTGGAGGAATGCGTTCCACTGCAGTAATAAGCCAGAGCCTGAACTAGGCTTTTAGGCTTATTACTTGTATATTACAATTCAGGCCAGCAGGTGGTATCACTGAATTGTTATATATCAATCTTTGAATATGGAAATGGCTATGATATCATTATTTTATACAAATTGCACTCTAATGATTGCAAGTTGGGGGCCTAAGAAAAGTAAAAAAAATAATAAAAAAAAAAAAAGACAAAAATTTTAATCACCCCCCTTCCCCAAAATTAAATAATAAATAAGAAATTAACTTGATAGGCATTGCCATATCTGAAAATGCCCGTACTATTAAAATATAAAAAAAGTTATCCCATAAGTCATAGACACAACAAAATTGTATCAATAAGGTCTCTTGCACACGAACGTATTTTCATTCTGTTTCCGTTCAGGTTTTTTTGCGGACCGTATACGGAACCAATCATTTCAATGGGTCTGCAAAAAAAATGGAAGGTACTCCGTGTGCATTCCATTTCTGTTCAGATTGTGGCACAAATCTCCTTTGCGTTGCAATCTGCGACTTCTCCCCGCTCCCGCCAGGTCTAAAAATGTGGGTGTGGCATGGAAGGGGATGGGCTGATAGGTCCGTCCCATTTACCATTTTCTACGCCTGTTTTAAGTGTAGAAAATGGTCTAAATATAAGACAGATAGGAAGCTGTCTTACATTTAGAAGTTGCAGAGGATCCACTGAACTTATGTAGAGGCCTGAGCCCCTTCATGACTTCAGCGGATCCACCGCCAGGTATAAGGGTTATTAAGACCGGTGTCTAAAACGCCGGTCTTAATAAATGTGCCTCTTTGTTTTAATTAAGGTGTAGTTATGCATGTAGTATTTCTATGTATATAATTCAAATATTATTTTTTTTTTAGGTTATTCTACAGTATTTATATGTGAGTTAATTTATATCAGCAGCTAATTTGTATTTAATGCAAACTAATGGATTTTATGTAAATGTAGCATGTGGCAGTCTATTTAAAAAACAAATTATCTCTAGTTTCATTTCAGTTATTTTAATTAAATTTACAGTGTGCGTGTGTGTTTGTGTGGGTATACAAATAAAGGCTTGCAGTAGTGTGTTTAAATGTGCCTTTTTTTTAAATTTGATTTAAGTAAAAAAATATAAAAAATTAAAGAAATCCACATTATTTTCTCAGCATGAACACTGACTGATAAGTTTTCTTAAAATAGAAGTAATCATTGACTGTAAAAAAAATAAATAAGCAATTCCTTTGTTTTATTTTCTCTGTTCACAATACACATAAGAGAAAAGTGCAAATAATTACAATATATTCTACATTCAATTCAATTTTAGAAATCAAGTCACGCCAGATGCAAAGTCTAATTGCTTAATTTGACTATTCTTATGAGGCAGATATGTCGACTAATTCAGCATAAAGTGTCTGTGGAAGCCATGACATTTAGAGCTACAGAATTATTTCAGTTTTTTTGAAACTACATTACATCCCCACCATTGTAAGGAATTACACATTATTACTGTACCCATTAGTGAATATGGTGTACAAAAAGTGCTTATGGTTCATGACATTCTATTGACTGGGCGGGATATGGTGCATTACTACTGAAGAAGCCAGCAGTCTAGATAGTGGATGGATCTCCTGCTCTGACTATCATTCATTACTAGAGCTGGAATCCAGGGAGGACCTGAAAAAAAAAAAAGAAAAAAAAAAAAAGGTTTTTGTGCAAACTTGCTCCCCCCATCATGATTTAAGCAGTTTTGTATGTGTATATTATCATATGTACGGTGCCATGGAATGAATGGCTCTTTAATAAATAATATAGTTACATTGTTTTTGAAAAGATTGGAAAAACTCCATCAAGTCCAACCTGTGTTCCTGCTATATGGATCTAGGACAAAGCAAAAAAAAAACCTATGAGGGAAAAAAAAAATCTGAAGAAATTCCTGGATCAATGTCCATCTTCCTTTTAAGGAAGGGGTGAGCCGAAAGGGTGTATCGAACATGATTTCTATACATTTTCATAAGCCTCAATGTTATTTTGAAATAAAAGGTCATTTTAAAGCCATCTACTGTATTTGCTGTGACCAGCTCCTGTGGCAGGCGAATACCTTCTCTAGATATGTTTTCGTATGGCCCGTTTAGACGTCTTTTTTCAAGAGTAAACAAATTCTATTATTTTAATCTTTGCTCATAACTAAGCCCTTTATTAGTTTTGTTGTTCTACGCACTTTTTTCTTCCTCCAGTCCATCCTTTTTATGAACTGGTGCCCAGTAGTGTTAATCGAGCATGCTCGGCCGAACACCAGTTTGGCTCGAGCATCTCTATGCTCGGCACATGGCGGTATTCGGCCGAATACCGCATGTGCACGAGCGCAATGCTCGAGTCTCCTCCCCGCATGTTTCTTGGCTGCTACGCAGCCAATAATCGTGCAGATAAGTACTGCCCTCACTGTAATGCCGTAGCCATGTGGGTTACTACCATACAGTGATTGGCTGGCCGGAACGCGTCATTGGTTGCTATATAGCATCCGATGACGCGTGTTCGGCTCAGGGAGAGCTGTGCTGAGGAAGGGACAGACAGTGTAGGGAGTGATATAGGAATATATTTATTAGAAAAACTTTTCAGAGACCCAAAAGTCCTTTTAAGGACTATTGTGTGAGGTAGCAGCAATATATATATTTGTAGCGCAACCTGCGCTAAATTGCTAAAACTTTACAGCCCCAAAAGTCCTTTTAAGGACTGTAGTGTGTGGCAGCAATATCTATTTTTAGCGCATTCTGAGCTAAATAGCGCGCAATAGTTAGGCTGCTGCAGACAGTGACATTATCTGTGCTACATCTCCTGTGTAAAGTCTGCGCATTCAAAAAATATCTGACATCCAGTGTAATTTTTCCGTAGATGGTGTCCGCTGCGGACAGTGACATTAGCTGCGCCACATCTCCAGTGTAAAGTGTGCACATCCAAAAAATATCTGTGACATCCATTGTACTTTTTTCATAGACAATGTCTGCTGCGGACAGTGACATTTGCTGCGCCACATCTACAGTGTAAAGTGTGCACATCCAAGAAATATTTTTGTCATCCAGTTTACTTTTTTCATAGACAGGGTCCGCTGCAGACAGTGACATTAGCTGCGCCACATCTCCAGTGTAACGTGTGCACATCCCAAAAATATCTGACATCCAGTGTACTTTTTTCATAGACGGTGTCCGCTGCGGACATGTGACATTAGCTGCACCACATCTCCTGTGTAAAGTGTGCACATCCCAAAAATATCTGACATCCAGTGTACTTTTTTCATAGACGGTGTCCGCTGCGGACATGTGACATTAGCTGCACCACATCTCCTGTGTAAAGTGTGCACATCCCAAAAATATCTGACATCCAGTGTACTTTTTCCGTAGACGGTGTCCGCTTCTGACAGTGACATTGCTAGTGCCACATCTGCAGTGTAACTAACATGTGCGCTTAAAAAATCTGTGACATACAGTGTACTTTTTCAATAGACGGTGTCCACTTCTGACAGTGACATTACCAGTGCCACATCTGCAGTGTAATGTGTGCGCTTAAAAAATGTATCTGTGACATACAGTGTACTTTCTCAATAGACGGTGTCCAATTCTGACAGTGACATTACCAGTGCAACACCTGCAGTATAACATGTGCGTTTAAAAAATATATCTGTGACATACAGTGTACTTTTTCAATAGACGGTGTCCACTTCTGACAGGGACATTACCAGTGCAACACCTGCAGTATAACATGTGCGTTTAAAAAATATATCTGTGACATACAGTGTACTTTTTCAATAGACGGTGTGGACAGTGACATTACCAGTGGTACCTCTCCTGTATAACATTTCCTCATCTAAAAAACCCTGTGACATTACCTGTAATTTTTTATTAGCTGCTGGTGACAGCATTGATATTCTCTGCGGGATATCTCCTGTAGGATGTTTCCATATCCCACATGCCTTTTTAAATTTGTTTGCGCATACACTTCCAAATCCTACGCTACTGTACGTGTGACATACTTTCAAGCATATATAACATTTAATATGAAGAAGGCGAGCAGTAATAGATGTGAAGTGGCCGTGATGGTGATGGTGCACGCAGAGGCTGTGGCTCTGGGCGCGGTGAAACTGTGCCTGCTGCCAGAGCACAAGAAAAACAATCATCCACAATACCTAGCTTCATGTCCCATTTTGCAGGGCAGCGCAGTACACCACTCTTGAAGTCAGATCAGAGCGACCAGGTGGTCCATTGGATTGCAGCAGATAATGCTTCCAGTCGGTTAAGCACCACTCTGTCTTCCACCAAGTCCAGTCTCAGTAGCCAAGTGTCTGCTCAACACAATCCTCACCCTGATCCTCCTTCTTCCCACCATGGAGAGTCTTGGCAAACTAGTGATCCCACACTCAGATATTCCGAGGACCTCTTTTCAGCGCCATTCCTTGATTTGGAAAATGTATAGAATTGTGGAGGGGCACTCACTATATGGGAATTATGGTACACAACAATATTTATTACGGTACATTCGCTCCAATTAATTACACTTATCTAAAATACATATATTAAAACTCATGCGGTTGTTAAAACTTCAAAATAGGCACAAATGATGAAATGGTCCCAAGGGCACTGTTGTATCCTGATAACATACAGCCCGTAGTTGATATGTCCCCCGGATTAGGTAGTATCTACTTCAAATCATAGATGAGTCCGGACTAGTGCTAAATAACCTGCAGTTTATAAGCGCACAGCCCGACTCAATAGCGGTATGGCCGTGTTAGTAGATATAGTATTCATTCCTTTAATTCGGGTGGAAAGGTGTTAGTTAGTTTCACTACAATTGTAGTACTTTACCACTCCCGAAGTGTCCGGTTCGTGCAATCGATGGTTTCAATTCCGGCAGGACCAGCGCGGCGTCCCGCGTGGTCTCTGGGTTCAAACGTAGCGTCCCACTTGTCCCTGCAGCCGCCTTCAGCAACTTCTTTGCAGTCTGCTGGGTCCTAGATTCCCCTCAGCCTTCGGGACAGCCGCAAGCTGCAGCCCAGGTCTTGTGCCTTCCCTTCCTTCCTCCTTGAGCTGACGTGCTGCTGCTCCATCCAGAGTTTCCTCTCCAGCCAGTGTCACCGCCCAGAGTGAGCGCAGCACCCAGGGATCTGCACAGTGTAGTCGTTTAAAAAGCAAGTGCAAATACCCAGTCACCCACCCACAGGCCATAGCATTAATGTGCAGCTTTCCAAATTACTGGCCTTGGAAATGTTGCCATTTAGGCTTGTGGACACTGAGGCCTTCCGCAGCCTGATGTCGGTGGCCGTCCCGCGTAACGCAGTCCCCAGCCGCCATTATTTTTGAAGGTGTGCCGTGACTGCCTTATACCAACATGGGTCCCGTAACATCACACATGCCCTGACTAACGCAGTTACTGGGAAGGTCCACATAACCATGTACACATGGACAAGTGCATTCGGCCAAGGACGCTACATTTCCCTGACGGCACACTGGGTGAACGTTGTGGAGGCCGGGAGCGAGTCATACCCTGGGATGGCACAGGTGCTACCGACGCCAAGGATTGTGGGCCCTACGTCGATCGGGGTTTCCGCCAGCACCTATGATAGTGGCTCCAACCCCCACTTCTCCTCCTCTGCCTCCTCCTCCACCTCCAAATAATCCATGTGCAGCACCAGTCAGCCATCAGTCGGTAGCTGGAAGCAGTGTAGCACTGCACTGGGGAAGCGGCAACAGGCTGATATGCTTAGGGGAAAATCAGCACACCGCCGCAGAGCTGTGGCAGGGGATGAGACCAGACTGAGCTGTGGCTCTCACCACTCAACCTAGAACCAGGCATGGTTGTGTCTGATAATGGCCGTAACTTGGTGGTGACTTTGGAGCTCGGGAAGCTCACACACATCCCACGCCTGTCCCACATGTTCAACTTAGTTGTTCAGCTGTTTCTCAAAACCTACCCCAATTTTCCTGAGCTACTGGTGAAGGTGTGCCGCATGTGTGAACATTTCAGCAAGTTATTGACATCTTCAGCTGGTTTGTCAATGCTGCAGCAGCGCTGGAGATAGCCAGCTCACCGGCTGTTGTGAGATGTGAGCATGAGCTGTAGCTCAACGTTCCACATGTTGGTCAGGCTTTGTGAGCAGCAGAGGGCAGTAGTGGAATACCAGCTGCAACACAGTCGTAACCTTTCCAGTCAGCTTCCACTATTCACAAGCGAGGAGTGGCCATGGATGTCTGACCTCTGTGAGGTTTAACTTTGAGGAATCAAAACAGATGGTAAGCGGCAATAACGCTATTATCAGCGTAACCATCCCACTTCTGTGTCTATTTAAACGCTCGCTGCTCACAATTAAGGACGACACTTTGCATGTGTAAGAAGTGGAAATGGGGGAAGACATTACACAGGGTGATAGCCAGACCACCCTCAGTTTGTCTTCTCAGTGCGAATTGGACAATGAAGAGGAGGAGGAGGAGCAGGATACGGTTGCCTCCACTACAGAGGGTAGTACCCATGGAAGTTTAATTCCATATGTTCAGCGTGGGTGGGCAGAAGAGGAGGAAGAGGATGAGGAGATTGAGAGTGATCCTCCTGATGACGACAGCGAAGTATTGCCTGTTGGTACTCTGGCACACATGGCTGACATCATGTTAGGTTGCCTTTCCCACGACCCGCATGTTATACGCATTTTAGACAACACGGATTACCTGTTGTTCGCCCTTCTTCCCCCGCTACAAATATAACTTCTCATCTCTCATTCCTCTGGTGGAGAGGACGAGCAAAACGGTGCAATACCAGAAGCTCTTTGTTGAAAAATTGCTCCAAAAATTTTCATCTAACAACGCTGGCGGCAGAGTCCATAGTTCCTTGGGCAAGAGACAAGGGAAACACACAGCAGATCCAACAGAGGCAGGGAAACACTTTCTAAAGCCTGGGACAGTTTCATGACACCCCGCCAGCACCCTCACCATGATGCACGGCCAACTGTCACAGGGAGGAAACATTTTGGAAGATGGTGAAGGAGTACATAGCAGATGAAAAACAGCATGGGTTTACTTCAGGGAGATCATGTCAAACTAATCTTATTGATTTTTTTGATTGGGTGACTAAAATAAAAGATAGCGGAGGTGCAGTAGACATCGCTTATCTAGACTTAAGTAAGGCTTTTGATACTGTCCCACATAAAAGGCTTATCAATAAATTGCAGTCTTTTTGCTTGGACTCCCATATTGTTGAATGGATTAGGCAGTGGCTGAGGGACAGACAACAGAGGGTTGTAGACAATGGAGTATATTCAGACCATGGTCTTGTTACCAGTGGGATACCTCAGGGATCTGTTCAGGGACCCATATTGTTTAATATATTTATCAGCGAAATTGCAGAAGGCCTTGATGGTAAGGTGTGTCTTTTTGCTGATGACACAAAGATTTGTAACATCGTTGATGTTCCTGGAGGGATACACCAAATGGAAAGGATTTAGGAAAACTAGAGGAATGGTCAAAAATCTGTCAACTAAAATTCAATGTTGATAAGTTCAAGATAATGCACCTGGGGCGTAAAAACCAAAGAGCAGAATATAAAATCAGTGCTACAGTCCTAACCTCAGTATCTGAGGAAAGGCATTTAGGGGTCATTATTTCAGAAGACTTAAAGGTAGGCAGACAATGTCATAGAGCAGCAGGAAATGCTAGCAGAATGCTTGGGTGTATAGGGAGAGGCATTACCAGTAGAAAGAGGGAGGTGCTCATGTTGCTTTACAGAGCACTAGTGAGACCTCATTTGGAGTATTGCGCGCAGTACTGGAGACCATATCTATAGAAGGATATTGATACTTTGGAGAGAGTTCAGAGAAGAGCTACTAAACTAGTACATGGATTGCAGGATAAAACTTACCAGGAAAGATTAAAGGACCTTAACATGTATAGCTTGGAAGAAAGACGAGACAGAGGGGATATGATAGAAACTTTTAAATACATAAAGGGAATCAACAAGGTAAAAGAGGAGAGAATATTTAAAAGAAGAAACTCTGCTACAAGAGGACATCGTTTTAAATTAGAGGGGCAAAGGTTTAAAAGTAATATCAGGAAGTATTACTTTACTGAGAGAGTAGTGGATGCATGGAATAGCCTTCCTGCAGAAATGGTAGCTGTAAATACAGTGAAGGAGTTTAAGCATGCATGGGATAGGCATAAGGCCATCCTTAAGATAGTGCCAAGGTCTATTTATAGAATTCAGTATATTGGTCAGACTAGATGGGCCAAATGGTTCTTATCTGCCGAAACATTCTATGTTTCTATGTTTCTATGTGTCAGCATCCTTTATGATCCATCAGTGCCTTACAACTATTGGATGTCCAAGCTGGACACGTGTCAGAAACTGGCGGTCTATGCCTTGGAGGTGCTGGCCCACCCTGCTGCCAGCATTTTATCTGAGTGGGTATTTATTGCTGCTGGTGGCATTATAACAGATAAGCATATCCGCTTGTCAACTGAAAATGCTGACAGATTGACTATTATAAAAATGAACAAGGCCTGGATTGACCCTGACTTCTCGACTCCACCACAGGAAAGGTAATGAACATAAAGGCACTTTAAATGTGTTGCTTATAATGTACTGAATACACTGTATTCTCATGCACCCCTTCCACCACAAAAAAGGGTATATGGTTGAATTTTCCCTTTCTCATCCTCCTCCTCCTCTTCCATCATATCAACATGCTTATTCATCGCATATAATGGCCTTACATATATGCCCTTGCATATAATGTTTTTCAGGGTCAGCTCACCTATAGGCCCTCGCATATAATGTTTTACAGGGTCAGCTCACCTGCAGGCCCTTGCATATAATTTTTTAGAGGGTCAGCTCAACTGTAGGCCCTCTTCTACAATATTTTACAGGGTCAGCTCACCTGCATGCCCTCACATTTAATGTTTTACAGGGTCAGCTCATTTGCAGGCCCTCGCATATAATGTTTTACAGAGTTAGCTCCCCTTTAAGCCCTCGCATTTAATGTTTTAGAGGGTCAGCTCACCTGCAGGCCCTCGCATATAATGTTTTACAGGGTCAGCGTTTTAGAGGGTCAGCTCACCTGCAGGCCCTCGCATATAATGTTTTACAGGGTTAGCTCACCTGCAGACCCTCGCATATAATGTTTTACAGGGTTAGCTCACCTGCAGGCCCTTACGTATAATGTTTTACAGGGTCAGCTCCCTAGCAGGCCCTCACCTACAATCTTTTACAGGGTCAGCTCACCTGCAGGCCCTTGCATATGTTTTACAGGGTTAGCTCACCTATAGGCCCTCACCTACAATATTTTACAGGGTCAGCTCACCTGCAGGCTCTCACATATAATGTCTCACAGGGTAAGCTCTCCTGCAGGCTCTCACATATAATGTTTTAAAGGGTTAGCTTACCTTCAGGCCCTCGCTCATAAAGTTTTACAGGGTCAGCTCACCAGCAGGCCATCAATCATAATTTTTCAAGGGTGTATGATGCCCTCCTTTATGTGTAATAAAGGGTGTATTGGAGTGCCAGTTCCTTGTAATTTTTGGCAGCCCTTTCACTTAGTGCATAGGCTTTACACTGCGTGCAGAATTATTAGGCAAATGAGTATTTTGACCACATCATCCTCTTTATGCATGTTGTCTTACTCCAAGCTGTATAGGCTCGAAAGTCTACTACCAATTAAGCATATTAGGTGATGTGCATCTCTGTAATGAGAAGGGGTGTGGTCTAATGACATCAACACCCTATATTAGGTGTGCATAATTATTAGGCAACTTCCTTTCCTTTGGCAAAATGGGTCAAAAGAAGGACTTGACAGGCTTAGAAAAGTCAAAAATAGTGAGATATCTTGCAGAGGGATGCAGCACTCTTAAAATTGCAAAGCTTCTGAAGCGTGATCATCGAACAATCAAGCGTTTCATTCAAAATAGTCAACAGGGTCACAAGAAGCGTGTGGAAAAACCAAGGCGCAAAATAACTGCCCATGAACTGAGAAAAGTCAAGCGTGCAGCTGCCAATATGCCACTTGCCACCAGTTTGGCCATATTTCAGAGCTGCAACATCACTGGAGTGCCCAAAAGCACAAGGTGTGCAATACTCGGAGACATGGCCAAGGTAAAAAAGGCTGAAAGACGACCACCACTGAACAAGACACACAAGCTGAAACGTCAAGACTGGGCCAAGAAATATCTCAAGACTGATTTTTCTAAGGTTTTATGGACTGATGAAATGAGAGTGAGTTTTGATGGGCCAGATGGATGGGCCCGTGGCTGGATTGGTAAAGGGCAGAGAGCTCCAGTCCGACTCAGACGCCAGCAAGGTGGAGGTGGAGTACTGGTTTGGGCTGGTATCATCAAAGATGAGCTTGTGGGGCCTTTTCGGGTTGAGGATGGAGTCAAGCTCAACTCCCAGTCCTACTGCCAGTTTCTGGAAGACACCTTCTTCAAGCAGTGGTACAGGAAGAAGTCTGCATCCTTCAAGAAAAACATGATTTTCATGCAGGACAATGCTCCATCACACTCGTCCAAGTACTCCACAGCATGGCTGGCAAGAAAGGGTATAAAAGAAGAAAATCTAATGACATGACCTCCTTGTTCACCTGATCTGAACCCCATTGAGAACCTGTGGTCCATCATCAAAATGTGAGATTTACAAGGAGGGAAATCAGTACACCTCTCTGAACAGTGTCTGGGAGGCTGTGGTTGCTGCTGCACGCAATGTTGATGGTGAACAGATCAAAACACTGACAGAATCCATGGATGGCAGGCTTTTGAGTGTCCTTGCAAAGAAAGGTGGCTATATTGGTCACTGATTTGTTTTTGTTTTGTTTTTGAATGTCAGAAATGTATATTTGTGAATGTTGAGATGTTATATTGGTTTCACTGGTAAAAATAAATAATTGAAATGGGTATATATTTGTTTTTTGTTAAGTTGCCTAATAATTATGCACAGTAATAGTCACCTGCACACACAGATATCCCCCTAAAATAGCTAAAACTAAAAACAAACTAAAAACTACTTCCAAAAATATTCAGCTTTGATATTAATGAGTTTTCTGGGTTCATTGAGAACATGGTTGTTGTTCAATAATAAAATTAATCCTCAAAAATACAACTTGCCTAATAATTCTGCACTCCCTGTATTAGTATAGGAGTCACACTACCTAAACAATTGTACCACAATGTGAATGAGGCCCTCCTTTATGTAATATATATACGTTGTATCGGAGTGCCTCTTGCTTGTAATTTTTGGCAGCACTTGCACTTTATATACAAGTAAATATACAGGAAAGAATGTTTCCTAACAATTTTTCTCTAAAATCAATTTTATCTTCGGTTTTGTGCGTATTATTGTCAGTCTGTAAAAGTAGGGTACTACTTGGAAAACATCGTTCCCAGCAGTGACCTTGGAGTCCAACATGCACCCAGATATTCTCCCCATGCTGTTCCCGAACCATTTCAGTGGTGTTTCCACCAATTTCTGACCTTTTCCTGGGAACCAGACACCCTCCCCTCTTCAGAGCAGGGGGTGCCTGGTTTAATGCTCGGGTTCTTCCATTGACTTCTATTGTACTCGGTTGCTCGGTAGAGCACCTGAGCATCCCGAGGTGTTCGGCCCGAGCACCCGAGCACTTTGGTGCTCGATCAACACTAGTGCCCAGGATTGAACCACATATTCCAGGTGAGGCGTAATAATGCTTT
The DNA here is from genome assembly GCF_905171765.1 of Bufo bufo. NCBI lineage: Eukaryota > Metazoa > Chordata > Amphibia > Anura > Bufonidae > Bufo > Bufo bufo. Next base: position 154,150,970 of record NC_053390.1, on the reverse strand, counting down.
ATATAGTGACAATATTACATCACTGTCCCGTTAATATAAGACACAATTGTGTTGGCCTTACAGGCAGATGATTGCCGTTGCATGCTGTTATTTAGTTTATGATTTACTAATACACCCATATCCTTCTCAACAAGTAACTCTCCCAATTTTACTCCCCCAGGACATATTCAGAATATAGATTATTAGCCCCAGGTGCATAACTTTATATTTACCTATATTAAACCTCATTTGCCAAGTGGAGGCCCAAGTAGTAAGTTTGTCCATGTCAGCTTGTAATTTATTAACATTTTCCATAAACTGTATTGTATTACACAGTATGATGTCATTTGAAATAATAGAAACAGCACTATTAATCCCATCCTCTATGCCATTAATGAATAAGTTAATAGAGGACCCAGAACAGAATCTTGGAGTGGATCATTTCGAGTAGAAATCAGTGACCGCAACTCTTTGTATACGATCTTGAAGACAATTTTCAATCCAATAACAAAAAATATATTTTCCAAACCAATAGACCTCATTTTTCCCATCAGGCATCCATGAGGGACAGTATTGAATGCATTTGCAAAGTCCAAAAAAACAATATTTGCAGCCTTCTTTTTGTCCAGGCTTCTACTCACCTCTTCATAAAAACTAATCAGGGTAGTTTGACAGCTTTTAGTGAAAACCCTGTTGGCTATCACTTATTATATTATTTACAGTTACATAATCCTGTAGATTTCCTAGCTATCAGTTTGCAGGAGAGAGTCCCAGATTCTACATACATCCAGGAAGAGCCTGATGCTATAGGTGCTCATTAGTGCTCATGCACACAACCATTGCTTTGCGTCCACAAACTGTGGATCCAAAAAACACGGATAATGGCCGCCTGCATTCCGCATTTTTCGGAATGGAACAACAGGTCCCTAATAGAGAAGTCATAGGACAGTAATGGATTATTTTTTTTGCAGACTGGACTTGCGGATGTATGGACACAAAATGCACGGAGCCATTTAAATTTTTTTGTGGCCCCTTTGAAGTAAATGGTTCTGCATATGGGCATAAAAAAAAAAAAACGGAACGGACATAGACAAAAAATATGTTCTTGTGAATGAGCCCTTACAGAGAGGTTACTAGTGAACTGACTAAGGTGTCCAGTGTACTGTTTGGGCTATTTGTGAGACCAACAGATTTATTTGGTTATTAGTGATGTTAGTGTGGGCTTTGTGAGAACATCATTCCTAAAATTAAGCATTATTTTATCAGTTTTTTCCATCAGTTATTGCAAGCCAAAACCAGGAGTCGGTCAAAAACACGAAACAGGTGAAAATCTTTCCATTATACCTTATGTCTGTTTAGGCTTTACTAGTGTTGAGCGAATCAAGCATCGGAACATTGATACAAAGTCGATTTGTTCAAACACTCTGTTTTAATGCTGTACGTACATTTGGCTTCACTACTTGTTTTGGCTCACAATAACTGACCAAATAACTTGGCCTTACCTGTAGTTGGTGGTAGATTGGCTACCCTGCAGCCCGAAAAGTGGCCTGATGGTGTGCCAGTCCTGTACGGCAAGGTGTCAATATAGAAGAAGCCCTCATTCTGCTTACAGTGGCGGTGCAACTGTCATGCTGTGTGCTATCAGATGAAGTTAACCTGTGACAATTTGAACTTGATCTGTTATATTTATCTGCATTAAGCTAAACCAGAACTGCTGAGTACTGTTAAAATTGTACTACTGTATTGTAGCTGTTGCAATTTAAAGGTAAGAAATCCTGTGACTGTAACTTTGCTGACCACCTTGTAAACCATACTCTTCTAACACAGAGTGCACATTTCCACATACAAAACCAAGGGTTTCAAAGTCAAGGTGGCTAGTAGATCAAATACCTAGATAAAAAATAAAGATGACTGATGAAGCCTCATACTCCACAAGGGACGGCCACACCCGCAGTTCTTTTATGCAGCTTTTCAAGCCAGAATCAGCTACGGGTTATAAAAGAAAGTATAAAGGGCTTAAATCATTTCTTCTCTCTCTCTCTCTTTAATTTACTGCTGGTTTTGGCTTCAAAAACTATATAAAAAGACCTTCACAGAGAATGGTATGCAAAACAAAAAAAATATTTCAGTCAATGTTACTATAATGGTACTTTAGGGGTTGTATTAGTACACATTATGCTTCATTAGGTAAAATGAGCATTTTTTTTATTGATCACATGGATCCCTTCTGCTGAATATCTCACCTTTCAGTACAGCATTCCTCTACAGAACTGTCATCTACAGTTGACACCTGGGAATGGCTACCTCTTCACTGACTCACTAGCTCATCACAGGATAATGCTTTGATATATTAAATATACAGCTGCCAGCAGAAGGAGCTGATTGAGCATGGATACAGTTCTATTTAGATAGTGCAACAAGCCTTCCTGTCCACGTTTACTTAATGTCCATCTCCCGCTGCTCAGCTGTCTAGTCAACTAGAGTTCTGGCTGCCAGCTACACTGATTATCTGACCCGTTTTCTTTTTACCACACCTCTGGATTGACCTCTGCTGTCCCAACTTGGATTTAAAACTTTGACTGTCCTATGTCCTATTTGCCTTCCATCCTTCCCTGTCTTTGGATTACCTCTGGCTCTGATGCTGTTTCATGACCTTACCTTTACAACACATAATAAAAAATAAATGTTTGTGTGACAATGATGTCATGAAGGTGACACTTTATTGCCTGAAGCTTCTACTGCAGATAGTCACATAGTACAAGGACATAAGTAGGATGTCAGTGAATTATGTGACCACCCACGATGGAAGCGATTGTCAGAGAGCATCAGATTTAAAGGACATCTGTCAGCAGATTTGCATATGCAAATGAGCCTCTAGGACCAACGGGGGTGTTGATGTTACTTCTAGAGGATCAGCTCTCTCTGCAACTGTCGTGCCCTCTCCATTTTGATTGACAGGGTCAGGTAGTGAAAACATCATCACACATGGCCAAGTCAATCAAAGTGCTGAGGGCGCAGCAGTTTCCGAGATAGAAGAGCTTCTAGGTGTAACATGTAAAGTAGAAATACCAGCTCACTATATCTGCGGTTGAGATGTATCCGCGTGCTCGGTGTCTTGGTTTTTCAACCTCCTTAGACAGGTACAGAGAAATAATGGGAAGATTCAGACTCCAGCACTCACTTTTTTGAAGTGTCAAGTTCTCCGTCTTTATTTAGCAATTGTGCACAGACAATACAGGACTCAAATTCTTTCTGGTGCAGGCTGTTGACGCGTTTCAAAAGATTCTTATTCGTAACAGTGGTGTGCGTCTGGTGTTCTCAGGTATAAGTAGGAGCTCAAATGTGTGTAATTAGCGCTATGGTCACTCCCACCTATGATTATACAGAGGGTGGAGAGAGAGAATAGCATGGGGCAATTAGAATTCCTCCCCTTTGCGCAACACATGTCTCTAATAGTTATCACCTGGAGCATCAGAATCATTCCATTCGAATATCTGACATGCAGAGATTTACATAAAGTTACTTTAAAAACAAGCTTGTTTCTATACATACAGATTATCTCTTCTAACATAGTAAAAATTGTGTAACATACAGATAAGATAATAGAAAAATAGGAAAAGAAGAGGGACAAATGCGGAAAAAACTCTGCTAACCGGTCCGCTGCGTTAGATAGGTATCCATTCACATTATGTTCGCGTTACTTCTCAGTTTGATTTTTCAGAGAGTATTGCTGAATATTTTAATAGAAGATATACAAAATTATTTGGCATGCATGCCATAAGCAAAAAGGGAAAAGGGAAAAATTGTAAAGCAACATTTAATAAAAGTGCATAATTTCCCTTCTCAGATTTAAACCTTTTGGATATCTTGTTTCCAGTTTAAATATCCAAAAGGCCTCTCTCAGATTGACTTGATGTTTTATATCCCCTCCTCTAATAGAGGTTTTAACCTGTTCTATGGCATATGTTTTGAAATACTTGGGGCTGCGATTGTGTTTTTCAATCAAATGTCTTGCCACATTTGATATGTTAGTATAGGAGGGATTGTCTATATAGTTTAGGTGTTCCAAGATCCGGTTTTTGAATTTTCTTATAGTACACCCTATATACATTTTATCACATTGTTCACAGCAGATCACATAGACTACTGCTTTTGTATTGCATGGCTGACATACAAGGGGTTCACACGCTGCGGTAGCCAGCGTTGCCGCACCTGTAATTATGTACAAAATACAAAAACCTTTTGTAACTCAGATCACACACAGACTTATAATATCAAGTCTTATATCAACTGCAATACAAAAGCAGTAGTCTATGTGATCTGCTGTGAACAATGTGATAAAATGTATATAGGGTGTACTATAAGAAAATTCAAAAACCGGATCTTGGAACACCTAAACTATATAGACAATCCCTCCTATACTAACATATCAAATGTGGCAAGACATTTGATTGAAAAACACAATCGCAGCCCCAAGTATTTCAAAACATATGCCATAGAACAGGTTAAAACCTCTATTAGAGGAGGGGATATAAAACATCAAGTCAATCTGAGAGAGGCCTTTTGGATATTTAAACTGGAAACAAGATATCCAAAAGGTTTAAATCTGAGAAGGGAAATTATGCACTTTTATTAAATGTTGCTTTACAATTTTTCCCTTTTCCCTTTTTGCTTATGACATGCATGCCAAATAATTTTGTATATCTTCTATTAAAATATTCAGCAATACTCTCTGAAAAATCAAACTGAGAAGTAACGCGAACATAATGTGAATGGATACCTATCTAACGCAGCGGACCGGTTAGCAGAGTTTTTTCCGCATTTGTCCCTCTTCTTTTCCTATTTTTCTATTATCTTATCTGTATGTTACACACTTTTTACTATGTTAGAAGAGATAATCTGTATGTATAGAAACAAGCTTGTTTTTAAAGTAACTTTATGTAAATCTCTGCATGTCAGATATTCGAATGGAATGATTCTGATGCTCCAGGTGATAACTATTAGAGACATGTGTTGCGCAAAGGGGAGGAATTCTAATTGCCCCATGCTATTCTCTCTCTCCACCCTCTGCATAATCATAGGTGGGAGTGACCATAGCGCTAATTACACACATTTGAGCTCCTACTTATACCTGAGAACACCAGACGCACACCACTGTTACGAATAAGAATCTTTCGAAACGCGTCAACAGCCTACACCAGAAAGAATTTGAGTCCTGTATTGTCTGTGCACAATTGCTAAATAAAGACGGAGAACTTGACACTTCAAAAAAGTGAGTGCTGGAGTCTGAATCTTCCTATTATTTCTCTTCTAGGTGTAACACCAACGCCCCTGTTGCTCCTAGAGGCTCATTTACATATATAAAAACATCATTTTTCTCAGCAATACAGTCAACATATGAACATGCCTTCAGCTGCCAAGTGCACATGCAACAGGTCAGCCAGTGTCATAGGTACAAAATCTGCTCACAGGGTTTTCCTGGGTAATTCTTTAAAAAATAATAATAATAATAACTACTATGTCCAACACTTGTGGAAAGAAGATAATCAGTAATATATTTACTGTCCCAAAGTGCTGCTGATTGCAGGTTATCTGCTTTGGTCCTTTGATACCCCTATTCAGGATTTTGCTTCTTCTGGCATGCTGTACACTCCTTTGGGTCTTCTTTTCAATCATTGAAAATAAATGTATGGGTATCATTATTGGCATCACTTACATTGCTGGCCAGAAGCATGAGAGGAATCCCCTGGTGCACACACCCCTTCAGATTTGTGCTTCACATGCATCTTGACACATGCCCCAGGATTAAATACTATAGTAGCTTTGTTCACGTCACTAGAAAACTGTGACCAGAGACTGGTTTACCAGATGGAGAAAGGAAGAGATGTGAACACTGGACATGCTGGTATTGGTTAGCAAAGTAGATAGGAAACAGCCAAAAGCGGAAGTTAAAAGTGGCTAGTAAACAAACAGGGCCATTATAATAGTTTATGATGCACATAAAATACCTATACTTGATTTGTCAGGATTTCATCAGGTATCTTTTTTTAACTGTATGAAATAGTATAGCATGATATACTATTCTGACTGCAAAAAATTGTTTGGTGGCGGCTAATATATTATATTATTCATGCTGCATACAGTGTACAGCAGTGCGTACAGCATTACATGAGGCAGTATGATTGATATTACATATCTGCTATAGATGTTATTGTGTGTGTGCGCTATGTGTAATTGTATATATTCTACTTTTGGGACTATGATATTTTAGAGCTGTTATATTGAATCTATATTTTGAACCTACTGTATGTTTCTTGTTATTGAGACTCTTGTTACTTCATTTATTCAGGAAAGTTACATTTATCAGGGATGCTGTGTGTCTAGAGTTTATATAGCGCACTTAGCTATACTTTTCAAACAATTGTTTTAAAGGCTGCATACCTTCTATTAGTTTCTGAGAACAGTGAAACATTTTAGTGTGACATTTATTCAGCCCCAGAGGATTAGTAAGTGTGCAGTTTAGCATTTTAAGTTGACAATGTCATGAAGTAAATATTCAATAAGCATAAAATATGAAGTGATATTTAACAAGACATGTACATGCAATGACTTTGGCAAAGTTTATAGTATATATGTAAATGCGATCATTGACACTGAAGGTCATTAAAATGGCATGTCCTGTTAAGCAGAGCATTTTGTTGTTCTCTTTTGAATAAGCATCTGTAATTGATAGCGTGTAACTGTAGTGTCTTATTTTGAAAATGCAGTTTTATAAGCCGAGATTGTACTAGTTAATTGCTAAGGACATGCACAATGAAAACTAATGATGCTCACCAGTCCAACTTTAGTTTACATACTTGGAAACCAGCTTTAGAGCAAAATCCCTATTGTTTATTTTATTGTATTGGTTACATGCAAGGTTAGATATTTTACATCTATTATGTTTTCAAAGTCCAGTTTTCATGGGAATACTATACAATGTAGTATACAGGGTGGGCCATTTATCTGGATACACCTTAATAAAATGGGAATGGTTGGTGATATTAACTTCCTGTTTGTGGCACATTAGTATATGTGAGGGGGGAAACTTTTCAAGATGGGTGGTGACCATGGCGGCCATTTTGAAGTCGGCCATTTTGAATCCAACTTTTGTTTTTTCAATAGGAAGAGGGTCGTGAGACACATCAAACTTATTGGGAATTTCACAAGAAAAGCAACGGTGTGCTTGGTTTTAACGTAACTTTATTCTTTCATAAGTTATTTACAAGTTTCTGACCACTTATAAAATGTGTTCAATGTGCTGCCCATTGTGTTGGATTGTCAATGCAACCCTCTTCTCCCACTCTTCACACACTGATAGCAACACCGCAGGAGAAATGCTAGCACAGGCTTCCAGTATCCGTAGTTTCAGGTGCTGCACATCTCGTATCTTCACAGCATAGACAATTGCCTTCAGATGACCCCAAAGATAAAAGTCTAAGGGGGTCAGATCGGGAGACCTTGGGGGCCATTCAACTGGCCCACGATGACCAATCCACTTTCCAGGAAACTGTTCATCTAGGAATGCTCAGACCTGACACCCATAATGTGGTGGTGCACCATCTTGCTGGAAAAACTCAGGGAACGTGCCAGCTACATGTGCTACAAAGTAAATTAAGGAGCCCAGAAACTAAATCTGATCCATAATGCTGTGCAGCCAGTCAATCAGCAAATAGCCATCCCCTGTGATGTCATAGCTCTAGAAAAGCCTCATCCTGAGCAGGCATCGCCATTTTACTGTGAACTGAGCATAGGAAGAGACATGGAAAGCGCAACGGACAGTGTTAGCAATCTTTTAATTGTAGAATATTGGATAAGGTTAGTGCAAGGACAGTGCAAGGACAGTGTAGGGAGATCATAGGGAAAGTCTTCAGACACTGTAAGGAGAGCATAGGAAGACTGCACTGTTCCCTTAAAAGGCCATTGCTATGGCTTTTCTGTCTTCCTTTTAGTGTAAACAGAAGACAGACACTGCTCACTGCATGCCTGCATTAGGCTTCAGAGTGATGAAGTGTGTCTAAGTAATCCAATCTGATTGGCTGGCAGGAAGCTACTGGCTAAAGCAAGTGTGTATCTGAAGTGAGGAAAGGCAGCTTTGGCCTCAGAGAACTTGCAGAGGAGCCATCTTGAGAAGATACTCAATTGTAGGGTTCAAAACAGCCATAACTAAGTGAAAAGCTCAAGGAAAACAGTCATATGTGAAGAAATCAAAGTTTGCTTTATGCATAATGCTGCAGCAGTATGCTAAAATAGATTTTTTTTTATGAAAATATGACAATTACACGTTATATCTTGAGTCTCTAATGAGCACTTTTTTCTCCTGTCTACTGAAGAAACCACCCAGCAGCAGCAGGACATGGAGCAGAACCTCAACCAGCAGATGTTGGCATACTTGGATGCACCCTGTCATCCCAGATACAAGATCCCCTGGACTGCGGCAACTGGATAATTTTGCCCTGGGCAGGCTTTGCCCAGCCAGTAGTGTAGCATCAGAGTGAGTGTTTAGTGTGGCGTGTGGCATAGTTGCCCCAATAAGAACTCATCTTTCAACCAGGATTTCCAGACATCGGTGTCTGATATAAATGACTAGATCATACTGGCAGTAATGATCTGACTGTAGTGCGCTGCCACACTGGAACATTGTGAAAAATGAACCGTTACTTCTGCCCACGAGCTGCTATCACTATTCTGATGCTATCACCGGCGTGATGCCATATGCCTGCTGCCTCTACTGCCGTCTGCTCCTACTGTGATCTGCCACTATCTTGTGCTGTTAGTGCCACTGCTGTTTACCCACTCTCAATCTTTTCTGGGGCCACTATTGTGACTCTTCATGCTGTTGCCACCGTCACCACTCTGTTACAGGAACACTGGCCACTCTGTTTTGGAGACAGTATTGTGACTAGAGTTGAGCGAACACCTAGATGTTCAGGTTCGGGGAGTTCGGCCGAACTTTAAAAAAAAGTTTGGGTTCGGGACCCGAACTTGATCCGAACTTGGACCGGAACCCCATTGAAGTCAATGGGGACCCGAACTTCACTTTACTATTTTCCGTTATAACATGGTTATAATAGTATTAGCTTTTTCAGATCTGAGTTTTCACGATCGTGAAAACTCAGTTCCGACAGTATATTCTAACAGAGGCGTTCCCATGGTGATGGGGACTCTTCAAGTTAGAATATACTAAGAACTGTGTACATAACTGCCCCCTGCTGCCTGGCAACACCCGATTCCTTACAGGGGGCTGTGATGCACACAATTAACCCCTCAGGTGCCGCACCTGAGGGGTTAATTGTGCGGATCTCAGCCCCCTGTAAGAGATCGGGTGCTGCCAGGAAGCAGAGGCCAGACCCCCCTCCCTCCCCAGTATTAAAATCGTTGGTGGCCAGTGCGGCACCCCCCGCCATCCCTCCCCAGTATTAAAATCATTGGTGGCCAGTGCGGCCCCCCCACCCCCCTATTAAAATCATTGGTGGTTAATGCAGCCCCTCTATTAAAATCATTGGTGGCAGTGGCCACAGGTTAACAACCCCCCGCCCCTCCCCATCATTGGTGGCAGCGGAGCGGCAGTTCCGATCGGAGTCCCAGTTTTATTGCTGGGGCTCCGATCGGTTACCATGGCAGCCAGGACGCTAGTGCAGTCCTGGCTGCCATGGTTACTTAGCACTTTTAGCAGCATTATACTTACGTGCGCTGTCTGTGGCCGGCCGGGCGCTCCTCCTACTGGTAAGTGACAGGTCTGTGCTATGAGCAAAGCGCTGCACAGACCTTTCACTTATCAGTAGGAGAAGCGCCGGCTGGCCACAGACAACCAATGATATTAATTAGGGGGGGAGAGGGGAGGTCGCACTGGACACCAATGAATTTAATAGGGGGTGGGTGGGGGTGGGGGGGCCGCACTAGCCACCAATGATTTTAATAGGGGTGGGGGGGCTGCACTAGCCACCAATGATTTTAATAGGGGTGGGGGGGCTGCACTAGCCACCAATGATTTTAATAGGGGGTTGGCCGCACTAGCCACTAATGATTTTAATAGGGGAGGGGGGGCCGCACAGGCCACCAATGATTTTAATACTGGGAGGGAAGGGTGCCGCACTGGCCACCAATGATTTTAATACTGGGGAGTGAGCGGGGTCTGGCCCCTGCCTGGCAGCACCCGATCTCTTACAGGGGGCTGAGATCCGGCACCTGAGGGGTTAATTGTGCGGATCACAGCCCCCTGTAAGAGATCAGGTGCTGCCAAGCAGAAGGGGGCCGTTATGTCCACAGTTCTCAGTATATTCTAACTTGAAGCCTCCCCATCACTATGGGAACGCCTCTGTGTTAGAATATACTGTCAGATCTGAGTTTTCACGATCTAACTCAAATCCGATGGTATATTCTAACATAGAGGCGTTCCCATTGAGATGGGGATGCTTCAAATTAAAATATACCGTCGGATTGGAGAAAACTCAGATCCGATGGTATATAAATATTACCCGAACACCGAACCAGAACCCGAACTTTTACTGAAATGTTCGGGTTTGGGTGCCGAACACCGTAAAGTTTGGTACGAACCCGAACTTTACAGTTCGGGTTCGCTCAACCCTAATTGTGACTCATCATGCAGCTGCCACCCTCAACAGTTTGTTACAGGGCCACTGGTGTCCCTGTTTGGCCTTGTTGACATCAAAGTTTAATTTTCCATTCTTCTGATCCATTTGAAGAATAGAAAAATAAAAAAAAAGGGTCCAGTCAGGATTTGATCATGATTTGGAAGCCAAAAGCAGGAGCGGGTCCAAAACACAGAAGACATGCAAATATTTCCATTACGTGTTATATCTGTTTTGGACCCACTCCTGTTTTTGCCTTACCAATACTGATCAAATGCTAACCAAATACTGAGAGTTTGAAGGTGGATGCTCAAACTCCAGGATCCACTTTTTTGGCCTGTTGTTCTGACGGATCAGAAGAACAAAAAAATAAACACAGCCTTAAGGCCCCACTATCCCCACTGTCATAGGGCCACTACTCGGATCTTGAGTCACTGCATGGTTAAGTCCACCCAGATAAATGAAAGCTGACACTAACATTGAGCTGTAAGGCAGAGTTTATACTTACTGACCAAATAAGTGAAGGGTGAACTAAGCCTAAGGGTCCATTCACACGTCCGTTTTTTCTTTCCTGATCTGTTCCATTTTTTGCGAAACAGATCTGGACCAGATCTGGACCCATTCATTTTCAATGGGTCCTGGAAAAAAATCGGACAGCACAATGTGTGCTGTCCGTTTCCGTTGTTCCGTTCCGCATGTCCGTTTAAATATAAAACATGTCCTATTCTTTTCCGCAAAATTCGGATCCTGGTACAATACAAAGTCAATGGATCCGCAAAAAACCGAAGACATTCGGATGTCATTACGTATGTCATCCGTTTTATGCGGATTCCGTTCCTGGAAATTACATTTTAATTTTTGATTTTATTATTTTTTTTAAAAGAAATCCAAACAACTTTATTTGCTTATTGAAATTTATACATGTTTCCGTTTTTTGCGGATCCGCAAAAAACGGATGACATACGGAAACATTTTCCGGAACAATGGATCCGCAAAAAACGGACTATAGAAAAATACTGACGTGTGAAGGTAGCCTAATAGTGATGCTCAGTCATTCTACAGCTAACAGAAGGGATTCAAATGCATGTGTTTGCACTGCCACAACATGGATTCAAAGAACCTTTTTTTTCTCCTTGATCTCAGTAGAGAACTGTATCCTTTCTTAGTGTGAGGGATATCTATCTTTACCACCCAAAATTCTAAACTCATTACTTCCTCCAAAAGAGCTATTAGATAAAGAAGGGGCATTTTTGGATATGCCTTCCATCAGTAGCAAACTCCAAATGATCCCTCAGAACAATTTGCAATACGCCATCATACACTCCTCCCTAAAGAAAATACTATTGCACGTAAATTCACCTTTCTCACTCACCTGGTTTGAGAAGCTCCTGACCCAAACAAAATATCCCTCGCAAATATCTACCATATGTCAGAACCTATTAGACTTGGATTCCACATCTTCCCTGTACTTCATTAAAGAGTGGGAAAGAGACCTGGATATTAAATTCTCTGAGTCAGACATACAAGCTATATTAAGAGCTCCCAAGCTCACCTCGAGGTGCACCATCAGACAGGAAAATGCCTACAAAATTATGACTAGATGGTACTTAACCCCAGTAAAACTAAAAATGATGTACAGGTCATCATCGGACCTTTGCTTGAGATGCAAAGCTGGTAAAAGCACTTTCCTTCATGTGTGGTGGTCCTGTCCCTCACTGTTGGCTTTTTGGAAAACGATCTTTGACAACATATAAAACATCCTCAAGCTAGATGATATTACACTACCACTATGCCCCAAAATGGCCCTACTCTCTTTGACTCCTAGCTCACTCACAAAACCAAAATAGGGACTACTTAGGACCCTGTTAGCTGCGGCTAGATTGTTGATTGCCTTCAATTGGAAAGTCCCTCTCAAGGTTAGAGGAATTATCCCATTGGTTTAAAATCAATAAAATGATTTTGAAAAGAAAGGTAATTGGAATCTCAAAACCAGAAAAGAAAACACAGATGTGAAAGTAGCCTAACAAAAATAAAGTATGTTTTACAATTATAGGAGAGGGATTGATACAATTGTAAAAGGGACATATACAGAAATTGGTGCAGACAGTTATTTTTGAGTAAATGAAATATCCCTTTCGAGAGTTTGTTAGTTTTGCGATTCTATAACCCCAAATTCAACAATATTGTTTTGAATTTGTAGAACGTATTATCATCAAAAGACATACGGTGGAAAACAATAAAAGCTTGTATGCAAATTTAATACACTGCAAATTCCGGTGATTTCCCCAAAAGCATTAATACAGCTTTTGCTTGCTTATGTTGCATTATTGAAAAAAGAAATTATGTTAAGCGCATATTAAAACATATCCCCTGACTGTCTTGCAAATGATCTATGTCTGAGCTGGTGTACTATCTTTAAGTAGGCTTTAAATCTGTTGCATTATTATGTCAGCTGAGTGCACAAAAACTTCTCCTGGAGACACTTACATTGTCACATGATTGTATGCTAACATTATGTAAAAGATGCTGGAAAAGTGAAAATGAAATAAAACAATTAATGTTAGCAAATTGTCTAGCAATTATTGGATGAATTGCATATAATGTTAAGAATAGTTTTTATACTATTACTTTTAACATTTTTATATTAACAGAATCTTGAAGATTTTACAGTATATTATTATTGTTATTAATATTATATATGAAGCCCACAGCAATTTAACAATTCACACCAGTAGTTTTACCTCTCAAATTGAAATCAACATCCCAATGATTCACATGTTATACTTTTCCTTCAAAATATTACTGATATAAATCTGGAACCTTGTTCCAATGTCGTCTGTCTCTCCATGCAGCAGCCACTGCTCCGTCTGGTTATTAAGCAGCCATTACAGATGAAACAAGGGATTGCGTTTGACACAGTCACATGACGGTTGCCTTAAAGGGGTTATCCGTTATCCAAGATTTAAAAATGTACTGCATATGCCCAGCCCCTCACACTGAATATACTTACCTGGCTCCCCGCTCCCTGTGGCGCTCCTGATCCTACAAATGGGAATGCCTGGTCCTTTATACCCAACTGCGAAGGATTTATTATGATTTTATGTTTGGTGTAGAATAAGATTGTATTAGCTATATTTAAAATAAAGAGAAAACATATTGTAAAAAATTATCAAGAAGAATGCTTACTTCTTGGAATAAGCTCTATACAAAATAATTGCTTTTCAAATATTTCACTATTGAATGACAACAGTTTTCTTTATAGTTTTTTATTTCTTTTGAATGTTCCAAAAATCTTTCACTCCCTGTACCATTTACATTAATGTATTCACAGAGTCAAATTACCTCTACAGCCATGACCTATTTGTCAAACACAGACTCTTCCTCCCACAAACTCCCTATGCGAGTTCCTACTGTCATCAAGGTCAAGGAAGAAGAAGATCCCTTTGGTGAACTGCAGGAAATGTTGCTGTCCCAGCATGGTGTTATGATCTCTCATAATAACATTAGCTTCCTGCTAAAGTCATTTGAAGACACTGGTGATTACAATGACATGCATTTGAAATACAACTCTCCTAAATAAGTTAAAATGTAATATGTTTCTCGTTAATTGACAGAAAGGAAATATATGATGATGCATCGATTGCAGATTGGAATTTGACAGATCAGTTAAGAGAGGAAGAAAAGCGCTATGGGAGGTTTGAACCAACAGCATATGGTTCTATTATAATAGAAGATTCTCAAATATAAAAACACTTGGAGGTCTGAATTAAAAAGTGATTAGTTGAATTTGTCTTTTTTGTTATGTTGTTCTTTTGTGTTTATTTCTAGATGCAATTGCTATCAATACATTTCTATCTGGATTTAGACAATGGTGACAAATCTTTTGATGTGAGCTATATATGTTATGTCATATTTAATTGTATTATTAGAAATGTAAGGTTGTCTGTGGCTTTCCATTTCAAATTTTGAGTAATAGTTGACAACAAGCTATGAATGTGTGATATTACCACAGATGTTATTTGGCCATTGGAATGGAACAACTCCTACTAGCAATGTTATCTGATTAACATAAGTAAAAAATAATATCATAACAACCACAATCTCGCCTAATGTGTATACATAAAATTATTAAGAAAAGCATCTGGCTATCAGCAGGGGATTATAAAAAGAACAAAGTGACTCAAATAATAACAAAGTATTTCTTCATCTGGATAGCAGAACTCATTTGAGTCATTTATGTTAGTTTGAAGATTGTTTAATGAACATTTCATTTAAGAAATTTCAATTTCAATTTTTAGGGAATGATCATTCTATTTTTTTTTATTTTTTTTTATAAACTGTGTATTGCATTCTGTTCTGTTTTTAAGACTGATCTAAAACTGGGGAAGTCTAGCTGTTTAGAAGGTTTGGGTAAAGGTATATACTTTATGTTGCAGTATTACTTGAGGGCAGAAGGTGGCGATGTATAGCCTTTCTAGTACCAGTACCTATTTAACAGAATCTGAATCTTAAGAAACAAGAATTGTTTATATGCTTGTTAAATGCTATCTGTTATGGATATGTTTCACATGATAAAAATATAACAAATCAGAGAAAAATGGAAAGTTTTGTCATTAGTAAATAACACAATAGATTGAGCGAATCGAAGTTCACAAACTGGACTTCGATCCAAACTTCAGGGAAAATTAGATTTGCCGTGAAGCCATATTTCCTTGAGCTCCATGTTAACTAAGCAATTTTCCCTAAAATGGAGGTAAAAAAAATTCATACATCATCCATTTGCGCGTGAAGAGTCTGAAGCGGCCATCTTGATTATAGATTCCAGCGAAATCTTATGCAATCATGTCAGCGTGTTGACGTAATCATGCACTGTGCGAGATTTCGTGCTGGATCTTCATTCAAGTTGGCCACAGCGGACTCTTCTCAAACAAATGAATAAGGTTAGTACTTTAACTTTTTTTTATTGATTAACCCCTAACAGCCCTCAATTTTCATCTCGGATACCACGATCAGCGATGAACGTGGTATCTGAGGGGTTCAATGGCCATTCCCTGTCAATGCGCCCGCTACTTACAAGGAAATGTGTTTCATGACAAAATAATTCATCACAAATCAAATTTCTTTGTGAAGTTCGGCAAAGCAGCCAAATCGAATATGTGAGAACTTCGCTCATCACATATATATATAAAAAAAATATATAATAATAATATATATATATATACCCAAAATAGTGGTGATTTATGCCCATTTTAAAAAAATCCAAACACAAGCAAAGATATGGGAGGCATCACATAGCAACAGGTCTTATTTCTTCAAATATGGTGTTGGAACAGCTTACACGCTCACCACAAAAATCTTCAAACAATGTGCACTTGAGACAAGAGTTAGCAAGTATACAAAGTATTCTGAACCCTTTCATGACACGGCAGTTTTCCATTTTTTAGTTTTCGTTTTTTACTACCAGCCCTCCCAAAGCTAAAACTTTTTTATTTTTCTGTTCACATAGCTTTATGGGGGCTTGTTTTTTTGCGGGATAAGATGCTGTTTCTAATTGCACTATTGAAAGTTGCATACAATGTGGCGGGAAGCTGGAAAAAAATTATAAATGGGGTAAAATTGAAAAAAAAACACAATATCAGAAGTCTTTTTGGGTTTTGCTTTTACGGTGTTTCCTATGTCATAAAACTGACCAGTTTTTCATTCTCCAGGTCAGTACAAATATGGCAATACCACATATGCATATTTTTTGTTGCGTTTTTATACTGAAAATAAAACCAAACTTGAAAATAATATATTTATTCTTTTAGTCTCAATAATCTGACCCTTATAACTTTTTTGTATTTATGTATGCAGAGCTATGTGAAGACTCGTTTTTTGTGGGGAAATCTTAACTTTTCAGTGATTTTATTTTGGGGCATGTGCAACTTTTTGATCACTTTTCACTTATTTTTTTTAGGGAGGAGAAACGATCAAAAAACATCGAATGGCCATTTTTACTTTCTTTTCCATTTCACCGTTTATCGAATGGGATTACATTTTTTTATATTTAGAATATAGTGCTATATCTTCGTAATCACAAATATTCTAGATTTTTTTTATCATTATATAAAGCTATAATATTTTTTTACTTATTATATACAGCCTTTTTTTTATCCTTATTATGCTATCTATCATCCATGACTTTTTTTTTTATAGTTATTTGACCTATCATTAATTAACTTTTATTATAAATATTTTCCTACCTATCATTAATAATTTATTTTTATAGATGCTATTTTATATTTTAAAATAAATCATTACCTATAACATACAGTAGACAACATGTAACAGACAATCACACAAAGACTGTATGCCAAAAGCCAGGTATGTGCAAGCCAACAATCTATCCATGAGACAGGTAGTCAGCATACCTTACAATGGCAGCCTTGTGTGCAATGAGACTTTTTTTTTTTTCCCCTCAGATGAGGATACTATATGATCATTAAACTACCGATCATACTTCTCCCACCCATCATCATCTGGGAACAATTATTTTTCTTATTTTCCAACATACTTACAAAGAATACAAAAAAATACAAATCACGAGTAACAATCTACTACAATAATTCACTTTCTCACTTTCCATATCCCTTCTGCATCAACCTCCTCTTTCCTTTTTTTATCCCACAGATAACACACATATAACTTCCCTAATACAATTCATACGCTATCTCTAATGGTTAATTCTTTTATTTTAAACACATATATATTTCTTACATCCCACAATACTTCTTTTATGCAAGCCAACAACAACCACAACACTCTCTCCTTCACCCCATCACTCATACCTAAACCAAACATAAATAATTCAAAGGACAACAAACTGATCCCAGTTATTTCTTTTCATAATGGTCCCACTCTTCTAATCAACTCCCACACAAACTTACAATTCCAGAATAGCTGTACAATACTCTCACTTCCACCACAACCCTCTCTAGGACATACATTACTTATTACTAATCCTCGATTCCTCTGAAACTCTTTTACTGGTAACACCCCATGTAAACTCTGCCAAACCACTTCACTTTGTCTATTCGTTAACCCATCCATCCTTCTCTATATCAGCACCCCTTACCATATTTATTCCACACTCCATCTCTTTACACTCTATCATCCTGTATACCAAACTTTCATTACACAACATTCTCACATCTACTCCACATAATTCATACTTAACCAAAAACTTATACACCCACATATACCATACTGGCACCCCAAACGAAATTGGACATCTCAAATCCCTCACACACCACTTCAACCGTATCAAGTAGGTTCCAAATAAATATCTACA
Source organism: Bufo bufo (assembly GCF_905171765.1). Lineage (NCBI taxonomy): Eukaryota > Metazoa > Chordata > Amphibia > Anura > Bufonidae > Bufo > Bufo bufo. The sequence continues at coordinate 154,133,030 of NC_053390.1, read as the reverse complement.
CATACATGAGTATTTTGTCTCTATCTTAACTATCTTTAGTAAAAACAAAATAATATTAACTCCAAAATATACCTCCAAATTTGGAAACTCCAAACTTCCTTTACTTATCTTTTTAACTAATACTTCCCTCTTGGCTCTCTCCATCTTCGATCCCTATGGGAACACAAACAAAATTCTATTCAGATTTCTCATCATATAACCTGGTGGAAAAACAATTGCAGTATACAAAAAAATAGGCAAGATAACACTTTTAATCACCATTATTTTACCAAAAAAAAGACAAATCCCTCATCGGCCAAAAATTTTACTTATTTTTAACTCTCACCTTCACCTCTCCCCAACTATCCTTTCCTTCTAATTTCTCATCAAATTTCACACCTAAAACCTTAATTGGACCTTCCACCACGCTAAATACCACATCCCTCCCAATCACTCCTCCAAAAGCTTTACATTCACTCTTATTCCAATTCACACGAAAAGCAGATGCTCCACAAAATATAGACACTAACAATTTCACCCGTCCTACTGAACACTCGAAATCACATAACACACACACACATAATCCATATAACCACTCACCTTCCATTCACTCCCACCACCTCCTGGTATTTGCACTCCACGAATCACCTTATCTTTCCTTAACAAACACAACAATAGTTCGCACATATGAACACAATAGGTGACAATGGGCACCCTTGCCTCACCCTGAAAACATATTTACTCTTCTACAGTACCTATACAACCATTCAATAACACTCGACTAAAAATTCCAACATACATACTTTCCACACAAACTCAGCTGGAAATCCCATTCTTAACAACACTCTATACACAAACATATGAGACAATCTATCATATGCTTTTTCAAAAACCAAACTTACAAAAACACCTTCTTCTACCTCTCCATACAGTCCCACAAACAATCTCTCAACATACACATATTTTCATGAATCCTCCTTCCTGGTATCGCACAACACTGTCCTTCCCCTATCACTCTATAAATCACTTCTTTCATTCTATTTGCAAACATCTTCGCGTAAATCTTATAATCGCAATTAAGTAACGCTATTAGTTGCCAATTCCTTAAATACCTTACAGTCACCTTTTTTCGGAATCAAGGTAATCACCCCTGACCGCATACTATCAGCCATTTTTCCATTCAGCCACATAAACTTATACAATGCTACCACATCAGTTCCTACCACATCCCACATCTTTCTATAGAATTAAACCGGAAGACCATCCTCCCCTGACGTCTTATTTGCTGCCATACTAGTAGCCACCCTCCATATTTCATTACTTGTTATATACCTCATAATCCCCACTCTTTCTTCTTCATTAAAGCTCTTATCTATCACACTTAACACATCATCCTCCAACCTTTCATCCCTCCATTTCTCAGCATACAATTCTTCATAAAATTTTGCAACTTCTTCCTTCATTTCTTCTCCATTTACCTCATTACCACTCTGATTATAACATACATTTATGCATTGCCTCTTTCCAAACACCTTTTAAAAGAATAAAACGTGTGCATTTTTCATTCTTCTCCAAGTTTTCTAATTTTGCCCTATAAATTATACTTCTTCCTTTTTCGATCAAAAATTCTTTAATCTCACGTTTCACTCCCACAATATCCTCACTTACATCAACACCCAACTCTCTTAATTTATACAAATACCTTAACCTAAATTCTTTAAAAAAGTGTCACCAACTTGCCTGTTCGAGCTCCAGCGCTGCAGTCTGGGGCTCGGACACTTGGTAACTCAGTGTTTAGGCCATGCCCCTCTCATGATGTTTAGGCCACGCCCCTCTCTGTATCGTATAGACCACGCCTCCTCTCAATCACCCACTTTGGTTACGCCTCCTTAGGTCACACCTGAGCTACGCCCCCCGGTGATGTCAGCGCTCAGGTGATTATCTCCCTATTTAAGGCTGCAACTGGCAATCACTTTTGCCAGTTATAGGTTTTCCTTGCTGTGCTCTGCTACTTGTGTGTATTGAACTGTTGCTTTTGGATTTGACCTCGGCTATACCTTGACCACTCTCTCTGCTTAGCGATTCTGTACCTTCGTCCTGTCCGGTATTGACCCTTGGATTGTTTTTGCTCCCTCTTTCCACTTTGTGATTCTGTTGGTATCAATCTCCTGGTTTGACTGTTTCTGGCTCTACTTCCCTTGGCGTTTGTTTGTGTGTCCTGTGTGTGAACAGGTATCTGTGTGTTTCGCAGGCACTTGGATTGTATCTCTGCACTTACCAGTATAGGGAACGTCGACCAGTTGTGGACTTGTCGCCTAAGACTTGTTCTGCAAGTAGGGCTGTGTATAAGTTAGGGCTCACTGTGTGATACATGTGATCTGTTTTCCCACATATATCACATGCTTTAGGAGTTGGGCACTCCCCAGCAGTATGTCCCTCCTGCTTAGAGTTTCTACAACATACACCTTTCTGACAACTTTCCTGAGTGGTCCAAAAGAATAGCATTTTCTGCAATAGGACGGCTGCCCAGGCTACATTAAGTAACCTCTATTCCCCGCCACCGAAAAATTACCCGGAGGGTGACTAAAACCTCTTACACGCTGCGGGTCCTTTTTCAATTTATTTTTGAAATGGTATTTATAATTAAAAAATCTAAGATGATTCTTCTGAGGCACAGGTTTCCCCACATATTCACAATATTTCAGCAAAAAGACCATAATCAAGTTAACTTCAGTAAAAGGATTATAAACATGTACTACAATTGAAATTTTATGAAGACCAAATAACTGAGTTATCTTCACTCCCATTAAGTCAGGATTTTCTGAATTGTTTCTGAATCATTCATATGCCTCCAAAAGTTCTCATTAAGAAAAGTTACATCGAACACACCAGTTTTAGGGAAGTTTTGGACACTATAAATTAGATCTCTCCCAGTTCCAGCCTTCTTTTCCACGAGCTTGATCACAATAAATTCCAAAGTATTCTTTCGTGTATCCTTTGGGTCCACTTCCAAATAAATGGTGTGCGGGATTGCAGCCATCTTTAGGAACTGTCAGCCAAAGCCACAGAAAAAAATAATTGTCTCCCTTAAGAAAGGAAACCATATCAGCTCAAACCTCGCACCCTCCAACCACGTCTGGGCATGCCTTGATTTTAATCAGAAGATCGAGATGAAGAAACCCAAGACTTATCCAACTGAGAGCCAGTAAGTCTCAAAGTTGTTTGGTTTTTGTTGGATGGCTCGGGGGAACTGCACACCTAAATCATTAACATTAAGGTGACAAAAATTGTAAAAAAAATTTTTGGATGCCAGCTAACTCCTCTCACTGCTTAGGAGGGCTGCAAAAAAATTTCAGTTTTCTAATTGTCCTAACATTTATATTCAATAACCTTTCTATACTGTTTTGTCAAACTCATTTGTATGAACATGGGCATATGGGAAAGACATGCAAATAGTGTTTCATCTGAAAAACAAGGCAGATTCTGCTAATTTGCATGTGTTTCCCATATGCCCATATTTATGTAAATGAGTTTACATGACAAAATATATTTTTATGCAGCCCTCCTAAGCAGTGAGAGAAGAGTTAGCTGGAATAAAAAAAAAATATATATTACAATTTTTGTCACCCTAATGATAATGATGTAGGTGTGCAGGTCCCCCAAGCCATCCAACTCAAATCAAGCAACTTTGAAGCTCAGTCAAATGAGAGCTGGTATTGAATGTCTCATTGCACACAAGGCTGCCATTGTCTCTTATGGATAGATTGTTGGCTTGCACATACCCAAGTTTTGGCATATAGCCTTTGTGCGATTGTTTGTTATAGCTAATGAAATTGTGTGTGCAATATGTGCATATTACATTGCTGATTTTTGCAATCTTGAATTTGCAAATTTATTGTGAATATTCAGCTAAAAATTTGCAAAATATTGCAAATTTTAATATTGCCTATGCCACTTATCTCTTATATATAAAAATTTGTTTCTGTCTGTCTGACTGGACGTTCTTTATGCGCGACCAAACAACTGGACCGATCTTCACTAAATTTGGCACACAGGTACCTCAGGTGTCCGGGAAGATTCTAGACCAGGTCTGAGCTCTCTAGGGCTTACTGTTCCTGAGATATTCCCAACAAATGCATTAGCTAATAGAAGCCAGCAAGCCTTTCACTTAAATCCGAACTGCCATTTACATGGTCACATGTCCCTTACTAGACAATAGAAGCTCGCAGGTCCTGCTCCAGGTTGCCATAACAACTGATCAAATATTCAGTCATATAAGTTGTGTCAGTCAATATAAGTTCATATTTAATTTATCCAGGCGGGCACTGTGGAGGTCACTGTTAAGGGGGGCGGCCACTGTTTTGATCACTATTAAAGAAGAGGGCACCATAAAGATCAATATTAAAGGGGCGGGCACTGTGGAGGTCACTGTTAAAGGGGAAGACACTGTGGAGGTCACTGTTAAAGGGGCGGTCACTGTTAAAGGGTCGGGCACTGTGAAGTTCACTGTTAAAGGGGCGGGCACTGTGGAAGTCACTGTTAAAGGGGCGTGCACTGTAGAGGTCACTGCTAAAGGGGAAGCCACTATGAAGATCACTGTTAAAGGGGTGGTCACTGGTAAATGGGTGGGCACTGTGGAGGTCACTGTTAAAGGGGCGAGTACTGTGAAGGTCACTGTTAAAGGGGCGAGCACTATGGAGGTCACTGTTAAATGGGTGGGCACTGTCGAGGTCATTGTTAAAGGGGCGGGTACTGTAGAGGTAACTGTTATGGGAGATACTGTTGATATCTTTTAACGACACACAGAAACATGAAATTAAATAGATGAAATATACCCGTGCGAAGCCGGGCCCTTCTGCTAGTTAGTAATAAAGAGTAAAGCTCCTGAAGTATTATATTTATATGCCCCCTGTCTTATAGGTGCGGGTACCACCGCTGGGACCCGCATCTATATCAAGAATGGAGCCCTGCACGGTTGTGGGGGCACTATATAGGAGTATTTTATACTGGGACATTATGGGGGCACTATGGGGACATTAGCTCAACTGGGGGCATTACAAGGGGGTATTTTTGCACTGTCACATTATAAGGAGAATTATTACTACTGGGGGGGGGGCATTATTGTGGGCTTTATTACTCCCTCATGGTATGACCCCCTAGTAGCAGCACCAGCCTCTCCCTGCTCTGCGACCCCACTGCCCCTTCTCCAAATCCTTATTATGAAATCTTTCTCATTAGGATAAAGCACAACATCAGCTCCGCCGAGCCCCCGGCCAAAGTGTTGAAGTGGCGTCCGAGATCCCCAAGGGTCAAGTAACTGTAAGTTTTCATGTGAAATATGCTTATGTTATACACATATAGCATCCACTGTGCCCCACAATATACAGTATACCGCTACACTGTGCCAAAGGAGTGAGGTTTACACAGGAGGAGGGAGGTGCGAAGCGCGCTGGGGGGGGGCCCTTACAAATATTTGCTGTGGGGCCCAGTCACTTCTAGTTACGCCCCTGCTATGTTTCTATATTTGTATAACCACTGTTTCTGAGAACTGCTGTACATCTGTGTTGCATTGAGTCAACCAACTTCTGGCCCCTGTGAACAGCTATTCCAGCCCAGGATGATTGGACTACATTCCACAGTTCTTCTCTATTTCTTGGTTTTGCCTCAGAAACTGCATTTTTGATGTCACCCCACAAGTTTTCTATTGGATTAAGATCCAAGGATTGGGCTGGGCACTCCATAACGTCAATCTTATTGGTCTAGAACTAACATGTTGCATGTTTACTGGTGTTTTTGAGGTCGTTGTTGTGTTGGAACACCCATTTCTAGGGCATTTCTTCAGCATAAGGCAGCATGACCTTTTTCAAGTATTCTGATGTATTCAAACTGATCCATGATCCCTGGTATGCGATAAATAGGCCCAACACCGTAATATGAGAAACATCCCCATATCATGATGCTTACGCCACCATGCTTCACTATCTTCACAGTGTACTGTGGCTTGAATTCAGTGTTTGGGGGTAGGGTTGAGCGAACCCGAACTATAAAGTTCGGGTTCGTACCGAACATTAGGGTTTTGCGTACCCGGACACGAACCCAAACATTTTTGTAAAAGTTCGGATTTGAGTTCGGTGTTCGGTAAATTAAAGGGGCTTTTTGTAAGGCTGCAGGGCAGCCAATCAGCAAGCGTTTTACTAGTGTGCCCTTAGAAGCCATTACAGCCATGCCTACTAATGGCATGGCTGTGATTGGCCAAGTGCAGAATGTGACCCAGCCTCTATATAAGCTGGAGTCACGTAGCGCCGCACGTCACTCTGCTCTTACTAGTTGTAGGGATAGGATGCTGCTGCTGTGAGGGAGAGATTAGGAAATACTATGATATATGCACTTGGTGTGAAGTCAGCAATCTACAGAGTTTTTTGTTTTGGGGGTGCAATGCAACATTTTTTACCATGCCCTGAGCCCAGTGAGACTGAAATTTTATTTTAATCCGTCTGTTAGTTAAGTGGGCGTCGGCGGCCATTTTGTGCAATGGCAGTTCACCAGCACTGCATATGTGCCAGGGACAATCATTTAATCCTGTTCTTGTAGTTCAGTGGCCGACATATACCCATTTTTAAAGTGCACCTGCACTGCATATGTGCCAGGGGAAGGGAAAATATTACCATCTGTAAGTTCAGGGACCCAGGAGGTGACATATCCCCATTTTTTTCTGTAAAGTACCCCTGTGCTGCATTTCTCAGAGTGAAATATAATCAGTTAAATCCATCTGTTCCATTGTAGGGTGACATATTTAAATTTTTTGTTGTAAAGTACCTCTGAGGCCTGCACATGTGACAGGCAGGCACATAAATCCATCTGTTTCATTGTAGGGGTGACATTTCCACAATTTTTTAAGTAAAAAAACTCCTGTACCTAAATTCTGAGATTGAAATAAAATCTCAGTTAAATTCATCTGTTTAATTTTTTATTTTGGGCAATAAAGTACATTTTTGCCCTGTGCTGCATTTCTAACAGTCCAATAAAACCGCCAAATACTGCAGTTAAATTTTTTTTATGAAAAATTCTAATTTTTGTTGCTATAAAGTACATTTGCGGCCTACGCTGTGTTCCTGTCAGTCAAATAAAACCATTAAATACCGCTGTTACATTTTTGGGCTTCAAATTCCCATTTTTGGGTGTAAAGAACCTCTGAGGCCTAACCCATTTTGGCCGTCAAAAAACCACTGCTCTGCATTGTTCACAAGGAACTTAATTTAGTAAAAACGTCTGTTACTTTGGTGGGTGACCACCAAAAATGAGGAGAGCGTCAAACAAGGGACGTGGCCCTGGTCATGGTGCTGCTGGTGTTGGTAGAGCTCCTGTTGCAGGGAGAGGATGAGGTCGATCTGTGCCAGCTAAACACCCAAGTGAAACACCTTCCTCAGGTGCGAGTAGGCGACAGAACCTTCAGCGTTATTTGGTAGGGCTGAATGCGGCTCTACGAATGGTGAGGCCAGAACAAGTACAGGCGATAGTAGATTGGGTGGCTGACAGTGCTTCCAGTTCCTTCACATTGTCTCCCACCCAGTCCCCTGCTGAAAGATCAGAGTTGGCACCTGCAGCCCATGGCCATCATTATTTCAACTCACCTACTTGCAAATCAGCCAAGCAGTCTGAGCCCCAAGTCATGCAGAGGTCTCTTCTTCTTTTTGATGACTCTGCTGGCAGGATTTCCCAGGGCCAACCACATAGTGGAAGTGGAAGAGATTGAGTGCACCGATGCCCAACCACTTATGTTTCAGGCTGAGTACATGGAAGGACCACCGCAGCACGTCTAGGATGATGATGAAACACAGGTGCCAACCGCTGTGGCTTTCTGCAGTCTGCAAACCGACAAGGAAGGCAGGGGTGAAGACTGGTTGGAAGATGATGTGAAGGACGATGAGGTCCTCGACCCCACATGGAATCAAGGTCATGTGAGTGACCTGTGTAGTTTGGAGGAAGAGGCGGTGGTTGCACAGAGCCACCAGCACAGCATAAGAGGGAGCAGGGTGCAAAAGCGGAGCGGCCGTCCCCTAGACAGTACGCCTGCTACTGCCCACCACACCAAGGGACCGAGCACACCAAAGCCAGCTCCAAGGAGTTCCCTGGTGTGGCAGTTCTTCAGACAATGTGCTGACAACAAGACCACGAGTGGTTTGCACGCTGTGCAATCAGAGCCTGAAATGAGGCATAAACGTTCTAAACCTGAGCACAACCTGCATGACTAGGCATCTAAGTGCATTGCATGAGCTGCAGTGGAGCTCAAAAACCAAGAAAGGTCTCTGGCTCCTCCTGCTTCCTCTTCTGCTGCAGTCTCGGCCTCTTCATCCCCTTCTGGAGCGATCCCTGGCCCTGAATGCCAGCCTTTCCAAATTCCTGGCCTTTGAAATGCTTTCATTCCGTCTGGTGGACACGGACAGTTTTTAGAATCTGATGGCGGTAGCTGTCCTGCAGTACGTTGTGCCCAGCCGCCACTACTTTTCCAGGCGAGCCATCCCTTCCCTGCACAACCAAGTGGGGTACAAAATTAGGTGTGCACTGCGCAACGCCATCTGTGGAAAGGTCCACATAGCTAGGGATATGTGGACCATTAAGCATGGTCAGGGACGTTATATCTCCCTAACAGCACACTGGGTAATGCAGTGGCAGCTGGGCCTGAGGCGGATAGCAGTTTGGTGCATGTCCTTCCACCATCCCTTGCCTGGCACATGGGCTGAATTTGGTGGTGCAGAAATTCCTGAAAAATTACTCCAATATGTCAGAGCTGCTGCAGAAAGTGCAGGATTTCAGCGTTCTCACCCTGCTGCTGCTCGCCTGTTTTCATTGCAGCGGAACTTCAGACTTCCCGCTCACCGCCTCATATGTGACCAGCCCACAAGGTGGAACTCAACCTTGCACATGCTGGCCAGATTGTGCGAGCAGCAGCAGGCAATAGTGGAGTTTCAGCTGCACGCACGGGTGAGTTACTCTGCAGAACAGCACCACTTCACCTCCAATGAGTGGGCCTCCATGCGAGACCTGTGTACCTTGTTGCGCTGTTTTGAGTACTCCACCAACATGACCAGTGCTGATGACGCCGTTCTCAGCTTTACTATCCCCCATCTATGCCTACTTGAAAAACGCTTCGGGCGATGATGGAAGAGGATGTGGCGAAGGAAGAGGAGGAAGAGGTAACATTTACAAGGGTTTTAGACCAGTCATTCACAAGTGGCTCTGAGGGTGGGTTCCTGCACAGACATACGCCAGCTACACAATTTTCCAGCCTGGGCACAGTTCTGGAGGATGATGAGGTGGAGGATGAGGAGGAGGGGATGGAGGAGGAGATGGAGGAGGAGGAACCGTGTTCACAGCAGGGTTGCACCCAAACCAGCTCATGGGCATCAGAACAGGAGGGAAGGGGAACAGTAACTTGGCCTGAAAACTATAAAAGAAACAGGTCACCTCCTAGACAACCCTAATCCGGGCCCTGACTACATATCAATATGAATAGACCTTGAAGGCAGGAATATTAATAAGCAGGATACCTAGGCCCTGATTTCCCTATAATTCCATTGAATAAGTATAGGACCAGAAACAACCCATTCCTTCCCAGATGGACGAATGAAAGTCTCTGTCTCAGGCCCAGATGCAACAATAGGGAATATAACAAATACAAACAAAGCCGAAACTTAACTTCTGTAGAACTGGAAGAACAGGAACACCAGAGAGGATCTCACACCAGCTCAGCCAAAGGCTACATGCACACGACCATATGTATTTTGCGGTCCGCAAAAAAAAAAGTGGTTGTCATCCGTATGCCATCCGTTGTTTTTTTTGCGGATCCATTGTAACAATGCCTAAAACGGACAAAAATAGGACATGTTCTATTTTTTTTGCGGGGCTACCGAATGGACATTCTGATGTGGACAGCACACGGTGTGCTGTCCGCATTTTTTGTGGACCCATTGAAATGAACAAGTCCGCATCCTATCCTCAAAAAAACTGAACGGACACAGAAACAAGCAACGTTTGTGTGCATTTAGCCAAACCCAAATGAAGCTATCAACTGCATAGTCAGAAGGGTGGGGTAAGACTATAAAGGGTAGAAGTGATGACCACTGAGCAACAGCTGAGAAAAGGGAAGTGGTTATTAACCCTATCAACACTGAATCAAGAGAAATATTTATATATCAATTGATTTTTCATATAGAGGTCTATATCTGGTTATATAGTTATGCACACTCACATATATACTCTCTCATCTATTCTATCACTTATACATGCAAAACATTGGCCTTTCCGATTTAGTGGCCCCTCCTCTATCTTTCAGCTTTTTTATGTGTTTGATCAGCTTCTTAATAAGCGGTTGGTGTGGCGCATGCGGGGTGAGGCCGAGCGTTCCAGCAGGCCAGAATTTTCACCATGCGTTCCACGACTCTGTCTGGAATCACTCTCCTTACCGGCGCATGCGCACATACCTCCGCTCGATCAACTAACCATGCGTTCCACGGACCGGAAGTAGGGTCCGGAACCGAGGCGCATACTATCTTCTTTTACAGTATATAAATTATTATTTTAGGGTCCACTGACCTACCAATGTTAAGGATAATGTTCTGAATATATGTTGTATTGTTGTTTTAATGTCGTTGTGTGTATTATGTTTGGTCTGAGCCCCTGTGAGGATATTTATTTCCCCGAAACGCGTTGAGCTTTGAATTTTATATCCTGCTTCTATACCAATAAAGGAAATTGCAAGAAGTCACCGGGTCTCGGACTGCTGCTTCATCCTAAGATCCTACAGGCGATCCAGGATAGGGAGGATTCCTTTTGGGTGTCTTGAGCTTTATCCCAATAGGAAATCCTCCCTGTGAAGTGAGTGATGTTCACTATTTAATGATTTTAATTTGATTGATACAATATAATGATTCTGAACAACTGTCAATTGCTCGGACTGGCGCCTTCAGGTATATTGCAGTTATTATTTCTTGCCTTCACGTATTCAGCCTTTGGTTATGCCTGGTGCCCAGGCACACACAGAATCGCTTATGGCAGCCTCTCGTAATTTATCCTCTATCTATCTATACTACAATAATTATTTATCCTATTTTATTCTATTAATACTGTCTAAGAGGTTCCAACCTCTGGCGCCCTGCCTGACCATTTGATTATTTGGAATTTTTTCCGAGATCAATCGAGTGAGTTATCCTCCTTTTTATATTGTTATTGTTTTTTCTCTCCATATCTGTTTACAGAGGGTAGTACCCATGGAAGTTTTAATCCATCTGTTCAGCATGGATGGGTAGAAAAGTAGGAGGAGGATGAGGAGATTGTTTGAGTCATCCTCCTGATGAGGACAGCGAAGTCTTGTCTGTTGGGACTCTGGCATACATGGCTGACTTTATGTTAGACTGCCTTTCCTGTGACCCTCGCGTCGTATGCATTTTGTCCAACACAGATTACTGATTGTTCCCCCTTCTCGACCCCCGCTACAAAGAGAACTTCTCATCTCTCATTCCTGTGGTGGAGAGGATGAGCAAAATGGTGTAATATCAGAATGTCTTTGTGGGAAAATTGCTCCAAAAATTTCTAGCTTTTGCTGGTGGCAGAGTTCCTTGGCCAACTGAGGAGGTGATACGAGGGGAACACACATCAGTTACAACAGAGGCAGGGCAACACTCTCCAAGGCCTGGGACAGTTTTATGACACCCTAGCCAGCACCCTCAACCTGATGCGTGGCCTAGTCTCACAAGGAAGGAAACATTTTGGAAGATGGTGAAGGAATACGTAGCAGACAGTGTCAGCGTCCTCAGTGATCCCTCTGTGCCTTACAACTATTGAGTGTCCAAGATGGACACGTGGCACGAACTGGCGCTCTACACCTTGGAGGTGCTAGCCTGCCCTGCCGCCAGTGTTTTGTGAGAGCCTGTATTTAGTGCAGCTGATGTCATAATAATTGATAAGCGCATCCGGCTGTCAACTGAAAATGCTGACCGGTTGAAATGAACAAACCCTGGATTGCCCTTGACTTCTCTACTCCACCAGAGAAAAGCGGCTGGACATAAAGGCACTTTAAATGTGGCTTTTATGGTGTATTGAATACACTGTATTCCCATGCACCCCTTCCACCAATAAAAAGGGTATATGGTTCAATCTCCTTTGTCTCCTCCTCCTCCTCCTACTCCTCTTCCATCATATCAACATGCTTATTAGGCTGCCTTCACTCCTAATGTTTTAGAGGGTCAGCTCAGCAGCAGGCCCTCAACCATAATGTTTTAGAGGGTCACCAGCAGGCCCTCACACATAATGTTTTTGAGGGTCACCAGCAGGCCCTTCACCATAATGTTTTAGAGGGTCACCAGCAGGCCCTCGCCCATAATGTTTTTGAGGGTCACCATCAGGCCCTTGCCCAAAATCTTTTAGAGGGTCACCAGCAGGCCCTTGTTTATAATGTTTTTGAAGGTCACCAGCAGGCCCTCACCCCTAATGTTTTAGATGGTCAGATCAGCAGCATGCACTCGCCCCTAATGTTTTAGAGTGTGAGCTCAGAAGCATACCCTCACCCCTAATGTTTTAGAGGGTCAGATCAGCAGCAGACCCTTACCCCTAATGTTTTAGTTTGTCAGATCAGCAGCAGGCCCTCGCCCCTAATCTTTTAGAGGGTCAGCTCAGCAGCAGGCACTCTCCCCTAATGTTTTAGAGGATCAGCTCAGCAACTGGCCCTCACCCCTAATGTTTTAGATGATCGCATCAGCAGCAGGCCCTTGCCCATAATGTTTTAGATGGTCAGATCAGCAGGCCCTTGCTCCAATAGTTTTTGAGGGTCACCAGCAGGTCATTAATCATAATTTTTCAAGGGTGTGTCGGATGCTCTCCTTTATGTGTAATAAAGGGTGTATTGTAGTGCCGGTTTCTTGTAATTTTTGGCAGCCCTTTCACTTAGTGCATAGGCTTTATGAGTGTAGAAGTCCCACTACCTGAACAATTGTACCACAATGTGAATGAGGCCCTCCTTTATGTGCTATACAGGTTGTATCGGAGTGCCTCTTCCTTGTAATTTTCGGCAGCACTTGCACTTTATATACAAGTAAATATATAGGAAAGAATGTTTCCTAAATTTTTTTCCTCTAAAATTGATTGTATCTTTGGTTTTGTGCGTATTATTGTCAGTCTGTAAAAGCGGTGTACTACTCAGACAACATCGTTCCCAGCATCGACCTGGGAGTCCAAAAAGCATCCAGACATCCTCCCCATGTTGTTCCCGAACCATTTTGGTGGTGTTTCCATCAATTTCTGACCTTTTTCTGTGAACCAGCACTTTGGTGCTCGACCAACACTAAATATGACCCATAATGCCATGCAGTCAGCCAATCAGCAGATAGCCATCCCCTGTGATGTCACAGCTCTATGAAAGCCTCATCCTGCCTAATCTCTGCCATTTTACTGTGAGCTGAGCATAGGGATAGACGTGCCAAGCACTAGTGACAGTGGTAAACAGAGCTTTTAATTGTAAAATACAGGATAGGAATAGTGCAGGGATAGTGCACGGAGATCATAGGGAGAATTTTTATACACTGTAGGGAGAGCATAGGAAAACTGCAGGAACAGTGCAGACTCACTGTAATCTCCCTGTGCATCTTGTTCAACTGAGGAGAAAAAAAGACAATGCAACAGCACTCAAACACAAATAAAGTACAATAATGCCATAATTATAGAAAACATTCCAAACGTCAAGGCGATCCCTATAAGACTGGAACCTTACACTAAATACTACCTGTTATGTGCCATTCTGGCCACCATAAAATTCAGGGAGTGCAGCCTGAACATGCATGCTGGGTCCACTCTGCTTTTTACAATTTTTGGTTCCATAATGGCCTCCATTAAATCCAGGGATGCAGGTACCAACATGCATGCTGAGCCCACTCGATAATTCTCCTGGTGCCAAATGGCTTCCAATAAATACAATGAGAGCAGACTACAGCTTTATACTTACTCTAATTAAAATCAGCCTATGAGGCAGACAGGCTAGTCAGGGGTGCAAGACCAACAGGAGTCAGCCACTCCTCCAGCTCCAGTACAACAGTTATACTGGAGTTGGAGGTGTGGCTGACTCCTGTTGGTTTTGCACCCCTGACTAAAATGTCTGCCCCATAGGCTGATGAATGGTTCCGTATATGGACCGTATACAGAACGCAAAAAACGGCCTATGTACGGAACACAAAAAAAGCGTGCGTGAACGAGCCCTTAATATGTTACATTACTGATTACTATCAGTTACTGTACACTACGGTCAACAGGCAGTTGCCTGGGCCCTGAAAATGAATGGGCAGTGGCAAAAAATTTGCTGTAGCAGCAGAATAAGGGGTGGTGGTAGCAGCAGCCGCAGCAGCAACAGTCCAGAGCTGCCACTGTCATCCAGCTGTGGTGGAATGGCAGACTAGCTCTTCAACACCATCTCAGGTGATAGCAGTTACACACAGCCAGGAATCGGTGGATTGCACCCACCTGTCCTGCCTCTTTCATTTGCTGCTCTATTGGCTCAGGAAGTAATGCATGCCTCCGGCTATGCTCTGCTTTTCCAGCAGGGATGAGCTTATTGAGGACAGTTAGCAGTTACAGGTCAGCCCAGACTTGTAGGAGGGGTTTGTTGCATCCTCCCTTAGGCATGACACTAGCAATGAGGGAGCACTGGTGAGGGTGACATAAGTGATGAACAGAGTTTAGTGGATGATGATGTAGCTGATTGCAAGTGGGAGCTGGGTGAAGATGGGGCATCATCATCATCAGGGTAGTGAGGGTGGCAGCAAACCTGTGAGACAGCAACAGGGTGGCAGCATGCTGATGACCCAGAAGGGTGGAATCCTTGGGAAATCTAGAGCCAAACGCGCCTGGAGTAGACCATCTGCTACTCAGGAACCTACCTGTCAGAAAAAAAATAGCATTTCATGTGTTCATAAAGGTAATGGCAGACAGTCAGCATGGAGTGGTGGGTATGAAATGCCATAATCAGCAGTGTGGGAATCTTTTATCAAGTCTCTGGAAGAAGGTAGCATGGCGATATGCAGGATGTGTGGGCAGAAGGTGAAGCGTGGTCAGGGTGCTAATGTTGGGGGTAAGTCAGCACATCCAGTGCGCAGGTGCGCGTTGCCATGGCTGAAAGCACAAAGGCAAAAAATTATACAATGCAACAGCACTCTGCAAACCAAATGAAGTACAATAATGCCAAAATAATAGAAAGTATACTGGTGCAAATGCTACGCTAATAAATTTGAGATGCTTGGCAAATCATTTTATACAAAATTATTTGGGCCCGTCTGCCAAACGTCAAGGTGATCTCAGTAAGATGGGAACCTAACACTAAATACCAGATTAACTGGTGCCATACTGGCCTCCATTACATTCAGGGAATGCAGGTTCCACATGCATGCTGAACCCACATTATAATATGCCTCTTATGGTGCCCAAATGGCCTCCATTATATTTAGGGGATGCAGGCACCTCATGTATGTCGAACCCACTCTATAAAATACCTCTTTGATGTAGGCCTCCATTATGTTCAAGGAATGCAGGTTCCACTAGCATGCTGAGCCCACTCTGTATTCCACCTTACCTGGTGCCAAATGGCTTCCAATACATACAGGGAGAGTAGGCTACAGCTTTATAGCTATACTAATTAAAATCAGCCTATAGGACAGACAGGTTAATCAGGAGTGCACGACCAACAGAGTCAGCCACACCTCCTATACAAACTGCAAAGAAAAATTGGGGGTCAGTCAGCACATCCAGTGCGCAGGTGCACGTTCCCATGGCTGAAAGCACAAGGGAAAAAATTATGCAATGCAACAGCACTTTGCAAACCAAATGAAGTACAATAATGCCAAAATAATAGAAAGTATTCTGGTGAAAATGCTACACTAATAAATTTGAGATGCTTGGCAAATGATTTTGTACAATATCATTTGGGCCCGTCTGCCAAACGTGAAGGTGATCTCAGTAAGACGGGAACCTAACACTAAATACCACATTAATTGGTGCCATACCGGCCTCCATTACATTCAGGGAATTCACTTTCAATATGCATGCTGAGCCCACATTATATTATGCCTCTTATGGTGCCAAAATGGCCTCCATTATATTCAGGTGCAGCGTCCCACTACGTGTGTGTGGGCACTGCTTAAAAGCACTTTTTACTCTATTACAAGCACTAACAGGCCTATTAGGTGTAATTTATACATCCCGCCACTAGACGGGGATAAAGTTCAGGTCCTATATATACCTAGGTCAGGCCTAGTTAGTCAGTTGAGGAGTGGAGACAGATTAGTCAAGGCAGTTGGAAAGATGTAGTTCAGAAGAGAGCAGATCTGAGGTAGTCAGATCAAGTTAGTGGGAGGAAAGATAGAGTGAAGACTTCGCAACACAGATTAGTGAGTGGAGCTGTTTACTCAGATGTTAGGCGCAGAAGAGCATTTTCCTTCTGTAGCTGGACTATATACTTGCATCCCTGACCAGTAGGAGAAGAGTTTGCCTCCCTGGAAAAGAAACAAGCATTCCTAGGAATTCATCGGTGATAAGAGCCATTATTGAAGGCCACAGACACCTTTGCATGGTGAAGGTTTTATAGCTTCAGGCAGCCACACCAACCTTCTAAGAGACAGTTGAGTTATCCTGTCTACAAATATTCAGCTTGTAGGGAAAGACAAGGAATAGGATCCAAAGCATCTAAAGGAACCAGGTACACCTAACCCACTGTTCCAAAACCACAAAACCTGACAAGCCTAAAACAGTGGATTTGCAGAATTACCTCTGTATCATCTAAAGACTGCATAATTGTACTGCTGCAACCAAAAGACATCCAAAGTAAAAGTTGTGAGTTGCATCTTACCACTGTCTACCTCATTATTACTACCTATGGTTGTACCACCATAACGGTACTGGTGTCACGACAAAAACCATCAAGGGACTCAGCCGCAACAAGCACCCTGAGCACCCCTAACATCAAGGGCACCTCAACCACCATCTTGGCTGATGCTTCCTACCACAGAGCGTGCCCCGGAGGATTTCGTGCTGTCCACCTCAACACTGTACTGCCAGACCAGGCAGGCTATCTGCTTACCGTGAGTAAACTGATGAACTGTGTGTTATACCATTTGACCCCTCATCGGTCCACCATGAACCTCACGTGTTCCCCCTGCGACTGGCTGGCTGCACAGGGGATGTAGGCTTCTCATGCATGCCGAACACACTCTATATAATACCTCTTTGGTGCCAGCCTCTATTTTGTTCAAGGAATGCAGGTTCCACTAGCATGCTGAGCCCACTCTGTTGGCACCACGGCCCTGCGACAACACAAGGTGTGTCACCATAAAGTGGCCTGGGAAAACCGTGGCACTAATGTAGTGGCACAGAAGTGCTGCATCTCCCAGCAGCCTGCATGCCTTCTCCAGCAGTAAGGGCACCTCAACCTCAGCATAAGGAAGTTGTTCCTTCCCATCAACTATTGCTCCTGATGATCCTTCTACTCTTAGTCATGTGTTTCTCCGTAAATAACAGTATAATTATGGCATTATTGTACAGTATGCGTGCACTTATCCAACTGTGCAGAAGCTGAATGTGCACCTGACCAAGTTGCTGGTATTGCAGTCTCTCCCTTTCCATGTGGTGGAATCTGAACATTTCAGAGCTGGTGCCTTGAATTCATCATTTCACAACTGATGACTTTTGCCCACCCAAGGTAGAGAGTCCTAAGCCAACATTATTTCCCTAAAAAGCTGTACCAGCCTTGTATACGTTTGTTGAGCAGAAGGTGGGCCAGTCCTTGAGCCTGGTGTCTGGTTCAGTTCATACAGTTCACACGTGGAGCTGCAGCTATGGTCAAGGACAATATATGTTCTTTACAGCCCATTGGGTAAATGTGGTTCCGGCCCAGGAACACCAATAACTTGGCCAGGTGATGTCAATGTCGCCTCTGTTTTATAATCATGGGATTTCTGCACCAATGTCCTCCTCTGCCTTCTAATACTCCACCTTGTCCTGAGAGTGACAAGGGAGGGGGGGAGGGAATGAGAGTGACGTGGGGGGGGATGAGAGTGACAAGGGAGTGGGGGGGGGGGAATGAGAGTGAGAAGGGAGGGGGGAGAAGAGAGTGACAAGGGAGGGGGCGAAAAGAGTGACAAGGGAGGGAGGAGGGAGAAGAGAGTGACAAGGGAGGGAGGGGGGAGAAGAGAGTGACAAGGGAAGGGGAGAAGAGAGTGACAAGGAAGGGGGGGAGAAGAGAGTGACAAGGGAGGGAGGGGGGAGAAGAGAGTGACAAGGGAGGGGGGAGAAGAGAGTGACAAGGAAGGGGGAGAAGAGAGTGACAAGGGAGGGGGGGAGAAGAGAGTGACAAGGGAGAGGGGGAGAAGAGAGTGACAAGGGAGGGGGGAGAAGAGAGTGACAAGGGAGGGGGGGAGAAGAGAGTGACAAGGGAGGGACGGGGGAGAAGAGAGTGACAAGGGAGGGAGGGGGGAGAAGAGAGTGACAAGGGAGGGGGGGGGAGGAGAAGAGAGTGACAAGGGAGTTCCCAGAGCCAGACCAAGAGCCAGACTGCAGCCAGAGACCAGATCATCTTATTGTCCTGGTGGTAAGTAGACAATGCAATATAATTATTATTTAATTGTTTAGTTATTAATACTACATTGGAAACTAATTTACCTCACATTAAAAGGACACTATAGTCCCAGAACCACTACAGTTTAATGTAGTGGTACAGGTGTCTATAGCCTGTTCCTGCAGAGAAAATACACTGTGCAGTACTGGTGTTAAAGGAGCACTATAGTGGCAGGAAAACAAACTCATTTTCCTGGCACTATATAGTTGTTAGGAGTGGGGCACCATCGTGTCCCCCTCCCACTGGGCTAAACCCCTTCAGCCACTTACCTTTCTCCAGCGTCGGCACTGGGAACTCTTCTCCCCGATCCTCCTCTCAGCTGCGAATGCGCATGCGCACGCATTCAAAACTATGTTCCGCGTCTTCCCACTGTAATTTTCACAGTGAGAATCGCGGAAGCACCTCTAGCGGCTGTCAGGGAGACAGCTACAAGAAGCTTGATTAACCCTAAGGGAAACATAGCAGTTCTTTTCATTTAAATGCTGAGAAAGGGGTGGAACATATGTGATGTCATGATATGGGCAGATCATCTGATAAGGGGGGGCGGCAATTTTTATCTTGCCTAGGGTGGCAAAAATCCTTGCACCGGTCCTGTCTTCAGGTCTTTTGTCAACTCTTTGAACCAGAATCCTATAGGACTGCGATTTACATGTGAGATCAGCGATAAAGA
Organism: Bufo bufo; assembly: GCF_905171765.1. Taxonomy (NCBI): domain Eukaryota; kingdom Metazoa; phylum Chordata; class Amphibia; order Anura; family Bufonidae; genus Bufo; species Bufo bufo. Next base: position 154,113,735 of record NC_053390.1, on the reverse strand, counting down.
GATTTCCTTCTTGGATGTGAGAATCTCAAAGAGGAAGGGCATGCTATGTACTGAAACCTTTAGGAAACCCACGGCTACAAATAGCCTTCTACATTGGGAAAGTTTTCACCCAAAACCGGTGAAAAAGGGCATTCCAAAGGGTAAGTACATACGGATTAGGAGAAATTGTAGAGATACATCGACCTTTATTAAACAATCAACGGATCAGTTTCTGAGGAGGGGATATCCAGATGAGACACTAAAAAGAGCTTTTAAGCATTCCATGGCCACAGATAGAAATCAATTTTTGGGGCCCCAAAAGAAGGATTTACCAAAGAGAATAATAAGAGTTATTGGGACATATGATAATGCCCACGAGAGAATATTTGAAATTCTCAGAAAACACTGGGGCATTTTACGAACCGACAGGGACCTGATGGATGTCCTCCCTTTGAGACCTGCCATCACTTTTAGAAGGGGGAAATCCATCAAGGACTGTCTGGTACACAGTTTATACACAAAACCAAAAACTTTAGGGACATGGCTAGAAAGACAACCTTTAGGAATGTTTAGATGCAGTGGATGTGTGGCCTGCCCCTTTGTCACGACATCTAAAATATTTAGAAGTGTCTCGACGGGAAGGAGTTATGAGATTAGGGATTTTGACAACTGTAAAACATATGGAGTGGTATATTTGATTACCTGCCAGTGCCCACTTAATTATGTGGGAAAGACGAAAAGAGAGCTGAGGAGGAGGATTGGGGAACATTTAGGAGACATTAAACATAGAAGGAACAAGCCGGTGGCTAACCATGTCCATGAATTCCATGAGGGGAACCCAAAGTCCCTTAGCTTCCAAACTATTGAGGTGATCCCTCCCTCACCCCGTAAGGGTGATTGGGATAGGAGGATACTACAAAAAGAATGTCAATGGATCTATAGTCTCAAAACATCTAGCCCCAATGGCCTAAATGAATAACTTTCGTTTGGTTGTTTTCTATGATGAGAAATGCATTATAAGTATATGTCCTCCTGTCCTCTATACATATGATCTCTTTTCCAAACCCCCAAAAGAACACCCTCCCCCCCTTCCCCCCGTCTGTTCTGATATGTCTCCGGTCTTCCCCCTTCCCCTCTTGGACAGCTGTCAAATAGGGTCCTTAATATATTGAATGAGTGCTGTACTTACATGAATCGGATCGGAATGGATCCAGAATAATATATTAAACCCATAATGGCGTCATCTATATAAAAAAAGAGATGCCCCCATCTGGGATAATATTGTGGGCAACTGTAGTAATTGAGGTGTCTATAGCCTTGGATGTATTCTGTATATACTTCTTTCATCTCCTCTTCCCCTCACTTTCTTCCTTCTCCCATATATGCATCTATCCAGTTGGGCAGATTAGATATGTTTATCCCTGTAATGTGGATTTTTGAAATGTAGATCTTGTCAGTCTGAATAGTGAGATAACTAACCTGTGGAGCATATATATGTATCTATTGTCTATCTAAGAAACGTACTGACACTTCCGGTCTATGGAACACATTGACGTTTCCAGCCTATGGAGTGTAGCTTCTGATTCCTGGAGCGCTCATTGGTGATGTAATTTCCGAAATGTGGAACATATGTAGGGCGTAACTTCGAGTCTGTGGAACGCATATGCGGTGCAACTTCCGGTCTGTGGAACGCATATGATTTCAGCAGCGGCGTCTCTCCTCCATCAATAACATACTATGAGGAATCAAGACATATACTCGTAGGTACAAAAAAGCCTGATAATGTATGGGTAATGCAATTTTTTTGGGGGGGGAGGAGGATCATGTTGGATTCAGGGGGGGAGGGAGTTGATTCAGATGGGAGGAGAGAGTATTTAAGGCGCTAATATTCAATCATGAGTGAGACATCTGATATCCCAAAGCCTGCATCTTGGCTCAAGTCTCCTAGAGGGTCCTGATTGAGGAGCATGGAGTGAGAGTCTCGATCGTGACTCTATGGTCCCCTGATGAACCGGTCTTAATATTCTTTGACTGGGGAAACGCTGCGTCGGGAGTTTTTTTGTCCTATCTCTGTACTTACCAATATTTGTTGCTTTTGTCCTTTAGTGGTATACTTATTATATACTCAGTATCTATTAAGCAGGTTGTTTTAACTTATTTGGCCCCCCTATTCAATTAAAATAGGGCTCTACAGGGGCATACAAATAAGGTACGAGAACAGGGAACCCCCACCATTGAGGGGTTTCCCTGGGCTGAGGTCTAGGGAGGGACGCATAGGGAAAAATAGGCATTTATCAGTGCCATTCTATACTGTCCCATGCCTCGCTTCACCTGAAGTATTCATCAGTGAACATCCTCACCATGTCCTTCTCTGCAGAGAGCCACCTGCAATTTAGAAATATCATCAAACCGTGAGTAACCCCGGAATAATTATTCTGATGTTCTGAGATAATAAGTATTCCATATGTATTGGAATTATCTGAGCCTGATTTGAGCATTTGTCTTTCTTAGCAAATATTATTAAAAGTTATATTTTAATTAATGGGAAGGTGTTCTAGCTTGATGTTTGATCGGTAAGACTACGGGATGAAAGGTGTCATTCCACTCCTTCATGTCCTAGAAGGGATGCTGATAAATCTGACTGGCGAGGGGATTGAAGATGAGACGCTGACATCTCATGGCCACCTGAGCCCTGTGGAGGCTGAACTTAAACAGGAGGAGGATAAGGAGGAGTAGGACATGAACATCCAAGAATTCTATACAGAACTAGGTGGTTTATCTTCCCAAGCAACAGGAGAGGAGCAGGAGTAGCTAGAGGGCGACTACAAAGTCAATACAGATGACCCAGACAGACCGTGGCAGTATGCAGTGGAGATGGAGGCAGGGAGTCCATCCAGACCATTGCGCAAATGGCCAGATGCATGCTGAGTTGCCTACATAGTGACAGCCGCATCTATCACCATTCGGCAGAGGGATGATTACAGGCTCTCCACAATGTCAGACCCACGCTACCGGTCCAAAATGGGGGCCTTTTTTTTACACCTTCTGAGAGAAATGAAAAACTCAAATACTATTGAGACATCCTTTGTAGTTGTTTGGTGGCTGCCTATGTGTGCCATTACACATCCACACAAAGGTTTGACTGGTGGGACCCTCTGCGCTCATGCTTCACTGCCATGACTGCTAAAGGGAGATGGGGTGGGAAGGGGGGGTGCAGCACCAGCTCCATCTGCAGCAACTTAAGTCTTGGGTCTCAGAGGGCACTTTTCTTCACCTATCTACTGAAGAGACCACTCAGCAGCAGCTGGACATGGAGTAGAACCTCATCCAGCAGGTGGTGGCATACTTAGACTGCATCCTGCCATCCGACATCCATGGCCTCAACTGTCTGAGTTTGCTCTTGCTTATGTATGGATAAATCGCAGTGTAGGGGTTATTATTAAGCAAAAAAAAAAAAAAAACGGTTTAGTGGGCTGACAGAAGCCCTTTAAATTTTATGCCACTGCACAGTTTAATCTATGCCGATAAATTAGAACTGACTCTAACATTGACCTTTAAGGCTGAATTCACACTTCAGTTATTTGGTCATTTATTTCCATTGTTTTTAGGAGCCAAGCCTACTATCAGATTAGGTATCATGAATAGATCTACACCTTTTCTGTGGGTTTGACCAGCACCTGCTTTTGTCTGACAATAAATAATGAAAATAACTGACCAAATAACTGAAGTTTGAACTGAGCCTAATAGTGATGCAGTCATTATATAGCTAACAGAAGCGATTCAAAATCATGTGTTAGCACTGACAAAACATGGATGAACTTTTTTTTTCAAATAGTTTATTGGCGCTGCCTCCATGTCCTTATTTTGTTCCACTAAAGAGTCACTGGGACACAGCACCTGCGTCCGTTGTATGCTTTTCTTTTGGTTTAGCTAAAGGTTAGCGAGGACTGTTGGTGGCCTACACAATGATGTGCATAAACATATATGTGCAAGATAATGCACCTGGGGCGTAAAAACCCAAGGGCAGAATATAGAATATTTGACACAGTCCTGACCTCAGTATCTGAGGAAAGGGATTTAGGAGTAATTATTTCAGAAGACTTAAAGGTGGGAAGACAATGTAATAGAGCAGCACGAAATGCCAGCAGAATGCTTGGATGTATAGGGAGAGGTATAAGCAGTAGAAAGAGTGAAGTGCTTATGCCGCTGTTCAGAACACTGGTGAGACCTCACTTGGAGTATTGTGCGCAGTACTGGAGGCCATATCTCCAGAAGGATATAGATACTCTAGAGAGAGTTCAGAGAAGAGCTACTAAACTAGTACATGGATTGCAGGATAAAACTTACCAGGAAAGGTTAAAGGACCTTAATATGTATAGCTTGAAAGAAAGAAGAGACAGAGGGGATATGATAGAAACTTTTAAATACATAAAGGGAATCAACTCTGTAAAGGAGGAGAGCATATTTAAAAGAAGAAAAACTACCACAAGAGGACACAGTTTTAAATTAGAGGGGCAAAGGTTTAAAAGTAATGTAAGGAAGTATTACTTTACTGAGAGAGTAGTGGATGCATGGAATAGCCTTCCTGCAGAAGTGGTAGCTGCAAATACAGTGAAGGAGTTTAAGCATGCATGGGATAGGCATAAGGCTATCCTTCATATAAGATAGGGCCAGGGACTATTCATAGGATTCAGATATATTGGGCAGACTAGATGGGCCAAATGGTTCTTATCTGCCGACACATTCTATGTTTCTATGTTTCTATATGCAAACTCACATTCTGGGGTCCAGATGAGGTTGTGAGCATACTTTTTGGTGATGAGTTCAATGAGGGGCTTTGCTACAGTGCTGTAATTGGGGATAAACGTCTCTTTCATAACTGCAATAAACTTTAGAAAATAGCGTCTGGGGAGGTTCTTATATATTAAGGGGTAGGCAACTTTTCTATTGGTTGTTAGGGATGTTGCTAAGCTATGACAAAGCCTTCTCATTGGCCTACAAGCTAGAAGAAGGGAGGGATGATCACCTGATGTGTACTGTGTTAAAAAAATATATATATATTTGTAATTACGAATATATAGCACTATATTCTAAATATTCGCAAATTTTCAAAATGCCGATATTTGCGATAAAAAATTGCTTTTAGAATATTCGCGCTCAACACTACTGATGTCCCAGGTATAGCACCTAGGCCATCCCCATCTGGCACTTGTCAGGCCGGATGGTGAGCCGGGCATTGGCTACTCACTGCATCACCTGGGAAACGTGTTGGAGATGCTCTTGCCAGGTGTCACTGAAGATAGCAATGTAATCCAGGCAGTCCTGGTCATACCCCTGACATCTCTCTAGAAGTTCATAGACCATTCTTTGTTATGTTGCCAGGGCGTTCTTCATCCCAAATAGCATGCTGGTAAACTCATACAAGTCAAAAGAGGTGATGAACGTGGACTTCTCTTGAGCCTCTTTCGGGAGTTGGATCTGCCAATTTCCATTGCTCAGATTGAGGGTAGATATGAACCGGGACCCCCCTAACCTGTCCAGTAGTTCATGCAGCGGTGGCCTCATTGATTTGCCTATTGTCCACATAGAAACTAGTACTCTTCTCCTTCTTGGGTACCAGCACTACACTGGCAACCCAGGGGCTATAGAAAGGAACTATGACCCCAATAGTCAGCATGTCGTCCAGCTTTCATCATTGACGACACTGGAGGTGTCATTCAGTAGACGGATTGCCTGAGCAGAGTGGCTGCCCCTGTGTTGACATGATGCTGGACCAGGGGTGTTCGACCAGACCGACTTGTGATCAGTGTCCATATGTTCCAAGCAGGTTTTTTAAAGGCTGCTTCTGTGATGGACTAAGCAACTAACCCAATAGGTTATCCGTTACCCCCACTTCTCTTTTGGAGTCCACTAACAGGTCAGGGATCTGGTCCACGTCTGGGTTATCTGAAGGGGGTAACAAACTGCTAAGTTGGTGAAATCCCTTTCCTCATATGCTTTTAACCTGTTGACACGATAGGTCCATTGATGAATACCTGCTCGATCCAGGGCCACTTTGTAGTCAGTGCTCCCGCATTTCCTGGTAATGGTGAACGGACCTGCCCACATGGCATGCATCTTGTTTTTGCATACCGGTATGAGTACTAGAACCTTCTGCCCACAGGCAAATTCTCACAGGTGGGCAGCATGGTTGTAACTAGAGATGAGCAAATTTATATAAATTTAATTCGGCTGCTTAGCCGAATTTTACAAAAAAATTTGCTTTGTGACAAGTTACTTCGTCACAAAGCAATTTTTTTTGTAAGTAGCGGGTGCAATGACAGGAAACTGCAATAGCGCCGATTGCGGCATTGTACCCCTCAGATGATCGCGGCATCTGAGTGTAAAATAAAGAATAAAAAAGTTAATAAAATCAAACTTACTGCCTCCATTTGCTCGCGAAGGGCCAGCCACCGCCATCTTGCTTGAAAATTTTGGCTGAAATCCCGTGCGGCGCGAGATCACATCATCACGCCGTGATTTCGGCCGAGATCTTCAAGCAAGATGGAGGCTGGCGGCCCGTCGCAAGCAAATGGAGGAGGTAAGTTTGAATTTTTTTTTTTTTATACTATTTAAGGTTTAATTGATTTGCTGACACGAAGCACGAGGAAATTCGGCTTCTAGGCAAATCAAATTCCATTCGATTCGCCCATCTCTAGTTGTAACATCGTTGTTGCCTTTCCTGAGCTTTTTCCAAATACCCTAAACTTTAAGACAAAATCCAGAAAGGGAACCTCCTCTCCTCCTCCCAACTCTTGTATCAGCTCCAAAGGCCCCGTACCTTCTGGCCGTATAGGAATTTGAAGGGTGAGAACCGGGTAGAATCCTGTGGCACCTCCTGGTAGGCGAAGAGGAGCTTCTGCAGGTTTTTCTCCCAGTCTCCCCCCTCAGATTCCACATAGCGGATAATGAGTTGTTTGAGCTTTCCTTTGAAGCACTTACACAACCCATTAGTTTGAGGGTGGTGGGGGGGGGTGTGTGTGAATGGAGCTGACCCTGTTTCTCCCAGAGGGTTTGAATCAGCTCACTTTGGAACTGGACCCTCTGGTAGGTCAGTACCTCCTGAGGAAACCCTACTCGAATAAAGATGTCAGTAGAGCTTGAGCCACTTGGGTGACAGGGCAACGGCCTCCGGATGGCAAACTTGACCAGGGTGAGGCTGAACTTCTTTCCACTGCGGCTTGAGATGGCTAAGGGACCTACTGAATATATGGTAACCCTCTTGAAAGGTTAACCTATCAAGGGTATGGGCTGAAGCGGGGCACAGCAGGGTGCTGCCCCTATCCTTTGACATACTGTGCAAGAGGCTCAGTATTTCTGAACCTCTGAGTGACCCCCGGCCAAAATAAAACTACGCAGCAGATGGACTTGGGTCTTTTTGATCCTCATGTGCCCAGCTGCAGGGACATCATGGACCAGGCACAGGAGTTGGGGTCAGCACTGTTGGGGCACCACTAGCTGATAGATGTGGGTCCAGGATTTCTCTGGGCAGGATTAAGGCTTTTTCCTGTATAAAAAAAAAAAACCTTCTCCCATCTGTATATTCCCCCCTGGTTCCCTCCCCCAGGTAAGGCAGCTGCACAGCAGACAAGCTCTAGGGTGGGGTCTGTGAGTTGGTCTTCCCTAAACTCCTTATGATCTACCTTCCCCCTGTCAATGGTCACATTCTGGTCAGGATTACTCACCACCCCCGGTTAAGAGGAGGATGACAGAGACTTGGATGGTTGGGTATTCTCAGAAGAAGTTGCAGAAGGATCCACATCAGGGAGCTGCTTGGCTTGGCTGTGGGTGATCAATGTGACAAACTGGCTGGACATCTCTTGCCCTAGGTCATTACCCAAAATAACAGGTGTTGGAAGGCCAACCAGGAGCCCCACTTCAACCTTTCCGTTGTCGTTCCCCGAGTCCAACTGAACACATGCCAGAGTGATGTCCGAGCCCTGGCCCCCAGCCAGGGAGATTGTCACTTGGCACCCCTGTAGATGGTGTTCTGGGGGGGGGAGATATCCAGGCTGACCAAGGTGATGGAAGATCAAGTGTCCCAAAGTCCCTGGGCCTGGAAGTTATTGACCATGACCGGCTGGATATGAGGATGGAGGTTGGCTGGGGTAGGATGGCCAACCTGTCACATGGAGTGGACAGGGTATATCACATCCTCCGCTGCTGGTATATCCCAGGGGTATAATTCCTCAGACCCTGATGGCTCATCTTGGTGAAAGTGACTGAGGTGCCCGCACATATAACAGCGTCTCGGGTTGGGCAAATCATGGGCCCTGTTTGCAGGGGCGTCGCTAGGTTAAAACATTCGGGGCCTGGGCCCCGGATGTTTTGTCCCATGCCCTGAATGTCCTGCCTGCTAGATACAACTGTATTGCCGTACACAGAACGGCAATACAATTGAATCTAATACACTGGGAAGAGCTGAAGGACCTGTGGTGACATCACAGGTCATGTGATCAGCAAAACAGGCTGTGATAGGATGACCTGGATGATGTCACCATCATGTGACCAGTGCAGGATTGGAACGGAGTGAAGAGGAGAAGGAGCCTAATGGTGATGTCTGTACATGAGGAGAGGAAAGTGAAGGGAGAGGCAGAGCAATGCTGGGAGTTGTAGTTATTTAACTGGGATGTATGCTAGGGCTGAAGGGAGGGATGTTATTGACATGGAACTGTGTGCTTGAAGTGGCTGGGGGAGGGAGTGATGTTATTTACATGGGATTGTATGTTGAAAGTAGATGGTGGGGGAATGATGTTTATGTACATGGGACTTAATGTTTAGGCTACGTTCACACTTGCGTTTGGGGATCGACTTGTGAGATCCGTTTCAAGGCTCTCACAAGCAGACCCAAATGCATCAGTTTATCCCCAATGCATTCTGAATGGATGCGGATCCATTCAGAATGCATTCGTTCGGCTCCGTACGGCCCTCCATTCCGTTCTGGAGGCGGACCCCAAAATGCTGCAAGCAGCGTTTTTGTGTCCGCATGGCCTTGCGTAGCCAAACGGATCCATCCTGACTTAAAATGTAAGTCAATGGGGACGGATCCCTTTGCATTGACACAAAATGGTGCAATTGTAAACGGATCCGTCCCCCATTGACTTTCAATGTAAGTCAGGACGGATCCGTATTGGGACTTAGAAATTCAAATCTAATACAAACGAATCGGTCCTAAACAAATGCATTTGTTTGTATTATCGGTGCGGATCCGTCCTGTACAAGTACAGGACAGATCCGCACAAACGCAAGTGTGAAAGTAGCCTTAGGGGGTGATGTTTACATGGGATTGTGCGTTGGAGGCGGCTGGGGAGGAGGTGATGGTATTTACATGGGACTGTATGGTGGAGGGAGGATTATAACTGCAGGGGGCACTGCAGATCCAGGGGACATTATAGGCGGTCTTATTACTACTGGGGGCTCTATAGGAGGGTCTTAAAGATCCGCCTTATTTCTACTAAGCGCACTATGGGGGCCTTATTACTACTGAGGGGACTGTAGGGAGCTTTATTACCACTGGGGGAACAATAGAGGGCCTTATTTCTACTGGGGACTCTGTGAGGGTATTATAAATATGGGAGGGCTCTTCTACTAATGGGGGCATTGTTGAGGAGCATTATCACGGTTGGGGCAGTGTTACTAATGAGGGCATTCTAGAAGGGAATTTCTATTGGTGGGACTATGAGGAGCACTATTACTATGGGGGGCAGTAATGTTTATTCAGGATAGTATTTGGGGGCATTGGGGGGGGAGCGTAACTATAGGCTCATGGGCCCCGGTGCAAGAGTTCAGCTTGGGCCTCCCTTCCCTCAGTGCTTTGTGTGCCTTCTTATGCGGCACAAGTGTCTTTGGGCCCCTTCAGGCTCCTGGGCCCGGTAGCGACTGCTACCTCTGCACCACCTATAGCTGCACCCCTGGGGGGGGGCACATAAAGCAGCAGGATAACACTGTGGGGACTCCAGTTGGGGGATAATGATAGAATGTGAGGAAGCTAAGATGTCTGTGTGTCACACTCTGCAGAGACGAGGCGGCTAAGAGAAGTTGTCCAGACCGAGTGGAGAAGATGATGAGAGAGAAGATCTACAAAGAAGATGATGACAGAGAGGAGACGTCACCTGGAGGCCCTGGATGTGACAGGTAAGTGCTGCTGTATAGCAAGTACAGCAAAGTGCAGGGGGGGGGGGGGAAACATATTTATTGGGGCTTGTGCCCCGGATCTTTTGAGACCCTAGCAACGCCCCTGCCTGCTTGTAAGCCTTTGACCTGGGCAGCGGAATAGTCCTGCTCAAGGGCCTGATGGTGGTGGGGGCAGCTCATATCCCTGGTTGGGGGGGTCTCCTAAGATTGGTGGACATTGCGGACCTCCAGCAGAATCAATTGTCAATAAACTTATCAGCCAGTTGGGCTGCTTGCTCTAGGGGGTGATGGTAAAAAGGGGCTATGAGGTGTCCAGGCGATCCCAGGGCCGAAGAGACCGGACAGCAAACTAGGCTACAGGTATTTGGCCCAATCAAATTTGGGCACCTGGTGCATCAGCATTAGTGTTGAGCACGAATATTCAAACAGTGAATTTTAATCGCGAATATCGGCACTTCGAGAATTTGCAAATGTTTAGAATATAGCGCTATATATTCGTAAAATCAAATATTTCGTTTGTTTTTTTTGGTTTTTTTTTAACACAGTACACAGCAAGTGATCATCCCTCCCTTCTTGTAGCTTGTGGGCCAATGAGAAGGCTTTCTCACAGCTTAGAAACATCCCTTGCAACCAATAGGAAAGTTGCCTACCCCTTACTATATAAGAACCTCCCCAGCAGCAATTTTCTAAAGTTTATTGCAGTTATGAAAGAGACAGCAGTGTCATTGCTGTGCTCTGTGCTTTGTTGTATTACATTAGACAGTTAACTTATATATAATTCAGATCGTTAGGGGGAGATAGTCAGTGTAGGTTAGATTGATCTATAGTGTAGCTGATAGGTTCTAGTGCAGGGTGTTCGGCAGTGTAATAGGTTTTGAAGTCCATACATACAGGTGAAACTCCAAAAATTTGAATATCGTGCAAAAGCCCATTTATTTCAGTAATGCAAATTAAAAGGAATTGCATTAATGCATCTTAAAATTTGAATTTTGTGAAAAGGTATAATATTCTAGGCTCAAAGTGTTACACTCTAGTTAGCTTATTAATCCATGCCCCCTGAGCAAAGGGTACCTCAAAATTGTGACTTTGGGGTTTCATAAGCTATAAGCCATAATCATCCAAATTATAACAAATAAAGGCTTGAAATATCTCGCTTTGCATGTAATGAGTCTATCTCATATATTAGTTTCACCTTTTAAGTTGCATTACTGAAATAAATGAACTTTGCACCTGTACATGCTATAAACATAATTGCATGTATTAAGAAAAAATATGCGCATCATTAATTGCTGTAAATTCGCAAATATATTGGAGCACTCTATCTGCATATAAAGCTATTCTAATGTTCTGCCGTGCCAACCATTTTCTCCAGTCTCAGGAAACTTATACCAGTTTGATAAATGTAGCATAAGTGACCCACGCCTGTATTTTGCACGCATTACGCGAATATTGCATTGCCGATTTTTGCAATTAAGAGTATAATCTCAAATTCGAGAATATATGACGAATATTCTACAAAATATTCGTGAAATATCGCGAATTTGAATATTGCCCCTGCCGCTCAGCACTAATCAGCATCAGGGTCTCAAACCTTTGCAGATGTTTATCAATGTCGGTACTGGACTCATTAAACACTAGCACGTCCCTGTATCGTAGATGGTTTCCTTGGCAGGGGACCACCAAAGGGTAGTAGCCGGAGCTGGTGGTTGATGTACTGGAACTCCCAAAACTGATTCAAGGATGCAAGCCCTCTCCGGGCTCCAATGTGACAAACAACTCTTGGAACCCAGGCTGCTTGGGACAGGGTTGTTGATCCTAGATTGCCACTGGATCCTTGATCTTGTAAGCTGTTTGATTCCTCAGGTTCAACCTCGCCGAGTTCAACCTCTGGGCTTCCCAAAGGACCGATTTCCGACCAGGTATTGACATCCAAATCGGTCCTCTTCCCAAGGCCGAGCTAGTGGTGTTGTACATGGTGGTGTCCAAAGCATGTTGTTTATGCCTCACCTATGGCCTGCTGGGTATGTCTATATGCTCCCCTGATCTTGGAGCCATCAGATGGTGTCAACAAACACCAGTACCTTGCAGCTCCCCCGAATCAGCAAGGATGGGCAGTATCACGCTGCTGCCGCCAGTTCTGGAGACATGAGGGTCAGTGGGTGCTCTTGTCTAACGGACTGGCTATCTTTATAAAGATAATGCTGGGCCAGGGCTTATACCACCGAACAACCATACTTCTTTCCTGTGGCTGGAACACTACTCAAACAACACAGGTGTCACAACCAGACAGTTGAGAAGCTCTGACAGGAGCTTTCTAGATCCTCCTCCTTGAGTTTCTTTGTTTTGGTTAAGTTCCTCATCTCGTTAGTCTATCTCAGTTGTCATGCAGTTGGACTGATTGCTTCCCTTTAAGTTCCTCCCCATGATGCATTAGGTTGCGGCTTATACAACTTCCTGGAGTGTGTGTGCTTGCTGTTTCTATTTCCCAGTCCTCTGCAAGATAAGTGCTGTTCCTTTATTTGTGATTTTCTGTCTGCTGGATTTTCAGGTGACCCTGACTCCCTCCGTGTCTAGTGTAGGGAGCCGGTGGTCGTGTCCCCTCACTATTGTAGGGTCTTCAGGTATTAGATAGCCGTACGTGGATATGCGCCCATCCACCTTTGGGGTGTTCGCATAGGCTGAGCAATTAGGGAGAGTGGCAGGTCTCATGTAGGGGTCTCCCTTTTGTTCCTTAGTTGTGGATCCAGTGAGTCATTATTGTATTGCATTGTCTTGTTTCCTGTACACCATCCGTGACAACAGGATGAGGGTACAACACTCCGGGAAGACTTTATTGGATAACTAACAGTCAGCAGCATATAGGACAGTCCAAGCAAGGATACATGATGGTACATGTTATTTATTAGTTACATATAAAATATATACCCCGCTGAATCTTTCAGTTCAGTGATGTCTTGGACACAAGTTGATGTATTATAAAAAAGTGGGTAGTCGTTTGGACTATATGTACACCCCTCTAAATTATGGGTTGCCTACTTATACAGGTGATCAGTCTGTATAGAGGTCTTATTAAAACACATAAATGTGCACAATGTGTAGGGTAATAAAAACCAAGGTAAAATAAACTGCATAAAATAGAATAAAACTAATAGTAGCATAAGCACTGATGTGTTCCTCTTGTATCCTGGGTAAATGGCCGCTTAAATAATGGTCTTACCCCATTAGTTCTGGGTCTCAGAGAGCGGCTGTGAAAAAGTTCTAGGTTCGCAATACCCTGGTGTATGCGGGCGATGGTCCGATCCTGGATGGCGTCGGTGCGCACGTGGTTCGATGCTCCCTCGGCGTCTCTCTCCGCTGCGGCGTCCTGGATCCCTGGATGTTCTTGCTGCGTCCCACGTGGTACAGGAAATGGCATCCCACGTGAATAGGAACTGTGTTGCTGCGGTCAGCTGGGTGCCCAGTATTAGTGTCCCCTATTGTGTCCCGAGTAATAATTATGTCCTGTAAAATGCCCCATAATAAAACTGCCCCATAATGCCTCCAGCAATAATAACCCATATCAAACCCCTAGTAATAATGTTTCAATATATCCAGCAAGAATAATATCCCCAGTTCTAAAAATGTCTCTATAGTGCCCCATTATTAGAATGCCCCAGTACCTGCAGTAATGCCACCTATAGTGCCCCCAATATTTAAAATTCCACCCAGTAATGACCCTCATAGTGCCCCACTATTAAAAATCCCCCTAATAGTGCCCTCAATAATGCTGCCTATAGTGCAATAATGCCCCCTATAGTACTGCCAGCAATGTCCCCACAGTGCCCCCTGTAATATCCCCACAGTGATCCTAGTAATGTTCCCTACTGTGCCCCAAGTAATGTCCCCCTCAGTGCTCCAAGTTATGTCACCCACAGTGCCCGCAGTAATGTCTTCTGCAATGCTCCCAATAATGTCCCTTACAGTTCCTCCACTAAAGATCCCATGGCCCTCACTAACCCCCCCTCTATTGTGATGCCAGCAATGTCCTCTCAGTGCCCCCAGTAATGTCCCGCACTATGCGCCCAGTAATGTCCCCCACTGTGCCCCCTGTAATGTCCATATTTTGCCTCTAGCAATGTCCCCCACAGTGATCCAATTTATGTTTCCCACAGTGCTCCCAGAAATGTCTCCCACAGTGTCCACAGTAATGTGCCCCAGGGTAATGTCCCCCACTAATTCCCACCCTGGTAATTCCACCATGTCTCCAAGTGGCCAAGAAGAAAAAAAAGATAATACCTGGGTCCTGTTCCCCGTTTCTTGCGGCTTACAGACTGATACCAAGATGCAGGCTGCCAGTCGCGATGATGTCATCATTATGTGTCCTGAAGCAGGTGTTCACGATAATGTCATTGCTTTGTGACTGGCTGTGCTAATTTACTGTTTTATAGGCCCTGGGCCTACTAGACTAGGTCACAGGCCTATAAGGGTGAATAGCAGAGCAGGGAAACATCTGCTCCTGTGCCTCACTGCACTTTTCAACTGCATCGCCATCCCGAGGACAGTGATACAGTTGAAATCAGTAGGGGGACCTGGTACTCCCAGTAAGGTATATGGTCAGACTGGCCTGGTTATCTCTATATGCATATGCATACAGGGAATTTTTATTTTATTTTTTTAAACCTACAACAACCCACAGTTACAACGCATCAATCCTCAAAAAAACACAAGTAAACACCAAAAAACGAGGATGCTATTAATGTAAAAATAATTACTTTTATTGAAATACATAGAAGAATCAATACAAGTGTTGGTCAAAAGGGATAGGACATGAGAAAACGAGCCTCTAAAATAGGGCTTAACAATGTGGAGAATGGCACTTGAGGAAAATTGCACCCTGAGCAGCCACAGTTGCATCAAATTAAGGGAGTCGGATGACGATGGAATGAGTAATGGGTAGTGATGACAATACGATATCCCCACAATCATATAACATGACTATCCCAACTGTCCTGGCATCCTCCTCATTTGAAACCCAGGTGAATGGTAAGACTGCGGCTGTATGAAAATGTGGCTGGTGATTAATAACTGCTAAATAATAACTGATACCGCGAGTCCAACCCACACAGAGTCTCACATTACATGCCCATGTTGCTGCTGCTCATTGATGCCAATGGATCCCCAAGTGCCTCAACCTCGACACGTGTTTCGCCACGTATGCATACAGGGAAAACTGTCAATTAGTGATACCACTCATCAGTCTTAGCTCAGCTCTCCCTGCTCTATAACATGCTGACAGTAGATGGGGACAACATTGTCATGGTGACAGGCTCCCCTTAAAGGGGTTGTACGGGTTCAAAGCTGAACCCGGACATACCCAGAATTTCACCCCGGCAGCCACCTGACTTGAGCATCGGAGCAGTTCATGCTCCAATGCTCTCCTTTGCCCTGCGCTAGATCACGCAGGGCAAGGGCTCTTTTGTTTACAATCACACACTGCCGGGCGGAAGCTTGCGCCCGGCAGTGTGTTCAGTGACGTCCCCGGCTGTGATGGGCATGCTTTAGCGCTGCCCTAGCCGTTTTACTGGCTAGGGCAGCTCTAAAGCCCGCCCATCAGTGCCAGTGACGTCACCGGGCTTCCTGGCAGCTCCATGGAGAGCCAGGTACGTCACCGGATCTCCAAAAAATGCCTTTGCCCTGTGCGATTTCGCAGGTATTTTGTAGTCCATGGCCTATTATACCTTTTTGTTTAATTAGGAGTAAAGTAATTATTTTGGAATATGAAGATCACATGTATAATAAAGTAACAATCTCATTCATTCATTCATTCATTTCAATGAAGATTTTTTTATTCAGAAAATATGAATTAAATGGTATATTCTGCACAATTTATATGCATACTGATCCAGTGACATGAAAAGAACATCACAGTTTGTCCTTACATCATTTTTTAATGCATGACTTTTAGGTTGGTAAGTCTTTTGCATTTCAAGCACAAATTTGAGTGAGCTGTTTCTTTATCATTGTCATTGTAAATGAAGCAGAGGACAATGGTCTCCAAACAGTGGAATAGGTAATCCATAGCAACATAAACACAGCTCTATGCATTCTTAAACATTAACAAACAGTGGCTTTGCCAGATTTTACAATGGCCCACACAAATAGAACAGTGTTAATCCTTGGATTTGGGGTATATGAATGGAAAATTGAAGTGACGAGATTTAAACATGACCGTATTTCTAATTCATGAATAAGTATTAACATTATTTAATGTCATTGACACTTTGTTCCTTGTTACCTTGAAATAAGATTTAACCAGTGTCTTGTCTATAAGATTCTAGTTAAGGATTTATAATGTTCATTTGATACCATTTACAATTTAAAGTTTATGGAATTTTTATGTATATAAAATACTTAATCTTAAAGCACATAAATAATAAAAACCTACTTGTTCTTAATTTTCCTCTTCTTCACGTTATTGTACAAACTGTAAACTGTGTTCTAGAGCTGATCTTGTTTAGTAACTGAGGAATATTTTCAGGCAGTCATTTAGGAGGCTATGTGGTCTTTGGTCACATACTCCTAAGATCCCCACCTAGTCTTGGTTAATCTTGGATAAATCCACTACAGTGGAAAATTTCCACAGCAGATCTAGCCTCAAAAAGTGCAGGAAATCTGAAGCAAAATCTGCACGTGTTTCCAGTTGATTTTGTTTTGAAAAGTGGTAAAATCTGTGGTGGAAATCTGTGTCAAATCCACTAAAGAATGATTGGGACCTTTTTTTCTGTACTGAAATATAAAATCTCATCCACTTGTCTGCTACTGTAATCTGCTCAGATCCACAGCAAATCTGCCCCATCTGAGTTCACCATTTGGTGGTCATGAGTAAATCAATTTTAAACAAATCTCTTTTATTACAACTTTTGTAAAAAAAAATCAGGTTTCATCTGACGCAGAATTTTTGGGCAAATTTTGTAGAGAGAGAAAAAGAAAATAGAGTAAAAAAAATGAGAGACTAGAAAGAAAAAAAAAAAAAGTAGTTCTAGGAGATCTCAGAGTGTCATACACTCTTTTTCAGACCACTTGATTCTGCTACAATTGATTTGATCCCCAAGCCTAGGCTGTTCCCAGAGGGGGAAAATTATTTTTGTGTCTGTAGAGCACCCGAGCATCGGGAAGTGTTTTACTCAAGCACCAGAGCACACAAGCACTTTGGTGCTCGACCAACACTAGCTCTCACCCAATCAACGAGTGTTCGCTCGCCTGTTGGATGAACGGCAAAACCTTTAGACAGGGCAGATATCGGGAATGACTGTTCTTAACAATTCTCCTTCCCGATAATTGCCCCGAACATTGTCCCATGTAAAGGAGCCATTATAGTCATAATTTTTTAACCTTGTCACTCCCATTTATATCTAATACATTAAAGCTTAAAATACTTGTCACAACTAGAATATAACTAATAGAGTTAAGTGTTTGTCGTAGTTTACATATATGAGGGAGAAAAGGTAGAGTGGAAGATGACAACAAGAAGAAAAAACCTAACCTATAACTGTCATTTTTCTCTGTGCAGTTTCCAAGGACACCAGAAAGTGATGCAAAAAGTTGTGTACATTATCTCCCCCTATTATAACATACTGGATGGGATATGTTTTTTTTAGGTTTTTTTTATTGTCACATTTGTAGAGTGGTAATAAGATTGTTTTATGCCTAATCAGACCATTTGCCCACTCATGATTCCTGACAAATGTCAGTATGAATAGTTAGTCTTTTGCAAAACGCCTTTCAAGTTTTGTTTGAAAAGTCTATTCATCCCACAAAAAATTATTTACTGTTACTGATTTACTTACCAGTTGTCTGACCACCTCTGTATGTTTTTCTCTGACATTTGGAAATTCGATTCTAGCAATAGAATGAATGCAGGGTTTAGGTAGGCATCATGTAATGTGAATAATATTATACTTAATACAGTTAATTGGTTCAAGATAACAGATTAGCATATACTTGTTTGCATTTCTGCATGCCTATATTATACTATATATCCATAATGAACTTATGGTGCTAAATTGTATTAAAATGGATTTCTCATGGACCAAACATTGTAATTCAAACTATTAAAAAATTAAGTCCACTTTAATTTATCTTCTGAGGCTTGAGGAAAGGTTAAAGGACCTTAACATGTACAGCTTGGAAGAAAGAAGATACAGAGGGGATATGATAGAAACTTTTAAATACATAAAGGGAATCAACTCGGTAGAGGAGGAGAGCATATTTAAAAGAAGAAAAACTACCACAAGAGGACACAGTTTTAAATTAGAGGGGCAAAGGTTTAAAAGTAATATAAGGAAGTATTACTTTACTGAGAGAGTAGTGGATGCATGGAATAGCCTTCCTGCAGAAGTGGTAGCTGAAAATACAGTGAAGGAGTTTAAGCATGCATGGGATAGGCATAAGGCTATCCTTCATATAAGATAGGGCCAGGGACTATTCATAGGATTCAGATATATTGGGCAGACTAGATGGGCCAAATGGTTCTTATCTGCCGACACATTCTATGTTTCTAGATAGTAATATCATGTGTTTGCAAGTCAAATCCTATAGGAAAAAGCCTGTGGTTGTCTGTGAAGCACAGACATTCCTTTGACATTTCTTTGATTTAAAGATTTGGCCATGGCAATGTCCCACACAGCACTGACTACTTTTACTTAGAATTGTCAACGAAGATACCTTTAGGTGGAAATTAATATCTAGCTCCACCGTGAATTCTGTTTACAGTATAGTGAAACACAATTTCCAAGTCTATTATATTTAACTTCAAATTCTCACTTTAGGTAAAGGACTACTCTGAAATTATTCTTTCCAATAACATTACTACAAGTAGGCTATAGACTGCAACAAAATAGAGGTGCCTATATTTGGAAAAGGTCAAGGAATTAGGAAATTCTACATCAAACTAAAAAGTGAAAGACTAAATAATACCATGAGCTAAGTGTAGCATTTGTAGCATTTTACATTAGAAAAGAATACAGTTTATTCATATACTTTGTACTTTGATGGTAAGCTTTAATGAAATGTAGATCATGTTTGGCAACTTGGGCAGACACTGTGGTCTTTCCAATCAATAATGGTGTCTGGGCCTGAACTTTCCCAATAGAATGGGCACAGTTGATTGGAAACCAGATACTTTCTAGACCTAGCACCAGCACACAATGTACCACATGAAAATCTAATATTACACATTAAAATCACTAGCATTAAAACTATTTTAGGTTTCATGCTTATTCACATAAACATATTTTCTGTGCGCAACCTGGATTGCATACAGGCAGCTCACAGACTCATAGAAGTAAATTATGCTATTCACACCAGCATTCACAAAAATTGACTCCAATAGTCACCAGGTTTGTGTCCTATGCAGGTAAACATTGGGGAGGACGCAGTGCTCACGCAAGCTGATTGGTAGAGTTGGCGAGTGTCAGCTACCTCTCTTATTTTGATGACCTACCCTGAAGATAGGTCTTAAAGGGGTTGTCTCATCTGAGACATTGGTGGCATATTGCTAGGATATGCAACAAATGTTAGAATGGGGCCCCCAAAGTGAACAAGAGCAAACAGCCCATGCATGGCTGCCTCATACTTTTACGGGAGTTCCGAGTGCTGGCTCGGCTATTTCCAACAGTCCCATAGACATGAATGGAGAGGTGGCTGTGCATGTTTGGTGTGCTCTCTATTCACTTCTATGAGACTTCCAAAAATAGCCAAACATGTGTGGTGCACTCTTTTTCACATTGGTGCTGGGAGGTGCTGAAATTAGTGGCATATCCTAACAATATGCCACCAATGTCTCAGATGACACAACCTCTTTAACTACCAAAATGCTGCACAATTCATTATAGAAATATATGGGATAAAAATGTGACATGCTATTGACACTTTTTTTTATAAAATATATAAAATGTTAAAACATTTTTGCTACCTAACCATATTTTCTCTTAAAAAAGTTAACTGGTTCATCCGGTTGGACATACTCGTTATCTTATCTCCGAGTTGTTCTGTAACAAGTGATTTTCCACTTAAAAATGTCTTTCTTGGCATTACTAGAGAGAATATGGGCACATATGGGTTATCAATTATTAAATGAAAAATACATCAGAGTAAAATACAAATGGACACAAATTGAGGAAATTGCAAAATGTGGTCCTCCATGTAAAAATAAGTGGTTATCAACATCCCTGCAGTATGTCAGCATTCTAATAATTGTAATCTACTATGCCCCCTGTGTAACAAATATAATTATCTTAACAGCTTTTCTACTCAGGCTCTATGCATTTCCATTACAAAGTCAGCATCTTTTAATTAGCATGATGTAATAAATTAGCAGTTTTAAAGTCTGTTGAAAAGTCCCCATTTTCTCATCTATTTAATCCTCTGATGTTGCTGAAGCAATGTGTTCCTTAACTTTTATGAAAAAGTGCTGATACTCTTTTCAGTTCATAACACACAGTGTCATGCAAGTCCTGAACTCTATAGATTGACACAAATATTTTAAGTTCTTCTCATAATGCAATCATACTTAAAAAAATAAAATATCACATTGTCCCATATATGTTGTTCTGTAATGTTTGAAAACGATATTACACTGGCGCTTTTATCCTCTGTGAACTTATAGCTGACGCTGCGTTACTGCAGTAGTACCGCCACTACTGCAAAAAACAGGAAAACTAATATTAATAATAACAATAACAGGAGGGTAGAGAGGAAGCACTGAAAAACTATAATGAAAAAAATGTAATATCTAAAAAACAAATAAAAGCAGCCAAACTAGAGACCGAGAGATTAATTGCCAAAGAAAGCAAAACCCTAAAATGTTAGCTATTAAATATTTTTCTCTCCACTGTATTCACTGAGGAAAATAAACTGTTAGATGAAATGCAAAATATAAAAGTAAATTCCACATTAAATGTGCCCTGTCTGACCCAGGAAGAAGTACAGCGGCATCCTAAAAAGATTAAAATAGACAAATCGTCAGGACCAGATGGCATACACCCCTGTATCCTAAGAGAATTAAGTACCCAGACCCTTATTTCTGATATTTAACCCCTTAAGGACTTAGGATGTACCGGTACGGCATGTTTCCCGAGTCCTTAAGGACCCATGACGTACCGGTACGTCATGAGTTTAAAATAACATTGCGGCTCCCCAGGGGGTTAATCCGAACGGGATGCCGGCTGAAATCATTCAGCCGACATCCTGTCACAACGCCGGGGGGGTCATGTGACCCCCCGTATCGGCGATCGCAGCAAACCGCAGGTCAATTCAGACCTGCAGTTTGCTGCGCTTTTAGCCGATTCTGATCCCCGCGGTCTCTGACCCCAGGGATCGAACTTTAAAATGCCCGAAATACCGCAGGCGGTGCGGGAGGTGCGGGAGGCGGGTGGTGCGGCAGGCGGGATCGCGATCCCCTGCCCGCCTCCCCTTGAAAAATCGTTGGTGGACAGTGGTTATACCAGGGTGTCAGCACATTACTGACATCGGTGATGGAAACACTAAAACATGATTTTTTTGGTTTCAAAAATGAAATCGATGTGTAAAACTTAAATAAATAAAAAAAAAGTATACATATTAGGTATTGACGCGTATTGACCGGCTCTATAAAAATATCACATGACCTAACCCCTCAGGTGACCACCGTAAAAAAATAAAAGTAAAAACGGTGTAAAAAAAGCCATTTTTTGTCATCTTACGTCACAAAAAGTGTAATAGCAAGCATATGCACCCCAAAATAGTGCCAATCAAACCGTCATCTCATCCCGCAAAAAATGAGACCCAACTTAAGATAATCGCCTAAAAACTGAAAAAACTATGGCTCTTAGACTATGGAGACACTAAAACATTTTTTTTGTTTTAAAAATGAAATCAGTGTAAAACTTACTGTACATAAATAAAAAAAAATTGTATACATATTAGGTATCGCCACGTCCGTGACAACCTGCTCTATAAAATTACCACATGATCTAACCTGTCAGATGAATGTTGTAAATAACAAAAAAAAAGTGCCAAAAAATCTATTTCTTGTTACCTTGCCACACAAAAAAGTGGAATATAGAGCAACCAAAAATCATATGTACCCTAAACTAGTACCAACAAAACTGCCACCCTACCCATAGTTTCTAAAATGGGGTCACTTTTTTGGAGTTTCAACTCTAGGGGTGCATCAGGGGGGCTTCAAATGGGACATGGTGTCAAAAAAACCAGTCCAGCAAAATCTGTCTTCCAAAAACCATATGGCATTCCTTTCCTTCTGCGCCCTGCCGTGTGCCCCCTACAGCGGTTTACGACCACATATGGGGTGTTTCTGTAAACTAAAGAATCAGGGCCATAAATAATGAGTTTTGTTTGGCTGTTAACCCTTGCTTTGTAACTGGAAAAAATTTTTTTTTATGGAAAATCTGCCAAAAAAGTGAAATTTTGAAATTGTATCTCTATTTTCCATTAAATCTTGTGCAACACCTAAAGGGTTAACAAAGTTTGTAAAATCAGTTTTGAATACCTTGAGGGGTTTAGTTTCTTAGATGGGGTCACTTTTATGGAGTTTCTACTCTAGGGGTGCATCAGGGGGGCTTCAAATGGGACATGGTGTCAAAAAACCAGTCCAGCAAAATCTGGCTTCCAAAAACCATACGGCGCACCTTTCCCACTACGCCCTACTGTGTGCCCGTACAGTAGTTTACGGCCACACATGGGGTGTTTCTGTAAACGGCAGAGTCAGGGCAATAAAGATACAGTCTTGTTTGGCTGTTAACCCTTGCTTTATTAGTGGAAAAAATGGGTTAAAATGGAAAATTAGGCAAAAAAATGAAATTCTCAAATTTCATCCCCATTTGCCAATAACTCTTGTGCAACACCTAAAGGGTTAACGAAGTTTGTAAATCAGTTTTGAATACCTTGAGGGGTGTAGTTTATAGAATGGGGTCATTTTTGGGCGGTTTCTATTATGTAAGCCTCGCAAAGTGACTTCAGACCTGTAGTGGTCCCTAAAAATTGGGTTTTTGTAAATTTCTGAAAAATTTCAATATTTGCTTCTAAACTTCTAAGCCTTGTAACATCCCCAAAAAATAAAATATCATTCCCAAAAAGCTACAAACATGAAGTAGACATATGGGGAATGTAAAGTCATCACAATTTTTAGGGGTATTACTATGTATTACAGAAGTAGAGAAACTGAAACTTTGAAATTTGCAAATTTTTCAAAATTTTTGGTAAATATGGCATTTCTTTATGCAAAAAAATTAACTTTTTTGACCCAATTTTAGCAGTGTCATGAAGTACAATATGTGACGAAAAAACTATCTCAGAACGGCCTGGATAAGTCAAAGCGTTTTAAAGTTATCAGCACTTAAAGTGACACTGGTCAGATTTGCAAAAAATGGCCAAGTCCTTAAGGTGAAATAGGGCTGAGTCCTTAAGGGGCTAAGGACTCTATACTGACAGGGAGTGTTCCACAGGATAAGCGCATAGCAAATGTAATGCCAATTTTCAAAAAGGGTCTAAAAACAGAACCTGGAAACTATAGGCAGGTAAATTTAACATCTGTCGTGGGTAAACTGTTTGAAGGTTTTCTAAGAGATGCTATCTTGGAGTAAATCATCAAAAACAAAGTTCCAGCACTCACGTTTTCTTTGGTAGCTAAAATCCTAGTCTTTGTTCAGGCAGTAGAAACAATGTACAGGACACGCATCCACTAGTGTAGCAACATTGACGCGTTTCAAACAAAGTTCTTATTCTTAACTGTGAGCAGTGTCTTTTTCAGGGATTAAATACTGGGCTGGAAGCAAATGGTTCCACCCCCACCTGGAGAGGTGGGGGAAGGGATAAGAAGGAAAAGGGTGGAACCTTCTATTCCCTGTATAAGGGACTGTTCACATTGTCAAGAAATGTAGTTGCAAGTAGCATCCATCTAAATTAGATGCCTCCATATATAAAGTGACAATTCCCATAACCAGCATATAAAATTGCATATACAACATAATAAGGACTGTCATATATAAACATATACAAATACAAATATATAATAAGCTGATCTTATTCCCATATTACCTATCGAAAAATGGTCAATAGAAATGCATACTTTCGGGAATACCAGGACATATAATACAGACAGAAACATTTCGCAAAGAAGTGATGGGAAATATGATTTTACGTGCGGACAGTCACCACCCGATCCACACGATTAAATCGATCCCTGTGGGCGAGTTCACACGTGCCCATAGAAATTGTAGCACACTTGCGGCTTTTGAAAGGAGATCCAGATTGTTAAAACGCGGTTTAGGGTGCATTCACACGTCAGTATTTTTACCTTTCCAGATAAACGTTCCTGTTTTTTGCGGATCCGTTTTTCAGTACAACCTTCCGTTTTTTAATAAAGTGCTTCCGAATCCGTTCCGTGTTTCCGTGATTCCGTTTTTTTTTTTCAAAACAAAAAAGAGGAGGAGTAAAAGATGTTGCTAGGGTACCAAAAGTGGTGAAAACAGAGGACATCTTCTAGAACAGGTGCCATTTTATTGTGCTATTGGTGTAGTAGGAGCTGTGTTAGAAATCTCTGCCTTGCTAGCTTAGTTTTCTACAGTTATCTCACCGATCGTCATGTCTGAAGACTTGAATAATGTACTCCTTCACTGGCTTATTTCTCGGAGATTCGGACGGCAATCAGCTATGTTGGACGAAGAGCCGGGGACAAAGAGGAGACGACACTGGGTACATCCGATTATTGCTCAGAGACTTCAGAAAGGTCAATTCCACACATTATTTAATGACCTGCGACAGGACCCCTATAAGTTCAAATCTTACTGCCGTATGTCCATGGAGGCTTTTGACCATCTTCTGGTCTCTCTCCACCCTGACCTCAGTTTCCAGGACACAAGTATGCGGCACTGTATATCTCCAGAGCAAAGGTTGATAGTCACCTTGAGGTAAGTGTATTTTTCTTATTAAAAATAATATATCTAATAATAATTTTTACAAATGATTGTTAGCAAGCAAATTTTCTTTTTCTTTTTTTTTTCTTTCAGATTCCTTGCTACTGGGAACTCATTCGCTTCTCTGCACTTTGAGTTTCTACTAGGAATCTCTACAATCTCTGGGATTGTCTGTCATACCTGTAAAGTTATATGGCAGTCTCTCAGAGAAGCGGTGATGCCCACCCCCAAGGCGGAAGATCGACGATCTGTAGCCAAGGGATTTTACCAATCAGCGCAGTTTCCCAACTGCATTGGGACACTGGACGGTAAGCATATCCGTGTGAAGAAGCCGCCTCACTCAGGGTCCCGGTACTTCAATTATAAGCAATATTTTTCTGTAGTGCTGATGGCCCTTGCAGACAGTAATTACAGGTTTGTAATTGTGGATATCGGGGCCTATGGGAGCACTTCAGACGCCCGCATCTTTAGTTCTTCCAGAATGGGTGAACGGCTTCAGACAAACCAGCTTGCCCTGCCAGAGCCCAGTAGACTACCCGGATCTGCAGGTCCGCCGGCTCCATTTGTGATCGTGGCAGACGAAGGATTCGCATTGTCACCCCACATGATGCGGCCCTTCCCTAGACGCGATCTAGATGACAGGAAGCGCATCTTCAACTATCGCTTGACTCGCGTCCGTCAGTATGTGGAGTGCGCTTTTGGAATACTGTCCACTAAGTGGAGAGTATTCTTGTCATCTATACAGATGAATCCGGAGAATGCCACCCTGGTGATACAGGCTTGTGTACTACTACACAACTTCACCAGGATCCATGATGCCTCCACAGATGCAGAATTGGGCTTAAATATGACTTCTCCTGTCAGTTTAGACCTGAGCCGGCCTGGACGACCTGGAACAGCTGGACTAGCTGTTCGGGAACTCTATGCTGACTACTTCTGCAGCCCTGAGGGGGCATTGTCGTGGCAGTTGGATGCCATCCGTGGAAGACATTGATTTCAGCTGGAATCTGGTTAAAATTTTTCCCAAATTTTTAAAATATTAGTTTAGTTAGATCTCCTGTTGTTAGTTTAGATTATTGACTCGCAAGAGATTGAGGACCCTTGACGTGGGCTTGCGGGCTGAGGTATTTTGTAAAAACCTAATTTTTGGTGAAAATACCTTCTAATACCTCATTTTAAATTACGTCTCATTTTAAATATAAAATTTGAATTTTATGTATACATTTCTTGTTGTCCAGGTTCAGAGCTGAACTCTAATATTTCCCATATTTAATAATTTTTAAATGGAATATGTCTGGGTTCATCTCTGAATTTGAACAACACATGACGTAATCAGACCCGCAATCCACAAAGAATGAACTTCTTTGCATACTAGGTAAGTATAGAACATCAGCATTTAAAGGGGACAGCACATGTTTTTTTTTTGTTTGTAGTAAGCTACATTCTGTACATGCATTCTAGTGATTTAAGCAATGCAAGCCATCATGTACTGTCTAATTTAAACTAGAAATTTCACCGAGATTTTTTTTGAAAAAAAAAAATTCATTTTATGCTATTGACCTACACTAATAGTAGTTCATTAATATAAAATTTATTTTTTTAATAAAAAATCTGCATGTTCGGTTGATGGAACAGCCGGCCAATTCCGTGCTGAATATATACAACTGTTCTGCTACTTTTCTGCTCCAGCCCCATTCATTGTATAATGTAATTGTGCACAAGTGAATGGGGCCAGTGCAGAAATATAACACCACATTGATCTACATAAATGGATTGTAAAGACTGATCCCCCGCAGGAACACGGGTCCTGCTCACACCATTGTGAAATTCTTTTTTTTTTTTTAATCTTAAAAAAAGATGTTCAATATCATTGAAAAAAATTTTTTAATTAACAGTTAACATTTTAACCATATATTATTTAAATGTAATAAAATAAACATGAAATATTAAGTTTTTTTGTTTAAACCAATATTTTATATGTCAAATAATTCCCTGGTAAAGGGGCCCGGTGTATGTATCACTGGAGGTTCTGGCCTATTTAACCTGTAAACAGGCGTTTCTATATTTAGTTGCTGATCTCGTAGCAGCTCCATGCGATGCACAATTTCAAATGGTTCACTGTGTCGATATAAATCAATTAATAAGCACAGTGAGGAGAGACAACGTGTTTGCCGTTCCTCAGGCACACGAGAAAGACTTGAGGCCAGACTTCTTATGGTTCGTTCTTCTAAACTGTCCGACCGATTCTGATTTAGGAATTGTAGAACCCGAGAATCAATCAAGTTCCTAACTTCTAAATCAGAATCGGCCGCGTGTCTGCGCCGTCGTCTGCCTGAGGAAGGGCGAACAGGTTGCTCTTGAACAGGAGCAGTATCCACATTTGCATTAATTTCTGGAGAAGAAGTAATAATTGGTTCAATACGAATTTCTGGAATTTTTTCTCTTGATTCTTCAAGTGGTGCCTGGGAGGCCTCTTGGGAAATATTCCCTGTTGCGTCCGGATTTTGAGTTGATTATCAACAGTTCTATAAAGTTAAAAAAAATATTAAAAATCGTCGGAACAAGTCCTGTCTGAAGCGCTATGTCCATCTAGGTCGTCGGTCATGCATGACCAGTGCAAAACTGGGTACACACAAACGGACACAGCGCTATCACACAGAAATTTTATTACATTGGATATATATTTTAAATTAAAAACTCTCACCTCCTTAATTCCATAATCGGTTTCAAAAATTCAAGCTGCCGAGTATACAAATATGTTTTTTTTTTTAAGGAGCCATCGCCAGTCGCCACTACGAGCCTTTAAATTCTTTTCGCGTCTGTATTGGTCCCGGCATGAGTACCAGCGTTTTTTTTAAGTCTTTTACTGTTTTTAAAAAAACAAACAAAATAAATTATTAATAATTTAAAAAGAAACTAGCATAATCCTTGCAGCTAACACAATCAATTAAAAAACAATTTTGGACAAATGCATCCATGAGCCATCTGAATAAATAACAAAATCCATATGACCCTATCAGCGCCTACACTACATATGTCCAACCTGTGGCTATCCTGATGGTAAGAAACTACTACTCCCATCATTGCCACATACCCCACAGCTATCAGCCTACTGAAGGCCATGCTGGGAGTAGTAGTATTACAACTGCTGGATAGCTGCATGTTGGCCAGCATTAACCAATCCTATCACACACATCATTCTATATAAATCCTGAAAAGTGACTATATTAACCTTAAATTTTTTACCAAAAAATATAGATGTATGCAATATGAAGGAGTTAATGGCTTTGCAAATAGTTTAAACCACGGTTGCTATGCAACCTCAGGTTGCATTGCACAAAAGGAAACACCAATGTTTGCAAAGCTAAAAAGACTAGGCCTTGTACAATAAAATCTAAACCATGGATGCTCAACCTGTGTTCCTCCAGCTTTTGCAAAACTACTACTCCCATCATTGCCGCATACCCCACAGCTATCAGCCTACTGAAGGCCATGCTGGGAGTAGTAGTATTACAACAACTAGAGGTCTGCAGGTTGAACATCTCTGAACTACAAATCGCAGTGATTGTCCATGTCCAGAAGCAGGATAGAAAATGTTCTAATGAGCACCCAAATATCACTGACACTCAAATGTAGACTTTCTATGCTGTTCCAGGACAGATAGGACACAAAAAACTGACCTAATATCGATTCTGTACACAAAAAAATTAGACAATACAAATATACTCACTAATTTTATCACGCTTGGCAATATTAGCCGACTCCCAGGCTGCAGACATCAATTCGGTGGCAATCTCCTCCCAACAGCGGTCCTTTAATGCACGGTCCTGATATTGGTCCTTTCTTGTATCCCACAAGGATGGCCGTTCCACCTCATATGCCATTTTTGCAATAACTTTTCACTGAGCAGACACTCTGCACAGCAGACAGGATACAGCTTTCCCTGGTGCTGAAAGCACATGGCACAGGGGGCTGGCCTATTTTTTTTTATTTCCTGTCAACGGATCCAAAAATCTGGATGACATGAGGATGCTTTTAGCATGTCATCCGATTTTTTGACGGATCCATTGACTAGAATGGGATGACGGAATGCAAAATCGGACAAATAGTAGGACAGGGTATATTTTTTTCCAGGATCCGAATAACGGAACCCACGGAACGGAACGGAACGGAATCACGGAATCGGAGAGCACCATGAGTGCTGTCCGATTATTTGCGGATTCCGTTGAAAATGAATGGATCCGCATAACGTTCCATTTTTAATCGGAACGGATGCGGAACACCAAACACTGACGTATGAATGGACCCTAATACAAAGAGCTTATCCTGGGTGGATGATCTCTAGAGGTTTAGCGATTGCAAAAAATAAAACTAGAAGGGAACTGCTGTTCCCTTCCCAGAGTTTCTCTTCCAAAGATACGATTAGAAATAAAAAGATAAATCAAAAGAAATGTAAAGGGGAGAAAAATAGTGATAACATCAGTAAGGCTACTTTCACACTTGCGTTCGGGGTTCCGCTTGTGAATTCCGTTTGAAGGCTCTCACAAGCGGCCCCGAACGGATTCGTACTGCCCCAATGCATTCTGAGTGGATAAGGATCTGCTCAGAATGCATCAGTCTGGCAGCGTTCAGCCTCCGCTTCGCTCAGGAGGCGGACACCCAAACGCAGCTTGCAGCGTTTTGGTGTCCGCCTGGCCGTGCGGAGCCAAACGGATCCGTCTAGACTTACAATGTAAGTCAATGGGGGCGGATCCGTTTGACGTTGACACAATATGGTGCAATTTCAAACTGATCCGTCCCCCATTGACTTTCAATGCAAAGTCAGGACGGATCCGTCTGACTAACAATTAGACTTTGCTTTTTTTCTGAAATATAATGCAGACGGATCCGTTCTGAACGGACACCATAGTTTGCATTATAGGTGCGGATCGGTCTGTGCAGATACCAGACGGATCCGCCCGAACGCAAGTGTGAAAGTAGCCTTATAAGAGCAAAAACGCAAATGCAAGCAATAGCTATGATAAAAATGCACATGATGATCAATCTGAAACCAAGGAGCACATACCTACACTTGTCTTAACGTCTGTATAGCTTGTGAGATGATGTATGTGTGCTGCACCACGAGAAAATTCAAAGTCAGAATTTTGGAGCACCTCAACTACATCAGTAATCCTGCCAGTGTGAACATATCTAATGCGGCTGGACATTTTATACAAAAACATGAACGAAATGTAAAACATTTTAAAGCTTATGCTATCGAACAAGTGAAATTACCAAAAAGAGGAGGTGATTTTAAGCGCTTGGTTAGATTAAGTGAGGCTTTTTGGATTTTTAAATTAGATACTAGACATCCTAATGGTCTTAACGTGAGAAACAACCTATGCATTTCTATTGACCATTTTTCGATAGGTAATATGGGAATAAGATCAGCTTATTATATATTTGTATCTGTATATGTTTATATATGACAGTCCTTATTATGTTGTATATGCAATTTTATATGCTGGTTATGGGAATTGTCACTTTATATATGGAGGCATCTAATTTAGATGGATGCTACTTGCAACTACATTTCTTGACAATGTGAACAGTCCCTTATACAGGGAATAGAAGGTTCCACCCTTTTCCTTCTTATCCATTCCCCCACCTCTCCAGGTGGGGGTGGAACCATTTGCTGCCAGTCCAGTATTTAATCCCTGGAAAAGACACTGCTCACAGTTAAGAATAAGAACTTTGTTTGAAACGCGTCAAAGTTGCTACACTAGTAGGGGCGTGTCCTGTACATTGTTTCTACTGCCTGAATAAAGACGAGGATTTTAGCTACCAAAGAAAATGTGAGTGCTGGAACTTTATTTTTGATGATTTATGCTACAGAAGCTCACCTGCCTGTTCTGTGCACGCAGGCGATCCAGATTGATTGAGGGAGCTGGATCTTGGAGTACCTCACTGAAAATAAGCAAATAACGCCATATCAGCATGGCTTCGTGAGGGATCGGTCATGTCAAACTAATTTAATCAGTTTCTATGAGGAGGTAAGTTCTAGACTTGACAGCGGCGAATCAATGGATGTCGTATATCTGGACTTCTCCAAAGCATTTGACACTGTACCGCATTAAAGGTTAGTATATAAAATGAGAATGCTTGGACTGGGCAAAAATCTGTATGTGGGTAAATAACTGGCTCAGTGATAGAAAACTGAGGGTGGTTATTAATGTTACACACTCAGATTGGGTCACTGTCACTAGTGGAGTACCTTAAGGGTCAGTATTGGGCCCTATTCTCTTCAATATATTCAATAATGATTAGTGTTGAGCACGAATATTCGAATAGAGAATTTTTATCGCGAATATCGCCACTTCGAGAATTTGCGACTATTTAGAATATAGTGCTATATATTTGTTATATCGAATATTCTGCATGAACACATGATTCCTCTCTGCTTCGTTCTTGTGGGCCAATGAGAAGGAAGCAATGTCAAGTTCACAGTCAAGTTCACAACAATACTTAGTCCACCAATCTAAAATTAGCGCAATTGCAAATATATTGGAGCACTTGACTCTATCTGCATATAAAGCTATTCTAATGTTCTGCCGTGCCAACCATTTTCTCCAGTCTCAGGGAACTTATACCAGCTTGAAAAATGTAGCCAAATTTTTACATTGGCAATTTTTTCCAATCAATAAAATTATCTCAAATTCTCAAAATTTGCGAATATATGACGAATATTCTACAAAATATTTGTGAAATATCGCAAATTTGAATATAGTCCCTGCCGCTCATCACTATTAATGATCTTATAAAAGGCTTGCACAGTAAAATATAAATTTTTGCAGATGACACTAAACTAAATCTGAATAGATTGGAGGCTTGGGCAGATAAGTGGCAGATGAGGTGTAACACTGACAAATGTAAGGTTATGCACATGGGAAGGAATAATGCAAGTCACCCGTACATACTAAATGGTAAGACACTCGGTAACACTGACATGGAAAAGGACCTAGGAATTTTAGTGAACAGCAAACTAAGCTGTAAAAAACAGTGTCAGGCAGCTGCTGCCAAGGCCAATAAGATAATGGGTTGCATCAGAAGGGGCATAGATGCCCTTGATGAGAACATAATCCTACCACTTTACAAATCACTAGAGACCACACTAGAGATGGCCTTGCGGTTCGCCTGGCGGTCGTTTTGCGGCGAACTTTGCGTGTTCGCGATTCGCCAAACATGCGAACATATGGCGATATTGGTGCCCGCCATATTCTTTTACATTGTGAAGAACTTTGACCCATGACACATCCATCAGGTGGTACAGGACAGCCAATTGAGATGATTCAGCACATGGACATACCCCCTACCTTATAAATAAACCTGATCTGGGCCCCATTTTACATTCAGTCTTTTGCCAGTGTAGGGAGAGGTTGCAGTGTGGAGCAGGGACAGACTGTTAGGGACACAAATCGCTAGCTAATAAGGCCACAAAAGTCATTTTAAGGACTGGTATAGGTGTGCTATTGATAGGTGTGACATACTGAGGGGTGTTATATACTTATAATATACTTTCTAACATAGAAAGTATATTATAGTGCAATTGTATTGTGCAGCAGTTGTGTGCGGTTCTGCTCTGATACTGCAGCCACACAGAGTGCTAAACGCTATTGGAACAAATAATTTCTACTGGTGTGATTTACCAGTTGCCCCCCCAAAAACCTGATTAAGACAGGGGTGTTATTTAACAATAATATACTTTCTATATACTGCATTTATGTAGTGCAGCATTTGTCTGCGGTTTTGCTGCGTTACCGCATCTACACAGAGTGAAAAACACTATTTGAAGAAATAATTTCTACTGGTGTGATATACCAGTTGCCCCCCCAAAAAACTGATTGAAGCAGGGATTTTATATACCAATAATATACGTTCTATATAGTGCATTTAGGTAGCACAGCATTTGTCTGCGGTTGTGCTGCATTACCGCATCTACACAGAGTGACAAACACTATTGGAGACAATAATTTCTACTGGTGTGATTTAACAGTTAGCCCCCCAAAAAACTGATTGAGGCAAGGGTGTGATATACCTGCTCTTCTATAGGGACTTTTGTCACAGGGTCATTTTTTAAATGACAGGCAGAGGAAGAGGCAGGCCATTCCGCAGGGGTGGTAGGGGTTGGGCAGGTGCACCAGGCCGGAGCCTAAGTGGAAAGTTGCAGAAAATGCATGCGATTACGTCAAAGGACGCACCAGACTTGGTTTAGTGGCTCACTCAGCCTTCCGCTTCTGCACCCTACTCATCCTCTCTATCTGCACCCTCTTCACACTCTGCTGTGTCCACCCCCAAAGACACCACCACCACCAACATATCCCCTCCGCTCGAGTCAGAGGAATTATTTTCCCATACATTCCAAGACCCTACCGATGCACAGCTATTCTTGGCATCGGATCAGGAAGAGGAGGTATCAACGGTCGCCACCCAGCAGTCTGACGACAGTACCCAGATCAGCCCAAGGAGGGTGGTCCCCGCTTTTGCTGCCTACTCCGAGATCTCTAATGACAGTGGTGGTAAAGGTGACGAATCCGATAATAACGTGTCGATGGACGTCACGTGGGTGCCCACAAGAGAGGAAGAGGAGGGGAGTTCAGAGGGAGAGACGGAGCAGCAGATAGGGAGGAGAAGCAGGCAGAACTTACAGTGCACAGGAGGCAAAATGCAGACTGCTAATGTATCTGGAACGAGCCATCCACAATGCACGGTCACATCTGTCCCTCCCAGGACGCCGGCACATGGCTCTGCAGTGTGGGCTTTATTTAACGTGTCCGCTGCTGACAACAGTGTTGCCATCTGCAGCCTGTGCCGTCAACGTATAAGTCGCGGTAAGCCCAACACTCACCTAGGGACGACCGGCTTAAAAAGGCACCTGGCCTCCCTCAACGAGCCCAGTGGGAGCAACACCATCAGAACCCACAAAGCCACACTCCCGGTGCTCACCGTCCTGCCTCTTCTCCTTCACCTCTCTCCTCCCAGTTATCCTCTACTCCAGCTTCCACAGTGCCATCATCGCGTTCATCTTGCAAAAGGCAGGCTTCCTTGCCCCAAATGTTTGAGTGAAAAAAGATAATGACGCCGGATAACCCTCTTGCCCAATGGCTGACCGCTGGCTTGTCAGAACTGCTAGCCCGCCAACTACTGCCATATAAACTGGTGGACTCGGAGGTCTTTAGAAAATTTGTGGCCATTGGAACACCGCAATGGAAGGTCCCCGGAAGGAAATATTTCTACCAGAAGGGCATCCCAGAGCTATATGGCCATATTTAGCGGCAAGTGAATGTATCTCTGTCACACAGTGTCAGTGCCAAGATACATCTGACTACAGACACGTGGTCTAGCAAACACGGGCAGGGAAAGTACATAACTTTTACTGCCCACTGGGTGAACCTTCTGACGGCCGTCAAGCATGCAACCTGTGGCACCCATGTAGATTTGGTGTTACCACCATGGATTGCATGCAGGCCTACCTCTTCTTCTCCTCCTCCTACTCCATTCTCCCTCTCCTCCTCGGCTGACTCCTACTTTTCCACTGCTACCGTCTCTTCTGCTGTGCCCCCCAAGATCCCCAGAACCTATTCGATGTGCCAGGTGAGACGTTGCTGTGCAGTGTCTGTTGTGCCTGGAAGCCAAGAGCCACGCCGGTCCTGCACTCCTTTCAGCTTTGCGGTCGCAGGCAGATCAATGGCTAACCCCTCTCAATTTTACAGTTGGTAAAGTGGTGTGCGACAACGGTGCCAACCTGCTGAGCATGCTGAAACAGGGCAAAATGACACACGTGCCGTCCATGGCACACGTCCTGAACTTAGTCGTGCAGCGATTCGTTGCCAAATACCCCAGGGTCCAGGACGTCTTGCGGCAGGCCAGGAAAATCTCTGGCCATTTTTGAAGATCTTACACGGCCATGGCTCGCCTTGCTGACATTTAGCGGCGACACCACCTGCCTGTCAGACGTCTGATTTGTGACTACCCGACGCAATGGAACTCCACCTTGTATATGCTTGACAGGCTGCTCCAGCAGAAACGTGCAGTTAATGACTACCTGTACGAACTCTGAAGCAGGACAGGTTCTGGGGAGCTTGTTTTTTTTTCACAGCACCAGTGGATGCTCATGCGTGATGCATGCAGACTTCTGCGGCCATTTGATGAGATCACCAAACTGGTCAGTCGCAGCCAGAGCGCTATCAGTGACATCGTACCTTACGCCTTCTTTCTGGAGCATGCATTGCGTCGTGTCATTGATAAAGTCGTTGAGAAGCAGGAGCAGGAAGATGAGGAAGTCACAATGCTGGATAAATTCCCAGGGGGGCTACTCCATTTGAGACAAGTCAACAACAGGAGTCTGAAGAGGAGTCAGAGGAGGATGGTGCTGGGGCGGAGGAGGAGCAAAAATAGCATGCTTTAACTGTTTCTGGGATCCCTGGTGTTGTCCGTGGATGGGGGGAGGAGAACGAGGATGACATTATCCTGGATGATAAGCAGGAGCCAGATGACTCCACCGCTTCCAGTTTAGTGCAAATGGGGGCCTTCATGCTTCAGTGTTTGAAGAGGGACCCCCGTATAAAAAGCAATAAAGGGCAAGGACCAGTACTGGGTGGAAACGTACTTAGACCCCCGATACAAACACAAAATGGGAGAAATGTTACCACAGAGGGCTGTCAGAATGCAGCACTTCCAGGTCTTGCTTCAAGAAATGCTGCATTCTGCTTTTGCGGGCGCTGGCAGAGGAATTTCCACTCACAGAGAAACAGTTGCGGGTACCAATCCAACAGCGCATGGAAGAAGAGGGCGGTTTGAAGATGTGTTGGCCACTTCGGATTTGAGATCATTGCAGCCAACCCATCGACAGCCGTCCTCCGGATCCAGCCTCACGAAACGCCTAGACCGACAGGTGTCCGACTACATCAGATTAATGGCCGATGTGGACGTTCTGAGAAGCGATGAACCCCTGGACTACTGGGTGTGCAAACTTGATCTGTGGCCTCAGCTGGCACAATTTGCCATGGAACTGTTGGCTTGCCCCTCGTCCAGTGTCCTGTCCGAAAGGACGTTCAGCGCAGCAGGGGGGATCGTGACCGATAAGCGCACTCACCCCAACGACAGTGTGGACTACCTCACATTTCTAAAAATGAATGAGGCATGGGTCTCTGAGGAATTGTGACGAGTCGACCATGTTTAATAGAATTTTCTCATGACAGCCCACAAATATCCGCCACCACTCAGAACAAATCATGGTCCCCGTCTTAGGTAAATACAGCAGCATAAAAGGCCTTTTATGTCCGTTGAATGCCTAATTTTTGGGGCCTGTACTGGCCGACAGTTAAATTTTTATACTGTGACCGCCTAATGTACCTCCAGCAACAGAATCCAAAGTTCTTTGCTGTCAGGTGAACGCCTATTGGAAAATTTTTGGGGCCTATACTGGCCGACAGTTACATATTTATCCTGTGACCGCCTAATGTACGTCCAGCCACAGAATCCAAAGTTCTTTGCTGTCAGGTGAACGCCTATTGGCTAATTTTTGGGGCCTGTACTGGCCGACAGTTACATATTTATCCTGTGAACGCCTAATGTACCTCCAGCCACAGAATCCAAAGTTCTTTGCTGTCAGGTGAATGCCTATTGGTAAATTTTTGAGGCCTGTACTGGCCGACAGTTACATTTTTATCCTGTGATCGCCTAATGTACCTCCAGCCACAGAATCCTACAAAGTTGTGTGCTGTCAGGTGAATGCCTATTGGCTTATTTTTGGGGCCTGTACTGGAGTGGCAAGTTCTCACAACAATCACCAATATATCATGAGACCTTATAAAATGTGAAGTTGTGTGTACCACGAAAAAATAAATTGAATAATTAGGGATTTTTGCAATGGCGCTTTTTTTAAACACTCGATCTGCATATACAGCGATTGTTATAACATGCATGTGAAATGTAATCAAATACACTGCTTTAATGTCAAATTACTTACAGTGATCAGAAATTCTTCCTCAACGTTGCGAAAATTGTTGTTAACCATCTTTTTTAATCGCATCCAACTTCGGTCTGGTGGAAACCCAGTTGCTGTAGTATTTTGCACATGCACATAGGCGAAAATTACATTGCCGATATTCTGCATTGAAAAAAAATAATGAAAGGAGATCGCAAATTCGAATATTACATCTGGTATGTCACTGTCCATGTTGTGGGACTATTTGTGCACTTCTAGTAAGTATTTAGTGGCTGCAAATATGACCTGAAGGTATTCCAGGTTCGCCTGCCTTTAAAGTGAATGGGGCCCGCCGCGAACTTGCGGTTCACGAACATTTAATCGTGTTCCCGCGATCGCGCTCACAAACTGTCCCAGCTGATGTTTGTCCATCACTAGACAACACATGGAGTACTGTGTACAGTTCAGGGCTCCTGTGAACAAGGCAGACATAGCAGAGCTGGAGAGGGTTCAGAGAAGGGCAACTAAAGTAATAACTGGAATGGGGGGACTACATTACCCTGAAAGATTATCAAAATTAGGACTGTGAGAAGGAGACATCCTCTGCGTCTGGAGGAAAGAAGGTTTGTAAACAAACATAGAAGAGGGTTGTTTACGGTAAGAGCAGTGAGACTATGGAACTCTCTGCCTGAGGAGGTGGTGATGGTGAGTTCACTAAAAGAGGGGCATGGGTGTATTTCTGGAGTGTAATAATATTACAGGCTATAGCTACTAGAGATGGGTCATTGATCCAGGGAGTTATTCTGATTGCCTGATTGGAGTCGGGAAGAATTTATTTTCCACTTGAGTGGAGTAAATTGGCTTCTACCTCACAAGTTTTTTTTTGCCTTCCTCTGGATCAACTTGCAGGATAACAGTCCGAACTGGATGGACAGATGTCTCTTTTCGGCCTTATAAACTACGTTACTATGTTTCGCGCGACGATTCCCCACACTTCCTACAATACCATAAGGTAAACGTGCATTCACAGCATCGATTCAAATATGTATATACAGTATGTACCTGTTTGACCTTGCCGTCACTTTTCTGCGCGTACCAATCCTCGTTTGTATGCTGGTAGTTGTGTTCAGGCTAGGTTAGGGAGCCCTATATAATCTTGTGAAGATGAGCTTGCCCCAGCCAGTGGCCCCGCTCAGTATTAAACTCGCTAACTCACACTAAAATCAGAGCGCTTCGTGACGTCACTGAACTGAGTTACGGGTATCTAGGAGTGTCAAAACCCACCCTGAATACAAGTACCAGCATACAAAGGAGGATCGGTACACGCAGAAAAGTGACAGCAAGGTTCAAACAAATACATATATACCTATTTAAAATGATGCTGTGAATGCACGTTTACCTCTGCTTATGGTATTGTAGGAAGTGTGGGGAATTGTCACGCGGAACCATATTATTGATATTGTACTGTCATGTTGCTGAAGAAATGTGCCCCCCTAATGAAATTTTCCCACAACAACCCATCTGGTATCCCATAAATGTTTGATCCATCTGCAATACTTACCACTCAAGAGAAATAGAACCCTTATGATTGAATGTAGAGATGACCACATATGTCATGGACATGCTTCTGAACATCTAGTAAGACAAACTTGCAGCATTCTTTTATTACATATACTTAGGGGGTCATTTACTAAATGATATACACCATTTTTATGGCATATATCTGTCGCAGATTGAGGCTGCAAGGTTATTTGCACCGCAATCTGCAACTTTTCCCCGTGGGGACGGGGCTCGGGCATGTAAAGGGTCTGGCCGGCAGCACCTTCTCATATATTATTTTGTACACCTGTTTTAGGCATAGAAAATGGTCTAAATTTAAAGGGATTATCTAATGTCATAATCCGCCCCCCATGTGCCGGGCCGCTCAGAGGGAATATACTTACCCTGCTCCAATCTCCTGGTCCACCCACCGCCGCTGCTGCTTCTCCCTGTACACGGATGAAAACATCCGGTGTCGGGGGGAACAACCAATGGCAGGCGGGGACGGGAACGAGCCTCCCTAGTGTCACCTGAGATGGTAAGGAAGCTCATCCCTGTCCCTGCATGCCATTGGCTGCGCCCCCCCAACACCGTATGTTTTCATCTGTGTACAGTGAGAAGCAGCAGCGGTCGTGCGGGGACCAGGAGTGGAGCAGGGTAAGTATATTCCCTATGAGGGGCCGGGCTGCTTATGACATTAGATAACCCCTTTAAGACAGCATGGAAGCTGTATTACATTTAGATTAGCAGTGGATGCGCCAAAGTTACATAACTTCGACAGATCCACCACCAGCGCAAGGTGTTATTTAAGACCAGCGTCTAAGATGTCAGTCTTAATAAATAACCCCTTTAGTGATAAGATCTGTGGATAGATCCAATTAATTCCAAGGGACTTGCCACTGCATCAGTGTGTATTGTCCTTCATCAGCTCTATTGACTCCTTCATATCCGAGCTAAAATTGATGGTTAACTTGTTAAGTAAAAAATGGCACAAAAAGATTAACTATCTCTTTCAATGTATTTCAATGGCTTTTGTCACAAAATGGCACGAGATAATGCTGTGACATGTGTCATCAGAGTTATCAGAGCCAATTTTAGCTTAGCAACATCAGTACATTTATACAGTTGCAAAAATATTAACGGCCCTTTGAAGACAACCATAAGGCTGATGTGACCCTTGGCAAAAATGAGTTTGACACCCCTGATTTAGATTAAACAAAGTACACTGTTATGTCCACTGACTGCCCCCTTACTCCTGACTGCCCTCTTGAACTCCAGCTGAGAACCTACTGGTTTATGCTGCCTCCTCTTTGCCACTGAGTCTCTTCTACCAGGTCCTATGTAGCTTTCTTTTGTGCACTGACTCTCAACTTGAAAAGTTCCATTAGTAAGTCAATATCTAACCGACCTGGGCCTTTTTAAAATCTTTCTCCCTGCATCCTGTGTCTGATCTATAGGTTTTATTTGGTTCCTGTATGCTAAGGTGTGGTATGATATTTTACTTCTGTGTCCTGATTCAGCCTGTCCATTGACCTTGTTAGCCGTTTGTTGATTGTCCTGGATTCCACTTGTTTACCATGCTACCTGAACCCTGTCTGTTCTGATCTCTGCCTGTCTGAATATTATTTCTACCTATCAATTTTGTACCCTGGACTGCTGTCACTCTCTGGTGTCACATCAGCTGGCGTTACTGGACAATACTCCTCTCAATTTACCTGGGGATTCCCTTCAGGAAAGTTCTCATTCCTATACAGGGGATAAAGGAGTTATTCCACAAAAACTATTACTATGCAATAAATATACATGCAATAAAAATATTGTTTTTATGTACATTATATTTTTCATTATGGTAGTATATCCTGCTTTTTTTCTGACATTCTTCTG
This sequence comes from Bufo bufo, assembly GCF_905171765.1. Taxonomy (NCBI): domain Eukaryota; kingdom Metazoa; phylum Chordata; class Amphibia; order Anura; family Bufonidae; genus Bufo; species Bufo bufo. The sequence goes on along the minus strand of NC_053390.1, from coordinate 154,073,244 downwards.
CCTTCAGTGGTGAATTACCATGCTCAGTAGCTTCCCCGTTCTTTTCGCTTCCCTTCAGAAAATTTAATTGTATACCATAGTGCTATTTATTAGTGGAATCATTGAGTCTGTGTATGAGGGACTATAAAAGAGAGATAGGAGGCAGCGCCTCATGTGTGGTGTAGTCTAATGATAGGTACAAAAAGGTAAAGTGAAAACTCTTACCAGAAGATGTTGTGAAGAGTCACAACATCTATATGAAGCTTGTGCTGATTTTCCCGATCAGCGTGCGGGGTGCCTGCGCTGCTGCCTAGGTTCCAGCCCCGTGCCTTGGAAGCATTCGTCGGGGAGAAGTACGTTGCAGAAGAAGAAAAAAAGATGAACCTTTGGATGGCGCTGTCAGCAGGAGTCAGGAGCCGGTATGTATTGTTAACACAATACTTTTTTTATTTTTAGTCAACGCGTTTCAGGGGCGGAGAGCCCCCTTCATCAGGACAGTATACAACATAAAACAGCATTCACATGTGGCGGTTATTTAAACACAAAAAAGGCGCGTGAGGCGAAACAGAGGTGGAGCAAGGGGAGGGGGAGGGGGGCGGGGAGTAAGTATGTATCAACAACTATAGAGAGCTGATGTCGGGCATCACGCTACTTGCTGATCCTTTAGATATATATATAAAAAAATGGACCCAATTTGTTTTTGAAAAAAGAAAAAGGATATAATTTCTTTTAAGTTGCTATGGGATAAGGCATTACTGTAGTGGTTAAAAATTTGGCCGTATTTACATTGCTTATGTTAAAATTTGGCCGTATTTACATTGCTTATGGATAGATCAGTCTAGTATTAATGATTATTGGGAAAGAGACTGGGCATGGAGTGGTATAAAGCATGGTGGTATTATTGAAAGTAAAAATATATATAATAGGATACCGATAAACAAAAGTGTGTATATATATATATATATATACATATAAAAATAAACATATATAGTATATAAAAATACAAAAGCATATGTATATAAAATAAAAAATAAAAAAATAAAAATAAAAAAAATAAATAAAAAGGGGAATATAAAAAAATACATATATATGATAATATACATCCTATATCCAAAATGAATGGATGAAATGTAATAAATAGTACAGGGGGTGGTGTAAAGCATGGTGGTTACATTGATTAAAGATAAAAATAATTTTTATATATAAAATACGTACATCTTAATAGATAAATAAATAAATTATATTATATATATACATGTATGTATGCACCTATATACACGAGCCCATACACACATATACATCAGCACATACATGAAATTTTACCATGATTTATATAAGAATATATATAAAAATCCTACTGTAAATAAAATTTCATATATTGGTAGATAAAAATGGAGGAGGGGGAAAAGGGTTGGTGGCTGATTTTTTTCAAAAGAATAGGGGGGGGCAATATCAGGAGATTAACCTGATTCGAATCCAAGGGAAATGGCTACTGATACAATGTTGTAGTTATTTCATGAGGCTGTATCAATTGTTCATTATAGACACAGTTTCACAAATGTAGCTAGCAGAGATTTTTTGGGCATACTGTAGGACTGCAGATGTTTGTTACATGGGGGTTGTATTTGGGATATAAAACTGAGGCCACATAAAGATAGTATTTGGGATATAAAACTGAGGCCGCCCTATGCCCCGGTCAACTCCAAACATTCAGAGAGATATATAGATATAATAACCTAAATTTTAGAGTATTCGGCTGTATGGGCCCCTTGCATAAAAAATCTTTTAATATTCAAGATGGAATACCAAATGGCGGGATGTTAGAAGTTTTTCATGGATGTCCTTTCATGTATGTGCTGATGTATATGTGTGTATGGGCTCGTGTATATAGGTGCATACATACATGTATATATATAATATAATTTATTTATTTATCTATTAAGATGTACGTATTTTATATATAAAAATTATTTTTATCTTTAATCAATGTAACCACCATGCTTTACACCACCCCCTGTACTATTTATTACATTTCATCCATTCATTTTGGATATAGGATGTATATTATCATATATATGTATTTTTTTATATTCCCCTTTTTATTTATTTTTTTTATTTTTATTTTTTTATTTTTTATTTTATATACATATGCTTTTGTATTTTTATATACTATATATGTTTATTTTTATATGTATATATATATATATATATACACACTTTTGTTTATCGGTATCCTATTATATATATTTTTACTTTCAATAATACCACCATGCTTTATACCACTCCATGCCCAGTCTCTTTCCCAATAATCATTAATACTAGACTGATCTATCCATAAGCAATGTAAATACGGCCAAATTTTAACATAAGCAATGTAAATACGGCCAAATTTTTAACCACTACAGTAATGCCTTATCCCATAGCAACTTAAAAGAAATTATATCCTTTTTCTTTTTTCAAAAACAAATTGGGTCCATTTTTTTTTATATATATATATCTAAAGGATCAGCAAGTAGCGTGATGCCCGACATCAGCTCTCTATAGTTGTTGATACATACTTACTCCCCGCCCCCCTCCCCCTCCCCTTGCTCCACCTCTGTTTCGCCTCACGCGCCTTTTTTGTGTTTAAATAACCGCCACATGTGAATGCTGTTTTATGTTGTATACTGTCCTGATGAAGGGGGCTCTCCGCCCCTGAAACGCGTTGACTAAAAATAAAAAAAGTATTGTGTTAACAATACATACCGGCTCCTGACTCCTGCTGACAGCGCCATCCAAAGGTTCATCTTTTTTTCTTCTTCTGCAACGTACTTCTCCCCGACGAATGCTTCCAAGGCACGGGGCTGGAACCTAGGCAGCAGCGCAGGCACCCCGCACGCTGATCGGGAAAATCAGCACAAGCTTCATATAGATGTTGTGACTCTTCACAACATCTTCTGGTAAGAGTTTTCACTTTACCTTTTTGTACCTATCATTAGACTACACCACACATGAGGCGCTGCCTCCTATCTCTCTTTTATCTTCACATGTGTCCGGAGCGGCTTTCCTTTTAACTGCAACCGGAGGACGTTTAAGTCCGTAAATTTACACTTGGAGGATCTGCAGCCCATGGTCTGGTGTTTTTACTATATCTGACACAAGAGTAAAAAGTGTTGAATTAACAAAGAACAAAGATGGAATACTTCTCTCAGCGAGTACAGCAGCGTGAATCCCTGGTGTCCCGCTATACTACCAAGAATTCGAATCTGACTTCCAAATCAGACACCGTGAATATGAATATAATAGATCAACCTCCTATAGACACCAACAGGATGCTCAAGCTTTTTAAAGAACTTGAGGACAATTTTAAGAGCGAACTATTGCACTCTATAGATATCATGTTCCTGAAAATATATCTGCAAGAAAATATATCACCTAGAGGTTTACGCATTAACATCCCTCCCACCTTCCCAGATGACCCAGTTTTCACCTATGAGTGGAACAGCTATCTGGATCAGTGCGCAGCTGGTTTGATTAAAATCATCATAGATAAAAGAGAAAAAATTGCAGACACCTACACCAAAGGTATCGAGAAAAATATCTCTTCCCTGCGCAACTTCTCCCGTCACCCTGATTTTTCTGCCATCAACCAAAATCTCACCAACAGGCTCTATCAAAACGAACAGAATATCATAGCTAATAAATCCAACAAACTACAGAGGGACAGAACAGACAAAGAACAGAATAAATACAGATTAAGCAAGAGTTTAGAGCATGACACTCACCACCAGGCTATTAACGGAGAAAAAGGGGGACAGACCAATACACCAGCTATAGCATACCAGCAGGGTCCAGTACAGTATGCTAACACCAGATCGCGGTCTTTTATTAACAACCGCTACAAGAAGAATAACATTTCCAACCAACAGTATGAAAAAGGTGCAATAAGGACGGATCCACGCCGCTCTCAACACATTGCCCATAATAGCCTTGCTTCATTACCTCACCCCTTGGCTGCCAATACTCCTTCCAGCAGTTCCCACTCAGTCCACACTACACATTACCCCAGTCCCCACCAGCGGCCACCCCTCTCTACAGTTGATCACCATCCCCACTCTGCGGCATCCTACAATCACATACCGCTCAGCACCCTGCCGACACTCTTGCCCACTCCAGCTTCTCCTTCTCACACACACTCCAGTAATTACATACCGCCCAACGTCCTGCCGACCCTCATGCCCATTCCAGCCACCTGTCAGCTAAAATACTCCAGTATACACAGGTCACCAAGTCCTTTGCCGGCACTCCTACCCACCCCAGCAGCCTTACAGCCCACGCAGTCTCTCCAGACAGAAACCAACGCAAATGAAGACTTTATAGAGAAATTTAGGGCCCTAAAAACAAAATATTTTGAACATAAAAACCGACCACGACTTTCATTAATAGAACCCCCGCTCCAAGAACATACAAATCTCCTAGAGGCTTCCAATCACAGCCTCACCCTTGAGCCCCTGGTGCCTTTGCCGGCTCCCCATCCTTTTGCTACTAACCGCTTCAGTCAGCTCTCCCCCACCCCTTGCAAACCCACATCGTCCATAGATAGTCCCCCCACGGACATCTCCTTACTGTGTAACCTCACCACACATGACACACCACCATTGGTAACTACAGCTAAAAATCAGGTTATCACCATAGACAACTCACATTCTGGTCCCTCTGTGCTAGTACCTTTTTTAGGGCATGTCAAAACCACCCCACCTCCTGTCAGTCTGACCCAGTCTCCTGCACACCCCCCACACTCCCAAAAAACTGCCCACCAGATCACACAATATTTCAGACCAATCCCTGGAAAAAGAAAACTAGAACACGAGGCTGTAGGGGAGGTATCCAAAAAAGGAAAATCGTCCAGGCATTAGAAAAAACTAAACATGCCACCACCTCCACCATAAAAATCTTCAATCTTTCCTCCCATATACTGACTGCAATAGAAACTAAGGTGCTGGAGAAGGGATTATCTTTTTGCCCTTTTAATACTGTCAATCCCTTTGAGTTGTTTTTAGATATACAAAAATTTAGGCGAAATCTTACAATCAAAAGGCATTTTGAGGTTGAACACATTAAATTTCCCCCCAAGGAAAAAATAGACCAACCAATAGAGACGGAATTATCCTCATTTACACACCAAGACGTTAGACCAAAGTCCAATTTTTTTCCCCTCCATAGTCAGGGACACCACATCCCCACTTTTTTTGACCTTATATCTTCTGATATCAAAACAATGATTACTATACCAATCATGCCAAATAGAAAAGAAAATCTTAGTAAATCAGAAAAAAATGCTTTGAAAAAACTCAGTGAAAATGAAAATATAATTATCCGCGCAGCAGATAAAGGGGGTGGGATAGTTATCCAGGATTTTGCGGACTATGAAAAGGAGGCACTAAATATCCTCAATGATACGGTTTACTACGAAAAAGTGTCAGAAAATCCCTTTCCAGGTATAAATAAAGATCTCATAAAAATAATAAAGGATGCCCATGATAGAAATTATATAAACAAAAAAGAAAAAAACTTTATAATGCCAAGAGCCCCCTGCACCCCCTATTTTTATCACCTCCCCAAGATACATAAGAATGGAACACACCCGCCTGGCAGACCCATTGTGTCAAACACAAAATGCGCCACGAGCAATCTCTCACACTATCTAGATCTTTTTTTGCAACCATATGTGCGCACATTACCCAGTTATCTTCACGATTCTAGTCAGTTAATTCGGGAACTAAAAGACATCACCTGGAAAGACTCATACGCACTATTTACCATGGACGTCACAGCCCTCTATTCCAATATTCAACACAATTTGGGCATACAGTGTATAAAAACCGTTTTAGAGGGAGATCCCACCCTCAAACCACCCCAAGTAACCTTTCTTATAGACAGTCTCCGCCTCATTTTGGAGAACAATTTTTTCATTTATAATAGCGTGACATACCATCAACGCAGGGGTACCGCTATGGGGACGAAAGTGGCGCCATCTTTCGCAAATCTTTTTATGGGGGAATTTGAAAGGCTACACATCCAAAACACCACACCCCGGATCCAACAACTTGTGTATTACAAAAGGTTCATTGATGATATCTTTATCATATGGGACGGCGACGAAAATACCGCTTTACAGTTCTGTAACAATATTAGCAATACAGGTTGGGGAATCAAATTCACCCCGAAATACAGCAAAAGTGAGATCTGTCACGGAACCATGAACCAGACGTACAACAAGAGATAAGTGAAAACAAGAAGGCTTTATTGAAAATAAAGCTGTAAAGCAAAAGTCCAAACGGATGGTGAAACCGAGCAGAGTCTTTGCGAAGCCAGAGGTCAGGAACCAGAAGGGTAGTCAGACGAAGCCAGGATCAGGAACCAGCAGGGTAGTCAGACGAAGCCAGGATCAGGAGCCAGAAGCAGCAGCAGTCTTAGAAGCATGTGAACACAAGAGGACCAAGCAAGGAACTGAAGCCACAGACCTCCTATATATATGAGCTAGGCATCCAGCTCCTCCCAGTGGGAAGGAGGAGCCGCAGGGTGGAAGGCTACAAGAAACCCAGAAACCAAGATGGCCGCCAGCACATGTCAAACGAAGGAGAGCAGCAAGAAGGTAAGACCATGACAGTACCTCCCCCTCAAGGGCCCCTCCTCCGCGGAGCAAAAAACGGTTTCTGAGGGAAGCATGCGTGGAAGGCTCGGAGCAAGGCAGGAGCATGGATATCTGCGGAGGGAACCCAGGAACGCTCCTCTGGACCATAACCACGCCAATGGACCAAAAACTGCAACCGACCGCGGACCAGGCGTGAGTCCAGGATATTGCTCACCTCATATTCCTCACGATTGCCCACTTGGACCGGACGAGGCCGAGGAACCGAGGAAGTGAAACGATTACACACCAGTGGCTTCAACAGGGAGACATGAAACACGTTGGAGATCCGCATGCCAGGAGGAAGCGCAAGGGCATAGGCTACCGGGTTTACCCTGCGAAGCACTCTGAAGGGACCAACAAAGCGAGGCGCCAGCTTGGGAGTGGGCACTCGAAGGTTGAGGTTGCGGGTGGACAACCATACACGGTCTCCGACCTGGTAGGAAGGAGCAGGCGCTCGTCTGCGATCAGCCTGGAGTCTCTGGCGCTGTGCAGAGACCTCAAGGGACTTCTGGATCTGTACCCAAGAAGCACGTAGGACGGAAAGGTGATCCTCCACAGCCGGAATATCCTGGGGAGAGAATACCTCCGGTAACACGGCAGGTTGGAACCCATAATTGGCCATGAAGGGAGACGTCCCAGAGGAAGAGTTCACCGCCGTGTTCCTGGCAAACTCAGCCCAAGGCAGGAGGTCAACCCAATTGTCTTGGTGATCGGAGACATAGCAACGAAGGAATTGCTCCAAGGCCTGATTGGATCGTTCTGCGGCCCCATTGGACTGAGGGTGGTAGTCCGAGGAGAAGGAGAGATGAATCCCCAACTGGGAGCAAAAGGCGCGCCAGAACCTGGACACAAACTGACTCCCCCGATCCGACACAATCTCCTTGGGCAAACCGTGCAACCGGAAGACCTCCCTGGCAAAAATCGTGGCCAACTCTTGTGCAGAGGGTAACTTCTTGAGAGGAACACAGTGGCACATTTTGGAAAACCGATCCACAATCATGAGAATGACCGTATGGCCTCGGGATGCAGGGAGGTCCACAATGAAATCCATCCCCAGGTGTGACCATGGGCGCTCCCCGGTGGCTATGGGTTGCAGAAGGCCCAACGGAAGGTGCCGAGGGGACTTACTCTGGGCACAAACGGAGCATGCCGCTACATATGCGGCGATGTCGGAACGTAGGGAAGGCCACCAGAACAGACGTGAAACAGCCCAGGACAGCTGATTCTTTCCAGGATGCCCCGCGGTCTTGGAGTTATGGTAGGTTCGCAACAACCGAGTGCGCAACTCCTCAGGCACAAAACATCTGCCGTTGGGTCTCCCAGAGGGAGCACCAGATTGAGCCGCCAAAATCTGCTCACCCAGGGGAGAGGTCAGGCTGGTGCGAATGGCGGCCAGGATCTGATTCGGAGGTATGACCGAAGTCGGAATCGACTCCTCCCTGGACAGCTCGGAGTACTGCCGTGATAAGGCATCCGCGTAGGATGCCGGGTAGGTAGGAGACCACGTAATTAAAACGTGACAAGAACAGAGCCCATCTGGCCTGACGTGGTGTCAATCTCTTGGCCTCAGAAAGGTAGGTCAGATTCTTGTGGTCCGTCAGGATGAGAACCGGAACCACCGAACCCTCGAGCAAGTGCCTCCATTCTTTAAGGGCCTGCACGATGGCCAATAACTCCCTGTCACCAATCTGATAGTTGCACTCCGCGGAAGACAGTTTCCGGGAGTAAAACCCACAAGGAAGCAGAGGACCCTCTGGTGTTCTACGCTGAGACAGAAGGGCGCCTACTCCCGTCTAAGACGCGTCCACCTCGAGGACAAAGGGCAACCCAGGGTTGGGATGCGACAGAATCGGAGCCGACACAAAGGCGGACTTTAGGGCCTCAAAAGCTCGGATGGCCTCGAGCGGCCAGACCTGGGAATTACTGCCCTTCCTGGTCAGATCCGTGAGAGGCTTGGCCAGCATGGAAAAGTCTCTGATGAACTTCCGATAATAATTGGCGAAGCCCAAAAAGCGCTGCAGGGAACGAAGACCACTGGGCTGGGGCCACTGTAAGACAGCCGAAACCTTCTCAGGATCCATGGAGAACCCCTCAGCGGAAATGATGTAACCTAAGAAGGTTACCTGGGATCGGTGAAATTCGCATTTCTCAAGCTTACCGAACAGCTTGTTCTCTCGTAACCGTTGCAACACTCGTCTGACATCCAGAATGTGGGCCTCCATGGATTCAAAATATACCAAGATGTCATCCAAATAGACCACCACACACTGCTGCAACAGGTCACGGAAAACATCGTTGATGAATTCCTGAAAGACTGCAGGCGCATTGCACAACCCAAAGGGCATAACCAAGGATTCATAATGACCGGTCCTGGTGTTAAACGCGGTCTTCCACTCATCGCCCGCCTTGATCCTTACCAGGTTATATGCCGCCCTCAGGTCGAGTTTGGTAAAGACCGTGGCCCCTTTAAGGCGATCGAACAGCTCGGAAATCAAGGGTATCGGGTAAGCGTTCTTGATCGTGATGCGATTGAGACCCCTGTAATCGATGCAAGGCCTCAACTCACCGCCCTTCTTTTTCACAAAGAAAAATCCAGCCCCTGCCGGGGACGAAGATTTGCGAATGTGTCCGCGTGAAAGCGCCTCTCTCACGTACTCCTCCATGGCCTCATTCTCCGCTACCGACAGTGGATAGACTTTGCCACGAGGAGGAACGGCACCAGATTGTAACTCTATGGCACAATCGTATGGGCGGTGCGGAGGTAGGGCAACCGCGCGCACCTTATCGAAAACATCCCGGTACTCCTCGTATTCAGGAGGCAACAGAGAGTCCGAGGAAGTACACAGCAACTTGACAGACCCATGGATGCAACTAGCCCCACACTGAGGTGACCACGAGAGGATCTCGACCGATCTCCAATCGAAAGTCGGATTATGCTTCTGGAGCCAGGGGTACCCCAAGACTACCGAGTAGTGTGGAGACGAAATAACCTGGAGGCAGACCGACTCTCTGTGAACGGCACCAATGGCTATCCCCACTGGAAGGGTCTCATGAGTCACGTGTGGTGGCAGAAGGGGTCTGCCGTCTATCGACTCAAGAGCCAGTGGGGAACCTCGAGCCTGCAGAGGAATGGAATTGGCGGCAGCGAACACACTATCAATGAACAAACCACCAGCAGCAGAGTCCACCAACGCCTGGGTCGTCACCGAGCCCCCGACCCAGGAGAGGACAACAGTGATCAGTGGTTTGTCAACACGGGAAACCGGGGACGAGGAGACTCCACCCAAGATCTGCCCCCGACAGGATCTCAGGTGCGAGCGTTTCCCGGACGGTTCGGACATGCCAACCGAAAATGCCCACCGAGACCACAGTACATGCATCGGCCCTCGCGTCTCCGGAGTACCCTCTCCCCCTCGGACAGGCGAGCAAACCCCAGCTGCATGGGTTCACCCCCAGACAAGTCATCCCCAGGAGGCGTGGGAGGAGAGGGAGGCACGGGTGGGACAGCAAACGTAGGCACCAATCTGTTAGAAGACCTCCGCAGGTTCTCCTTAAAGGAAGGTCTCTCCCTGAGTCTGGTGTCAATCAAAATCAGGAAAGAAATAAGAGACTCGAGCTCAACTGGTAGGTCCTTAGCTGCAACCTCATCCTTCAAGGCATCCGAGAGACCATGAGAGAAAGCAGCGACCAGAGCCTCATTATTCCAGCCCACCTCTGCTGCCAGGGTACGAAACTCAATGGCGTATTCAGCTACGGATCGTGAACCCTGTCTGATGGACATAAGGAGCTTCGCAGCAGAGGCAGCACGAGCCGGCACATCGAATACCTTCCGAAGAGAAGCAACAAAACCGGAAAACTCGGCAACCACCGGATTGTTGTTCTCCCATAAAGGGCTGGCCCAGGCCAAGGCCTTGTCCGAGAGCAGCGAGATCAAGAAGCCCACCTTTGATCTCTCAGTAGGAAAGGCATGTGGCAGCAACTCGAAATAAATGCCCACCTGGTTAAGGAAACCTCGGCACTGAGTTGGTTCTCCCCCAAAGCGCTGTGGAAGAGGGGCAGAACCGGTCATACCCCGAAACACCGCAGGCGCAACAACAGGTGTCGGGGTAGACTCTGGCGCAACAACCGGAGCGGCAGTAGGAGCGAGCCCAGGAGCGACAACCGACCCATCGGCAACGGGAGCAAAATGAGCCGTGCGTTCAAGCAGGGTTTGCAACGCCACAGCGAACCGACCCAACAGGTGATCCTGCTGATCAAGTCTGGCAACCAGCGTGGGTAGCGAGGATGGCCCTGTACCGTCAGAATTTATGGCTTGGTCCTAATGTCACGGAACCATGAACCAGACGTACAACAAGAGATAAGTGAAAACAAGAAGGCTTTATTGAAAATAAAGCTGTAAAGCAAAAGTCCAAACGGATGGTGAAACCGAGCAGAGTCTTTGCGAAGCCAGAGGTCAGGAACCAGAAGGGTAGTCAGACGAAGCCAGGATCAGGAACCAGCAGGGTAGTCAGACGAAGCCAGGATCAGGAACCAGCAGGGTAGTCAGACGAAGCCAGGATCAGGAGCCAGAAGCAGCAGCAGTCTTAGAAGCATGTGAACACAAGAGGACCAAGCAAGGAACTGAAGCCACAGACCTCCTATATATATGAGCTAGGCATCCAGCTCCTCCCAGTGGGAAGGAGGAGCCGCAGGGTGGAAGGCTACAAGAAACCCAGAAACCAAGATGGCCGCCAGCACATGTCAAACGAAGGAGAGCAGCAAGAAGGTAAGACCATGACAGTACCTCCCCCTCAAGGGCCCCTCCTCCGCGGAGCAAAAAACGGTTTCTGAGGGAAGCGTGCGTGGAAGGCTCGGAGCAAGGCAGGAGCATGGACATCTGCGGAGGGAACCCAGGAACGCTCCTCTGGACCATAACCACGCCAATGGACCAAAAACTGCAACCGACCGCGGACCAGGCGTGAGTCCAGGATATTGCTCACCTCATATTCCTCACGATTGCCCACTTGGACCGAACGAGGCCGAGGAACCGAGGAAGTGAAACGATTACACACCAGTGGCTTCAACAGGGAGACATGAAACACGTTGGAGATCCGCATGCCAGGAGGAAGGGCAAGGGCATAGGCTACCGGGTTTACCCTGCGAAGCACTCGGAAGGGACCAACAAAGCAAGGCGCCAGCTTGGGAGTGGGCACTCGAAGGTTGAGGTTGCGGGTGGACAACCATACACGGTCTCCGACCTGGTAGGAAGGAGCAGGCGCTCGTCTGCGATCAGCCTGGAGTCTCTGGCGCTGTGCAGAGACCTCAAGGGACTTCTGGATCTGTACCCAAGAAGCACGTAGGACGGAAAGGTGATCCTCCACAGCCGGAATATCCTGGGGAGAGAATACCTCCGGTAACACGGCAGGTTGGAACCCATAATTGGCCATGAAGGGAGACGTCCCAGAGGAAGAGTTCACCGCCGTGTTCCTGGCAAACTCAGCCCAAGGCAGGAGGTCAACCCAATTGTCTTGGTGATCGGAGACATAGCAACGAAGGAATTGCTCCAAGGCCTGATTGGATCGTTCTGCGGCCCCATTGGACTGAGGGTGGTAGTCCGAAGAGAAGGAGAGATGAATCCCCAACTGGGAGCAAAAGGCGCGCCAGAACCTGGACACAAACTGACTCCCCCGATCCGACACAATCTCCTTGGGCAAACCGTGCAACCAGAAGACCTCCCTGGCAAAAATCGTGGCCAACTCTTGTGCAGAGGGTAACTTCTTGAGAGGAACACAGTGGCACATTTTGGAAAACCGATCCACAATCATGAGAATGACCATATGGCCTCGGGATGCAGGGAGGTCCACAATGAAATCCATCCCCAGGTGTGACCATGGGCGCTCCCCGGTGGCTATGGGTTGCAGAAGGCCCAACGGAAGGTGCCGAGGGGACTTACTCTGGGCACAAACGGAGCATGCCGCTACATATGCGGCGATGTCGGAACGTAGGGAAGGCCACCAGAACAGACGTGAAACAGCCCAGGACAGCTGATTCTTTCCAGGATGCCCCGCGGTCTTGGAGTTATGGTAGGTTCGCAACAACCGAGTGCGCAACTCCTCAGGCACAAAACATCTGCCGTTGGGTCTCCCAGAGGCAGCACCAGATTGAGCCGCCAAAATCTGCTCACCCAGGGGAGAGGTCAGGCTGGTGCGAATGGCGGCCAGGATCTGATTCGGAGGTATGACCGAAGTCGGAATCGACTCCTCCCTGGACAGCTCGGAGTACTGCCGTGATAAGGCATCCGCGTAGGATGCCGGGTAGGTAGGAGACCACGTAATTAAAACGTGACAAGAACAGAGCCCATCTGGCCTGACGTGGTGTCAATCTCTTGGCCTCAGAAAGGTAGGTCAGATTCTTGTGGTCCGTCAGGATGAGAACCGGAACCACCGAACCCTCGAGCAAGTGCCTCCATTCTTTAAGGGCCTGCACGATGGCCAATAACTCCCTGTCACCAATCTGATAGTTGCACTCCGCGGAAGACAGTTTCCGGGAGTAAAACCCACAAGGAAGCAGAGGACCCTCTGGTGTTCTATGCTGAGACAGAAGGGCGCCTACTCCCGTCTAAGACGCGTCCACCTCGAGGACAAAGGGCAACCCAGGGTTGGGATGCGACAGAATCGGAGCCGACACAAAGGCGGACTTTAGGGCCTCAAAAGCTCGGATGGCCTCGAGCGGCCAGACCTGGGAATTACTGCCCTTCCTGGTCAGATCCGTGAGAGGCTTGGCCAGCATGGAAAAGTCCCTGATGAACTTCCGATAATAATTGGCGAAGCCCAAAAAGCGCTGCAGGGAACGAAGACCACTGGGCTGGGGCCACTGTAAGACAGCCGAAACCTTCTCAGGATCCATGGAGAACCCCTCAGCGGAAATGATGTAACCTAAGAAGGTTACCTGGGATCGGTGAAATTCGCATTTCTCAAGCTTACCGAACAGCTTGTTCTCTCGTAACCGTTGCAACACTCGTCTGACATCCAGAATGTGGGCCTCCATGGATTCAGAATATACCAAGATGTCATCCAAATAGACCACCACACACTGCTGCAACAGGTCACGGAAAACATCGTTGATGAATTCCTGAAAGACTGCGGGCGCATTGCACAACCCAAAGGGCATAACCAAGGATTCATAATGACCGGTCCTGGTGTTAAACGCGGTCTTCCACTCATCGCCCGCCTTGATCCTTACCAGGTTATATGCCGCCCTCAGGTCGAGTTTGGTAAAGACCGTGGCCCCTTTAAGGCGATCGAACAGCTCGGAAATCAAGGGTATCGGGTAAGCGTTCTTGATCGTGATGCGATTGAGACCCCTGTAATCGATGCAAGGCCTCAACTCACCGCCCTTCTTTTTCACAAAGAAAAATCCAGCCCCTGCCGGGGACGAAGATTTGCGAATGTGTCCGCGTGAAAGCGCCTCTCTCACGTACTCCTCCATGGCCTCATTCTCCGCTACTGACAGTGGATAGACTTTGCCACGAGGAGGAACGGCACCAGATTGTAACTCTATGGCACAATCGTATGGGCGGTGCGGAGGTAGGGCAACCGCGCGCACCTTATCGAATACATCCCGGTACTCCTCGTATTCAGGAGGCAACAGAGAGTCCGAGGAAGTACACAGCAACTTGACAGACCCATGGATGCAACTAGCCCCACACTGAGGTGACCACGAGAGGATCTCGACCGATCTCCAATCGAAAGTCGGATTATGCTTCTGGAGCCAGGGGTACCCCAAGACTACCGAGTAGTGTGGAGACGAAATAACCTGGAGGCAGACCGACTCTCTGTGAACGGCACCAATGGCTATCCCCACTGGAAGGGTCTCATGAGTCACGTGTGGTGGCAGAAGGGGTCTGCCGTCTATCGCCTCAAGAGCCAGTGGGGAACCTCGAGCCTGCAGAGGAATGGAATTGGCGGCAGCGAACACACTATCAATGAACAAACCACCAGCAGCAGAGTCCACCAACGCCTGGGTCGTCACCGAGCCCCCGACCCAGGAGAGGACAACAGTGATCAGTGGTTTGTCAACACGGGAAACCGGGGACGAGGAGACTCCACCCAAGATCTGCCCCCGACAGGATCTCAGGTGCGAGCGTTTCCCGGACGGTTCGGACATGCCAACCGAAAATGCCCACCGAGACCACAGTACATGCATCGGCCCTCGCGTCTCCGGAGTACCCTCTCCCCCTCGGACAGGCGAGCAAACCCCAGCTGCATGGGTTCACCCCCAGACAAGTCATCCCCAGGAGGCGTGGGAGGAGAGGGAGGCACGGGTGGGACAGCAAACGTAGGCACCAATCTGTTAGAAGACCTCCGCAGGTTCTCCTTAAAGGAAGGTCTCTCCCTGAGTCTGGTGTCAATCAAAATCAGGAAAGAAATAAGAGACTCGAGCTCAACTGGTAGGTCCTTAGCTGCAACCTCATCCTTCAAGGCATCCGAGAGACCATGAGAGAAAGCAGCGACCAGAGCCTCATTATTCCAGCCCACCTCTGCTGCCAGGGTACGAAACTCAATGGCGTATTCAGCTACGGATCGTGAACCCTGTCTGATGGACATAAGGAGCTTCGCAGCAGAGGCAGCACGAGCCGGCACATCGAATACCTTCCGAAGAGAAGCAACAAAACCGGAAAACTCGGCAACCACCGGATTGTTGTTCTCCCATAAAGGGCTGGCCCAGGCCAAGGCCTTGTCCGAGAGCAACGAGATCAAGAAGCCCACCTTTGATCTCTCAGTAGGAAAGGCATGTGGCAGCAACTCGAAATAAATGCCCACCTGGTTAAGGAAACCTCGGCACTGAGTTGGTTCTCCCCCAAAGCGCTGTGGAAGAGGGGCAGAACCGGTCATACCCCGAAACACCGCAGGCGCAACAACAGGTGTCGGGGTAGACTCTGGCGCAACAACCGGAGCGGCAGTAGGAGCGAGCCCAGGAGCGACAACCGACCCATCGGCAACGGGAGCAAAATGAGCCGTGCGTTCAAGCAGGGTTTGCAACGCCACAGCGAACCGACCCAACAGGTGATCCTGCTGATCAAGTCTGGCAACCAGCGTGGGTAGCGAGGATGGCCCTGTACCGTCAGAATTCATGGCTTGGTCCTAATGTCACGGAACCATGAACCAGACGTACAACAAGAGATAAGTGAAAACAAGAAGGCTTTATTGAAAATAAAGCTGTAAAGCAAAAGTCCAAACGGATGGTGAAACCGAGCAGAGTCTTTGCGAAGCCAGAGGTCAGGAACCAGAAGGGTAGTCAGACGAAGCCAGGATCAGGAACCAGCAGGGTAGTCAGACGAAGCCAGGATCAGGAACCAGCAGGGTAGTCAGACGAAGCCAGGATCAGGAGCCAGAAGCAGCAGCAGTCTTAGAAGCATGTGAACACAAGAGGACCAAGCAAGGAACTGAAGCCACAGACCTCCTATATATATGAGCTAGGCATCCAGCTCCTCCCAGTGGGAAGGAGGAGCCGCAGGGTGGAAGGCTACAAGAAACCCAGAAACCAAGATGGCCGCCAGCACATGTCAAACGAAGGAGAGCAGCAAGAAGGTAAGACCATGACAGTACCTCCCCCTCAAGGGCCCCTCCTCCGCGGAGCAAAAAACGGTTTCTGAGGGAAGCGTGCGTGGAAGGCTCGGAGCAAGGCAGGAGCATGGACATCTGCGGAGGGAACCCAGGAACGCTCCTCTGGACCATAACCACGCCAATGGACCAAAAACTGCAACCGACCGCGGACCAGGCGTGAGTCCAGGATATTGCTCACCTCATATTCCTCACGATTGCCCACTTGGACCGGACGAGGCCGAGGAACCGAGGAAGTGAAACGATTACACACCAGTGGCTTCAACAGGGAGACATGAAACACGTTGGAGATCCGCATGCCAGGAGGAAGCGCAAGGGCATAGGCTACCGGGTTTACCCTGCGAAGCACTCGGAAGGGACCAACAAAGCGAGGCGCCAGCTTGGGAGTGGGCACTCGAAGGTTGAGGTTGCGGGTGGACAACCATACACGGTCTCCGACCTGGTAGGAAGGAGCAGGCGCTCGTCTGCGATCAGCCTGGAGTCTCTGGCGCTGTGCAGAGACCTCAAGGGACTTCTGGATCTGTACCCAAGAAGCACGTAGGACGGAAAGGTGATCCTCCACAGCCGGAATATCCTGGGGAGAGAATACCTCCGGTAACACGGCAGGTTGGAACCCATAATTGGCCATGAAGGGAGACGTCCCAGAGGAAGAGTTCACCGCCGTGTTCCTGGCAAACTCAGCCCAAGGCAGGAGGTCAACCCAATTGTCTTGGTGATCGGAGACATAGCAACGAAGGAATTGCTCCAAGGCCTGATTGGATCGTTCTGCGGCCCCATTGGACTGAGGGTGGTAGTCCGAGGAGAAGGAGAGATGAATCCCCAACTGGGAGCAAAAGGCGCGCCAGAACCTGGACACAAACTGACTCCCCCGATCCGACACAATCTCCTTGGGCAAACCGTGCAACCAGAAGACCTCCCTGGCAAAAATCGTGGCCAACTCTTGTGCAGAGGGTAACTTCTTGAGAGGAACACAGTGGCACATTTTGGAAAACCGATCCACAATCATGAGAATGACCGTATGGCCTCGGGATGCAGGGAGGTCCACAATGAAATCCATCCCCAGGTGTGACCATGGGCGCTCCCCGGTGGCTATGGGTTGCAGAAGGCCCAACGGAAGGTGCCGAGGGGACTTACTCTGGGCACAAACGGAGCATGCCGCTACATATGCGGCGATGTCGGAACGTAGGGAAGGCCACCAGAACAGACGTGAAACAGCCCAGGACAGCTGATTCTTTCCAGGATGCCCCGCGGTCTTGGAGTTATGGTAGGTTCGCAACAACCGAGTGCGCAACTCCTCAGGCACAAAACATCTGCCGTTGGGTCTCCCAGAGGGAGCACCAGATTGAGCCGCCAAAATCTGCTCACCCAGGGGAGAGGTCAGGCTGGTGCGAATGGCGGCCAGGATCTGATTCGGAGGTATGACCGAAGTCGGAATCGACTCCTCCCTGGACAGCTCGGAGTACTGCTGTGATAAGGCATCCGCGTAGGATGCCGGGTAGGTAGGAGACCACGTAATTAAAACGTGACAAGAACAGAGCCCATCTGGCCTGACGTGGTGTCAATCTCTTGGCCTCAGAAAGGTAGGTCAGATTCTTGTGGTCCGTCAGGATGAGAACCGGAACCACCGAACCCTCGAGCAAGTGCCTCCATTCTTTAAGGGCCTGCACGATGGCCAATAACTCCCTGTCACCAATCTGATAGTTGCACTCCGCGGAAGACAGTTTCCGGGAGTAAAACCCACAAGGAAGCAGAGGACCCTCTGGTGTTCTACGCTGAGACAGAAGGGCGCCTACTCCCGTCTAAGACGCGTCCACCTCGAGGACAAAGGGCAACCCAGGGTTGGGATGCGACAGAATCGGAGCCGACACAAAGGCGGACTTTAGGGCCTCAAAAGCTCGGATGGCCTCGAGCGGCCAGACCTGGGAATTACTGCCCTTCCTGGTCAGATCCGTGAGAGGCTTGGCCAGCATGGAAAAGTCCCTGATGAACTTCCGATAATAATTGGCGAAGCCCAAAAAGCGCTGCAGGGAACGAAGACCACTGGGCTGGGGCCACTGTAAGACAGCCGAAACCTTCTCAGGATCCATGGAGAACCCCTCAGCGGAAATGATGTAACCTAAGAAGGTTACCTGGGATCGGTGAAATTCGCATTTCTCAAGCTTACCGAACAGCTTGTTCTCTCGTAACCGTTGCAACACTCGTCTGACATCCAGAATGTGGGCCTCCATGGATTCAGAATATACCAAGATGTCATCCAAATAGACCACCACACACTGCTGCAACAGGTCACGGAAAACATCGTTGATGAATTCCTGAAAGACTGCGGGCGCATTGCACAACCCAAAGGGCATAACCAAGGATTCATAATGACCGGTCCTGGTGTTAAACGCGGTCTTCCACTCATCGCCCGCCTTGATCCTTACCAGGTTATATGCCGCCCTCAGGTCGAGTTTGGTAAAGACCGTGGCCCCTTTAAGGCGATCGAACAGCTCGGAAATCAAGGGTATCGGGTAAGCGTTCTTGATCGTGATGCGATTGAGACCCCTGTAATCGATGCAAGGCCTCAACTCACCTCCCTTCTTTTTCACAAAGAAAAATCCAGCCCCTGCCGGGGACGAACATTTGCGAATGTGTCCGCGTGAAAGCGCCTCTCTCACGTACTCCTCCATGGCCTCATTCTCCGCTACCG
This sequence comes from Bufo bufo, assembly GCF_905171765.1. Lineage (NCBI taxonomy): Eukaryota > Metazoa > Chordata > Amphibia > Anura > Bufonidae > Bufo > Bufo bufo. Next base: position 154,054,301 of record NC_053390.1, on the reverse strand, counting down.
ACAGTGGATAGACTTTGCCACGAGGAGGAACGGCACCAGATTGTAACTCTATGGCACAATCGTATGGGCGGTGCGGAGGTAGGGCAACCGCGCGCACCTTATCGAATACATCCCGGTACTCCTCGTATTCAGGAGGCAACAGAGAGTCCGAGGAAGTACACAGCAACTTGACAGACCCATGGATGCAACTAGCCCCACACTGAGGTGACCACGAGAGGATCTCGACCGATCTCCAATCGAAAGTCGGATTATGCTTCTGGAGCCAGGGGTACCCCAAGACTACCGAGTAGTGTGGAGACGAAATAACCTGGAGGCAGACCGACTCTCTGTGAACGGCACCAATGGCTATCCCCACTGAAAGGGTCTCATGAGTCACGTGTGGTGGCAGAAGGGGTCTGCCGTCTATCGCCTCAAGAGCCAGTGGGGAACCTCGAGCCTGCAGAGGAATGGAATTGGCGGCAGCGAACACACTATCAATGAACAAACCACCAGCAGCAGAGTCCACCAACGCCTGGGTCGTCACCGAGCCCCCGACCCAGGAGAGGACAACAGTGATCAGTGGTTTGTCAACACGGGAAACCGGGGACGAGGAGACTCCACCCAAGATCTGCCCCCGACAGGATCTCAGGTGCGAGCGTTTCCCGGACGGTTCGGACATGCCAACCGAAAATGCCCACCGAGACCACAGTACATGCATCGGCCCTCGCGTCTCCGGAGTACCCTCTCCCCCTCGGACAGGCGAGCAAACCCCAGCTGCATGGGTTCACCCCCAGACAAGTCATCCCCAGGAGGCGTGGGAGGAGAGGGAGGCACGGGTGGGACAGCAAACGTAGGCACCAATCTGTTAGAAGACCTCCGCAGGTTCTCCTTAAAGGAAGGTCTCTCCCTGAGTCTGGTGTCAATCAAAATCAGGAAAGAAATAAGAGACTCGAGCTCAACTGGTAGGTCCTTAGCTGCAACCTCATCCTTCAAGGCATCCGAGAGACCATGAGAGAAAGCAGCGACCAGAGCCTCATTATTCCAGCCCACCTCTGCTGCCAGGGTACGAAACTCAATGGCGTATTCAGCTACGGATCGTGAACCCTGTCTGATGGACATAAGGAGCTTCGCAGCAGAGGCAGCACGAGCCGGCACATTGAATACCTTCCGAAGAGAAGCAACAAAACCGGAAAACTCGGCAACCACCGGATTGTTGTTCTCCCATAAAGGGCTGGCCCAGGCCAAGGCCTTGTCCGAGAGCAGCGAGATCAAGAAGCCCACCTTTGATCTCTCAGTAGGAAAGGCATGTGGCAGCAACTCGAAATAAATGCCCACCTGGTTAAGGAAACCTCGGCACTGAGTTGGTTCTCCCCCAAAGCGCTGTGGAAGAGGGGCAGAACCGGTCATACCCCAAAACACCGCAGGCGCAACAACAGGTGTCGGGGTAGACTCTGGCGCAACAACCGGAGCGGCAGTAGGAGCGAGCCCAGGAGCGACAACCGACCCATCGGCAACGGGAGCAAAATGAGCCGTGCGTTCAAGCAGGGTTTGCAACGCCACAGCGAACCGACCCAACAGGTGATCCTGCTGATCAAGTCTGGCAACCAGCGTGCGTAGCGAGGATGGCCCTGTACCGTCAGAATTCATGGCTTGGTCCTAATGTCACGGAACCATGAACCAGACGTACAACAAGAGATAAGTGAAAACAAGAAGGCTTTATTGAAAATAAAGCTGTAAAGCAAAAGTCCAAACGGATGGTGAAACCGAGCAGAGTCTTTGCGAAGCCAGAGGTCAAGAAACCAGAAGGGTAGTCAAACAAAGCCAGGATCAGGAACCATCATGGTAGTCAGACGAAGCCAGGATCAGGAACCAGCAGGGTAGTCAGACGAAGCCAGGATCAGGAGCCAGAAGCAGCAGCAGTCTTAGAAGCATGTGAACACAAGAGGACCAAGCAAGGAACTGAAGCCACAGACCTCCTATATATATGAGCTAGGCATCCAGCTCCTCCCAGTGGGAAGGAGGAGCCGCAGGGTGGAAGGCTACAAAAAAACCCAGAAACCAAGATGGCCGCCAGCACATGTCAAACGAAGGAGAGCAGCAAGAAGGTAAGACCATGACAAGATCGAATTTCTAGATATCGTCATCTCCACCAAAAACAATCAACTGGCCACCCAAACATACTTCAAATCCATTGACACAAACAGTTATATCAATTTTTCAAGTTTTCACAATAAAAAATGGTTAGAAAACATTCCATATAGCCAATACAAACGTATCCGGCGAAACTGTACCCTTGATAGTGTTTTTAAAAATCAGGCAAAAATCCTTAAAAAACGTTTTATCGAGAAAGGCTACCCAAGGAAACTTATAAAAAATGCCTACAGCAGAACCATCACTGACACACAAGAAAACTGTCTACAGCCAACAAACAGACAAGGGACACACACAGAAATGAATACAAACTTTGTCACACAATTCAATACATCAAATAATAATATACGCACAATTTTCTCAAAATACTGGTATATCCTACTACAGGATCCATACCTTGCAAAACATCTGCCCCCTAGGCCTAGAATGATTTACAGGAGAGCCCCGACGGTTAAGAACCTCCTTGCCCCTAGCAAGCCGAAACAACATAAAAAAGCTAGTTCGGCTGGCCCACCGTTACCACCCAAAAAACTAGGCAGCTACAAATGTGGAAAGAGTCGGTGCCTATGCTGTAAAACTATAACAAACAAATGCACACATTTTTCGTCTAATAAAAATGGGACCACATTCATGATAAAACATCATCTTACATGCCAGTCTAGCTATGTAATTTATTTGATTGAGTGCAGCTGCGGGCTTCAATATGTAGGCCGCACCACCCAGGAGTTACACTGCAGGCTTAACCAACATAGGCACAACATCCGAAAACACTATCAAAAACATAGCCTCTCCAGACATTGTGCCTCCACATCAGAGAAAGAAGAACATCCTATCAAAATCACACCAATTGATTATATACCAGAAAACCCATACAATCGGTTCAGTACATTACAGCGAAGAGAAGTCTACTGGATGTACCAATTGGATACCCTTGCGCCCCAAGGGCTGAATGAAATAAATGAGACCATCCTCTAGTATAAACTTTTTCAAAGGACATCCATGAAAAACTTCTAACATCCCGCCATTTGGTATTCCATCTTGAATATTAAAAGATTTTTTATGCAAGGGGCCCATACAGCCGAATACTCTAAAATTTAGGTTATTATATCTATATATCTCTCTGAATGTTTGGAGTTGACCGGGGCATAGGGCGGCCTCAGTTTTATATCCCAAATACTATCTTTATGTGGCCTCAGTTTTATATCCCAAATACGACCCCCATGTAACAAACATCTGCAGTCCTACAGTATGCCCAAAAAATCTCTGCTAGCTACATTTGTGAAACTGTGTCTATAATGAACAATTGATACAGCCTCATGAAATAACTACAACATTGTATCAGTAGCCATTTCCCTTGGATTCGAATCAGGTTAATCTCCTGATATTGCCCCCCCCTATTCTTTTGAAAAAAATCAGCCACCAACCCTTTTCCCCCTCCTCCATTTTTATCTACCAATATATGAAATTTTATTTACAGTAGGATTTTTATATATATTCTTATATAAATCATGGCAAAATTTCATGTATGTGCTGATGTATATGTGTGTATGGGCTCGTGTATATAGGTGCATACATACATGTATATATATAATATAATTTATTTATTTATCTATTAAGATGTACGTATTTTATATATAAAAATTCTTTTTATCTTTAATCAATGTAACCACCATGCTTTACACCACCCCCTGTACTATTTATTACATTTCATCCATTCATTTTGGATATAGGATGTATATTATCATATATATGTATTTTTTTATATTCCCCTTTTTATTTATTTTTTTTATTTTTATTTTTTAATTTTTTATTTTATATACATATGCTTTTGTATTTTTATATACTATATATGTTTATTTTTATATGTATATATATATATATACACACTTTTGTTTATCGGTATCCTATTATATATATTTTTACTTTCAATAATACCACCATGCTTTATACCACTCCATGCCCAGTCTCTTTCCCAATAATCATTAATACTAGACTGATCTATCCATAAGCAATGTAAATACGGCCAAATTTTAACATAAGCAATGTAAATACGGCCAAATTTTTAACCACTACAGTAATGCCTTATCCCATAGGAACTTAAAAGAAATTATATCCTTTTTCTTTTTTCAAAAACAAATTGGGTCCATTTTTTTATATATATATCTAAAGGATCAGCAAGTAGCGTGATGCCCGACATCAGCTCTCTATAGTTGTTGATACATACTTACTCCCCGCCCCCCTCCCCCTCCCCTTGCTCCACCTCTGTTTCGCCTCACGCGCCTTTGTATGAGGGACTACACAGAGAAACAAGAGTTGACTGAAAAACCTTTCTGTGTCATGCAGTCGAGAGTGAGAGAGAGACCCTAGTATGCCAAGTACATGTGCACAGTATTGTAGGCTCAGTGATGCCCCTCTGGGTTTTTTGAAAAATATATTCAAAGTAGCTTTCCTAACCATATATGATGCCGCCAGATGTTAAAAATGAAAATTTGCATATATTGCATATATACCTATTCAGAGGAGCATTGTCTAGCCTACAGTAGTTGTCATGTATATCAACTGGTCTCCATAATAGAAATAGTACTCACCTAGAACTTCACCCTAAGGTGTTGCAACTAGAAATGTTATTCTCATTAGCTTTTCTCTGGTTAAGGGCTTTTTTCTCCCCAGAAAGAACTAGTTGCAGCTGTCAGAGTGGTTTAGCTATTTTTCTAGTACACAAATGTGTGTTTCTTAACAATATATATGGATCGTCTAAGGAGTACTGTTTCTCATTATGGAGAGCCCAGGGTAAGTCAAATATGGATGCACAGTATTGTAGGCTTGGTGATGCCCCTCTGGGTTTCTGAAAAAGATATTCAAAGTAGCTTTCCTAACCCTATCTGACACCGGCAGATGATGAAAATGTGCATATGTTTTACCCAGAAATCCAGAGGAGCATTGTCCACCCTACAATATTCATCATATATATATACTGGGGTTGTCTGTTAATAACATTCTTATGCTAGCGCTCCATTACCATATCCCAAATGCTATAGAATCCAGGTATGGGCGGAGAGAGGGGCTAAGTCTGTTGCCCAGTTATATCATGGTGGCACCCTATTTTCTTTTGAAGAATTGAAATCCCGATTTTCTTTACCTAACACTTTATTTTATTGCTATTTACAAATTAGGCATTTTCTCTTTAGCAAACATAAGTCCTGGCCAATATCTACTCAATCTCTCCTTACTCATTTGTTTTTGACAATGGGTAGCGTTAAGAAGGGCATAATAAAGTTATAGTGTGTAAGCACAGACACCACTTCTGGATTGCAGGGTTGTCATAAATAAGCAGTGTTTAATGTGATGGAGAAAGAAATCAAGCCAGCAAAGGAAGCAATATGGATAATAACGATACATTAGTAAGTGACTTGGAATAACTTTATCTACGTGATAAATGTTATTTGCTGGAGAGATACAACTCCTTTTAAAAGTGCAACTAAGTTTCTAAAATCTGTTTTGAATAATTGGAGGGGTGTAGTTTTAAATTGGAGTGCTTTATAGTTAGTTTCTATTATGTAAGCCCTGAAAGTTATGTCAAAACTGAATTAGTCCTTAACTCCATAGGGACACAGCCTTATTTCACCATAATGACCAGGCCATTTTTTGCAAATCTGACCAGTGTCACTTTAAGTGGTGATAACTTTAAAACACTTTGACTTAGCCAGGCCATTCTGAGATCGTTTTTTCGTCACATATTGTACTTCATGACACTGGTAAAATGAAGTAAAAAAAATAATAATTTTTATTTATAAAAAAATACCAAATTTACCAAAAATTTGTAAAAAATTTCCAAGTTTCAATTTCTCTACTTCTATAATACATAGTAATACCTACAAAAATAGTTATTACTTTACATTCCCCATATGTCTACTTCATGTTTGGATCAATTTGGGAATGATATTTTATTTTTGGGGGATGTTACAAGGCTTAGAAGTTTAGAAGCAAATCTTGAAATTTTTCAGAAATTTTCAAAAACCCTCTTTTTAGGGACCAGTTCAGGTCGGAAGTCACTTTGTGAGGCTCACATAATAGAAACCACCCAAAAATGACCCCATTCTAGAAACTACACCCCTCAAGGTATTCAAAACTGATTTTACAAACGATGTTAACCCTTTAGGTGTTCCACAAGAGTTAATGGAAAATTGTGCTAAAATTTCAGAATTTAGATTTTTTTGGCAAATATTCCATTTTAATCCATTTTTTCCAGTAACGCAAGGGTTAACAGCCAAACAAAACTCTACATTTATTGCCCCGATTCTGTAGTTTGCAGAAACACCCCATATGTTGCAGTAAACTACTGTACGGGCACACAGTAGGGCGTAGAGGGAAAGGTGCGCCGTATGGTTTTTGGAAGCCAGATTTTGCTGGACTGGTTTTTTGACACCATGTCCCATTTGAAGCCCCCCTGGTGAGAAACTCCATAAAAGGAACCCCATCTAAGAAACTACACCCTCAAGGTATTCAAAACTGATTTTACAAACTTTGTTAACCTTTAGGTGTTGCACAGGATTTTATGGAAAATAGAGATACAATTTCAAAATTTCACTTTTTTGGCAGATTTTCCATTTTAATATTTTTTTTCCAGTTACAAAGCAAGGGTTAACAGCCAAACAAAACTCATTATTTATGGCCCTGATTCTGTAGTTTAAAGAAACACCCCATATGTGGTCGTAAACTGCTGTACGAGCACATGGCAGGGCGCAGAATGAAAGGAATGCCATACGGTTTTTGGAAGGCAGATTTTGCTGGACTGGTTTTTTTGACACTATGTCCTATTTGAAGCCCCCCTGATGCACCCCTAGAGTAGAAACTCCAAAAAAGTGACCCCATTTTAGAAACTACGGGATAGGGTGGCAGTTTTGTTGGTACTAGTTTAGGGTACATATAATTTTTTCGCTGCTCTATATTACACTTTTTGTGCGGCAAGGTAACAAGAAATAGCTTTTTTGTCACGTTTTTTTTTTGTTGTTATTTACAACCTTCATCTGACAGGTTAGATCATGTGGTCATTTTATAGAGCAGGTTGTTACGGACGCGGCGATTCCTAATATGTATACAATTTTTTATTTATGTAAGTTTTACACAATGGTTTCATTTTTGAAACAAAAAAAATGTTTTAGTGTCTCCATAATCTAAGAGCCATAGTTTTTTCCGTTTTTGGTGCGATTATCTTAAGTAGGGTCTCATTTTTTGTGGGATGAGATGACGGTTTGATTGGCACTATTTTGGGGTGCATATGACTTTTTGATCGCTTGCTATTACACTTTTTGTGACGTAAGATGACAAAAAATGGCTTTTTTTACACCAATTAAATTTTTTTACGGTGGTCACCTGTGGGGTTAGGTCATGTGATATTTTTATAGAGCCGGTCGATACGGACGCAGCGATACCTAATATGTATACTTTTTTTTTATTTATGTAAGTTTTACACAATGATTTCATTTTTGAAACAGAAAAAATCATGTTTTAGTGTTTCCATAGTCTAAGAGCCATAGTTTTTTCAGTTTTTAGGCGATTATCTTGGGTAGGGTATGATTTTTGCGGGATGAGATGACGGTTTGATTTGTACTATTTTGGCATACATGTGACTTTTTTGATCACTTTTATTACCTTTTTTGGGAAGTAAGGTGGGCAAAATTTCAATTTCATCATAGTTTTTTATTTTTTATTTTTATGGCGTTCACCGTTCAGGTAAAGTAACATGACCGTTTTATAGATCAGGTCATTACGGACGCGGTGATATCAAACATGTGTAGGGAATGTTATTTTTTTCATTTTTAATCAGTGATAAATGTGTTTTTAGATTTTTACTTTTTTTTTCACTTTTTTTTACTTTTTTTTGACCCAGACCAATTTGGTTCTTGAAGATCCAGTGGGTCTGATGTCTGTATAATACAGTACAGTACACTATATAGTCTACTGTACTGTATTTTACTTACACTTTGTCTGAACAGATCTATGCCTTTAGCACAGATCTGTTCAGCACCATGGACAGCAGGATGCCCGAGAAGGCGTCCTGTTGCCATGGGAACCTTCCCCGTCTGCTCAGTTGTGGCCACAACTGCGCAGACGAGGAAGGGTAAGGAGGGGGGCTCCCTACCTCTGTGACCCCATCCTGTCTGGGGGCTGCAAAGGCACAGCAGCCCACCGATGGGAGAGGGAGGGAGCTCTCGACTGTTAACCTCTACTATTCCATACCGCGGTCCGTACGGACCGCGGTATGGAAAGGGTTAAACGGCTGACATCGCATCACAGATATCAGCCATTTATACCAGAGTGTCAGCAATGTGCTGACACTCTGGTATAACCACTGGCCACCAATGATTATTCAAGAGGAGGCGGGCCATAAAATCATTCAGGGGTGCAGGGGGGGTGAAAACACTTTATTTTAGGCATATAAAGTTTCTGATCCCCACGGTCAGGGACCGCGGGGATCAGGAACTGCTAAAGGCGCAGCAAACCTCAGGTCTGAATTGACCCCCCCGTGCAGTTAGCCGAGGTGCCTGCTCAAGGAATAGGATCCAGATAAAAGCACAGAGCACATCATTGTCACTGCTCTCTCTCTCTCTCTCTCTCTCTCTCTCTCAGAACTGCATAAAAACAGCAGAAAATGGCTTCTGGGGAGTTTCTTATATAATAAAGGTGTAGGGAACTTTCCTATTGGTTGCTAGGGATGTTTCTAAGCTCTGACAAAGCCTTGCAGCCTTATCATTGGCCCACAAGCAAGAAGGGAGGTTACTGATGAAAAAAATCTAGAATATTCGCGATTACGAATATATAGCACTATATTCTACATGTTCACAAATTCTCAAAGTGCCGATATTCACGATAAAAATTTGTGATTGGAATATTCGGTATCAACACTAATCATGATGTTCCAAAACAATAGCCATTGAAAAGCAATTGAAGTTGTTGGCTTAACACAACTAGGTTATTTAACATACCTAGTTAAGCATGTGTGTTAATATTTGTACTTCATGATGCCAATATAAAGTAGACATATGGTGAGTGTTAATTATTAACTATTTTATGAGATATCACTATCTGTCTTAAAAACAGATCAATTCAAATTTCGAAAATTACTAATTGTTCCAAATTCTCTGTAAATGTAAATATTTTTTTTATAAATAAAGACCACTAACATGAAGCGTATTATGTGTCATGAAAAGAACAATCACAAAATTACTTTAATAAGTAAAAGCTTATAAGTTATAACCACATAAGTGACACATGTCAGATTTCCAAAATTAGGTGCTGTAAGAAAGTTAAAAACGGTCTGTATCTTGAAGCAGTTATATATAAAGTATCAAGTAAAAATATGCAACTTTAGTATGTATTGTTTTGAAAATATAAAATTGTATGTGAATATTGAGTCACCAAAGTCCTCAGTATGGGATATTGAGGATCCAAAGGAGGTTGGCACTTAATTTTCAGTATCTGAGATCATTAGTTGATTTTCCTTTTTTATTTTATTGGAACTAAAAGCTGTTCTCATCCGTAGTCCAGGTAAAATACTAAACCATACACAAAACCAGAGAGGATCCTTTGGAGCATCCTGTTGATCTCTTGGTAGAGTTTTAACTCTACTGGCCTAGTGGCTTGAATTACATAGTAATCTAGAATATTGTGCATCAGCATTGAGGTACAATATAAGAAATAGTTCATGAATGAGAGAGGTAAAAATATGATAACAATGAGTCGGCACCACCGAGCACCATGTCCCTCATTGCAATAATTGCTGTGTATACTATTTGTTAAACTTCTAGCTGTCATGAATTGATTACTCTTTCCAAATATAAGATAAACCCACAATGTGGAATCTCAGAAAACCTCTTTAAAATATATTTTATCATGTTCAACAGCAGTTTAGAAATATACTTAATTTTATATCATTAATATCATGTTCTCTGAAGATTACCACTCATGACCCACAAAACTATTATCGCTGCTGGAGATCAAAAGCTATCATTGTTGATTTACACAAGTAGCAGGAGGTAACATGGTTGAAACTAGAAAAGGAGATAGGATGAAACAAACCTGATGTTCCTGATTATTCAGTAAATTATAAACACATTTGGTAAATGAAAGGGACAGTTCATTATTGAAATTAGGAGCTCAAACCTCTTTAGGTGTAATGTCAAAGCCTAGCAGCAATGGATATTATAAGGAAGGTTCCTAAACTTTTTTTTTTTTTCTAATATGCTCAACTTTCTAAAGTTTCTTCTACCAACCTCAGCTCCCCCAATCTTTAACCACTTAAGGACCACAGGTTTATACCCCCCTAAAGACCAGGCCCTTTTTTACAAATCGGCACTACACTACTTTCACCGTTTATTGCTCGGTCATGCAACTTACCACCCAAATGAATTTTACCTCCTTTTCTTCTCACTAATAGAGCTTTCATTTGGTGGTATTTCATTGCTGCTGACATTTTTACTTTTTTTGTTATTAATCGAAATTTAACGATTTTTTTGCAAAAAAATGACATTTTTCACTTTCAGTTGTAAAATTTTGCAAAAAAAAACGAGATCCATATAGAAATTTTGCTCTAAATTTATAGTTCTACATGTCTTTGATAAAAAAAAAATGTTTGGGTAAAAAAAAAATGGTTTGGGTAAAAGTTATAGCGTTTACAAACTATGGTACAAAAATGTGAATTTCCGCTTTTTGAAGCAGCTCTGACTTTCTGAGCACCTGTCACGTTTCCTGAGGTTCTACAATGGCCAGACAGTACAAACACCCCACAAATGACCCCATTTCGGAAAGTACACACCCTAAGGTATTCGCTGATGGGCATAGTGAGTTCATAGAACTTTTTATTTTTTGTCACAAGTTAGTGGAAAATGATGATTTTTTTTTTTTTTTTTTTTTTTCATACAAAGTCTCATATTCCACTAACTTGTGACAAAAAATAAAAACTTCCATGAACTCACTATGCCCATCAGCGAATACCTTGGGGTCTCTTCTTTCCAAAATGGGGTCACTTGTGGGGTAGTTATACTGCCCTGGCATTCTAGGGGCCCGAATGTGTGGTAAGGAATTTGAAATCAAATTCTGCAAAAAATGACCAGTGAAATCCGAAAGGTGCTCTTTGGAATATGGGCCCCTTTGCCCACCTAGGCTGCAAAAACGTGTCACACATCTGGTATCTCTGTATTCAGGAGAAGTTGGGGAATGTGTTTTGGGGTGTCTTTTTACATATACCCATGCTGGGTGAGATAAATATCTTGGTCAAATGCCAACTTTGTATAAAAAAATGGGAAAAGTTGTCTTTTGCCAAGATATTTCTCTCACCCAGCATGGGTATATGTAAAATGACACCCCAAAACACATTCCCCACCTTCTCCTGAGTACGGCAATACCAGATGTGTGACACTTTTTTGCAGCCTAGGTGGGCAAAGGGGCCCATATTCGAAAGAGCACCTTTCGGATTTCACAGGTCATTTTTTACAGAATTTGATTTCAAACTCCTTACCACACATTCGGGCCCCTAGAATGCCAGGGCAGTATAACTACCCCACAAGTGACCCCATTTTGGAAAGAAGACACCCCAAGGTATTCCGTGAGGGGCATGGCAAGTTCCTAGAATTTTTTATTTTTTGTCACAAGTTAGTGGAAAATGATGATTTTTTTTTTTTTTTTTTTTTTCATACAAAGTCTCATATTCCACTAACTTGTGACAAAAAATAAAAACTTCCATGAACTCACTATGCCCATCAGCGAATACCTTGGGGTCTCTTCTTTCCAAAATGGGGTCACTTGTGGGGTAGTTATACTGCCCTGGCATTCTAGGGGCCCGAATGTGTGGTAAGGAATTTGAAATCAAATTCTGCAAAAAATGACCAGTGAAATCCGAAAGGTGCTCTTTGGAATATGGGCCCCTTTGCCCACCTAGGCTGCAAAAACGTGTCACACATCTGGTATCTCCGTATTCAGGAGAAGTTGGGGAATGTGTTTTGGGGTGTCTTTTTACATATACCCATGCTGGGTGAGATAAATATCTTGGTCAAATGCCAACTTTGTATAAAAAAATGGGAAAAGTTGTCTTTTGCCAAGATATTTCTCTCACCCAGCATGGGTATATGTAAAATGACACCCCAAAACACATTCCCCACCTTCTCCTGAGTACGGGGATACCAGATGTGTGACACGTTTTTGCAGCCTAGGTGGGCAAAGGGGCCCATATTCCAAAGAGCACCTTTCGGATTTCACAGGTCATTTTTTACAGAATTTGATTTCAAACTCCTTACCACACATTTGGGCCCCTAGAATGCCAGGGCAGTATAACTACCCCACAAGTGACCCCATTTTGGAAAGAAGAGACCCCAAGGTATTCGCTGATGGGCATAGTGAGTTCATGGAAGTTTTTATTTTTTGTCACAAGTTAGTGGAATATGAGACTTTGTATGAAAAAAAAAAAAAAAAAAAAGCAGCATTTTCCACTAACTTGTGACAAAAAATAAAAAATTCCAGGAACTCGCCATGCCCCTCACGGAATACCTTGGGGTGTCTTCTTTCCAAAATGGGGTCACTTGTTGGGTAGTTATACTGCCCTGGCATTTTCCAGGGGCCCTAATGTGTGGTAAGTAGGTAAATGATCTGTGAAATCCTAAAGGTGCTCTTTGGAATGTGGGCCCCTTTGCCCACCTAGGCTGCAAAAAAGTGTCACACATGTGGTATCGCCGTATTCAGGAGAAGTTGGGGAATGTGTTTTGGGGTGTCATTTTACATATACCCATGCTGGGTGAGAGAAATATCTTGGCAAAAGACAACTTTTCCCATTTTTTTATACAAAGTTGGCATTTGACCAAGATATTTCTCTCACCCAGCATGGGTATATGTAAAATGACACCCCAAAACACATTCCCCAACTTCTCCTGAGTACGGCGATACCAGATGTGTGACACTTTTTTGCAGCCTAGATGCGCAAAGGTGCCCAAATTCCTTTTAGGAGGGCATTTTTAGACATTTGGATACCAGACTTCTTCTCACACTTTGGGGCCCCTAGAATGCCAGGGCAGTATAAATACCCCACATGTGACCCCATTTTGGAAAGAAGACACCCCAAGGTATTCAATGAGGGGCATGGCGAGTTCATAGAAAAAAATTTTTTTTGGCACAAGTTAGCGGAAATTGATATTTTTAATTTTTTTCTCACAAAGTCTCCCGTTCCGCTAACTTGGGACAAAAATTTCAATCTTTCATGGACTCAATATGCCCCTCACGGAATACCTGGGGGTGTCTTCTTTCCGAAATGGGGTCACATGTGGGGTATTTATACTGCCCTGGCATTCTAGGGGCCCTAAAGCGTGAGAAGAAGTCTGGAATATAAATGTCTAAAAAATTTTACGCATTTGGTTTCCGTGAGGGGTGTGGTGAGTTCATGTGAGATTTTATTTTTTGACACAAGTTAGTGGAATATGAGACTTTGTAAGAAAAAAAAAAAAATAATTCCGCTAACTTGGGCCAAAAAAATGTCTGAATGGAGCCTTACAGAGGGGTGATCAATGACAGGGGGGTGATCAATGACAGGGGGGGTGATCAATGACAGGGGGGGTGATCAATGACAGGGGGGTGATCAGGGAGTCTATATGGGGTGATCACCACAGTCATTGATCATGCCCCTGTAAGGCTTCATTCAGACGTCCGTATGCGTTTTGCGGATCCGATCCATCTATCAGTGGATCCGTAAAAATCATGCGGACGTCTGAATGGAGCTTTACAGGGGGGTAATCAATGACAGGGGGGTAATCAATGACAGGGGGGGGATCAGGGAGTCTATATGGGGTGATCACCACAGTCATTGATCACGCCCCTGTAAGGCTTCATTCAGACGTCCGGATGCGTTTTGCGGATCCGATCCATCTATCAGTGCATCCGTAAAAATCATGCGGACATCTGAATGGAGCTTTACAGGGGGGTAATCAATGACAGGGGGGTGATCAGGGAGTCTATATGGGGTGATCACCACAGTCATTGATCATGCCCCTGTAAGGCTTCATTCAGACGTCCGGATGCGTTTTGCGGATCCGATCCATCTATCAGCGGATCCGTAAAAATCATGCGGACGTCTGAATGGAGCTTTACAGGGGGGTAATCAATGACAGGGGGGTGATCAGGGAGTCTATATGGGGTGATCACCACAGTCATTGATCACGCGCCTGTAAGGCTTCATTCAGACGTCCGGATGCGTTTTGCGGATCCGATCCATCTATCAGTGGATCCGTAAAAATCATGCGGACGTCTGAATGGAGCTTTACAGGGGGGTAATCAATGACAGGGGGGTGATCAGGGAGTCTATATGGGGTGATCACCACAGTCATTGATCACGCCCCTGTAAGGCTTCATTCAGACGTCCGGATGCGTTTTGCGGATCCGATCCATCTATCAGTGCATCCGTAAAAATCATGCGGACATCTGAATGGAGCTTTACAGGGGGGTAATCAATGACAGGGGGGTGATCACCACAGTCATTGATCATGCCCCTGTAAGGCTTCATTCAGACGTCCAGATGCGTTTTGCGGATCCGATCCATCTATCAGTGCATCCGTAAAAATCATGCGGACATCTGAATGGAGCTTTACAGGGGGGTAATCAATGACAAGGGGGTGATCAGGGAGTCTATATGGGGTGATCACCACAGTCATTGATCATGCCCCTGTAAGGCTTCATTCAGACGTCCGGATGCGTTTTGTGGATCGGATCCATCTATCAGTGCATCCGTAAAAATCATGCGGACATCTGAATGGAGCTTTACAGGGGGGTGATCAGGGAGTCTATATGGGGTGATCACCACAGTCATTGATCATGCCCCTGTAAGGCTTCATTCAGACGTCCGGATGCGTTTTGCGGATCGGATCCATCTATCAGTGCATCCGTAAAAATCATGCGGACGTCTGAATGGAGCTTTACAGGGGGGTAATCAATGACAGGGGTGTAATCAATGACAGGGGGGTGATCAGGGAGTCTATATGGGGTGATCACCACAGTCATTGATCACGCCCCTGTAAGGCTTCATTCAGACGTCCGGATGCGTTTTGCGGATCGGATCCATCTATCAGTGGATCCGTAAAAATCATGCGGACGTCTGAATGGAGCTTTACAGGGGGTTGATCAATGACAGGGGGGTAATCAATGACAGGGGGGTGATCAGGGAGTCTATATGGGGTGATCAGGGGCTAATAAGGGGTTAATAAGTGACGGGGGGGGGGGTGTAGTGTAGTGTAGTGGTGCTTGGTGCTACTTTACTGAGCTACCTGTGTCCTCTGGTGGTCGATCCAAACAAAGGGGACCACCAGAGGACCAGGTAGCAGGTATATTAGACGCTGTTATCAAAACAGCGTCTAATATACCTGTTAGGGGTTAAAAAAAACACATCTCCAGCCTGCCAGCGAACGATCGCCGCTGGCAGGCTGGAGATCAACTCTCTTACCTTCCGTTCCTGTGAGCGCGCGCGCCTGTGTGCGCGCGTTCACAGGAAATCCCGGCTCACGCGAGATGACGCCTATTGGCGTTAGTGTGACCTGGGAGCGCCGCAGAAATGACGCCTTTCGGCGTTAGCGTGACGGTAAGTGGTTAAAGAGGCTCTGTCACCATATTTCACAAAACAGGCAGCATATATTATTAAATAGATATTTTAGATCAGATGAGGCTGGTGTACTAGCTTTTAATATCCACGTCAGAATGGCTATATAATGATTTATTTTAATTTTCAACTGATTAAAATGAACATTTTATAAGTCAAAAAAGAGCTGGACTAGAAAAGAGTGATTCAGCAAAACTAAAAAGTACTAGCAAAAGTCCAAGTGTTTTCTATAATTCATAGATAGAAGTGTAAATAAATGTCCTGCTATTCTAAACATTGCACACTTGACTGTTTACTTTGGTAATAATGCAAGTTTAATAACATGAATAGAACATTTCAATTATTGCAGTGAAATGTATTTAAACTACACTGTGATACAGTAATGTGTTCATTAACACAGACATGACAATGCAATGTTTGTGGTAAAATGTCTTTGAAATATGTGTTCAATAACTCAGGTGTAGTGTAGAGATGTCGCAAACATAAAATTTTCCATTTGCGAGTGGCGAACGCGAATTTCCGCAAATGTTCGCGAATGGGCGAACCGCCATAGACTTCAATAGGCAGGCGAATTTAAAAACCCACAGGGACTATTTCTGGCCACAATAGTGATGGAAAAGTTGTTTCAGGGACAAACGTCTGCACTGTGGCATGCCGGAGGGGGATCTATGGCAAAACTCCCATGGAAAATTACGTAGTTGACGCAGAGTTGGGTTTTAATCCAGAAAGGCCAAAAATCACCTAACATTCCTAAATTGTTTGGAATAACGTGCTTTAAAACATCAGGTATGATGTTGTATCGATCAGGTAGTGTAAGGGTTACGCCCGCTTCACAGTGACAGACCAAACTATGACAGACAAAACTCCCCGTTTAACGCACCGCAAACAACCGCAAACAGTCCATTTGCACAACCGCAAACTCCCCATTTGCACAAGGTTGGATACCAAGCTAGCCATGTCCCGTTCCTTGTCCTCACTGATGTCATTAAAGGTCTCTTCCTCCACCCAGCCACGTACAACACCAAGGGTCCCTGAAAGGTGACAACAAGCCCCCTGGGACGCCTGCTGGTTGGTCTTCCACCTCCTCAAAGCCACCTTCCTCCTCTGACTCCTTTTCTTCAGACTCCTCACTCTGCGTTGCCGCAGGTCCAGCAATCGACGACGACAAGGCTGCTTCTGGTGGTGATGGTGACCACAACTCTTCCTCTTCATGCTCATCTACGGCCTGATCCAGCACTCTTCGCAAGGCACGCTCCAGAAAAAACGCATATGGGATGAGGTCGATAATGTTGCCTTGGGTTTGACTGACCAGGTTTGTCACCTCCGCAAAAGGACGTATGAGCCTACAGCCATTGTGCATGAGCGTTCGGTAACGCGGCCAAAAAGTACCCAGCTCTGCAGAGGCTGTCTTTTTTTATTTTTTTATAAAAAAAATCTGTTCTTACCAGTTTAATCTCTGTCTTTTCCCCTGTCAGGGGCCGGTGTGGTGCATGGAATAGATTTTAGGAAACGGGAGATGGAAAAAGATGCTTGGTCGGTCCTCTTACTTCCAATTTGGGGCACTGCGCGTGCGCCGTGCAATTTACTGTGCTACCAGATATGAGTGGTATGTTAAGTTGTACTATTCCTATTAGTTTAATCCCTGTTACGTCCCCTATCAGGGGCCGGTGTATGGAATAGATTTTAGGAACTGGGAGATGGAAAAAGATGCTTGGTCGGTCCTCTTACTTCCAATTTGGGGCACTGCGCGTGCGCCGTGCAATTTACTGTGCTACCAGATATGAGTGGTATGTTAAAGAGGACCTTTCACTAGAATAAAACATCTAAACTAACTATACAGACATGGAGAGCGGCGCCCAGGGATCCCCCTGCACTTACTGTTATCCCCGGGCGCCGCTCCGTTCTCCCATTATAGCCTCCGGTATCTTCATGGCGGCGTCTCATTCTCCCATGCTGTAGCCCTGGCCAATCGCAGCGCTCAGCTCATAGCCTGAGAGGCTTTTTTTTCTCTCAGGCTATGAGCTGAGCGCTGCGATTGGCCAGCGCTACAGCATGGGAGAATGAGATGCCGGCAGGTTCCCCTGGGTGGAGCCTAACTATGAAGATACCGGAGGCTATAACGGGAGAACGGAGCGGCGCCCAGGTATAACATGAAGTGCAGGGGGATCCCTGGGCGCCGCTCTCCATGTCTGTATAGTTAGTTTAGATGTTTTATTCTAGTGAAAGGTCCTCTTTAAGTAGTACTATTCCTATCAGTTTAATCCCTGTTACGTCCCCTATCAGGGGACGTGTATGGAATAGATTTTAGGAACCGGGAGATGGAAAAAGATGCTTGGTTGGTCCTCTTACTTCCAAATTGGGGCACTGCGCGTGCGCCGTGCAATGTACTGTGCTACCCGATATGAGTGGTATATTAAGTAGTACTATTCCTATCAGTTTAATCCCTGTTACGTCCCCTATCAGGGGATGTGTATGGAATAGAGTTTAGACAACCGCAAAGAGTTGTCAATAGTTGACATACTCATGACCAGGCTCTGACTGGCTCACCGGGAAGCCGGTGAAATGCCCGGTGGGCCCCTTGCCTGTCTGCTTATACTACAGCCAGAGCCACCAGCAGGGGCAGTTATTATTCTTTCAGGCACCTGGCTGTTATCAGGTGCTGGACTGCAGCACTGGCGCACATATCATTTTACTTTGGCGAAAGGGACAGCACAATACTTTGCAGCGCTTGTTCCTTTCTCCAAAGTAAACTTCACCGACCCAACATGAGCAGACAGCTCCCCCCCTCCTCTCTGCAGTGTGAGATTCCATCCTGTGTGAGGAGGGGGCAGAGCCAGAGGAGCCGACAGCCGAGGCAGCAGCAGGAGATCATGGAGACGCTGCGCACTCTGAGTCACTGTGCCTCCAGTATAAAGTTCTCTTCTCTCACTGGTCCCACTACTCCACACAGCAGAACTGGGGTAAGTTACTGTGGGAGGGAAGTGGGAAGTTAGGAGAGTCCTGAAGCTGCTGCCCCTGCACATCTTGTGTCCCTGTTCCAGCCCCTCACAGACCTTTGCCCACCAACTATCTCACCTATACTTTATACAGGGCAAGAAGTTATGTCTCCCAGTGTCCCCCTCTTCCCTCTCATCAGTGGCATTTCACACTTTCCCAGCCCCTCCCCCCCACATAATATGTAATGTCTCTGGAGCAGTGGCGTGCACACAATCCATGGGGCCCCGGTGCAAAACTGAACCATGGGGGCCCCCCTCCCCGTCACCGCCCCCCCCAACCTCCCTCCACCAGCAGCAGAGTTAGGCTACTTTCACACCTGCGTTCGGTGCGGATCCGTCTGGTATCTGCACAGACGGATCCGCACCTATAATGCAAACGCTTGTATCCATTCAGAACGGATCCGTCTGCATTACCACGAACAAAAAAAAAAAAGATAATGCAAACGGATCCGTTTTGACTTACACTAAAAGTCAATGGGAGGCGGATCCGTTTTCAATTGCACCATATTGTCAGCGAAAACGGATCCGTCCTCATTGACTTACACTGTAAGACAGGACGAATCCATTTGGCTCCGCATCGCCGGGCGGACACCAAAACGAATCTGCTCAGACGGATCCGCACCTATAATGCAAATGCTTGTATCCGTTCAGAACAGATCCGTTTGGCTGCAAGCAGCATTTTGGTCCGCCTTCGGAGCGGAATGGAGGCTGAACGGAGGCGAACTGATGCATTCTGAGCGGATCCTTATCCATTCAGAATACATTGGGGCTGAACTGATCTGTTTTGGGCCTCGTGTGAGAGCCCTGAAACAGATCTCACAAGCGGACCCAGAAACGCAGGTGTGAAAGTAGCCTAACTCTGTTATATTTCTGTAGCCTGCAACCTCTGACTGCCCAGTTGGGCTGAAACTACTACACCCAACATGTTCTGTCAGTAATAGTAAATGGATATTGGTGCAATTCTGAGCTACTAGTCTATATAATACAATATAATACAATATAATATTATATTATATAGACTAGTAGCTCAGAATTGCACCAATATCCATTTACTATTACTGCCAGAACATGTTGGGTGTAGTAGTTTCTTATCTTCACTTCCGGACCGGCACCGGCTTCTTCACGCTCTCCCGAAAGCTTTTCCGGCGCCTTCTCCCTGCTGCGTCTCGGCGTTGTGCGCCTGCGCAGCCTAGGGAAACATCATGTCCGGTGCAGCCGCCCAACAGGAAATGACTAGGCACGCCGCACCCGCACGGGGAGGAGAATCAGGGGGAGGAGACTCACTCAAGGGGGGTAGGGCTGGCCTGGCACTGCAGCGCAGAAACGCAACACTGGGCGGCAGGCCCAAGGTCGGCCGCCCGGGTTAAGGCTGTTTCACACGAGCGAGTCCATTGCGGGAATCACGCTCTGTGTGTGAGTGTGATCCTCCGCTCTGGACTTGCAGGAGCGCACGGCATTATCATGATTTATAATGCTGTGTGCCTCTGCTTGACCTTATTTCTACAGAATCATACTGACAGCTTTATGTCGCTATGTCCAGAGCGGAGGTTCACACTCACACACGTGTGAAACACTCACTCGCTCGTGTGAAACAGCCCTTATACAGGCAGGCACAGCACTACTGCAGGGCTGGGCCAGGGGTCCACAGGCAGCTGAGCCCCCTGGAGTGCCGGGCCCGGTCGCAACTGCGACCCCTGCATGTACCAACTGCGACCACTGCATGTACGCCCCTGCTCTGGAGGTTATATCAGTACTGGAGCGATATAAGAGGAGTGGCTGATATCAGTCACATAGGATGTAAAGTCCCTGAAGGTTATATCAGCGTTGGAGCGTTATAAGAGGAGCGGCTGATATCAGTCACATATGATGTAATGTCTCTGGAGGTTACCGTATTTTTCGCCCCATAAGACGCACTCCCCCCCCCCCCCAAAATGGGGGGAAAATGCCCCTGTGTCTTATGGGGTGAATGCTGACATTTTTACATCGCAGGCTGCGATGTATGAGCGAGCGGGGAGGGACTGGGAGGAGGAGCTGGGGGCCGGCAATAGCGGCAGGGCTGGTGCAGTCACTGTACTCCGGCCCCGCCGCTCCAGTGCTGCAATATTCAAATATAAAATGTCTCATTCAATTAAAAGTGATTAAACATGCCCCCCCCCCACTTTTAATTTTACCATACACCCTAACAGCTTCTGTAGAATGCAGGCCGGGCGGGCGGCAGCATAACTCCTTGATGTCACTTGCCTGCGCCACCTACTTTATGAATCAAGCAGGCGATGCGCTGGCCGCCCGGCCTGCCTGCCTGCGTAGTACAGAAGCTGTTAGGGTATACGGTAATATTAGGAGTGAGGGGGCATGTTTAATCACTTTTAATTGAATGAGACATTTTATATTTGTATATTGCAGCACTGGAGCGGTGGGGGGGGGATCTGTGGATGACAGTTTAATGGGGGACATCTGTGGATGGCACTGTTAAGGGGTGGGGGGTCTGTGGATGGCACTGTTATGGGGTGGGGGGGGTCTGTGATGGCACATCCATAACAGTGCCATCCACAGATCCCCCATAACAGTGCCATCCACAGATCCCCCATAACAGTGCCATCCACAGATCCCCCCATAACAGTGCCATCCACAGATCCCCCCATAACAGTGCGTCATCCACAGATCCCCCCATAAGGCCTCATGCACACGACCGTTGTTGTGTTCCGTTCCGCAAAATGGGGTTCCGTTGTTCCGTTTCCGTTTTTGTTTCCGTGTGTCTTCCTTTATTTTTGGAGGATCACCAGACATAAGGGAAAGTAAAAAAAAATCTAAGTCAAGTTTGCCATGCAAATGATAGGAAAAAAACGGATGCGGACACGTGGACGTGGATTACAATGTTGTGTGCCTTCGCGTTTTTTCACGGTCCCATTGACTTGAATGGGTCCGCAAACCGTTTTCCGTGGAAAAAATAGGACAGGTTATATTTTTTTGACGGACTGGAACCATGGATCACGGACGCGAATGACAAACGGTGCATTAGCTGAGTTTTCAACAAACCCATTGAAAGTCAATGGGTCCGCAGAAAATCACGAAAAACTGAACAACGGACACGGAATAAAACAACGGTCGTGTGCATGAGGCCTAACAGTGCGTCATCCACAGATCCCCCATAACAGTGCCATCCCCAGATCCCCCCATAAGTGTCCTTCACAGATCCCCCCCCATAACAGTCTCCTTCACAGATCCCCAGTAACAGTGCCATCCACAGACCACCATTAGTTCCAAACCCACCAAAAGCACACCTTTTGGTTAAAAATATTTTTTTTCTTATTTTCCTCCACAAAAACCTAGATGCGTCTTATAGGGCGAAAAATACGGTATATCAGTACTAGAGCGTTATAAGAGGAGCGGCTGATATCAGTCACATGTGATGTAATGTCTCTGGAGGTTATATCAGTGCTGGAGCGTTATAAGAGGAGCGGCTGATATCAGTCACATATGACTGTGGATAGGTCATCAGTATCTGATTGGTGGGGGTCTGACACCCGGGACTAGGGATCAACTGATATAGATTTTTTTTAGAGCCGATAACCTGTGAACTTACAGGCCGATAGCCGATAATTTATACCAATATTTTGTGCACTTTCACAAATTCCTACACAAATCTGTTGTTAAATGAAGAGATGCCATTATATATATATCTAAGATTAAATATTTATACTTAATATATATATATTTTTTTTAATTTAATAACTATTTCCCCCTTAGGGGCTAGAACCTTGATCCCTTGTCCTATTCACCCTAATAGAGCTCTATCAGGGTGAATAGGACTTCACACACTCCCTGCTGCCCTGTGCATAGTACACATGTCAGCAGGGAGCTGACTATGGCAGCCAGGGCGTCAGTAGCGTCCTGGCTGCCATGGTAACCGATCAGAGCCCCGCAATTACACTGCTTGGGCTCTGATCAGAAGCTGCCACTGCCACCAATGAAGATAACTTGCCCATTAATTAAAATATAGCGACACCTGACCTCTATGAGAGGTAGCTGCGATCCGCGACAGTTAACCCCTCAGGTGCAGCTATATGATTCACCCGCCTCCTATATTTGAATTAATAAATGAGTTAACATCATTGGTGGCGCAATGGCCACAGCCCCTCCCCTCCTCCTCCCCTCTTGCCTCTCACTGGTGGCAGCAGCGGCACAGGGGGGAGGGACTGCTTCCTTCTCCCCTGTGCTGCTGAGGGAACATTGATCGCGTTGATAGCAGCGCGATCCATGTTCGCGATTCGTTATCGGCATATCGGCAAGGTTAGATGCTGATACCGATAACTTTGAAAATCCTGAATATCGGCCGATAATATCGGTAAATCCGATAATCAGTCGATCCCTACCTGGGACCACTGCCGATCAGCTGTTTGAGAAGGCACCCGGGCTCCTGTGAGCGCTGTGCCCTTCTCTGTGATTTTTCTGGGCCATGTGACGTCACGTTCATTGATCAAGTGGCCTAGGAGCAGCTCAGCCCCATAGGGGCCGAGCGCGATACCAAGCACAGCCGCTATACAATGTACGGCGCTGAGCTTGGTGAGCTGTGAGGAGGCCGGGGCACTACTGCCAGCACTTCAATAAACTTATCCTTTTGAATATGCAGGAAACATTTCCTTCACTTTGGATATTGTTTAGGCTGGGGGACTGGGTGGTTCATCTAGGACATGGAATGTCCATGTGTGACTGCTGTCCAAACTACTGACTGTAAATAACAGATACAGTTATCAACTAAATGAGTTGCTTAAAGGGAGTCTGTCATCACAGTTTCACCTTTTTAACCCTTCCCATAGCTTTCGAGCAGCATTACAGTTGATAAAAACGTTACCTTTATAAGCAATCGTTGACTTATAAATCATCTTAGTAGGATATGCAAATGAGGGCTCGCAAGTGCCCAGGCGCGGCGTCAACCTCGTAGGTGCCGAGATCCCGCGCCTGCGCACTGAGTCCATCAGCCGGCGCATGCGCACTGCGATGTCCATTCCTGGTACGGCATCACAGTAATTAATGCGCATGTAACGGACTCAGTGCGCAGGCGCGGGATCTCGGCAAAAGAAGAAGTAAGAAGATGGGCGGGCAGAGGGAAGGGATGGGCGGGGGGAAGCGACGATAAGGCAGAGCTGCCTGGGCACCTACGAGGTTGACGCCGCCCCTGGGCACTTGCGAGCCCTCATTTGCACATCCTACTAAGATGATTTTTGACAGTTTTATAAGTCCACGATTGCTTATAAAGGTAACGTTTTTATCAACTGTAATGCTGCTCGAAAGCTATGGGAAGGGTTAAAAAGGTGAAACTGTGATGACAGACTCCCTTTAAAGAGAAACTATTTGATATAGTGCAGTGCACAATACTGTTCTGTTTAGCATCCTGTTACTGTATTGTGTGCTAAAATGCATACATTCATGTGTGCGAGACTGAAAAATGAACAAGTTATATCTCCAGCTCTAGGGTGGGCCCCCAAAATCAATTCCACTGGTGGGCCCTAGGCACCCCAGTCCGACACTGCTCATGACATAAATTTTAATTCCTCTATGTGTCAATCTTGGTGTAGTGATGACTGTGCTCGTGCCCACGTTTGGGAGATTGCAGTCGATGGCGGTTTTTCAAAGACTATGGTCGTGCTGAGGTAGTTCAGTTACAGTTAAGTGACCCAGAAAACAATGATTCTGCAGTGTGGGCCCATTGTTGGCCTAGTAGGCTTTAATGATCACCTTATATGATCACAAAGAAAATTAATGTTTTTTCTATGCAAAATTATCCAGCCGATCGCTTTTGGTCTGTTCACAATGAAGCAACGACCTTATCTCATCTGGGGTGTGCCAACATTACCAATGCCAACACACTCATAGAGGTGATCGCTTCATTGTGATACGCAAGCCCCTTCACCACAACAAGGTAACTATCATGAAGGGGAATTGACACATGTATGTGCCTTTTTTTTGTTTTGTTTTTGCAGCCACAGTGCAGCACCAGAGGCCAGACAAATTAGGCATGTACACATGCCTGCAAAATTAGGTATTGTTGCAGCCGCTACTGTAGCAGCTGCCGGAAAAATTGATGTTTTCCAGGCAGAAAGTGCACTAAAACATTGCGGCTTGAACCCTAGTTGGTGGCGGAGAAGTCACGCAATTCACCCGGCATGCAGAGATTAAATACAGCATCGTGTGGACCATTTTATAGCCCAAGGCATCTCATCAGGCCTTTTTTAGTCAAATGCATCCCCCACTGTCAGTCCCTTCGGGATCCATGCCTCATTCATCTTAATAAATGTGAGGTAATCTAGACTTTTTTGACCAAGGCGACTTCTCTTCTCAGTGACAATACCTCCTGCTGCGCTGAAGGTCCTTTCTGACAGGACACTTGAAGCGGGGCAGGCCAGAAGTTCTATCGCAAATTGGGATAGCTCAGGCCACAGGTCAAGCCTGCACACCCAGTAGTCAAGGGATTCATCGCTCCTCAGAGTGTCGATATCTGCAGTTAAGGCGAGGTAGTCTGCTACCTGTCGATCGAGTCGTTCTCTGAGGGTGGACCCCGAAGTGCTGTGGCGATGCGTAGGACTTAAAAAGCTCCGCATGTCCTCCATCAGCAACACGTCTGTAAAGCGTTCTGTCCTTGCTGGCGTGGTCATGGTAGGAGGAGGATTACTTTCACCTCTTCCCCTCTTAGATTCCCGTTGTGCTGTGACATCACCCTTATATGATGTGTAAAGCATGCTTTTTAACTTGTTTTGGAACTGCTGCATCCTTTCCGCCTTCCGGTAATTCGGTAACATTTCAGGCACTTTCTGCTTATACCAGGGGTCTAGTAGCATGGCCACCCAGTACAGGTCGTTCTCCTTCAGCCTTTTTATACGAGGGACTCTCAACAGGCATGACAGCATGAAAGACCTCATTTGCACAAGGTTGGATGCCGAGCTACTCATGTCCCGTTCCTCATCTTCACTGATGTCATTGAAGGTCTGTTCTTCCCCCCAGCCACGTACAACACCACGGGTACCAGATAGGGGACAACGAGCACCCTGGGATGCCTGCTGTGGTTGGTCTTCCTCCTCCTCAAAGCCACATTCCTCCTCTGACTCCTCTTCCTCAGACTCCTCTTCCAGCGTTGCTGCAGGTCCATCAAACGATGATGATAAGGCTGTTTCTGGTGGTGATGGTGACCACAACTCTTCCTCTTCCTCTTCACGCTCATCTACGGCCTGATCCAGCACTCTTCGCAGGGCACGCTCCAGGAAGAAAACAGAGATGTCTCTGATGGTGCCTTCGGTGCAACTGACTAGGTTTGTCACCTCCTCAAAAGGACGCATGAGCCTACAGGCATTGCACATGAGCGTCCAGTAACGTGGCAAAAAAATACCCAGCTCCGCAGAGGCTGTCCTAGCACCCCGGTCATACAAATACTCGTTGACGGCTTTTTCTTGTTGGAGCAGGCGGTTGAACATTAGGACACCAGATATGAGTGGTGGCACTGGGCACTGGCAGTAGTGGGCACAGTACACGCTGTAGGCCTGACACACACGCTTGCAGACAACTGCAATTATATTACAGTGAAATTATTTTTATTTTTTTTAAATGCAAGCTACTGTGACACCAGATATGAGTGGTGGCACTGGGCACTGGCAGTAGTGGGCACAGTACACGCTCTAGGCCTGACACACACGCTTGCAGGCAACTGCAATTATATTACAGTGAAATTTTTTTAGTTTTTTTTTTAAATGCAAGCTACTGTGACACCAGATATGAGTGGTTTCACTGGGCACTGGCAGTAGTGGGCACAGTACACACTGTGGGCCCGACACACATGCTGGCAGGCAACTGCAATTATATTACAGTGAAAAAATTTTATTTATTTTTTTTAAATGCAAGCTTCTGTGACAACAGATATTAGTGGTGGCACTGGGCACTGGCAGTAGTGGGCACAGTACACACTGTAGACCTGACACACACGCTTGCAGGCAACTGCAATTATATTACATTGAAAAAATAGTTTTTTATTTTTAAATGCAAGCTTCTGTGACACCAGATATGAGTGGTGGCACTGGGCACTGGCAGTAGTGGGCACAGTACACGCTATAGGCCTGACACATACGCTTGCAGGCAACTGCAATTATATTACAGTGAAATTATTTTTTTTTTTAAATGCAAGCTACTGTGACACCAGATATTAGTGGTGGCACTGGGCACTGGCAGTAGTGGGCACAGTACACGCTGTAGGCCTGACACACAAGCTGGCAGGCAACTGCAATTATATTACAGTGAAATTATTTATATTTTTTTTAAATGCAAGCTACTGTGACACCAGATATTAGTGGTGGCACTGGGCACTGGCAGTAGTGGGCAATTTTTTGTTTTTTTTAAAATGCCAGCTACTGTGACTAGGGATGAGCGAACCCGAACTGTATAGTTCGGGTTCGTACCGAATTTTGGGGTGTCCATGACACGGACCCGAACCCGAACATTTTCGTAAAAGTCCGGGTTCGGGTTCGGTGTTCGGCGCTTTCCTGGCGCTTTTTGAAAGGCTGCAAAGCAGCCAAACAACAAGAATCATACTACTTGCCCCAAGAGGCCATCACAGCCTTGACTACTATTGGCATGGCTGTGATTGGCCAGTGCAGCATGTGACCCAGCCTCTATATAAGCTTGGGTCACGTTGCGCTGCACGTCACTCTGCTGATTCAAGCATAGGGAGAGGTTGCAGCTGCGACGTTTGGGCGAGATTAGGCAGATTAACTCCTCCAAAAGACTTCATTCTGTGATCGATCTGCAGCTGTGGATCATTGAAGTGCTAATATTAACTTGCTCACTTTTTTGAGGCTGCCCAGAGCGTTTTTAGATCACTTTTTTTCTGAGGTGATCGGCGGCCATTTTGTGACTTGTGGTGCGCCATCACAAGCTATCACCAAGTGTATTTAACCATCAATAGTGTGGTTATTTTGTGCTATATCCTACATCAGCTGCAGGCTGAGCCTGTGTCACCGAAGTGCATTTAACCATCAACAGTGTGGTTATTTTTTGGTCATATACTACATCAGGGGCAAGTTGAGCCTGTCACCCAGCGCCTAAAAAATAGACCTGACATTTCTATTCAACCAAATCTGTACTGTTTTAGCTGGTCAAGTTATTTGTAGTGACCGTAAAAGCACATTTTTTGTTCTGGGTTGAAAAACTATTCCCAAATTTGCCATTCTCAAAATAACTAGTTTCTGGTATATGAGGCCTTCTTGAAATCTATCCCAAAAAGGATATCTTACATTGAAGGTGCTGATAGTGTCATTCAGAAAAACCTAAGACACACGCTACCGTGCAGATAGAAGTCTGATTCTGTGATTAAACCTATACCTGTCACACAGCGCAAAAAAAAAACAGGCCTCACATTTCTATTCAACCAAATCTGTACTGTTTTAGCTGGTCAAGTTATTTGTAGTGACCGTAAAAGCACATTTTTTGTTCTGGGTTGAAAAACTATTCCCAAATTTGCCATTCTCAAAATAACTAGTTTCTGGTATATGAGGCCTTCTTGAAATCTATCCCAAAAAGGATATCTTACATTGAAGGTGCTGATAGTGTCATTCAGAAAAACCTAAGACACACGCTACCGTGCAGATAGAAGTCTGATTCTGTGATTAAACCTATACCTGTCACACAGCGCAAAAAAAAAACAGGCCTCACATTTCTATTCAACCAAATCTGTACTGTTTTAGCTGGTCAAGTTATTTGTAGTGACCGTAAAAGCACATTTTTTGTTCTGGGTTGAAAAACTATTCCCAAATTTGCCATTCTCAAAATAACTAGTTTCTGGTATATGAGGCCTTCTTGAAATCTATCCCAAAAAGGATATCTTACATTGAAGGTGCTGATAGTGTCATTCAGAAAAACCTAAGACACACGCTACCGTGCAGATAGAAGTCTGATTCTGTGATTAAACCTATACCTGTCACACAGCGCAAAAAAAAAACAGGCCTCACATTTCTATTCAACCAAATCTGTACTGTTTTAGCTGGTCAAGTTATTTGTAGTGACCGTAAAAGCACACTTTTTGTTCTGGGTTGAAAAACTATTCCCAAATTTGCCATTCTCAAAATAACTAGTTTCTGGTATATGAGGCCTACTTGAAATCTATCCCAAAAAGGATATCTTACATTGAAGGTGCTGATAGTGTCATTCAGAAAAACCTAAGACACACGCTACCGTGCAGATAGAAGTCTGATTCTGTGATTAAACCTATACCAGTCACACAGCGCAAAAAAAAAACAGGCCTCACATTTCTATTCAACCAAATCTGTACTGTTTTAGCTGGTCAAGTTATTTGTAGTGACCGTAAAAGCACACTTTTTGTTCTGGGTTGAAAAACTATTCCCAAATTTGCCATTCTCAAAATAACTAGTTTCTGGTATATGAGGCCTACTTGAAATCTATCCCAAAAAGGATATCTTACATTGAAGGTGCTGATAGTGTCATTCAGAAAAACCTAAGACACACGCTACCGTGCAGATAGAAGTCTGATTCTGTGATTAAACCTATACCTGTCACACAGCGCAAAAAAAAAAAACAGGCCTCACATTTCTATTCAACAAAATCTGTACTGTTTTAGCTGGTCAAGTTATTTGTAGTGACTGTAAAAGCAGACTTTTTGTTCTGGGTTGAAAAACTATTCCCAAATTTGCCATTCTCAAAATAACTAGTTTCTGGTATATGAGGCCTACTTGAAATCTATCCCAAAAAAGATATCTTACATTGAAGGTGCTGATAGTGTCATTCAGAAAAACCTAAGACACACGCTACCGTGCAGATAGAAGTCTGATTCTGTGATTAAACCTATACCTGTCACACAGCACAAAAAAAAAACAGGCCTCACATTTCTATTCAACCAAATCTGTACTGTTTTAGCTGGTCAAGTTATTTGTAGTGACCGTAAAAGCACACTTTTTGTTCTGGGTTGAAAAACTATTCCCAAATTTGCCATTCTCAAAATAACTAGTTTCTGGTATATGAGGCCTACTTGAAATCTATCCCAAAAAGGATATCTTACATTGAAGGTGTTGATAGTGTCATTCAGAAAAACCTAAGACACACGCTACCATGCAGATAGAAGTCTGATTCTGTGATTAAACCTATACCTTTCACACTGCGCAAAAAAAAAACAGGCCTCACGTTTCTATTCAACCAAATCTGTACTGTTTTAGCTGGTCAAGTTATTTGTAGTGACCGTAAAAGCACACTTTTTGTTCTGGGTTGAAAAACTATTCCCAAATTTGCCATTCTCAAAATTGTGGTGAACGGGAACAATGAGGAAAACATCTAATAAGGGACGCGGACGTGGACATGGTCGTGGTGGTGTTAGTGGACCCTCTGGTGCTGGGAGAGGACGTGGCCGTTCTGCCACAGCCACACGTCCTAGTGTACCAACTACCTCAGGTCCCAGTAGCCGCCAGAATTTACAGGGATATTTGGTGGGGCCCAATGCCGTTCTAAGGATGGTAAGGCCTGAGCAGGTACAGGCATTAGTCAATTGGGTGGCCGACAGTGCATCCAGCACGTTCACATTATCTCCCACCCAGTCTTCTGCAGAAAGCGCACAGATGGCGCATGAAAACCAAGCCCATCAGTCTGTCACATCACCCCCATGCATATCAGGGAAACTGTCTGAGCCTCAAGTTATGCAGCAGTCTCTTATGCTGTTTGAAGACTCTGCAGCCAGGGTTTCCCAAGGGCATCCACCTAGCTCTTCACCAGGGGTGGAAGAGATAGAATGCACTAACGCACAACCACTTATGTTTCCTGATGATGAGGACATGCGAATACCACCTCAGCACGTCTCTGATGATGACGAAACACAGGTGCCAACTGCTGCGTCTTTCTGCAGTGTGCAATCTGAACAGGAGGTCAGGGATCAAGACTGGGTGGAAGACGATGCAGGGGACGATGAGGTCCTAGACCCCACATGGAATGAAGGTCGTGCCACTGACTTTCAGAGTTCGGAGGAAGAGGCAGTGGTGAGACCGAGCCAACAGCGTAGCAAAAGAGGGAGCAGTGGGCAAAATCTGAACACCCGCCGCCAAGAGACTCCGCCTGCTACTGACCGCCGCCATCTGGGACCGAGCACCCCAAATGCAGCTTCAAGGAGTTCCCTGGCATGGCACTTCTTCAAACAATGTGCTGATGACAAGACCCGAGTGGTTTGCACGCTGTGCCATCAGAGCCTGAAGAGAGGCATTAACGTTCTGAACCTTAGCACAACCTGCATGACCAGGCACCTGCATGCAAAGCATGAACTGCAGTGGAGTAAACACCTTAAAAACAAGGAAGTCACTCAGGCTCCCCCTGCTGCCTCTTCTGCTCCTGCCGCCTCGGCCTCTTCTGCTGCTGCCGCCGCCTCGGCCTCTTCTGCTGCTGCTGCCGCCGCCTCGGCCTCTTCCTCTGCCTCTGGAGGAACGTTGGCACCTGCCGCCCAGCAAACATGGGATGTACCACCAACACCACCACCTGCGTCACCAAGCATCTCAACCATGTCACACGGCAGCGTTCAGCTCTCCATCTCACAAACATTTGAGAGAAAGCGTAAATTCCCACCTAGCCACCCTCGATCCCTGGCCCTGAATGCCAGCATTTCTAAACTACTGGCCTATGAAATGCTGTCATTTAGGCTGGTGGACACACACAGCTTCAAACAGCTTATGTCACTTGCTGTCCCACAGTATGTTGTTCCCAGCCGCCACTACTTCTCCAAGAGAGCCGTGCCTTCCCTGCACAAACAAGTGTCCGATAAAATCAAGTGTGCACTGCGCAACGCCATCTGTGGCAAGGTCCACCTAACCACAGATACGTGGACCAGTAAGCACGGCCAGGGACGCTATATCTCCCTAACTGCACACTGGGTAAATGTAGTGGCGGCTGGGCCCCAGGCGGAGAGCTGTTTGGCGCACGTCCTTCCGCCGCCAAGGATCGCAGGGCAACATTCTTTGCCTCCTGTCTCCTCCTCCTCCTACTCAGCTTCCTCCTCCTCTTCTTCCACCTGCTCATCCAGTCAGCCACACACCTTCACCACCAACTTCAGCACAGCCCGGGGTAAACGTCAGCAGGCCATTCTGAAACTCATATGTTTGGGGGACAGGCCCCACACCGCACAGGAGTTGTGGCGGGGTATAGAACAACAGACCGACGAGTGTTTGCTGCTGGTGAGCCTCAAGCCCGGCCTGGTGGTGTGCGATAATGGGCGAAATCTCGTTGCAGCTCTGGGACTAGCCGGTTTGACGCACATCCCTTGCCTGGCGCATGTGCTGAATTTGGTGGTGCAGAAGTTCATTCGCAACTACCCCAACATGTCAGAGCTGCTGCTTAACGTGCGGGCCGTCTGTTCGCGCTTCCGGCGTTCACACCCTGCCGCTGCTCGCCTGTCTGCGCTACAGCGTAACTTCGGCCTTCCCGCTCACCGCCTCATATGCGACGTACCCACCAGGTGGAACTCCACCTTGCATATGCTGGACAGACTGTGCGAGCAGCATTAGGCCATAGTGGAGTTTCAGCTGCAGCACGCACGGGTCAGTCGCACTGCGGATCAGACACACTTCACCACCAATGACTGGGCCTCCATGCGAGACCTGTGTGCCCTGTTGCGTTGTTTCGAGTACTCCACCAACATGGCCAGTAGCGATGACGCCGTTATCAGCGTTACAATACCACTTCTATGTCTCCTTGAGAAAACACTTAGGGCGATGATGGAAGAGGAGGTGGCCCAGGAGGAAGAGGAGGAAGAGGGGTCATTTTTAGCACTTTCAGGCCAGTCTCTTCGAAGTGACTCAGAGGGAGGTTTTTTGCAACAGCAGAGGCCAGGTACAAATGTGGCCAGACAGGGCCCACTACTGGAGGACGAGGAGGACGAGGATGAGGAGGAGGTGGAGGAGGATGAGGATGAAGCATGTTCACAGCGGGGTGGCACCCAAAGCAGCTCGGGCCCATCACTGGTGCGTGGCTGGGGGGAAACACAGGACGATGACGATACGCCTCCCACAGAGGACAGCTTGTCCTTACCTCTGGGCAGCCTGGCACACATGAGCGACTACATGCTGCAGTGCCTGCGCAACGACAGCAGAGTTGCCCACATTTTAACGTGTGCGGACTACTGGGTTGGCTCCCTGCTGGATCCCCGGTACAAAGACAATGTGCCCACCTTACTTCCTACACTGGAGCGTGTGAAAAGAAGGAAAAAAGGAGGAAGGTTATTCAGACACTAAAGGATCTAGAGAGAAAAATCCCCTTGTGTCTGACAGTAGGCGCCGACAGTGGTGGTGACTGAAGTATAAGTAGCGCAAGGGTGGCAGCCAAAAAAATGTCCAAGCAGGGCACTCAATGTAGATTTTGAAAAAACAAAAATAGGGGTGGGGGGGAGGTATAGAAAAGGCGCCAAACCAAGCAAAAATGCACTAAAAAATTTTTTTTATATTTTTTTTATATCATGGTGCTACTGTGCTAGCATAATAAACAGAAAAAGCTTCTATATATAAAACCACAAAATAAAATAATGATAATAAGAATTATTGATAATTAATAATGAAAAATGAAAAAATTATTAATAAAAAGAATTAATAAAATTAATTAATAAAATTAATAATGAAAAAAATAATAATGAAAAAAATAATAATAATAAAAAAAAATTAAAAATAAAAAAATATAAAAAAATTAAAAATATATATATATTTTTTTTTAAATGAATGCGGTCCCTGCTGTGATGAACACAGAGGGTTAAAACCAAGGTTAAAAGAAAGGAATAAAATGGATGAATGAACATCCAGTGAGGCACTTACTTCACTTGGGGGGTCGTCAGCAGGATAAGCATAAAACACCTGTGACGATTCCCCCCTGGCCAGGATCGTGTGTAGAGTATTAGTGAATGATGGCAGCAAGGCAGTGTGCTTCTGATCAAATCACCTTTATTGGATAAGTGGCTCAACGCGTTTCGGGGATCAATGTTTCCCCTTCATCAGGAGCAATGATAATTCTTATTATCATTATTTTATTTTGTGGTTTTATATATAGAAGCTTTTTCTGTTTATTATGCTAGCACACTAGCACCATGATCTAAAAAAAAAAAAAAAAAAAAAAAAAAAAAATTTTTTGTGCATTTTTGCTCGGTTTGGCGCCTTTTCTATACCTCCCCCCACCCCTATTTTTGTTTTTTCAAAATCTACACTGGAGCGTGATAGGAAGATGCGCGAGTACAAGCGCACGTTGGTAGACGCGCTACTGAGAGCATTTCCAAAAGTCACAGGGGAACCAGTGGAAGCCCAAGGCGAAGGCAGAGGAGGAGCAAGAGGTCGCCAACGCAGCTGTGTCTCGGCCAGCTCCTCTGAGGGCAGGGTTAGCATGGCAGATATGTGGAAAAGTTTTGTCACCACGCCACAGCTAACTGCACCACCACCTGATACGGAACGTGTTAGCAGGAGGCAACATTTCACTAACATGGTGGAACAGTACCTGTGCACACCCCTCCACGTACTGACTGATGGTTCGGCCCCATTCAACTTCTGGGTCTCCAAATTGTCCACGTGGCCAGAGCTAGCCTTTTATGCCTTGGAGGTGCTGGCCTGCCCGGCGGCCAGCGTTTTGTCTGAACGTGTATTCAGCACGGCAGGGGGCGTCATTACAGACAAACGCAGCCGCCTGTCTACAGCCAATGTGGACAAGCTGACGTTCATAAAAATGAACCAGGCATGGATCCCACAGGACCTGTCCATCCCTTGTGCAGATTAGATATTAACTACCTCCCCTTAACAATATGTTATTCTACTCCAGGGCACTTCCTCATTCAATACTATTTTTAATTTCATTTTACCATTATATTGCGGGGCAACCCAAAGTTGAATGAACCTCTCCACTGTCTGGGTGCCGGGGCCTAAATGTGTGACAGTGGCCTGTTCCAGTGGTGGGTGACGTGAAGCCTGATTCTCTGCTATGACATGAAGACAGATTCTGCGCTGACATAAGGCCAGATTCTCTGTTACGGGACCTCTCTCCTCTGCCTGGGTGCCTGGGCCTAAATATGTGACAGTGGCCTGTTCCAGTGGTGGGTGACGTGAAGCCTGATTCTCTGCTATGACATGAAGACAGATTCTGCGCTGACATAAGGCCAGATTCTCTGTTACGGGACCTCTCTCCTCTGCCTGGGTGCCTGGGCCTAAATGTGTGACAGTGGCCTGTTCCAGTGGTGGGTGACGTGAAGCCTGATTCTCTGCTATGACATGAAGACAGATTCTGCGCTGACATAAGGCCAGATTCTCTGTTACGGGACCTCTCTCCTCTGCCTGGGTGCCTGGGCCTAAATGTGTGACAGTGGCCTGTTCCAGTGGTGGGTGACGTGAAGCCTGATTCTCTGCTATGACATGAAGACAGATTCTGCGCTGACATAAGGCCAGATTCTCTGTTACGGGACCGCTCTCCTCTGTCTGGGTGCCGGGGACTAAATATGTGACAGTGGCCTCTTTCAGTGGTGGGTGACATGAAGCCAGATTCTCTGCTATGGCATGAAGAGACTGATTCTCTGCTGACATGAAGCCAGATTCTTTGCTATGGCATGAAGAGACTGATTCTCTGCTGACGTGAAGCCAGATTCACTGCTATGGGACCTCTGTCCAATTGATATTGGGTCATTTTTTTTTTTTTATTTTAATTCATTTCCCTATCCACATTTGTTTGCAGGGGATTTACCTACATGTTGCTGCCTTTTGCAGCCCTCTAGCTCTTTCCTGGGCTGTTTTACAGCCTTTTTAGTGCCCAAAAGTTCGGGTCCCCATTGACTTCAATGGGGTTCGGGTTCGGGACGAAGTTCGGTTCGGGTTCGGATCCCGAACCCGAACATTTCCGGGAAGTTCGGCCGAACTTCTCGAACCCGAACATCCAGGTGTTCGCTCAACTCTAACTGTGACACCAGATATGAGTGGTGGCACTGGGCACTGGCAGTAGTGGGCACAGTACATGCTGTGGGCCCGACTCACAGGCTGGCAGGCAACTGCCATTTGATTACCGAGAAAAAAAAAAAAGCATACTGATGTACTAGCCTTTTTGGGGTGCTGTCAGGACGCTGTCCTTACAGCAGATCAGATGAGTCTTTGAGGACTGGAGTGGACACTTAACACACTGGCCTAGCTATCGATTTCCCTATTAAATCAGCAGCATTTGCAATGTCCCTCCTCTCACTAAGAATGCAGCTTCCGAATGAATCTAAGATGGATGCTGTCCTTGCTTTTTGATAGGAGGTGGGAGGGTCTGGGAGGGAGGGTATGCTGCTAATTGGCTGGAATGTGTCTGCTGACTGTGAGGTACAGGGTCAAAGTTTGCTCAATGATGACGTATAGGGGGCTGACCGAACATCGCATATGTTCGCCCAAAGCAGCGAACGCGAACAAGCGATGTTCGCCGGCGAATAGTTTGGGACATCTCTAGTGTAGTGTTGATCGAGCACCATTGTGCTCGGGCCAAACACATCGGGATGCTCTGGTGCTCTACAGAGCACCCGAGTATAATGAAAGTCAATGGGAGAACTCAAGTATTAAATCAAGCACCCTACCCTCTTCAGAGCAGTTCATAGGAAAAGGTCAGAAATTGATGGAAACACCACCAAAATTCGGGAACAGCATGGGGAGGATGTCTGCATGCATCTTGGACGCCCAGGTCGCTTCTGGGAACGATGTTGTCCGAGTAGTACGCCAATTTTACAGACTGACAATAAGGCCTCATGCACACGACCGTATTTTTTTGCGGTCCGCAAAAAGGGGTTCCGTTTTCCCGTGATCCGTGACCGTTTTTTCGTCGGTGGGTCTTCCTTGATTTTTGGAGGATCCACGTGCGGAGCCAAACGGATCCGTCCTGAATTACAATGCAAGTCAATGGGGAAGGATCCGTTTGACGTTGACACAATATGGTGCCATTTCAAACGGATCCGTCCCCATTGACTTTCAATGTAAAGTCTGGAGTCCCTTTTATACCATCAGATCGGAGTTTTCTCCAATCCGATGGTATATTTTAACTTGAAGCGTCCCCATCACCATGGGAACGCCTCTATGTTAGAATATACTGTCGGATATGAGTGAGATCGTAAAACCTCATTTCCGACAGTATATTCTAACACAGAGGCGTTCCCATGGTGATGGGGACGCTTCTAGTTAGAATATACTACAAACTGTGTACATGACTGCCCCCTGCTGCCTAGCAGCATCCGATCTCTTACAGGGGGCCGTGATCAGCACAATTAACCCCTTAGGTGCCGCACCTGAAGGGGTTAATTGTACTATCATATCCCCCTGTAAGAGATCAGGGCTGCCAGGCAGCAGGGGGCAGACCCCCCCCTCCCCAGTTTGAATATCATTGGTGGCCAGTGCGGCCCCCCCCCCCCTCCTCCCTCTATTGTAATAATTCGTTGGTGGCACAGTGTGCCCCCCCCCCCTTCCTCCCTCTATTGTAATAAATCGTTGGTGGCACAGTGTGCGCCCCCCATTGGCCCCCCCTCCCTCTATAGCATTAACAACATTGGTGGCTAGTGTGCGGCCTCCCATCGAACCCCCCCGCCCCCCCCCCGATCATTGGTGGCAGCGGGTTACTAGCAATAGTACAATAGTAAAAGATTTATACTTTACCTGGGAGCTGCGAGGTTCGTGTCCGGCCGGGAGCTCCTCCTACTAGTAAGTGACAGTTCATTTAGCAATGCGCCGCACAGACCTGTCACTTACCAGTAGGTGGAGCTCCCGGCCGGACACGAACATCGCAGCAGCAGCCTGGAGCAGGTAAGTATGAATCTTCTACTATTGTACTATTGCTAAGTAACCATGGCAACCAGGACTGTAGTAGCGTCCCGGTTGCCATGGTTACCGATCGGAGCCCCAGCGATTAAACTGGGACTCCGATCGGAACTCCGCTGCCACCAATGATGGGGGGGGGGGGGGAGAGATGGGAGGCCGCACACTGGCCACCAATGTTGTTAATGCTATAGAGGGAGGGGGGGCCGATGGGGGGCGCACACTGTGCCACCAACGAATTATTACAATAGCGGGAGGGAGGGGGGGGGGGGCGCACACTGTGCCACCAACGAATTATTACAATAGAGGGAGGGGGGGGGGCCGCACTGGCCACCAATGATATTCAAACTGGGGAGGGGGGGGCGTCTGCCCCCTGCTGCCTGGCAGCCCTGATCTCTTACAGGGGGCCGTGATCAGCACAATTAACCCCTCCAGGTGCCGCACCTGAAGGGGTTAATTGTGCTGATCACGGCCCCCTGTAAGAGATCGGGTGCTGCCAGGCAGCAGGGGGCAGTCTTGTACACAGTTTGTAGTGTATTCTAACTAGAAGCGTCCCCATCACCATGGGAACGCTTCTGTGTTAGAATATACTGTCGGTTCTGAGTTTTCACGAAGTGAAAACTCAGCTTTGAAAAAGCTTTTATGCAGACGGATCTTCGGATCCGTCTGTATAAAAACTAACCTACGGCCACGGATCACGGACACGGATGCCAATCTTGTGTGCATCCGTGTTCTTTCACGGACCCATTGACTTGAATGGGTCCGTGAACCGTTGGCCGTGAAAAAAATAGGACAGGTCATATTTTTTTCACGGCCAGGAAACACGGCTCACGGATGCGGCTGCCAAACGGTGCATTTTCCGTTTTTTCCACGGACCCATTGAAAGTCAATGGGTCCGCGAAAAAAAACGGAAAACGGCACAACGGCCACGGATGCACACAACGGTCGTGTGCATGAGGCCTAATATGCACAAAACCAAAGATAAAATCGATTTTAAAAGGGAACATTGTTAGGAAACATTCTTTCCTGTATATTTAATTGTATAAAAGTGCTGCCAAAAATTATGATTGATGGCCTGCTGATGATCCTCAAAAACAATTGGAGCAGGGGGCTGCTGATCTGACCATCTAAAACATGGGCGAGGGCCTGCTGCCGCTTTGGTGACTCTAGATAACCTGGGGCCAATCGCACATCCCCGTGATGGCGATGATCCATTCGGATGTCTGCCCTATCAACTTTCGATGTTATTTTCAGCGCCAACCACTGTGACCACGGGTAAGGGGGAATCAGTGTTTGATTCTGGAGCCTGAGAAACGGCTACGGCTACCACACCCAAGCAAGGCAGCTTGCGCGCAAATTACCTATTAGGTATAATTAGGTGAGGGCCTGCAGGTGAATAATGAAAACATTATTGGCAAATGTTTTCGCTTTGGTTTGTCGTTTGCCGGTCCAAAAATTTCACCTGGTCAGCTCAGCAGCAGGCCCTCAAATATAATGTTTTATAGGGTCAGCTCAGCAGCAGGCTCTTGCATATATTTTTTTAGAGGGTCAGATCACCTGCAGGCCCTCGCATATAATGTTTTAGAGGGTCAGCTTACCAGCAGGCACTTGCCTACAATCTTTTACAGGGTGTAAAATATTGTAGGCAAGTGCCTGCTGGTAAGCTGACCCTCTAAAACATTATATGCGAGGGCCTGCAGGTGATCTGACCCTCTAAAAAAATATATGCAAGAGCCTGCTGCTGAGCTGACCCTATAAAACATTATATTTGAGGGCCTGCTGCTGAGCTGACCAGGTGAAATTTTTGGACCGGCAAAAGACGAACCAAAGCAAAAACATTTGCCAATAATGTTTTCATTATTCAAAAACGAAAGTCGGAGGTTCGAAGACGATCAGATACCGTCGTAGTTCCGACAATAAATGATGATAACCGGCGATTCGGCTGCGTTATTCCCATGACCCGTCGAGCTGCTTCCAGGACACCAAAATCTTTGGGTTCCGGGGGGGTGGGGGGGGGTATAGTTTGAAAGCTGACAAAGTACACTGTATGTCACAGATAAATTTTTTAAGCGCACACGTTATTCAGACACTAAAGGATCTAGAGAGAAAAATCCCCTTGTGTCTGACAGTAGGCGCCGACAGTGGTGGTGACTGAAGTATAAGTAGCGCAAGGGTGGCAGCCAAAAAAATGTCCAAGCAGGGCACTCAATGTAGATTTTGAAAAAACAAAAATAGGGGTGGGGGGGAGGTATAGAAAAGGCGCCAAACCAAGCAAAAATGCACTAAAATTTTTTTTTTATATTTTTTTTATATCATGGTGCTACTGTGCTAGCATAATAAACAGAAAAAGCTTCTATATATAAAACCACAAAATAAAATAATGATAATAAGAATTATTGATAATTAATAATGAAAAATGAAAAAATTATTAATAAAAAGAATTAATAAAATGAATTAATAAAATTAATAATGAAAAAAATAATAATGAAAAAAATAATAATAATAAATAAAAATTAAAAATAAAAAAATATAAAAAAATTAAAAATATATATATATATTTTTTTAAATGAATGCGGTCCCTGCTGTGATGAACACAGAGGGTTAAAACCAAGGTTAAAAGAAAGGAATAAAATGGGTGAATGAACATCCAGTGAGGCACTTACTTCACTTGGGGGGTCGTCAGCAGGATATGCATAAAACACCTGGCCTTGCTCCTGATGAAGGGGAAACATTGATCCCCGAAACGCGTTGAGCCACTTATCCAATAAAGGTGATTTGATCAGAAGCACACTGCCTTGCTGCCATCATTCACTAAGACTCTACACACGATCCTGGCCAGGGGGGAATCGTCACAGGTGTTTTATGCTTATCCTGCTGACGACCCCCCAGTGAAGTAAGTGCCTCACTGGATGTTCATTCATCCATTTTATTCCTTTCTTTTAACCTTGGTTTTAACCCTCTGTGTTCATCACAGCAGGGACCGCATTCATTTAAAAAAAAAATATATATATATTTTTAATTTTTTTATATTTTTTTATTTTAATTTTTTTTTTATTATTATTTTTTTCATTATTATTTTTTTCATTATTAATTTTATTAATTAATTTTATTAATTCTTTTTATTAATAATTTTTTCATTTTTCATTATTAATTATCAATAATTCTTATTATCATTATTTTATTTTGTGGTTTTATATATAGAAGCTTTTTCTGTTTATTATGTTAGCACACTAGCAGCATGATCTAAAAAAAAAAAAAAAAAAAAAAAATTTTTGTGCATTTTTGCTCGGTTTGGCGCCTTTTCTATACCTCCCCCCCACCCCTATTTTTGTTTTTTCAAAATCTACACTGGAGCGTGATAGGAAGATGCGCGAGTACAAGCGCACGTTGGTAGACGCGCTACTGAGAGCATTTCCAAATGTCACAGGGGAACCAGTGGAAGCCCAAGGCGAAGGCAGAGGAGGAGCAAGAGGTCGCCAACGCAGCTGTGTCACGGCCAGCTCCTCTGAGGGCAGGGTTAGCATGGCAGATATGTGGAAAAGTTTTGTCACCACGCCACAGCTAACTGCACCACCACCTGATACGGAACGTGTTAGCAGGAGGCAACATTTCACTAACATGGTGGAACAGTACCTGTGCACACCCCTCCACGTACTGACTGATGGTTCGGCCCCATTCAACTTCTGGGTCTCCAAATTGTCCACGTGGCCAGAGCTAGCCTTTTATGCCTTGGAGGTGCTGGCCTGCCCGGCGGCCAGCGTTTTGTCTGAACGTGTATTCAGCACGGCAGGGGGCGTCATTACAGACAAACGCAGCCGCCTGTCTACAGCCAATGTGGACAAGCTGACGTTCATAAAAATGAACCAGGCATGGATCCCACAGGACCTGTCCATCCCTTGTGCAGATTAGATATTAACTACCTCCCCTTAACAATATGTTATTCTACTCCAGGGCACTTCCTCATTCAATACTATTTTTAATTTCATTTTACCATTATATTGCGGGGCAACCCAAAGTTGAATGAACCTCTCCACTGTCTGGGTGCCGGGGCCTAAATGTGTGACAGTGGCCTGTTCCAGTGGTGGGTGACGTGAAGCCTGATTCTCTGCTATGACATGAAGACAGATTCTGCGCTGACATAAGGCCAGATTCTCTGTTACGGGACCTCTCTCCTCTGCCTGGGTGCCTGGGCCTAAATATGTGACAGTGGCCTGTTCCAGTGGTGGGTGGCGTGAAGCCTGATTCTCTGCTATGACATGAAGACAGATTCTGCGCTGACATAAGGCCAGATTCTCTGTTACGGGACCTCTCTCCTCTGCCTGGGTGCCTGGGCCTAAATGTGTGACAGTGGCCTGTTCCAGTGGTGGGTGACGTGAAGCCTGATTCTCTGCTATGACATGAAGACAGATTCTGCGCTGACATAAGGCCAGATTCTCTGTTACGGGACCTCTCTCCTCTGCCTGGGTGCCTGGGCCTAAATGTGTGACAGTGGCCTGTTCCAGTGGTGGGGGACGTGAAGCCTGATTCTCTGCTATGACATGAAGACAGATTCTGCGCTGACATAAGGCCAGATTCTCTGTTACGGGACCTCTCTCCTCTGTCTGGGTGCCGGAGACTAAATATGTGACAGTGGCCTCTTTCAGTGGTGGGTGACATGAAGCCAGATTCTCTGCTATGGCATGAAGAGACTGATTCTCTGCTGACATAAAGCCAGATTCTTTGCTATGGCATGAAGAGACTGATTCTCTGCTGACGTGAAGCCAGATTCACTGCTATGGGACCTCTGTCCAATTGATATTGGGTCATTTTTTATTTTTTATTTTAATTCATTTCCCTATCCACATTTGTTTGCAGGGGATTTACCTACATGTTGCTGCCTTTTGCAGCCCTCTAGCTCTTTCCTGGGCTGTTTTACAGCCTTTTTAGTGCCCAAAAGTTCGGGTCCCCATTGACTTCAATGGGGTTCGGGTTCGGGACGAAGTTCGGTTCGGGTTCGGATCCCGAACCCGAACATTTCCGGGAAGTTCGGCCGAACTTCTCGAACCCGAACATCCAGGTGTTCGCTCAACTCTAACTGTGACACCAGATATGAGTGGTGGCACTGGGCACTGGCAGTAGTGGGCACAGTACATGCTGTGGGCCCGACTCACAGGCTGGCAGGCAACTGCCATTTGATTACCGAGAAAAAAAAAAAAGCATACTGATGTACTAGCCTTTTTGGGGTGCTGTCAGGACGCTGTCCTTACAGCAGATCAGATGAGTCTTTGAGGACTGGAGTGGACACTTAACACACTGGCCTAGCTATCGATTTCCCTATTAAATCAGCAGCATTTGCAATGTCCCTCCTCTCACTAAGAATGCAGCTTCCGAATGAATCTAAGATGGATGCTGTCCTTGCTTTTTGATAGGAGGTGGGAGGGTCTGGGAGGGAGGGTATGCTGCTAATTGGCTGAAATGTGTCTGCTGACTGTGAGGTACAGGGTCAAAGTTTGCTCAATGATGACGTATAGGGGGCTGACCGAACATCGCATATGTTCGCCCAAAGCAGCGAACGCGAACAAGCGATGTTCGCCGGCGAATAGTTTGGGACATCTCTAGTGTAGTGTTGATCGAGCACCATTGTGCTCGGGCCAAACACATCGGGATGCTCTGGTGCTCTACAGAGCACCCGAGTATAATGAAAGTCAATGGGAGAACTCAAGTATTAAATCAAGCACCCTACCCTCTTCAGAGCAGTTCATAGGAAAAGGTCAGAAATTGATGGAAACACCACCAAAATTCGGGAACAGCATGGGGAGGATGTCTGCATGCATCTTGGACTCCCAGGTCGCTTCTGGGAACGATGTTGTCCGAGTAGTACGCCAATTTTACAGACTGACAATAATATGCACAAAACCAAAGATAAAATCGATTTTAAAAGGGAACATTGTTAGGAAACATTCTTTCCTGTATATTTAATTGTATAAAAGTGCTGCCAAAAATTATGATTGATGGCCTGCTGATGATCCTCAAAAACAATTGGAGCAGGGGGCTGCTGATCTGACCATCTAAAACATGGGCGAGGGCCTGCTGCCGCTTTGGTGACTCTAGATAACCTGGGGCCAATCGCACATCCCCGTGATGGCGATGATCCATTCGGATGTCTGCCCTATCAACTTTCGATGTTATTTTCAGCGCCAACCACTGTGACCACGGGTAAGGGGGAATCAGTGTTTGATTCTGGAGCCTGAGAAACGGCTACGGCTACCACACCCAAGCAAGGCAGCTTGCGCGCAAATTACCTATTAGGTATAATTAGGTGAGGGCCTGCAGGTGAATAATGAAAACATTATTGGCAAATGTTTTCGCTTTGGTTTGTCGTTTGCCGGTCCAAAAATTTCACCTGGTCAGCTCAGCAGCAGGCCCTCAAATATAATGTTTTATAGGGTCAGCTCAGCAGCAGGCTCTTGCATATATTTTTTTAGAGGGTCAGATCACCTGCAGGCCCTCGCATATTATGTTTTAGAGGGTCAGCTTACCAGCAGGCACTTGCCTACAATCTTTTACAGGGTGTAAAAT
Organism: Bufo bufo; assembly: GCF_905171765.1. Taxonomy (NCBI): domain Eukaryota; kingdom Metazoa; phylum Chordata; class Amphibia; order Anura; family Bufonidae; genus Bufo; species Bufo bufo. The sequence continues at coordinate 154,010,181 of NC_053390.1, read as the reverse complement.
ATTGTAGGCAAGTGCCTGCTGGTAAGCTGACCCTCTAAAACATTATATGCGAGGGCCTGCAGGTGATCTGACCCTCTAAAAAAATATATGCAAGAGCCTGCTGCTGAGCTGACCCTATAAAACATTATATTTGAGGGCCTGCTGCTGAGCTGACCAGGTGAAATTTTTGGACCAGCAAAAGACGAACCAAAGCAAAAACATTTGCCAATAATGTTTTCATTATTCAAAAACGAAAGTCGGAGGTTCGAAGACGATCAGATACCGTCGTAGTTCCGACAATAAATGATGATGACCGGCGATTCGGCTGCGTTATTCCCATGACCCGTCGAGCTGCTTCCAGGACACCAAAATCTTTGGGTTCCGGGGGGGTGGGGGGGGGGGTATAGTTTGAAAGCTGACAAAGTACACTGTATGTCACAGATAAATTTTTAAAGTGCACACGTCACACTGCAGATGTGGGCCTGGTAAGGTCACTGTCAGAAGCGGACACCGTCTACATAAAAAGTACAATGTATATCACAGAAAATTTTTAGAAGCGCACATGTTACACTGCAGATGTTGGCCTGGTAAGGTCACTGTCAGAAGCAGACACCATCTACAATAAAAGTACAATGTATGTAACAGAAAATATTTTGAAGTGCACACGTTACACTGCTAAAGTGGCCCTGGTAAGGTCACTGTCAGAAGCGGACAACGTCTACGCAAAAAGTACACCGAATGTCACTCAAATTTTAGAGAGGCACACACTTTACACAAGAGATGTGACGCAGCTAATCTCACTGACTGCGACGGACACGTCTATTGAAAAAGTACACTGGATGGCACAGATATTTTTTGGATGCTCACACTTTACACAGGAGATGTGGCGCAGCTAATCTTACTGTCCACAGCGGACACCGTCTACGGAAAAAGTACACTGGATGTCACTGATATTTTAGGGATGCGCACACTTTACACAGGAGATGTGGCGTGGATAATTTAACTGTCCGCATCGGCTTATTAGATGCTATTTAGCGCAGGATGCGCTAAAAATATATATTGCTGCTGTCACACACAATAGTCCTTAAAGGGATTTTGTCACCAAGTTTTAGGCTATAGAGATACGGACATGCACGGCTAGATCGCAGCTAGCATGTCCGCAATATACCTGTCCTATAGAGCTGTGTGCTTTTATTTTCTTTAAAAAAGGGTTTTAGAGATATGTAAATTAGTCTTGTAGGTGCCCAAGGGGCTGTACGAACCTTGCTGGTGCCCAGCCACACCCGCCTGTGAAGGAGCCCAGCACCGCCTATGTCCTCCGAATCTCCTCCTTTCGTCCCCGATAGATTGCCGTAATCTTGCGATGCGCGAGCTCGCGCATGCGCAGTTCCTTCCCTGAGGCTGATGCCAACACAGGGAAGGAACACTATATCGGCACTGCGCATGCGCGAGCTCGCACATCGCGAGTTTACGGCAATCTATCGGTGACGAAAGGAGGAGATTCGGAGGACATAGGCGTGCTGGGCTCCTTCACAGGCGGGCGTGGCTGGGCACCAGGAAGGTTCGTACAGACCCTTGGGCACCTTACAAGACTAATTTACATATCTCTAAAATCCTTTTTTAAAGAAAATAAAAGCACACAGCCCTATAGGACAGGTATACTGCGGGCATGCTAGCGGCGATATAGCCGTGCATGTCTTCAGCTCTATAGCCTAAAACTTGGTGACAGAATCCCTTTAAAAGGATACCTGCATGTTTATTGGCTGCGTAGCAGCCAAGAAAAGTGTGGAGAGAAGACTCGAGCAGGGCACAGATAAATTTTTGAAGTGCACACGTTACACTGCAGATGTGGCCCTGGTATGGTCACTGTCAGAAGCGGACAACGTATACGGAAAAAGAACAGTGGATGTCACTGATATTTTAGGGATGCACACACTTTACACAGGAGATGTGGCGCGGATAACTTAACTGTCCGCAGCGGACACCGGCTATGGAAAAAGTACACTGGATGTCACTGATATTTTAGGGATGCGCACACTTTACACAGGAGATGTAGTGCATATAATTTAACTGTCCGCAGCGGACACCATCTACGTAAAAAGTACACTGGATGTCACAGATATTTTAGGGATGCGCACACTTAAAACAGGAGATGTGGCATGGATAATTTAACTGTCCGCAGCGGACACTGTCTATGGAAAAAGTTCACTGGATGTCACTGATATTTTAGGGATGCGCACACTTTACACAGGAGATGTGGCGTGGATAATTTAACTGTCCGCAGCGGCCTATTAGACGCTATTTAGCGCAGGATGCGCTAAAAATATATATTGCTGCTGTCACACACAATAGTTCTTAACCACCTCAGCCCCCAGTGCTTAAACACCCTGAAAGACCAGGCCACTTTTTACACTTCTGACCTACACTACTTTCACCGTTTATTGCTCGGTCATGCAACTTACCACCCAAATGAATTTTACCTCCTTTTCTTCTCACTAATAGAGCTTTCATTTGGTGGTATTTCATTGCTGCTGACATTTTTACTTTTTTTGTTATTAATCGAAATTTAACGATTTTTTTGCAAAAAAATGACATTTTTCACTTTCAGTTGTAAAATTTTGCAAAAAAAACGACATCCATATAGAAATTTTGCTCTAAATTTATAGTTCTACATGTCTTTGATAAAAAAAAAATGTTTGGGTAAAAAAAAAATAGTTTGGGTAAAAGTTATAGCGTTTACAAACTATGGTACAAAAATGTGAATTTCCGCTTTTTGAAGCAGCTCTGACTTTCTGAGCACCTGTCATGTTTCCTGAGGTTCTACAATGCCCAGACAGTACAAACACCCCACAAATGACCCCATTTCGGAAAGTACACACCCTAAGGTATTCACTGATGGGCATAGTGAGTTCATAGAACTTTTTATTTTTTGTCACAAGTTAGCGGAAAATGATGATTTTTTTTTTTTTTTTTTTTTTCATACAAAGTCTCATATTCCACAAACTTGTGACAAAAAATAAAAACTTCCATGAACTCACTATGCCCATCAGCGAATTCCTTGGGGTGTCTTCTTTCCAAAATGGGGTCACTTGTGGGGTAGTTATACTGCCCTGGCATTCTAGGGGCCCAAATGTGTGGTAAGTAGGTAAATGACCTGTGAAATCCGAAAGGTGCTCTTTGGAATGTGGGCCCCTTTGCCCACCTAGGCTGCAAAAAAGTGTCACACATCTGGTATCTCTGTATTCAGGAGAAGTTGAGGAATGTGTTTTGGGGTGTCTTTTTACATATACCCATGCTGGGTGAGATAAATATCTTGGTCAAATGCCAACTTTGTATAAAAAAATGGGAAAAGTTGTCTTTTGCCAAGATATTTCTCTCACCCAGCATGGGTATATGTAAAATGACACCCCAAAACACATTCCCCAACTTCTCCCGATTACGGAGATACCAGATGTGTGACACTTTTTTTCAGCCTAGGTGGGCAAAGGGGCCCATATTCAAAAGAGCACCTTTCGGATTTCACAGGTCATTTTTTACAGAATTTGATTTCAAACTCCTTACCACACATTTGGGCCCCTAGAATGCCAGGGCAGTATAACTACCCCACAAGTGACCCCATTTTGGAAAGAAGAGACCCCAAGGTATTCGCTGATGGGCATAGTGAGTTCATGGAACTTTTTATTTTTTGTCACAAGTTAGTGGAATATGAGACTTTGTATGAAAAAAAAAAAAAAAAAAAAAATAAGCATTTTCCACTAACTTGTGACAAAAAATAAAAAATTCGAGGAACTCGCCATGCCCCTCACGGAATACCTTGGGGTGTCTTCTTTCCAAAATGGGGTCACTTGTGGGGTAGTTATACTGCCCTGGCATTTTCCAGGGGCCCTAATGTGTGGTAAGTAGGTAAATGACCTGTGAAATCCTAAAGGTGCTCTTTGGAATATGGGCCCCTTTGCCCACCTAGGCTGCAAAAAAGTGTCACACATGTGGTATCGCCGTATTCAGGAGAAGTTGGGGAATGTGTTTTTGGGTGTCATTTGACATATACCCATGCTGGGTGAGAGGAATATCTTGGCAAAAGACAACTTTTCCCATTTTTTTATACAAAGTTGGCATTTGACCAAGATATTTCTCTCACCCAGCATGGGTATATGTAAAATGACACCCCAAAACACATTCCCCAACTTCTCCTGAGTACGGCGATACCAGATGTGTGACACTTTTTTGCAGCCTAGATGCGCAAAGGTGCCCAAATTCCTTTTAGGAGGGCATTTTTAGACATTTGGATACCAGACTTCTTCTCACGCTTTGGGGCCCCTAGAATGCCAGGGCAGTATAAATACCCCACATGTGACCCCATTTTGGAAAGAAGACACCCCAAGGTATTCAATGAGGGGCATGGCGAGTTCATAGAAATTTTTTTTTTTGGCACAAGTTAGCGGAAATTGATATTTTTGATTTTGTTCTCACAAAGTCTCCCGTTCCGCTAACTTGGGACAAAAATTTCAATCTTTCATGGACTCAATATGCCCCTCACGGAATACCTGGGGTGTCTTCTTTCCGAAATGGTGCTATTTGTGGGGTGTTTGTACTGCCCTGGCATTTGAGGGTCTCCGCAATCATTACATGTATGCCCAGCATTAGGAGTTTCTGCTATTCTCCTTATATTGAGCATACAGGTAATGAGATTTTTTTTTTCCGTTCAGCCTCTGGGCTAAAAGAAAAAAATGAACGGCACAGATTTCTTCATTCGCATCGATCAATGTGATGAAAAAATCTCTGCCAAAAAAAGAAAAAGGAGGGGAAAGGCGTCTGCCAGGACATAGGAGCTCCGCCCAACATCCATACCCACTTAGCTCGTATGCCCTGGCAAACCCGATTTCTCCATTCACATCAATCGATGTGGATGAATAAATCATTGCCGGGATTTTTTTTTTTATATATACAAAGTGTTTGCCAAAGTATATGAACACTGCCACCTCCTCAGCTCATATGCCTCGGCAAACGTATCTTTTACTGCAGAGGAGAAATCTCGTCTTGCAGCGCCGCATACACCGACTTCCGTGTAATCTGACAGCAGCGCAATGCTTCTGTCCGAATGCACATCAGTGCTGCAGCTAGTCGATCGGTTGGTCCACCTGGAAGGTAAAAAAAACAAAACAAAAAAGAAAAAACCAGGCCGCAAAGCAATTACTTTATTAACTTTAGAACAGAACATATTAACTTTTTTTAACTTTTTTAACTTTTTTACTTACCGGTAATTTTTTTTTTGTTTAGTTTTTTTTACCTTTATAGAACAAACCTCTCCTTCCCCATGGGACAATGTGCAAAGCGCAAATCGCCCAAAGATGTGGCAAAGTACGTTATGCACTTTATCCCAGGTGAAAGGAGAGGTTTGCAGCAGCTGTGAGTAAAAGGGCCCTAATAGCCCTGTGTGCCTGTCCTGTGAGATGCAATCCCTATGCTAAGTGTACCTGTGTGTGGTACTTCCGGAAACACTCTCCATAGCATTGGGCAGGGTGGTCAGCACAGTCAGGACAGAAATAGCGGGTGTCACGCCTTATTCCACTCCTGCTACAGACACGACATCTTTTTCGGGGTGACGGTTGGGTTGAGGTACCAGGAACGACACTGGGGAAATGTCGCTCGTGTAGACGGCTAACTACACTGGTGGATGGGCCACGGAACCTCCTGGGTAAAGGAGGTTCTCGATGATCTCTTCCTGGAATTTGAGGAAAGATCGTGTTCTCCCAGCCTTACTGTAGAGAACAAAACTATTATACAGCGCCAATTGAATTAAATATACAGACACCTTCTTATACCAGCGTCTGGTTCTGCGGGAAACTAAATACGGAGACAACATCTGGTCATTGAAGTCCACCCCTCCCATGAGCGCATTATAGTCGTGGACACAGAGGGGCTTTTCAATGACATGGGTTGCTCGCTCAATTTGGATTGTCGTGTCTGCGTGAATGGAGGAGAGCATGTAAACGTCACGCTTGTCTCTCCATTTCACCGCGAGCAGTTCTTCGTTACACAAGGCAGCCCTCTCCCCCCTTGCAAGACGGGTGGTTACAAGCCGTTGGGGGAAGCCCACGCGACTAGTTTGCGCGGTGCCACAGGCGCAAATCCGTTCTAGAAACAAATGCCTAAAGAGGGCCACACTTGTGTAGAAATTGTCCACATAAAGATGGTACCCCTTGCCGAATAAGGGTGACACCAAGTCTTAGACTGTCTTCCCACTGCTCCCCAGGTAGTCAGGGCAACCGACCGGCTCCAGGGTCTGATCTTTTCCCTCATAGATCCGAAATTTGTGGGTATAGCCTGTGGCCCTTCACAGAGCTTATACAATTTGACCCCATACCGGGCACGCTTGCTTGGGATGTATTGTTTGAAGCCAAGGCGCCCGGTAAAATATATTAGGGACTCGTCTACGCAGATGTTTTGCTCAGGGGTATACAAATCTGCAAATTTCTGGTTGAAATGGTCTATGAGGGGCCGAATTTTGTGGAGCCGGTCAAAAGCAGGGTGGCCTCTGGGACGGGAGTGGTGTTGTCGCTAAAATGCAGAAAACGCAGGATGGTCTCAAATCGTGTCCTGGACATAGCAGCAGAGAACATGGGCATGTGATGAATCGGGTGCGTGGACCAATATGACCGCAATTCATGCTTTTTTGTCAGGCCCATGTTGAGGAGAAGGCCCAGAAAAATTTTAAGTTCGGAAACTTGGACTGGTTTCCACCGGAAAGGCTGGGCATAATAGCTTCCCGGGTTTGCGGTTATAAATCGTGTGGCATACCGGTTTGTCTCTGCCACGACTAAGTCCAAGAGCTCCGCAGTCAAGAACAGCTCAAAAAATCCCAGGGCCGAACCGATCTGAGCCGTCTCAACCCGAACTCCAGACTGGGCGGTGAAAGCGGGAACTACTGGTGCGGCTGAAGTTGGTGACTGCCAATCAGGGTTTGCCAGCACCTCAGGGATTCTAGGGGCTCTACGGGCCTGTCTGTGCGGTGGCTGCGACGGGGTAACTATTGCACGTGCCACCGTACTAGCTTCAACTGCCCTTCTGGTGCTCGCTACTTCACCATGTTGTACGGCAGTGCTGGTACTAGGTCCAGGAAGGGCTGCGCTGCTGGTGTATGCCTCACCACGTGATCCGGCAGCGACAGCCCCACTCTGCTGCTCTTGAAGCGGATCCTGCGCAACCTGTGGTCTAGCGACATGGGGCCGGGTACGCCTGGTGCTGCCAGGGACCTCCACCTCCTCGTCCGAACTTTGGGTCAGAGAGCCACTGCTTTCCACAGGTTCATATTCTGACCCGCTAGATTCGTCAGATGAGGGTTCCCACTCCTCATCCGACTGGGTCAGAATCTTGTAGGCCTCTTCAGAAGAATACCCCCTGTTTGACATTTTGGACTACTAAATTTAGGGGTATTCCCTGAGACTACCCAAGAAAAAAAGCAAGCCTGTCTTACAAAGGGGAGGCTAGCGAAGTACCGGAGGCCGCTGCGGTTGATAAAAATATCAAAACTGATTTTTTTATCCCCGCAGTGCGTGTAAAGTGAATGTGCAGTGATCAAAAAAAAATAAATTTTTGTCACTGCGGTGGGGCGGGCGTGGGTGAACGCACGTGTGGGCGACCGATCAGGCCTGATCGGGCAAACACTGCGTTTTGAGTGGAGGGCGAGCTAAGGTGACACTAATACTATTATAGATCTGACCGTGATCAGTTTTGATCACTTACAGATACTATAAAAGTACAAATGCTGATTAGCGATACGCTAATCAGCGAATAAAAGTGACTGCGGTGCGGTGGGGGTGGGCGCTAACTGACGCTAACTACCTAACCAAGGGGCCTAAACTATCCCTAAAACCTAACAGCCAATACTAGTGGAAAAAAAAAGTGACAGTTTACACTGATCACTTTTTGTCTTTCACTAGTGATTGACAGGGGCGATCAAAGGGGTGATCAAAGGGTTAATTGGGGTGCAGGGGGGTGATCTGGGGCTACAGTGAAGTGTTTGGTGTACTCACAGTTCAGTCTGCTCCTCTGCTGGATCCAACCGACGAAAAGGACCAGCAGAGGAGCAGAGAAGCCATATAACAGATCATATTTACTAATATGATCTGTTATATGGCTTCTGATTGGATTTTTTGAAAATCGCCAGCCTGCCAGCCAGCCAATGATCGTTGCTGGCAGGCTGGTGACGAACTTCTTCTTTAACATTTGCCGGCCCGCGATGCGCATGCGCGGGCCGGCTTTGAGCGAAATCTCGCGTCTCGCGAGATGACGCGTATATGCGTGACTCTGCGCAGCGCTGCCACCTCCGGAACGCGATCCTGCGTTAGGCGGTCCGGAGGCTGATAAAAAACACACTCTTTTGACAAAAACCACTATTTTCAGGCTTTGCAGCATCCGCACGTGTGAAATTACAGGCTTATATACTGCTGTCAAATTCAGTTTTTAAACAAACACTCACTTGGGCACAAAAAATTTAGTTGGCAGCCTTTGATGCAGATGTCATTGTGAGATACACCCTTAATATATTTGGGTTACATTCAGAGATTTTAAATACCGCCATTTGGTGCACCAATATTGAATTCAGGCCTACACTGGTTCAGGCCCCGTGAGATACCCCCTCTATATACAGGGGTTGGAATTAGGGATTTAAAATACAGCCATTTGAAATACAGCCATTTTGTGCAAAGATATATTTACTTTAGGCCTACATAGGTTCAGGCCCTCTGAGATACTACCTCTGCATACAGGGGTTTGAATTAGGCATTTGAAATACAGCCATTTAAAATACAGCCATTTTGTGCAAAGATATATTTACTGCAGGCCTACACTGGTTCAGGCCCTGTGAGATACTACCTAATCATACAGGGGTTTGAATTAGGCATTTGAAATACAGCCATTTGAAATACAGCCATTTTATGCAAAGATATATTTACTGCAGGCCTACACTGGTTCAGGCCCTGTGAGATACCCCCTCTACATACAAGGGTTTGAATTAGGCATTTGAAATACAGCCATTTGAAATAGAGCCATTTTGTGCAAAGATATATTTACTTCAGGGCTACAGAGGTTCAGGCCCTCTGAGATACTACCTCTACATACAGGGGTATGAGTTAGGCATTTGAAATACAGCCATTTTGTGCAAAGATAAATTTACTGCAGGCTTACACTGGTTCAGGCCCTGTGAGATACTACCTCTACATACAGGGGTTTGAATTAGTTATTTGAAATACAGCCATTTTGTGCAAAGATATATTTACTGAAGGCCTACACTGGTTCAGACCGTGTGAGATAACTCCCTACATACAGGGGTTTGAATCAGGCATTTAAAATACAGTCATTTGAAATACAGCCATTTTGTGCAAAAATATATTTACTTCAGGCCTACAGAAATTCAGGCCCTCTGAGATACCACCTCTACATACAGGGGTTTGAATTAGGCATTTGAAATACAGCCATTTGAAATACAGCATTTTGTGCAAAGATATATTTACTGCAGAACTACAATGGTTCAGGCCCTGTGAGATACCACCTCTACATAAAAGGGGTTTTGAATCAGTCATTTGAAATACAGCCATTTGAAATGCAGCCATTTTGTGCAAAGATATATTTACTTCAGGCCTACAAAGGTTCAGGCCCTGTGAGATACCACCTATACATACAGGGGTTTGAATTAGGCATTTGAAATACAGCCATTTTGCGCAAAGATATATTTACTTCAGGCCTACAGAAATTCAGGCCCTCTGAGATACCACCTCTACATACAGGGGTTTGAATCAGGCATTTGAAATACAGCCATTTGAAATACAGCCATTTTTTGCAAAGATATATTTATTGCAGGCCTACAGAGGTTCAGGCCCTGTGAGATACTACCTCTACATACAAGGGTTCGAATTAGGCATTTGAAATACAGCCATTTGAAATACAGCCATTTTGTGCAAAGATATATTTACTGCAGGCCTACACTGGTTCAGGCCCTGTGAGAAACTACCTCTGCATACAGGGGTTTGAATTAGGCATTTGAAATACAGCCATTTTGTGCAAAGATATATTTCCTTCAGGCCTACACTGGTTCAGACCGTGTGAGATACCCCCCTACATACAGGGGTTTTTAATCAAGCATTTGAAATACAGCCATTTGAAATACAGCCATTTTGTGCAAAGATATATTTACTTCAGGCCTACAGAGGTTCAGGCCCTCTGAGATACCACCTCGACATAAAGGGGTTTCAATTAGGCATTTGAAATACAGCCATTTGAAATACAGCACTTTTGTGCAAAGATATATTTACTGCAGGCCTACAGAGGTTCAGGCCCTCTGAGATACTACCTCTACATACAGGGGTTTGAATCAGACATTTGAAATACAGCCATTTGAAATACAGCCATTTTGTGCAAAGATATATTTAGTGCAGGCCTACAGAGGTTCAGGCCCTCTGAGATATAACCTCTACATACAGGGGTTTGAATCAGACATTTGAATTACAGCCATTTGAAATACAGCCATTTTGTGCAAAGATATATTTACTTCAGGCCTACAGAGGTTCCGGCCATGTTTGATACCACCTCTACATACAAGGGTTTGAATTAGGCATTTGAAATACAGCCATTTGAAATACAGCCATTTTGTGCAAAGATATATTTACTGCAGGCCTACACTGGTTTAGGCCCTGTGAGATACTACCTCTACATACAGGGGTTTGAATTTGGCAATTGAAATACAGCCATTTAAAATACAGCCATTTTGTGCAAAGATATATTTACTTCAGGCCTACAGAGGTTCAGGCCCTCTGAGATACCACCTCGACATAAAGGGGTTTCAATTAGGCATTTGAAATACAGCCATTTGAAATACACCACTTTTGTGCAAAGATATATTTACTGCAGGCCTACAGAGGTTCAGGCCCTCTGAGATACTACCTCTACATACAGGGGTTTGAATCAGACATTTGAAATACAGCCATTTGAAATACAGACATTTTGTGCAAAGATATATTTAGTGCAGGCCTACAGAGGTTCAGGCCCTCTGAGATACTACCTCTACATACAGGGGTTTAAATCACACATTTGAAATACAGCCATTTGAAATACAGCCATTTTGTGCAAAGATATATTTACTTCAGGCCTACAGAGGTTCAGGCCATGTTTGATACCACCTCTACATACAGGGGTTTGAATTAGGCATTTGAAATACAGCCATTTGAAATACAGCCATTTTGTGCAAAGATATATTTACTGCAGGCCTACACTGGTTTAGGCCCTGTGAGATACTACCTCTACATACAGGGGTTTGAATTAGCCAATTGAAATACCGCCATTTGAAATACATCCATTTTGTGCAAAGATATATTTACTTCAGGCCTATAGAGGTTCAGGCCCTCTGAGATACCACATCTACATACAGGGGTTTGAATTAGGCATTTGAAATACAGCCATTTGAAATACAGCCATTTTGTGCAAAGATATATTTACTGCAGGCCTACAGAGGTGCAGGCCCTCTGAGATACTACCTCTACTTACAGGGGTTTGAATTAGGCATTTGAAATACAGCCATTTGAAATATAACCATTTTGTGCAAAGATATATTTACTGCAGGCCTACAGAGGTTCAGGCCCTCTGACATACTACCTCTACAGTACCCCTTGACAAAGCTAAACGCGAAACGTGGTATACTAAAGTGGTTGGTCAGTATTTTCTATGTGCCTATTATATTTTTTGTTATCTTATTGCCTCAGTTAGCCATTGTGGTGTGTATTTTCACCCCCAAACTTTGGTATCTGTTGTACATTATATGCATATGGGAGATATATGGAGTTTGGAGCCATAGTGGTTAGGTGTAATACACCTTTTTACTGATGACCATTTAGGATTACTGCACTTGCACTTTATTAATATATACCAGCAGTCCACCATCTGTCCTTTTGGTTTTTAATACGTTTATGTATTGTGACCTATGTTAAATGTCTTTTGTGACTTGTGTCAATCATGTCTTGTTGTGATTTTCTAATAAAATTATGTTATTTTTTGACTACCTCAGTATTATAAGTGTTTTTGTACTTTATTGACCTACTTATTTTGGTCGGTTTTCATGCTATAATCAGGGGTAGGCCCTGAACTTTGTTTTGGGCTATATATATGTTCCATACCACCTATACATACAGTAGTTTGAATTAGGCATTTGAAATACAGCCATTTTGTGCAAAGATTTATTTACTTCAGGCCTACAGAGGTTTAGGCATTCTGAGATACTACCTCTACATACAGGGGTTTGAATTAGGCATTTGAAATACAGCCATTTTGTGCAAAGATATATTTACTTCAGGCCTACAGAGGTTCAGGCCATGTATGATACCACCTCTACATACAGGGGTTTGAATTAGGCATTTGAAATACAGCCATTTGAAATACAGCCATTTTGTGCAAAGATATATTTACTGCAGGCCTACACTGGTTTAGGCCCTGTGAGATACTACCTCTACATACAGGGGTTTGAATTAGCCAATTGAAATACTGCTATTTGAAATACATCCATTTTGTGCAAAGATATATTTACTTCAGGCCTACAGAGGTTCAGGCCCTCTGAGATACCACATCTACATACAGGGGTTTGAATTAGGCATTTGAAATACAGCCATTTGAAATACAGCCATTTTGTGCAAAGATATATTTACTGCAGGCCTACACTGGTTTAGGCCCTGTGAGATACTACCTCTACATACAGGGGTTGGAATTAGCCAATTGAAATACAGCCATTTGAAATACAGCCATTTTGTGCAAAGATATATTTACTGCAGGCCTACAGAGGTGCAGGCCCTCTGAGATACTACCTCTACTTACAGGGGTTTGAATTAGGCATTTGAAATACAGCCATTTGAAATACAACCATTTTGTGCAAAGATATAGTTACTGCAGGCCTACAGAGGTTCAGGCCCTCTGACATACCACCTCTACAGTACCCCTTGAGAAAGCTAAACGCGAAACGTGCGTTGGGGAGCGGACCGGTGGTGTTCCTGTGTGGTATACTAAAGTGGTTGGTCAGTATTTTCTATGTGCCTATTATATTTTTTGTTATCTTATTGCCTCAGTTAGCCATTGTGGTGTGTATTTTCACCCCCAAACTTTGGTATCTGTTGTACATTATATGCATATGGGAGATATATGGAGTTTGGAGCCATAGTGGTTAGGTGTAATACACCTTTTTACTGATGACCATTTAGGATTACTGCACTTGCACTTTATTAATATATACCAACAGTCCACCATCGGTCCTTTTGGTTTTTAATACGTTTATGTATAGTGACCTATGTTAAATGTCTTTTGTGACTTGTGTCAATCATGTCTTGTTGTGATTTTCTAATAAAATTATGTTATTTTTTGACTACCTCAGTATTATAAGTGTTTTTGTACTTTATTGACCTACTCATTTTGGTCGGTTTTCATGCTATAATCAGGGGTGGGCCCTGAACTTTGTTTTGGGCTATATATATGTTCCATACCACCTATACATGCAGTAGTTTGAATTAGGCATTTGAAATACAGCCATTTTGTGCAAAGATTTATTTACTTCAGGCCTACAGAGGTTTAGGCATTCTGAGATACTACCTCTACATACAGGGGTTTGAATTAGGCATTTGAAATACAGCCATTTTGTGCAAAGATATATTTACTTCAGGCCTACAGAGGTTCAGGCCATGTTTGATACCACCTCTACATACAGGGGTTTGAATTAGGCATTTGAAATACAGCCATTTGAAATACAGCCATTTTGTGCAAAGATATATTTACTGCAGGCCTACACTGGTTTAGGCCCTGTGAGATACTACCTCTACATACAGGGGTTTGAATTAGCCAATTGAAATACCGCCATTTGAAATACATCCATTTTGTGCAAAGATATATTTACTTCAGGCCTACAGAGGTTCAGGCCCTCTGAGATACCACATCTACATACAGGGGTTTGAATTAGGCATTTGAAATACAGCCATTTGAAATACAGCCATTTTGTGCAAAGATATATTTACTGCAGGCCTACAGAGGTGCAGGCCCTCTGAGATACTACCTCTACTTACAGGGGTTTGAATTAGGCATTTGAAATACAGCCATTTGAAATATAACCATTTTGTGCAAAGATATATTTACTGCAGGCCTACAGAGGTTCAGGCCCTCTGACATACCACCTCTACAGTACCCCTTGACAAAGCTAAACGCGAAACGTGCGTTGGGGAGCGGACCGGTGGTGTTCCTGTGTGGTATACTAAAGTGGTTGGTCAGTATTTTCTATGTGCCTATTATATTTTTTGTTATCTTATTGCCTCAGTTAGCCTTTGTGGTGTGTACTTTCACCCCCAAACTTTGGTATCTGTTGTACATTATATGCATATGGGAGATATATGGAGTTTGGAGCCATAGTGGTTAGGTTTAATACACCTTTTTACTGATGACCATTTAGGATTACTGCACTTGCACTTTATTAATATATACCAGCAGTCCACCATCGGTCCTTTTGGTTTTTAATACGTTTATGTATTGTGACCTGTGTTAAATGTCTTTTGTGACTTGTGTCAATCATGTCTTGTTGTGATTTTCTAATAAAATTATGTTATTTTTTGACTACCTCAGTATTATAAGTGTTTTTGTACTTTATTGACCTACTCATTTTGGTCGGTTTTCATGCTATAATCAGGGGTGGGCCCTGAACTTTGTTTTGGTGCTATATATATGTTCCATACCACCTATACATACAGTAGTTTGAATTAGGCATTTGAAATACAGCCATTTTGTGCAAAGATTTATTTACTTCAGGCCTACAGAGGTTTAGGCATTCTGAGATACTACCTCTACATACAGGGGTTTGAATTAGGCATTTGAAATACAGCCATTTTGTGCAAAGATATATTTACTGCATGCCTATACTGGTTCAGGCCCTGTGAGATACTACCTCTACATACAGGGGTTTGAATTAGGCATTTGAAATACAGCCATTTGAAATACAGCCATTTTGTGCAAAGATATATTTACTGCAGGCCTACAGAGGAGCAGGCCCTCTGAGATACTACCTCTACATACAGAAGTTTGAATTCGGCATTTGAAATACAGCCATTTGAAATACAGCCATTTTGTGCAAAGATATATTTACTGTAGGCCTACAGAGGTTCAGGCCCTCTGAGATACTACCTCTACATACAGGGGTTTGAATTATGCATTTGAAATACAGCCATTTTGTGCAAAGATATATTTACTGCAGGCCTACAGAGGTTCAGGCCCTCTGAGATACTACCTCTACTTACAGAGGTTTGAATCAGCCATTTGAAATACAGCCATTTGAAATACAGCCATTTTGTGCAAAGAAATCTTTAATTGAGGCCTAGTCTGGTTCAGGCCGTGTGAGATACACCCTTTACATACTGTCCTTCTTTTCTACTATTAATTAAACACCCATTTAGGGCTAGATCCTAAATTCAAAAAATATGTGGAGAGCATCAAATTAAGGACGTGGCCCAGGTTGTGGGGCTGCTGGTGGAGCTCCTGTTGCAGGAAGAGGACGTGGTCGATCTGTGCCAGCTACACGCACAGGTAAAACCCCTTCCTCAGGTGCGAGTAGGCGACAAAACCTGCAGCGGTATTTGATCGAACCTAATGCTGTTCTAAGAATAGTGAGGCCTGAACAAGTACAGGCGATAGTAGATTGGGTTGCTGACAGTGGATCCAGTTCCTTCACATTGTCTTCCACCCAGTCTCCTGCTGAAAGACCACAGTTGGCACTTGCAGACGATGTCCATCAGTCTTTCACCTCACCCTCTTGCAAATCAGCCAAGCAGTCTGAGCCCCAAGTCATGCAGCAGTCTTTTCTGCTTTTTGATGACTCTGTTAGCAGGGTTTCCCAGGGCCATCCACCTAGCCCTGCCCCAGAAGTGGAAGTGTTTGAGTCCACCGATGCCCAACCACTTATTTTTCAAACGGAAAATGCAAATGTGATCGCACACTACATCTAGCATTCTGCCCTGCCTCCATGCTGGATGAGACATTGGTGTACATTTTGGCCAAAGCGTAATAAGCCACTCACCGCATCAAGGTCGTCTCATTTGAGTGGTCCCTAATACTTGTTCCTACCTGTTTATGGGCCATGACAGCCACATAAAGTCCAGGGAATGCAGGTCAGCATGCAAGCCAAGCACACTCTGCTTTTAACCCCGTCCGGTGCCATTACAGCTTTCATCGGATCCAGGGATGCAAGTACCAACATGCATGCTGAGCCCACCATATACTTCTCCTGGAGCCAAATGGCTACTGGTAGGTTCTATATAAGCAGACTCAGTTTTAGGCTACATTCACACGTCAGTATTTTTCTACATCCCGATTTTCGGTCCGTTTTTTGCGGATCCGTTGTTCCTGAAAATGTTTCCGTATGTCATCCGTTTTTTTTGCGGATCCGCAAAAAACGGAAACATGTGAAAACTCAAATCCGACAGTATATTCTAACACAGAGGCGTTCCCATGGTGATGGGGACGCTTCTAGTTAGAATATACTGAGAACTGTGTTCATGACTGCCCCCTGCTGCCTGGCAGCACCCGATCTCTTAAAGGTGGCTGTGATCCACACAATTATTGTGCGAATCATAGCCCCCTGTGAGAGATCAGGTGCTGCCAGGCAGGAGGGGGCCGACCCCCTCCCTCCCCTGTATTAAATGTGACTAGTGCGGCCCCCCCCCCCCTATATTCATTGGTGGCCAGTGCGGATGTGACCAGTGTGGCCTCACCTCTTCCCCCCCCCCATCATTGGTGGCCAGTGCGGATTCCCAGTATTAATAAATGTGCCCAGTGCGGCCTCACCTCTCCCCCCCCCCATCATTGGTGGCCAGTGCGGATTCCCAGTATTAATAAATGTGACCAGTGCGGCCTCACCTCTTCCCCCCCCCCCCATCATTGGTGGCAGCGGAGAGTTCCGATCGGAGTCCCAGTTTAAATCGCTGGGGCTCCGATCGGTTACCATGGCAGCCAAGACGCTATTGCACAGACCTGTCACTTACCAGTAGGAGGAGCTACCGGCCGGACACACATCGCAGCTCGCAGTCGCAGGTAAGTATAATGCTTGTATTTATTGCTAAGAAACCATGGCAGCCAAGACTGCAATAGCGTCTTGGCTGCCATGGTAACCGATCGGAGCCCCAGCGATTAAACTGGGACTCCGATCGGAACTCTCCGCTGCCACCAATGATGGGGGGGGGGGAAGAGGTGAGGCCGCACTGGTTACATTTACTAATACTGGGAATCCGCACTGGCCACCAATGATGGGGGGGGGGAGGTGAGGCCGCACTGGTCACGTTTATTAATACTGGGAATCCGCACTGGCCACCAATGATGGGGGGGGGGGGGGAGAGGTGAGGCCGCACTGGTCACATTTATTAATACTGGGAATCCTCACTGGCCACCAATGATGGGGGGGGGGGGGAGAGGTGAGGCCGCACTGGTCACATTTAATACTGGGGAGGTAGGGGGGTCTGCCCCCTGCTGCCTGGCAGCCCCTGATCTCTTATAGGGGGCTATGATATGCACAATTAACCCCTCAGGCGCAGCACCTGAGGGGTTAATTGTGCAGATCACAGCCCCCTGTAAGAGATCGGGTGCTGCCAGGCAGCAGGGGGCAGTCATGTACACCGTTCTCAGTATATTCTAACTAGAAGCGTCCCCATCACCATGGGAACGCCTCTTTGTTAGAATATACTGTCGGATCTGAGTTTTTCACGAAGTGAAAAATCTGATCTGTAGAAAACTTACTGGGAATCCGCACTGCCGCACTTGCCACCAATGAATATAGAGGGAGGGGGGCCGCACTGGTCACATTTAATACTGGGGAGGAAGCCTAATTTCCAGGAACGGAATCCGCATAAAACGGATGACATACGCAATGACATACGAATGTCTTCCGTTTTTTGCGGATCCATTGACTTTGTATTGGTCCAGGATCCGATTTTTGCGGAAAAGAATAGGACATGTTTTATATTTTTTCGGACATGCGGAACGGAACAACGGAAACGGACAGCACACATTGTGCTGTCCAATTTTTTCCAGGACCCATTGAAAATGAATGGGTCCAGATCTGGTCCAGATCTGTTCCTGAAAAAACGGAACAGATCAGAAAAGAAAAAACGGACGTGTGAATGGAGCCTTATACTGACTTTAAAACCAGCCTCCAGGACAGATTGACTGGTCAGGTGTGCATGACTCAAAGGAGATCGCCACGCCTCCAATATAAGCTACAAAGAAAAAATGTGGGGGGTTGAGTCCGCACAACCCGCATGTAGGTGCATATCACTATGGCGAAATACATATACAAACGGAAAATGCAAATGTGATCGCACACTACATCCAGCATTCTGCCCTGCCTCCATGCTGGATGAGACATTGGTGTACATTTTGGCCAAAGCGTAATAAGCCACTCACCGCATCAAGGTCGTCTCATTTGAGTGGTCCCTAACACTTGTTCCTACCTGTTTATGGGCCATGACAGCCACATAAAGTCCAGGGAATGCAGGTCAGCATGCAAGCCAAGCACACTCTGCTTTTAACCCCGTCCGGTGCCATTACAGCTTTCATCGGATCCAGGGATGCAAGTACCAACATGCATGCTGAGCCCACCATATACTTCTCCTGGAGCCAAATGGCTACTGGTAGGTTCTATATAAGCAGACTCAGTATTATACTGACTTTAAAACCAGCCTCCAGGACAGATTGACTGGTCAGTCTTTGGCCAAAATGTACACCAATGTCTCATCCAGCATGGAGGCAGGGCAGAATGCTGGATGTAGTGTGCGATCACATTTGCATTTTCCGTTTGTATATGTATTTCGCCATAGTGATATGCACCTACATGCGGGTTGTGCGGACTCAACCGCCCACATTTTTTCTTTGTAGCTTATATTGGAGGCGTGGCGATCTCCTTTGAGTCATGCACACCTGACCAGTCAATCTGTCCTGGAGGCTGGTTTTAAAGTCAGTATAAAACTGAGTCTGCTTATATAGCACCTACCAGTAGCCATTTGACTCCAGGAGAAGTATATGGTGGGCTCAGCATGCATGTTGGTACTTGCATCCCTGGATCCGATGAAAGCTGTAATGGCACCGGACGGGGTTAAAAGCAGAGTGTGCTTGGCTTGCATGCTGACCTGCATTCCCTGGACTTTATGTGGCTGTCATGGCCCATAAACAGGTAGGAACAAGTGTTAGGGACCACTCAAATGAGACGACCTTGACGCGGTGAGTGGCTTATTACGCTTTGGCCAAAATGTACACCAATGTCTCATCCAGCATGGAGGCAGGGCAGAATGCTGGATGTAGTGTGCGATCACATTTGCATTTTCCGTTTGTATATGTATTTCGCCATAGTGATATGCACCTACATGCGGGTTGTGCGGACTCAACCCCCCACATTTTTACTTATTTTTCAAGATGAGTACATGGGAGGACCATCGCAGCATGTCTCGGATGATGACGAAACACAGGTGCCAACTGCTGGGGCTTTCGAAAGTGTGCAGACTGACAAGGAATTCAGGGGTGAAGACTGGGTGGAAGATGATGTGGAGGACAATGAGGTCCTCAACCCCACATGGAATCAAAGTCATGCGAGTGACCGATGTAGTTCGGAGGAAGAGGCGGTCGTCGCACAGAGCCACCAGCACAGCAGAAGAGGGAGCAGGGTGCAAAAGCGGAGCGGCCGTCCTCTATACAGTATGCATCCTACTGCCCACCGCAGCAAGGGACCGAGCACACCAAAGCCAGCTCCAAGGAGTTCCCTGGCGTGGCAGTTCTTCAGACAATGTGCTGACGACAAGACACGAGTGGTTTGCACGCTGTGCAATCAGAGCCTGATGCGAGGCATAAATGTTCTCAACCTGAGCACAACCTGCATGACCAGGCATTTAAGTGCAAAGCACGAGCTGCAGTAGAGTAGACACCTCAAAAACCAAGAAAGTTCCCTGACTCCTCCTGCTTCCTCTTCTGTTGTATTCGCGGCCTCTTCATCCACCTCTGGAGTGTCAGTGCCACCTGGTACCCCACAAACAGAGGATCTGCCAGAAACACCAACACCTGGGTCACCAAGCATCTCCACAATGTCCCACAGAAGCATTCAGCTCTCCATATCTCAAACGCTGGAGAGGAAGAGGTAGTACCCCCCTACTCATCCGCGATCCCTAGCCCTGAATGCCAGCATTTTTGAATTACTTGCCTTTGAAATGCTGTCATTCCGTCTGGTGGAGACGGATAGTTTTAAAGGCCTTATGGCGGTGGCTGTCCGGTGGCTGTCCCCCAGTACGTCGTGCCCAGCCGCCACTACTTTTCAAGGCGAGTCATCCCTTCCCTTCACAACCAAGTAGGGGACAAAATCAGGTGTGCACTGTGCAATGCTATCTGTGGCAATGTGCACCTGACTACGGATACGTGGACCAGTAAGCACGATCAGGGCCGTTATATCTCCATAACAGCACACTGGGTAGATGCAGTGGCGGCTGGGCCTGAGGCGGATAGCAGTTTGGCGCATGTCCTTCCACCACCGAGGATTGCAGTGTGCTTCAGTTTGCCTCCTGTTGCTTCCTCCTTCTACTCTGCTTCCTCATCCTCTACCAGCTCCTCATCCGGTCAGCGTAACACCTTCACCACCAACTTCAGCACAGCCAGGGGTAAACGACAGCAGGCATTTTTAAAACTTATCTGTTTGGGGGACAAACCCCATACCGCGCAGGAGCTGTGGACGGGCCTTGAACAACAGACTGATGAGTGGTTTGTGCCAGTCAGCCTCAAGCCCGGCCTGGTGGTGTGCGATAATGGGTGAAATCTCGTAGCAGCTCTGGGACTAGCCGGTTTGACGCACATCCCTTACCTGGCGCATGTGCTGAATTTGGTGGTGCAGAGATTCCTTAAAAATTACCCCGACATGTCAGAGCTGCATCATAAAGTCCGGGCCGTCTGTGCGCGCTTTCGGCGTTCTCACCCTGCTGCTGCTCGCCTGTCAGCGCTGTAGCGTAACTTCGGCCTTCCCGCTCACCGCCTCATATGCGACGTGCCCACAAGGTGGAACTCCACCTTGCATATGCTGGCCAGACTGTGCGAGCAGCAGCAGGCGATAGTGGAGTTTCAGCTGCAGCACGCACGGGTGAGTAGCTCGGCAGAACAGCACCACTTCACCACCAATGACTGGGCCTCCATGTGAGACCTGTGTTCCTTGTTGCACTGTATCGAGTACTCCACCAACATGGCCAGTGCCGATAACGCCGTTCTCAGCGTTACTATCCCACTTCTATGCCTCCTTGAAAAAACTCTCCTGGTGATGATGGAAGAGAATGTGTCACAGGAGGAGGAGGAGGAAGAGGGATCATTTCGTAGGGTTTCCAGCCAGTCATTCCCAAGTGGCTCCGAGGGTGGGTTCCTGCACCCACAAACCCAAGGTACACAATTGTCCAGCCAGGCCACAGTTCTGGATGATGAGGAGGATGAGGAGGAGGAGATGGAGGAGGAGGAACTGTGTTCACAGCAGGGTGGCACCCAGACAGCTCATGGCCATCACTGATGCCTCTGGGATACAGAGGACACAGACGATACACCTCCCACAGAGGACAGCTTTTCGTTGCCTCTGGGTAGCCTGGCACACATGAGCGATTACATGCTGCAGTGTCTCCGCAACGACCGCCGAGTTGCCCACATTCTAACTTGTGCTGATTACTGGGTGGCCACGCTGCTGTTTCCCCGTTATAAGGACAACATACCGTTCTTAATTCCGTCACTGGAGCTTGATCGTAAGATGCGCGAGTACAAGCGCACACTGGTAGATGCGCTGCTGGTGGCATTCCCACCTGACAGCAGGGGCCCAGTGGAAGCACAAGGCGAAGGCAGAGGATGAGGAATAGGTCGCCAATGCAGCTGGGGCACAGCCAGCACCTCAGAAGGCAGGGTTAGCATGGCCGAAATGTGGAAAAGCTTTGTCAGCACGCCACAACAACCATCACCACCAGCTTATATGGAACGTCTTAGCAGGAGGCAGCATTTCACCAACATGGTGGAGCAGTATGTGTGCACACGTCTACACGTACTGAATGACGGGTCTTCCCCCTTCAACTTCTGGGTCTCCAAATTGGGCACATGGCCTGAGCTTGCCCTTTACGCCTTGGAGGTGCTGGCCTGCCCTGCAGCCAGTGTATTATCTGAACGTGTATTCAGCACGGCAGGGGGCGTCATTACAGACAAGCGCAGCCGCCTGTTCACAGCCAATATGGACAAGTTCACGTTCATTAAAATTAACCAAGCATGGATCCCTCTGGACTTGTCCATAACTTGTGCAGAATAGACATGTATAACGGCACTAAGCAGACATTCTCACTGCAGCGTAATTGCTCATGTTTGTATTTTGGATATTTCACACTCTTTTGGAGTGTACCTTAATTTTACAAAATTAAATTAAAACCAAAAACCTGTGTCGTCCTCCTCCACCGCCGCCTCCACCTACTCCACTACGTCCACCGCTTTCTCAAACTCCTACTCTATATGGAACTCCACCTCATAAATCCATTATTTTATGTTTTTTCGTGTTTTATTTTATATCATTTAACTACTTTGTCATTAACATTTTCTGGTGAAATTCACAAATTTTTGGGTGTATAGTACCACTGCTATACCTAGTCTGACGGTTAAATAAATAAAATAAAATTGTCATTAACATTTTCTGGTGAAATTAACCAATTTTTGGGTGTATAGTACCACTGCTATACCTAGTACGACGGTTAAAAAAAATTTTATATTGTCATTAACATTTTCTGGTGAAATTCACAAATTTTTGGGTGTATAGTACCACTGCTCTACCTAGTAGGCCGGTTAAAAAAAAAAAATTGTCATTAACATGTTCTGGTGAAATTCACCAATTTTTGGGTGTATAGTACCACTGCTATACCTAGTCTGACGGTTAAATAAATAAAATAAAATTGTCATTAACATTTTCTGGTGAAATTAACCAATTTTTGGGTGTATAGTACCACTGCTATACCTAGTACGACGGTTAAAAAAAATTTTATATTGTCATTAACATTTTCTGGTGAAATTCACAAATTTTTGGGTGTATAGTACCACTGCTCTACCTAGTAGGCCGGTTAAAAAAAAAAAATTGTCATTAACATGTTCTGGTGAAATTCACCAATTTTTGGGTGTATAGTACCACTGCTATACCTAGTATGACGGTTAAAAAAAAAAATAAAATTGTCATTAACATTTTCTGTTGTAATTAACCAATTTCTGGGTGTATAGTACCTCTGCTATACCTACAAAAAAATTATGTTTTAATGTGTCCATGTTCTGAGAGCTATAGTTTTTTTTATTTTTTGAGAGATTTTCTTATGTAGGGGCTCATTTTTTGTGGGATGAAGTGACGGTTTTATTGCTTGTTTTGACACAGTTTTTTTATTATTTTTTTTTACGGTGTTCACCCGAAGGGTTAGGTCATGTGATATTTTTATAGATCTGGTTTTTACAGACGCGGCAATACCTAATATGTATACTTTTTTTTATTTGTTTCACTTTAACACAATAATAGCATTTTTGAAACCCAAAAAATTATGTTTTAGTGTCTCCATGTTCTAAGTGCTATAGTTTTTTTATTTTTTGAGAAATTTTCTTATGTAGGGTCTCATTTTTTGCGGGATGAGGTGACGGTTTTATTGGTACCATTTTGTAAGACATACGCATTTTTGATCACTTGGTGTTGCAGTTTTTGTGATGTAAGGTGACAAAAATTGCTTGTTTTTTTAAGGTGTTTACCCGAGGGGTTAGGTCATGTGATATTTTTATAGAGCTGGTTTTTACGGACGCGGCAATACCAAATATGTCTCTTTTATTTTTTCTATTTTTAACATTTTTTTTTTATTCCTTACTTGGGGAATTTTTTTTTTTACATGTGAAACCTTTTTTCTTATTTTATTTTTTCAACCCTTTATTTTTTTTTTCTTATTTTACACTTTTCGTCCCCCATAAGGTCATACAAGACCTCTGGGGGACATTTACTTCACTTTTTCTTTTTTTTTCCACTGTTGATTTCTCCTGTAACTGGGGCTGACATAGTAGCCCCAGTTACAGGAGAAATACACCCCTATAGAGGCTGTACAGCATAATACTGCGCTGTACAGCCTCAGTGCAGGGCTGATCGAGGTCTCTGAAAGACCTCACACAGCTCCTGCACTCTCCGGTCACGACGGTAACATGATCGCCGGGCCAGAACAGGAAGCGCATAGCGTTTCCTGCTCTGCATACACAGCGCTCGGTGAGCGCTGTCTATGCAGCGATCCAGAAGGCAGGGACACCTGGGCACTGTCCCTGCCTTCTCTCTGGGTTGCCCTGCTGTCACTGACAGCGGGCAACCCGATCAGCAGCTGCACGATTAGCGTGCAGCTGCAGTTTCTGAACGGACGTGTTGTCCTGATATTCTCCTTCTTAGCTCCTGTGTTGTTTTGCCAACGTATAGTTTCGGGCAATTGCACGATGCCACATAAATGATGCCACTACTGCGTCAATTGAAGAATTCTCATCGCATATTCACGTCCGTCAATCGGATTTTTGAATTTCTTGACTCTAGGTACGTATTTGCACAGTGTGCAATTGCCACATGGGAATGAGCCCACGATGCTAGATTTTAACCAATTTTCACTTCTTGTCTCTCTTCTAGGAAGGAAACTGTGGACAAGTTTATCCCTAAGATTCTGTCCCCTTCTATATGTGACACTGGGGTATGGTGATAGGACCGTGCTCAGTTCTCGGTGACTGGTAAGTATCTTCCAATGTTTTTTTAGAATTGTCATTATATATTGTCGGTGGTTACAATCATAGGTATCAATACATCTTATCCTTTTTATATCCTGCGTAGGGTCACTCCTGTTCTTTTTGGATAATGAACCCTCTCTTTTTACGCATTTTGCGCTATTAAATGCCCTTTTTAAGGTTTTATGCGGATAACCTCTTGCTCTGAAGCGTTTAAATAATTCATCCGCCTCCTTTTTAAAGGCCTCCTCTGTAGTACAATTTCTCCTCGCTCTTAAATATTGTCCAACCGGTATTCTGTTATTCAATGTTGTTGGATGCCAACTTGTCCAGTGGAGAAGACTGTTTGTCGAAGTTGGCATACGGAAAATGTCCGTTAGGATATGACCGTCTTCACCTTTCTGGATTGTTAAATCCAGAAAGCAGATTTTATTTGGATGGATGTCAAAGGTAAAATGCATACCTATATCGTTTTGATTCAATGTATTTATAAATTCAATGAATTCCTGTTTTTCACCCTCCCAAAATAACAAAACATCATCAATAAATCTACCCCAAAATAAAATGTGACTGGTGAAATGTGCAAGTGTGTCCGAAAAAACTATTGTGTCCTCCCACCACCCTAAAAACAAATTTGCAAAAGTCGGTGCCCAAGGTGTCCCCATATCGTTACCTTTCATCTGTTGATAGAAGGTACCGTTACACAAAAAGTAATTGTGAGTCAATATGAATCTCAGTAGGATTAATACAAAATCATTGTGTTCGTGAAAACATGTGCTTTTAGTATCCAGAAAGTATTTGGTCGCTTTAATTCCAATTTCATGCTTAATATTGCTGTACAAAGCTTCCACATCCAGGCTAGCTAAATACGTTGATGCAGATAGTGAGATATCACTAATTTTGGTAAGTACATCAGTAGTGTCCTTTATATATGAAGGTAATGATGTAACAAAAGGTCTCAACACTGCATCAATGTATTCGCTGGCCGTTTGGGTCAGGGAATCATTTCCTGAGACTATTGGACCCCCAGGTATTGGAATTTTATTTTTATGCACCTTAGGAAGTGCATAAAATGTCGCAATCGTGGGGCTTTTGTTGTACAGGAATTTGAATTCTTCTTTGGATATCAAGCATTGATCCCTAGCTGTCTTCAAAATTTTATGTAGTTCACCTAGGTACCTATTTGTTGGATTCTCTTTCAGGACCTCATATATTTCCTTATCCATCAGCAGTCTATTAACCATCTGATCATAATCTACCCTATCTTGGACCACTATGTTCCCCCCTTTATCACTTGATTTGATCACAATGTCCTTGTTCGACCTTAGTTCTTCAAGGGCAACAGACTCCTCATGCGTCAAATTTTCCGGAATAATATCTGTTTTTATTTTTAATTTGTTGATCTCTTGGGATACCAGGTCTACAAAAGTTTCAATATTTTTAAACTGTGAGAAAGGGGGGGGGTCCATTTTGATCTAGGTTTAAGTTCTGTCAGTGGAGGTGTAATCTCAGTGTAGAAGCCCTCACTTTCCATATGAAGACTTTCCAGAGTATACAGTGCTTGTTGTTCTTTCTGGATTAATTTACCTGTATCAGATGTTGTACTGGCAAATTGTTTGTGCAGTGCTAATTTACGTGCGAATAAATTAATATTCTTCACCCAACTGAACTTGTCAAATCGTGGTACTGGCGTGAGTGTAAGTCCTCTTTTTAATAGGACAATTTGTGCCTACGTTAAAGACAGTGCTGACAAATTAATAACCTGGGTCATCTCCAATTCTTCAGTTGTTCTATCTGTGTTAACTGTTCTCTCGTAAGAAGGGTCTATATTCCCTAAAGGGTCATACTTATTAAACCCCTGATTGCATCTCTCACTAGCAATCACAATCATTTTGCGTTGTACCCCCATTTGTCCCTGTCCCTTAGTAGGACATTGCTCTGTCCTAAAAAAAAGGGGGGCTATGGGTGGTGTCGCAAAAATATTTGGCTGACCTGTCAGTATTTGGCCCTGGTTCTGTTGCACTGTTGTGTTTGTGGTGTTTGTGCCTAAGTGCATTGGTGATGGTGATGCTGTCACTGGGGTATTCTGCGTTTCTATCATTGTTTTTTGCCTTGTTGGAATAGTATTGTCCATTGGTACTTGAGTTCCAGTACCAATTGCACTGGAAAATACAAAACCACCCAATAAAGAGGGTTCTCCAGTTTGTAAAGGCTGAGTACATTCTGACGTATTATTAGTCAGATTTCCTGTTTTTTTCTAATTATGATATCTATTATATCGGACCTTTCTTTTAGTACCACCTCTATTAGGATCTTTGATATTTGTGGTTTCAGCCCCAGAGGTTTCGGATTCAGAATAATCTGTATATCTAGTATTTCTCACTGGATAGTTTTGTCTATTTTTCCAATTATATTTTTCCTAATTTGTCATGAATATTTTTCCGATGCTTTCTTTCCTTTATCTCCTCTTTTAGGCCTTCCAAACTTTTTTGTAATCTGGACTCCTGATTTTTGAAATCCAGATGTTGTCCGAACGTAAGTATTTCTTTTATCTCCTGATTTAGTTGTTCAGAGATACGCTCAAAGTAACATCTTTCATATTCAGCCATATACCTCATAAGTCTCAATGAAATTTCAGTGAGGACATTATCCCAGCCTTTTATATATTCTGGGTCATCTGTAAGGATATTTGGTCTTAATGTGTTCCTCAGACCTCAATAAACAATTTTTTGATTAATGTATGTCTCTAGGCTAACTATTTCCCACCAAGAGCGATAATATTGTTTGTAGGTTTTGCCCAAATTTTTAAAATCCTGTTTGTATGTCCGTATTATTTAGGGGAATGGCTTGGTTTGAAAACACTTGTTGAGTTCGACCAGCCACATACTAAGTATATACCCACATCCTGCCAATACTCCATTTAGGTTAAGACTACAGAGGTAGTAATACTACCCCCTGCCGATACTAGTGGTAAATTACCTATACACATTTGTTGTTTTTTTTTACCCTCAACATTTCCAAAACTAGTGCACCACATTAGGTGCGTTCAAATAATAACTGCTGAATGGGACAAGATCCCTGAGTTTCTATCAGCAACCATCAGCAGCTAAGAGTCTATTATACAGTATACCTCACTGCACTCTAAGAATTTTAACTAAAAATAAAGGTATATTTCATTATTAGTTAGAGACCCCTAAAGGGATTTTTTTTGGTCCACAGACCGTTAAGTATATTGAAGCCCCTATACTCTTTCACCAGAAATGAATGCAATCGTGCAGTGCGTTTAAATATTTAATGTATTACTGAAATACCGCCCTTTGCTCTTTCACAAGAAATGACAGCAAATTATTTTAGCGTAAATAACACCCGTGCTTCAATCTATTTTTTTGGGGGGCAACTGGTATTTCACACTAGTAGAAATTATTTGTTCCAATGGCGTTTGTCACTCTGTGTAGCTGAGGTAACGCAGATAAACCGCAAACAAATGCTGTACTATCCAATTGCACTATATAGAAAGGATATAATTGGTATATAACACCCCTGCTTCAAACTGTTTTTTGGGGGGCAACTGGTAAATCACACCAGTAGAAATTATTTCTTCCAATAGCGTTTGTCACTTTGTGTAGATGTGGTAACGCAGCAAAACCGCAGACAAATGCTGCACTAGCCAAATGCACTATATAGAAAGTATATTATTGGTATATAACATCCCTGCTTCAATCAGTTTATTAGGGGGGCAACTGGTAAATCACACCAGTAGAAATTATTTGTTCCAATAGCGTTTGGCACTCTGTGTGGCTGCAGTATCACCGCAGAACCGCGCACAACTGCTGCACAACACAATTTCACTATAATATACTTTTTATGTTAGAAAGTATATTTTAAGTATATTAAACCCCTCAGTAAGTCACACCTATCGATAGAACACCTATACCAGTCCTTAAAAGGACTTTTGTGGCCTTATTAGCTAGCGATTTGTGTCCCTAACAGTCTGTCCCTTTTCCACACTGCAACCTCTCCCTACATTGCCAAAAGACTGAATGTAAAATGGCGGCCAGATCAGGTTTATTTATAAGGTAGGGGGTATGTCCATGTGCTGAAACGTCTCAATTGGCTGTCCTGTACCACCTGATGGATGTGTCATGGGTCAAAGTTCTTCACAATGTAAAAGAATATAGCAGGTGCAAATATCGCCATATGTTCGCCCGTTCGGCGAACAGCGAACGAGCAAAGTTCGCCGTGAAAGACCGCTGGCCGAACCGCAAGGCCATCTCTAAACATGGATATAATGTACTGGTTTTTAGAAGATAATTTTTTTTTGCAATTGCTCAGGGTTTGCAGCAGGATGCAAGTGTGGTGCTGGTAGTAAGACAATGAACTGTAGAAACTGAAGGATTTTTTTAAACTGTCTTTCTGTTCATATACAGGAAATAATTTGTTGAATTTTTTTTTAGGGGCTTTGTAATGCAGAACTAGCTGCCATCAGCAGCTGTATTAAACATAGTGTGGCCAGTCCCTCACTCCCTCAAAGCTTTTGCTTAAGTTTTCCCTAATCAAATCTTCTAAAATCTACTAATAATATCTTCTTGTTCTTTCCCTATACTCTGCTTATAGTGTCCCTACAGTGTCTCAGCTCACCACATGTGACTTCATGAGCTACACGTCAAAAGTAAGGCTGGGTTCACATGGGTGTTGCAGGAAAATGTGCGGGTGCGTTACGGGAACACCCGCGATTTTTCCGCGCGAGTGCAAAACATTGTAATGCGTTTTGCACTCGCGTGAGAAAAATCGCGCATGTTTGGTACCCAAACCCGAACTTCTTCACAGAAGTTCGGGCTTGGGTTAGGTGTTCTGTAGATTGTATTATTTCCCCTTATAACATAGTTATAAGGGAAAATAATAGCATTCTGAATAAGGAATGCTTAGTAAAACATCGCTGGAGGGGTTAAAAAAATAAAAATTAAAATTTAACTCACCTTAGTCCACTTGATCGCGGCCCGGCATCTCTTTCTGTCTCCTTTGTTGAACAGGACCTGTGGTGAGCATTAATTACAGGAACAGGACCTTTGATGACGTCACTCCGGTCATCACATGATCCATCACCATGGTAAAAGATCATGTGACGTACCATGTGATGACCGGAGTGACGTCATCAAAGGTCCTGTTCCTGTAATTAATGCTCACCACAGGTCCTATTCAACAAAGGAGACAGAAGGAGATGCTGGGCTACGCGATCAAGTGGACTAAGGTGAGTTACATTTTTTTATTTTTTTAACCCCTCCAGCGCTGTTTTACTATGCATTCTGTATTCAGAATGCTATTATTTTCCCTTATAACCATGTTATAAGGGAAAATAATAATGATCGGGTCTCCATCCCGATCGTCTCCTAGCAACCGTGAGTGAAAATCGCACAGCATCCGCACTTGCTTGCGGATGCTTGCGATTTTCACGCAACCCCATTCACTTCTATGGGGCCTGCGTTGCGTGAAAAACGCAGAATATAGAGCATGCTGCGATTTTCACGCAACGCACAAGTGATGCGTGAAAATCACTGCTCATGTGAACAGCCCCATTGAAATGAATGGGTCGGTATTCAGTGTGGGTGCAATGCGTTCACCTCACGCATCGCATCCGCGCGGAATACTCGCCCATGTGAAAGGGGCCTAAGAAGTGTTCATGAGGGTACATGCACACGACTGAAAATTGTGGATCCACAAAACACGGATGCCACGTGTGTGCGTTCCGCAATTAGTGGAATGGAACGGGTCACCTATAATACAAATGCCTATTCTTGTCCGCAAAATGGACAAGAATTGGATATTTTCTATTTTATTTTATTTTTTTCCGGGGCCAAGGAACGGAGCAATAGATGCGGACAGCACACAGAGTTCTGAACTCATTTTTTTTACGGCCCCATTGAAGTTATTGGGTCCGCATGCTGCGGACAGAAACAACTGTTCTGTGAATGAAGCCTAATAATTTGACTATGTATGTGATTACATGATTACTGATTTCACATTCATTCCTCGTGTGATTTTCAGTCTAATCAATGGTTCATTTGGGGCTCTACAAGTTAAACTTGGCTCATTGCACTATTCCTTAAGATTAAATCACTTTATCTGTTTTTGGCACTGATTGTACAACAGAACAATAGAATACTGTACACTGATTTATTTTTATTGCTTAAGCAATTTATTACTCAATGCAAATGATAAACATTTTTAAGCAATACTGATTTATAAGCCAGCAAATTCTCACATATATAAATTTTAGTTTCATATATGATTATATTAAGTTTGTGATTTTTGGAGCCTGCTTCTAATTATCCACCATTAGAGTATTGGCATACATTAGCAATATGTAAATATTCTGGCTGAAACAATGCATTTGTTTCTTCATATGTTATATTTATCAAGCAATTTACCTACTTTCCAGAAGACTATAATGATATAATGATTAATTATGGGCTACAACTGCCATTTAAAATAAGACAGCAATACATTTGAGGCAAAATACTTCTATTATGCAATTTTGTCTTCCACAAGCAAATTGTTTGCTATGGATGTTTAAGCAGGTCCCTGTGGGCACTTAGATTGAAAGGGAAGAACAAAGTTGGCTGGATCAGATTTTGACAGGTCATTCCTGGATCTCATCTTCACCATCTGTCAGCTCATCAAGAGTGTTAGAGGTTTTTGGCAAACACTTGCAGTAATTGTGTTTTGCTCATCGGTTTCTGGGAAGCACACTTAATCTAAAAATGTCTTCAGGTTTCTGTCATGAAATTCAGGAAAATATAGATAAAAATCTATGTATGCCCCCTTACTATAAGCAGTTTTTTAAGGTGAAGCATATTAGTAAAGTTTACTTGTTAACATTCAGTAGGGGCAAAAGTTCTCCAGCAACTTAACCCTTTTCTGACAAGCGCTGTATGCCGTTGGCCGTGTATTTAAAGATGGCGCCTGCTCCTGAGTAGAGCGGGTGCCATAGCCGTGGGGTGCCTGCTGTTTCATACAGCAGACATCCGTGCCTAATGCATTGGAGTCTATGAGAATGGCAATCTAATAATTACTTGTTATAGTTCCCCATGGGAACTATAAAAAAGTGTAAAAAAAATAAAGTTTTAAAAAATAAAAAAATTAAAAATATTCAAATCACCCCCCTTCCCCAAAATAAGAATAAAAAAGTAAAAACATAAAAAAATATATATCATGGGTATCACCACTTGCGAAAATGACCATACTATAAAAATATTAAAAATATCTTCCCCATACAGGCAACAGGAAAATGAGAAAAAAAATGTCAAATTGGCCAATTCGCCATTTTTGGTCGCTTAATTTCCCACAAAAATGTAAATAAAAAGTGATCAAAAAGTTGTATACATCCCAGAATGCTATCAATGAAAAGTACAGATCGCTCTCCAAAAAAATAAATGCTCACATAGCTCTATACACATAACTACAAAAAAGTTATATGGGTGAGAATATGGCGATGAAAAAATAAAATGTTTTTTTTTCCAAGGTTTTTATTTTCCAGTGTCAAAATGCAAGAAAAACTATACATATAAAGTATCGCTGGATTTTTACTGACCTGTGGAATTAAAGTAACTGATTAGTTTTATCACACTTCGCAAATAAAAAAAAACATAATACTGTGTCGGAATTGCTTTTTTTTCCAATACCACCCCATTTACATTTTTTTTCTTTCTTCCCAAAACATGATATGCAATATTAAATGGTGGTGTTGGGAAGTACAGCTTGTCTCGCAAAAAACAAGTCTATCATACTCTATGTGAACAGAAAAATAAAAAAGTTATGGCTCTTGGAATGCAGGTAGCGAAAAACAAAAAACAAAACAAAAAAAGAAAGGGTTAAATTTTGTAGTCTGGTGCAATTTACAGCGATGCTTCCCAAGCTGTTGTTGGGGAGTAAATGGGGAGGACATTTTGGCAGCACTGTTCATAAGCTGATCTATTGCACACACCTTTTTCTGGTCTCAATGTTCTCTCCCTCAACAACATAATTAGGCCGAGTTCACACGAACGTGTGTGACCCGTGCCCGTGCTGCGGCCCGCAAATAGCAGGCCGCAATGCACGATCGCCGGCCGTAGGTCAGCCGCATTGGATCGCGGACCCATTCCCTTTAATGGGTCCGCGATCCGCCCGTTCCGCAAAAAGATAAGACATGTTCTATCTTTTTGCGGAACGGAATTACGGGACGTAACCCCACGGAAGCACTGCGATTCCGGATTTGCGGACCCATTGAAGTGAATGGGTCCGCATCCGTGATGCAGAATGCACACGGAACTGTGGCCGTGTATTGCGGCCCGCAATTTGCGGCCCGCAATACGGCCACGGATCACACACTGGTTTTAGGAAAGAAAAGAAGAAACAATTTCTATTTTTCAATGTGGCAGATGTGAGTTCTAGATGTCGCCATTTCCTGGAAGATGAGGTCCCAGCCTCGGATGCTTAAAGGGCCTGATTTATGTAATTGATAAGAATCTTTTTTTTATCTTCTGCAAATGCACACATGCAGAACAGTATTGGAAAGAGGCGTTTATTACTGCACTGTCAACTCTTGCTGAAATAAGGATTCACAAAGTTGATATACTTGGAGAAGATTTTTTATTTTTGAAGTGAGCTTAAACAGATGCCATGTTTCTGGAAGACTTCCCTTCATTAGATCAAAAACGCGTGATTATGGGGGCGGAGCCTGAGCCTGCAGCGGATGGCTGTGTGAGTGTTCAGCTCCGTGTGTAAAATCGCCCTAACAGCCTGGAATTTCAGCCTTAAGAAGTCACTATGGTGAAGATTGGGGGACCTAAACCCAGCGAAGGTTCCGATCAACAAAAGTCCTCGGTGAGCAAGGGAGAAATGGACAAATTTATTAAAAAAGCTGCCTCCACATATGTAACGCGGGAGAGCAAGATGACGCCGGTCTCCCCGCACTCGAGCAGCCGCTCACAAAAAGAGCAGCCTGAAGCTGCGGCAGAAGGAGATGGGGAGCCGAATACACTCCCTCTATCCAGAGCTTACTTCAAAGATACCCTAATGTCCTGTTTATCAGCAGCCCTTGAACCCATAAGTTCTGACCTGTCGGCTATTAAACAGGACATCAAGCATGTAGGACGGAGGGTAGAGGCTCTAGAGGACTCTCAGTCTGCCATTATAATACACCAACAAGCGGTCTCCCAGCATATCGGCACTATTCAGTCGAACTTAAACGCTTTATACTGTGCCCTGGAAGATCAAGAAAATCGCGGCAGACGCAATAACCTGCGCTTCCGCGGTATACCGGAATCGGTTGCTACGGGTGACATCCCACATACAATAACTCAAATCTGCTTATCCCTCTTGGGCCCTGATTCTGCCCACGATGTGATCCTAGAAAGAGCGTCCACAAACGCCCCTCCGAGGGATATAATATGCAAATTTCTTGCCTTCCCAGTTAAGGAAGCCAACCTTACTAAAGCCCGGGACGGGAGAGATTACTTGGGACGGTCTCTATTTTCCAGGATCTAGCCCAAGCCACTCTTCAAAAAAGAAGAACCCTGAAACCCCTAACTGATTGGCTCAGATCCCATGGCATCCTATACAGATGGACCTTCCCATTTGGCATATCCTTCTTCTATGAAGGTCGCAGCATGTCTGTCTCCTCATACGCACATCTGGATCAAGTATACGATCACTTGAACATAAGCCCGCTGAATATCCAGAACTGGGACATAATACAAGATCTTTCCTCTCTTCCGAATCTACCTACAGCCGAACATTGGGAGAAACAACGTACCCCCAGATATGGCAAGCAAAGGAGAGAAGTATCCCTATCCACACCAAGACATCTGCCAATGGGAGATTGAGAAGCCCTGGACTTGGATCTGCCTATATCATCTATCCATACTCACCCTCTTTCTCAGCTCCTCCCATCTCTTAACCTTCTCTCCTTCTTTACACTTTGATCCCTCTCTCAATTGCGCTTCCTCCTCTTATATTATTTTCTTATACTCCCCCTCTCGATTAATAGCCATACTGGTATTTTGCATGACGATTTATGTATCTTAGGGTGATAATTCTGATTACCACTTCCCCCCTGAATGCTATCGTTTTACTCTGCGCATGCGCGCATTTGTAAAAAAAAATTTTTGCATGGTATTTCGTTAAAACCTTACCTGTTATTATTTTTAATTTGTGGACCTGCAATATCACACTCTGTTTAAATGAACCATCACAGAAATATCCAAGTCGTCCCTACTGGCCTGAGGGGATCCCACTGGATCGGGGTCAGATAGATCGGGATTTCTTTGAACCGAAATGATGACTAATCTTAAGATCGCATCATTTAACCACCTCAGCCCCCAGTGCTTAAACACCCTGAAAGACCAGGCCACTTTTTACACTTCTGACCTACACTACTTTCACCATTTATTGCTCGGTCATGCAACT
Source organism: Bufo bufo (assembly GCF_905171765.1). NCBI lineage: Eukaryota > Metazoa > Chordata > Amphibia > Anura > Bufonidae > Bufo > Bufo bufo. The sequence continues at coordinate 153,974,952 of NC_053390.1, read as the reverse complement.
TACCACCCAAATGAATTTTACCTCCTTTTCTTCTCACTAATAGAGCTTTCATTTGGTGGTATTTCATTGCTGCTGACATTTTTACTTTTTTTGTTATTAATCGAAATTTAACGATTTTTTTGCAAAAAAATGACATTTTTCACTTTCAGTTGTAAAATTTTGCAAAAAAAAACGACATCCATATAGAAATTTTGCTCTAAATTTATAGTTCTACATGTCTTTGATAAAAAAAAAATGTTTGGGTAAAAAAAAAATGGTTTGGGTAAAAGTTATAGCGTTTACAAACTATGGTACAAAAATGTGAATTTCCGCTTTTTGAAGCAGCTCTGACTTTCTGAGCACCTGTCATGTTTCCTGAGGTTCTACAATGCCCAGACAGTACAAACACCCCACAAATGACCCCATTTCTGAAAGTACACACCCTAAGGTATTCGCTGATGGGCATAGTGAGTTCATAGAACTTTTTATTTTTTGTCACAAGTTAGCGGAAAATGATGATTTTTTTTTTTTTTTTTTTTTTCCTTACAAATTCTCATATTCCACTAACTTGTGACAAAAAATAAAAACTTCTATGAACTCACTATGCCCATCAGCGAATACCTTGGGGTCTCTTCTTTCCAAAATGGGGTCACTTGTGGGGTAGTTATACTGCCCTGGCATTCTAGGGGCCCAAATGTGTGGTAAGGAGTTTGAAATCAAATTCTGTAAAAAATGACCTGTGAAATCCGAAAGGTGCTCTTTGGAATATGGGCCCCTTTGCCCACCTAGGCTGCAAAAAAGTGTCACACATCTGGTATCTCCGTACTCAGGAGAAGGTGGGGAATGTGTTTTGGGGTGTCATTTTATATATACCCATGCTGGGTGAGAGAAATATCTTGGCAAAAGACAACTTTTCCCATTTTTTTATACAAAGTTGTCATTTGACCAAGATATTTATCTCACCCAGCATGGGTATATGTAAAAAGACACCCCAAAACACATTCCTCAACTTCTCCTGAGTACGGGGATACCAGATGTGTGACACTTTTTTGCAGCCTAGGTGGGCAAAGGGGCCCATATTCCAAAGAGCACCTTTCGGATTTCACTCCTCATTTTTTCCTGAATTTGATTTCAAACTCCTTACCACACATTTGGGCCCCTAGAATACCAGGGCAGTATAACTACCCCACAAGTGACCCCATTTTGGAAAGAAGACACCCCAAGGTATTCCGTGAGGGGCATGGCGAGTTCCTAGAATTTTTTATTTTTTGTCACAAGTTAGTGGAAAATGATGATTTTTTTTTTTTTTTTTTTTTTTCATACAAAGTCTCATATTCCACAAACTTGTGACAAAAAATAAAAACTTCCATGAACTCACTATGCCCATCAGCGAATACCTTGGGGTCTCTTCTTTCCAAAATGGGGTCACTTGTGGGGTAGTTATACTGCCCTGGCATTCTAGGGGCCCAAATGTGTGGTAAGTAGGTAAATGACCTGTGAAATCCGAAAGGTGCTCTTTGGAATGTGGGCCCCTTTGCCCACCTAGGCTGCAAAAAAGTGTCACACATCTGGTATCTCTGTATTCAGGAGAAGTTGAGGAATGTGTTTTGGGGTGTCTTTTTACATATACCCATGCTGGGTGAGATAAATATCTTGGTCAAATGCCAACTTTGTATAAAAAAATGGGAAAAGTTGTCTTTTGCCAAGATATTTCTCTCACCCAGCATGGGTATATGTAAAATGACACCCCAAAACACATTCCCCAACTTCTCCCGATTACGGAGATACCAGATGTGTGACACTTTTTTGCAGCCGAGGTGGGCAAAGGGGCCCATATTCAAAAGAGCACCTTTCGGATTTCACAGGTCATTTTTTACAGAATTTGATTTCAAACTCCTTACCACACATTTGGGCCCCTAGAATGCCAGGGCCGTATAACTACCCCACAAGTGACCCCATTTTGGAAAGAAGAGACCCCAAGGTATTCGCTGATGGGCAAAGTGAGTTCATGGAAGTTTTTATTTTTTGTCACAAGTTAGTGGAATATGAGACTTTGTATGAAAAAAAAAAAAAAAAAAAAATAAGCATTTTCCACTAACTTGTGACAAAAAATAAAAAATTCTAGGAACTCGCCATGCCCCTCACGGAATACCTTGGGGTGTCTTCTTTCCAAAATGGGGTCACTTGTGGGGTAGTTATACTGCCCTGGCATTCTAGGGGCCCAAATGTGTGGTAAGGAGTTTGAAATCAAATTCTGTAAAAAATGACCTGTGAAATCCTAAAGGTGCTCTTTGGAATATGGGCCCCTTTGCCCACCTAGGCTGCAAAAAAGTGTCACACATGTGGTATCGCCGTATTCAGGAGAAGTTGGGGAATGTGTTTTGGGGTGTCATTTTACATATACCCATGCTGGGTGAGAGAAATATCTTGGCAAAAGACAACTTTTCCCATTTTTTTATACAAAGTTGGCATTTGACCAAGATATTTCTCTCACCCAGCATGGGTATATGTAAAATGACACCCCAAAACACATTCCCCAACTTCTCCTGAGTACGGCGATACCAGATGTGTGACACTTTTTTGCAGCCTAGATGCGCAAAGGTGCCCAAATTCCTTTTAGGAGGGCATTTTTAGACATTTGGATACCAGACTTCTTCTCACGCTTTGGGGCCCCTAGAATGCCAGGGCAGTATAAATACCCCACATGTGACCCCATTTTGGAAAGAAGACACCCCAAGGTATTCAATGAGGGGCATGGCGAGTTCATAGAAATTTTTTTTTTTTGGCACAAGTTAGCGGAAATTGATATTTTTAATTTTTTTCTCACAAAGTCTCCCGTTCCGCTAACTTGGGACAAAAATTTCAATCTTTCATGGACTCAATATGCCCCTCACGGAATACCTGGGGGTGTCTTCTTTCCGAAATGGGGTCACATGTGGGGTATTTATACTGCCCTGGCATTCTAGGGGCCCTAAAGCGTGAGAAGAAGTCTGGAATATAAATGTCTAAAAAATTTTACGCATTTGGATTCCGTGAGGGGTATGGTGAGTTCATGTGAGATTTTATTTTTTGACACAAGTTAGTGGAATATGAGACTTTGTAAGAAAAAAAAAAAAAAATTCTGCTAACTTGGGCCAAAAAAATATCTGAATGGAGCCTTACAGAGGGGTGCTAAATGACAGGGGGGTGATAAATGACAGGGGGGTGATCAATGACAGGGGGGTGATCAATGACAGGGGGGTGATCAATGACAGGGGGGTGATCAGGGAGTCTATATGGGGTGATAACCACAGTCATTGATCACGCCCGTGTAAGGCTTCATTCAGACGTCCGGATGCGTTTTGCGGATCCGATCCATCTATCAGTGCATCCGTAAAAATCATGCGGACATCTGAATGGAGCTTTACAGGGGGGTAATCAATGACAGGGGGGTGATCAATGACAGGGGGGTGATCAGGGAGTCTATATGGGGTGATCACCACAGTCATTGATCATGCCCCTGTAAGGCTTCATTCAGACGTCCGGATGCGTTTTGCGGATCCGATCCATCTATCAGTGCATCCGTAAAAATCATGCGGACATCTGAATGGAGCTTTACAGGGGGGTAATCAATGACAGGGGGGTGATCAATGACAGGGGGGTGATCAGGGAGTCTATATGGGGTGATCACCACAGTCATTGATCATGCCCCTGTAAGGCTTCATTCAGACGTCCGGATGCGTTTTGCGGATCGGATCCATCTATCAGTGCATCCGTAAAAATCATGCGGACATCTGAATGGAGCTTTACAGGGGGGTAATCAATGACAGGGGGGTGATCACCACAGTCATTGATCATGCCCCTGTAAGGCTTCATTCAGACGACCGGATGCGTTTTGCGGATCCGATCCATGTATCAGTGCATCCGTAAAAATCATGCGGACATCTGAATGGAGCTTTACAGGGGGGTGATCAGGGAGTCTATAAGGGGTGATCACCACAGTCATTGATCATGCCCCTGTAAGGCTTCATTCAGACGTCCGGATGCGTTTTGCGGATCCGATCCATCTATCAGTGCATCCGTAAAAATCATGCGGACATCTGAATGGAGCTTTACAGGGGGGTAATCAATGACAGGGGGGTAATCAATGACAGGGGGGTGATCAGGGAGTCTATATGGGGTGATCACCACAGTCATTGATCACGCCCCTGTAAGGCTTCATTCAGACGTCCGGATGCGTTTTGCGGATCCGATCCATCTATCAGTGCATCCGTAAAAATCATGCGGACATCTGAATGGAGCTTTACAGGGGGGTAATCAATGACAGGGGGGTGATCACCACAGTCATTGATCATGCCCCTGTAAGGCTTCATTCAGACGACCGGATGCGTTTTGCGGATCCGATCCATGTATCAGTGCATCCGTAAAAATCATGCGGACATCTGAATGGAGCTTTACAGGGGGGTAATCAATGACAGGGGGGTAATCAATGACAGGGGGGTGATCAGGGAGTCTATATGGGGTGATCACCAGAGTCATTGATCATGCCCCTGTAAGGCTTCATTCAGACGTCCGGATGCGTTTTGCGGATCCGATCCATCTATCAGTGGATCCGTAAAAATCATGCGGACGTCTGAATGGAGCTTTACAGGGGGTTGATCAATGACAGGGGGGTAATCAATGACAGGGGGGTGATCAGGGAGTCTATATGGGGTGATCAGGGGTGATTAGGGGTGATCAGGGGCTAATAAGGGGTTAATAAGTGATGGGGGGGTGTAGTGTAGTGTAGTGGTGCTTGGTGCTACTTTACTGAGCTACCTGTGTCCTCTGGTGGTCGATCCAAACAAAGGGGACCACCAGAGGACCAGGTAGCAGGTATATTAGACGCTGTTATCAAAACAGCGTCTAATATACCTGTTAGGGGTTAAAAAAAACACATCTCCAGCCTGCCAGCGAACGATCGCCGCTGGCAGGCTGGAGATCAACTCTCTTACCTTCCGTTCCTGTGAGCGCGCGCGCCTGTGTGCGCGCGTTCACAGGAAATCTCGCGGCTCGCGAGATGACGCGTATATGCGTGACTGTGCGCAGCGCTGCCACCTCCGGAACGCGATCCTGCGTTAGGCGGTCCGGAGGTGGTTAATGTCAAAGGCTTTAACTCGCCCTCTAAAAGATGTCAAATATTATCTTTCATGAAAAAGAAGCAGAACTCAATTTTGTTCTTACAAGAAACCCATTTTAAAGAGGACCTTTCACCTTGAAAAACATTGTGAACTAAGTATGCTGCCATGGAGAGCGGCGCCCGGGGATCTCACTGCACTTACTATTATCCCTGGGCGCCGCTCCGTTCTCCCGTTATGCCCTCCGGTATCTTCACTCACTAAGTTATAGTAGGCGGTGTCTGCCCTTGTCCTGTGGGTGTCTCCTTCTCCTAGGCTGTAGCGCTGGCCAATCGCAGCGCACAGCTCACAGCCTGGGAGAAAAAAAACTCCCAGGCTGTGAGCTGTGCGCTGCGATTGGCCAGCGCTGCAGCCTAGGAGGGGGAGACGTCCACAGGACAAGGGCAGACACCGCCTACTATAACTTAGTGAGAGAAGATACCGGAGGGCATAACGGGAGAACGGAGCGGCGCCCAGGGGTAATAGTAAGTGCAGTGAGTTCCCCGGGCGTCGCTCTCCAAGGCAGCATACTTAGTTCACAATGTTTTTCAAGGTGAAAGGTCCTCTTTAAATTTAATAGATATCCCGATCTTTCTCGCTCAAATTTCCCTGTGTGGTTCCTTTGTGGATCAAACTCATCTGCCTCCAGAGGGATCAGCATTGGTTTTAACAGTAATACATCCTTCCAATACTGTGCCCACCAACAAGACGTTGAAGGCAGATACCTATTACTCAAGGGCACTATTGGTAACTGTATGTACACTTTTGTAAATAAATATGCCCCAAATGTCGACCAGGCGGACTGGCTCAAAGACCTTATCCCAATTATAACCCCTTTTCAAGAAGGCACACTGATCCTAGTCGGTGATCTCAATGTCACTCTGGACCCGTCTTTAGATTCATCCACTAATAAGTCTGCATTATCCGAACGTGCACTCCGCACAATTAATAATTCACTAGCGGAATTACACCTGATCGACGTTTGGAGAGTGTTGAATCCATCTGTAAAGAACTATACCTTTTATTCATAATATGCATGGTTCTTATCAGAGACTTGATTACCTATTAGTCTCTAAGGAACATATTCAATCGTGTAAAGACCCGTGTATTGACTCAATTCACATGTCTGATCATGCCCCTATATTCATTTCTATCTCCCCATCAATATCCCCTCCCAGGGCATTCAGATGGAGACTCAATGAACAACTCCTCTCCAACCCAAACCATGTCTTCAAACTAAAAAAAGTCCTAGAAGACTTTTTCACTCTAAACGCCCTCCCAGAAACCCCCCATATTTTGTGGGATACTCATAAAGCCTTTATGCGAGGGCAACTTATCAGTTTAGGTTTCTATGCTAAAAAGTTAAGATCGGCCCAAATAGATAATCTTCTCCTAAATATTAAAAAACTGGAGACTCAACATAAACAAACTCTCTCTGACCCACAACTAGCTGAACGCACCAGACTTCGATCCGAATTAAAAAAAACTACTAAATAATGCCTCAGCTAAATATTTTCTTAACTCCCAATTCAATTTTTTTGCCCACGGAGACAAAGCATCGAGATTCATGATGAACAGGATAAAACAAAGGAGATCCCATAACCATATATGTAAACTTCACACCAAAAATGGGGGAACTGTTATCAAGACCAAAGATATAGCTTCTCAATTTCGAGACTTCTACCACACTTTATACAACATCCCCAAAAATACCTCTCAAACTGAGGCTCTCCCTCATTCAGAAGCAATTCAAAAATTTCTTCAATCCCTATCTCTCCCAAACTTAAATCAATCTCAGAAGCTCTCCCTAGAATCTCCTTACACTTACAGAAGTGAAAGAAGCTATAAAACAACTCCCCAGAAATAAAGCCCCTGGGCCAGATGGTCTCTCAGCCATATACTACCACACCTTTTGTGAATTTCTTGCTCCCCACCTACTTTCACTTTTTAACCAGTCCTTGAGGGGAAAACCCCTAACGCAAGACATGACCAGAGCGCATATCACAATTATCCCTAAAACAGATAAAGACCCCGCTTACTGTGAAAATTATCGCCCTATATCCTTATTGAATCTGGACCTAAAACTACTGGCTAAAATACTTGCTAACCGTTTATCCCCAATACTTCCCCATTTTGTCCACAAATACCAAACAGGCTTTGTATCTGGCAGGGAAGGTAAAGATAATTCAACGAGAATTATGAACGCCATCTTTTATGCTAAAAGAAAATCTTGTCCATTAGTCCTTGTCAGCACCAACGCCGAAAAGCATTTGACAGAGTCAACTGGAACTTTATGCGTCTTGTCCTTATGAAATTTGGGCTCCCAGACCCCTTTATACAAGTGGTCTTCTCAATGTACCTTAATGGCACTCGCCAAGGTTGCCCGTTCCCCTCTGGTCTTTGTTCTGGTCATGGAACCCCCTACTCCAATCCATACGCCAAGACCCCCTGATAGAAGGCATTAAATTAGGGGGCCATGAACATAAAGCTGCTGCCTTTGCAGATGATTTATTACTCCTAACTACCAACCCCTCCACTTCTCTACCCCGTATCTATGATCAACTAGAAAAACTAACTTCAAAATTAACATGAAGAAATCCCACTTCCTAGCTATAGGTCTAAACCCACACACCAAATATAAGCTCGCTTCCTGTTCGCCCTTTAACTGGAACTCACCCACCATAACATACCTGGGAGTCAAAATTGGCCCAGATCTTTCCAATCTATTCAATCTCAACTATATCACTCTACTACAATACATGCATTCCCAAATTGATAACTTATACTTCCCAACACTATCATGGTTTGGAAGTATAAAGCAGTAGGGCACACCAACACTTGGGCTACACACGGAGAGTTTTGATATAACGATATATTGGTTTGGCCGAAAAAATCTTTTTACCTCCCTTGTCTTGCCGAGACTAAATTATCTGCAACAGGTCCTACCCCTCCCTATCCCCAACACTTACTTTCAATCCCTTAATAGATATATCCGAAAGTTTATCTGGAACAAGAAAAAAGCTTGCATTAGCCTCCATATCCTGTAGAGACCCAAATCTTCAGGTGGAATTAATCTTCCTGACCCTGCAGAGTATAATATGGCTAGCTTACTATCTAGAGTTGCAGACTGGTTTAGAGAAACGTCATTTAAATCTTGGGTTGGAATGGAATCTTCTTTCTTCCTCTCATCATTTAGAGTTCTCCTAAAATCCCACCCAAATTGTATTCACCACAATCTAAATATCAGGGCCACTTTGGAAGCTTGGCATAAATTTCAAAAATCGGCCTTAGCAGTTCCCGTACTCTCCCCCTTATTCAAGTAAGGGACCTTTTGAATCTAGCTCCGGTAGAACTATTACAAAGCCTCCCTCCCTTAATCAGATACTCTACACTGCCAGTGACCTCTCTATTCGGAGAAGATGGTAAATTGGTGGATAGATCTACCATTCAAAGCTTTTTCCCCACTGTCACTCCCTCCATATTTTTTATAGCTTTCCTCCACTCATTTATCTCCAAACATATCCAATACAGAGATATGCTTAGGCCCCTAACGTGGTTTGAGAGTCTTATCTGTGCAAACCCTCTCCTGTTGCTATGCCTAAACTATCCTTCATTGGTTCTTGGAAGAAAGACCTGGGCACACCATTTAACATAGAAGAACAACAACGCCTCTTTATCAAACCGCATTCTTCCTCCAGAAGCATCAGAATCCAGGAAAACGGATATAAACTTCTTACCAGATGGTACAAAACCCCAGAGGTAACTTGTCGTTTCTCATCCTCGGGTTCTGACACATGCTGGAGATGTGGGTCTGGAAAGAGGACATTTTATCATCTCTGGTGGTCATGTCCATCAATTTTTTTATGGTGGTCCAAAGTATTTAAGCATTGTAATTTAATCTGCAAAACACATTTTTCCCCTTGTCCCAAACTTGCTCTCTTGGGACTTCACCCTCATTTGCTTAGTGCCTTACTCTTAAAACTTTTCAAAAAACTATTGACGGCGGCCTGCTTACTGATACCCAGGTACTGGCTAACCCCTGACCTTCCCCCACTCGATCACTGGTTTAACAAAATTGACTCCATTTACAGGTTTGAAGAAATGTCCGCATGGGAAAATCATTCACACAGAAACTTCAGCGCTCTTTGGAAACTTTGGCTGGACTTCAGGAGATATTCTCTGTGATTCTAACCCACATGGGTATCACAACCCATATATTGTAGAAATCACTCTTGTTTTATTTCGCAGACCTCCACATGTTCGTGTTATTTTTATTATTTGTCATATTAACTAATGTAAGGTGATGCTGTATGACACACATACGTGTCTATCACCAATTGCTGGTACTTTTTCTCTTTTGTTTAAAACAAAATAAAAACATATAATTAAAAAAAACAAACGCGTGATTATGAAATGTTGAGGCTATGTTCACATGGGTATAATCTTCCACTGATTCAGCAACAGAAAGTAGGTGTTTTCCTCAGCATAATCTGCATTCAAAATTCCATCAACAGTTTGCTATTGACTTCAATGTAAAAATTATATTTTGACCATGTAAACTGTATGTACAAAATTGTAAAGTTTTTCAGCAGCTGATTTTGGAAAAATGCTTAAGAAGTGTCATCCTATTTCTTTAAAGCAGGCTTGATGGTAGATTTCCACAGAGGTCAATGGGAAAGTAGAAAAAACTCACTCAAAAACTCTTCTAAAACCTTGCAAAAAAGGCCATCACCAAATACGACATGCTTTTGGCTACTGATTTTACTACCGATCTGCTAATAGCCACTCCTATAAGCATGGCCAATCAAATGAAATTCTTTCCAGAAGATTTTTGAAGACCTACATCTAGGATATTTGGCATAGGAGCTACCTAACCTTCTATTAGATTGGGTTATATGCATACTCTGAATTCATAAAAATTGAGTGGCATCCTGCTGGAATCAATTGTCCAGGTCAACCTGATCGGAAAATATTACCCAAGATACTCTCCTTTATCTCTTGTCTTTTTTCACAGAATTTACAAATGTAGCTTTTTTTTTCATTTTTTTTAGCAAGTATGTAAAGTACAAATTAAGGGAATAAAATTAACTCAATATAAACTGGTGTCTGTTTTCCTTAAAGAAAACTTATTATCTCTCCTTATGTGTCTAATTTAGTAACTACTAGTATTCCCCAATATAATAACAATTCTGGAGCATCTATTCTTATGAATTCTGTGTTGTGTCAGTCCTTTATTAGATGTTTTGAATGAATTGCAGCTTGTAATGAAGATCCAGATGGGTGTTACCAGTTGGGGTTATGTACTACACAGTCTGCGGGCTGCTCTCAGTGAGTTTACAGAGAATCCGTCATCTGGCCTGTGTGGGCCCTGTCTATAGCAGCGTTAGGTGGGTGCTGTGTATGGCAGCAGTGGTCTTATGTTTAGTGTATGATGTTGGATAAATGTAAAATTGTCTACATTTATTTCTGCATGGGAGACTAGCAATGGTTCCCTGCAGAAATATAAGCCTCATAACTTTATGTGAGCCTATGCATTATATATATATTTATATGAATTACCACAAAATGTGTACTCCTCCTCAGCTAAAAATACTCCTCCAAATTGTTAAGAGGAGTATTTTTGCTGGAAAAAATATAGTGTGACCTCTGCTTGTCAGCTGTAACATACCGCCCACCGCACTTTCCACAAAATGGTATAAAAAGTAATCAAAAAAGTCATATGTACCCCAAAATAGTACCAATCAAACCGTCATCTTATCCCGCTAAAAATTAGCCCCTACCTAAGACAATCTCCCAAAAAACAAAAAAGATATGGCTTTCAGAAAATGGAGACACTAAAATATGATTTTTTTTGTTTCAAAAATGCTTTTATTGTGTAAAACCAAAATATATAAAAAGAAAAAACATATTAGATATAGCCGCTTCCGTAACAACCTGCTGTATAAAAATATCACATGTGTTTACCCATCTGGTGAACGCCGTAAAAAAAAAAAAAAAAAAATGTGCCAAAAAAGCCATTTTTTATCCCCTTACATCACAAAAAGTGTAATACCAAGCGATCAAAAATTCATATGTGCCCCAAAATGGTACCAATCAAACTACCATCTCTTCCAGCAAAAAATGATAACCTACCTAAGACAATCGCCTAAAAAATTAAAAAAAATATGGCTTTCAAAAAAGGGAAACACAAAAACATGATTTAAAAAAATATATATTTTATTGTGTAAATCCAAAATAAAATAAAAAAAATAGACATATTAGGTATCGCTACATCATTAAGACCTGCTGTATAAAAATATCACATTATCTATTACATATATATATATATATATATATATATATATATATGTATACACTGTGTGTATATATATATATATATATATATATATATATATAACAATGGCAGCACATCAGGCCAAATATCAATATGGAGGTGCAGGCCAATGGATCTGGCAACAAATCCAGGACAATACAAGAATTCAAAAAAATTTCAGCACTCTCTCAAAAAATTATTGAAAAGAAAAACACTTTATTCACCTCTGTGGTCACAACTAGGGATGAGAGAACTTGTGTTTCAAGTTTGCTGTACAAGGTTCAGGTTCGGATTATGTAGAATTCCGTTATGGATTCTGCTACCACGAACCATAACTAAGGGTCCATTCACATGTCGGCATAATGGGTCCACACTCTTTCTGAAATTTTGCGGAAGCGGTGCGAACCCATTCATTTTTAATGGGGCCGCAAAGGATGCGAACAGCACCACCATGTGCTGTCCACATCTGCACTTCCATTCCGTGGCCCCGCAAAAAAAATAGAGCATGTCCTATTCTTGTCCGCAGCCACAGATAAGAATAGCCATTTCTATCACAAAATGCGGAACGCACACGGCTGGTGGCCATGTTTTGCGGATACGCAATTTGCGGACCTAAAAACAGTTGCGGACGTGTGAATGGACCCTCATGGTCCAAGGCGGCGGAATCCATAATGGAATTCTTAGATAACTTGACCCTGGTATGACGAACTTGAAACACAAGTTCACTCAATGCTAGTCGCAACGTTTTAGCTCATAGCTTGAAAAGAGACTCTGTGAATGAGCTGAAAACATTGCGACCACAGTAGTGAATAAAGTGTTTGAGTGCCGACATTTTTTTCATATATATATACAGTTGTGTTCAAAATTATTCAACCCCCACTGAAATTGAGTGTTTTGGCCAGTTTGACATTGATTTTGATCATTTCAGTCATCTTGTTTACAATTAAATCAAAGAGGCACTTGTAAGTCAGACAAATATAACATAACATTTATAATGAAATAACCACAAATGTCTTTTCTGTGCTCACATCATTATAAGTTTTATTCAACCCCCAAGTGACATTCAATCTTAGTACTTAGTACAACATCCTTTTCCAGTTATAACAGCTTTTAAACGTGAAGCATAGCTTGACACAAGTGTCTTGCAGCGATCTACGGGTATCTTCACCCATTCTTCATGGGCAAAAGCCTCCCAGTTCAGTCACATTCTTAGGCTTGTGCGCTGCAACTGCTTTCTTTAAGTCCCACCAGAGGTTCTCAATCGGATTTAAGTCTGGTGACTGCGATGGCCACTTCAAAATGTTCCAGCCTTTAATCTGCAACCATGCTCTAGTGGACTTGGAGGTATGCTTGGGATCATTGTCCTGTTGAAAGGTCCAACGTCTCCCAAGCATCAGGTTTGTAACGGACTGCATCACATTTTCATCCAATATCTCCTGGTACTGAAGAGAATTCATGGTACCTTGCACACGCTGAAGCTTCCCTGTACCTGTAGAAGCAAAACAGCCCCAAAGCATGATTGACCCCCCGCCAGGCTTCACAGTAGGCAAGGTGTTCTTTTCTTCATGGGCCTTGTTCTTCCTCCTCCAATTATAGCGTTGATCCATGGGCCCAAACAGTTCTAATTTAGTTTCATCAGTCCACAGAACACTATCCCAAAACTTTTGTGGTTTGTCCACATGACTTTTGGCATACTGCAGTCGACTCTTCTTATTCTTTGGAGACAGCAAGGGGGTGCGCCTGGGAGTTCTGGCATGGAAGCCTTCATTACGCAGTGTGCGCCTTATTGTCTGAGCTGAAACTTCAGTACCCACATCTGACAAATCTTTTTTCAGTTCCTCAGCAGTCAGACGGGGACTTTTCTCCACTTTGCGCTTCAGGTAGCGCACAGCAGTCAAAGTCAGCATCTTCTTTCTGCCACGACCAGGTAGCGTTTCAACAGTGCCCTTTGCCTTGAATTTGCGAATGATGCTTCCTATGGTGTCTCTTGGTATGTTTAACATCTTTGCAATCTTCTTATAGCCATTGCCCTTCCTGTGAAGAGAAATCACCTCTTCTCTTGTCTTCCTGGACCATTCTCTTGACTTCACCATGTTTGTAAACACACCAGTAAATGTCTAGAAGGAGCTGAGTATCACAGTCCTTTTAAATCTGCCTAATTGGTGCTTATTATGCTTGATTGCTGCTCCTTGACATCCACAGGTGTTTTCAATACCTGATCAAAAACACTTGAATGAACCTCTGTTCTTAAAAATGGTAGTCTTTAAGGGGTTGAATAATTGTGTCAATGAAGAAATCACAAAAAAAAAACATTTAATACTGTATTACAAAAACAATTGATGTCATTTTAGTTGCATTTGGTTCTTTAAAAAGTCCTTGTAAGATTTCATTCTGAACACAATTACAAATGTACACTAAATTCCCTAAAACCCTTTACAGCATTGGGGGTTGAATAATTTTGAACACAACTGTATATATATATATATATATATATATATATATATATATGTCATTTATCAAACCAATCAGATTCCACCTCTCATTTTTCACATCTTCATTGGAAAATGAAAGAAGGAATCTGAGTAGCCAGTTCTACTTTACACCAGTTTTGATAAATCCCCCCTCCCCCCCGTGTAATTCTATGCGTACATAGCATTGTGTGTCGCCATGTTGTGGATTGGAATTAAATGTTACTACCAAGTTACTTGGTAGTTCCAGCAGCCTATATGTAAGTGGCTGCTAGCTGTGCTGTATAACAGCATGTGGGGGAGGGGCAGCAGAGCTTATGCTGGTGCATGTTAAATCCACAGAAACACCCACAGAGCCTCACAGGAGATGACAGCAGTGAGCAAAAATCAAATAAGAGCATTTCTGAGAGCATGTGAAGCAAAGGTGATACCAGTAAACAAACAAGTGCAATTTTATTATGTGGTGCATTACGGTAAGATATGAGTTTATTGATTTTTAGTGCACAAAGGTGTCCATAGCCTTTAAGGAATTGTTCGTACAAGGTGGGTGGAAGTAGTAGCTAAAACAGACATATCAGAAGAGATTACAGGTCCTCTTCAAATCCTGCTTCCTGGCTATGGTCAAATCAGTATTTATTGCTTTGTGATATGATGCAGTATTTTGCTTGAGTTTAAAGGTATGTGATAGGATATGCACATTTTCATTGACTTCAAAGGAATGGAACTAATTTTGTCCCCTAATACAGTTATAAAATGTATATATTCATAAACCCAAACTCATATTGTTTAAAATTTGGTCTTTCATTTTAAAAGCTCAACATTTCCAATGCTAATAGCAGTTATGTTATTTATTTTATGGGGTTCCTTTTTATAACTTTACTACAATTACCAGCTATATAAAACACACATTAATCATGTTTACAGCAATGAAAACTGTAGTAGCAAAATAGATTTTAATCACATTAATTGTATTTAAAATACAGTGCAGCCTACCCTATAAATCACTATTTATTTAGACTAACTCAAATTTAATAGCATCAGTCCATTGTGTAAATGACAGTTTTAGTAATGACATATATTCATTTTATTTTGAAGTTGACATCATATAAACTGAGTATCATAATAAATGCATGAATAAAAATATAGCTGTAGCACATGCTTTCTGCATGTCAATTATACTCAGACTAAACTGACAACATTTAAATAAAAATCCTTTCAGTATTAAAATGTTGTGGACTAATAAAAACACAGCCTAGAAATTTTCATGAAAAGAAATTTAATGCCTCATACAAAAAAAAAACATTATAAACTTTTCATTGAAACTAGAGATGAACAAATCAATTCTAATGATTTGGAATTTGTCCCAAATTTGCCCCCAAAATTTGGATTCTAACTAAAAAAATCTGATGATAGCCTCAAACTGTTAAATCAGTAATTTTTCATAATAAGATTTTCCCCTTGTGATAGCATTGAACTGTTCAATCAGTGCTTTTTCATAAAGGAAAGCTAATTTGCATACCTTTTGGTTTCTGGGAATTATATTTAAATTAGCTTTTCTTCCAAAAAGAAAGCACACTAAGCAGTAGAGTACATAGAAACATAGAATGTGTCGGCAGATAAGAACCATTTGGCCCATCTAGTCTGCCCAATATATCTGAATCCTATGAATAGTCCCTGGCCCTATCTTATATGAAGGATAGCCTTATGCCTATCCCATGCATGCTTAAACTCCTTCACTGTATTTGCAGCTACCACTTCTGCAGGAAGGCTATTCCATGCATCCACTACTCTCTCAGTAAAGTAATACTTCCTTATATTACTTTTAAACCTTTGCCCCTATAATTTAACACTGTGTCCTCTTGTGGTAGTTTTTCTTCTTTTAAATATGCTCTCCTCCTTTACCGAGTTGATTCCCTTTATGTATTTAAAAGTTTCTATCATATCCCCTCTGTCTCTTCTTTCTTCCAAGCTATACATATTAAGGTCCTTTAACCTTTCCTGGAAAGTTTTATCCTGCAATCCATGTACTAGTTTAGTAGCTCTTCTCTGAACTCTCTCTAGAGTATCTATATCCTTCTGGAGATATGGTCTCCAGTACTGCGCACAATACTCCAAGTGAGGTCTCACCAGTGTTCTGTACAGCGGCATAAGCACTTCACTCTTTCTACTGCTTATACCTCTCCCTATACAGTGGGGGAAATAATTATTTGACCCCTCACTGATTTTGTAAGTTTGTCCAATGACAAAGAAATGAAAAGTCTCAGAACAGTATCATTTCAATGGTAGGTTTATTGTAACAGTGGCAGATAGCACATCAAAAGGAAAATCGAAAAAATAACTTTAAATAAAAGATAGCAACTGATTTGCATTTCATTGAGTGAAATAAGTATTTGAACCCCTACCAACCATTAAGAGTTCTGGCTCCCACAGAGTGGTTAGACACTTCTACTTAATTAGTCACCCTCATTAAGGACACCTGTCTTAACTAGTCACCTGTATAAAAGACACCTGTCCACAGAATCAATCAATCAAGCAGACTCCAAACTCTCCAACATGGGAAAGACCAAAGAGCTGTCCAAGGATGTCAGAGACAAAATTGTAGACCTGCACAAGGCTGGAATGGGCTACAAAACCATTAGCAAGAAGCTGGGAGAGAAGGTGACAACTGTTGGTGCGATTGTTCGAAAATGGAAGGAGCACAAAATGACCATCAATCGACCTCGCTCTGGGGCTCCACGCAAGATCTCACCTCGTGGGGTGTCAATGGTTCTGAGAAAGGTGAAAAAGCATCCTAGAACTACACGGGAGGAGTTAGTTAATGACCTCAAATTAGCAGGGACCACAGTCACCAAGAAAACCATTGGAAACACATTACACCGCAATGGATTAAAATCCTGCAGGGCTCGCAAGGTCCCCCTGCTCAGGAAGGCACATGTGCAGGCCCGTCTGAAGTTTGCCAATGAACACCTGAATGATTCAGAGAGTGACTGGGAGAAGGTGCTGTGGTCTGATGAGACCAAAATAGAGCTCTTTGGCATTAACTCAACTCGCTGTGTTTGGAGGAAGAAAAATGCTGCCTATTACCCCCAAAACACCGTCCCCACCGTCAAGCATGGGGGTGGAAACATTTTGCTTTGGGGGTGTTTTTCTGCTAAGGGCACAGGACAACTTATTCGCATAAACGGGAAAATGGACGGAGCCATGTATCGTGAAATCCTGAGCGACAACCTCCTTCCCTCTGCCAGGAAACTGAAAATGGGTCGTGGATGGGTGTTCCAGCACGACAATGACCCAAAACATACAGCAAAGGCAACAAAGGAGTGGCTCAAGAAGAAGCACATTAAGGTCATGGAGTGGCCTAGTCAGTCTCCGGACCTTAATCCAATCGAAAACCTATGGAGGGAGCTCAAGCTCAGAGTTGCACAGAGACAGCCTCGAAACCTTAGGGATTTAGAGATGATCTGCAAAGAGGAGTGGACCAACATTCCTCCTAAAATGTGCGCAAACTTGGTCATCAATTACAAGAAACGTTTGACCTCTGTGCTTGCAAACAAGGGTTTTTCCACCAAGTATTAAGTCTTTTTTTGTTAGAGGGTTCAAATACTTATTTCACTCAATGAAATGCAAATCAGTTGCTATCTTTTATTTAAAGTTATTTTTTCGATTTTCCTTTTGATGTGCTATCTGCCACTGTTACAATAAACCTACCATTGAAATGATACTGTTCTGAGACTTTTCATTTCTTTGTCATTGGACAAACTTACAAAATCAGTGAGGGGTCAAATAATTATTTCCCCCACTGTACATCCAAGCATTCTGCTGGCATTTCGTGCTGCCCTATTACATTGTCTTCCCACCTTTAAGTCTTCTGAAATAATTACTCCTAAATCCCTTTCCTCAGATACTGAGGTCAGGACTGTGTCAAATATTCTATATTCTGCCCTTGGGTTTTTACGCCCCAGGTGCATTATCTTGCACTTATCCACATTAAATTTCAGTTGCCAGAGTTCTGACCATTCTTCTAGTTTTCCTAAATCCTTTTCCATTTGGCGTTTCCCTCCAGGAACATCAACCCTGTTACATATCTTTGTGTCATCAGCAAAAAGACAAACCTTACCATCGAGGCCTTTTGCAATATCACTTATGAAGATATTAAACAAAATTGGTCCCAGTACAGATCCCTGTGGAACCCCACTGGTAACATGACCTTGTTTTGAATGTTCTCCATTGACTACAACCCTCTGCTGTCTGTCACTCAGCCACTGCCTAATCCACTCAACAATATGGGAGTCCATGCTCAATGACTGCAGTTTATTGATAAGTCTTCTATGTGGGACAGTGTCAAAAGCCTTACTAAAATCTAGATATGCGATGTCTACTGCACCTCCACCGTCTATTATTTTAGTCACCCAGTCAAAAAAATCTATAAGATTTGTTTGACATGATCTCCCTTAAGTAAACCCATGTTGTTTTTCATCTTGCAATCCATGGAATTTTAGATGTTCCACAATCCTATCCTTTAATAGGGTTTCCATTAATTTGCCTACTATTGATGTCAGACTCACTGGTCTATAGTTGCTCGATTCCTCCCTACTACCTTTCTTGTGAATGGGCACGACATTTGCCAATTTCCAATCTTCCGGGACGACTCCTGTTACTAATGATTGCTTAAATAAATCTGTTAACGGTTTTGCCAGCTCACCACTAAGCTCTTTTAATAATTTTGGGTGTATCTCATCAGGCCCCTGTGACTTATTTGTCTTCACTTTAGACAGCAAACTTAGAACATCTTCCTCTGTAAAGACACATGCATCAAACGATTTATTAGTCATTCTTTCTAGTGGAGGTCCTTCTCCTTTTTCTTTTGTAAAAACTGAACAGAAGTATTCATTAAGGCAGTCGGCTAGCCCTTTATTCTCTTCTACATACCTTCCGTCCTTTGTTTTTAATTTAGTTATTACTTGTTTTAATTTCCTTTTTTCATTTATATATCTGAAGAATGTCTTATCCCCCTTTTTCATAGACTGAGCTAGTTTTTCTTCTGCCTGCGCTTTAGAAGTTCTTATAACTTGCTTGGCCTCTTTCTGCCTAATCTTGTAGATTTCCTTATCTTCATTGCTCTGGGTTTTTTTATAATTACAAAATGCTAGCTTTTTATTTTTAATGATTTGGGCCACTTCTGCTGAGTACCACAGTGGTCTCTTCCTTTTTTTGCTTTTACTGACAAGTCTAATGCAATTTTCTGTTGCCTTCAATAATGCACCTTTTAAGTAGTCCCATTTCTCCTGGACTCCATGTAATCCGTTCCAGTCTGATAAGGACTCATTTATGACTAATTTCATTTTCATTTTTGAAAAGTCTGTTTTTCTAAAATCTAAAACTTTTGTTTTTATGTGGTGGGACTCTTTCACAGTTCTTATGTATATTGAACTCTAACATTACTAGTCCTCCTGCCACCACAATGACCCCCCTCATCACGAAAGTCTGAGGAGGTGACTCAATAATCATATTTAGGTACTGTACAATTGAACTAGTTCTGTTCCATGTTGTTCCTATGGTTATTGAAATGTTAGTATGTTTCTTTTCACATGCTCTCCTCTACCAGCTATATTATGTCAGGCATGTTCAGAAAGCAGGTCTAACATTTAAGTAAGGTAGCTGACATTACCCTAACTTCCTTTAATGTGAAAGGAATGAACACCCCCCAGAAGAGATCACAGATCCTTGCCTTACTTAGGAAAGCGAGAGAAGACATATGCTTTCTCCAAGAGACAAATCTAAGGTGTGGACACACACCCAAATTTCCTCAACACCGTTATAATCAAGGGTACCATAGCACCTTTACTTCAGCTTCTAGAGGCAACAGTATAGGGATAGGCAATCACATCCCCTTTGCCCCAATAACTGTCCTCCAAGATACAGAAGAAGAAGGTTCCTGTTTGTAAAGGGCAAATTGGGTAAAGTGACACTCACCCTTGCGTGCCTTTATGCCCTGAACAGAGGACAGTCTAGATGAATTAAATCCACTCTAGGCAGACTCAAGCTCTTCGCAGAAGGAAGGATTCTTATGGGGGGGGACCTCAATATTGCCCTCAATCCTTTATTAAACTCCTCTACTGGCAGTCCATTCACAAAAATACCTTAGTTCTATATACAAAGCCTTGTGAGAATTGCAAATGGTAGACACTTGGAGACTACACAACCCATCCTCCAGAGACTACTCCTTTCAGTCTACAGTCTTCGTACCAGAGACTAGACTATGTTCTGATCCCAAATAGCTTTATCCAATTGGTCAAAAGGGTCGATATTGGAGCCATAACAGTTTCTGACAACGCACCTATATCCGCCACCCTCTCCTTCATGGGTTTACCAGAGAGGGAATGGGTGTAGAGACTGAATAAAACACTACAAGATAAAGAGGCCATTGTAAAAGCCATCTCTGAGAAGCTACTAAATTACTTCACTGAAAACCCCCTGGAAGATACGTTTATCCCAATAACTTGGGAGGCCCACAAAGCATTTATAAGGGGAGATTTTATAGCATTGGGCACTAGGCTCAAAAAAGAGTGCCAGAAACTGCTCAATTCTTTACTGGCTCAGATATAGACCATTGAGACTTTTGCTAAAGAGATCCAGACTATATAATGCACAGGCAGACTTGACGTTCTTGCGTCAACAGCTGAAAGACCACCTGAATGTCCAGAATGCTAAACACTATCAGTATGCCAAATTTAAGTTTTATGCCTATGGTGATAAGGGCAATATGCTCATGTCACACTTTATTAAGAAACGCAAGGTCTCATCAAACATCCACACCATTCGGACAGGGCCTGGTGATAAAGTTACCAAAACAAAATATATAGCCCATACTTTTGTTTCTTGCTACCAACAACTTTATAACCTTCCCAAGGATCCATCTTTATCAGGTGCCTTGCCTTAGGCTGCTGAGATAGACAATTTTTTGTCTAACCTTCATCTAACTTGCCTTTCAGAAGAAGAGAGTCTTCAACTTGTTCAGCCCATTTTAGCCGACGTGATCACTGTGACATTGGCATCTATGCCCCTGGGGAAGGCACTGGGACCAAATGTGCTTCCATTCGGGTATCATAAATCTTTCTCCTCAATCTTGATCCCTAGATTGGTTGCTTGGTGTGGCGTGCTCATGTCTGGAGATCCGCTCCCGAAACACCACTATTACCATCCTGCAGAAAGAAGGGAAGGACCCTGAATTATGTGGTTCATACTGCCCTATTTCACTTATCAATGTGGATGTTAAGATCTGGGCAAAGATCTTGGCCCTCTGCCTTGGTAAGCTTATTCCGGGTCTTGTCCACCCAGAACAGACTAATTTTGTTGAAGAGAGAGAGGGAAACCATAACTCAGTGAGGCTTATACATGCTATAAGATATGCTTCCACCAGGCATATTCCGCTAGTGCTACTTAGCACACATGCAGAAAAAGCCTTCGACAGAGTAGTTAGGGAATTCTTGTAAAAGGTGCTATTGCGCTTTGGCTCCTCAATCTCCTTTGTTTGATCGGTTATGTCCCTCTACAACCATCCGAGTGCTAGAATTAGAGTTAATGGGACTTTGTCTGCTCCTTTTGAAATTTTTAATGGTACCAGGCAAGGTTGCCCACTTTCCCCCACATTATTCATATTAGTCATGGAGACTCTACCCCAGGCTATAAGAAAACACAAGCTGATTCAAGGTATGCAGGTGGGAGATGTAATACACCAGAATGCTACCTTTCCAGATGACCTCCTAATACTGATTACTAACCCAGACGTAGCTTTTCTACACATTGACTTATTTGAAGAGTTAGGGAGACTCTCCAATTTCAAGTCAACTACACCAAGCCCTCAATATCTATGCACCTCGAGTGGTAGTGAACACCTTGAGAGAGTCAATGCCTTTTAAATGGCAGCATTTCAACTGAAATACTTAGGAATTTACCTAATTAAAAACCCCAAACTGCTTTACGTGGTGAACTATACACCGCTAATTTAAGAGATTAAAACAATGCTATCCTCCCTTTCTATACCTTATGTCTCCTGGATGGGATGCAAGAACTTATTACGTACATATGTCATGCCCAAATTATTGTATATGCTCCAGATGGTACCCATATTTCTCAGCCAGTCTTTCTTCTACATGGTCAAATTCATCTTATACTCCTTCTTGTGGCAGAAAAAGAAACCCAAGATAGCATACAAAACTCTCACCTTGCCCAGCTCCATTGGAGGATTTGGTCTACCAGACATTCT
Source organism: Bufo bufo (assembly GCF_905171765.1). NCBI lineage: Eukaryota > Metazoa > Chordata > Amphibia > Anura > Bufonidae > Bufo > Bufo bufo. The sequence continues at coordinate 153,952,791 of NC_053390.1, read as the reverse complement.
GATTACAGTGCAATTCAGATGAAGCGTTGGATTTCCTTGTGTTACTGGCTGTGACACACTGGGAGTGGTCATCGAGTGCGCTGCACTAAGTGACCAACAACTTGCTAGCCTATGGGGCCTGACAGTGCCCAAGACAAAGATAACTGTGTTGACCAAAGGAATTTATTCTATTTTCTGATCTCTAAACAACAGCTTCCCCCCTCTCCTGACTCCCAATCTCTCTCCGTGCCTAGTTAATCCCATACTATGTTTTCCCTTTCTGCATCCACTCACCAAGATTCTGGGTTAGGCTAAAGGGTAAATCAGTTGAGGAACTCCTAACAGAAATAGGTTCTGTGGAGAATGTTTTGACTACTGTTCTAAAACACTCCCATCTGGTAACTTTTTAGAAAAACACAAATTCTCCCGCTGCCTCACAGCTCTGTTTTTGGCAAGGAGAGACTTGGGAGAACTCACCTGGTTGGAAAAATCAATCAATCCCTTATCCACCCATCTTAGGTGGATCTCCTTCCTCTATCATACCCTCTCGTCTCAAAAACAGCCGCCTCGACCAGCATACATAGGGGGCTGGGAAAAAGAATTACATTTACTGAACCTGAAATTGTGACAATTCTCCTTAGGTCCCATGGGTTTTCTAGATGCGTTTGCATACAAGAACACTCCTTTATGGTCCTGAATAGATGGTACAATTATCTGAAAAAACTATTCCAACTCGGCTTCTCTCAATCTGACCTGTGCTGGAAGTTCCACCAAGACTCTGGTTCCCTCCTTTATAAATGTTGGACTTTTCCACTTATCCAGACGTTTTGGCAACAGATAGGGTCCAAGATCAATGTGATTTGTGACTAGAGTTGAGCGGACACCTGGATGTTTGGGTTCGATGGGTTCGGCCGAACTTCACAAAAAAGTTTGTGTTCGGGACCTGAACTTGACCCGAACTTGACCCCGAACCCGAACCCCATTGAAGTCAATGGGGACCCGAACTTTGGAGCACTAAAATGGCTCTAAAAAAGTGATGGAAAGGGATAGAGGGCAGCAAAATGTGGTTAAGAAATAACTTAAAATAACATAAAATACATAAAAAGAAAATATAATAATCTTGATCTAGGAGGAGGAGGTCCATATGGAGTAGGAGGTTGAGGAGGTGGTGGATGTGGCGGTGTAGGTAAAAGCGGCGGTGGAGGAGGTAGCCAACACTGGTTTTTGTTTTTGTTTTTTATTTTATAATTTTTTTTGTTTTGTTGAAATTTGGGTAGACCGCAAAACATTGGGAAATATAAAAAATAAAACAAAGAAAACGTTCGCTGGAGTACAACAATGGCTGGGTGAGGCGGTATACATGTCTATTCTGCACAAGGTACGGACAAGTCCTGTGGGATCCCAGCCTGGTTCATTTTAATGAACGTGAGCTTGTCCATATTGGCTGTGGACAGGTGGCTGCCATGATAAACAAACGTTTAGACAATACACTGGCTGCAGGGCAGGCTAGCACCGCCAAGGCGTAAAGGGCAAGCTCAGGCCATGTGCCCAATTTGGAGACCCAGAAGTTGAAGGGGGCAGACCCATCATTCAGTACGTGTAGACGTGTGCACACATACTGCTCCACCATGTCGCACGTTCCGGTGATGTCCACGATCCAATTGGATATCTTCCTATCAACTTTCACTGTTCTTTTATGTGCCTACCATGGTGATCACGGGTAACAAAAAATCAGGGTTCCATGCCAGAAAGGGAGCATGAGAAAAGGATACCACATCCAAGGGAGGTCAATGGCTGAAATGTGATTGAGCGGAAATGTGGGACAAGTTATTAAAGCGGAAGGATCGAATAAAAGGAGGGGGTGCACGTCAATTAACCCCTTAAGGACTCGGCCCTATTTCACCTTACGGACATTTTTTGCAAATCTGACCAGTGTCACTTTAAGTGCTGATAACTTTAAAATGCTTTGACTTATCCAGGCCATTCGGAGATTTTTTTTTTGTCACATATTGTACTTCATGACACTGGTAAAATGAAGTCAAAAAAAATAATTTTTATTTATAAAAAAATTGCAAATTTACCAAAAATTTGTAAAAAATTGCAAATTTCCAAGTTTCAATTTCTCTACTTCTATAATACATAGTAATACCTCCAAATATAGTTATTACTTTACATTCCCCATATGTCTACTTCATGTTTGGATCATTTTGGGAATGATATTTTATTTTCTGGGGATGTTACAAGGCTTAGAAGTTTAGAAGCAAATCATGAAATTTTTAAGAAATTTTCAAAAATCCAATTTTTAGGGACCAGTTCAGGTCTGAAGTCACTTTGCGAGGCTTACATAATAGAAACCACCCAAAAATGACCCCATTCTATAAACTACCCCCTCAAGGTATTTAAAACTGATTTTACAATCTTTGTTAACCCTTTAGGTGTTCCACAAGAATTAATGGAAAATAGAGATACAATTTCAAAATTTTTTTCATTTTAATAATTTTTTTCCAGTTACAAAGCAAGGGTTAACAGCCAAACCAAACTCAATATTTATGGCCCTGATTCTGTAGTTTACAGAAAAACCCCTATGTGGATGTAAACTACTGTACAGGCACACGGCAGGGCGCAGAAGGAAAGGAATGCCATACGGTTTTTGGAAGGCAGATTTTGCTTGACTGTTTTTTTTTTACACCATGTCCCATTTGAAGCCCCCCTGATGCAACCCTAGAGTAGAAACTCCATAAAAGTAACTCCATCTAAAAAACTACACCCCTCAAGGTATTCAAAACTGATTTTACAAACGTAGTTAACCCTTAAGGTGTTTCACAAGAGTTATTGGCAAATGGAGATGAAATTTCAGAATTTAAATTTTTTGGCAAATTTTTCATTTTAATCCATTTTTCCCAGTAACAAAGCAAGGGTTAACAGCCAAACAAAACTCAATATTTATGGCCCTGATTCTGTAGTTTACAGAAACACCCCATATGTGGTCGTAAACAGCTGTACGGGAACATGGCAGGGCGCAGAAGGAAAGGAATGCCATACGGTTTTTTGGAAGGCAGATTTTGCTGGACTGGTTTATTGACACCATGTCCCATTTGAAGCCCCCCTGATGCTCCCCTAGAGTAGAAACTCCAAAAAAGTGGCCCCATTTTAGAAACTACGGGATAGGGTGGCAGTATTGTTTGTACTAGTTTAGGGTACATATGATTTTTGTTTGCTCTATATTACACTTTTTGTGAGGCAAGATAACAAGAAATAGCTGTTTTGGCATCGTTTTTATTTTTTGTTTTTTTACAACATTCATCTGACAGGTTAGATCATGTGATATTTTTATAGACCAGGTTGTCATGGATGCGGCGATACCTAAGGCTACTTTCACACTGCTGCTCAGACGGATCCGCTCCTATAATGCAGACGTTTGTATCCGTTCAGAACGGATACGTCTGCATTATAACTTAGAAAAAATTCTAAGTGTGAAAGTAGCCTGAACGGATCAGTCCAGACTTTACATTGAAAGTCAATGGGGGACGGATCCGTTTGAAGATTGAGCCATATTGTGTCATCTTCAAACGGATCCGTCCCCATTGACTTACATTGTAAGTCTGGACGGATCCGCTTGCCTCCGCACGGCCAGGCGGACACCCGAATGCTGCAAGCAGCGTTCAGGTGTCCGCTTGCTGAGCGGAGGCTGAACGCTGCCAGACTGATGCATTCTGAACGGATCCGCATCCACTCAGAATGCATTAGGGCTGGACAGATGCGTTCGGGGCCGCTTGTGAGCCCCTTCAAATGGAGCTCACGAGCGGACACCCGAACGCAGGTATGAAAGTAGCCTAATATGTATACTTTTTTTTATTTATGTAAGTTTTACACAATGATTTCTTTTTGAAGCAAAAAAAAATCATGTTTTAGTGTTTCCATAGTCTGAGAGCCATAATTTTTTAAGTTTTTGGGCGATTACCTTAGGTAGGGTATGATTTTTGCAGGATGAGATGACGGTTTTATTGGCACTATTTTCGGTGAGTGTGACTTTTTGAACGCTTGCTATTACACTTTTTGTGATGTAAGGTGACAAAAAATTGTTTATTTAGCACAGTTTTTATTTTTTATTTTTTACAGTGTTCATCTGAGGGGTTAGTTCATGTGATATTTTTATAGAGCCGGTCGATACGTACGCGGAGATACCTAATATGTATACTTTATTTTTATTTATGTAAGTTTTACACAATGATTTCATTTTTGAAGCAAAAAAAAACATGTTTTAGTGTTTCCATAGTCTGAGAGCCATAATTTTTTCAGTTTTTGGGCGATTACCTTGGGTAGGGTATGATTTTTGCAGGATGAGATGACGGTTTTATTGGCACCATTTTGCAGTGAGTGTGACTTTTTGATCGCTTGCTATTAGACTTTTTGTGATGTAAGGTGACAAAAAATGGTTAATTTAGCAAAGTTTTTATTTTGTTATTTTTTACGGTGTTCATCTGACGGGTTAGGTCATGTGATATTTTTATATAGCCGGTCGATATGGACGCGGCGATACCTAATATGTATACCTTTTTTTTATTTATGTAAGTTTTGCACAATAATAAAATTTTTGAAACAAAAAAAAAATCATGTTTTAGTGTCACCATATTCTGAGAGCCATAGTTTTTTCAGTTTTTGGGCGATTATCTTAGGTAGGGTCTCATTTTTTGCGGGATGAGATGACGGTTTGATTGGTACTATTTTGGGGTGCATATAACTTTTTGATCGCTTGCTATTACACTTTTTGTGATGTAAGATAACAAGAAATGGTTTATTTAGCACAGTTTTTATTTTTTATTTTTTACGGTGTTCATCTGAGGGGTTAGGTCATGTGATATTTTTATAGAGCTGGTCGATACAAATGCGGTGATACAAAATATGTATAATTTTTTTTATTTACGTAAGTTTTACACAATAACAGCTTTTTTAAAACAAAAAAAATGATGTTTTAGTGTCTCCATATTCTGAGCCATAGTTTTTTTTTATTTTTTGGGCAATTGTCTCAGGTAGGGGCTCATTTTTTGCGGGATGAGGTGACGGTTAGATTGGTAATATTTTGGTGGGCAAACGCCTTTTTGATCGCTTGCTGTTGTACTTTTTGTGATGTAAGGTGACAAAAAAATGGTTTATTTAGCACAGTTTTAATTTTTAATTTTTTATAGTGTTCAACTGAGGGGTTAGGTCATGTGATATGTTTATAGAGCCGGTCGATATGGACGCGGCGATACCTAATATGCATACTTTTTTTTTCCCCCTATTTTTTACCAAGTTTTTTTAACTTTATTTTGGGGAAAATGAAGTTGTTGTTTATTTTTACTTGAAACTTTTAATTTTTTTGGGGGAAAACTTAATTTTTTTACTTATTTTTTCACTTTATTTTTTGTCCCACTTTGGGACCTGAACTTTTGGGGGTCTAACCCTTTACAATGCATTCCAATATTTCTGTATTGGAATGCATTGGCTGTATAAGTAATACTGTGTGTATTACTCATACAGCTTCCGGCCTGTGAGATCCAGGAGGCTGGATCTCACAGGCTCATCACCGGAAGGCAGCGCGATGCCTTCATTAGACATTGCGCTGCCTTCCATGCCATCGAGTCCCCCCCACAGCCGCATGGGGACCTGATGGCACCGCCCGCCGCCGCAGGTAAAAGCCGCAAACCGCAGGTCTGAATTGACCTGCGGTTTGCGGCGATCGCCGATACGGGGGGGGGGGGGGGGGGTCACATGACACCCCCGGCATTGTGACTGGATGCCCGCTGAATTATTTCAGCGGGCATCCTGTTCCTATTAACCCCGCCGTAATCTACTTTTAAACTTAGGACGTACCGGTACGTCCTGAGACCTTAAAGAGGACCTTTCATCAGAATCAAGTATGTAAACTGAATATACATACATGGAGAGCGGCGCCCAGGGACCCCCCTGCACTTACTATTATCCCCGGGCGCGGCTCCGTTCTCCGGTGATAGCCTCCGGTAAAGTCATAGTTAGGCTCCACCCATTTGAGCCTGCAGGCGTCTCCTTCTCCTATGCTGTAGCGCTGGCCAATCGCAGCGCTCAGCTCATAGCATTGCTAAGAGCTGAGCGCTGCGATTGGCCAGCGCTACAGCATAGGAGAAGGAGACGCCTGCAGGCTCAAATGGGTGGAGCCTAACTATGACTTTACCGGAGGCTATCACCGGAAAACGGAGCGGCGCCCGGGGATAATAGTAAGTGCAGGGGGGTCCCTGGGCGCCGCTCTCCATGTATGTATATTCAGTTTACATACTTGATTCTGATGAAAGGTCCTCTTTAAGGACTCGGCAAACATGGCGTACCGGTACGTCCTAAGTCCTTAAGGGGTTAAAGACGAATGTTAGAAATTTTAGTCCCTGTCACCTATGCAGAGCAGGGAGTTTTCATCTGCAAAAATGGGTTAATGTCACCCACCAATGGAACAAATGATTTTAAAAAAATTTGATCCCTGTCAACTATGCAGAACAGGGCTTTATTCATGGCAAAAATTGTAAAATGTCACCCAAGAATGTAACAGACACTTTTGCTCCCTCTTTTGCTGTGCTGGTGCCTCTGTGTGACCTCCGAATCTTCCTCCGAACTAGACAGGTCACTCGCATGACCTTGTTTTCATGTGGGGTCTAGTACCTCATCATCCTCCACATCATCTTCCACCCACTCTTTACCCCTGCCTGCAGAAAGCCGCAGCAGTTGACACCTGTGTTTTGTCATCACCAGAGACATGCTGCGGTGGTCTTCCCATATCCTCATCCTGAAACATAAGTGGTTGGGCATCAATGCACTCAATCTCTTCCACTTCTGGTGCAGGGCTATGTGAATGCCAGATGAGTCATCAAAAAGCATAAGAGACTGCTGCATGACTTGGGGCTCAGACTGCTTTTCTGATTTGCAAGGGGGTGAGTTGAAAGACAGACAACCATGGGCTATAGGTACCAAACCTGATCTTTCAGCAGGGGACTGGGTGGGAGACAATGCGAAGGAACTGTAGGCACTGTCAGCCCCCCAATCTACTATCGTCTGTACTTGTTCTGGCCTCACCATTCGTACTGTCCTAAATGCAGTGTAGGCCGCAAATTTATTTTCTAGATCAAAAGATTAGCAATAGTTACCCAACAATGTAACAGACGAATTAGTGAAATGTATTTCTTTGTCCACTAGGTAGAGCAGGGGTATATCACAGCCAAAAATTGATGAATGTCACCCAACAATGTAACAGAAATTAGTGAAATGTTTTTCCCTGTCCACTATGTAGAGCAGGGGTATATCACAGCCAAAAATTGGTGCATTTCACCCGACAATGTAACAGACAAATTAGTGAAATGTATTTATCTGTCCACTATGTAGAGCAGGGGTACATTACAGCCCAAAATTTGGGAATTTCACAAGACAATGCAACAGACGAATTAGTGAAATGTATTTCTCTGTCCACTATGTAGAGCAGGGGTATATCACAGCAAAAAATTGGGGAATTTCACAAGACAATGTAACAGACGAATTAGTGAAATGTATTTCCCTGTCCACTATGTAGAGCAGGTGTATATCACAGCCAAAAATTTGGGAATTTCACCCGACAATGTAACAGACGAATTAGTGAAATGTATTTCCCTGACTACTCTGTAGAGCAGGGGTAAATTACAGCCAAAAAATTGGGAATTTCACCCGACAATGTAACAGACAAATTAGTGAAATGTATTTCCCTGTCCACTAGGTAGAGCAGGGGTATATCACAGCAAAAAATGTGGGAATTTCACCCGACAATGTAACAGACGAATTAGTGAAATGTATTTCCCTGTCCACTATGTAGAGCAGGGGTATATCACAGCAGCTGCACTTGTCTGTGATAATGCCCCCGGCCGTGCTAAATACACATTCAGACAATACACTGGCTGCAGGACAGACCAGCACCTCCAAGGCGTAAAGGGCAAGCTCAGGCCATGTGCCCAATTTGGAGACCCAGAAGTTGAAGGGGGAAGACCCATCATTCAGTACGTATAGGCGTGTGCACACATACTGCTTCACCATGTTGCTGAAATGTGGCTCCTGCTAAGATGTTCCATATCAGCTGGTGGTGCTGGTTGTTTTGGCGTGCTAACAAAGCTTTTCCACATTTCGGCCATGCTAACTCTGCCTTCTGGGGTGCTGGCGTTGCCCTAGCTGCGTTGGCGACCTCTTCCTCCTCCTCTGCATTCGCCTTGTGCTTCCACTGTGCCCCCGCTGTCAGGTGGGAATGCCACCAGCAGCGCATCTACCAGCATGCGCTTGTACTCACGCATCTTACTATCACGCTCCAGTGATAGAATTAAAAATGGTACGTTTTCCTTGTAACGGGGATCCAGCAGCGTAGCCACCCAGTAATCAGCACAAGTTAGAATGTGTCCAACTCAGCGGTCGTTGCGGAGACAGTGCAGCATGTAATCGCTCATGTGTGCCAGGCTGCCCAGAGGCAACGACAAGCTATACTCTGTGGGAGGTGTATCGTCTGTGTCTTCTGTCCTCCGACAGCCACGCACCAGTGATGGCCATGAGCTGGTTTGGGTGCCACTCTGCTGTGAACACAGTTCCTCCTCCTCCATCTCCTCTTTCTCATCCTCCACCTCGTCATCCTCCAGAACTGTGCCCTGGCTGGACAATTATGTACCTGGCGTAACAGGTGAGCAGCAGCAGGGTGAGAACTCCGTAAGCACGCACAAACGGCCCACACTTTCTGCAGCAGCTCTGACATATTGGGGTAATTTTTCTGGAACCTCTGCACCACCAAATTCAGCACATGCACCAGGCAAAGGATGTGCGTCAAACCGGCTAGGCCCAGAGCTGCTACGAGATTTAGCCCATTATCGCACACCAAAAGGCCGGGCTTGAGGCTCACTGGCACCGACCACTAATTGGTCTGTTTTTCCATGCATGTCCACAACTCCTGCGCGGTGTGGGGTTTGTCCCCAAACAGATACGTTTTAAAACTGCCTGCTGTCGTTTACCCCTGGCTGTGCTGAAGTTGGTGGTGAAGCTGTTACGCTGACTGGATGAGGAGGCGGTAGAGGATGAGGAAGCGGAGTAGGAGGAGGAAGCAACAGGAGGCAAAGAGAAGCGCCCTGCAATCCTCGGTGGTGGAAAGACATGCGCCAAACTGCTATCCGCCTCAGGCCCATCCGCCACTGCATTTACCCAGTGTGCTGTTAGTGAGATATAACGTCCCTGACTGTGCTTACTGGTCCACATATCCGTAGTTAGGTGGACCTTGCCACAGATGGCGCTGCGCTGTGCACACCGGATTTTGTCCCCCACTTGGATGTGCAGGGAAGGGATGGCTCGCCTGGAAAAGTAGTGGCGGTTGGGCACGATGCACTGTGGGACAGCCACCACCATATAGCTTTTAAAACTCTCCGTCTCCACCAGACAGAATGACAGCATTTCAAAGGACAGTAATTTTGAAATGCTGGCATTCAGAGCAGGGGTCGTGGGTGGGTAGGGGGTACTTCCTCTTTCGCTCCAGTGTTTGGGAGATAGACAGCTGAATGTTTCCATGGGACATTGTGGAGATTCTTGGTGACCCAGGTGGTGGCGTTGCTGGCACATCCTCTGTTTGTGGAGTGGCAGGTGCCACTGTCACTCCAGAGGGGTATGAAGAGGCCGAGACTGCAGCAGAAGAGGAAGCAGTAGGAGCCAGAGACCTTTCTTGGTTTTTGAGGTGTCTACTCCACTGCAGCTCGTGCTTTGCACTTAGATGCCTGGTCATGCAGGTTGTGCTCAGGTTGAGAACGTTTATGCCTCGCTTCAGGCTCTGATTGCACAGCGTGCAAACCACTCGTGTCTTGTCGTTAGCACATTGTCTGAAGAGCTGCCATGCCAGGCAACTCCTTGGAGCTGGCTTTGGTGTGCTCGATCCCTTGGTGCGGTGGGCAGTAGCATGCGTACTGTCTAGGGGACGGCCGCTTCGCTTTTGCACCCTGCTCCCTCTTCTGTTCTGCTGGTGGCTCTGTGTGACCACCGCTTCTTCCTCCGTACTATACAGGTCACTCACATGACCTTGATTCCATGTGAGGTCGAGGACCTCATCGAACTCCACATCATCTTCCACCCAGTCTTCACCCCTGCCCTCCTTGTCAGTCTGCACACTGCAGAAAGCCACAGCAGTTGGCACCTGTGTTTCGTCATCATCCGAGACGTGCTGCGATGGTCCTCCCATGTACTCATCTTGAAAGATAAGTGGTTGGGCATTGGTGCATCTCTTCCACTTTAGGGGCAGGGCAATGTGGATGGCCCTGGGAAACCCTGCTAGCTGAGTCATCAAAAAGCAGAAGAGACTGCTGCGTGACTTGGGGCTCAGACTGCTTGGCTGATTTGCAAGGGGGTAAGGTGAAAGACTGATGGACATGGGCTGCAGGAGACTGGGTGGGAGACAATGTGAAGGAACTGGAGGCACTGTCAGCCACCCGATCTACTATCGCCTGTACTTGTTCTGGCCTCACCATTCGTAGAGCTGCATTCGGCCCTGCCAAATAACGCTGAAGGTTCTGTCGCCTACTCGCACCTGAAGAAGGTTTTTCACTTGTGCATGTAGCTGGCACAGATCGACCACGTCCTCTCCCTGCAACAGGAGCTCCACCAACAGCACCACGACCGTGGCCACGTCCCTTATTTGACGCTTTCCTCATTCTTTGCGTTCACCAACCAAACTAACAGATGGTTTATGTCAGGTAACAATGTAACCGCCAATAGTCAACAATTAAGTTCACTGACAGTAAGGCTGTGCCGGTGTCATAAAGAGGAAAATTTTCTTAAGGTCACCGAACAGTGTGACAGGCAAATTTTATGCAATTACTTCATGCTCACAAAAAATTAAAAAACTTTCAACCAACAATGTAACAGCAGTATTGACTGGTTGTATTGGACTGTCACAAATGCAGCAAAGCCCCCAAATGTAGTGTCTCGCACAAAATGGGTGTTTTTTTTAAACCAGAATATAACAGCGGTATTTAATGCTTGTATTGGACTGTCTCAAATGCAGCAAAGGCCACAAAGGTACTTTATGGAAAAAAATATATATGATTTTTTCAACCACAATTAAACAGATGGATTTAACTGATTTTCTTTCACTATCACAAATGCAGTGCAGGGCGCAAATGTACTTTTTAGCAAAAATATATATATATATATTTGTCCCCACAGAATCTAACAGATGGATTTACTTGGATTGTACTTTACGGGAAAAAAAAAGGGAATATGTCACAACCTGGGTCCCTGGATTCCCTATAATATTTTCCCTTCCTATCCCTACACTAGTAAGAGCTGAGTGACGTGCGGCGCTATGTGACTCCAGCTTATATAGAGGCTGGGTCACATGCTCCACTGGCCAATCACAGGCATGCCATTAGTAGGCATGACTGTGATGGTTTCTACGGGCACACTAGTTAAACGCTTGTTGATTGGCTGCCCTGCAGCCTTTCAAAAAACGCCATTAAATTGCCGAACACCAAACCCGAACTTTTACTTTCGGGTTCGGGTTCGGGTCTGGGTTCCAAAAATCCTAAAGTTTGGTACGAACCCGAACTGTCAACCCTATTTGAGACACTCAGATCCGATTGTCCCCAGATTAAGTTCTACTATGGCTACCAAACGACTTGTGGTCTCCATCAGCACATTATCTACCTACTCTTCCAGTACAGGTACCTCGTCTAATGATTACCTTGAAATGGCTCAGTAAAGATTCACCAACAATTGACCAATGGTATAGCAAACTATATAGAATGGAGGAGTTTGCCAGTTGGGCCTCCAGACAACACGCAAGATTTTTAAAACGATGGCACCCGTGGAAGTATTATAGAACATCCCAAGGGACCAAAGGCTTTAGTAATGGTTCAATTGCTTTTGTAACAGGGTTTCACCTTTACTTCACCGTTTACTGTTTCTTTTTCAGTTAATATGGTTTTATCATTTTATATCAATATATTATTTCATGTTTCAATATATTATTTGATGACTCTGGCATTTTCCCTTACCTTGGTCAATGTAAGCTGTCACTCCGTGGATGTCCTTTCTCAGATGGGAGGGCCCATTCCGATTCTCTAGTCTTTGTTTTTCCTCACCAAAGCACCTGTTTTGGATAACACAGCTATTATTTATCGCTTTTTGAACAGATTTTTACCTGTATTAATGTTTGACATGAATGAATATGTACCTCCTGAATATGACCTTTCCTTTTGTTGCATGCTATGTTTTTTGTATGATTTATTATGTATCAACCTTTAACGCTAATAAAAAGTGTAATGTGGTAAAATAAAAAGTAAAATAAGTGTAATGTGGGGAAATTCAGTACTCTTGTCTATTTGGAAAGACCACAACACTGTAAAGTATCACTGTTACAATCCTTATCAGGTCTGGAATGTCTACCTCATCTAGCAGTCCAGATACAGGTCGCCTTGCGTTTCTCATTGATGCAACAATTGAAAGAGTATCATTTTCTCCTCTTCCGTTGTTAACAATTATAAAGGTTTAAAGAGTTATCCTGGAAAAGATAATGATAACTTATCCTCAGGATAGGTCATCATTATCACATCAGCGGTGGTTGAAGTCCCAGCATCGTCACCAACCAGCTGTTTTTGGGATCAGCCGTACTCACAGGATCTCTGGTGAACCATGTAGGCTGCTTTCCAAGGACAGAGTTATGCATCGTATAGAGGCAGTGCTTGTTATTGCAGTGACTTGAATGGGGCTAAGCTGCAACTAGGCCATGTGACTGATGTATAGTGTTGTCACTGCCCTATTAAAGAGGTTCAAGGCCTCTTCTAATAGCTGATCGGAAGAGGGTCCCGGGTGTCTCACCCTTGTCGATCTAATACCGATGACCTATACAGAGGATAAGGCTGAGTTCACAGCTATTTGGTCAGTTTTTTCCATCAGTTATTGTGAGCCAAAACCAGTAGTGAAGCCTACTCAGAGATAAAGTATAATTATTTGATTTGCACCTATTCTGTGTTTTTGACCCGCACCTGCTTTTGCTTACAATAACTGATGGAAAGAACTGACCAAATAACTGAAGTGTGAACTCAGCCTTATGGCTCATGCACATGACCATATGTATTTTGTGGTCCGCAAAACACGGATTTGCAAAATTATAGATGACGTCCGTGTGCATTTCGTATTTTGCAGAACAGAACAGTTTTCCCCTAATAGAACAGTTCTATCCTTGTCGATAATGCGGACAATAATAGGACATGTTCTATTTTTTTGTGGAACAGAAATGTGGACATACGGAACGGGAATGCACACGGAGAAACTTCAGGGTTTTTTTCCTAAATAAATGGTTCCGCATACGGTCCGCAAAAAAAAACAACTGAACAGCCACGTAAAGAAAATATTAAAATATTTTCGTGTGCTTGAGTCCTTAGTCATAAATATGTTTTCCTGGATAACTGCTTTAAGGAGTATTTTCCCTAAATAAAAAATAAAAAAGACTCACTAACTAAACAGATTTGACTTGAAGAGTCTATGGAATAGGAGATTTAACAGAAGAGGGCAATAGGATGGAGTCTTCGTTCCATCCTATTTTAAGAGGAAAGCTCCTTATATTCCTTATATAAGGATAAAAATAATATGTGTTGGTATATTCTTCAAGTGGATTCTGACAATATCCCTGCATATAATGTTGTAGCTGCATATGATAGGGGGAAAAAAATAAAAATAAAATAAATGATAATAAAATCTCCAAAATATTTTCAAACCTCTATTCTCCAAGTTTATAATTAAACCATATTTAGATTCTTTTTCAAATTAATCTCTTACTATAGTGATTTAATGATTGAAATTAGTCTTTCACACCTGTGTCTCAGTGCTGACATACACGTCGGGCATAACTCCCAGCGTGATATATAAAACCATAACCAGCTGATGTACCAACATATTCATCGAAGCATGAACAACTTGTCATTACCAATATGAAAAACGTACATCATCCTTTAACTGTACTGATGATCCCTCCTATTGTCAGTAATTTTTCATGCTAATATAAACAACAGATGTATTAGTAAAGCCAATACAAAATGCAAAGACATAAAGAAGTGCAATTATAGTTGATTGGTTTTTATAAAGAATGACATCATGCAAACAATTATATGGATGAGGCATATTGTTTAAAAATGTTAATGATCAAATTAGAGCATTGAAACCATCTCTCTTTAATATTCTATTAACTTGAGGAACTATTGTTATTTTTAACAAGGTTGGGAAACACAAAGCATGTATTTATAAAGCTACAAATATATCCTTATCCTAAAAGATGCTCCAGTTTTTTTTGCCAGCTGCCCAAGACAGCTGAGCTGAGAAACGCTAAAACAATATTTTTTAACATATTAGTCACAGAAAGTTAGAGTTGCCTATGGAGAATCAAATGTGACTTTATAAGAGGATGCATGGCACAAATCCGATGATAACATCCAGATTTTTACCACACATATGAAGATGATGTTCGCTAGATCCACCTGACAATTACCCACATGCAAACAAAGCTAATCAACGTTGGGTAACCCCTGGCTTTTCCATGTGAGGAGAATGAACATGTTCATTACATAGACAAATTTTTCATGGTGCAGTGGTTTTTTCTAAACCATGTAAACAGAGTAACAAAAACTCCAATCACATTCATTGGTGGTATAATGTTACCAGATTTTCTGAGGATTTTGGCACAGAATCCATGCAGAAATCCTTAGCAAATCCTCCATGTGTGAACGGACATTTAGGCTCAATTTACACCATGCTTATGTATTCAGACAAAGGCAAGAATATCTGAAAATTTTAGTTCCTGTTTGGAAAAAAAAGTAAAACGCTTTAGATAAATGGAGGACTACTACATGCAAATTTATACACTTTTTTTATATTATTCATTGATGGATACATAGGACAACTTGGGCAGCACTGTGCACTTGTGGCACTGAACTCTTGGGTTCAAATCTGACAACATCTGTTTGTATGTGTTCGCTTGAGAGGAAGCTTCTGTTACGACTATCTGCACTATGTCAACCAACGAGCAAGTTTTCTGTACGGGTGCAATGCGTGAACACATTGCACCCGCACTGAATCCTGACCTTTTCATTTCTGACCCATGTGGGTCAACATACAGTGATGCAGAACACCGAAGGATCAGGCAAAATAATAGTCAGGGACAGGTTGAGGTAAGGGCACACAAAGTATGAGCGATCCAATAAAGAGTCTGAGGTCAGGTCAGGCAGCGAAGGGTCAATACAAAGGTCAGGCATATGTCAGGTCTGGCAGCCAGTGGCCGACTGGGCATAGACCCTACCGGGAAATTTCCCAGTGGGCCGATGCCCAGGGGACTGCCTGAGCCCTCTTCATGGCCGCCAGCCAGATACAAAATGATCTGATGCTCTCAGCATTAATTCATGCTAAAAGGGTCAGGTACTTGCGCATTTGGCTGATGACCGCAGGTGCCCACCTGAATTAAACTGTATTTTCATCCTTCGGACAATGATACAGTTAAATACTTTGGCGGGGGCAGCACAAAATACTGCATCAACAACATCTAGATCTGTTGTCCCCGTCTACTTGTGTTGCCCCACCTTCTGTCAATTTGAACCTACATACAACATGATGCCGCTATTAATTCTTTTTTTCCAGGGCCAAATTAAGTTTCTGCTGAAAGTGGACAGTCAATATTCAGAAAACAGGCAGAAGTTGTTACACGGGCAGACAAATTAATACTGTACACCTTTACAGGAACTAGCAAAGCTAGAAACATATTGCTCAGACACTCAAGGACAGATTAAGGGTCCCTGGAGTGGAGTACCACATTCATTAGTGGCCCTCTAACTAACGCAAAGTCATTGTCCAACACATACTGGAGGACATTTAGTAATTCTAGTACACTGCTTTGTAGTAAACCAGGAAGAATTTTCAGTGCAGTTTGCACTGTACATTAGCATACTTGCCAATGTTCACATGTTGAACATTGGTTTGTAGAATAGGGAAAAGTGTGGCGTACAAAACGTGCCACCTAATTTTTTCAGGTGTAAACACACACCTTTTCCTGAGACTCTAACACTTTTCATGATGTGTCCTCCATGCCATGTGCAGAGAATTAACCAACCTCTGTGGGAGTTCAAGAGGTCACCTCCTTTTTTGAAGCCTCCCAGTGAGTTGGCAAGTTTGCACTATAGTTACATACTGTAGTTACATAGTTAAGGTTGGAAAAATGCAAAAGTCCATCAAGTCCAACCTGTAATCCTGCTACATCGATCCAAGGAACAAATCCCTGGATCAATGTGTCACGGCTGGGGATGGAAGAAACCCTCAGCCGTGCGATGCCAGAAGATGTTTGGTCGCTGCTCGACCAGGAACACAGGATCAGGGAGCAGGTAACCTCCTATCGCGTCCCTAAAGCTGACCCTGACTCCCAGCTGTATGAGCCGACCCTGATGGTAGGAGGGCTCATACTCCGGAACCTTGGGGTCCCTACTAGCCCTCAGGGTGGCCCTGAACTAGAAGCAGGGTAAGACGACCTGTTCCTCTTAGGCACGGACGAACAGGAGTCTCACTGGCCAAGCTGCAAGGAGATGGGGAACATAAACAGACATATGGATATGACAGGTGAACCAAGCAGTTCCACACTAACCTGCCACAGCCTTGCTGACTGGAACCCGTGCTCAAATACGCTGTCCACACAAACACTAGGGAGACAGCACACACATCAAAACACATAGGTAACCAGGACATCCATAGCTGCAATAAATATCAAGAGCATAAAAACATCAACTTAACATCAGACATTCTTTTTATGACCGCAAGTGTGGCCCTTACTGGAAAGATGGTATATGAACCAGGAGGATGACTCCAGCAAACCGCATGGCTGAAGTACCCCTCAGCAACTGCCTTCCAGCAGGAAGCTAAATAGCCCAAGCGGCCACACTCACACACACACACTAGGAAAGGGGTTAACCCTTCCAACACCAAACAAGGTAAGTGTCACTTAAAGGGGAAGTGTAGACACCACAAACTCCCTCATACCAAACATAGAAAGTGCACACTAAAACCACACGTTGCCAGAGGCAACCGCATGCCGTGACAGCGAGCGCCTAGCAACCACTGCCAACAACCTTATGTTGCCAACGGCAACCACAGATGAGGCAAGATACAGAGCCGGCACCTGTGGTTGAGAACATAAAACAAACCGCTGACAACAGCATGCGAACCAAGGAGTCACGACCACAACCATGGTCATGACACAATGTCCACCTTCCTTTTAAAAAGGGGTTGGGCCTCTGATTGTTTTTTTCGCCAGGTGTAGGGAGTGGCCCCTTGCTTTTTCGAGGGGGTTTAACACAGAACAGCTTCCCTTAATATTTTTGGTTTGCTCCCCCCCCTTAGACGTCTTTTTTAAAGGCTAAACAAATTCAGTTCATTTAATCTTTGCTGATAACTAAGATCTTCCAGGCCCTTTATGAGTTTAGTGGCTCTCCTCTGTACTTTTACTAACTCCAGGGCATCCTTTTTATGGACTAATGCCCAGAACTGAACCGCGTATTCCAGGTGAGGCCTTACCAATGCTTTATATAGTGGCGATATTACATCCCTGTCCTGCGAGTCCATACCTCTTTTAATACAAGACAAAATTCTGTTGGCCTTAGAGTCAGTTGACCTGCATTGCATGCTGTTATTTAGTCTATGATCTACTAATACACCCAGATCCTTCTCAACAAGTGACTCTCCCTTTATTGAACCACATTGTAACTTATTAACATCTTCCATAGACTGGACTGTATTACAAAGTTTGGTGTCATCTGCAAAAATATTAATCCCGTCCTCTATGTAATTAATGAATAAGTAAAATAATAGCGGACCCAGCACAGAACCTCTCCCCCAACACAGCAGCTCCCCTTCAATTGAGGTGCAAATTATCTGCAGAAAACAGTTCGTACCCCAGTGAAAAGTCAGCCCAGTGGACTAGGAACCCAAACCCTTCTGCTCTACACCAAGACTGAAGCCATGCATTTAACTCCTTAAGCTCCCGCTGACAGCCCTGTGTAGCGCATGGCACAGGCAGTATTCCAGAGAACACCTACCTTGGAAGTCCTTCTCTTTAGCTTGGAGCCTAGTTCTTTAAAATTATCCTTAAGGACCTTCCACCTACCATTTATTTTGTCATTGGTACAAACATGGACCACAACAGCAAATTATTCTATCCGTCTTCCTGATTATAGAATCCCCTATAACCACTAACTGCCTAGGCCTACCTGCACCACCATCCCCCTGACTACTAGCTGGGCTGTTCTCCCAGCTGTTAGGGACAACAGTATCTGCTAGGGCTGCCATTTCTGAAACTGACACCCTTGCATCATCGCCCAACTTGGCAATTTTGCTTGGAAGCACAGAAACAGGATTCCTTTCTACTTCCTCTAAATACATTAACCCAGCTACTTGCCTTTTCCTGTTGATCCACCAACTGATCTCCAACTTCCATATGTACCCCACTAACTGCTTGCTCAGAGAGCAGCATGCTCAAGACTGTCAATTGCCCTCAGTGTTGCATTTTGCTCTTCTAGAACTCTAACATGAGCTTCCAGATAAGCAACATACTCACATCTTTCACAGCGGTATTTACCCTGGGACACCTGCTCCAGATGAGCATACGTATGACAGACTGTGCACTAAAGGAAATCTCCAATGTTGCTAGGCATTACCCCAGTTGCAAAAAGAAACAATGAAGATGAAAAAAGTAGATTACCTACATGCTCTTTGTGCCTTGCCTTTAACTCCTTGTCTTAAACTCCTGTTCTTTATCTCCACTTATTCACAAGCCACTTAGTGTAGCAAGCTCAGATGAGTCCTGAGGTTCAATTAATAGCACATAGAAGCACAAACCACTCCCCTTACCCAGGTACACGGCAGAAGGAAAAAACGGTTTTAAATTATGTCACTACACAAATTCAAACAGCACAAACAGACCTATACACTATAACACTATAACTATACACTATAACTATACACTATATGCATCTATTTGCAATCTCTCAAACAGCCTACAGAATCATGAAGAGGGAATTGGCTAACTGTTCGGTCCCTTATTTATTTTAGGAGGTGGGTGGTGAGGCAGGTAAGATATGATCTTACCTGCCTCACCACCCACCTCCTAAAATAAATACACGACACTACTGCTTGGATTTAATTGGCCACAGCAGCCGTTTATTGAATAAATACATAACATAATTAACATAAATTAACCAATGACGAGGGAGGTCCTAGAAGCCCCAATAACCTCATAAACACCGGTAACAAACCTGCGACTCCATCTTGCCCCCAGCCGTTGAACCCAGCTCGGAGGCAGCAACTGATGGACGCCTAGTTCGTTAATACCAGCTCCTCCATGAGAGTCCAGCCCCTCCCGCGGGGCCCTCCCATCCTCAGATACCACCATATTTTCCCACTTCAAGGACCTCCCCCGCCTCCAAGAACGCGCAGATTGACCTCCTCAAGCCTGCGCGTCCCTCCACATCCTCAACGCTATCTCCACTCCACTCTGGATCCCCAAAGACCACAAATCCGTCCCCACCGCGTTCAAATGCACCCCATCCATTCTCCAAAATGCACCAACCCCTTTCTCCAAGTCTACATGACGCACTACCACAGCCCCATTCTTTGCCATAAACCGGCCCACCGCCCTATTCACTTTTATCCGAGCCTTATTAATGCTCTCCACAGACCTCGCCTCCCTCCATGCCTTACGGGGCACAATGTATGACCAGCCTGTAACCACACCAGGATACAACGCCCATATCCTCAGCAGGTCAAACTTCACATCCCTAATCAACTCCCTAAATGGACGCCTCCCCAAGTCATTGCAGCCAACATGGAGCACCAACACATCCGGAGACCGATCCAACCGCGCAAACCGCTGCACCTCCCGCAACACCCCTCCCCACAACATACCTCTAACCCCTAACCACCTAACTGTAGCCACCTCCGAACTCAAACCAAGCTGCCGCCCGTTCGGCCTAACATCTGCTCTGATTGCCCCGCAAAAAACATAGGAGTGACCTAAAATCCACACCAAGGCAGCCGGAAAACCTGCAAATAAACAAAGACATAATTAACTCAGTCCCCTGCACACCGCAACCTTACTACAACAAACCCGGCCGAACATAAGATTTAAATCGCACTGACTCCCAACGCCCGATCCTCATAATCACATCCTCACTGACCCCCAATCTAGCCGCCTCAGTCGCAGCACCAATCCGAAAAGAATGTCCAGAATATTCCTTATCCGGAACCCCCAAAACCTTCAAACACTTCCTAAACACAGCCAAAAACTGAAATCTAGACAAAAACGAACCATCATCATGCCGGAAAAACGGCAATGAATCCCTCCCAATACCCAACCTATACCGCCCCACGCACAAGACCGGGCACATGCCACATCCCGGAAAAGCAAACAATGCAAACTGCTGCCCTTTGCCTTCCTGATCCGTTTTAGACTTGCTAATCCGCACCAAAACCCTATCCTCGCACACCTCAACATCCCCACTACTCAACCCCCCCACACGGTTGCTACTACTACTCACCAACTCCCCCAATCTAAAAGCCCCAAAGAACGCAAACGCCGCCCTAAACAACCTTAACTCCCATCCCGAGCTACACACATCGCTCAACTTCTCACCCATACGTACCAATAACTCAAAAGACACTGGCCTCCTCCAGTCCGCCACCTTACCGGTCCCCCTACGCCCCTTAAAACCTGCCGCACCAAAAAACCTTTAGTCAAATCCACCTGTCCCCGCATCTTGAAACCAAACGCCACCCCCGCAACTAAATGATTCACTCTAGGCACCGACCAACCCTCACTCTTTAAATGCCCCAACAGCATCACCAACTTAACACCCCCATCCTTCCCCCCTGCACCCCAGTTACCAATCCACCTCTCCCAAATTTCCCACGCCTTACCATACTCCCTCCACGTACCCGGACTCAGTGAATTCCTCAGCAACCCCATCACCTCTCCTCCAAGATCCCCCACAGCCATGACGGACACTCCAGACCCTCCAACTCCGCTTCTGGTGCTAGAATCTGGAATCGATCCCACTGTAAATGAGAAAGAGAGTCCGCCACAGAATTAGACACTCCAGCGACATGCTCTGCCACCAACCACACGTTAATTGACAAGCAACGCAAAACCAAAAACTGCAAAAGCCTGACCACCGGAGGGGAAGATGCTGACAAACTGTTGATAGCCTGGACTACCCCCAAATTATCACAATGGAAGCACACCTTACTATTCTGGAATCTTTCCCCCACAACACAACCGCCATGACAATAGGAAACAACTCCAATAATGCAATATTCTTCACCCAACCCCGAACCACCCACGACTCAGGCCAACCGCCCGCACACCATTGCCCCTGACAGTAATCTCCAAAACCCACTCCCCCCGACGCATCCGTATATAACTCAAAATCCGCCGAATCACACACCTTCCCCATGACTAGTGTCCGCCCATTATACTGCCCCAAAAATTCCGCCCAAACCCTTAAATCCCCTTTCAACTCGCTCCGCAACCTAATGAAGTGATAAGGCACCGACACACCCGCTGTCGCCGCAGCCAAACGTCTACAGAAAATTCTACCCATCGGCATGATCTGACATGCAAAATTAAGCTTCCCCAACAACGACTGTAGATCCCTCAACCTAATCTTCTCCCGCCCTATGGCTCTCTCAATGTCCTGCCTAAGATCCAGCAACTTGTCCTCAGGAAGCCTACACTCCATCCTCTCGGTGTCTATGACGATCCCCAGAAAACACAATTCCGTCACTGGACCTAACGTCTTTTCCGTCGCTAACGGCACCCCAAAACGCGCAAAAACCGACTGCACCGTGTGCAACAACAACGAACAAACCCGAGAACCCCAAACACAAAAAAATCGTATAATGAATAATGAATCACCGACGAACAACCCGAAACCTCCACCACCACCCACTCCAAAAACGAGCTAAAAGTCTCAAAATACGCACACGAGAGAGAGCACCCCATAGGTAAACACCTGTCCACAAAATACTCCCCCTCTCAACAACACCCCAACAAACCCATGCTCTCAACATGCACCGAAAGCAGCCAAAAAGCCGCTTCAACATCCACCTTTGCCAATAACGTCCCCCGCCCAAACTGCCTTACCCACCTAACAGCCGCATCAAAAGACGTATACACCACCGAACAAAGTTCGGGATCTATACCATCATTGACCGACGCTCCTTTCGGGTAAGACAAATGATGAATGAGCCGAAACTTGTTCGGCTCTTTCTTAGGAACCACCCCCAACGGAGACACTGTAAGATTCGGAAGCGGTGGATCCCTGAATGGGCCAGCCATCCACCCCAATTCCACCTCTTTTCTCAATTTCTCAGTCACCACCTCCTCATGCTCAAGCGCAGACCTAATATTCCTATGAACCACAGGCCCCGCCGTGACCACCGCAGGAATGTGAAAACCAAACCGAAAACCATCCCCCAACAACCTGGCCGCCGCCCGGTCCGGATACATAGAATGTGTCGGCAGATAAGAACCATTTGGCCCATCTAGTCTTCCCAATATACTAAATACTATGGATAGCCACCGGCCCTATCTTATATGAAGGATGGCCTTATGCCTATCCCATGCATGCTTAAACTCCTCCACTGCATGCTTAAACTCCTCCACTGTATTTACCTATCTAGAAACTCCTCCCATGCATGCTTAAACTCCTCCACTGTATTTACCTATCTAGAAACTCCTGCATCCTTTCCACCTGTATCGGCGTCCGACCCCTTTCCAACCCCATCGCCCCCCCTCTGTCTACCCCCTTTAAAGCAACGGCTAGCTCCATGGGACCCCCCACACACTGTGCATTCGTGCTTGAACTTGCACTTAACACCGAATCTGCAGCTTCCCTCATTAAAGAGGAAACACAACCCTTTCGCCAACGCAGCCACCAGTGCTCCCGGAGACGACCCCCCGGGCTCACCCCGAAA
Organism: Bufo bufo; assembly: GCF_905171765.1. Taxonomy (NCBI): domain Eukaryota; kingdom Metazoa; phylum Chordata; class Amphibia; order Anura; family Bufonidae; genus Bufo; species Bufo bufo. The sequence continues at coordinate 153,929,772 of NC_053390.1, read as the reverse complement.
GGACTGCCTCGCCCTCGGCGGAGCCGTTACCTTCAACCATAACCCAATATCCTTTTGGTCCCACCGGATATCAGACCTAACCGCCTTACGCTGCCGGAACTGCTCGTCATATCGGAGCCATCCCACCCCGCCGTATACCCGATACGTCTCCCCTATGGCATCTTGGTAACAGAACAACACCGAACAACATTCTGGGGACCTCTCCCCAATGACACTTGCTAATATGGCAAACGCTTGCAGCCAATTAGCAAACGTACGGGGAATCAACCTATGCCGCCGCTTCTCCTCCTCCTCCTTTTTGCCCACATCCTTCTTAACCCCATCCAAATTAAACCGTTCTAAGGGGAGCAGTGAAAATATTTCCACATATTCCCCTTTCCAAATCTTCTCTTTTACCTCCTGCTTCAAATGGGCCCCCAAAGGGCCCTCAAAGCACACATACACCTCCCCACGCGCTCTGTCATCCAGCCTCTGCCCCTCCTCCTCTTCCCCTATCTGCGTCTCCACAGACACCGACCCCCCACTCGATCCAGCCACCGGCCCTGGCAACACACCCCACGCCGGCAATGGCGACCCCCCTGCTGACCCCAAACTAGACTACCAACCCGCCAAACCCCCCAAAAACTGCCCCAACCCTTTTCCTAACTCACCCATGACCACCCCCCCAACACTTCCCACCGGGAAGCCCTGCGCTAACAAGGGACCCCAAGAAGTCTCACCAGGCACCACGGACGCTGTGACTCCCGCTGCCGCAGATCCTGACTCCCGCTGAACGGACTCTCCCTCGGCGTAGCTCCTGGACGTAGACGGCAAATCCTCCCGGACGACTTGCACGACCCTCTGGATGACGCTGGCAGGCCTCTGGCACGACGACACAGCACCTGCCTCCCTAGGGGAATACTCCTCCACTCCGCACGAAACTACACTGAGCCTGCACAGATCTTCTCCACCACTCTGTGCAGCCCGAGGCACCCAGATTTCCTCACTTCGCTGAGTGGACCGCCCGCTAGAACCAGGACTGGGCCGGTCCACCGTTCCAGGTCCTGCATCCCCATGTCTGGCAGCAGAGAGCGGGGGAAGGGGCGTCCCGCTCTGCTCTGGGCCCCGCCGTGCAGTGGGATTCCTCCCGTGACGAGAGCGCCCTGCAACAGGCTGAGTAGGCGCCCTCCGCCGCAGAGGGTCCCTCGAGGGGCTCCCTACTCGGCGCCGGACCCGGGGGGTGCTTTCAGGGCCTAAAACACTGCCTCCTAACCTTAACCCCTACCTCACACCCAAACCCTCTTCATGACCGGCCTCCCCTTACCGCTGCGCTACCTTGTCCGTCCTAACTCACTCAGCACCAGCACTCCGGTTCTTTAACTCCACTTATTCACACGCTACTTAGTGTAGCAAGCTCAGCAGAGCTTCTACCTACATACAAAATTAACAGAGCTGAACAGACTCCATTGACCATAATGGGTTATGATCAGGATGCTGCTTATTTACAGGACAAAAAAGTCTTGCATTTCCAGTCTGTGACAGTGGCCAGAATGCAGATGTGAATGGATAGTATTAGGCTACTTTCACACTGGCTTTTTGACTTTCCGTTTGTGAGGTCCGTTCAGAGCTCTCACAAGCGGTCCAAAACAGATCAGTTTGGCATTAATGCATTCTGAATGGATAAGGATCCGCTAAGAATGCATCAGTTTGCCTCCGTTCCATCTCTATTCCGCTTTGGATGCGGACACCAAAATGCTGCTTGCAGCGTTTTGGTGTCCGTCTGACGAAACTGAGCCAAACGGATCCGTTCTGACACACAATGTAAGTCAATGGGGACTGATCCATTTTCTATGACACGATAGAAAACTGATCCGTCCTCCATTGACTTTCACTGGTGTTCAAGATGGATCCGTCTTGGCTATGATAAAGATAATACAAACGGATCCATTCTGAATGGATGCAGACGTTTGTATTATTTGAGTGGATCAGTCTGTGCAGATCCATGATGGATCTGCACCAAACGCGAGTGTGAAAGTAGCCTTAGATCGAAGTGTAGCATCAGATGCATGTTTAACCTTTCTGCGAAGAGCGACGTACGGATCGTAAGCTGTCTAACCTCGAGCAAATTATAACAGAAATATAACACCAGAACCGAACATCAGAACGAACAGAAGTTCAGTGCATGAATACAGTACCGGAATCTTGCCTATGACACAAATACAGCACAAGGACCAAGTTCACTACATAAATACAGCACCCGAATTATTACATTAAAAATTACAGCCTAAGGCTACATTCACACGTCAGTATTTTTCTATAATCCGATTTTCTGTCCGTTTTTTGCGGATCCGTTGTTCCTGAAAATGTTTCCGTATGTCATCCGTTTTTTGCGGATCCGTAAAAAACGGAAAGATGTCTAAATTTAAGAAGCAAATAAAGTTGTTTGGATTTCTTTGAAAAAAAGTGAAAAGAAGTGAATAAAAAGACAAGATATGATTACCTCAGGTGCCATTTTCTTTGGTTCATCGTGAGGTAAAGAGCTCTGTGTGGAAATTTTGCTGTATAGCCATTTTTCCGTGCATACTCTCCTGCGAAAACATGCCGAAGGATATTTGTGGAGTTCTGTTCCATTGGGTCCTATTTCGCTTATTTGGACAACAACCAGCAATGTTGGAAGAAGAACCGGAGAGGAGGAGGAGGAGACACTGGATTCATCCCATTGTTGCGCAGAGAATTCAGAAGGGAAAATTTCATACACTTTATAATGATCTGCGTCAAGACCCCTTCAAGTTTCAAAATTTTTGCCGTATGTCCATGGAGTCATTTGATCACCTTTTGTCGTCTCTCCACCCTGACCTTAACTTCATGGACACTAGCATGCGGCGCAGCATCTCTGCCGAACAAAGGCTTATTGTCACGTTGAGGTAAGTTTTTATCGGTAATATGAATATTTTGTGTATTTTAATTGAACTAAACAAATTTTTTTTTTTCCCACAGATTCCTTGCAACTGGAAATTCGTTTGCATCGCTGCACTTTGAATTTTTGCTAGGGATCTCAACTATCTCTGGGATTGTCTGCCATACGTGTAAAGTCATATGGCAGCGACTCAGAGATGCGGTGATGCCCACCCCCAAGGCGGAAGATTGGCTTCGTATCGCCGAGGGTTTTTTCCAATCCGCGCAGTTTCCAAACTGCATTGGGGCACTGGACGGAAAGCACATCCGTGTGAAGAAACCGCCTCACTCAGGGTCCCGGTTCTTCAATTACAATCAATATTTTTCAGTAGTGCTGATGGCCTTGGTTGACAGTAACTACAAGTTTGTAATTGTGGATATCGGGGCCTACGGGAGCACTTCGGACAGCCGCATCTTTAGTGTTTCCAGAATGGGTGAACGGCTTCGTGAAAACCAGCTTGCCCTGCCAGAGCCAAGAAGACTACCCGGATCTGCAGGTCCGCCGGCTCCATTTGTGATCGTGGCAGACGAAGGATTCGCATTGTCACATCACCTGATGCGGCCCTTCCCTAGACGCGATCTGGATGACAGGAAGCGCATCTTCAATTATCGATTGACTCGCGCCCGTCGGTATGTGGAGTGCGCTTTTGGAATACTGTCCACTAAGTGGAGAGTATTCATGTCATCCATACAGATGAATCCGGACAATGCCACCCTGGTGATACAGGCTTGTGTACTGCTGCACAACTTCACCAGGATACATGATGCCTCCGCTGATGCTGATTTTGGTCAAAATGTGCCATCTTCAGTCAATTTTGATCTCAGTCGGACTGGAAGACCGGGAACGGCTGGGCTAGCTGTTCGGGATTTCTATGCCGACTTTTTCAGCAGTCCAGAGGGGGCATTACCGTGGCAATTGGAAGCCATCCGTGGAAGTCGTTGATTTCAGCTTGAATCTGGTTTCCAAATTACTTTCCAAATTTTCAATTTATTAGTTTAGTTAGATCCCCTGTTGTTAGTTTAGTTTAGGGACTCGCAAGATAAAGAGGACCCTTGACGTGGGCTTGCGAGCTGAGGTATTTAATATTTTACAAATGACTATCATTTTCTCAAAATTAGGTGATAGTGTTATAATTTTTGGTGTTTTTTTTTGCTATTAAATACCTTCAAATACCTCAAAATAACATTAGTCAAAAAATGATCAAAATGTAATTTTGAATTGTGTTTTTGAAACCCCATTTTCTTTATTTTTGCAACCAATAAAAATGTTAAAAAAATGTGTTTGCAGTTAATTTTTAGAACTATATGTTATTAACGTTAATTCTATAAATAAAAATTAATAGACATATTTAAATGAAAAATGTCATTTATTTTGGCAAACAAATTTTTAGGAAAGGAAAAAATTAAAGGTCAAAAAGATCCCTTGTAAAAGGGCCAGGGTTTGAACTTGGGAGACGAGTTGCCTGAGAAGACCTGGGGTGTCCAGCCTCGAATTGAAAACTCGACAGGGATGAGCTGTCTCCGTGATGGAATCGAGATGGGGGTGGATTCTGTGCAAAAGTTGGAGCAAATGGCCTCCAATTAAGCATTACATCTCGGTCACGCTCTAAATTGTGCACCGTTTCGATTGGTTCTTGTGGACCTGCAAATAGGTCCATCAACAGTGCCACAGCAGATAGACACCGAGCTTTTCGTTCCTCGGGTATTTTTTTTAGTAAGGGCACAAGACTTTTAACCATCGTTTCATCCGCACTCTCACCACGATTCTGGTTTAAATAGTCCATAACCCTTGCTTCAACAATGGCTCGAGTATCTAAACCAGAATCGTGGGGAGAGGGACCCCTACGTCTACCCGAGGAACGAGGCTGGGAGCTTATCTGCTGTGGCACTGTTTGAATTTCCGGGACATCCTCCACGACTGTTTCTATTGGGGAGTTTCATCCGTGGATGGAGGGGCAGATGGGTTTTCTTGTGATGCTGGCCCAGATGGTGCTTGGTCAACCTCCGGAGCACTGCTGAGGTTATCAACGGTCCTGTAAAATATTTTCAGAAGTATTATTAAAAAGTTAATTAATCTAGAAAAACAAAAAAGTTTAAATGATTATTATTTGACAGACATGCATATCTGGGAAACGTCAAGCAATTTCCGACCTACATTTCCCATCATTTCCGAACAGCATACAGAAATCCTCTTAATAGGAGCATTGTGGGAGTTGCTAGTTGCCAACAGTTTTATGCATGACGCAGGGTCACTATCCAAGCTATTGGATATGAAAAAACCATAGGCCCACTGCTGACGAGAATAACTGATTCTGTCTGGATAGATTGACTATCTAGTTCAACTAAACCCACAGGATTCCTCACTCAATGAGTGTTGTCCAACTAAAACTCCCACGTTGGCCTACTGTAAGCTGATAGCTGTATGCTGTTTGTGCATGCTGGTAGTTGTAGTTTGGCAACAGCGGGAGGGCCGCAGGTTGAGCATGCCTGTTATTTTGTAACATAGAGGCTTTCTCATGGTGATGTGGACGTTTCAAGATAAAAAATACCTTTGGATAGGTGAAAATTCTGATCAAATGGTATATTAATAGGGACTCCTGACTTGCACCATATTGTGTAACAGCAAAAGGATCCGTTCACATTTACTTACATTGTACCTCAGGACGGATCCCTTTGGTTCACCACCTCCTGGAGCACACCTAAATTCGTAATACATCATTTAGGCCTCTTTCACACTTGCGTTGTCCGGATACGGCGTGTACTCCACTTGCCGGAATTACACTCCGGATCCGGAAAAACGCAAGTGTACTCAAAGCATTTGAAGATGGAACCTTACAGTCCGTGCGGCTCCCGGTGCGCTCCAGAATGACGTCAGGGCGCCCGTGCGCATGGATGACGTGATCCATGTTATCATATGATCCATGCGCTTGGGGTGCCCTGACGTCACTCTGGAGCGCCCGGGGAGACGCACGGACGGTAAGTACACTGCTCCCCCGCTCCCCGCTACACTTTACCATGGCTGCCAGGACTTTAGCGTCCCGGCAGCCATGGTAACCACTTTGAAAAAGCGAAATGTCGGATGCGGCAATGCGCCGAAATGACGTTTAGCTTAATGGCCGGATACGGATCAATGCCTTTCAATGGGCATTAATTCAGGATCCGGCCTTGCGGCAAGTGTTCCGGTTTTTTGGCCGGAGCAAAAAGCGCAGCATGTTTAGTAAAAGAGGCATGATGCCAGTCAAATTTAGGCATTTTAAATGGATCCATATCCAATCTGAATGCATTGGTCCTTATCTGGTCATTTTTGGGCCGCTTGCGAGAGCCTGAAAACTGAATTCACAGGTCGACCGAGAAACGCCAGTCTGCCAAGAACCAAACTATACTCATCAAGATGACATTTAAATATAATATTATTAAAACATTACTTACGGTCTTGTTTCCATTATAGGCCGTAGAAATTGCAAATTTTCTGTATATAGGTAAGGCTTTTTTGCCAAAGAACCATCCCCACTTTTATGCCGCAGGTTCAATTCCCTCTTAAACTGGTCACGGCAAGAGTACCAGCGGTTTTTTATTTTGCTGACTAGGATAAAAAAAGAAAAAAGAATGAACTGACATATATTTTAAAATTGCAATCATAAAAAAAACACCACATATCTGAGATTTACACACTATCCAAACACTAATCTACTCAATTTAAAGTTTTAGCTGTAAGGCTGGCATGCAGTACCTCAGGCCCTCATGCTGTTTCCAAACTACAACTCCCATCATTTCTGCACAGGCTACAGCTATCAGCCTATAGCATGGCATGTTAGGTGTTGTAGATTGTCCGAAGCAGGATGGCCACAGCTTGAGCAGCCATGCTATAAGGAGTTAACATGTATGCAAGGCCCTAAAAAAAAAAGTAGCCATATGCAGCTGTATTAATAATGCCTTGCTCTGCCCAGGTTTGCAAAGCAAAAATCTGGGACTGGGGGTTCAAATGTTTGCAAACCAGCTCCAAAAGCATGCATATGCAGATGTATATGAATGCCTTGCTATGCACAGGTTTGCAAAGTAAAAATCTTAGACGGTGGGGTTCAAATGTTTGCAAACCAGCTCCAAAGTAAAAATCTTTGACCTAAGGATTTTTAAAGTTTGCCAAGCAAAAAAAACTGGATAGTTATTCTATATGGAATGCATGGTCAGCCTGCTGCTCTCCAAATGCTGAAAAACTACTACTCTAGACAGCACGGCATAGGAGGAGTAGTAGTTAGGAGAGCCATAAATTACACCTTCCTGAGTACATGCATTTCATACAAGAAATCTGACCAGACATATAAACATATATAAATTACTCACTGATGATTTGACGCTTCTTGGCATCTGCTTTTGCAAATTCTGCCCCATTAAGTTCCGTGGCAATTTCCTCCCAGGACCTATCTTTCTGCACGCGGTCATGGTATGCCTCCAGCCGTGTATCCCATAGATTGGGACGCTCTTCAATCAAAGTGATCAAACGCTCAACATCGTACAGTGGCATCTTGACAACTTGCCAACTTCTCCAGTCTGATTACCACAAATCTGGATCCAGCTCTGCCAAGCCCTTCCCCTTTGTTTTCTGTGGGCAGGATTTAATTTCCAGGAACGGATTCCGTTTAAAACGGATGACATACGGAATGACAGCCGAATGTCATCCGTTTTTTGCGGATCCATTGACTTTGTATTGTACCAGGATCCGATTTTTCAGGACAAGAATAGGACATGTTTTATATTTAAACGGACATGCGGAACGGAACAACGGAAACGGACAGCACACATTGTGCTGTCCGTTTTTTTCCAGGACCCATTGAAAATGAATGGGTCCAGATCTGGTCCTGATCTGTTCCTGAAAAAACGGAACAGATCAGGAAAGAAAAAACGGACGTGTGAATGGACCCTTAGGCTACTTTCACACTAGCGTTCGAAGCGGGTCCGTCTGATGTTTCATCAGACGGATCCGCTCCTGTAATGCAGACGTTTGCATCCGTTCAGAACGGATCCGTCTGCATTATAACTTAGAAAAATTTCTAAGTGTGAAAGTAGCCTGAGCGGATCCGTCCAGACTTTACATTGAAAGTCAATGAGGGCGGATCCGTTTGAAGATTGAGCCATATAGTGCCATCTTCAAACGGATCCGTCCCGATTGACTTACATTGTAAGTCTGGACGGATCCGCTCGCCTCCGCACGGCCAGGCGGACACCCGAACGCTGCAAGCAGCGTTCAGGTGTCCGCTCACTGAGCGGAGCGGAGGCTGAACGCTGGCAGGCGGATGCATTCTCAGCGGATCCGCCTCCACTGAGAATGCATTAGGGCCGGATGGCTGCGTTCAGGGCCGCTTGTGAGCCCCTTCAAACGGAGCTCACGAGCGGACACCTGAACGCAGGTGTGAAAGTAGCCTAAGCCAATAAGTGAAATACAGTAGCAGAACCAAACCCACAAGTCAAATAGTGCATGAGAACTAAGCCCATACATACAGCTCCAGAACCATGTGTAGTACATATATACATCACCAGATTAAAAAGGTCCAATAAAAATACCATTTGAGTAGTCAGTAGAGATGGCCTTATGGTTCAGCCGGCGGTCATTTCAAGGCAAACTTTGCTCGTTCGCGATTAGCCGAACATGCAAACATATGGCGATATTTGCACGCGCCATATTTTTTTGCATAGCGCCGAACTTTGACCCATGACTCATCCATCAGGTGGGACAGGATAGCCAATTGAGACGTTTTAGCACATGGACACAACTCCTACCTTATAAATAAACCTGATCTGGCTGCCATTTTACATTCAGTCTTTTGCCAGTGTAGGGAGAGGTTGCTGTGTGGAGCAGGGACAGACTGTTAGGGACACCAAACGCTAGCTAATAGGGCCACAAAGGTCTTTTTAAGGACTGGTATAGGTGTGCTATTGATAGGCGTGACATACTGAGGGTGTGATATACTTATAATATACTTTCTAACATAGAAAGTATATTATAGTGTATTTGCATTGTGCAGCAGTGTTGTGCGGTTCTGCTGAGAATGCAGCATTTCCAGGCCTTGCTTTGAGAGATGCTGCATTCTGCTGTTGCGGGCACTGACAGAGGAATTTCCACCCACAGAGAAACAGTTGCTGGTACCAATCCTACTGCGCATGCAAGAAGAGGGCGGATTGAAGATGTGTTGGTTTACTTTGGATATGAGATCATTCGTACATCCAACCCATCGACAGCCGACCTCCGGATCCAGCCTCAGGGAACGCCTAGACCGACAGGTGTCCGACTACATTGGGTTAACGGCCGATGTGGACGCTCTAAAAAGCGAGGAGCCCCTTGACTACTGGCACAATTTGCCATGGAACTCTTTGCTTGTCCCTCTTCAAGTGTCCTGTCCAAAAGGACGTTTAGCGCAGCAGGGGGATCGTGACCAATAAGTGCACTCGCCTAGCTCACGACAGTGTGGACTACCTCAATTTTTAAAAATGAATGAGGCATGTATTTCGGAGGAATTCAACACCTGTGACAACCACATTTAATTGAACTTTACTTATTACCATAGTTTTTTTTCAAGAGGTGGGATTTTGTTGGTCATATTTTTTATACAATTTAATATTTTTTGTTCTTTTAAACATATGTATTTGACATGTATTTGCACTGGCCTGCAGTAAAATTGATATGCAATGACCGTCTAATAGACATAGAATGTGTCGGCAGATAAGAACCATTTGGCCCATCTAGTCTGCCCAATATACTGAATACTCTGAATAGCCCTTGGCCCTATCTTATATGAAGGATGGCCTTATGCCTATCCCATGCATGCTTAAACTCCTTCACTGTATTTGCAGCTACCACTTCTGCAGGAAGGCTATTCCATGCATCCACTACTCTCTCAGTAAAGTAACACTTCCTGATATTACTTTTAAACCTTTGCCCCTCTAATTTATAACTATGTCCTCTTGTAGCAGTTTTTCTTCTTTTAAATATTTTCTCCTCTTTTACCTTGTTGATTCCCTTTATGTATTTAAAAGTTTCTATCATATCCCCTCTGTCTCGTCTTTCTTCCAAGCTATACATGTTAAGGTCCTTTAATATTTCCTGGTAAGTTTTATCCTGCAATCCATGTACTAGTTTAGTAGCTCTTCTCTGAACTCTCTCCAAAGTATCAATATCCTTCTGGAGATATGGTCTCCAGTACTGCGCACAATACTCCAAATGAGGTCTCACTAGTGCTCTGTAGAGCAGCATCAGCATCTCCCTCTTTCTACTGGTAATGCCTCTCCCTATACACCCAAGCATTCTGCTAGCATTTCCTTCTGCTCTATGACATTGTCTGCCTACCTTTAAGTCTTCTGAAATAATGACCCCTAAATCCCTTTCCTCAGATACTGAGGTTAGGACTGTATCACTGATTTTATATTCTGCTCTTGGGTTTTTACGCCCCAGGTGCATTATCTTGCACTTATCAACATAAAATTTTAGTTGCCAGATTTTTGACCATTCCTTTAGTTTTCCTAAAACCTTTTCCATTTGGTGTATCCCTTCAGGAATATCAACCCTGTTACAAATCTTTGTGTCACCAGCAAAAAGACACACCTTACCATCAAGGCCTTCTGCAATTTCGCTGATAAAGATATTAAACAATATCGGTACCAGAACAGATCCCTGAGGTACCCCACTGGTAACAAGACCATGGTCTGAATATACTCCATTGACTACAACCCTCTGTTGTCTGTCCCTCAGCCACTGCCTAATCCATTCAACAATATGGGAGTCCACGCACAAAGACTGCAATTTATTGATAAGCCTTCTATGTGGGACAGTGTCAAAAGCCTTACTAAAGTCCAGATAAGCGATGTCTACTGCACCTCCGCCATCTATTATTTTAGTAACCCAATCAAAAAAAATCAATAAGATTAGTTTGACATGATCTCCCTGTAGTAAACCCATGCTGTTTTTCATCTTTCAATCCATGGGATTTTACATGTTCCACAATACTCTCCTTAAGTATGGTTTCCATTAATTTCCCCACTATTGATGTCAGGCTTACTGGCCTATAGTTGCCCGATTCCACCCTACTACCTTTCTTGTGAATGGGCACAACATTTGCCAATTTCCAATCTTCTGGGACGACTCCTGTTGCCAGTGATTGGTTAAATAAATCTGTTAATGGTTTTGCTAGTTTGCCGCTGAGCTCTTTTAATAGCTTTGGGTGTATCCCATCAGGCCCCTGTGACTTATTTGTATTAATTTTAGACAGCTGACTTAGAACCTCTTCCTCTGTAAAGACACATGCATCAAAGGAGTCATTATTCTTCTTTCCTGAGGTCCTTTTCCTTCATTTTCCTTTGTAAAAACTGAACAGAAGTATTCATTGAGGCAGTCAGCTAGTTCTTTATCTTCTTCCATATACCTTCCTTATTTTGTTTTTAATTTGGTATTTCCTTGTTTTAGTTTCCTTTTTTCATGCATGTATCTGAAGAATGTTTTATCGCCCTTTTTTACTGACTGAGCTAATTTATCTTCTGCCTGTGCTTTAGAAGCTCTTATAACTTGTTTGGCCTCTCTTTGCCTAATCTTATAAATTTGCCTGTCATCCTGTTTTTTTGTTTTTTTTTATAATTCCTAAATGCTATCTTTTTGTTTTTAATGATTTTGGCCACTTCTGCTGAGTACCAGAGTGGTCTCTTCCTTTTTTTGCTTTTACTGACAAGCCTAATGCAATTTTCTGTTGCCTTAAATTCTGTTCAATACTGTATAACTCCATCCACATAATCACTTGATGTTTTCTGTCTGGTGGATGCCTAATGTTTGGGGCTTGTACTCCACTGGCCTGCAATAAAATTGATATACAATGACTGTCTAATATACCTCCAGCCACATAATCACTTGTTCTTTTCTATACAGTGAATGTCTAATGTTTGGGGCCTGTACTCCAATGGCCTGCAGTAAAATTGATATTCAATGACCGTCTAATATACATCCAGCCACATAATAACTTGATTTTTTCTGTCTGGGAATGCCTAATGATTGGGGTCTATACTCCACTGGCCTGCATTAAAATTGGTATCCAATGAACGTCTAATATACCTCCATCCTGTCACAGTCGTTACCTTTGACTGTGACCTTCCGTCCTTGCTCGTTCGGCGCTCCTTGCTGAAGTTTCGTTTCTGTGTGTTTGTTGTTCTGTATGGGTTAACTCCCCTGTATTCCTATTAGGAGTTTGTCACGGAACCATGAACCAGACGTACAACAAGAGATAAGTGAAAATAAGAAGGCTTTATTGAAAATAAAGCTGTAAAGCAAAGTCCAAACGGATGGTGAAACCGAGCAGAGTCTTTGCGAAGCCAGAGGTCAGGAACCAGAAGGGTAGTCAGACGAAGCCAGGATCAGGAACCAGCAGGGTAGTCAGACGAAGCCAGGATCAGGAACCAGCAGGGTAGTCAGACGAAGCCAGGATCAGGAACCAGAAGCAGCAGCAGTCTTAGAAGCATGTGAACACAAGAGGACCAAGCAAGGAACTGAAGCCACAGACCTCCTATATATATGAGCTAGGCATCCAGCTCCTCCCAGTGGGAAGGAGGAGCCGCAGGGTGGAAGGCTACAAGAAACCCAGAAACCAAGATGGCCGCCAGCACATGTCAAACGAAGGAGAACAGCAAGAAGGTAAGACCATGACAGTACCTCCCCCTCAAGGGCCCCTCCTCCGCGGAGCACAAAACGGTTTCTGAGGGAAGCGTGCGTGGAAGGCTCGGAGCAAGGCAGGAGCATGGACATCTGCGGAGGGAACCCAGGAACGCTCCTGTGGACCATAACCACGCCAATGGACCAAAAACTGCAACCGACCGCGGACCAGGCGTGAGTCCAGGATATTGCTCACCTCATATTCCTCACGATTGCCCACTTGGACCGGACGAGGCCGAGGAACCGAGGAAGTGAAACGATTACACACCAGTGGCTTCAACAGGGAGACATGAAACACGTTGGAGATCCGCATGCCAGGAGGAAGCGCAAGGGCATAGGCTACCGGGTTTACCCTGCGAAGCACTCGGAAGGGACCAACAAAGCGAGGCGCCAGCTTGGGAGTGGGCACTCGAAGGTTGAGGTTGCGGGTGGACAACCATACACGGTCTCCGACCTGGTAGGAAGGAGCAGGCGCTCGTCTGCGATCAACCTGGAGTCTCTGGCGCTGCGCAGAGACCTCAAGGGACTTCTGGATCTGTACCCAAGAAGCACGTAGGACGGAAAGGTGATCCTCCACAGCCGGAATATCCTGGGGAGAGAATACCTCCGGTAACACGGCAGGTTGGAACCCATAATTGGCCATGAAGGGAGACGTCCCAGAGGAAGAGTTCACCGCCGTGTTCCTGGCAAACTCGGCCCAAGGCAGGAGGTCAACCCAATTGTCTTGGTGATCGGAGACATAGCAACGAAGGAATTGCTCCAAGGCCTGATTGGATCGTTCTGCGGCCCCATTGGACTGAGGGTGGTAGGCCGAGGAGAAGGAGAGATGAATCCCCAACTGGGAGCAAAAGGCGCGCCAGAACCTGGACACAAACTGACTCCCCCGATCCGACACAATCTCCTTGGGCAAACCGTGCAACCGGAAGACCTCCCTGGCAAAAATCGTGGCCAACTCTTGTGCAGAGGGTAACTTCTTGAGAGGAACACAGTGGCACATTTTGGAAAACCGATCCACAATCATGAGAATGACCGTATGGCCTCGGGATGCAGGGAGGTCCACAATGAAATCCATCCCCAGGTGTGACCATGGGCGCTCCCCGGTGGCTATGGGTTGCAGAAGGCCCAACGGAAGGTGCCGAGGGGACTTACTCTGGGCACAAATGGAGCATGCCGCTACATATGCGGCGATGTCGGAACGTAGGGAAGGCCACCAGAACAGACGTGAAACAGCCCAGGACAGCTGATTCTTTCCAGGATGCCCCGCGGTCTTGGAGTTATGGTAGGTTCGCAACAACCGAGTGCGCAACTCCTCAGGCACAAAACATCTGCCGTTGGGTCTCCCAGAGGGAGCACCAGATTGAGCCGCCAAAATCTGCTCACCCAGGGGAGAGGTCAGGCTGGTGCGAATGGCGGCCAGGATCTGATTCGGAGGTATGACCGAAGTCGGAATCGACTCCTCCCTGGACAGCTCGGAGTACTGCCGTGATAAGGCATCCGCCCTGATGTTCTTGGAACCGGGTAGGTAGGAGACCACGTAATTAAAACGTGACAAGAACAGAGCCCATCTGGCCTGACGTGGTGTCAATCTCTTGGCCTCAGAAAGGTAGGTCAGATTCTTGTGGTCCGTCAGGATGAGAACCGGAACCACCGAACCCTCGAGCAAGTGCCTCCATTCTTTAAGGGCCTGCACGATGGCCAATAACTCCCTGTCACCAATCTGATAGTTGCACTCCGCGGAAGACAGTTTCCGGGAGTAAAACCCACAAGGAAGCAGAGGACCCTCTGGTGTTCTACGCTGAGACAGAAGGGCGCCTACTCCCGTCTCAGACGCGTCCACCTCGAGGACAAAGGGCAACCCAGGGTTGGGATGCGACAGAATCGGAGCCGACACAAAGGCGGACTTTAGGGCCTCAAAAGCTCGGATGGCCTCGAGCGGCCAGACCTGAGAATTACTGCCCTTCCTGGTCAGATCCGTGAGAGGCTTGGCCAGCATGGAAAGGTCCCTGATGAACTTCCGATAATAATTGGCGAAGCCCAAAAAGCGCTGCAGGGAACGAAGACCACTGGGCTGGGGCCACTGTAAGACAGCCGAAACCTTCTCAGGATCCATGGAGAACCCCTCAGCGGAAATGATGTAACCTAAGAAGGTTACCTGGGATCGGTGAAATTCGCATTTCTCAAGCTTACCGAACAGCTTGTTCTCTCGTAACCGTTGCAACACTCGTCTGACATCCAGAATGTGGGCCTCCATGGATTCAGAATATACCAAGATGTCATCCAAATAGACCACCACACACTGCTGCAACAGGTCACGGAAAACATCGTTGATGAATTCCTGAAAGACTGCGGGCGCATTGCACAACCCAAAGGGCATAACCAAGGATTCGTAATGACCGGTCCTGGTGTTAAACGCGGTCTTCCACTCATCGCCCGCCTTGATCCTTACCAGGTTATATGCCGCCCTCAGGTCGAGTTTGGTAAAGACCGTGGCCCCTTTAAGGCGATCGAACAGCTCGGAAATCAAGGGTATCGGGTAAGCGTTCTTGATCGTGATGCGATTGAGACCCCTGTAATCGATGCAAGGCCTCAACTCACCGCCCTTCTTTTTCACAAAGAAAAATCCAGCCCCTGCCGGGGACGAAGATTTGCGAATGTGTCCGCGTGAAAGCGCCTCCCTCACGTACTCCTCCATGGCCTCATTCTCCGCTACCGACAGTGGATAGACTTTGCCACGAGGAGGAACGGCACCAGATTGTAACTCTATGGCACAATCGTATGGGCGGTGCGGAGGTAGGGCAACCGCGCGCACCTTATCGAATACATCCCGGTACTCCTCGTATTCAGGAGGCAACAGAGAGTCCGAGGAAGTACACAGCAACTTGACAGACCCATGGATGCAACTAGCCCCACACTGCGGTGACCACGAGAGGATCTCGACCGATCTCCAATCGAAAGTCGGATTATGCTTCTGGAGCCAGGGGTACCCCAAGACCACCGAGTAGTGTGGAGACGAAATAACCTGGAGGCAGACCGACTCTCTGTGAACGGCACCAATGGCTATCCCCACTGGAAGGGTCTCATGAGTCACGTGTGGCGGCAGAAGGGGTCTGCCGTCTATCGCCTCAAGAGCCAGTGGGGAACCTCGAGCCTGCAGAGGAATGGAATTGGCGGCAGCGAACACACTATCAATGAACAAACCACCAGCACCAGAGTCCACCAACGCCTGGGTCGTCACCGAGCCCCCGACCCAGGAGAGGACAACAGTGATCAGTGGTTTGTCAACACGGGAAACCGGGGACGAGGAGACTCCACCCAAGATCTGCCCCCGACAGGATCTCAGGTACGAGCGTTTTCCCGGACGGTTCGGACATGCCAACCGAAAATGCCCACCGAGACCACAGTACATGCATCGGCCCTCGCGTCTCCGGAGTGCCCTCTCCCCCTCGGACAGGCAAGCAAACCCCAGCTGCATGGGTTCACCCCCAGACAAGTCATCCCCAGGAGGCGTGGGAGGAGAGGGAGGCACGGGTGGGACAGCAAACGTAGGCACCAATCTGTTAGAAGACCTCCGCAGGTTCTCCTTAAAGGAAGGTCTCTCCCTGAGTCTGGTGTCAATCAAAATCAGGAAAGAAATAAGAGACTCGAGCTCAACTGGTAGGTCCTTAGCTGCAACCTCATCCTTCAAGGCATCCGAGAGACCATGAGAGAAAGCAGCGACCAGAGCCTCATTATTCCAGCCCACCTCTGCTGCCAGGGTACGAAACTCAATGGCGTATTCAGCTACGGATCGTGAACCCTGTCTGATGGACATAAGGAGCTTCGCAGCAGAGGCAGCACGAGCCGGCACATCGAATACCTTCCGAAGAGAAGCAACAAAACCGGAAAACTCGGCAACCACCGGATTGTTGTTCTCCCATAAAGGGCTGGCCCAGGCCAAGGCCTTGTCCGAGAGCAGCGAGATCAAGAAGCCCACCTTTGATCTCTCAGTGGGAAAGGCATGTGGCAGCAACTCGAAATAAATGCCCACCTGGTTAAGGAAACCTCGGCACTGAGTTGGCTCTCCCCCAAAGCGCTGTGGAAGAGGGGCAGAACCGGTCATACCCCGAAACACCGCAACAGGCGCAACAACAGGTGTCGGGGTAGACTCTGGCGCAACAACCGGAGCGGCAGTAGGAGCGAGCCCAGGAGCGACAACCGACCCATCGGCAACGGGAGCGAAATGAGCCGTGCGTTCAAGCAGGGTTTGCAACGCCACAGCGAACCGACCCAACAGGTGATCCTGCTGATCAAGTCTGGCAACCAGCGTGGGTAGCGAGGATGGCCCTGTACCGTCAGAATTCATGGCTTGGTCCTAATGTCACGGAACCATGAACCAGACGTACAACAAGAGATAAGTGAAAATAAGAAGGCTTTATTGAAAATAAAGCTGTAAAACAAAGTCCAAACGGATGGTGAAACCGAGCAGAGTCTTTGCGAAGCCAGAGGTCAGGAACCAGAAGGGTAGTCAGACGAAGCCAGGATCAGGAACCAGCAGGGTAGTCAGACGAAGCCAGGATCAGGAACCAGCAGGGTAGTCAGACGAAGCCAGGATCAGGAACCAGAAGCAGCAGCAGTCTTAGAAGCATGTGAACACAAGAGGACCAAGCAAGGAACTGAAGCCACAGACCTCCTATATATATGAGCTAGGCATCCAGCTCCTCCCAGTGGGAAGGAGGAGCCGCAGGGTGGAAGGCTACAAGAAACCCAGAAACCAAGATGGCCGCCAGCACATGTCAAACGAAGGAGAACAGCAAGAAGGTAAGACCATGACAGAGTTAATCCTCTGTCTGCTCCATGGGTGTGGTCTCTCTGCTGCACCCATGGAACCTGTATATAAGGCTGAGGTTTCCTCAGTTCTGTGTCAGCTCTCCTGGTGTGTGTTGTCTGTCCTGTTCCTGGTTTGTACTCTCTCCCATGCTGCTGACCCTTGGGATCTGTGTCTGTCTGTCTGTGCTCTGTGAGTTTCCCTACTTGTTCATTTGCGTCCTCTTTCCCGTCCATTTTGATGTCTTCCTTCCTGTCTTTCTGTTATCTGTTCTGTTAGTTATGTTTTAGTTACTTTGTGTTTATTCTGATGTCTGTGTTCAGCAAGCCTTTGCAGCAGAGTGGCAGGACAAGGCCATGCAGTTTACTACTGGTGGAGCAAGTCCTTCTCTGCTCATTGCCACTCCTGCTCCCTTGCGTGAACTCCTGCTTGTATCATTAGTTGCTCTGTTTTGTATTTGCCTGTATGTTATGTATGCCTATGTGCCGTCGGTACCTTCTGGTACCTGTTGTCCATTCGCTCCTGCTGTCACTGTCTAGTTCACGCTCCAGAGTGGACCCTGGCAACTTCCTGCGGCTAAGTCTAACCCTACCATCTAGGGCTCTAGTTAAAAGCAGGAGTTGCTTAGTTATGCCCCTCTGGAGTATTACTAGACAGTGGCGCAGTGGGGGTTGTTCTTTTCTGTATGCTGATTGAATAATTTTTTGGGCCTGTAGTCCACTGGCCTGCAGTAAAATTGATATCCATTGACCGTCTAATATACCTCCAGAGACATAATCACTTGATCTTTTCTTTACGGTGAATGCATAATTGTTGGGGCCTGTTATCTAACTGGCCAACAGTAAGATTGTTATACGGTGACCGCCTAATGTAACTTTAGCCACATTATCAATTGTTCTTTTCTGTACGGTGAATGAATAATTTTTGGGGCCTGTAGTCCACTGGCCTGCAGTAAAATTGATATCCATTGACCGTCTAATATACCACCAGCCACATAATTACTTGATGTTTTCTGTCAGGTGAATGCCTAATGTTTGGGGCCTGTACTCCCGTGGTCTAAAACAACATTTTTCTAGGCTCCAGCAGGGCATATTTTTGACAGTTTCCCTTTAAGACGCATAATAATGGCCCCTGATTAAAATACATATTTTTGGTGGGAATTTTTGCCATTGATCCCCCTCTGGTATGTCACTGGCCATGTTATGGGATGATTTGTGCACTTCTAGTAAGTATTTGGTGGCTGCAAATATGACCTGAATGTTTTTCAGGTTTGCCTGCCATCAAAGTGAATGTGGCCCGCTGCGAACTTGCGGTTTGCGAACATATTTTTATCACGTTCACTAATCGTCCCGGCTGATGTTCGTCCATCACTAGTAGTCAGGTCAGCCTTTGTCATATAAGCTTATACAGTGTGAAACTACATCTCCCAGTATGGCCTGAACAGGTGTAAAGGTATGCTGGGAGTTGATTCACTAAACTGCATGCTACCATCCATCTCTAGTTCTATATCATTCAGGTGACTACAGCACTTATCATACACAGTCAGTGGCAGAATAAACAAATCATTTAGTTCTCCACCCGATTCAGACCAGCCTGATGACATCTCCCGGCCAGCACTTGTATTTGCAGAGAGGATGTCTTCATCTTCTCGCTTTACCAACACATCGGTACCCTGTATGCCAAGAAAAACTCCTCTTAGTGCCACACGCATGGCCATAAATATATTAGCAGCATAAACTGTGCTCCTGAATGTCACATCATGTCATATACTATGCCCCCTGAAAAAAAGTGCCACAAACAGTTCCATATGCTCTGTTCCCTCTGTATATAGTACCACATACAATGCTCTTAATTTTAGTTCCATATGTTCTGTGCCCCCTGTATATAGTGCCACATGCTTGGTGTCCCTTATTAGTGTTGGTCGAGCACCAAAGTGCTTGGGTGCTCGAGTAGAACACCTTGGGATGCTCGGGTGCTCTACAGAGGACCCAAGCACAATGGAAGTCAATGGGAGAACCAGAGCATTAAACCAGGCACCCCCTGCTCTGAAGAGGGGAGGGTGTCTAGTTCACAGAAAAAGGTCAGAAATTGATGGAAACACCAGCGAAATGGTTCGGGAACAGCATGGCGAGGATGTCTGGATGCATCTTGGATTCCCATATCGCTGCTGGAAACGATGTTGTCCGATAGTACGCCACTTTTACAGACTGACAATAATACGCACAAAACCGAAGATAAAATCCATTTTAGAGGAAAAATTGTTAGGAAACATTCTTTCCTGTATATTTACTTGTATATAAGGTGCAAGTGCTACCAAAAATTACACGGAAGAGGCACTCCGATACAACCTGTATATCACATAAAGGAGGGTCTCATTCTCATTGTGGTACAATTGTTCAGGTAGTGGGACTTCTACACTCATAAAGCCTATGCACTAAGTGAAAGGGATGCCAAAAATTACAAGGAACTGGCACAACAATACACCCTTTATTACACATAAAGCAGGGCATCATACACACCCTTGAAAATGTATGATTGATGGCCTGCTGGTGACCCTCAAAAACTATTGGAGCAAGGGCCTGCTGATCTGTCCATCTAAAACATTAGGGGCGAGGGCCTGCTGCTGATGTGACCATCTAAAACATTAGGGGTGAGGGTCTGCTGCTGAGCTGATCCTTAAAAACATTAGGGGCAAGTGCCTGCTGTTGATCTGACCTTCTAAAACATTAGGGGCGAGGGCCTGCTGCTGATCTGACCATCTAAAACATTAGGGGTGAGTGTCTGCTGTTGAGCTGACCATCTAAAACATTAGTGGTGATGGTCTGCTGCTGAGCTGACCCTCTAAAACATTAGGGGAGAGTGCCTGCTGCTGATCTGACCATCTAAAACATTAGGGGTGAGTGTCTGCTGCTGAGCTGACCATCTAAAACATTAGGGGTGAGGGTGTGCTGCTGAGTTGAGTCTCTAAAACATTAGGGGCGAGTGCCTGCTGCTGATCTGACCATCGAAAACATTAAGGGTGAGGGTCTGCTGGTGACCCTCAAAAACATTATGGCGGAGGGCAGGGGCATAGCTAATGGCTCATGGGCCCTGGTGCAAGAGTTCAGCTTGGGCCCCCTACTTCGTGGCAAGGGACAGGGAAACACATAGCCTTCGTGCCACCTGAGGCAAAAATTTAAACAGCATCCCCCCTCAATCCAAATTCTTGACCTAACCCCTTCCCTTCAGAGGTGTAACTTGACCAGCATGTACTTTCTATAATACCAGTATCCTCTTATATGGCACAAGGGACTTTGGGCCCCCTCAGGCTCCTGGGCCCAGTAGCGACTGCTACCTCCGCACCCCCTATAGCTACGCCCCTGGGCGAGGGCCTGCTGGTGACCCTCAAAAACATCATGGGTGAGGGCCTGCTGGCGACCCTCTAAAACATTATGGGTGAGGGCCTGCTGGTAACCCTCAAAAACATTATGGTTGAGGGCCTGCTGGTGAACCCAAAAAACATTATGGGCGAGGGCCTGCTGGTGACCCTCTAAAACATTATGGATGAGGGCCTGCTGCTGAGCTGACCCACTAAAACATTGGAGCAAGGGCAGCCTAATAAGCATGTTGATATGATGGAGGAGGAGGTGGACGAGAAAAGGGAGATTGATCCATATACCCTTTTTAGTGGTGGAAGGGGTGCATGGGAATACAATGTATTCAATAAACCATAAAAGCCACTTTTAGAGTGCCTTTATGTTCATCCGCTTTCCTCTGGTGGATTGCAGAAGTCAGGGGCAATCCAGGCCTTGTTCATTTTTATAAGAGTCAACAGGTCAGCATTTTCAGTTGACAGGTGGATGCGCTTACCACAAACACGGGTGAACAGCACTCCTTAGTAATAATGCTGCGGGTGCTCATCTCCAGGGGAGGTGGTAAAAAGCCCCCCAAATAACAACTCATGGATGTCCAAAAATTAAAAAAATAGAGACAACACGTCCAAAAGGCGGAATTTTATTCCAGATGCAACGTTTCGGCTTAGTGATAGCCTTTGTCAAGCACATGCTTGACAAAGGCTATCACTAAGCCAAAACATTGCATCTGGAATAAAATTCTGCCTTTTGGACGTGCTGTCTTCATTTATTTATTTTTTGGACATCCATGAGGTGGATGCGCTTATCAGTTATTATGCCCCCAGCAGCACTAAATACATGCTCTGACAAAACGCTGGCGGCGGGGCAGGCCAGCACCTCCAAGGCGTAGAGTGCCAGTTCGTGCCATGCGTCCCGCTTGGACCCCTAATAGTTGTAAGGCACAGAGGGATCACTGAGGATGCTGACACGGTCTGCTACGTACTCCTTCACCATCTTCCAAAATGTTTCCCTCCTTGTGTCATAAAACTGTCCCAGGCCTTAAAAAGTGTTGCCCTGCCTCTGTTGAAACTGCTGTGTGTTCCCCTTGTCTCCCCTCCTCGGTTGGCCAAGGAACTACGGACTCTGCAGCCAGCGTTGTCAGCTGGAAATTTTTGGAGCAATTTTTCCAGAAGGACCTTCTGGTCCTGAACCATTTTGCTTGTCTTCTCCACCACAGGAATGATAGATGAGAAGTTCTCTTTGTAGCGGGGGTCGAGAAGGGTGAACAACCAGTAATCGGTGTTGGCCAAAATGTGTACAATGCAAGGGTCACGGGAAAGGCAGCCTAACATAAAGTCAGCGATGTGTGCCAGAGTCCCAACAGACAAGACTTCGCTGTCCTCATAAGGAGGATGACTCTCAATATCCTCATCCTCTTCAACCTCTTCTACCCATCCACGCTGAAGAGATAGAATAAAAACTTCCATGGGTACTACCCTCTGTAGCGGAGGAAACTGTCTCCTGCTCCTCCTCCTCCTCCTCATCATCCAATTTGCGCTGAGAAGACGAACTGAGGGTGGTCTATCACCTTGTGTACTGTCTTTCCCCACATGCAAAGCGTCTGCTTTAATTTTGAACAGAGAGTATTTGACTAGGCACAGTAGTGGGATGGTTACGCTGATAATAGAGTTATCGCCGCTCACCATCTGTGTTGATTCCTCAAAGTTGCATAAAACCTTTCAGAGGTCAGACATCAATGCCCACTCATCGTTTGTGAAGAGCGGAAGCTGACTGGAAAGGCGACGACCATGTTGCACCTGGTATTCCACTACTGCCCTCTGCTGCTCACAAAGCTTGGCCAACATGCGGAACTTCGAGTTCCAGCGCGTGCTCTAGTCGCACAACTTCAGTGTTGACAGACCAGTGGAAGCTGTCGATGACTTGCGGAAATGGGCACACACGCAGCGCACCTTCACCAGTAGCTGAGGCAAATTGGGGTAGGTTTTGAGAAACCGCTGAACCACTAGGTTGAACACGTGGGCTAGGCATGGTATGTGTTTGAGCTTGCCGAGCTCCAAACCCGCCACCGAGTTATGGCCAATATCAGACACAACCATGCCTGGTTCTAGGTTGAGTGATGAGAGCCACAGCTCAGTCTGGTCCCTTATCATCTGCCACATGGTGTGCTGTTTGTCACCTAAGCAGATCAGTTTAAGCACGGCACTGCAGTGCTACACTGCTTCCAGCTACTGACTGATGTCTGACTGATGCTGTAAGATGATAATTCAGAGGTGTAAGTGGAGGAGGAGGCCGAAGAGGAGAAGGGGGGGTTGCAGCCACTAACGTAGGTGGTGGTGGAAACCCTGATGGAAGTAGGGCCCGCAATCCTTGACATCAGTAGCACCTGTGCCATCCCAGAATACGACTCGCTCCCGGCCTCCACAATGTTCACCCAATGTGCCCTCAGGGAAATGTAGCGTCCCTAGCCAAAAGTACTTGTCCATGTGTCTGTCGTTAAGTAAGCCTTCCCAATAACTGCGTTGGTCAGGGCACTGGTGATGTTACGGGACACATGCTGGTGTAAGGCTAGGACTGCACACCGTGAAAAATATTGGCGGCTGGGGACAGAGTGACACGGGATGGCCACCGCCATCAGGCTGCGGAAAGCTTCAGTGTCCACAAGCCTAAATTTCCAGGGCCAGCAATTTGTAAAGGTGTGCATTTAGTGCTATGGCCTGTAAGTGGGTGGCTGGGTATTTGCGCTTTCATTCAAAGGCCTGGAGTATAGACATCTGTACGCTGTGCTGGGACACAGAAATGGATGTGCTAGCTGATGGTGCTTGCGAAGGTCCAGGTCCATGGTGGTAGGCATCCAGGCCTGGGTCTTGGAAAGTGGATTGGCCAGCACCTAACACAGGGGAAGAAGAGGCAGTGGTGTGAACCGCAGACATAGATTGTGGACCTAGGTATTCGGCCCACCTATTACGGTGCTTTGATGCCATGTGGCGGATCATGCTGGTGGTGGTGAGGTTGCTAGTGTTCATGCCCCTGCTCATTTTAGTATGACACAGGTTGCAAATTACAATTCTTTTGTCATCCGCATTTTCCTCAAAAAAGCTTATGTATAGTGCATCTTATATGTGCCCCCTTTATGTATACTGCACCTTATATGTGACCCCGTTATGTCTACTGCCTCTTATATAGTATGTGCTCCTTTTATGTATAGTGCCTCTTGTATGTGCCCCTTGATGTATAGCTCCTCTTATATGAGCCCCCTTTATGCATAGCACATCTTATATGTGCCCCCTTTATGTATTTCTTACTTCACCACACAACGGCTAATAAGCCGTTTTTATTTTTCCCCACTAATACACGCCAAAAAGCGCTTTAGAGCATATAACTGCGGCCGTGAACGGCAAATAATTTTTTTTTTTTTGCCACTAATACACTCCAATAAGGACTTTTCTCACTTCACCACACAACAGCTAGTAAGTCAGGTTGAGCGAACCCGAACTGCAAGGAATCTTCTATCTTCATTCATCAGTACCTGCGGTGACGTCACCGCGCTCAACACGTGGTGAGCGCGAAGACGTCATCGCAGGCACTTTTGCAGGTCCTGAAGAAAGAAGACCTGCGCTATCAAGGCTACGCGAGCAAGTGGATGAGGTGAGTTTTTTTTATTATTTTTAACCCCTCCATGGCCATTTTATTTAGCATTCTGTCTTAAGAATGTTATTATTTTCAGTTATAATAATTGTTATAGCGGAAAATAATAAAGTGAAGTTCGGGTCCCCATTGACTTTAATCGAGTCCGGGGTCAAGTTCTGGTCCCGAACCCGAACTTTGACCTGAAGTTCAGCCGAACCCAGCAAACTCGAACTTCCATGGGTTTGTTTATCCCTACTAATAAACCCTTTGTCTTGTTCCCCACTAATACACACCAAAAAGAGAGTTTAGAACATATAACTGCCGCCGTGAACAACAAATAATATTTTTTTATTTCCACTAATGCACGCCAAAAAGGTCTGTAATTTTCCCGAAACTAGGCCTCACGGCTCGGGAAAGGAAAAGGTCACTACCTAGGAAACCCTAAACTTCGCCCTGACTCCTGTCAGTATGAATAGACCCTGAAGGTGGGAATATTCATACAAGGTATACCTAGGCCCTAGGAACCCTGAAAAGCCCTAAGCGTAGTGAGAGGGTCTGAGACCACTGGTTCCTTCCAAGATGAATGAACCAGCATCTCCCTTAGGTCTAGGAAACAATGAGCAAAAGGGGAAAACAAAATATAAAGGAGAGTACACTTATCTTCAATAGAAAATGGATAAGCAGGAACTCAGATGAGGGCCACACACTAGTTCTTCCAACTCCAGGCAGATAATATCAACCGCATGGTAAGAAGTGTGAGTCCAGGCTAAATAGAGGAAGTTTTGGTCAAGTTCAGGTCCCGAACCCGAACTTTGACCTGAAGTTCGGCCGAACCTAGCAAACTCAAACTTCCACAGGTTTGCTTATCCCTACTAATAAACCCTTTGTCTTTTTCCCCACTAATACACACCAAAAAGAGACTTTACAACATATAACTGCCGCCGTGAACAACAAATAATATTTTTTTTATTGCCACTAATACATGCCAAAAAGGGCTGTAACTTTCTCACTTCACCACACAACAGCTAATAAGCACTTTTTTCCCCTCACTAATACACGCCAAAAAAAGGCTTATGGGCAGGCCAGCACCTCCAAGGTGCAAAGGGCATGCTCAGGCCATGTGCCCAATTTGGAGACCCAGAAGTTGCAGGGGCTGACCCCTGTCAGTCAGTTCGTGTAAGGCGTGTGCACACTTACTGCCCCACCATGTTGCATGTCCCCGTGATGTTCACGATCCAATTTAATATCTGCTCTATCAACTTTCGATGTTCTTTTCTGCGCCTACCATAGTGATCATGGGTGGCTGGGAATCAGGGTTCCACGCTGGAGGGGGAGCGTGAGAAAGAGAGACCACATCCAAGGGAGAATTCATTTTCAAATTTAAAATTATAGAGTGGAATTATGGGACAAATTATTAAAGCGTAAAAGTGGGACAACTTTTTAAAGTTTAAGCATTGAATGAAAGGATGTGCCACGCATTAATTAATGAAGAATTTATTACATTTTATTCCCTATCAACTATGCAGAGCAGGGGTTTCTATCCGGCAAAATTTGAAAAATGTCACCTGACAATGTAATGGACGATTTTTTTAAATTTATGTTCCTGTCACCAATGTAGAAGTGCCCCAGTGACATCCACCATCCATTTTGATATCTTCTCTATCAACTTTCGATGTTCTTTTCTGAGCCTACCATGTTGATCACGGTTATCGGCGAATCAGGGTCCCACGCCAGAGAGGGAGCGTGAGAAAAAGAGACCAAATTTAAGGGAGATAAATTTATTTAAAAAAATTGGGATCGAGCAGAAAAGTGGGAAAAGCTGTTAAATTGCAAATGTGGGACAAATTACAGAAGCCCAAATGTGGGCCAGAAAAGTAAAGCGGAATTATGGGAAAAGTTATTGAGGCGAAAATTTGGGACAAATTACAGAAGCCCAAATGTGGGCCAAAAGAGTAAAGCGGAATTATGGGAAAAGTTATTGAGGCGCAAATGTGGGACAAATTACAGAAGCCCAGATGTAGGCCAAATGAGTAAAGCGAAAATGTGGGAAAAGCTGTTAAAGCCCAATTGTGGTACATATTACAGAAGCCCAAATGTGGGCAAAAAGAGTAAAGCGGAATCACGGGAAAAGCTATTGACGCGCAAATGTGGGACAAATTACAGAAGCCCAAATGGGGGCCAAAAGAGTAAAGCGTAAATGTGGGAAAAGCTGTGAAAGCGCAAATGTGGTACAAATTATAGAAGCCCAAATGTGGGCCGAAAGAGTAAAGCGGAAATGTGGGAAAAGCAGTTAAAGCGCAAATGTGGTACAAATTACAGAAGCCCAAATGTGGGCCAAAAGAGTAAAGCGGAAATGTGGGACAAAGTATTGAAGCGCAAATGTTGGCCAAAAGAGTAAAGCGGAATTGTGGGACAAATTATTGAAGCGCAAATGTGGTACAACTTGTTAAAGTTTAAGCATTGAATCAAAGAAGGTGGCGCGCATCAATTAAAGAAGAATTTCAGAAATTTTATTCCCTGTCACCTATGCAGAGCAGGGGTTTATTCACGTCTAAAATTGTATAATGTCAACCCAAGAATGTAACAGAAAAATTAGTGAAATTTATTAACCTGTCTACTTGGTAGAGCAGGGGTCTATGAGAGAAAAAAATGTTTATTGTCACCCGAAAATGGTAAAGAAAAATTATTTAAATTTATTAGGCTGTCAACTAGGTAGAGGAGGGGTATATTACACCCAAAAATATGTGAATTTCACCCAAAAATAGACCAATTTTATTTAATTTTTTTACCTGTCTACTCGGTATAGCAGTGGTACATCACACCCAAAAATTGTTGAATTTCACCCGAAAATGAAACAGACAATTTTTTTATTTTTTATTTACCCATCTACTAGGTATATCAGTGGTACATCACATCCAAAAATTTGTGAATTTCACCAGAAAATGTAACTGACAATTTTTTTTTATTTTTTTTTACCGGTCTACTAGGTATAGCAGTGTCCCCGGAAAAGAAGCCAGATCTACTGGCGAAACGGCGTTGGGTCAGGAGTTGGCTGAGAGATCTTTGCACCTCAGGGTATGTTTAATTGTGTTCCTTTGTGTTCCTTCCATCTTAAACCTCAGTCTCCACAATCGCCTCTGTTGCATTGTGTTTGGGGCGTTGCTGCTATGAGACTCTGAGGTATGCTCTTTCAGCTAGTATTCTTTTTCCCTGTATTTTTTTGCAATGATCTCCCGGCCTCTCCTTGGGTCCTGCTCCTCATCTGTGTGTCCCGCCTTGTGCTGCCTGTTTTATAATACATGTATGTACTGTTTATATATATTTACAATAAAGCTTTTTGGATTTTCATACATACAAAAGTTAGTTTCATTTTTTTGGTGATTAGGTATAGCAGTGGTACATCACACCCAAAAATTGGTAAATTTCACCGGAAAATGTAACTGACAATTTATTTTATTTTTTTACCTGTTTACTAGGTATAGCAGTGGTACTTCACACCCAAAAATTGGTGAATTTCACCTGAAAATGTACCGTATATACTCGAGTATAAGACGAGTTTTTTGGCACATATTTTTGTGCTCAAAAAGCCTCCTCGTCTTATACTCGAGTCTAGGTCTTAGCTCCGGTAATAGCAGGCAGTGCGGGGGGCGGCACTCACTCACTGACGTCACGCGCCTGCGCCGCCTAGTGGGAGCAGGCGCGTGACGTCAGTGTGTGAGCGCCGCTCCCCGCACTGCCTGTATTACCGAAGCAAAGACAAAGTAAGATATCCAAAGTTAAAGGTTACTGATTAGTTTAAATATACTGCTGTGAGCGTCGGGGAGGGAGATCTGTGTATGGCACTGTAGGGGGATCTGTGGATGGCACTGTAGGGGGATCTGTGGATGGCACTGTATGGGGATCTGTGGATGGCAGTGCCATCCACAGATCCCCCCTAAACAGTGCCATCCACAGATCCCCCCTCCCCTAAACAGTGCCATCATGGCACTGTTTAGGGGAGGGCTGATCAGTGGATGGCACTGTTTAGGGGGGATCTGTGGATGGCACTGTTTAGGGGGGAGATCTGTGGATGGCACTGTTTAGGGGGGAGAGCTGTGGATGGCTCCCTGTATTTAATGCAGAGTGTGTGTGTATATAATGCACACACTCTGCATTAAATACAGGGAGTCACCCTCTTGCAGATGTGTGTATATAATGTAGAGTGTGTGCATTATATACACATACACTCTGCATTATAGCTGCATTTCCCACCCTAGTCTTATACTCGAGTCAATAATTTTTCCCATTTTTTTGGGGTAAAATTAGGGGCTCAGCTTATACTCGGGTCGGCTTATACTTGAGTATATACGGTAATTGACAATTTTATTTTTATTTTTTACTGATCTTCTAGGTATAGCAGTGGTACTTCAAACCCAAAAACTGTTGAATTTCACCAGAAAATGTAAATAGTGAAATGACATAAAATACATACAAATAAAAATAAAAAAAATTGATTTATGAGGTGGAGTTCCATATGGAGTAGGAGTTTGAGGAGGCGGCAGAACGTAGCGGTGTAAGTGGAAGCGGTGGTGGAGGAGGACGAGGTAGCCAACACAGGTTTTTGGTTTTAATAAAAAAATTTAAAATTAGGGTACACTCCAAAAGAGTGTGAAATATCCAAAATACAAGAATGAGCAATTGCGCTGCAATATAACAATGGCTGGTTAGTGCCGGTATACATGTCTATTCTGCACAAGATATGGACAAGTCCTGTAAGATCCATGCCTGGTTCATTTTAATGAACGTGAGCTTGTCCACATTGGCTGTGGACAGGCGGCTGCGCTTGTCTGTGATGACGCCCCCTGCAGTGCTAAACACACGTTTAGATAATACACTGGCTGCAGGTCAGGCCAGCACCTCCAAGGCGTAAAGGGCAAGCTCAGGCCATGTGCCCAATTTGGAGACCCAGAAGTTGAAGGGGGCAGACCCGTCATTCAGTACGTGTAGGCGTGTGCACACATACTGCTCCACTATGTTGGTGAAATGCTGTCTCCTAGTAAGACGTTCCATATCAGCTGGTGGTGCTGGTTGTTGTGGCGTGCTGACAAAGCTTTTCCACATTTCGGCCATGCTAACCCTGCCTTCTGAGGTGCTGGCGGTGCCCCAGCTGCCTCGTCCTCTGACTAAGCCTTGTGCTTCCACTGTGCCCCCGCTGTCAGGTGGGAATGCTACTATCAGCACGTCTACCATCATGCGCTTGTACTCGCGCATCTTACGATCACCCTCCAGTGACAGAATTAAGGATGGTACGTTGTCCTTGTAACGGGGATCTAGTAGCGTGGCCACCCAGTAATCAGCACAAGTTAGAATGTGGGCAACTCGGCGGTCGTTGCGGAGACACTGCAGCATGTAATCGATCATGTGTGCCAGGCTGCTCAGAGGCAACGAAAAGCTGTCCTCTGTGGGAGGTGTATCATCTGTGTCCTCTGTATCCCCCCAGCCACGCACCAGTGATTGCCATGAGCTGGTCTGGGTGCCACCCTGCTGTGAACATGGTTCCTCCTCCTCCATCTTCTCGTACTCATTCTCCACCTCGTCATCCTCCACAACTGTGCCCTGGCTGGACAATTGTGTACCTGGCGTTTGTGGGTGCAGGAACCCACCCTTGGAGCCACTTGTGAATGACTGTCCGGAAACCCTACGAAATGATCCCTCTTCCTCCTCCTGTGCCACATACTCTTCAATCATCGCCAGCAGCGTTTTTTCAAGGAGGCATAGAAGTGGGATAGTTACGCTGAGAACGGCGTTATCGGCACTGGCCATGTTGGTGGAGTACTCGAAACAGCGCAACAAGGAACACAGGTCTCGCATGGAGGCCCAGTCATTGGTGGGGAAGTGGTGCTGTTCCGCCGAGCGACTCACCCGTGCGTGCTGCAGCTGAAACTCCACTATCGCCTGCTGCTGCTCGCACAGTCTGGCCAGCATGTGCAAGGTGGAGTTCCACCTTGTGGGCACGTCGCATATGAGCCGAAGTTACGCTGCAGCGCTGACAGGCGAGCAGCAGCAGGGTGAGAACGCCGAAAGCGCGCACAGACGGCCCGCACTTTATGCAGCAGCTCTGACATATCGGGGTAATTTTTAAGGAATCTCTGCACCACCAAATTCAGCACATGCGCCAGGCAAGGAATATGCATCAAACCGGCTAGTCCCAGAGCTGCTACGAGATTTTGCCCATTATCGCACACTACCAGGCCGGGCTTGAGGCTCACTGGCACCAACCACTCATCGGTCTGTTGTTCATGGCCCGTCCACAGCTCCTGCGCAGTGTGGGGTTTGTCCCCCAAACAGATAAGTTTTAAAACTGCCTGCTGTTGTTTACTCCTGGCTGTGCTGAAGTTGGTGGTGAAGGTGTTATGCTGACCGGATGAGGAGCTGGTGGAGGATGAGGAAGCAGAGTAGGAGGAGGAAGCAACAGTAGGCAAACTGAAGCGCCCTGCAATCCTCTGTGGTGGAAGGACATGCGCCAAACTGCTATCCGCCTCAGGCCCAGCCGCCACTGCATTTACCCAGTGTGCAGTTATGGAGATATAACGTCCCTGATCGTGCTTACTGGTCCGTAGTGAGGTGCACCTTGCCACAGATGGCGTTGCGCAGTGCACACCTGATTTCGTCCCCTGCTTGGTTGTGCAGGGAAGGGATGGCTCGCCTGGAAAAGTAGTGGCGGTTGGGCTAGACGTACTGTGGTACAGCCACCACCAGAAGGCCTTTAAATCTATCCGTCTCCACCAGACGGAATGACAGCATTTCAAAGGCCAGTAATTTAGAAATGCTGGCATTTAGGGCTAGGGATCGCGGGCGGTTAGGGGGGTACTTCCTCTTCCTCTCCAGCATTTGAGAGATGGAGAGCTGAACTCTTCCGTGGGACATTGTGGAGATGCTTGGTGACCCAGGTGGTGGTGTTGCTGGCAGATCCTCTGTTTGCGGGGTGGCAGGTTGCACTGTCACTCCAGAGGTGGATGAAGAGACCGAGACTGCAGCAGAAGAGGAAGCAGGAGGTGCTAGAGACCTTTCTTGGTTTTTGAGGTGTCTACTCCACTGCAGCTCGTGCTTTGCACTTAAATGCCTGGTCATGCAGGTTGTGCTCAGGTTGAGAACGTTTATGCCTCGCTTCAGGCTCTGATTGCACAGTCTGCAAAGCACTCGTGTCTTGTCGTCAGCACATTGTCTGAAGAGCTGCCAAGCGCCAGCGAACTCCTTGCTGCAGTGGGGCAGTAGCAGGCGTACTGTCTAGAGGACGGACGCTCCGCTTTTGCACCCTGTTCCCTCTTCTGCTTTGCTGATGGCTCTCTGCGATTACCGCCTCTTCCTCCGAACTACATAGGTCACTCGCATGACCTTGATTCCATGTGGGGTCGAGAACCTCAGTGTCCTCCATATCATCTTCCACCCAGTCTTCACCCCTGCCCTCCTTATCGGTCTGCACACTTTCGAAAGCCCCAGCAGTTGGAATCTGTGTTTCGTCATCATCCGAGACGTGCTGCGATGGTCCTCCCATGTACTCATCTTGAAAGATAAGTGGTTGGGCATCGGTGCACTCAATCTCTTCCACTTCTGGGGCAGGGCTAGGTGGATGGCACTGGGAAACCCTGCTAACAGAGTCATCAAAAAGCAGAAGAGACTGTTGCATGACTTGGGGCTCAGACTGCTTGGCTGATCTGCAAGGAGTGAGGTGAAAGACTGATGGACATCGGCTGCAGGGGCCGACTGTGGTCTTTCAGCATGATACTGGATGGGAGACAATGTGAAGGAACCTGAGCCACTGTCAGCAACCCAATCTACTATTGCCTGTACTTGTTCAGGCCTCACCATTCGTAGAGCCGCATTAGGCCTGACCAAATACCGCTGCAGGTTCTGTCGCCTAATCGCACCTGAGGAAGGGGTTTTACTTGTGCGTGTAGCTGGCACAGATCGACCACGTTCTCTCCCTGCAATAGGAGCTCCACCAGCAGCACCACGACCTGGGCCACGTCCCTTATTCGACGCTCTCCTCATATTTCTCGAATTCAGGATCTTGCACTAAATGGGTGTTTAATTAATAGTAGAATAGAACGACAGTATGTACAGGGTGTATCTCACACGCCCTGGACCAGACTAGGCCTCAATTAAATTTGTTTGCCCAAAATGACTGTATTTCAAATATCTGAATATAAACCCTGTATTTAAAGGGGGTATCTCACACGCCCTGAACCAGACTAGGCCTAAATTAAATTTGTTTGCCAAAAATGGCTGTATTTCAAATACCTGAATAAAACCCCTGTATTTAAAGGGAATTTCAAACATCTTGATGATGTAAGGGGGCAACAATTTTGTATTTTGCCCCAAAAAGGGTGTTTTATTAATAGAAGAATATAAGCCCTGTATACACTAGGCTGCAATTAAAGATTTGTGTTCAAAATGGCGGTATTTCAAATATCTGAATAGAACCCCTGTATTTAAAGGGTGTATCTCACAATGACATCTGCAGCAAAGGCTGCCAAATAATATTTTTTTTGCCCAAACGGGTGTTAGTTTAATAACTGAATATGACAGCAGTATATAACCCTGGAATTTCAAATGTCTTGATACTGCAAGGGCGCAACAATTGTGTATTTTGCCCAAAAAAGGGTTATTTTATTAATAGAACAATATAACCCCTGTTTATAAAGGGTGTATCTCACACGCCCTGACCCACACTAGGCCGTAATTAAAGGTTTGTGCACAAAATGGCTATATTTCAAATACCTGAATAGAACCCCTGTATTTAAAGGGTGTATCTCACACGCCCTGACCCACACTAGGCCTCAATTAAAGATTTGTGCACCAAATGGCGGTCTTTAAAATATCTGAACATAACTCAAATATATATAGGTTGTATCTCACAATGACATATGCAGCAAAGGCTTTTTTTGCCCTAACGGGTGTTTGTTTAATAACTGAATATTATAGCAGTATATAACCCTTGAATTTCACATGTGCTGATGCTGCAAGGCCTGTAAAATGGTGCATTTTGCCCAAAAAGTGTGTTTTTAGAAACCCAGAAAATTATGGCTGTATTTCTAGCTTAAATTGCACACTGACTAATCCAGATGTTGCATATTGCCAAAAGTGTTTTTTTTTTTACTAACAGAATATGAAAGCTGTATATATTAAACTTGAATTTGACTTCTCTCAGAGCGCCTGCGCCGAATGACGACCAGTACGGCGCAGGCGCGGGATTTGAGGCTGGAGGAGGGGGCGTTTTTTCAAACAGAGGATGCGGCGGCTACCAGCAAGTCCGCCCAACTTGCTGGTAGAGAAGAAATTTACTTATAATAAAAGTATGTTTTTTACTGTAATTACTGCACAGCCCGAGGTAAGAGGGGCATATATGGAATCTGCTTACATTAACAAATATAATAAGTCAAAAACTGAAAATTGGGGGTTGGGGGGTGACAGAAGCCCTTTAAATTGCACAGTGACTACTCCAGATGTTGTATATTGCCCAAAAAGTTTTTTTTTTTTTTTACTAACAGAATATGAAAGCTGTATATATTAAACTTGAATTTCACAATTGCTGTAAAATAGTGTTTTTTGGCAAAAAAAAGTGTGTTTTTAAAATCCCAGAAAATTATGGCTGTATTTCTAGATTAAATTGCACACTGACTAATCCAGATGTTGTATATTGCCAAAAAAGTGGGTTTTTTTTACTAACAGAATATGAAAGCTTTATATAACGTTTGTGTTTCACACGTTCAGATGCAGCTAGGGATGTAAAATAGTGGATTTTGCACAAAAAGGGTGTTTCAAAAAACCCAGAAAATTATGCCTGTATTTCTAGCTAAAATTGCACACCGACTAATCCTGCAAATGCACCAGATGTTGTAAATTGCCAAAAAAGGGTGATTTTTTACAACCAGATTATTAGTGCAGTTTTTCAAGCTTGGATTAGAATGTCACAAAAGCTCAGATGCAGTGCTGGTGCACTGAGCTTGCATAAAATGGCCGCCGCTGCCGCCGCCCACCTAGCTAACAGACGGATAAAAGTTGTTATTTTTTGGTCAATGGGCTCAGGGCAGGGGAAAAAGATTGTGCCCTGCACCCACACAACTCATTGTATGTAGATCGCTGAGTTAGATTCTCTCCTAATCTCTCCCTTTAATCACCAGTCCAGCAGCATCCTCTCCCTACACTTGTATCAGGAGAGTGACGTGCAGCGCTACGTGACTCAAGCTTATATAGAGCTGGGTCACATGCTGCACTGGCCAATCACAGCCATGCCATTAGTAGGCATGGCTGTGATGGCTTCTAAGGTCAGTCAGTTAAGGCTTGTTGATTGGCTGCTCTGCAGCCTTTCAAAAAGCGCAGAGAAATCGCCGAACACCGAACCCGAACTTTTACTGAAATCCTAAAGTTCGGTATGAACCCGAACTTTACAGTTCGGGTTCGCTCAACCCTACGTATAACTGCAGCCGTGTATGGCCAAATTTTTTTTTTTGCCACTAATACATACCAAAAAGGGCTTTAATTTTCTCACTTCACCACACAATGGCTAATAATCCCTTTTCCCCAACTAATACATGCTAAATGAAGGCTTTAGAAAATACAACTGTGGCCTCGAACGGTAAAAAAATTATTTTTTTGCCACTAATACATGCCAAAAAGGGCTTTTATTTTCTTACTTCACCACACAAAGGCTAATAAGCCCTTTTTCTATTTCCCCATTAATACATGCCAAAAAGAGTCTTTAGAACATATAACTGTGGTCGTGAACGGCAAATAATATTTATTTTTTGTCACTAATACATGCCAAGAAGGGCTTTAATTTTCCCAGTTCACCACACAATGGCTAATAAGCCCCTCTCCCCCCCCCACTAATATACGCTAAAAAGAGCTTTAATTTTCTCACTTCACCACACAACGGCTAATAAGCCCTTTTTCTTTTTCCCCACCAATACAAGCCAAAAAGAGGCTTTAGAACATATAACTGCGGCCGTGAATTTTTTGCCACTAACACACACCAAAAAGGGCTTTAATTTTCTTACTTCACCACACAAAGGCTTATAAGCCCTTTTTCTTTTACCCCACTAATACATGCCAAAAAACGCTTTAGAACATATAACTGTGGCCGTCAACGGCAAATAACCTTTTTTTTTTGCCACTAATACACGCCAAAAAGGGCTTTAATTTTCTCACTTCACCACACAACGGCTAATAAGTCGGGTTGAGCGAACCCGAACTGAAAAGAATCTTCTATCTTCATTCATCAGTCCCTGCGGTGATGTCACCGCGCTCGACACGAGCGCGAAGACTTCATCGCAGGTACTTTCGCAGGACCTGTGCGATCAAGGCTACGCGATCAAGTGGATGAGTTGAATATTTTTATTATTTTTAACTCCTCCATGGCCATTTTATTTAGCATTCTGTCTTAAGAATGCTATTATTTTCAGTTATAACTATGTTATAGCGAATATAATAAAGTGAAGTTCAGGTCCCCATTGACTTTAATCGAGTCCGGGTTCGGGGTCAAGTTTTGGTCCCGAACCCGAACTTTGACCTGAAGTTCGGCCGAACCCAGCAAACTCGAACTTCCACAGGTTTGCTTATCCCTACTAATAAACCCACTAATACACACAAAAAAGAGACTTTAGAACATATAACTGCCGCCGTGAACAACAAATAATATTTTTTTATTGCCACTAATACATGCCAAAAAGGGCTGTAGTTTTCTCACTTCACCACACAACAGCTAATAAGCCCCCTTTTTTTTTTTTACCTCCACTAATACATAATAAAAAGGCTTTAGTACATATAACTGCGGCCGTGAACAGCAAATAACATTTTTTTTGCCAGCTAATACACACCAAAAAGGGCTGTAATTTTCTAATTTCACCACTCAACGGCTAATACGCCCCTTTTTTTACCTCCACTAATACATAACAAAAAGGCTTTAGTACATTTAACTGCGGCCGTGAACGGCAAATAATGCTTTTTTTTGCCACTAATACACGCCAAAAATACATGCCAAAAAGGGCTTTAATTTTCTCACTTCACCGCACAACGGCTAATAAGCCCTTTTTCTCCACTAATACATGCCAAAAAGAGGCTGTAGAACCGTATAACTGCGGCTGTGAACAGCAAATAATATATTTTTTTCCACTAATACAGTACATGCCAGAAAGGGCTGTAATTTTCTCACTTCACCACACAACGGCTAATAAGCCCTTTTTCTTTTTCCCCACCAATACAAGCCAAAAAGAGGCTTTAGAACATATAACTGCGGCCGTGAATTTTTTGCCACTAACACACACCAAAAAGGGCTTTAATTTTCTTACTTCACCACACAAAGGCTTATAAGCCCTTTTTCTTTTACCCCACTAATACATGCCAAAAAACGCTTTAGAACATATAACTGTGGCCGTCAACGGCAAATAACCTTTTTTTTTTGCCACTAATACACGCCAAAAAGGGCTTTAATTTTCTCACTTCACCACACAACGGCTAATAAGTCGGGTTGAGCGAACCCGAACTGAAAAGAATCTTCTATCTTCATTCATCAGTCCCTGCGGTGATGTCACCGCGCTCGACACGAGCGCGAAGACTTCATCGCAGGTACTTTCGCAGGACCTGTGCGATCAAGGCTACGCGATCAAGTGGATGAGTTGAATATTTTTATTATTTTTAACTCCTCCATGGCCATTTTATTTAGCATTCTGTCTTAAGAATGCTATTATTTTCAGTTATAACTATGTTATAGCGAATATAATAAAGTGAAGTTCAGGTCCCCATTGACTTTAATCGAGTCCGGGTTCGGGGTCAAGTTTTGGTCCCGAACCCGAACTTTGACCTGAAGTTCGGCCGAACCCAGCAAACTCGAACTTCCACAGGTTTGCTTATCCCTACTAATAAACCCACTAATACACACAAAAAAGAGACTTTAGAACATATAACTGCCGCCGTGAACAACAAATAATATTTTTTTATTGCCACTAATACATGCCAAAAAGGGCTGTAGTTTTCTCACTTCACCACACAACAGCTAATAAGCCCCCTTTTTTTTTTTTACCTCCACTAATACATAATAAAAAGGCTTTAGTACATATAACTGCGGCCGTGAACAGCAAATAACATTTTTTTTGCCAGCTAATACACACCAAAAAGGGCTGTAATTTTCTAATTTCACCACTCAACGGCTAATACGCCCCTTTTTTTTACCTCCACTAATACATAACAAAAAGGCTTTAGTACATTTAACTGCGGCCGTGAACGGCAAATAATGCTTTTTTTTGCCACTAATACACGCCAAAAATACATGCCAAAAAGGGCTTTAATTTTCTCACTTCACCGCACAACGGCTAATAAGCCCTTTTTCTCCACTAATACATGCCAAAAAGAGGCTGTAGAACCGTATAACTGCGGCTGTGAACAGCAAATAATATATTTTTTTCCACTAATACAGTACATGCCAGAAAGGGCTGTAATTTTCTCACTTCACCACACAATGGCTAATAAGACCCTTTTTTTTTACCCCCACTAATACACAACAAAAAAAAAGCTCTAGAACAAATAACTGCGGCCGTGAACAGCAAATAATATATTTTTTTGCCACTAACACACACCAAAAAGGGCTGTCTTTTTCTCACTTTAACACACAACAGCTAATAAGCCCCTTCCCCCTCTATATATATATATAATTGCACCGCACAAGGGCTAATAAGACCACAATAACAAGACCTGTTTGCTGGAATCACAGAGTTATTGCAAATCTGTAATGAGCAGCAGTATAATGGCAATCTGGATCCGTAGTCAGTGCAGCAAGGTGTAATAGGATTGTTCCTATTACCCAGGCTCTACACTCCCATATTGGACGCTGTTCTGCTTCAATACTGTGGAATAATTCCTCCCTATCCTTTCCCTACACTTCTAATGCTCTTTCCCTGAACTTCTATTAAGCAAAATATGTTTTCAAATCTTTCCTATCACTGTCCCTAGCGCCTGCTAACGTCTCTTCCTGCACTAAGTACGCTGGAAAATGGCTAAATCCAAGATGGCTGAGGCTATTTATAGGGCTGTGACATCACAGGGCTGGCTGACTTCTGATTGGCTGCATGCATGGCATTGTGAGTGATCCCTCGTTCCCAGAGTTCCTTGCTCCATGTCCTGACATGTGCAGCAGCCATTTTAGGAAAAAATGCGATTTGTTACCACGAAGGGTGAGGAAATT
Organism: Bufo bufo; assembly: GCF_905171765.1. NCBI lineage: Eukaryota > Metazoa > Chordata > Amphibia > Anura > Bufonidae > Bufo > Bufo bufo. The sequence goes on along the minus strand of NC_053390.1, from coordinate 153,891,154 downwards.
TGGATTCGGTGCGAATCAAATACTTCCTGAAATTCGGATCGAATTCCACTTCGTCAGCTTCGATTTGCTCATCTCTAATCTTAACCTTCCTTGATGAAATGTCTCTGTCTTTTTCTGAAAATAATGCAGGAACATCATACACTCCAATGTTCACCTAGGTTCATTATGCTCTATTATAAAATTGCATGATACTGTTTAATATGAGGAAGTTTCCTAAAATGTGAATTCATTCTAGGTATTACAAATGATGCCACATAATAAGGGTCACACAATGTCACTTGCTTCAAGGACAAAGGAATACAAAAGTTTCTAGGCACTTTTGCACTGTTGACCAAGCAATAGCTATGCAGATTAGTTTGTGTTAAGCTCATGAGAATGTGATGGCAACTATGATTAAATGTGACTGAAACAGTTATGCAAAACATCAAGCTGTTTCCTAAATCTACAGGGAGCAAAAAGTATATCTGCATACATATAACACTACAAATGCAAGCCATTAGAATGAATAATATTACCCAGAGGAAGTATGAATGCAAAGCAAAATAGTTCCTAAACAGAGCACAGATATCATCTTCCAATTGCTGCCTTTTCATTTTAATGGAACCAGCTTTTAGGAGACTACAAATATGCAATTTTCTAATGAAAATAGTTGAAAATGTCAAAATTTGATATAATTTTACCACATGTCACAAATATGATTAATCATGGAAATGTTTCTCATAGGGTTCCTTAGCAAAACTCTTTACAATTTTTAAAAATGTATAATTTTTTTTTCCAAATGAGTGGAGGAAATCTTTTATAACAAACAAAATGTGTTCCATTTTACCAATTTTACCCAACTTCTATATCAGAAAAAGCGGAGCATGTTCTAACCATGCCCCTGCGTCAGAAGAGTAGTGGTGCATGCACAGTTGCTGGTGGGGTACCAGCAGCAGAGCCTCAGTGGTTTTGACACTACTTGGAGCAGCAGCTGCGAGATTGTTATGGACGGACAATATGGCCCTCATTCAAGCAGAAAGGGGTGGGTCTCTTGAGCAGTGAGGAGAGCCCCTCACAGCTCAAGAACTTGATTCACTCATCTATAATGAGCTACCACATGCATAATGACCAAGGACTGAAAAACATTGAACCATCCATAGTAATACTATGTGACCTTAAATACTTTTTATTCTTAAATTCCCAATTCTTCTCAGTCTGTCCAGCTAAAAACAAGGAGTTCTAGAGAATTACTATATGTGCATCCAACTTTGCCAACATTTGGAGAAGCCCCTTATCTGTTAAACATTAACAGGGGCCTGTGCACAAAGAGGGATCCCTAAATAGAGAAGTCCCGAATAGTTCGCCGGCGAATAGTTCCCGGCAAACATAGTTTGTTCGCGTTCGCCGCGGCGGGCGAACATATGCGATGTTCGGTCCGCCCCCTATACATCATCATTGAGTAAACTTTGACCCTGTATCTCACAGTCAGCAGACACATTCCAGCCAATCAGCTGCAGACCCTCCCTCCCAGACCCTCCCACCTCCTGGACAGCATCCATTTTAGATTCATTCGGAAGCTGCATTCTTAGTGAGAGGAGGGACAGTGTAGCTGCTGCTGATTTAATAGGGAAATCGATAGCTAGGCTAGTGTATTCAGTGTCAACTACAGTCCTGAAGGACTCATTTGATCTCTGCGGTAAGGACAGCACCCCAAAAAGCCCTTTTTAGGGCTAGAACATCAGTCTGCTTTTTTTTTTTTCTTTGTAATCTAATTGCAGTTGCCTGCCTGCCAGCGTGTGTGTCAGGCTCACAGCGTATACTGTGCCCACTTGGCCAGTGCCACCACTCATATCTGGTATCACAATAGCTTGCATAAAAAAAACAAAAAACTTTTTGGACTGAAATAATAGCAGTCATTTTCCTTCACACGTGTGCGTTTCAGGGCCTGCAAGGGCACAGTGTCACACCAGTGGAACTCATATCTGGTGTAACAGTAGTGCACATTTAAAAAAATATATATTTTTTTACTGTAATAGATTGAATAGCAGTTATTTGTCTGCAAGCGTGTGTGTCAGGCCTACAGCGTCTACTCTGCCAACTTCTGCCAGTGCACAGTGCCACTCATATCTGGTGTCACAGTAGCTTGCACGCATAGTACAACTTAACTAATCTAAAAAAAAATGACAGGCAGAGGCAGGCCACACCGCAGGGGCTGTCGTGGTGCTGTGATTCCCTTTGGCCCTAGAATAATGCCCAGTGTTCAGAGGCCACGTACCCTGAACTCGAAAAGTTCTGAGGACATAGTTGACTGGCTAAAACAGGACACCCAATCTTCTACAGCTTCCGCTCAGAACCTTGACGCACTATCCTTCTCCAGCTTAGCTTCGGGCACCTCTCAAGCAGTGCAGTTTCTAGGTAAAATTTCTCTCAGGGCGAGTGTCAAAAAAACTCCCCCCCCCCCAAAAAAAAAACTGCTCAATAAAATCATATCAGAAGAGTACTTGCAACCGTCTCACCATATATATATATATTTATATTTTTATGCAAATTGCGGGTCCACAACACACCCGCCCGACACCCCTATAGAAATGCCTATTCTTGTCCGCAGCTGCGGACAAGAATAGGACATGTTCTATCTTTTGCGGAGCTGCGGACCCGAAGATCGGGGCCGCGCTCCGCAATTGCGGATGCAGACAGCACACTGTGTGCTGTCCGCATCCATTTCGTCCCCATAGAGAATGAATGGGTCCGCACCCGTTCCGCAAAATTGCAGAACGGATGTGGACCCATTTTGCGGACGTGTGAAATGGAGCCTAACCCCTACACAGTGTAGAGGTATACTGTATATTGTGTGGCACAGTGTAGAGGTATACTGTATATTGTGGGGCACAGTGTAGAGGTATACTGTATATTGTGTGGCACAGTGTAGGCTATGTGTGTATAACATAAACATATTCCACATGAAAACTTACAGTTACTTGGCTTGGCCCTTGGGGATCTCGGACGTCACTTCCACACTTTGGCCGGGGGCTCGGCGGAGCTGATGGGTTTTATCCTAATGAGAAAGATTTCATAATAAGGATTAAGGGGCAGAGGGATAGCAGAGCAGGGAGAGGCTGGTGCTACTACTAGGGGGTCATACCATGTGGGAGTAATAAAGCCCACCATAATGCCCCCCCAGTAGTAATAATTCTCCTTATAATGTGCAAAACATACCCCCTTGTAATGCCCCCAGTTGAGCTAATGTTCCCATAATGTGCCAATATAAAATACCCCTTCTCAGTGCCCCCGTAGATGACCCCATAGTGCTCCTCTCCCCCCTTCCCCATAGTACCCACCATAATGTGTCCCAGTATAAAATGCCCCTATACAGAGCCCCCATATAAAATACCCCTTCTTTTCAGCCTATGTAGATGTCCCTATAGTGCCACCCAATAATGTGCCAATAATAAGTGCCCCAATAGATGACCCCCAATCATGTACCAGTAATATGTGCCCCCAAATCATGTGCCAGTAAGATGTTCCCCCATAGATGCCCCCAATCATGTCCAGTAATAAGAGCCCCCCACCATCATGTGCCAGTAGCCCCCTTATCATGTGCCAGTAGCCCCCCTATCAAGTGCCAGTAGCCCCCCTATCAAGTGCCAGTAGCCCCCCTATCAAGTGCCAGTAGCCCCCCTATCAAGTGCCAGTAGCCCCCCTATCATGTGCCAGTAGCCCCCCTATCATGTGCCAGTAGCCCCCCTATCATGTGCCAGTAGCCCCCCTATCAAGTGCCAGTAGCCCCCCTATCAAGTGCCAGTAGCCCCTTATCATGTGCCAGTAGCCCCCTATCATGTGCCAGTAGCCCCCCTATCAAGGGCCAGTAGCCCCCCTATCATGTGCCAGTAGCCCCCCTTATGTGCCAGTGGCCCCCCTTATGTGCCAGTAGCCCCCCTTATGTGCCAGCAGCCCCCCTTATGTGCCAGCAGCCCCCCTTATGTGCCAGCAGCCCCCCTTATGTCTGTGCCAGCAGCCTCCTGTCTGTGCCAGAAGCCCCCCTTATGTGCCAGTAGCCCCACTTATGTGCCAGTAGCCAGTAGCCCCCCATATGTGCCAGCAGCCCCCCTTATGTCTGTTCCAGCCCAGCAGCCCCCCTTATGTGCCAGCAGCCCACCTTATGTGCCAGTAGCCAGTATCCCCCCTTATGTGCCAGCAGCCCCCCTTATGTCTGTGCCAGCCCAGCAGCCCCCCTTATGTGCCAGGATTGTCATTTTTACATATAAAAAAATAATAATAAACTCATACTTACCTCCTCCAGGATGCGATGCAGGCCTCTTCCGGGATGTGTCCCTCGCTGGCTCAGGCGGCGCAATGACGTCATCGCGCCGCGACCGGCCTCTGATAGGCTGCTGGCCTAGTGCTGGCAGCCTATCAGAGGAACAGGGAGGGGACACACCTCTCCCTGCCGGCTGCCGCATTACAGACATTTGTATCGCCGTCCTGAGGACGGTGATACAGATGAGATGACTGGAGATGAGTGAGCGCTTCCACAATGGAAGCGCAGCACTCATCTCCTGCTGTGCCCTGCCGGCGCCCCCCTTCTGACAGCGCCCCGGGCGGCTGCCAGGCCTCCCGCCCCAAGAAACGGCCCTGCTCTCAAGTTACCACTCGCCTGCCTGCCGCCACCACCAACACTAGCACCACAGCCGCTTCACTTGATCTGTCAGAGGAGTTATTTACACATCAGTTGGAAGAAATGAGTGATGCGCAACCATTATTGCCAGAGGATGTAGAAAACAGGGATATGTCTCAGTCGGGCAGCATTACACATATGGACTTAAGGTGTGATGATGATGATGTTGTACCCGCTGCTGCTTCCTTTGCTGAATTGTCAGATACAAGTGAAGCGGTTGATGATGACGATGTGTCCGTGAATGTCACGTGGGTGCCCGCTAGAAGAGAAGAAGAACAGGGGGAAAGTTCAGATGGGGAGACAGAGAGGAGGAGGAGACGAGTTGGAAGCAGGGGGAGGTCGTCGCAAGGAGCTAGTGGCACAGTCAGACAGCATGCATCGGCACCCGGGGTCAGCCAGACAGCACGCCAATCAACGCATGCTGTTGCCACCACCAGAATGCTGTCATTGCAGAGCTCAGCAGTGTGGCATTTTTTTTTGTGTGTCTGCCTCTGACAACAGCGATGCCATTTGCAACCTGTGCCAAAAGAAACTTTGTCGTGGGAAGTTCAACACCCACCTAGGTACAACTGATTTGCGAAGGCACATGATCGCACATTACAAACGCCTATGGGATCAACACATGAGTACAAGCAGCACACAAACTCAAAGCCGCCATCCTACTCTTGGTCCAGCATCTTCAGCCACGTCAACCACTGCTGTCCTCCTTGCCCCCTCTCAACCATCCGCCACTCCGTCTCTCGCCTTGAGCAGTTCCTGCTCATCTGCCCACAGTCAGGTGTCTGTCAAGGACATGTTTGAGCGTAAGAAGCCAATGTCACGAAGTCACCCCCTTGCCCGGCGTCTGACAGCTGGCTTGTCTGATCTCTTAGACCGCCAGCTTTTACCATACAAGCTGGTGGAGTCTGAGGCGTTCCAAAAATTTGTAGCTATTGGGACACCGCAGTGGAAGGTACCCGGCCGAAATTTCTTTGCACAAAAGGCAATCCCCAACCTGTACTCGATTGTGCAAAAGGAAGTAATGGCATGTCTGGCACACAGTGTTGGGGCAAGGGTCCATCTGACCACTGATACCTGGTCTGCAAAACACGGTCAGGGCAGGTATATCACCTACACTGCGCATTGGGTAAACCTGCTGATGGCTGCCAAGCATGGAATGCGTGGCTCTGCAAAGGAGTTGGTGACACCGCCACGACTTGCAGGCAGGCCTGCTGCCACCTCCTCTACTCCTCCTACTCCATCCTCTTCCATAACCTCCTCGGCTGAGTCCTCTTCTGCTGCTGCATCTTGCTCCACATCAACGGCACGCCCCCAGCTCCCCAGGGGCTATTCCACATCCCAGATACGGCAGTGTCACGCCGTCTTGGGGTTGGCTTGCCTGAAAGCAGAGAGTCACACCGGACCAGCACTCCTGTCCGCCCTGAACGCACAGGTGGATCAGTGGCTGACTCTGCGCCAACTGGAGATCTGCAAAGTGGTGTGTGACAACGGAAGCAATTTGTTGGCGGCATTGAATTTGGGCAAGTTGACACATGTGCCGTGCATGGCATATGTGTGTAATCTGATCGTACATTGCTTTGTGCATAAGTACCCAGGCTTACAGGATGTCCTGAAGCAGGCCAGGAAGGTGTGTGGCCATTTCAGGCGTTCCTACACGGCCAAGGCGCACTTTTTAGATATCCAGCGGCGAAACAACATGCCAGTGAGGCGCTTGATTTGCGACAGCCCGACACGTTGGAATTCAACACTCCTAATGTTCGACCGCCGCCTCCAACAAGAAAAAGCCATCAACGAGTGTATGACCGGGGTGCTAGGACAGCCTCTGCGGAGCTGGGAATTTTTTTTCCACGTTACTGGACGCTCATGCACAATGCCTGTAGGCTCATTCGTCCTTTTGAGGAGATGACAAACCTAGTCAGTCGCACCGAAGGCTCCATCAGCGACATCATACCATTTGTTTTCTTCCTGGAGCGTGTCCTGCGAAGAGTGCTGGATCAGGCGGTAGATGAGCGTGAAGAGGAAGAGGAAGAGTTGTGGTCACCATCACCACCAGAAACAGCCTTATCAGCATCGCTTGCTGGACCTGCGGCAACGCTGGAAGAGGAGTCTGAGGAAGAGGAGTCAGAGGAGGAATGTGGCTATGAGGAGGAGGAGGAAGACCAACCACAACAGGCATCCCAGGGTGCTCGTTGTCACCTTTCTGGTACCCGTGGTATTGTACGTGGCAGGGGGGAAGAACATACCTTCAGTGAGATCACTGAGGATGAGGAACGGGACATGAGTAGCTCGGCATCCAACCTTGTGCAAATGGGGTCTTTCATGCTGTCATGCCTGTTGAGGGACCCCCGTATAAAAAGGCTGAAGGAGAACGACCTGTACTGGATGTCCACTCTACTAGACCCCCGGTATAAGCAGATAGTGCCTGAAATGTTACCGAATTACCGCAAGTCGGAAAGGATGCAGCAGTTCCAAAATAAATAAAGTATGCTTTACACAGCGTATAAGGGTGATGTCACAGCACAACGGGAATCTAACAGGGAAGAGGTGAAAGTAATCCTCCTCCCACGACCACGCCGGCAAGGACAGGACGCTTTACAGACGTGTTGTTGATGGAGGACATGCAGAGCTTTTTAAGTCCTACGCATCGCCACAGCCCTTCGGGGTCCACCCTCAGAGAAAGACTCGACCGACAGGTAGCAGACTACCTCGCCTTAACTGCAGATATCGACACTCTGAGGAGCGATGAAAACCTTGACTACTGGGTGTGCAGGCTTGACCTGTGGCCTGAGCTATCCCAATTTGCGATAGAACTTCTGGCCTGCCCCACTTCAAGTGTCCTGTCAGAAAGGACCTTTAGTGCAACAGGAGGTATTGTCACTGAGAAGAGAAGTCGCCTAGGTCAAAAAAGTCTAGATTACCTCACCTTTATTAAGATGAATGAGGGATGGATCCCGAAGGGACTGACAGTGGGTGATACATTAGACTAAAAAAGGCCTGATGAGATAAGCTGCCTTGGGCTAAAAATGGTCCACACGCTGCTGTATTTAATCTCTGCATGCCGGGTGACTTGCGTGACTTTTCCGCCACCAACTAGGGTTCAAGCCGCAATGTTTTAGGGCACTTTCTGCCTGGGAAAAAAACATCAATTTTTCTGGCCGCTGCTACAGCAGCGGCTGCAACAATTCCTAATTTTTCAGGCATGTGTACATGCCTAATTTTTCTGGCCTTTGGTGCTGCACTGTGGCTGCAAAAACAAAACAAAAAAAAGGCACATACATGTGTCAATTCCCCTTCGTGATCGTTACCTTGTTGTGGTGAAGGGGCTTGCGTATCACAATGAAGCGACCACCTCTATGAGTGTGTTGGCAATGGCAATGTTGGCACACCCCAGATGATAAGGTCGTTGCTTCATTGTGAACAGACCAAAAGCGATCGGCTGGATAATTTTGCATAGAAAAAACATTAATTTTCTTTGTGATCATCTAAGGTGATCATTAAAGCCTACTAGACCAACAATGGGCCCACACTTCAGAATCATTGTTTTCTAGGTCACTTAACTGTCACTGAACTACCTCAGCACGACCATAGGCTTTGTAAAATCCCCATCGCCTGCAATCTCCCAAACGTGCGCACGAGCACAGTCATAACTACACCAAGATTGACGCATAGAGGTATAAAATTTATGTCATGAGTGTGTCAACTATTGACAACTCTTTGCGGTTGTCTAAAATCAATTCCAAACATGTCCCCTGATAGGGGACGTAACAGGGATTAAATTGATAAGAATAGAACAACAAAACACACCACAACTATCTGGCGGCACATTAGATTGCACGCGCAGTGCCCCAAATTTGAAGTAGGAGGACCGACCAAGCATCTTTTTCCATCTCCCGGTTCCTAAAATCGATTCCATATACACGTCCCCTGATAGGGGACGTAACAGGGATTAGACTGATAAGGATAGTACTACTTAACACACCACTCATATCTGGTGGCACATTAGATTGCACGCGCAGTGCCCCAAATTTGAAGTAGGAGGACCGACCAAGCATCTTTTTCCATCTCCCCGTTCCTAAAATCAATGCCATATACATGTCCCCTGATAGGGGACATAACAGGGATTAGGGCTCTTTCACACTTGCGTTGTCCTGATCCGTCGTGTACTCCATTTGCCGGAAGTGCCCGCCGGATCCGTAACACCGCAAGTGAACTGAAAGCATTTGAAGACTGATCCGTCTTCAAAATGCATTCAGTGTTACTATGGCAGCCAGGACGCTATTAAAGTCCTGGTTGCCATAGTAGTAGTGGGGAGCGGGGGAGCAGTATACTTACCGTCCGTGCGGCTCCCGGGGAGCTCCAGAATGATGTCAGAGTGCCCCATGCGCATGGATAACGTGATCCATGCGATCACGTCATCCATGCACGTGGGGCACCCTGACGTCCCTCTGAAGCGCCCCGGGAGCCGCACGGACGGTAAGTATACTGCTCCCCCGCTCCCCACTACACTTTATCATGGCAAACAGGACTTTAGCGTCCTGGCAGCCATGGTAACCATTCAGAAAAAGCTAAACGCCGGATCCGGTAATGCGCCGAAACGACGTTTAGCTTAAGGCCGGATCCGGATTAATGCCTTTCAATGGGCATTAATTCCGGATCCAGCCTTGCGGCAAGTGTTCAGGATTTTTGGCCGGAGCAAAAAGCGCAGCATGCTGCAGTATTTTCTCCGGCCAAAAAACGTTCCGGTCCTGAACTGAAGACATCCTAATGCATCCTGAACGGATTTCTCTCCATTCAGAATGCATTGGGATAATCCTGATCAGGATTTTTCAGCCATAGAGCGCCGACGACGGAACTCTATGCCGGAAAAGAACAACGCAAGTGTGAAAGAGCCCTTAAACTGATAGGAATAGTACTACTTAACACACCTTATATTAATGCAGAGAGAGGCAACGCAGAGAGAGGAGTCTGAAGAAGAGGAGTCAGAGGAGGAAGGTAGCTTTGAGGAGGTGGAAGACCAACCGCAGCAGGCGTCCCAGGGGGCTTGATGTCACCTTTTGGGGACCGTTGGTGTTGTACGTGGCTGGGTGGAGGAAGAGACCTTCAATGACATCAGTGAGGACAAGGAACGGGACATGGCTAGCTTGGTATCCATCTTGTGCAAATGGGGAGTTTGCGGTTGTGCAAATGGACTGTTTGCGGTTTGTTAAACGGGGAGTTTAGTCTGTCACTGTGAAGCGGGCGTAACCCTTACACTACCTGATCGATACAACATCATACCTGATGTTTTAAAGCACGTTATTCCAAACAATTGATTTATGCCCTTTATGTATTAAAACCCGACTCTGTGTCAACTACGTAATTTTCCATGGGAGTTTTACCATGGATCCCCCTCCGGCATGCCACAGTCCAGGTGTTAGTCCCCTTGAAACAACTTTTCCATCACTATTGTGGCCAGAAAGAGTCCCTGTGGATTTTAAAATTCGCCTGCCTATTGAAGTCTATGGCAGTTCGCCCGGTTCGCCCGTTCGCGAACATTTGCGAAAATTCGCGTTCGCCGTCAGCGAACTGAAAATTTTATGTTCGCGACATCTCTATCCCTAAACTGATTTTATGTGGAAAAAATTTGCTTGATTGCAAACACAAGTGTGAAAGAGAACCTGTCACTTCTACTGGCGTGTCTCTATTAGTAAATTCTTATATTCTCCATGAAATGTTTCTGGGGAAGATTTTCTTAGCTTTGCATTTGTGTCAATCATCTACTATTGTTCCTAGAAATTTTCTACATACATTCAATAGCTGGGTGATACCTGTTAGTGATGTGTCTACAATGGCCAGGATACGGGTTGTTAATGTTCTGTATTTGTCGTGACGCCAATTGCAGCATGTGCAGGGTAGAGGCATGTAGTAACACAACTCTGGGGTGTTACAGTCCCCCTTACTTTGAGTTAAGCCACCCTCGGCTTATGCTTAGGATAAGAGAACTGAGCTCTGGGGTACCCAAATTAATACAAAGTGCTGCATGAAGTACACATAAAGACATACAAAGACAAACATACAACGGTTACCCTAAGGTTCCTGCCCACATGAGTAGGGTGTCCTAATTAACAGTTTCCCTCTCGTTATACCCAATGAACCAAAGGTCTGCACTAAGCAATCACTACTGACTGACTTTGAAGTATTGTCCACAGATACCAAAGAAAGCATGGGGGTATCTTTACTCTGTAGTCCCACAATTGTGTAATGAAATGCCCGCAAATGTAAGGGTGGCTTTATCCTGAATTCCCTTCCCTGCACCAAAGTCAAAATATAAGGCCTATAGCACGATCACTATGGTGACTAATGGGAAGCTAAAATGACTCTAAGGTGGAGGTGCCATAAGTTAGACAAAGGCACAGAAGGGGGAGGTAACAGCTTCTCCATGCGCTTCTGGCAATGTCACAGGAGGAGGGTATAATAATCCCATGAAACTCCTGGAAGACACACCAGGATGGGGGTTTAGTAGTCCCATTACCAATCCTGGCACATATAACAAACAGGAAGGAGGGGTATAGTACTCCCCTAGCCATTAGTGATGAGCGGCAGGGGTCATATTAGAATTTGCGATATTTCGCGAATATTTTGTAGAATATTCATTGAATATTCGCAAATTCGAATATTCGTTATATTCTACAATTTTTTTACTCGAAAAATCGGCAAGTTAATGATCGTGTAATATGCAAATTTTCGTATTGCGAATTTTTCAACTTACAACTATTAGACAAAGAAGATTATAGCACCATATTAGCTAAATTGCTATAACTTCGTTTTTTTGAATATTCGTAATATTCTAAAACAAGAAAATATAGCAATATAGCGAATATATAAAAAAAAGTAATATAGAGCAATTTAGCTAATATAGTTGTAACGGTCACGTCCACACACACACAGGGGGAAGGATAGTGACCACTGCGCTCCACCCTCACCCCTGGCCCTGCCTACTTGCCTCACGAGTCCTGATGACAGGGGACAACTGGATGACAGTCCCTAACTTAGGATACGTTCAGGGAAGACAGACAAGACAAAATACGGAACATGAACGGACCGGGTCAGAACCAAGAGAGCTACGCAGTACAAAGGGTTAAGCAAAGAATGGTCAGGAGAAGCCGGGGTCAAATACCAGGAGAGTAGAGAAGTACAAGAGGAGTCCTAAGAGAGTAGTCAGGTGGGAGCCGAGGTCACAATACCAGGACGGATGCGCAGTACAGGAGGAGCAGGCAAAGGATCGTCAGGGAACGGAATCAGGTGAGTATTCAGTAGTCCAACAAATAGCAAGGAACCTAGAAATTAACAGTCAACCTGTGGCTAGCAGGCTGCCTGTATTTATAGTGGGGAGTAAGGGTCATGTGACGCTGGCCACGTCACATGACCGACAGACCAACCAGTTGAGCACCGAGTGATCAGCTCGGCGCTCAAGGCAGACTTAGGAGCAGGGAGCCACCCAGCAGTAAAGCCGCCCTGGGAATGAGGTCAAACACAGATCCTCATTCCCAAAGCTAAGCAACAGGTCTGCGGGCAATGGGGGACCGAGTGCACCTTCGGAACCCCGTTACAGTACCCCCCCTTTTACGAGGGGCCACCGGACCCAAGATTTCAGGCGATGGCTTTTCAGGGTGTTCTAAATTTAATTTACGAACCAGTCTAGGAGCATGAACCTCCCTGGCAGGTACCCAAGATCTCTCTTCGGGTCCATACCCCTTCCAGTGAATCAGGTACTGATTTACGCACCTTCCTGACATCCATTATTTTAGACACAACATACTCGACAGCATCATTAACAAGAACCGGCGGAGGCGAGGCTTTCGATGGTACTACCGGTTCAAAATATTTTTTAAGTGGAGATTTATGGAACACATTATGAACGTGGAATGACTCGGGCAGCTCCAACCTAAATGATACCGGGTTAATCACCTACGTGATCTTATATGGTCCAATAAAACGAGGAGCTAATTTTCTAGAAGCTACCTTGATAGATAGATTCTTGGAGGACAACCATACTTTATCCCCAACCTGAAAGTTCACCCCCCTTGAACGTCTCCTATCGGCCTTGAGTTTTTGAGAACTTTGAGTCTTTTCTAGGTTCGATTGAACCCGGGCCCAAACTGTGCACAGTTCGGAGGAGAGTTTATCAGCTTCAAGGTTAGAGGAGGAGACGGACGACCCAGAATGAAAACGGGGATGAAAACCATGGTTACAAAAGAAAGGGGAGACCCCAGCAGAAGAATTGACACGGTTATTCAAAGCAAATTCAGCCAACGGAAGGAATTTGACCCATAATTGCTGGTCATCAGCAACATACAACCTCAGGAATTGTTCCACAGACTGAATAAGGCGTTCAGTCTGCCCATTACTCTCCGGATGGTAGGCGGAAGAAAAAGACAACGAAATTTTACATCTTTGACAGAAGGCCCTCCAGAATTTGGACACAAACTGCACACCCCTGTCCGAAACAATATTTTCCGGGATGCCATGTAAACGAACAATCTATCTCACAAAAATAGACGCCAGGGTTTTAGCATTCGGAAGTTTAGACAGGGGAATGAAAAGAACCATCTTGCTAAACCTATCGACCACTACCCAAACCACAGTCTTACCCTCTGCCAGCGGTAGGTCAGTTATAAAGTCCATCGAGATATGGGACCAGGGTCTACTGGGAATGGGTAGGGGTCGTAGGTTACCAGCAGGGCGAGTCCTAGGTGTCTTAGACCTGGCACAAACCTCACAGGCTGAAACGTAGGACTTGACATCCCTGGTCAGAGTGGGCCACCAATAAGATCTAGAAACCAGATCCTTAGTGCCCTCAACACCCGGATGTCCACAAAAGGCAGAATCGTGACACTCACCCAACAGCTGGAGACGAAATTGTACGGGAACAACTTATCTGTTGGGGTGGATGCCGGTGCCAGATGTTGTTCAGACCTAATGCGAGCCGAGATATCCTGGGTTAGAGCCGCTAAGAAGATGTTTGCTGGTAGGATGGATTCAGGCGGGGTCTCAGTGGGTTGAAAAGCATGGAAGCTCTGAGATAATTCGTCTGCCTTCACATTTTTTCTTCCTGGCCTGAACGTAATGGAGAAATTAAAACGGGTAAAAAACAGAGCCCATCGGGCTTGTCGGGGATTCAACCTCTTAGCAGACTCGAGAAACATTAGGTTTTTATGATCAGTGACAACAGTTACTCGATGCCTTGCCCCCTCCAAAAAATGTATCCACTCCTCAAATGCCCATTTAATAGCCATTAGCTCCCTATTCCCTATGTCATAGTTTCTCTCCGTGGGAGAGAATTTCCTTGAGAAGAAGGCACACGGTCTCAGGTTAGTGAGGCTAGCAGGACCTTGTGAAAGGACTGCTCCTGCGCCGTCCTCGGACGCATCCACCTCCACAATAAAAGGTCTCTCCTGATCAGGCTGGATCAGAATGGGAGCGCTACTGAATGCCTTTTTTAATGTTTCAAATGAAGAAATGGCCTTGGCAGACCAATTCTCCAAATCCGCCCCTTTCTTAGTAAGGTTGGTCAATGGCTTAGCAATTACAGAAGAATTCATGATAAATTTACGGTAGTAATTAGCGAAACCCAAAAACCGTTGTAAGGCCTTTAAGGATGAAGGCCTTACCCATTCCTTAATTGCTAAAACCTTACCAGGATCCATCTTAAAGGCGTGAGGAGTCAAAACATGCCCTAGAAACAGTATCTCCTGTACACCAAAGACACATTTCTCTTGCTTGGCAGATAGCTGGTTCTCCCTCAACACCTCTAATACTTGTTTGACATGAGACACTTGAGATTCGAAATCAGGAGAGAATATCAAAATGTCGTCAAGATAGACAATAATAAATTTACCTAAGAACTCCCTAAGAATATTGTTCATTAAGTTTTGGAACACAGCTGGGGCATTGCTGAGTCCAAAAGGCATCACCTGATATTCAAAGTGTCCTATCGGAGTATTGAACGCTGTCTTCCATTTGTTTCCCTCCTTGATTCGAATTAGATTATATGCCCCTTTCAGGTCAATCTTGGAAAACCAGGTTGCCCCCAAAACCTGGTTAAATAAATCCGGAATCAATGGGAGAGTATCTATTTTGGACAGTGATTTTATTTAATCTCCGGTAATCAATACAAGGCCTAAGACCACCATCCTTTTTAACAAAGAAAAACCCTGCTCCCATAGGAGAGACTGAAGGTCTAATATGCCCTTTAGCAAGGCTCTCCTTAATATAATCTTCCATAGCCTTGCGTTCGGGCCCTGAAAGATTATAAATTCGACCTTTAGGAAATTCGGCACCCTCAATTAGCTCTATGGCGCAATCATAAGGTCTATGAGGGGGTAGAACCTCTGGAGTAAGAGACGAGAACACATCAGAATATTCCTTAATAACAGAGGGTAATGTATTAGACCTTACTGAAACCCCAGCCTGGACCACGGACAAGCATGAGTCACACTTAGGTCCCCATTTCACCAACTCTCCTTTGGACCAATCAATTGTGGGGTTATGTAAACGGAGCCAAGGCAACCCTAGTACCACCTCAACCGGTAGGTTCTCCAGGACTAGAAGAGAACATCTCTCAGAGTTGCACACACCCACGGACAGAGAAATTTCAGAGGTACATGACCTCATCGTACCACTAATCAGGGGAGTAGCATCAATAGCCATGACATGGATAGGTGTAGGTAAAGCAAACATAGGAATACCCAATTTACTAGCAAACTCAAAGTCAATAAAGCTGGCCGCTGAACCGGAATCAATAAAGGCCTTACCCGGCCACTTATTAACCCCCAGAGAGATTTTTATGGGTACCAAAAGCTTACCTTTAGGTGTACCTGGTCTTTAGGTTGTCTTGCCTTAGGAGACTTGTCAGAGAGGACCCTCTTAGGACACTTGTTGATCCAATGGCCAGGATCTCCACAGTAGAAGCACTCTCCGCGTCTGCAACGAAGATTACCCCGGGTCATGCCAACCTGCATGGGTCCCTCGGTGGAGACCTCAGTGTTGTCCCTGGAAAAGGCCTCTGGCTGGACCACCATCTGAGAACAGAACTGTCGTTCTTGTCGTCTCTCTCTAACTCGTCTGTCAAGTCGGACAACTAGGGTCATCATCTCCTCTAAGGTCTCAGGAATTTGGTAATTGACTAATAGATCTTTTAAATTATCAGATAGACCAGACCTAAACTGACTCTTCAGGGCTGGTTCATTCCATCCTGAGGGGACACACCACCGTCTGAATTGGGTGCAATACTCCTCCGCAGGGAGATGGCCCTGAACCAGTGCCCTAAGAGCCGTCTCGGCTACCAGGGCCCTGTCTGGTTCGCCATAGAGGGTACCCAGGGCCTGAAAAAAAACCTCCACAGAAGTTAGACAACTGGCCATAGGAGGTAACGAAAATGCCCAGTCCTGGGGATCACCCTGTAGTAGAGAAATGATAATCCCCACGCGTTGGCTCTCGGGACCGGAGGACACGGGGCGCAAACGGAAGTAGAGTTTAAAGGAGAGAAACCTCTTCCGGTCTCCAGAAAAAGGTTCTGAGAGCTTGATCTGGGGTTCAAAATGTGGACTGGAGGACAGAGGAGTGGAAGAACCTTGCCCTAACTCACAAGAACGGAGTCTCTCTCCTAGCTCCTGCACCATCTGTGTCAAGTTAGAGACATGGTCAGTCAGGGTAGTAAGTGGATTCATGATACAGTGGTTATTGGGCCTGTTAATCTGTAACGGTCACATCCACACACACACAGGGGGAAGGATAGTGACCACTGCGCTCCACCCTCACCGCTGGCCCTGCCTACTTGCCTCACGAGTCCTGATGACAGGGGACAACTGGACGACAGTCCCTAACTTAGGATACGTGCAGGGAAGACAGACAAGACAAAATATGGAACATGAACGGACCGGGTCAGAACCAAGAGAGCTACGCAGTACAAAGGGTTAAGCAAAGAATGGTCAGGAGAAGCCGGGGTCAAATACCAGGAGAGTAGAGAAGTACAAGAGGAGTCCTAAGAGAGTAGTCAGGTGGGAGCCGAGGTCACAATACCAGGACGGATGCGCAGTACAGGAGGAGCAGGCAAAGGATGGTCAGGGAACGGAATCAGGTGAGTATTCAGTAGTCCAACAAATAGCCAGGAACCTTGAAATTAACAGTCAACCTGTGGCTAGCAGGCTGCCTGTATTTATAGTGGGGAGTGACTGGTCATGTGACGTGGCCAGTGTCACATGACTGACAGACCAACCAGTTGAGCACCGAGTGATCAGCTCGGCGCTCAAGGCAGATTTAGGAGCAGGGAGCCACCCAGCAATAAAGCCGCCCTGGGAATGAGGTCAAACACAGATCCTCATTCCCAAAGCTAAGCAACAGTTCTAGGGGACCAAGCGCACCTTTGGAACCCAGTTACAGAGATCTCTTAGGGTTTTATAGGGCTCACCTATATGCTCCTTAGTTTGGGATCAAGCCAGTCGGACGTTTATTCATAAGTTCCAGCTATCTGCAACATCATCCGTGACATTATAAACCGCCGTAACCATCTTAAGCATGGATCCGGTTTCAGCCTTGATTGACTGCATACAAGGTCTTTCGCTGGAGGTAGCAGATCTCCGTAAAACTGTGTCTCCGTTTCAGGTGACCGGTTCTGCTGGCGTTCATGGAGTTTGTTCCGAGCCTAAGATCTCGCTTCCGGATACGTTCTCCGGGGTAGTGAGAATTTTGTTCGCTTTAGAGAGGCTTGCAAACTCCATTTTCGCCAACTTCCCCATTCCTCTGGTGATGAGGAGCAGAGGGTGGGGATCATCATCTCGCTGCTCAGGGATAACGCTCAGTCATGGGCCTTTTCGCTGCCGGTGGGGGCACGGCCCCTCCGATCGGTGGATGAATTGTTTGTAGCCCTGGGGCAGATATATGATGACCCGGATCGTATTGCTCTGGCTGAATCTAAACTGTGTCTTTTATGCCAGAGTAAACAGTCCGCAGAGATATATTGTTCTGAATTTCGGAGATGGGCAGCTGATACTGGTTGGAATGATGCTGCACTCCGAAGTCAATTTTGCCATGTTCTTTCAGAAAGATTGAAAGATGCATTAGCTTTTCATGAGAGACCAGCCTCGTTAGAATCTGCCATGTCTCTAGCTGTTCGTATTGATAGGCGTCTTAGAGAGAGAGAGAAGACTACTCCTTCCTGTCATATTCAGCCCAAGGACAGTGGGGCTGTCTCATTCAGTGCGCAGGGGTCTCAGTCTCTCTCAATCACCTCTAAGGAGGAGGACATGCAGCTGGGTTAGCTTTCCTCTGATAGTAGAGGATTCAGCTCTCAGAGGAGGGTTTGTTTCTGTTGTGGGGGTATAAATCATTTGGCTAATGTTTGCCCCTCTAGGAGTTTCATGGAGTTTTCTGAGGGTAATAAAAAAAAAAAAAAAAAAAAAAAAACTGTCCATTTGCTACTATTGGCAAGTTTGATGTGGAAATTGAAGGTTTGCCATTTGCTTGTAGTTCCCATTTTCTCCTACCTGCCAGGGTGGTGCTAGACAGCAAGAACATTGTTTGTGAGATTTTTGTAGATAGTGAAGCAGCTGTCAATTTCATTGATAATCAATTTCATTGATAATCAATTTGCAATAACGCATGGTTTCCAGGTATGCACTTTCTCAAAGATCGTTAAAGGGCATAGTTCACAATATCCGCTTGACTGTGGGTGACGCTCATGTTGAGGATTAGAGATGTCGCGAACATAAAATTTTCCGTTCGCGAACGGCGAACGCGAACTTCCACGAATGTTCGCGAACCGGGAGAACCGCCATAGACTTAAATAGACAGGCGAATTTTAAAACCCACAGGGACTCTTTCTGGCCACAATAGTGATGGATAAGTTGTTTCAAGGGGACTAACACCTGGACTGTGGCATGCCAAAGGGGGATCCATGGCAAAACTCCCATGGAAAATTACGTAGTTGACGCAGAGTGTGGTAAGTAGAGTTGAGTGAACACCTGGATGTTCGGGTTCGAGAAGTTCGGCCGAACTTCCCGGAAATGTTCGGGTTCGGAATCCGAACTCGA